>NC_064848.1:103211589-104494922 GCF_024139225.1 Suncus etruscus
GAGGGGAGCATTATTGCCAATTGTCACCGCAGAACTTAGCACAATAGCCAGGATATAGAAACAATCCAATGACCAACACTGATGAATGTTGTTGTTTATTGAGGCCAGAGCGGTGGCACAAATTGTAGGGTGTTTGCCTTGCACATGCTAACCTAGGATGGACTGAGTTCGATCCCCCAGTGTCTCATATGGTCCCCCAAATCAGGAACTATTTCTGAGAGTATAGCCAGGAAGAACCCCTGAGCGTCACCAGGTGTGGCCCAAAAACCAAAAAATAAAAAAGTTGTTTTATATTAAACATGGCTGACGCAGTTCCATTCCCCATCTAGTACCTCAAACCTGCCTGGAGTAATTTCTGAGCACAGAGCCAAGGAATACTCCTGAATGCTGCTGGGTGTGACCGAAATGATCATAAAAAAAAGGTGACAGATACAAAAGAAAAGATAAAATTATGCAATTTGCTGCAATGTTGGTGAAGCTATGAATATTAATATTAAGTAAAATTAATTAGAAAATAAACAAGAAATTCTGTATGATCTTACTCAACTGTAGAATACAGAATTAAAATAAGAAAATAGACAATATTAAGCATTAACAAGCCCTTGCTGTTGAAATACAAAACCAATTACTCAATGGTGTGGGGATAAGAAGGGAGGAACGAGACATGAAACATGTATCCATCAGGACCATAGTGGGAGATTTGGTGCACTGGGATAGTAGGTTTGGTGGGTACTAAATTATTGTATATACATATATAAACTTTCACTCTGTTATAACTTTCTATGCTGAAATAATAAAACTTTAAAGGAAGTGTAGTGATTGATGTGTAATGCAAATATTGTGAAGGTTTTTGCCTATCTTTTGAGCAATAAAGGGGTTCAGGGAATTTGCAAAGTAAAGTAACATAATAAAATAGGTCTTAAAAGGATTAGGGTAAAAATTAAAATAGATAATTAGGAATCTTTTCTAAGTGGGTGATATCATGAGTCCTGTATCTAAAAACTGTTAAATGATGAATGTGATCAGAAAAAGGAGGAAAGAGATAGATTGTTGATAGGTGACGAACAATTAAAAAGGAAAAAGGGTGCTGTTTGTGATGGAGAAAGTGAGTCTATTTTGGCAGCCATGTGTCGTGAAATTCCCTTAGAACTTGAGTTGAAAATGTAGAGTTGATCACAGGCCCAAGCAAGATTGCAAGGGAAGAGTATCTAAGAATTCTCCCTGATCTTTAATCTCTTAAACCTCCCTTCCCAGACACTTGGCAATGTGTATTTATGTAGGTTCCAAGGTAAATATGGAAAGATACCAAAGAGAGATAGAGAAAGAGAGAGAGAGGAGAGAGAGAGAATGTAGATTTGATTCTTTTCTGATTTCAATAAAGGGGCCTATAACAGAGATGTAAACTTATGCAGAATAAGCTTATTTGTACTAGCATTGAAAGTACTTTAGTACTGTGAAAATATGCACATCTGTGCATGGAATACAGGCAGGGGGTGGGAGAGGAAGGTGATGGGGGGCATTAGTAGTGGGAAGAATGCACTGGTGAAGGAGTGTTCTTTTTATAAATAAAAACAAACTACAAACATGTTTGTAATCATGGTGCTTAAAGATATTATTTAAAAAATAAATTAAAAAAAGAAAAATTACACTTCTTTTTATTGTACTTACAAATATTTAATAAGAAGAAAGGTATTAATATAGGCATTTACATAGTTATTTAGAAACAGTAGATGAATTAAAAGTTCAAAAAGTTCAAACATTGGAGGGTTGATGAAACATACCTCAATAATATTATGTCCACGATGTTTGACTTAGAATGGTGTTATTTGTGTCTGTGTCATATATCATATGTCAAAAGACATAACATAGAAAGTTATGTCTAGAAAGTTATAACTAAAACAAGATGTTTTTTTATTTTTGTCATTGCTAGATCTTAAGTTTCAAAGGTTTAATAGACTAAGAATGTTACCTTTTATCTTAATATATTTCTTTTAATTTATAATTTTATTATGTTATTATCTTCTTTCCAGGAACTGTTAGGGCAGGGGTCTCAAACTCAATTTACCTGGGGACTGCAGGAGGCAAAGTTGGGGTGAGGTAGGGCCGCATAAGGGATTTATAAAAAAAAATGTCCTCAAACGTCATTATTAAATTTTAATTATTTCCTCTGAACATGAATAGAACATTGAGTGAAGATCATGAACAGTTCTTCTGAATATGGCATCTTTTGCATATTCCTTGCTGCCATAGACTTGACAGTGCTTCTTCTCACAAATCTGAACCACATTTGGCTTTAGAGAGGAAGCAGTTGAGACCCTCAGTATGGCTTGAAGATGATCATCATTAAGTCTAGACCTGTACTTTGACTTATTTAAGTTCAATGTGGAGAGTGACTTTTCACACAAATATGTGCTCCCAAAAAGGCACATGGTGCTCTTAAACATTCGGGAAAGCTCAGGGAAGCTGGGGGGCAATTCTCTCAAAAATTGCCCATGCATGTCTGCTTTTCCACTAATCTCCCTGAACTTGGCTTTGAGATCAGAGTTGCATTGCAGGTCAATGAGCTTCATTTGAAGCACAGGAGGGGCACCTTGCACATCAAAGGAAAAGGGGTCCACAAAAATTTGGAAAGTGGCTCTGTGCTTTTTGAAATCTGCAAATCTGTGATCAAATTCCTTCTCTAGCTTAAAAATAGCATCAACATAGTTCTCACCACTGAATGGTATGCCTGCACCCACAAGTTCCTTGCATGCTGGGAAATGGCAAAGGTTTGTCTGAGAGAGCTGGAATTTCCATAACACAAGTTTTGTGGAGAATGCTCTCACATTGTCATAGGCAGCACTGATAAGCTGCCCTGGTCCTTGTAACATCTTGTTTAGTACATTCAGCTTCTGAGTGATGTCAACAAGAAAAGCTAAGTCCATGAGCCATTAGTGATCACTCAACTCAGAAACAGCATTCCCATTCTTCTCCATGAAGGCTTTCACTTCTCTCAACTCAACAAATCTTTTCAGGACATTTCCCTTGCTGAGCCAACATACCTCCATGAAATAGAGCACATCTCCATATTCTGACTCCATTTCCTCTAAAAAAGCAGGGAACCTCCTGTGCTTTAAGCCCCTGGATCTGATTTGGTTGATGCATTTCACAATAACAGACATCACATTGTCACACAGCAGGCATTTACTGCAAAGGGCCTGCTGATGGATAATGCAGTGAAGAGCAATGGCCTTCTCTACACCCTCCTCTTCAAGCTTTTTTGGAACAAGTGACACCAGTCCATTTTTCCTCCCTGTCATCGATGGCGCTCCATTGGTTATTATTCCAACAAACCTCTTCCATAGCAAACCTGCATTCTCAATGGCATCACACAGATACCGAAATATCTCATTAGCCGTAGTCTGGCCATGCATTGGAATTATTGTGAGCAGGTCCTCTGTCAATTCAAAATTGCAATCAACACCATGGACAGAAATTGTGAGCTGTGCAGTGTCTGTTATATCTGTGCCCTCGTCCAGAGCAACTGAGTATGCATCAAAACATTTGGCTTTCTCACACAGTTGATGATAAATGTCACTTGACATGTCAGAAATGCACTCTGCCACAGTGTT
The DNA here is from genome assembly GCF_024139225.1 of Suncus etruscus. NCBI lineage: Eukaryota > Metazoa > Chordata > Mammalia > Eulipotyphla > Soricidae > Suncus > Suncus etruscus. The sequence goes on from NC_064848.1 coordinate 103,215,201, forward strand.
GGCAGAAAGGCTGATTTTGCTAAACTGACCTTTCTTTTCCAGCGATAATACTTGCAGCCTGTAACGTGCATTTTTTTCAACAAACTCTCTTCTGTGAATGGTTTCCCTGCCTTAGCAATCATCTCACTAACTATGTAAATAGCTTCGACTGATGCAACATTCTCTTTGGTTGCTTTCTTGAAGAAATCTTGTTGCCTCATTATACATGCTTTAAGACTGACAACCTGCTTGGCTCTCTCATTTCCTTGATACTTTGCACATTCCTCAACATGTTTAGTTGAATAATGGCATTTCAAGTTGTATTTCTTGTTCACTGCAACTTTCTCGGATCAAATAAGACATGTGGGGATGTCCCTGTGCTCAACAAAGAAATACTGCGTCTCCCACTCTTCCTGAAATTGTCTGTGCTCATCATCAATCTTTCTCTTCACTGCAGGCTTTGATGAAGTCATGATGAAGGTATGACAAAATCTAATTCTGTAATAAACTTCTCTCTCTTCTCTCCCTTAGGCATCCAATAATGCAAGGGACAGCAGGCAGGAGCAGCGGAAATGATGTCTGCTCTAAGCGCAAAGTATTCACGATTATTCACTTACTGAATATTCACAATAAAAAATCACATTAGTACAAAAAAAATCGCAAAAAATTGCATTAAACATTTGCATACCCCGAACGGAACTGCTCGGGGTATGCAAATATTTAATGCAATTTTTCTTACTAATGCGATTTTTATTGCAATTATTCGGTAAGTGAATAATCATGAATACTGCGATATTTGAAGGCTGGCTGCGGGCCACAAAATGTTGTATGGAGGGCCGCAAATGGCACGCGGGCCGCGAGTTTGAGACCCTGTGTTAGGGGAAATTTTATAAACTGGTTATTATAATAACTCAGATATGTGATGATAGATGCGTGATAAGCCCTTTCTCCACCCCCACCTTGACTAGATATGCCTGTTAAGCCTTTCTCTGCCCAGCCTTCTTGATTCCCTTTGATCTGGTATTTCACCTTGAGGATCAACGTCCTGTTGCCATCAGACAACACCCCTCCTAAAAGGAGCTCGACATATTTGGGCCTTATTTGGGAAAGGACAAGCTTGCATCTGATTGGATATTGTGCTTAAACCTGGAATAGGGCTAGGCTTAAGTTCCCTTGAATCTATAAAAGATGCCTCCCTAGAGTACCCGGGGCTTCCAGTTTCAGTCCCCTGGAGCCCCAAAGCTTTGAAATAAACCTGTTTTGCTTTTGCATTCTCTGAGGTTTGTTTTGTGGTCTTTATTGAGGTAATGGGCTTTTTTCCGGATCCTGTGCTTCCTCCCCTGTCCCGTCCCCTCCCCCCCCCAGCCCACCAGGGCCCTGGGGCTGTCCAAAAACTTGGGCCTCTACACATTAAAACCTCTCCAAGGTTAAATAAAACCTTGGGCCCATGGGCTGTCTCGGCCCTCGGTCCTTCATTTGGGCCCTGGGCTTTCTGGGTCCTTTAACAGAACAAATAGTGAATTTAACAATGTAAAACTGAACAATATTAAATTTAATATTATATTGTTCATTTAGTTGATCAAAAATATATCAATATTTTAAGATAGGCCAGCACCTGTCCACACTTGCCATCTTCCTATTTAAAAAATGACCTAGATCTTCTACTAAGTTCCAAAAGAAAATGATCTTTTCTGAATCTTCCCAGATATTCTGGACTGGACTGATAGTTCTGGGGCCTTCTCAGAATGGGTGGGGCCAGATTCCCTTTTCTGCCTGAAGCCACAATATCCTATACCACACTTTATACCCTCAAACAGAAATGGACCAGTTCCCAATATAACCTTATCAAACTGACCTTACTGCCAAATTTGTTTCAGATTGTTAGGTCCTGGATCCACGTGATTAATTTCACTCAGCAACTCCAAATTTCAAGTAGTACCATAGGGAATCTGCTGGTAAAGTTAAACAGAAAGCTACCAATCTTGGTGGACAAGAACAGTAACACAGAAAACTCAAGTATTAATAACTAGAGCCCAATAAATTCTTAGGCAATGACTTTAGTAACTCCAACAAATGCTATAATAATTTTTTTAAATCGACCCTTGTTGATTTAAATTTTGATCATTCCTTTTGTGTTTTTGTTGTAACAAATGACATAAAGTAAATTTGTTTGTGCCTGAAAGAGGGCAGGCTATACTGGCAGTGAGAAAGTGTGAACACTAAAAAAAGAAAGGTAACATTGGTTGTGGGTTTAAGTCATTGAATTTCTGAGATAATTTTATTATGAGCAACTCGTCAAATCATGTTGCTACAATCAAAAATGTTTAAAAGATAAGCATGATGTTACTACAATTTCCAAACATATAAGTCCTCCAGTACTAAATATATAATTCTCAACACTGAAAAATGCTTAAGGAGCTATAAAATACCTAATAAAGAATACAGTTCAAAAAACAATACAGATAAATTTAAATATTTTAGTAACAATAACAACATAAATTTATTAAAAGTCACTTAAAAGGAAATTGAGTCAATTAAAAAGTAATGATGATTCTTGTTGGATGAAATAAACGATGTGTGAAAGTTAATATATATATTATATAATATATAGCATATATATTATATATATTTAAGCATATTTATAAAGTGGATGACCAATTGTGCCTCTTCTGCAATAAAAATAAATGATTTCTCAGTAGGTTTTATTAATGGTTTTTAAATATAATTCATTATTATATAAAATGCTATTTTATTATACATATATGTATTTCTTTCACAAATTTAATATTATCTTTAAAATAGATGTCTCTAGTGCTTTAAATAATTTTATTATAAATTATGTATAAATTTTATAATTTTGAACTCTGAATGGTGAAATTTCTATGTGATGACACTAGATGGTGGTAGAATACTTTAAAAAAAATTGAGGACAGTAAAAATAAAGAATTTCAAGAACCAATGAAATAAAATGGAAAAAATACCCCAAAAGTAAATATGTAATAATATTAGTCCAGTATTATAGTTTTGGAAAAAATTCTTGCTTACTTATTTATTAACATGTAGCAAGAATAACTCTTGGACCTATAAGTAATTCAGTAATTCTTAGTCATAGTTCATGAGAGTCAAACCAAGTTTGACTTTAAATCTACTTTTCTCCTTCCATCAGAGACAGGAAAATGATATATAAAATATTTATTATTAAAACTAAAAATAGAGAAATCTGATAACGGTAAATTAATATTTTAAATATTTTATTGACATGTTAAATAAATCTACAAACGTATCAAAGTATTTGATGAAGTTTTCGAGTGTAAGCATTTTATTGTAACTTACAATGTCTTTATTAGATAAACCAGTAGAAATTACATGACTAATCTAACATTTCTGAAAATAAAAGCCTAGTAAATGTATATTCATTTTCAAATGTATATTTTCAACATATATATTTTCAAATGTATATTTCAAATGTATATTTTCTGACACTTGTCTAAAACACTTCTCCTTGCTTATTTAATTATATTTTGATACTTAGCTACTTTATTTGTTCAAGGATTAAAAACAGCATGACCAACATCTGCATGTGTGTACTGCAATTTAAATTGCAATGAAAGTAACAGTCTCAAGGGTATTGCCATTATTCTGCCCTCTGCATTTCTGCAAACCTGAGATATATCAGGCAACTCACAAACTTTTTGTATAGTAGAATGTTCTTTTTTTTTTTGGAGGCGGGGCACCCCAGGTGACAGTACGGGTTACTCCTGGCTATGCGTTCAGAAATTACTCCTGCCTTGGGGAACAATATGGGACACCATGGGATGGAACCGCTGTCTGTCCTGGGTCAGCTGCTTGCAAGGCAAATGCCCTACAGCTGTGCCTTTGCTCTGGCCCCAAAATGTACTTGACTTATTGCTTATGAGTACCTGTTTTACAGATACATTTAATTAAAAAGAACTGTGAATCACACTATTATACTGGTTTAAAAAAAACTCACTGAGAAATAAATACATGTCAAGTATAATTAGAAAGGTGTCTTTAATCTGTAGGATATAGTGACTGAAAGGGAACATTATTTCATAGAGGATATATTTTATTATCGCTGCTAATATTCCTTTACATTGGAAAACATCACATGGAGTCTTTTATAACTGGTACTTTTATTTGTAGTATTGTTTGCTTAAACATAATACTTGAGCTTTGGAGATAAAATAAAATAAGTTCATAATAATAAGAATTGTTTTGCCAATTACACTGAGAATCATCATAACAAAGTGTGACTGAATGAGGGAAGTAGAAAGCCTGTCTAGAGTACAGGCCAGTGTGAGGTGAGGAGGAGGGACACTTGGGACATTGGTGATGGGAATGTTGCACTGGTGAAGGGTCTTTTAAAACAAGGAAGAAAAAAAAAAGAATTGTTTTGCCAAGGTATGATCTGTGCAAAAGGCCCTATCTGCTCTGTCTTTTACTATGTAATTAATACATGAAAAGATATTTTTTTAAATAAACCAGTTGCACATTGTTTAGTCAATTTTACCATTTATGTTCCATCTTCAATTTTAGTTTTCTCACTCAATTTGTTATGTTCTTCTTGGTCTAAATTATAAATTCCTTATTAATTCCTTACTAATCCCACTGTTATTTTAACACCCTAAGAAATTTGTTACTAAGTATCTCATATTTCCTTTGATGCTATTCACTATCTTTTTGTTCTTGCTTAGTGCTTGATTTTCTTTATTATTTTTACTATAGGTATAATACTAAAATTTAAATGTAAATTAATAATTTGCCAAAGTACAGTAAGGCTTTTTCCTCACAAACCAAGTTAGGTTCAATCCCTGTCTTCGCACATGGTCCCTCTATACTACCACCAGTAAAGCATTGGACAAAATCAGGTGAGATACCCAAGCCAAAGGCATATCTACATAATTTCCAATGAAAACTCATTTTCAATGGAATGGTTAAAACAAAAAGAACCAGAAAGATAAAATAATTATGTAAATTCAATATGAATAATTTAATTTAATATTTAATTATTAATTAATAAATTAATTCAGCACTTAAGAAAGGATTTTATTGCATTTGTGGAGATAAGGGTTTCAAAACTAATATGCAACTAACATAGCTGTTAATTTGCTTAACATCATCGTCAGGACAATGAGTTTAACAGTGTTCCTGCAGAAGGCAGAACAATTTTCTTCCTTAACCTGTAGCATGTTTCCATATGAGTTCTACATTCACAAAACATTTATAAATTTCAGATCACCAACGACAAAATTCATTCACTATTGCTGCAAGTCTTAATGTATTATTATAAGACAATCTAAATAGTCACATGCTGTTTCAAATTTTAGATCCAAAGTTTATTTTGGCAGTCTAATTTCCTTCAAAACTGTTATTATTTCTCAGATTTGTTTCCAGTTAGCTCATGAGCCAGAACCACACCCAAAGTTCTTCTTTAAATTTTAAATCTGATTTATTTCCTACTTTCTATTTATGCACAGTAACTTTCCCTCAGATTAATGTAGGCTATGAGAGCCTGCCTAGACCAGATGGATTGAGTGCATATATATAACTCCTAAAACAGACTTTTACCTCAAGAGGTACGTAGTTAAATTTAGGATTGTCTCTGGATCTTTCCTGTTTTGTCTGTGTTATTATTTTGGGGTGAGAAAATATTGTTGGCTTTTAAAATCTTAAAGGGTTGAAAATTAATGGGGTTTCTTTATCCCTTTTTATTTTTGCTCAAAAACTGCCAAATGTTTTTATTTTCATCTTTTTTATATTTTATGTTATATTGTCAAAGGAAGCTTTCTGAAGCCAATGACTACAACTACAGACATAGGCTCATATATATAAGCCTCTGGTGACAATTTTGCCAAGGTTTTATGGTTGTAGAAAAAAGATCATATTACCAGTTACTGATACACATTTCTTCACCTTCTACTTTCCCACCTGCCATGCCATTTAATGTTACCATGTTTAATTTTGAAATAAATTTCAGTCTTGCAGGCATAACATAATAAAAATGTATTTTAACATTTTAATGTAATTAAGTAGTATTCCAGTATAATATATATATATAACTCCAAACCAAAATATTAACTATTAAATAAAATCCAAATGTTATAAATGATTTTAATGCTATCTGAATGAAGAACCTCCTAAGAAAAAAATATGTATGCAGAATAAAAATCATTTCTTTACATAATTATTTAAGGAATATAAGAATATGTTGCAAGTGTAGATGCAACATTCTACAAATGCTAATTATTATTTAAGGAAGAACATAGGCTGTAGGATATGAAAACTATTTATGGTTGTATTTAATAGGAAAATAATAAAAATAATTAAATAGAAGATATTGAATTCTTTGAAATTATAACATTTTATGTTTCATTGCATTTACATAATTTTTGGTTATAAAATTGCAATGTTAAAAGAGAAGACACATCAAGCAACATATTTTATTAACACTTTTGTAGATATTTGTAATATATTAGTAGTAGACATGTGCTAACAGTACCACAAATGTTCACAAAGAATAAATAAAAGTATAGTTAGGCAAGATTATTGCATTCTATGTAATATAGCCTAATTTGTAGGTTGAGTCTGAATATTATAGATAAGTATTACTAAAGTGTGAGGTTGGAAAAATTAAATAAAAGGTAAACATGTTAAATAAACCAAAGAGCTGATGTGGAATATTTTTAAAAATATATATAAATGATATTTAAGGGGCAGGAGCGGTGGTGCAGTGGTAGGGCATTTGCCTTGTATGCAGCTACCTAGGACAAAGAGTGGTTCAACCCCCAGTGTCCCATATGGTACCCCAATCCAAGAGTGTTCTAAGTGCATAGCCAGGAGTAACCTCTGAGCGTCACTGGGGGTGCCCCCCTCAAAAAAAAAAAAAAAATATATATATATATATATATATATATATATATATATATATATATATATATATATATACAGGATGAGAGGCCAAGGACCCCTGGTCAACTATCTTTTGCTTCTTCTGAGGGATGTCCAGCATTCGTCAGGAGACTATGTGGTGCTGAGAATTGAACCTAGATCTCTAGTCTGATATTCAAACTTCATGCATTCAGCAGTAAGACCTACTCGCTGGCTTAGGAATTGCTTTTAAAAATTGAAACATAAGTACATGAATATGCTTTCACACATAACCACATATATCACATTGGTATTCCAGAGGCTTCAAATAAAAATTGTTTTTGCTACTTTGGGAATGGTGAACAGGAACTGATATCTTTTGTTGTTGTTGTTTTTTTAAATAGGTTTGTAAATTGCAGACTAGCCATTACCATTACCAGTTTATGTGAATTCCTAGTTGGCTATGAACTGGGCAGACTAGGAGTGTCTTGTGACTATACTTATTCTTTCAAGGAAATGTTCATGTGGCTAGATTTTTTTAATATTTATAAATGTATTCTAAAATGTATCCTAAGATAGCATTACCAATTCCTCATTATTTTAAAAATAGCTTATTTTAAATTTAATAAGTATGTCTCAAAAGAATGTGAAACTAAGTAGGTTTCAAAAGTATGTGGAACAACTACATTTAAGATAGTTTAGTCTTTCCTAATATAATAACTGGATCTTAAAATTTTTTATTTCTGAATAGGTTTGATGATTAACATTTTCTAATTTACAGATTATAAGGGCATCTTTGTTAACAAATGAGCTTTCTAAAATCCTACTCTTTTGATGTTCTAATTATACAAGAATTTAATTTTATTGGCTAGAAGCCAAACTCAGAAGTTAATAGAAGTGACTGACATTTTATACTTTAGCTTTAGTAGAGCACAAACATTTTACTCAAACAGATATTAAAAGTGAGGTGAAAGCATATTAAGTTTTCTTCATTTATGTTTACCCAGATCAGAGGATCACATTTCATATCTATATCTAAATTGAATATCTGTATTTAAGATGATGCTTCCAAGTGAACAAAACCTTTTGGGATAATTTTCTATATTTAAATTCCTTCCTGATTTTCCCTCTTCTATGTTCTTCAATAAGCAACCAATAAAACGATGTCATCTAATAAAATATTTGAATGAGAAATAATGAGCTTTTCTAAATAAAAATAGCATTGCACTAGAATGAAAACAAAAATTTTGGGGTATCTATTACTAAAGCAATTTCTATGAAACTGGTTGTCATGAGGATTCCACATAATAAGAATTTGTTGTAACATCTTCAATGTATGTAACTAATATGTTTAAGTATCTCAAAGTTAAAATAATTTCATAGAACTACATATTGAGAAATTGTCATAATAATCCTTCTCAGATATAATATCTTAAATCAATTTAACTGTGCATTTCAACCATCTCTAACCTTAACCATATGAATTGCTAAGAAATATAAAGTTAGCTATAGAAATATAAGTGCTATGTACATTTCTTTTATTGGAAGATAAAAAAAAGTCTTTAAAATTTCAACCTTTACATAAATGTTATTTCTGGAAAATAGAAACTGGTCACTTTACAATTTTCCTGTTCTTAAAACTTTTACTATCTGATTTTAGTTTTTATGTAATTTAATTTTTACAAATAAGTATTCCCAGCCCCCTCAAATTCCTTATTATATCATATCCATTATCATCATATTTGGCTGGAGTTTTAAAAATTGTTGAATACTAAAATTTGGTGTGTGAAGTGACTCCTTAGCATTGCTCTCGTACCCCATTAGTGATTCACAGAGATTCAATTCTAGGGCCAATGAACATGTTGCTCTTGAGGGCCTATGGTACTGCAGCTTACGCAGATCACCAGAACAATATGAGGATTCCTCCAGGGCTGAAATCCAGGGTGCTTGGGGAACTTTGTAAGAGGTTTGTACCAGCTCCAACATATTTATACTTTGGAGAAATCTTTACTTCATTGAGATACTTCCAGAATTTCACGTTACAGTACAGAATATTTTGCTGTTCAGTAACTGATCCTTTTGTCAAGTTAGAGTTAATAGTGTAACAATTGCTAAAAATTTTATGTATTTGTTTTACAAATGTTTATTCAACAATTGCTTTTCTCAGACACTTACTCTATTTATCTTAAATACTGACAATACCAGGGCATACGAATGCAGTTAGGGTGTATGACTAGCAAGATCCAGTATGATTTTCTTCCCAGGAACCACAATTTTAAATCTTTATTTAAAAAAATAACATCTTTACTTAAGCATCATGATTACAAACATATTTGTAATTGGTTTTCAGTTATAAAAACGAACACCTCCCTTTCACCAGTACAACCTTCCCCCAAATTTTTGCTTACTTTCACTTCATTAGTTCTGTAGAACAGACAAGCTGTTTCTTTCTCTTTTTTTTTTTTTTTCAGAATAGGAGAAGGAGATGCACCTTTAATACCTCTCTGTTTTCTTAGATAGTGACAGAATTTTTCTTTTCTCCTCAACTTTAGTACTCCTTCAAATAAAGTAGTAAGAATTTGTGGGCCAGAGGAATATTCTTACCTCAGTAAGAACTTCACATGCGATTTACCCTGGTTAAATCACCAGAACTATATATATATGGTCCCCTAGCAGGAACAGGTATCACTTTTTTTTTTAATTTATGTAAAGATAATGTATCACATAGTTGACATAACCTATCACAATACATTTGTTTCAGGATGAAAGAAAGCGAAGTTATTAAGAAATAGAAAGAAAATAGAGAATTAAAGAGATGGAAAAAGAAGGGAAGAGTGTTCATTAGCTCTTATATTGTGAAAATTATTGTATCACCAATAAAGTTGTTAATACAATAGCCAAAGGAAGGTTTTTTAGTACGCTCTCTTTTCTTGTTTGTTTTTGTTTTTGTGTCACACCCGGAAGCGCTCAGAGGTTACTCCTGGCTCTACGCTCGGTCCTGACAGCTCTGGTTACCATATGGGATGATGGGATTCGAACCACCATCCTTCTGCATGCAAGGCAAACATCCCTACCTCCATGCGATCTCTCCGGCCCCCCTCTTTTTTTTTTTTTTTTAGAGATGGGAGATACACTTAAAAATGTGTATGTGTAGTTGTCTTTTTTGTAGGCACAGCAAAATATGGAAGAAATTGGAAAGAAAGACGCTTGGCCTAAAAAAAGAAGATCTTACCCCTGAAATATTTTGGCATAATACCAACTCACGGCTCCAAGCATACTAGGTTGTCCAAAACCCTAGTCATTCTCTGTGGTCAGCTCTTCACCATCAAAGTTGTTGCTGTCAGGTAACTGTAGTTATAGATCCTGGTTTCTGTACAGGTTCTAATGTGGAAGACCGGATGGTGTGTGTTGTCTTCTAGTTCCATCTCACCATCAGTTAGCATTGCAGAGAATCCTGCCCTAAAAGCATACTGTTGCTATTGCCCGGTTGTCAAGGTGAGAACTGTCTTTGGAGTAAGTCAGTGCCATGGCGGTAGTGAGGCCTTCCTTGGTAAAATATATGTTCCTGGTGCTGGTATAGGAAACCATGTTTGTTTCCATAGGTGGTATTTATGGTTCAGGGGTAAATGAATGGTCAATATCCAATCAACTGGATTCTAAGCCAAGTCATTATGCCAAGTGTCCTCAAGCAAGGGATTTTTCAGGAACCAAATCTGGTAGCAAGCAAAAGTCCAGGATGAGGGAAGGTGAAGGAATAGAGGCCACCAAGAGCAAATCAGGAGCAGCAGATTGTCGTTTTCTTCTCATGCTGAGAATCTATCTTTTCACTTTGGGAGCTGGTTGGCATCTGGCTGGGCTTCATGAGGAGTTAAGGGCTGAGAGTAAAATAAGGTTACACCTGGAGAAATAACATGAAGGGCTCTAAAAGGGTATGTAAGATGGTGAGCAAAACAGGGAGGGAGGAAGGGTTATCTATGAGAGAGGGGACAAAACTATACTACATAGATATTACATCTATTATGGATGAAGATTACACTGACATTGGTATGGTGTACACAGACATTCATGCTCCTACATCAGCAGCCAGAGGATAGATTCATGGATTAGATTTGAAAAGCTTTCCCAGGTGATATGGGACAGAACACTTAAAGAGAAGAAGGGAAAAGGGAAAAAAAAAAAAAGTAAAGCTGGCAATTCTGCTGTAAAGGGTTTTCCCTTTTTTTTCCTTTTTTTTTTTTTTTTGTTTTGTTTTGTTTTTCCATTTAGACTAGTCATGTTTGGGAAGAGTGAACTAGATTGAAGAAAGACTTCATAGCTTAAGTTGTGTGTGGAGTCTTATTAAGAACAATCACAGTTTTCAAGTCTAAATAACCAAATGACATGGTAAAGAGCATTGTTGGGGAGACTATACCATGGAATTCATATTATATCTGTTACAGATGAACATTAGACAACCATTGGTATGTCGAATACATATACTCATGTGATTAATGCATGGGTTACAGATAAAAAGCAGGTGATATGGGATATAAAATAAAGAGAGAGAGAAAGAAGAATTGACTAAAACCAATTTCAGGTAGTCTTTCCCCAGTAAAGATTACCCTCAATAAATAGGAGTGGACCAGAAAATATCACTTTTGAGTGCCAATGGGAAATAAGACTCTGACCACTGCTGAGTATAGACCTCAAATATATAAACAAACAAAAAGAAGGCATATAGAAGACTAGAATAACAGTATCTCAATTCTCCATTTTCCATGTTTTATTTTCATCCAGAGATAAATTGAAAAATAAAAATTTAAATTTTGGGGGCTGGAGAGATAGCATGGAGGTAGAGCATTTGCCTTCATGCAGAAGGTTGTTGGTTCGAATCTGGGCATCCCATATGGTCTCCTGAACCTGCCAGGAGTGATTTCTGAATGTAGAGCCAGGAGTAACGCCTGAGTGCTGCTGGGTGTGACCCAAAAACCAAAAAAAAAATTTTTTTTTTAAATTTTGATATATTTTACATATGCCTTATGGTTAAATATATTTTGCACTTACTCTCAATTTATAAAAGTTAGTCTATATTCTTTACTTTACAAAAATTTCTGAGTTTATATTTTGTTCTTTTGCTTTTCTGGTTGGTGTTTTTTTTTGTTTGTTTTGTTTTTTTGGTTTATTAGGATTTTTTGGGGGGAGGGCACAAAACCTGTGCTTTGGAGTGGGTTGGCACTTAGGTATCAATTATGGCCAATTCAAGGGACCATATCGGATGCCAGGATTTAAATCTGAGTTGTTCTTATATAAGACAAGGTCCCTATGTCTGCTGTGCTATCTCTCTGCCCTAACTTTTTTTGTTTTGTTTTGTTTTGGTTTATGGACCACATCAGTGATACTCAGAAGTTACTCCTGGCTCTGCACTCAGAAATCGCTCCTGGTTTAGGGGACCACATGTGATGCCAGGGGATCTAACCGAGGTTCGTCCTAGGTTAGCTAGCCATGTACAAGGCAAACACCCTACACCTGTGCCATGGCTCTGTTTCCTGCCCTAAACTTTTTATTTCTACTCATAAGAAATACTAGAATACAGTCTCATATAAACATTGATTCATTATTAAATTTATGAAATATTTGTCATATCATAAGGAAATGACTTAGCAGGGTGATTTTCATTTTATTGAGTTTCCTCATTAGCAATATTAGCAAACTAAATTTATGTTAGTATATATATATATATATATATATATATATATATATATATATATATATATATATATATATATATATATATATATATATATATTTGGTTTTTGGGCCACACCCGGCGGCGCTCAGGGGTTACTCATGACTATCTGCTCAGAAATAGCTCCTGGCAGGCACGGGGGACCATATGGGACACCGGGATTCGAACCAACCACCTTAGGTCCTGGATCGGCTGCTTGCAAGGCAAAAACCACTGTGCTATCTCTCCGGGCCCTATGTTAGTATATTTTGATGAAAAAAATTTTAAAATACTTTTGATCCAGAAATATTGTGTTTAATAAATAGGAACATGATATATTTTTGGGAATGGTCTCTTATTTTCATTATTTACTATCAACAATTCAAAATACTTACACCCCAAATGAATCAGAACTTTGAACCCATTCTCTTAAAATACTTAGCTAATATTTTAAAAGATAAGTGGTTCAATGTCTGCGTTAGCATGACATAGCTTTTAAAATATTTTATGTTTAAACAAGTCATTTGGATCAAATTGAAAATAAAATTAAACCTATTAGAACACAACAAAACAATACAAGACACAACATTAGAAAATGTTCTCTTAATTGTATTTTATCTTTATTAGATTTAGACAAAACCAATTGTCCAAAGTTTCGGGAGTAAGCCCTGAGTACCACTAATGTATTCCCAAAGAAATATTTGAAGCATATAATAAAAATAATCACGAGGTAAAATGTTCAATTTACCTTTCCAGGTTTTATTTTTCTCTTTAATTTTATTTGCAGTTTTGAATAATGGATATTTCTTTTCTATTTATTTCATTTTTAGTGTAAATAATTTCTCTAAAAAAACGAAAACCCTTGAATCATTCACTTCCAACATCTCAGTTATGAGTGACATCATGCAAAACTTCTGAACATTCCTATTACTAATAGAACACAAAATATAAAGTATGAGCTTGATTTTACATTATAAGAAATAAAAAATGTCTTCTCAATTTAAATGACATATACTTATTGCATATCTAGTTAATGCTCTAAAGTTAATAAGGAATCATGGCACAGCACTATCTCAATATTTTTGGAGCAACTAATTCAGTTGCAGTGTGATGCATTTCCATTGTTCCTCTTTTCTTTTTCAGGATAACAAAATTTAAGAGTTGGGTAGTTTTAGAAAGCATTTAACTCAACCTGCTCTCCTCTATGACTGTCTTCTCTATAGTAATGACTTGAGCAATGAATTGTCCTCTGAAATAAAGCTAACCATGTCTAAGGGCAAGGCATTTTTATATTGATTTCTACTATTCTTCACAAATATATCAATTTCCAGTTGAAATACTTTTGTGGAATTATATTACCCCTAGATATTTCCGTTATGTGTAAGTTAAATTTACATTTGTTAAATGTTTATTCTTATAACTTACCTAAATATTTATATATAACAATTCCATGTCTTTCAAAAAATGACATAGTTACAAATATGTTTGTAAAGATATTAATTAAAGGGGCCGGGCGGTGGCGCTGGAGGTAAGGTGCCTGCCTTGCCTGCGCTAGCCTAGGACGGACCGCGGTTCGATCCCCCGGCGTCCCATATGGTCCCCCAAGCCAGGAGCGACTTCTGAGCGCATAGCCAGGAGTAACCCCTGAGCGTCACCGGGTGTGGCCCAAAAACCAAAAAAAAAAAAAAAAAAAAAGATATTAATTAAAAATAAAAAATGTGGGCCCGAGAGATAGCACAGCGGTACAGCATTTACCTTAGACACAGAAGGATGGTGGTTCATATCCCGGCATCCCATATGGTCCTCCTGAGACTGCCAGGAGCGATTTCTGAGTGTAGAGTCAAGAGTAACCCCTGACTGCCAGGTGTGACCCAAAAACTAAAAAAAAAAAAAAAAAAAAAAAAAAAAAAAGACATAATGAATGTGAGAATTTTCATCATGTCATGTTAAAAACTGATATATTTCAGAATACTCACTTACTGAAAAATATGACAATACTGATCCATATCACTCTATGTAATTTATAACATTTTAAATTGTACTTTATAATTATGATTATCATAATTTATTTTTTCTAAAAATTAATTGTATCTTGTATTAACAAAGTAAAAAATATGAGCAAGTACATAACTTTTTAAAGTCTCTTTTTATTCTGCCTTTTTTGTTTTATTTCTGAGAAACCTCCAAATGGTACTCAGAAGGTTCCAGGCTCTACAAGCAAGTCTCAGCCAACTCAGATGATATTTCTGAGCAAAAATCAGAGAACGTGATGATGCTCAGTCTTGTGATGTCTCCTTAGGCCCTATAGTTCTGGTGATACTAGTATCATTCTTGGTGTTTCCCATTTTCCAGGCCATGCTTGGACCAATCAAGCATAAACTAGGCACATCAATGTGTACTTACATTCAAACTATCTTTCAGCACTTGACCTATTTTTTTTTTCATTTTTATTTTGACCAAAGTGGATAAGAAATCTTTCACAGTAAATTTTTAGGTACATAGTGACATTGAATTAGGGGCATTCCCACCACCAATGTTGTCTACCCTTCACCCTTGTTCCCAGCATGCAGCCCATATCTCCCTCCTTTCTCCCCCCAGGTTGCTAGTATAAGTGGTGCCCTGTGTGTCTAGCATGTTGTAGATTGGGTGTCAATTCTGTTTTCATTGGCTTTAGATTTGGTGCTTAAGTCTGATCATTTTTTTAATTTCTACTTAATGTTTATATGACTATCTGGTCTTGGTACTCTTCATTATTTCCCCCTCAGTTTGTGAGGTGGAACAAGATGGTTCAAATTATGTTGACCTCTTTTATCTTTTAAAATAGTGGATTTGAGGCCAGAGCGGTGGTGCAAGGGGTAAGGCATCTGCCTTGCCCACTCTAGCCTAAGATGGACCTAGGTTTGATCCCCTGGCATCCATATGGTCCCCCAAGTCAGGAGCAATTTCTGAGTGCATATCTCTGAGTGCATAGCCAGGAACCCTGAACATGATCGGGTGTGGCCCAAAAACAAACAAACAAACAAAAAGTAAAATAGTGGCTATGTGTGAGAAAATTTTATGACTTCATTTTCCTGATGGCTACATACTATTCCATTGTGTATATGTACCACTGTTTCTGTCTCAAATACAGGCAGGACTTGGGGGAGGAGAAATGGGAGACATTGGTAGTGGGAGTATTGCACTGGTTAAGGAGGCTGTCCTTTTTAATAACTGAAATCCAACTACAAACATGTTTGTAATCATGGTGCTTATATAAAGGTTTTAATTAAAAATGAAACAGGTTCTATTAAAAATAAAATAAAACTGAGGCAAAAAAGAGAAATTGCATACTCCTTAAGAGCAGTTCCTCACTTACCTTATTTATAAGCAGTCAAATGTATTTTTGATTCAATATACTTGCCTATTCTAGTTATATCACATAAATAAAATTACATGGAAACATTTGTGACCAGGACTTTTGATTGAACAACAAAAAATAATATAATAATAAATAATAAATAATAAAATAATAAAACAAAATAATGAATATGTTTAGGATATATGTAGGGTCTTTACGTTCACTAATGGAATTCAGAAGTTTTTCTTCTGAGATATCTATTATAGATTTATTCCTATATTACAATTTCACCTATCATATCTGCTTTGAATTCTCTTTTTCATCATTAACCTTGATGTGAGAATATTGTATTTATAATTTAGCATTTTATTAGATTCCTGGAATTTCTCATTAGTTTTTTTTTAGCCAATGATTGTGAATTTTTCAGTGATTATTCTTAGAATAGGTTCTATAACCATTTCTTGTTCTTTCTAAATCTAACTCATTTTTTCTTCTGAATTTCAATCATATTGCTATTTTATTTCAGTTGTATGGAGTTTTCCTATTTGACACCAATGCTGTTTTCTATGCTTTCATTAAATGCTTTCTTTTCTTCAACTGCACTCTCCAAACCAGCATTTATGTTTGGAAATTTCTATAGTTTAATCCTCTTATAAATAACTCTGCTCTGCTCCTGCCTGATCATTTTTTGTTAGTGTGTGTTGTGTGTTAAAACAATTTAAATAAATATAATTCATTTAACTTGTACTAGTTATTTAAAATAAGTTACTTTTAAACTTATTTTTGTGTCAGTGAGGTTGATCTGTGAAGACCTTTTTCATTTATCCTGCCACGATTTAACATGCTTGTCATTTGCTTTTTTAGCACTAGATGGCATTTTGGTTTTAGTTTTAGATTCTATATTGCTTTTCTGTATGATTTTATTATGAAGAAAGTCATTAACTTTTAGAGAGTAATTTTTTTTTGTCCTGTCACTATCCTGGCATAAACTCCATCAATAAAACCCACTCTCCTTTTGACCACACTTGTTTCAGTTGGAGCAATCTCAGGATCTTTCCTCTGGACTTCAACCACAGGTCTCAGTGGCTGCTGGCTGCTTTGGTTCAAAAACCAGACTTCAATGGATCTCCCTGGGGCAGAAGGGAGAGGAGCCAACCTGTCACAAAGCTGCCTGAATAAATTTCTGGAAGTCATGGGAGGTTGTGTAGGATCTTTTCTTTCTCTGTAAAGGAATTCTTTGAATCCCGAACTAATGGTTGTCTAAGATCTAGTCATTTCCGCAATATAGTCTACAAATTGGGCTGCCTAGGCATTCACCCTGCCAAACAACATATCAGTTTTTCTGTAGCTGGCAGCTTTTAGATCCAAGGACAGATTTCCTGGGATCTCCGAAGGCAGAAAGGAAAGCAGTCCGACTGAAACATCATTGTCTACATTATGTAATTTAGTGTTCTGCTCATAGCGCCCAGCAGGCAGCAAGAATTCTCTGGAGCAGAGGAATTCTGGTGTTTTGAGTGCCCCCATGTTCTGGTCCTATTTCCACTTGTTCTCCATTCCATTATATCAGAGTTGTATGCATGTTGTAAGCAGTGGCAGCTCCAACCTCCCTCTCTAAATTCTACCAACACTTACAGCAAAGTAATAGGGTTCCTTACTGAGAAAGGCCATTCTCGGGAATTCCATTGCTTCTGTAGACAGGAAGTGTTTCTGTTACAGTAGCAGGAGTCACATTTTGTCTTAAAGGACACAAATACCCTGATAAACGAATACCTGAACTATATAATAAATGCAGGTATTCTTTTAGAGTTTTTTTTTGTCTTTCTAAACACACATTTGGCTTATCCTAGGGATATAATACTTTTTTATTTTAGGGGGACATACTCAGTGGTACTCAGGTCTTATTCCTAGATCTGTGGTCAGGGATCACTCTTGGCAGGGCTTAGGGGATAATGTGGAGATAAAGGCAGAAAACAAGGCAAGTACCCTGTTCACTGTTTCTGACCCCTCAAATGGTTTTCTTAAAGCTTGCAATAGTTATTGTAGGAAATATAGAAAGTGGATGTTGGCTCTTGCAAGCCTATGTTCTCCCTTTAATACATGTCTCTATGCTGATACCAGTCTGCAGAAATCTGTGTTCTCTGTTGAATTCCTGTTCTCTCCCTCATGTCTTCTAAGTTAATTTTCTCAATAAAAACTATCTTGTTTAACCAAACAAAGAGGAAAAAGAGAGATATGTAGAAAGTGGATATTTCCATAAATATTCAATTTTCATAACTTTAGTCACATCTAAACTCTTTTAGAAAGTGACAGAATATAAATTATGATATGATTTTTGTGTTGATACTGTAGTATCTAATTAATCTATAATATACATTTTATTTTCATTAACATAATGGTTGTTCTTTTAACAGAAAAGTTTCATGCTAAGATGTCTGGCTTACTCCAGATTTCCAAATCGTTACTATCATGACATGTTACATTACAGTCATTCCTTAGTCAGCACACAACTCATTTTCTGAATTCTTTAGCCATTCATCTGTTGAAAGGCATCTTGGTTGTTTCCAGAGCCTGGCTATTGTGAATAGTGCTGCAATAAATATAGGTGTGAGGAAAGGGTTTTTGTATTGTATTCTTGTGTTCCTAGGGTATATCCCTAGGAGTGGAATAGCTAGGTCAAATGGGAGCTCAATTTCCAGTTTTTGGAGAAATCTCCATATCGCTTTCCATAGAGGTTGGATTAGATGGCATTCCCACCAGCAGTGGATAAGAGTTCTTTTCTCTCCACATCCTGCTAGCACTGATTGTTTTCATTCTTTGTGATGTATGCCAATTTCTGTGGTGTGAGATGGTTTTGATTTGCATCTCCCTGATGATTAGTGATGAGAAACATTTTTTCATGTGTCCTTTGACCATTTGTATTTCTTTTTTTATCAAAGTCTCTGTTCATTTCTTCTCCCCATTTTTTGATGGGATTAGATGTTTTTTTTTCTTGTAAAGTTCTGTCAGTTCCCTGTATATTTTGGATATTAGCCCCTTATCTGATGGGTGTTGGGTGAACAGTTTCTCCCACTCAGTGGGTACTCTTGTATCCTGGGCACTAATTCTTTCGAGGTGCAGAAGCTTCTCAGCTTAATGTATTCCCATCTGTTTATCTCTGCTTCCACTTCTTTGGAAAGTGCAGTTTCCTCCTTGAAGATGCCTTTAGTCTCAATGTCATGGAGTGTTTTACCGACGAGTTGTTCTATATACCTTATGGTATCAGGTCTGATATCAAGGTCTTTAATCCATTTGTATTTTTACCTTCATACATGATGTTAACTGGGGTCTATGTTCCCTTTTTTTTTTTTTTGCAAGTGGCTAACCAGTTCTGCCAGCATGACTTGTTGAAAAGGTTTTCCCTGCTCCACTTAGGATTTCTTGCACCTTTGCCAAAAATTAGGGGATTGTATGTCTGGGGAACATTGACTGAGAACACAAGCCTATTCCACTGATCAGAGGGTCTGTCTTTATTCCAATACCGTGCTGTTTTGATAACTATTGCTTTGTAGTACAGTTTAAAGTTGAGAAGGTAATGCCTCCCATTTTCCTTTTCCCTAGAAGTGCTTTAGCTATTCGAGGGTGTTTATTGTTCCAGATGAACTTCATAAGTGTTTGATCCACTTCTTTGAAGAATGTCATGGGTATTTTTAAGGGGATCGTATTAAAATCTGTATAATGCTTTGGGGAGTATTGCCATTTTAATTATGTTAATCCTTCCAATCCATGAGCAGGGTATGTGTTTCCATTTCCATGTGTCCTCTCTTATTTCTTGGAGCAGGGCTTTATAGTTTTCTTTGTATAGGTCCTTCACGTCTTTGGTCAAGTTGACTCCAAGATATTTGAGTTTGTGTGGCACTAATGTGAATGGGATTGCCGTCTTGACATCCATCTCTTCCCTATCATTATTGGTGTATAAAAAGGCCATTGATTTCTGTGTGTTAAATTTGTAGCCTACCTCCTTGCTATATGAGTCTATTGTTATCTTTTTTATGGATACCATGTACTGAGAGCCACTGATGAGGCGCTAATCAATCACATCTACTAGATTTTAATGTTTTACACTTATGTTCTGCAACCATTTATATAAGTAGATTTATATGGAAAGAATTTGATGACTTCAGGGCTGGAGAGATAGCACAGTGGCATTTGCCTTGCAAGCAGCCAACCCAGGACCTAAGGTTGTTGGTTCAAATCCCGGTATTCCATGTGGTCCCCCGTGCCTGCCAGGAGCTATTTCTGAGCAGATAGCCAGGAGTAACCCCTGAGCACCATGGGGTGTGGCCCAAAAACAAAAAAAAAAAGAGAGAGAGATAATTTGATAACTTCAAATTCACAGAGTTTTACTTGTTTGTTTGTTTTATGAGCCAAGTCCAATGATGCTCAGGAGTTAATCCTGATTCATTGTTAGAAATTACTTCTGGTGGTGCTCTGGAAACCAAATTGGATATCAGAGATTGAGCCCAGGTTGGCTGCGTATAAGACAAATGCCCTGCCCACTCTCAAACTTTTGCTCTACCCTTCTCTAGATATGTTTTAGTTTAGTTGCGGACTCTGGCTGTTAATCGATGTTTTAATCATTTATTTTGTGGCATTTTTTGAGTTTTTGTTCTTATTTCTAGTGAGAAATAGCATTCAGATCCTTGTATAGAACTGCCTACTAAGCAGTTACTTAATGTAAATGATGTATATGAATAATAGACATCATATATCAAGGTGCAAAAACTGCCAGTCTGGGATTTTATGAAAAATAAGGAAAAGATAGAAAAGGAAAAGAAAGGAAGGTAATGGGAGAGAAGACACACATACACTACACACATAAAAACACATACAAGTCACAGAAAATATGCCAAATTTAGTTACATGGAATAGTTGATTTAAATGAATTTAACTAATATTTTAATATAATGTATACTGTTTTCAATATTCTCATTTTGTGTCATCGGTGAGCTCTCAGCTTTCCAGAACAAAAAGACTTTTTTCACTTGTAAAAAAAAAAAATACCTGAAATGTTTAGTTACACCCTAAACATTTTAACATTTTTGTCTTCAGTCAGTCTTGGCATGATCTTTCTATGATGATTTTGTTCATTACATTTTTGTGGGCTGATGAATACTCTGTAATTCTAAGTGGATTCCTCTGTTGCAGAGGCATTTTACACTAGAAACACACCAGATCCAAGTATGTGTCCTATGACTTTTACGATCTGTAAGGAATATGTTGCTCAACTAGATTCCAGTATACAAGCATAAAAAAAAAGCATGGAAAACACTAATACCATTTTTGAATGATGAAATATTTGGACACATGTAAGTTCTTAACTTTTTTTAAAATCCATTTGTAGAATACTTTTTCTATCCGTGAAAAAAGTTCATCAAAGGGTCTTTGCTTTTCAAAATGTTGACAGTTACTATGTGCTGAATGTTAACTCTTAGTAAGAGGCTACTTTTAGTAATACATTAGCACAGCATACAATACATATAGGAACTACTGATTCAGTACTAAACAATTAAAATAGTTATCATATTATCTGCTTCCTTCTTAAACTCCAATTCTTTTTTTGTTTTTGTTTTTGTTTTTGTTTTTGGGCCACACCCGGTAACGCTCAGGGGTTACTCCTGGCTATGCGCTCAGAAGTTGCTCTCCTGGCTTGGGGGACCATATGGGACGCCGGGGGATCGAACCACGGTCCGTCCAAGGCTAGCGCAGGCAAGGCAGGCACCTTACCTTTAGCGCCACCGCCCGGCCCCTAAACTCCAATTCTTAAGGTTAAATTGATTAAAGTGTAAGTATCAAATAGCATTTATGGGAAGTCTAACTGTACTCTAGCATACAATATCTACTAAAATTACAATTTTTAATTAAAAGTATATTATATAATGAAACACTGTTTTATACAAAAGTTTATGAATACTAATACTAAAATAATGTCGTTGATAAATTATTGATTAAAAATATATGGGGGCCAGAGCAATAGTACAGCATGAGTGGCATTTTCCTATATGCACCTGACAAGGTTTGGTCAAATGCACAGCATATTGTCTCCTAAACTTGCCAGATGTTATCTCTGAAATCAGAGCCAGGAGAGGCCCTGAGCACTTTTGGGGGAGGCCCAAAATTAGAGGGGTGTGTGTGTGTGTGTGTGTGTGTGTGTGTGTGTGTGTGTGTGTGTGTGTGTCTTAAGGAGAATCGGCAGCATTACTAGTATTTTTTTGAAATATTTGTTTGAGGCATATCCAATTGAGTTCAGAGTTTGTTCATGACTCAATGCTCAAATATCATTCCTAGCTAAATTTAGGAGACTATATCTATATCCATATGTGTTTCAAAAGGTATATCTGGGTCTAGGCTGCATGCAAAATAAGTACCATACCCATTGTACTTTTTCTTTGACATAGTATTTGTTAACTTTTAATTTCTTCCCTTTATGTGTTGGCAAGCAATATTTATTTCCTTTTTGTCTAGATATAAAATATTTTAAAGATTTATAAATGTTTCATTTTAGTAACTGCATTAGATAATGTAAATGTTTTCAGAATTGAACATAATTACTTTAATACAGTCAACAGAAAAGATGCTAAGTATGAAGAAGAAAAATTTAGATAAAAATGTAGGAGATAGAAACAAAACTCCTTACTTAAGGTCACTAAAGGGTTACAGTTGGGGAGAAAGTTATCATATGCACATCTATTAAAGACTATGGATTGGTCATATTCCATCCTTTATTCAGTAATGACATGAAGTAAAACCTTACTAATCTCAAAAAATATCCAACTGTCAACCCACATTTTATGATATCCTGTAGCCACTTGGTGTATTGGATAACCAAATAATGTTCTCCGGTTATTTTCTCTCTTTGGACCAAGTATAAACTGTCCTTTGTTTCCTCACAGTCATTCCACTGTTTGGAACTTCTGGTAACACTAAAGTTCACTCCCTTATGGTAATTGATCCATCAGTCACACAAGCCATTTTCTTTCATATATGCTGTATCACTGTAGATCAAAACATATAGCTAGTAAAAGAATGAATGTGGTAGTGTTTGGGAATGCAAAATTTATTCTCCCTTAACCATCCACTTTCCAATTTCCTCTCAAGACAGATTTTGAAGGACTGTTTTGAGACCACTTATTCTTTTTTATTTCTGCCTGAAGAACTATTTGTTTTCTCTTGTTAAATGGCTTTGACAGATTTTTCTCATAGAGAGTAATATATGTAAGATAGAATACAAAGAATACATTTATCCCACACTATTAACAAAATAAAATAGAAAATAAGTGTTACAAAACAAATATTGGACTGATAGAAAAAGATGAGCACAAAGTTACTTTTCATGCACTTCACTACTAAGTAGAGAGCTCTGAATTTCCATTCCTGTTTTTTTTTTAATTAGGTTAATGATATTACTTGACAGGTTAATATAATCTTCACTCTCTTTCCTTGTTTTTGATATAGAAAACGTATTAATTGCTTCTCTTACTACTGAAGATCACTGTGAGAATGAGAAGAAAAGATACATAGGCATTTAGAACTTTTTTGTATCATTTAAATACCTCGTTTGCTCATATTGTTGAATGTCCTAATATTATCATGTCGTTACATATATGATATAATTAGATGCATTACACATATGATATAGCATTAGTTATTCATGAATTATCCAATAAAATAGCCATATTTGAGGTCGAGAGATATTATGGAGGTAAGGCTTTTACCTGGCATGCAGAAGTACGGTAGTTCAAATCCCGGCATCCCATATGGTCCCCCTGAGCCTTCCAGGAGCAATTTCTGAGCATAGAGCCAAGAGGAACCCCTGAGTGCTGCCGGGTGTGACCCAAAAACCAAAAAAAAAAAAATAGCCATATCGTGTGAAATATTTGAATGAGTATTTCTACTAATTAGTATTTCCCCAAAAATATGTGCAAGTAGCAAACAAGTGCCCTTTTATGGTCACCTTTCTATTGTACTGGGAGGAGGAAGAAAATAAATTAACTAATTAATTAATTTAAAAATAAAATATAATAAAAGTAATAGGAAAAAGTAAAAATATTAATATGAAGAAGAGGCACCATGTAGAATAAGAGTTAACTGATCAAAATAAAATCTTCTCATAAGATTTATTTTCAGCACAGAATAAATGAGATTAGTCCTTCAACTCTTTTTGTCCTCATTTGCTCGATATTTACTTCTTACAACATACATAAGCTATACTTTGATGTAATACATAGAAAAGTTAATGGCAATAGTTAAAGAGCAAGACCATCTATGTTGTACATCTATGATGTAAGTTATCTCTGTTTCTATTTCTTCATATATACATTTAGGAAGAAAGGGAAGTACTAATATAAATTTTGTATATTTATTTGAGGATGAAATGAATTCATATGTACGAATTATATCATGAATTCATTAAACATATTATATACACATTTTACCTTCATCTCTAAATAAAAATCACTTGCTATTTAATATTGAAATATATATTAAATTTAATTAGTACCATCCCATACAATTAAAGGCACAGATAATAACAGTATTTGTAACTATCATAGAAATATAGAGATATATTAATTTTCCTAGTACTATTCTAAATTTGCTACAAGTCACATTAAATAATTTATTACAACTCTACATTTATCATAAATTTTGCATATAATAATACTGAGGCATTCTGAGAAAACTTATTTAGACAAAGTCATCCAGCAGAAAAGTATTAAAGTGCTCTTTGTATAAATATTCTATGCCTCTAGAGCTTACTTCTAAAATTAACATATTGATATAAATATGTATATCTCTGTGAATTTAGAACTGCTTAGCATCTTAAGAAGAATATCCAATTTCTCCAATATTCTGGATATCGATATGTCTAGTGCAACATTGTTTCTTTCTTTTTTTTTTGTTTTTATTTTGTTTTTTGGGCCACACCCGGCGATGCTCAGGGGTTACTCCTGGCTGTCTGCTCAGAAATAGCTCCTGGCAGGCACGGGGGGCCATATGGGACACCGGGATTCGAACCAGTCACCTTTGGTCCTGGATCGGCTGCTTGCAAGGCAAACGCCGCTGTGCTATCTCTCCGGGCCCACAACATTGTTTCTAAAAACTTTAAATTCTAAATTTTCTTAACTCAAGGAACTATAAATTTTAATAATTCATTTGCCACAAGATGGCAAAATTCACTAAGAAATAAATGTTCTTCTTTGGCAGGTGCAAAAACATAATATCGGTACTTTACAATAGAGCCAAAAGAAAAGTTGAGTAGCCTGTGAGTGTTTTATATGAACAGAGATATTTAACTTTCATTTAACTATGCTCATTCTTGGCAGAAAACAAGCAATGACATTATTCAGCTCATGCATTAAAAACCATCTTTTGTTTCTCTTTATTAAAAGCATTGTATTCTGTTTTATATATTCAATATTCTGCTCTGAAGATCAAAGCTCTTGGTTTGACTTTGTGATTCTTTCACATGAAATATTTTGATTATATAGAGATTACATATCCCCTGGGAAAAACTCTCTCAATGTACCTTCCATATGGGTGCTTTGGATGGGAAATAAACATTTGCATTTGAACTGCTCTGTGGCCTGTCAACATCACTATAGCCCTTCAACACTGTCAGGGCATTAGCATGAGACTAAACAATGAGGCAAAAAGCTTGATAAGTTAGAAGAACAAACTTTGAGCTTATGAAACAGGTCTCCTAAGGCAAGATTCTGAGGATTAATCCCTTGCAGAAAAATCTCTAAAAATCTGATCAATTTAACATTTCTAGATACAACTACATTAGAAACTGAAATGAAACACTGTGAGATATATCAAAAAACACAGAACAACTTTGTAACATCAAAATATAATCTGTTTTTCAAATTTTGTGTCTAGCAGCAGAGTTCTAAGGCCTTTGCTTGCACTTGAAAATATGTTGGGCATAGTTAAGGAAGATTTCTATGTTTAAGTAACAACTTCCTGAGAGTGATAGGATCTGCTTGGAGAACTGTCAGTTCTTCTTAAATCCTATATTACAATTTCCAGACAGCTGCAGCATTGTCCCTCTATGAGTGGTGAAGTCAATGTAAAGTCCCGTGGGGCTCAAACTTTTTGGTCCCAGAATCAGAGTATAGCTCTCAGTTCTGGCTAGCTCTGCAATGGAAAGTGGAATTGAGAGATTAAACATAAATCTCTTGTGTATGAAAGCAAAGAACAAAATTCTAAACTACTGTGCTGGCTATGCAAGTATCAAATGCTCAGAATAAGTTCTATAGCCTTGACTATTTCAGTGCTGAGGGCTAAATGTTGGAACACCCCACACATCCTCTCCAAGTCACTCCTTCAGAATAAAAGCTTTACAAAGCAAAGATTTATTATTTAAACTGAAAAGATATTTCAGCTGCTTTAATTACATATCTAAGTGGATTAAGCTGGGTTTTTTTTTTAATTTTATTCTTAGAATCCTTTTAACATTGTCCAGTAGAGCCTGTTATATTCAGTTATATTAAAAGTTGCCAGATTTCATTTACTGGATCAAGGTTCTATCTCTGATGTATATCTCTGGTGTAATTCAAATGATTGCCTAAGGCCAGGTAGCAACCATGGATCCAAAGTAGACATTTTGAATCTACTGCTGTGATAACTTAAAACAGAAAGAACACAGATGGGAATTTATGAAACATGTGGAGTAAGCTTTATAAAACCAACCTTAACAATAATACTGTTGAATGTGCCTAAATGCACATTCAGGTCAATTCTGTTTACCCAGAAAAGCCTAAGATTTCTGTGATAAAAGTTCTCAGAATAGATAGTAATATTTACCTTATATTCTTGGGAGAGGGGATTTTCCAAGCAGTGTCTAGATATTCTTGGTGATACTCAAAGTTCATGCTAGCATTGGTGGTGCTGGACATCAGTAGGGCATGCCAGGTGGTACATGAATAGCTATAGAATACCAGGGTGAATCAAAACATCAGAAGTGAGCTTAGTGGTCATAAAAACTGAACTTACAAAACCTATGGGACATAGAAAAATAAGTATGAAAAGAAGAGGTTTCTATCAGTGTAGAATTATCTCAGAATTATTAAAATGAAAAATAAATGCAGCTAAGGAATATTGAGGAAAAATAAATGAAAACAATTGCTGATAAAAGGAATTATAGGATCATACTAAGATACTAAATTTTTAATGAACCTAAAAGTTACTTCTCTTGTAGAGGGTAACAAAATACATAAGCTTTTATCCAGAGTCAAAAAGAGACAAAATGCATATAAATTCATAAATGAAAGTAAGTCATAACAAAGACTATAGAAATACAGTGGGTCATAGCATAAACAATGACATGTCAACATATTAGAAAACGTAGAAGTATTATAAATACTTTATAACACAATATTCTAAGACTGAGTCAGAGAACTAAACTATATGTGAATATAGGTATCATAAACAATTAAGTTGGAAAATAAAACAAAAGAATGGAACCAGATAGTTTCTTCTATTTTGTTTTATTCACTATTCAAAGAAAGGTGATACTTACTTTTCCTAAAACTTTTCATAAAACTTAAATAGAAAAGAAAATTTAAGTATAGTATTACCTTGGTTCTAAAGTAAGACAAGAAGATCTCCAACTTTAAGAGAAGTATTATAGCAGGGACTCACCAGTCTGGGTTAGATCTCTGAACCCTAACACTGCCAGTGATAATCTCTATGCACAGAGCCAAAAGT
Organism: Suncus etruscus; assembly: GCF_024139225.1. Taxonomy (NCBI): domain Eukaryota; kingdom Metazoa; phylum Chordata; class Mammalia; order Eulipotyphla; family Soricidae; genus Suncus; species Suncus etruscus. Next base: position 103,242,854 of record NC_064848.1, read on the forward strand.
AAGCCATAAGTACATCCTGGTGTGGTTCCCAAACAAACAAATAAGCAAACACACACGAAAGAACTTCCCTCCCTAAAGAAAACTATATACCATATTCTTGTGAAATAAACAGATAATACATTATCAACAAAAAACTGACTAATTAAAATATACATGAAAAAATCAGAGATAATAATGTCATGGGATTTTTTCTAGAGATACAAAAACATTAACAAATCATAAATGTTACCACGTAAACAAAAGGAAGAGCAAATATCATATAATCATTTTATAGCAAAAGAAGTATTTGACAAGATTCTATACCTTCTATTTTTAAAAAGCTCATAAATGTGTGGAAAGGAATGTATCTTCATAATAAAAAAACAAATAAAAAACCTGAGGCCAATATTCCATTTTTATTTTAGAGTCCATAATTTAAAGCATGGATACAGCTTAGAGGTACAATACTTACCTTATATGTATAAGGTCGTAGATTTGACTCCTGAAATCAGTAAATGAAAACAATGAAAAACAATCCCAGCAAATTGAAAATACAAAACACAGCAACAATATTTTGGTGCACTCGTGTTTATCTAAGAATTTCTAAAATGTATTTTCTTTTAGTCTCTAGTTTTCAGTTGACTCAGAGGACAAATAATTGTCCTTTTTTCAATATTATTTATTATTAGCCAAGAACATTTGTTCTCAAGAGATAAAATTTTGAGGTTGTAAAAGTGCACTTATTATCATAAAATGTTTCCAGGATAAGGCCCATACCATCAACTTTGTCCAACCAACACTTTGTTCTTGTGATAGGAGGTACTTTTAGAACTTTTAAAAACAGATGCTTACATTCCTCTGAAATCGGAACTGTATTTATATATATAAAAAAAAAAGCACACTTCAGTTTTGCTACAAGTATAATTCAGAAAAATTTACTAAGTAGTTGAAAAATAGGAGAAGAGGCCAGAGAAATTAATACAGCAGTTAGGGCACTTGCCTTGCACAGGACAACCTGGTTTGATTTTTAGGGACCATTATGGTCCCTTGAGCCCACTAGAAGTAAACCTGATTAGAGCCAGGAGTAATCTTTGAGTCAGGCATGGCCCAAAAGAAAACAAAATGAAACCAAACCAAATCATATCATATCAAAACAAAACAAAACAAAACAAAAAAAAACAAAAAAGAAAACCAGGAGGAAATGAGTTTTAAAAAGAAAAGGCATTCTTCAGATTCTGCAAAAGCAAGCTGAGTAGCCATAGCATAGTAGCTGTAGAAAGTAACTGTTATAGTTATTGTATTTTTCACTCACATATATATATACCTGTGTATATATGTATATGTATATGTATATATATATACAAATGAGATGTCTATGTGGATATTTGGTATTCTTAAAAACAATAAATGTACAAATATGTTTTTAAGGCAACATCTTTTTAAAACATTCATAGTAACTACTATTAATTGAGTGTAATAAGGAAAATAGCCCTACTCATATTCTGCTTTTTCCTTGGAGCAATACTATTTTTAATTTCTAAAAAAATTTTTAAAATGTTAGTATTCCTTTTTTGTTTGTTTGTTTTTTATTTATAATATCTTTATTTAAGCATCTTGATTACAAATATGATTGTGATTAGGTTTCAGTCATGTAAAAACACCCCCCTTCACTAGTGCAACATTCCCACCACTAATGTCCCAAATTTCCCTCCATCCTACCCCATCCCCACCTGAACTCTAGACAGGCTTTCCAGTTCCCTCATTTGTTCACATGGTTATGGTAGTTCTCAGTGTAGTTATTTCTATAACTGCACTTACCACTTTTTGTGGTGAGCTTCATGAAGTGAGCTGGAAGCTCCAGCCCTCCTCTCATTGTCTCAGGATTGTTGCAAAAATGACTTATTTTTCTTAAAACCCATAGATGAGTGAGACTATTCTGCATCTCTCTCTCTCTCTCTCTCTCTCTCTCTCTCTCTCTCTCTCTCTCTCTCTCTCTCTCTCTCTCTCTCTCTCTCCCCCTCTGTCTTATTTCACTCAGCATGATAGATTCCATATACATTCATGTATAGGAAAATTTCATGACTTCATCTCTCCTGATGGCTGCATAATATTCCATTGTGTATATGTACCACAGTTTCTTTAGCCATTCATCTGTTGAAGGACATCTTGGTTGTTTCCAGAGCCTGGCTATTGTGAATAGTACCGCAATAAATATAGGTGTGTGGAAGGGGTTTTTGTATTGTATTCTTGTGTTCCTAGGGTATATCCCTAGGAGTGGAATAGCTGGGTCGAATGGGAGCTCAATTTCCAGTTTTTGGAGGAATCTCCATATCGCTTTCCATAGAGGTTGGATTAGATGGCATTCCCACCAGCAGTGGATAAGAGTTCCTTTCTCTCCATATCCTGCTAGCACTGATTATTTTCATTCTTTGTAATGTGCGTCAATCTCTGTGGTGTGAGGTGGTATCTCATCGTTGTTTTGATTTGCATCTCCCTGAGGATTAGTGATGTGGAGCATTTTTTCATGTGCCTTTTGGTCATTTGTATTTCTTTTTTATCAAAGTGTCTGTTCATTTCTTCTCCCCAGTTTTTGATGGGATTAGATGTTTTTTTCTTGTAAAGTTCTGTCAGTGCCCTGTATATTTTGGAGATTAGCCCCTTATCTGATGGGTATTGGGTGAATAGTTTCTCCCACTCAGTGGGTGGCTCTTGTAACTTGGGCTCTATTTCTTTTGAGGTGCAGAAGCTTCTCAGGTTAATGTAATCCCATCTGTTGATCTCTGCTTCCACTTGTTTGGAGAGTGCAGTTTCCTCCTTGAAGATGCCTTTAGTCTCAATGTCATGGAGTGTTTTACCTACGTGTTGTTCTAACAAATACAATCTGAAACAATTTTATGATCTGAAGCCTATGTAGTTATAACAAAGTATATGAAATACTTATATTTTTCTTTAATTAACCAAGCTAAAGTTAATTGAGATAAAATAAATGAAGCAGTAGGCCACTGTAAAATAAACAAACAGCAACAACAAAAAAAAAACAAGAACAAAAAGCAAATAAAACTGGGTTTGGGGTTTTATAGTAATCAATAAATTTTGTCTTTTCTATTCTTTGTGTCTCAATGTATACATATATATGTATACATATGTGTATATATACATATGTACACAAACTAATTTCATCCCACTTTTCTCAAGTGTTTGAAATACAGGAATATAGGGAGTCATGTGTTATGATCTAATTTATTTGTTTATTTCCTTGATATTTTGGCTGGTCCTTAAAATGCATATTAATATTTCCTGAGTGTGGTGGAATGCAATGGGCTTTATTAAATAGATATAATCAAATATCCATGGCCACTTTGTCATATGCAACAATTTCATCAACTTCAATGTTTCCTTTTTCTCATCTTATTCTCTGTTCCTGGAAACCACAGATGTCTTTTCTATTCGTAAGAGTGTTGCTTCTCTAAATTGGCATATAAATGGTATAATAAAATACAAAATTTAAGATAAATTTGTATGGCTAAATGCTTAGGAGGATGAGTATTGTTTCAATATAAATGAACGGTTGCCAACAATATTGCATTTTCACTATATGTAAGGATTGTAGTTATTCTGTGTGTTTCACTACTACTTAGTATGATTTGCCTTTTTCTTTAATTTCATTAATTTATTTATTAATTTTGGTTTGGAATGACACCCAGCAGTGCTCAGTGATTTACCTTGTTCTGTCTAACTTCTACGAAGCTTTGGGGTCCATATGGAGTGCTAGATATCAAACACAAGTATGTATGGAAAGCAAGCACCATATCCTCTGTATTATCTCTTCCAACCCCTGCTCTTTGTTTTTAAATATTTAACCATTTAACAGGTTTTTAGAGGAATTTAATGGTTATTTTATTTCAGATGTTGGAGAGGTGTCTGGGGTAACACTGACTGGCAGTGTTCAATAGCTGTTCTTGCTAAGCTCAGGAGTGATGGGGCTCAGTGGCACCAGAATTCAAACCCGTGCTGCTCAAATACAAAGTTAGAGAAATAATACCCTAACAACTACCAAGAGAATGTTATTGAGTGAGAGAAATAGAATGCCTGTTTCCAATACAGGCAGGGGGTGTGGGAGTAGGGATTTGGAGGCATTGGTTGTGGGAATATTGCACAGGTGAGAAAGGTGTTCTTTTTTGTGACTGAATCCCAACTACAGTCATATTTGTAATCACCGTTTAAATAAAGATATTATAAAAGAAAAAAATCCAAATCTTACCTCCTGTACTATATCTCTGGCTCTATTTTACTAATTTTTAATGACTGTTTACATATGATCATTATTTCATATGCAATTTTCCCCACTGTATATCTGTGGAAAATGTTGGTTTGGTCTTTTGCCCGATTTTGTAGGCTTTTCTTATGCTTGAATCTTAGGAGTCTTTATATAAATTTTTTGATAAATGCATTATATAGTATTTGCAAATATTTCATTTATTTTGCTTGACTTCTAGTCAGCTAAGAAGTTATTTAATCTAGTAATTCTTTACATTAATATAAATTATTTATAATAAAAGGGAGACTTCATTTTAAAAAGTAAATTAATTATAGTTTAGATAATAAGGTTTAATGTTTGTGGTACTGGTGTTCAAAACTACCATATCTTGGGGGTGGAGCGATAGCGCAGTGGTAGGGCATTTGCCTTGCACAGCAGGCAGGAAGGACCTCGGTTTGACCCCTTGCACAGGGCTGATCCAAGACGAACCTCAGTTCCATCACTGGTGTCCCCACATAGTCCCCCAAGCCAGGAACGATTTCTGAGCTCATAGGCAATAAGTAGTAACGCCTGAGCATCACCAGGTGTGACCCAAAAACCAAAACCAAACAACAAACAAAAAACAAAGAAACCCTCTACCATATCTTATCATCACCAAGTGCTCCTTTGTTCACATAAAATTTAATTTCACAGTGTTCTTTCAAAAATCGAGAATTTAGGGGCCGTTGCAATAGTGCAGTGGTAGGGCATTTGCCTTGCACAGCAGCTAATTCAGGAAGGACCTCGGTTTGACCCTTGTGTCCCATATGGTCCCCAAAGCCAGGATTTCTGAGCGTTTAGCCAGTAATAAACCCTGAGTGTTACCGGGTGTGGCCCCCCCCAAAAGAGAGAGAATTTACATATTTATATAAATTTATTTAAATTGCAAGTTTACTTTCAACTTCCACATAACATTTTCAATTTGATAATGAGCCTATATTAAAATATCAGTATTAAAATCTATTTATATTATGCCTTACTTTTGGTGAACTGACATGTATCTATTATTATATCATATATTGAACTTCCACTGTTTTAAAAATAATGCTAAACCTGCTGACACTGTCACATAAAGCAAATTTTTATCATTTTAACAGCATGTAGTTCTACTTTTCTCAGAATGTAGAAAAGTAAAATCACAGGATTATAGAAAATGACTATTATGTAGCATAAGAAAATTACTATAGTGAAGTTTTTCTTATTAATATAATTTTTATTAGTAACACTTTATTTAATGATGATCATTTAAGTTTCCTATGCTTCTTTAATAACTTAATAGGTCATTTCTTTCTGGAACTTTAATATTATATTTTCAGTTTAATGACCCTACTAGTAAAAAGCTCAGTATCTAAGAACCACTGCATGCTTCAATATGTATATTTTTGTTATTTCTTTTGTTTTATTGATGCTCTATTTTATATTAAAAAAGTTTCATTCTATTTTTGGCTTGCTCAAATTTTTTAATTTAAATTATGAATTGACAATGTTTATATCAAATGTTTTTCTGTATATATTAGTTTCTCATATTTTAATAATTACTCTGTCAATGCAGTAGTAAGTTATATTATTTGCTTTAAAATATTGGATAAAACTTTCATTCTTGGGATAAAACTAAGTTTGTCCTGACATTTAATCTTTTTATTTTTCTGGATTCAGTTTGTTCAGGATACTTGTACATGTTCATGATGATGAATCTGACTTAAAATGTCATGTCTGATTTTGGTATTGCAATGCTGTTGGAAGCAGAAAGTGAGTTTGGAAGTGTTCTTCAATATTCTGAAAATAGTTGTATTTAATTGGAGTTACTTTCCCCCTAAATATTTGATAGAATTCATTAGTGAATTTATCCTGTCCTAAAATTAGCTTTTCCATTAATATTTTAACAGTAAATCTCTTAATAGATGCTGAATTATCAAAGTTTTAATGTTATGTGTGTGGTTTAACTGTTGTGATTCAAGGAAGTGGCACATTCATTTAAATGTGTGTTTTGTTTGTTTTTAGCATAGAATTGTAAGAGTCAGTCTTTTGTTTTCTTTCAATTGTCTATGAGAATGAGGTTCTTAATCATCATCCATTTCCTTTTTGATTAGCAAATGATGGTTTCTTTCATTGTGGTTGACAAATTAACAAGAATGGATGATTTAAGTAAATTTTCTAACAATCAGTACTTAGGATTATATTTTTCAAGTTCTTTAATTTAAAAAAGTAATTAAAAATTCAAAAAATTAATTAAAAATTAAATTAAAAAATTAATTTTTGCTCAAATTATTATTATGCCTTTATCAGTTTGATCTTATCTACGTAATTTTCTTCTATTCTCTACTACTTTTCTTCCTCATCTCCTTTTAAAAGCTTTTTCAGGGTGCTCTGATAACTCTTTTCCACAGTGATCCTTTTATAAAATAAGTCATTTATCTCAGAGAACTTGCAAGATCCACTGCCCTAGAAACCTCCCATGTGTTTTCTGAAGAACTAACATACATCATCTGATTTCTAACACTCAATGTTATAAAAATGATTGAACTAATATGCATAATGTATATGAAATTATTTAACTTAAGATTTTTCCACTTTATAAAATTAAAAAGCATTAAAAGTTGATTATGGCATGGTATTGTGTGTGTGTGTGTGTGTGTGTGTGTGTGTGTGTGTGTGTGTGTGTATGTGCGTACATGATTCTGAACAGAGGCATTGAGGTGCAACTATGAATCAGCATTTTTACTTTAAATACATTTGATTTAGAATGTCTGGTTTTTGGTACCGAAAATCATATTAGACTCATAAAATATATCTGGACATGTTTCTTTAATTTCGGGGGATACTTTGGAGACTTAATATCTTCTTAATATGTCTGGTAATTTATTTACTTAATTAAACTGGAAATTTTGATCATATCAAATTGTGATGAGATCATTATTTTCTAATAGAATTATTAATTGTTAGTAAGTTTTTTCCTAGCAATATTTTAGCTGTATAAACATAATTTGCCCTTTTCCATTTTGCAAAGTAATTTTAAATTTTAAAGTTTATGTTTTGATTTGCTATTATTAGAAAAACTTATACCTTGAAAATATTTATTTTCTAGTTACATATATATTATTAATTTTATTTAGTTATTTTCTAAGATATAAGCTTTATTTAAAGATTTGTAATTTTATATTATGATACACAATAATTTTATTCTGCTAAATATATTTCAAAATGATATGCATCCTATGGAAGACTTTAGTGATATGTAAATATAGTCAATTTGGTTGATATTCCTACTTAAGCCATGTTTTATCTTACTGACTTTCTTCTTTAGTTTTACTTTTTTTTTCTATAATTTTATTAAGACCATTGTCAATTACAAGATTTTCACAGTTGTATTTCAGACAATAAGTGTCAGTGAATTAGGGCAAGTCCCACCAACAGTGTTGACATCCCTCCACTAGAGTCCCCAGCATGCAATCCCATACCTACTCCCCTTGGCTCTTAATATAACAGATCCATTTTGTGTTTAGATTGATATAGTTTAGATCTTTTGATTCTCTTGTCGTTTACTTTGGTTTGGGTATTTAGAATTGACCTTTATTTTCCAATCAATACTCCTGAGACCATTTGGCCCCTGGGTCACATCCACTTTTTTCTTTTCTCAATTTTTAGAAAGACATAGAAATATGAGACAGAACAAAAGATTCTATGATAAAGGTGGGAGCCCTTATCTAGGAGATATAAATAAAATTATATAAAAAAGTGGGGCAGGTAGATGTGGCATTTTTTTTCTTTTTTTGCATAGACGCAGTAAACATTTCGGGGAAATTAGGAGGAAATCCCTTTTCCTAGACATACAGAATATCTCTACCAATGATAATACTGTCATAAGACCGACTACAGACTCCAGGCATGTTGATTGTCCAACGCTAAGATCTGTCTTTATGGTCCCAGAAGTTCTGCTCTGTAGCAGCTGTCAAAGTCAATATTCTATAATTAGAGATCATGGTTTTTGTACAGATCCTAGGACTAAGCATCTCTGATTTCATTTCAGCATTTGATGGCCAAGTAGGAAAACTTGTCTACTTGACTTAAGAGTAAGTTGCTGCTGTTTCTTCATTTTAGGGTTTCATATGAACCTACCCTAGAGTAAGTAGTATTAGGGCCTCCCTTAGGGGGGAGTTTAATGCCTAGTGCTGGTGCAGGAAACTGTCCCAGTTCTAAGGTTGCAATCTGGGATTTGGGGTTGGATGGTTGATATCTGATCAAATGATGCCTAAGCCAAATCCCCATGATATATGTACAGGGTGAAAGGTACCCCTGCACTATAAAATTTATGAGTTCTTATACCTATTAGGTAAGAACTTTTTTTTATACATAATGTTTCCCCATTTAGTCTACCTATGCAAAAAGGAAAAATTCCTTAAAATATTACTGCTATATTTTGGGTTAAAAATTACAAGCTGTCTATATGGGTGTGTGTGAGTGTATAGGTAGTGGACTCCTCTATGTCTGTCTTATCTGTATAGGAAATAACCTCTGCCTATATTATATGTAGTCCCTGTTATACAGAATTCTTCCTCCCCCTTCATGCCTACCACCTAACAAAAACTCTTCTATTCTCTCATCTCAATCCTGATCTGTTATTTTCCATATTTAAACCTCTTTACCCTCAGTTCTTAACTCCTCAAGAACAGAACTTCCCCAGCCAGTTCCCACAGTGAAAAGAAGCAGTAGACACCACACCTGCTGATTTATCCTATGCAGTCCTTTTTTCCACACCTCCCCTACTGTACACTATTGCTTGCTACCAGATTCAGCTCCAGAGAAACCCTCAGCTTGAGGACACTACCTGATCTCTGACTTTTGTGAATCATTCCTCAGCCTCCAATAGACTATGGAGCAGGATGACTGTGCTCTGGACTTTATACCCTCCAGACTATATCAAAAGACTTAAAGGGGATATCTATATTTCTTTTGTGTATTTTTGTAGACACATCTCCTTAATAGCTATACTTCTTAGTGTTTATTTCCATAGGTTCAGGTAACTTCTACCATCTCTCTTTTAGATCTGCTTAGTAGGAAATTCCAGTAGAAATGTCTTCCTTAGGATATAAGGTCATCTTAAAGCCATATTCTAGAGATTGTTAAGCTTATTATTTTTGCACTCATATGCACCAGGAGTTCCATGTGGCATTGTTCCTTTTTTCATAGGTACACTAAAATGGGTAAATATTATGTATAGAAAGAAATTCTTTTCTAATAGGGATAAGAACCTATGAATTTTATAGTGCAGGGACTGCTTCTATCCTGAACATTTGTCATGGGAACTTGAATTATACCTCAATTTACTGGACATTGACTCTCCAACCCCAAATATCAGATCCCATCCTTGAAACTGGCTCACAGAACCAATATCGAAACTTCCTCTGGGGGTGACCTTAATGAGACCCTGACACCAACTTGCTCCAGGGTAGGTTCATATGATACCCTGACACCAAAGAAATATCAACAATTAGCTCTAAGGGCAGGCTACCCTGTCTCTCCTAATGGTGCTATGAAATCGCACAGAAGACACTCTGTGACACCCTGACTTAGACATAGGATCTGTACAAAAACCAAATTCTCTAATTACAGAAGCATGATTGCCACGACCACATCTGAGTAGAACTATTCCTAGCCTGGAACCATGATAAAAGACATTGGGTTTTGACAATAAGTATGCCTGAAGACTGTATACCCAAGCCAAAGTTAATGACAGTAGAATCAAGAGGCCTAAAATACATAACAATCTAAACCAGGGGTCTCAAACTCAATTTACCTGGGGGCCACAGGAGGCAAAGTCAGGGTGATCCTTGAATGCAAAGTCAATAGTAAGTCTTGAACATTGGGGTGTGACCCAAACAGCTAAAACAAAACAAAACAAAACAAAAAATGATACCTCTAGGGCAGGGCCACAAAACGTTGTACGGAGGGCCGTTTGTGGCCCGTGGGCCTCGAGCTTGAGACCTCTGATAAACACAAAATAGACCTGTTACAATGGAAGACTAGATAACTAAGGATGGAAGTATGGAATGCCTGCTGGGAATTCTGGTAGAGGGAGGTCAAAATTGGTGGTAAGAAAGGCCCTAATTCACTGTCACTATTTGCCTGAAATACAACTAAGAAGGGCTTGTAATTCACAATAATCTCAATAATAATAAATAAAATAATAAAAAGATAAATAATAATAAATAAAATAATAAAAATGATAAATAATAAATATAATATAAAATAATAAATAATAATAATAAAGAATTTAAGATTGATTGTTTTGCATTTAATTCTTTATTTTTATCCTTATCTTTCTGAGTTTTCACTGAAGTCAGTTTTATTCTTTTTTGTTTGTTTGTTTGTTTGTTTCACCTTCTTTTTTTCCTTCATCTCTCAAACCGATGATGAGAGCCTCTAGAAGGATTCTGCCCATTTTCGGCATATTAGACATTTACCCCAGTTTATTACTTTTCTCTTCTTCAAACAAAACCACATAACTTGAACTATCTAGTCCTGCCTCCCAGTTAGAGGGGGAAATAAGGGAGGCACCAAGACCAAACAGGTTCAAGACTACTAAGTAGTAAGCTAGGTAGAGGAGGACCACATATTCTAGCAGCCCCGGGGGTGAGGGAGGAGGATATGGGAGGTAGGACGAAAACAGAGGTGTAGGGAGGACAGATAGGTGATGGGAATCCCCCCTGATTTTATGTAAATATGTACCTAAAATATTATTGTCAACAATATATAAGCCACTATGATCAAAATAAAAATTATATTAAAAATATTATTCTTACAGGTCCAACAATTGTACAGTGGGAAAGGCATTTTTTTAATTTTTAATTTTTAATTATGAGAACAAAGATGCAAAGAAAGAGGACAAGGTAAAGTTACAGTGGAAGGACAATCACCCATAAACAGAATTCTCAGTAGTCCCATTGCTGATATCTTAACTTTGAACTTTCAGCCAAAGAACATTAAGAAAAATAAAACAAAACCCATGTACAATTACTTTGTCCCTCAAGCTCCCAGATTGTAATACTTAATATTTCTTAGCAGCACACAAAGCAATCTAAAGCCATAAAACTTATGTAACTCCTTAAACATTGAAGGCAAAGTACTTTTTTACATTCCTATGCACATGCATATTAGTTTAAGTTAACCTCAAAAGTTTAAGTGGGTTGTTGTTCTTAAGGATTACAGTCAAAGGAGCACAGTAAAAACGGTGTTGGAGTGGCAATTATTGTTTGCATAAGCCCACCAAAATATGAGGGACATGGAAAGGAAAAGCCTTGGCCTAAATACAAGGAGACCCTACCCCTGAAGTTTCCTGGCATAAGACCAACTCTAGGCTCCAGGCAAACTAGTTTGTCCAATCCAGTTCATTGTCTGTAGTACCAATACACTTTTATTTTTCATACAGTCTCTGTTGTTGGTATCATGGTTATGTATTAAAGATCCTGGAATCTGCATATCGTACCTTGCAGGGGAAAGGCATTTTTTTTATAGTCTGGGTTTGATCCTTGGCATCACATATGTTCCTATGAGTACTTCCAGGTGTACTTCTTGATTACAGAGCTAGGAGTGGCCCCTGAGCACTGCCAAGGGTGGCCCTCAAAACAAACAAACAAAAAATACTATTTTTTCACTGCAAAGTACTCTTGTGGTCTTGGAGTCCTCCTTGTAATTCTCAACCAAACAACCAGGTTGGTGTGGTTTTGAATGTAAACCTGCATTTTTTGTGCCACTTGATACATATATCATCAGAAATTTATCTTCTAGGTTCAAGGCATTGTATAAGCCTGGTAGTGATTGGGGACTGCTATTAAAACTACTTAAAACTCTTGAACAAAACAGTTTTTATAAATTAGAGGGAAAGAAAATTTTTGTCAAGGACTGCATTCCATATTTGGTTTTGGATTTTTCCTTTTATCATGTTTGTGGAGTCATAGTTGGACTAATTTGTCTACTGTGTTATCTGATAATTATAGAATAGTATTTTTCTGGAAATGGTGTATGAAGGAAAGATGCTCCCTCATGCTCTGATTAAGCCAGAGTTATAGGTTAATATTATGCTACTGGGATACAGTAGTGTGGTTTATAACACTTGCCTTTCTTCCATGTATTAGATTTAGGAAAAGCATGTTTCACTGATCATCCTCAGAGATTTTAGAGATAATGCTTTTTTTTGGTCTTGTTATTTTCTCCAGCAAAAATAGTTATCTACTAGTGGCCTAAAACAATACTTTTTTGTTGTTCTTTATTTCAGATTAAGGATTTTATTGCGCAGGGAAGAAGTGAAGGGATCTGATTGGAGGTTTGCCAGTGACATCTATAAATCAGTTGTGGGGCCATCATCATGGCCAACAGTGTCAGGATTCTCTCTGAAAGTCCCCCTCTATTTAAGTGGTAGTTTTTGTAGAAGATAGATATGAAGACAGTGTGAAAGTCTTTGAACTACCAGCAGGGGCTTTACATGTGCATTGTCCTAAACTTGATCTTTAGCAATAAAAAGTTTTAACTGTTTATTTTTTTTATAGAATTTCATAGTGTCTGTTGGCATTTAGTTCCTGTAAACAATATTCAAGCCCTCTTTCTCCCTGCCAGTGCCTGTCTCTTTTCAGACTTTTGGTTACTCAGTTGTTCCATGCCTTAAGTTGCTTGGTGACTTGAAAAACAAACATTGGTGGAAGGAAATTTACACTGGTGTTAGGACTAGTGCTGGAATGCAGTATGCCTGAACTATGAGTAACTTTGTAAGTTACAGTATCTTAATAAAAATTAAAGAATTAAAAATTAAAAAAATTATTTTTATAGTTCCATCTAGTGTAGGCTTAAGCAGCCTAGATTACTGCTCATTAAAAAGTAAAACTTTTTTTTTTTTGGTTTTTGGGCCACACCTGATGATGCTCAGGGGTTACTTCTGGCTTGGGGGACCATATTGGACGCTGGGGGATGGAATTGCGGTCCATCCTACACTAGCACCAGTAGGGCAGACGCCTTACTGCTCGTGCCACTGCTTGGCCCCTAAAATTAAACTTTTAAAGTCTTTATTTTTGTGATATCATTCATATATTTAATTTTAATTTACTTTAAGAATGAGGAACATCAAATGATTTCTAAATGATCAACACTAAAATTTAAAGATATAAGTTATTTCTAACAATCTTTATGTTTGAGAGGTCTTTCACCCCTATGCCTATGTATTCTTCAATAAAAGGGAAAGAATCATATAGTTCCAACTTCTATGATTATTTGTGGTTCAGAACCAGCCAGATTTTATCCTTTCAGTAGTTTGGATGACCATATTTCTGTTCAAAAAGGAAAGCATATACATGCACAATCATTGGATTCATGAATTAGGATTGCATGCCAAGATAGAGTGCATATCAGAACCATCTGTCATATGCTAGAAATAATATAAAATAATTTATGCAGTCATATTTACTGAATAAGAAGTTCTGGCATTCTGGCACTTAATCAGATGCATAATGAAAATGGCATATCTTTTTGAAGATTTAATTTAGTTGGTTTTGATTGACATAATTGAGATTTCCAAAAATAATTATACTGTAAATTTTTAAATAACTTTTACTTTAAATGAAATAAAAACCCTTTGATCCTGAAAGTATTTGTCACTATTAAATCTTTCAAAATACAAAAATTATTTAACAGAAAATATTTCAACTATATTATAAGTCAGTCTTAAAATATATACATATGCAATATATTCTATTTTATGTCCTTAAATTATTTTGAATCCCAGAGTCCAAATGGCAGTCAAAGCAAGATATAAAAGTTTATTCAAAACACACACATTTTTATATATGTGTATATTTTAAATTATATACCATTATATATGGAAAATATATATTATTTAATTTGAGGCTAAAAGTCTCAAGCTATCTTTCTCATGATTTTATAATTAATAATATGTCATAACATGAACATTTAAAGTCTGAAAACATGATGAAGTAAATTACTGAATAATTTTTAGTTAGATGTTATACACAAGAAAATTTGATTATTTCTCTTTGTCAATTCAGTTTTGAAATTTTTTTCTGAACGTATTTATTTAAAATTTTTTATTGAGGCTATTGTGAATTACACATTTTTTTTGTTTTGTTTTGCATTGTTTTGGTCACACCCGGTGGCACTCAGGGTTTATTCCTAGCTCTGCACTCAGAAATTGCTCTTGGCAGGCTCGGGGACCCTATCAGATACAGGGATTCAAACCACCTGACTGGCTGCATGCAAGGCTAACACTTTACTGCTGTTCTATCTCTCCAGCCCCAGTGAATTACAAGTGTTTCACAGTTTTCAGTTGTTTAGTGACAGTGAATTTGAGCCATTTCCACAAGTGCTGACCTCCATTCACCATAGTTCCCCACATGCATCCCAAACCTCCATCCCCTAGCCCCCTGTACTACTTGTGTAATGAGTTCATTTTGTGTTTAGCTTGTTATAGTTTGAGTCTCTTGATTCTGTTGTTGACTTTGGCTTGGGTATTTAGATCTGATCTCTCTCTCTCTCTCTTTTTTTTCCACTTAATGTTCCTGAGACCACTTGGCCTTTTTCTCATCCACATTTTTTTCCTTTTTTCAATTTGTAAAAATAGAAACATAATAAAATAGAATCTATAATAAATATATAATAAAATAGAAATATAAAAATAGAAATATAAGACAGAATACGTGATTCAAGTTCTATGGATCTATGGAAAAGTGAGAACCCCTATCTAGAAGATAATCTAAAGAAGAAATGGATAGAAAAAAGGGGGGAAGGGCTTTTTATTTATTTATTTATTTATTTATTTTTGTATAGGCACATTAAATATTGGGAAAATTAGAAAGAAAATTTCATCGGTCTAAGATATACAGGTGTTCCACACATGACATGAAGCATACTGTCAAAAGACAAACTACAGGCTCCGGGTATGTTGGTTGTCCAGCCCCAATGTCTCTCTTTATTGTTCCAAAA
This sequence comes from Suncus etruscus, assembly GCF_024139225.1. Classification (NCBI taxonomy): domain Eukaryota; kingdom Metazoa; phylum Chordata; class Mammalia; order Eulipotyphla; family Soricidae; genus Suncus; species Suncus etruscus. The sequence continues at coordinate 103,258,113 of NC_064848.1, forward strand.
AAATTCTACTTAGTCACAGTTGACAAAGTCAGTCTTCTGTAATTAGAGATCTTGGTTTTGGTACAGGTCCTAAGATAAAATCTAGGATAAAGATTTCTTTGTTATCCCAGGGAAAGTTAACTGTTCCATCTTCATTGGGGTTTTTACCTGCCTCTCTCAAACCCCAATGCTTCTTATGTTGTTCCTTTTCAGTTTGTCCCAAATGTCTATTGTTATCTCTTTGCTTATTTTGAGAATTGTTTCTATCTTCTTCTGTTGCATGGTTATTATGCAGCCTATCTTCTATCTCACTGATTCTGTTCTCGGCAGCTGTTATTCTATTGGTGAAGCTATCCAACGAATTTTTTATTTTGCTTACCAGATTTTTCAGACTTGTTATTTCAGTTTGAGTTTTTCTCATTTTTACTCTCATACCCTCTTGCATCTCTTTTGTTGTTCTTTCAGTTCATTCCATGGTTTTTTGAGCTCTTTGAAATTTTCCACTTTTCCTATATAAAGTCCTTATCAGAGAGGTTATATAGGTGTCTGTAACTGGTAGAGTCATTGAAATTCATATCTTCATTTATTATATGCGGTAGGTTCTACTTTGTCTTCCCATTGTGACCTTTGCAGTGTGTGGTGATATTTTTTGTGTTGTGGCAACAAAGCAAATCTGCCTCACCGGAGCCTCTTTGCCCTGTTGGCCATCTCACAGTCATGTTGCTGTGGGAACTTCCTGTTGGGTTTAACCTTAGCTTATTTCCCTAGTGCTTATGTCTATGTCCCTTGAGCAGATGGATCTGGACCTCCTGAGGCAGGGGTCCTCAAACTTTTAAAACAGGGGGCCAGTTCACTGTCCTTCAGACTGTTGGAGGGCCAGATTATAGTAAAAACAAAAATTATGAACAAATTTCTATGCACACTGCATATATCTTATTTAGAAGTGAAGAAACAAAATGGGAATAAATACAATATGTGGCCCGCGGGCCTAGCTTGAAGACCCCTGTACAGCTCAGAGTCCTATTGCTCAGAGTCCAGCCTGTGGAGCAAGTAAGAGCAGCACTCCTACAAGGTCACAACAACAGCAGCTTCATCTCCTGGTCTCACCCCACCATTAGCCACCTATTAATGGTGTCCTACAATTGTAGCCTGGCACCTCCTTCTTCCCTAAGTGCTGATGTTCGTAATCAGAGATTGACTATGCCAATAGATCTGTGCCTCTTTTCACAATTCCCAGCCCCGCTGCGCTGTTCCAGATTTTCCAGCTCTTCTGCAGGATCGATTCAAGGCAACACTCACCCTGTCTATGTGAATACTGGGGCTAGAGTGGCTATTTCCAGCTCAGCCTATGTTCTCTAGGGCCTAACAGCCTCCATTGTTTTATTTTCCAGCAATCTCCCTCAATTCTTGGAATTCAATCTAGGGATCTGCCTTTGCTCCTATCTGTTGACTGGTCCTGTTGCAGGGCTCAAGTATTTTGGGAATTTCAGGCTCAGGTAGCTCAGGCACTAGTTACTCTAGGTGTCTTCAGGCTCCTCTGTATTGCTGCTCTACTGCAGCTGCTGTTTCTCCATCATTATCCCCCCAAATAGAAAAATAATAATATTTTAAAAGAAAATAATTTTGTGCATTCAACCAAACATTGACTCAGCTGATATTATTATATTGATAACTATATTCACAAAAATTCAGCCTTTGGGTAAAAATTCTAGGTTTGTTGACTAGTTTTTATTGTTCTTAAGTTTATTTCATACTACCAGAAGGTAATATTGATTGGTTACTTCCTTTTTTTATAGATATGCTATGCTGTTTTGTTTTAAAAAAACAGATAATTTCAGAAATTAATATTAAAGTATGTTTTGATGTAAATAATTTAAATGTCCTATTGTGTTTTTTTGTTTGTTTGTTTGTTTTTGGGCCACCCCCGGTGATTCTCAGGGGTTAATCCTGGCTATGTGCTCAGAAATCACTCCTGGCTTGGGGGACCATATGGGATGCCATCGGTTCATCCTAGGTTAGCACTGGCAAGGCAGATGCCTTACAGCTTGAGCCACCGCTCTGACCCCAGATGTCCTATTCTTTTGCAAAAAAAATTCCATATGAGACTTTTACTCCTCAAAAAATGTTAAAGTATTTGAAAAAATTTTAATAGTTTTTAATTACTAATAACAGAAACATAGAATGCTATAGTTCAAATTTTCATATTATCACTTAAGATATACTAAGCACAGTCTCTAAATATTTAGGATATTGACATAATTTAACATAGTTCCTGGAATTTACTGGGTAGTGAAAAGGAGTTTTGTACATCATGAAATCTAGATACAAATTCCAAATCTATAGGACAAGTTTATTTTGAAACTGGTAAATTGAAGTTATAAAGAATTACTACTAGTAGTATAGAGTTATAAATTTTAGTTTAAGGAAATATCTAAATATTTAGTTCTGAGTGTTGCTTAAATTTTCAACCATACTTTCTTTAAACACTAGCAAGAGTGTTGTAGAAGTATTAACTGAATGATACTTTTATAAAGTACTTTCAAGCCCATTATTTATTTGACTATAGTTTTCTATGAGGTGAAGAAAAATCTTTCTTCTACATGGTCATGGAGAAGGAACTGGAACATAATTTATTAAAGTAGTGATAGTGATAGGTGACCTAATTCAAGAACTAAAGGTTATAATTCTCTTAGTATTACTTGGATAATATTTATGCTTGGTGTTAGGCCATGACAATTGATATTAGATCATATATATATATTGATGATTTGTCACAATATTTATTATCTCAAGATTTCTATTCCCCAGCACACTAGTACTCATTACTATCTCATAATATAATTTTCATATGGGTGATGATTTCTGACACCCTCTATAAATTTTGTAAATATAAAAAATATTTTTCTATTTATAATGATACATTGGCTTTTACATGACAGGATAAACAGAAAATTATAAATCTATATTCTGTAGAACAATGTTAAAGACAATTTTTAACTATTAACCAAATCAAAATACTCCAGTCATGAAGCATCTTCACTGATGATCGACTCAAGGTTTTAACTTAGGTATTGAAATTTGAAATATAAATAATCTACACAGTATTAAATTAGATGTCTGAACTCACAGGACTTAGAAAGATCCCTGATTTTATACATATTTTTTCCTTGGGGTTATGTACAGGAAATAAATGACAATATATTTTAAAATTCGTTACTTAAAGATCCATTCAACTGTTAACATTGCTAATCAGTAAATTTAATATGACCTAATGGTTGCAACCATCACTGGACATATATGAAAACATTTATGAAAACTATGACACAAAATTTTAAAATGGAATATCCTGTTTTTGTCTGGAAATGACTTTCTTTTTGCTAACGTTTTTCTCTATGTTTTAAACAGATTCTTAGTTATTTTATGTTGAGCTTTACGTCATTTAATATTTTATGCCAAAATAAAACGAAAGATAAATGAAAGTTTTCAAATGAAAGAAAAACATTGGTAACTTAGCAAGTAGCCCCAGATTCTATTAATTATGGGTTATTCATCATGCAAGTCCTTAAAATCCCTCTTTAAATGTTAACTGTAGCCACACCTATGGGCTTAATTTTCAAAAGGGAAATATCATACTGAGAACTTCTGGAAGAAATATCTACCTAACCTAAAAATAAGATATTGGAAAACAAAATTAGAGGGTGTGAAAAACATTGGAAAACTTCTTTTCCTGTACTAAATGTTAAATTGTGGCACTATGATTAGAAAAAAAATACATCAGTCATATTTGATGCCTTTCACATAAGAAAGAAAAAGTATGACAGACATATAAAGCAGTTACAGATAAATGTACAACCAAACTCTATAGTTTGAAACCTAGAGGGGTCAGAATGATATTTGGGGGAGGGGGTAATCTCTTGGGCTCTAATTGGGAATTCTTAGGTAACCATATGGTAATTAAGGATCAAATACAGTTCAGTTTATGCATTGCATAAACCCTAACCCCTGGACTATCTCTCTGTTCCCTAATTGAAAATAGTTTGAGATACAGTACAGCAAGTAGGGAACATACCTTGCATATTGCTGACCTGGGTTCAATCCACAGCAACCCAAATTGCTCCCCAAACCCTGTCAGAAGTAATCTCTGAACCCAGAGCTAGAAGTTATCCCTGGCCACCTTTGTATCTGATTACCCCCACAACCACCTCTCCACAAAAATAATATTTTAATAAGCCTATGTGCCAGGCTACATACTCTTCACCACTGTTAAAGATGGGAGGCATTGGGATGATGGTAGAAGGATGTGGATAGTAGTGAAGTATATGTCACTGAAATTTTTTCTTTGCTTATTTGTTTTGGAGCCACAACTGGTGGAACTTAGAGCTTAATCCTGACTTCATGATCAGATATTACTCCTAGAAATTTTGTGAGATATTATAAGGTTCTGGGTTTAAAATCTTGGTTGGGCATGGAAAGGCAAATACCCTACCCTCTTCTATTTCTCTGACTCTATAAATATTTATGTACAAAACCATACCAATATTTTAAGCACTGTGATTTTGAATAAAACTACAAACTATGGTGTTAAATTAAAATTTTAGAAAAAGTTGAGATGAAAGGAAAAAGGCTTTAGATATAATAAAGAAGGATACAATTTTCCAGTTTTCATTTGAGAAACCATTGCATCAGTAATGTGGGAGATAGCTTGGGATAAAATTAGAGGTTATAAAGAAAAAATAGAGAGACAGTGTTTTGGCTAATCTAAGGGAAATTTTATGTACACTTGAACTAAGATACTACAAAGGGAATAGAGACATAAACTAATATAAAGCTATGATTTCTCAAATTTTTGAAGGCATCAGATTCAGTGGTTCTGGTGATAAAATAAGAAATCAGAATTTGTAATTCTAACAGTCCTCAGGTAACACTGATGCTTTAATCCAGATTTGCAGTTAAAAACAAAGACATGCACCCTGGACAGAGCAGAAGTCTTCCACACACAAAAAAAAAAAAAACACCACCGGGAGAATAAATGATCCTGAGCAAAGTCTAGAGCTGATCCCATGACAGTATACTCCAAGGACGGAGAAACCCCATATTTCTTAGGCCAAGTGAATTCCTTTCCGAATGACCCCAATATTTACTGTGCCAGGGTAGGAGGGGAAAAAACAAAAATACAAAAACCACAAAACCTTGGTTATTTCATATATACATATATTTTTCCCTTCATTTATTATTGTTACTATTATTTTTATATACCTATCTATTTTGGTCGATTTCTCTGTTTGGGTGTGACTACTGAAATCGTGGTCCCCAATTATACTTATTTTTTTTTCTCTTCTTTTCTCTTCTTTCGTTATGTGCTATGCCATATTTCTTATTTCAAGACCATGCGTGTTTTTGGTTTGTTTGTTTGGTTTTTGGTTGTTTGTTGTGTTTTGTTTTGCTTTGTTTTTCATCTGTTTTTTTTTTTTGAGGTGCTTATCGATATAGATGGAGTCCCCACTGGATAATTGACTCTTTTTTTGGTACTGGTGGAGTGTTTCAACTTCTTTTTCTCCTTCATCTCCCAAATCGATGATGAGAGCCTCTAGAAGGATTCCATCCATTTTTGGAGTATTAGACTCTTACCCCAGTTTATTTATCTTCTCTTTTTCAGGCAAAATTATGCAACTTGAATTAGCTAGTCCTGCCTACAGTTAGAGGGGGGGATAAGGGAGGCATTAAGACCAAACAGGGGCAAGACTACTAAGTAGTGGGTTGGATACAGAGGGGACCACATATTCTAGCCTCCCTGGGGGTGAGGGAAGAGGAAATGGGAGGTAGAACAAAAATGGAGGTGTAGGGAGGACAAATTGGTGATGGGAATCCCCCCTGATTTTATGTAAATATGTACCTAAAATGTTATTGTCAACAATATGTAAGACACTATGATCAAAATAAAAATTATATATATTATAAAAAAAAAAAAAAAAACAAAGACATGAACTTTGCCTGTATATGGATAGACATGTAGACATATCATGATGAGTAAAATGAGTCAGAGGGAGAGGAATAGACATATGACATATGAATAAACATATCCATATGAAGGATATTAAAATAAGTATAAGAATAATGCAGAAATTCAATAGACATTTTTATGGGAAGTAAAATTAAGACAAAAAACCACTATGACAATAATAGTTGGAAAAGATCAGACAGATAGACAATTTACAGATAGACAAGCAGACACACACACATGCACACACATATAAGAAGAGAGAGAAAGAGAGAGAATTAGAGAGGGATATATTTGCCATAGGGTGGGGTGGGATGATGGGAGGTTAATTTATGAAATTGGTGGTAGAAAATGAGAACTGGTGAAGGTATAAATGTTTGGAACATTGCATGACTGAAACTCAACCATTAGCAACCTTTTAATTCTGTATAACAGCACTTTAATAGTAATAATAAAAACAATAACTATTGAACTAAAGACTTCATTCAGAGTCTATACTGCAACAGTCTCACTGGTAACCATCTGGAAATTACTAGAAAGAGAAATGATCAAACCTTGAAGCATATGTAAAGCTACAGTTTTACAAGATTATCTGGCTTATATGAGGATTAATTTTGCAATATGCTAGCTTGATAGTCTCAGTGTAATGAACCAATAGAAGACTGTCTATCATGGTTGAAGCTATCTAGTCTGGAGAATTAGATAGATGTGATAGTGCTAGTTATAATATTCTTACTTTTAATTAAGGGTAGACCCTTCTCTGAAAATTAGAATCTTAAGGTGCTGATCAATATTACAAAAGAACCATCAACAGTGCAAGACTTTCCCTATGATAATGCCCAATGAACTTTTTGTTTTGTTTTGTTTTGTTTGTTTTTAGATCACACCCGGCAGAACTCAGGGGTCACTCCTGGTTCCACGCGCAGGCTCAAGGGATCATATGGGATGCTGGGAATCGAACCAACGTCCTTCTGCATATAAAGCAAATGTCTTACCTCCATGCTATCTCTCCGCCTCGCCCCCCACCCCCACCCCATGAACTTTTAAGTAAGCAGAAAACTCCAGACCAATACTATTTGGAGGAACTGTATATATCTTCCTCCCAAAAGTGATGAGAGCATGCTTGTTTTTTTTTTCTTCTAATGGCCTTTGAACAAACCTCTTTTTCTCTCTCCTCTTTCCCTCCTCTTTCACATTTGCTTATGTCTTTCAATAAAAACAAATCTGCTTCACAAAAGAGAAGTATGTGCATGTGTGTATTTGTAAAGTATGCCTTAACATATGAAGATATGGATAGAAATACCTATTCACATGTTATTGTATTTTTTCACAGAGATGTGTCTGTCTTAATATATGTTAATATAGTTATATTTAAATGTATATACATAAATATAAATTTGCATACTAGCTTAGATGGGATAAGTCAATGCATATGGAAAACTAAAAATATATTAAAAAGTCATGAAGTCCTTCTCAAATATTCCCATGAGAATCAAAGATTTACTACCAAATCTTGTTCCACCAGTAGGAAAAATTAATAATATCTGTTTCTCATTATAGACTCATGTCCAAACACAGTTTCCATCCATTATAGTAGGGTATCAAATAAGAGAATCAAATTGTTTCCTTTCACCTTATAGATAAGCCAATCTTTTCTTTTGTGTTAATCAAATTGGAAAGAAACTACAATCATTTTTAACAAAGTGGCTTATTAAGTTAATTGAGGAGGATAAAAAACACTGCACAGATTTGCTCCTCTAGTATACACATATGTTCTTTTGAAATGCTTCTCTTGAGAAAATATTTATTTTTGCTAAATTGTCTGCCACTGAGAACAAGGCTCAGTAAAATATCAGAAATCTAGAAGTATAGATAGAAACATCTTTACAAGATGAACAGCCAAAAATATGTTTTGGAATTCTACATGCATTGCACAAAGATCCCACATTCAAATCCATACCCCTCTGGCAAATTGACTTCACTTTTTGAAATCTAAGACTCTTGATATTCATTTTAATATGTGACCTATGTGAGAATTCAATGAGGTAATATATAAAAGGCATAATGCCTGATAGTTACTAATTAGTATTTTTAGGATTACATGATTTTCCTAATCCATTTGCCACTATATTGATGTACAGTCCCATTTTGCTGGTCACTATATCAGACCTAGATAAGTTCACCAGTAACAGAAATAAATTCTAAGCAACAGGTGAAAACAGGAGTTTTTAATTACTGATTTAAACTTTACTTAATTTTAATTTTTAGTTACTGATATTTGATGAGTCTTTCCACAGATGTTGCACTCAAATGCAAAAAGGTTAAGATAATTTTATAGCAAGTGAATAGGCGTGATTATAGTGGTGATTTTGTGACAAAAGACATAAACAAAGAGTCCATGCAAAGGCAATACAAAGTGCTTTTCATGTGTTAGACACTACAGTGCTGCAACACATCAGACTGCCATAAAGATAAGTCAAGACATTTGATTTTTTCTTGGACAAAGTACAACTTTGAATCATACAATATTGTTATATAATGCATGTATTAGAATAAACTTTGGTATCTTAATTTTATTAGGAATAATTTTGTAAAAGAAACATTCCTCAAATATGGCAGAGCACAGCATATGATCAATAGAAATTTTAATACTGGTAATTTTAGAAGTTACAATTCTTTATGTTGTAATAGTTATATGCTAATTTGTAGTTTCTAATGTTACTTTTTATTATTTTACTGAAAAATTAACCATTTAAATGTTTGAGAAAAGCTAAGCAAGAGCAAGATGGAAGTGGTGGTTGAGAGGTGTAACGGAAGTAACATCTTTATTAAAAAGTATACAGAAGGAAAGCAATATAGAAATGTAGAGAGCCAAATTTATTATGAATTATTTGTGGTACAAAATTAGATCTCAGTTTTCCTTCTCTACACCTAGAATATGTGCTGTTTTTGCCTTGAATGTATCTGGCTGCCTGAATTTTAAAGAGTCTTATTACTCAATATGGTTAAAGAGGGTGAAAAAAATTAAGTGGGAATATTATGTCAATGGAAATATTGACAGAAAACACACATTCTTTGACTCATACATGGAGATAGGACAGTGGCTAGGAAATGTACCATCTCAGGATGCAATAGTGAAGAAGCACAGATTTTTCCATTTGCAATTAAGTTTCTGGAAATAATATACTATGAAATATTCCCTTAAGTGTGGAGCTCTTGTTTTTCAGAGAAAAATAAAGGTTCAAAGACTATACTTAATATATAAATTTCTTTTAAGGTAAAAACATAATATTATCTTGTGTATTAACCTATAAAGTACATACACTTTCTCCCAATAAAAATCATTTACTCTTTTAGACTAGTGAGTATTTGTTTCTTGAGCCAACAATGCAAAACTTTAGAACAAAAGCAGAAAAATCCACGGCTTTTGGTGAGAAATGAGTCTTCATCTGGTGGAACTCAATTGTGTGCATTTGTATTTTTATGTCAAAGGTAGGAAGTCACCTGCACTTGGTTCCGATCTAGAGATGAGTAATATCAGAGTATCTGGAATTTAATAGCCATCAAAAATGTAAAATAAAATATAAGATTAATAAAGGTTCATGCTTAAAAAATTCAAGTTCTAAGAATATTGGCTGACTCATTTGGAGAGAAAACGTAAATATTTTAGAAACCTAAATAGCAAACCTAAACTTAAAATTTTATTCTTGATAATTCCTAGGTAGAAGAAATAAATAAAAAACATTTAAAACTACTTAAAGTGTAAGAAGTTACATTTTAATATTTTACTTTCTGGGTATGATTTATATTTTCTCTATAATAAGAAAAGAGGAGTTGTCTATAATTATAGGTAAAACATCTATGACATTTTCCAACTTTGAACCAAAATATTTTTAAGAAGTCTTTAATTTTTTTAAACCTTTCATTTTCCTGTTTCATTATGGTAAGAAGGAAAAATTTATCTTCCCTCACTTCTGCAGTGAATTTCCACCCAACAACCAAAGAATTTATAATTTTTCAGTACAGCCTAGCCACATTTTGTGTGTGTGACATTCACAATAAAGAGTAATCGTAATACATTGGTTTTTGATGATGATTTTTAAAGATTCAGTGAACTCTATACCCTTGTTAAATGTAAAAATTTTATATTAGATAAAATTTATTGAATATAATTAATTTTTATTTTTAGACAAATATATGCTTGTAAAATTAAATAATTGGGAATGTTTTTTATCAGCAAAGTAAACTTTTAATTTTCACTAGTTTTTAAACCCTTTTAAGCACCTTTCTGCAAATATTTGGTTTCTATGGATGCTCTGGATGCTGACCCTCAGTGTTTTTGTGAAATTTTGTTGCCAGAAATAATTTAACAAGAAATCCACTGAGTAGATTGGCCAAATAAAATCTTGCATTTTGTCCTAATTATTGACAGTTCCAGGACACATTTATTTGCACAACACCAAAACATAGCTTTTTGCCTTAAGACAAATTGCTGCAACACTATTCAATAATGTAATATGGAAGGGGAAGCACTTCAGTACCAGATTTTCTTTAATGTAGCTGAGTGGAAAATAGGATCATAAAAGCATCACAGGTTGTGAAGGAGTCTGTTGAAGTGATTGGAGAGCAAAAATGGATCCTTGGCAATCAAGAAGCAGTTAAGTGTTTCTACTTATTTGGAACAGAAATTAAGCATTGAGAAATGGAAGAAATAAAAGTACAGAGGGAGTTTTAAAAAATCACCTGTTTTGCATTAATATTTCTACTGTCAGCTATAGATACTTTTAAAGATTTAAGACTAAAGCATAATATATGAAGAAGTAGAGAAATTTAAGCAAGCAACTCATAAATTATGAATGTATGACAAAGAATTAAGCAAATTTAAGATTTGCTTATGAGATATGACAAAAAATTAACCATTAAGAATATATGACAAAAGTTAAGAAAATTTAAGTTGATTTTTGACTAGTGAAATTAACAGGTAAATAATAAAAAAATGAAGTACTTGAATTAATGAATTTCTTCTGACTTTTATTCTTTCATGAAAGATTAATATAATTAGTGAAAGGAATAATAAGATATTAGAAGATAGGGACCAGAGTGGTAGCACAGTGGTACGGTGTTTGCCTTGTATGCAGCCGATCCAGGACAAATGTGAATTCAATCCCCGGCATCCCATATGGTCCCCAGAGCCATAAGCGATTTCTGAGCGCAGAGACAGGAGTAACCCCTGAGCACATTCAGCTATGACCCAAAAACCTAACCTACAGGTTTTTATTTTATAAAAAATAAACTTAATTGTGTTTTCTGTTTTAAGAGAAAAATATTCTTTGAGATACATTTCAATATTCATATAAAATATAGTCCTGAATAAAATTTGTATTTGTAAACATAAAATTTTTAAGATATGGGGGGAAGAAAAGAAAAGTAAAAATTTTAAGATATAAAAATATCTAAAAACTAAGAATGTTGTCATTAAAATATGAGTTAGTAAATTGCATACTATGTATTTACTACATTCTTGTTTCAAAGAATTTAAAGCAGATACATACATAACTTACAAAAATTTGTGGGCAGAAATGACTATTCAAGTTACAAAATGAATATTTTAAGTGCAAATTTTCTTTTCTCCTAATCACTCTTAGAAAGCATATCTGCCTCAACTACTTGCATTTCTATGAGAAAACTTACTATTTCATTAATAAAACTAGCTCCATTTAAAAGTTCTAAAAATATGTAGGTGATAGATATAGCACATATAACCCTATAATTTACAATATTTTAATTCATGGTGATTAAATATAATTTAAATAGCTAATCAACATGATATTTAATAATTCCTTAAATGGGAAATATGAAAAACAATGGTATGTGGAGAAACCAAAGTATATTACTACAAGCAATTTTATTTTAAAGAACTTTGAAGGCAATGGTTTTAATTTTATAGCATTATTAATGCATTGGAAAGAATTTGACACTAACACTTTGTGGTAGTTTTATAATGTATGTTTAAAATGGTCTTTTATTGTCAGATTTGTGAATTTGTTCCAAGGTTTTCTCTTTGATACTATTCTGTCTCAACTTAATATAGAACTTATAAATTTTATTGATTCTATGTAGGTAAAATGATTGCTCAAAGGAAAGACAATAAAAATTAAAAAAAAGAAATAACAAATAAACAAAGAGAAGAGTAAATATTTTCAAAATCAGCTAGTAATAACTAACAATAATTCCTAGGATTATTTTGTTGTTAAATATATATGGACATTAGGAAATAATGATTCTCTCAAAATTTTGATTTTTACAAGTCAGATTGAAGAAAATATATCATTAACAGATTCAGAATAACTTTATTCATCTATAGTTTTATATTTTATATTGAGCCTAAAAAATAAGTTCATATCCACTTATCATATGTGATGTTTCTTTTTTCTGTCTTTTTTGTTTGTTTCTTTTGTTTTTGGGTCACACCCATTGACACTCAGGAGTTACTCCTGGCTATGAACTCAGAAATTGCTCCTGGCTTGGAGGGAACCATGTGGGATGCCAGGAATCGAACCTAGGCTAATGCTTGCAAGGCAGATGCCTTACCTCTAGCGCCATTGCTCCAGCCCCCATATGTGATGTTTCTGAAGCATATAACATTATTTTAAAGCTTTGTCTTCCCCTCAACTTGCATATTCTGCCATCATTCTTCACTTTGCTGCTACAGTCTACTCTGTTTCTTTTCCTCTACCTGCTCCATTAATTTTACCCTGGATTTCTGGTACATACATATGTATTGCATATTATACAAAATATATTAAAAACGTATATTTTTGGATTCAAACCAATATGCAGTTTCATTAGTTCACATATGCTGATTACTTTTTCTAACTTTGGGAATACAGTTTATATTTTGTAGATGAACTAGTTCATAAGGCTCTTTATAATCTAGTTCTGACTCTCACTGATCTAACTTTACTCATAACAATTTTATTCTCTTAAAGATTCCTCGTATCTGTTAGTCACTCCAATCATATCATTTATAAAAACTAATTATGTCTTTATTTATTATTACTGGCATATATTATTAAGTCTCTGTGTTAAACTCCCATTTCCTCATTTCTCTTCAATAAATTAGATCCAGCAGAGTTTTGAGAAATCTTCCACAATGATGAGTTTCTTAAAACATCCAAATTAGGGACTGGAGCAATAGCACAGTGGGGAGGGTGTTTTCCTTGTATGAGGCCAACCCGGTTTGATCCCTGATGTCCCATATGGTCCGCCATGCCTTCCAGGAGCGTTTTCTGAGTGCAGAGCCAGGAGTAAACCCTAAGGGCCACTGAGTGTGACCCCAGAACTAACCCTCCCCCCCAATCCAAATTAGTATTATTGTTCCACATTTGAATCTTAATACTTCTCTAGTTATGATTATGTATCTTAACATTCTATCAAGTCAGTCACTATACTCTACCATATTATTATTAACAAATATTTATAATATTAAATGATTTATTCTATAATGAATTTTATATTTAAATATTAACTCAAAGTATAACTACAATATTAAGATAATATATAAATATAAAATGTATATAAATTATTACTGTATATGTACTATTATTACATTTAATGTTATGAAGAGGTTAATATTAGCCATTTTTATGTCTTAAAGTTTTTTTTGTTTGTTTGTTTGTTTTTGGGCCATACCTGGTAGAACTCAAGGATCACTCCTGACTCTGCATACAGGAAGTACTCCTGGTGGTGCTAAAGAGATCATATAATATGCTAAACATTGAACCCAAGCTGGGACTTTGCAAAGCAAAACACCCTATCCCCCTGTACTATCTTTTCAAACTTTCAGTTTTTAAAATTTTTAGGAATTGTCTTGTATATTTTGTGAAGAAAATAAATACAAAATAAGTTATGGGTCACACTTGTAAAATTTTATTATAATAAAGTTGCATGAACAATTTAAACTTCTTAAATTATACATTAGAAAAACCCTAAGAGCATAAAAACATTTATGTCAGTGGTTTAAATTTTTCATTTTTATAATTACTATTAGTATTATAATAATATATCACTTTTTATAGGCTTTTAACTGTCTCTCAAACACGTTATGTATTCCACAGTTAGCTTTATTATCATGTTGTGAAAAATCATACTTTCAGACATTAGGCTTTTGAATTCTCTGAAATGCATTTATTTTCAATAACATTTGTTAAATAATTTAGATGTTTGTAGTGAAAGAAGATTCTACTTATTTAGGCATATAGTTGCAACAGCAAATGTACAACAAAAAATTTTATTCTTTATTTTTGGGATTTTGGGCCACACCCAGTGATGCTCAGGGTTACTCCTCCCTATGCACTCTGAAGTTGCTACTGGCTTGGGGGATCATATGGGACAGATTGAACCACGGTTCGTCCTAGGTCAGCCTCATGCAAGGCAAAAGCCGCTGCACCACTGCTCCGGCCCCACAAAAATTTTTTTAATTTACATCCTATTACTGGCAATAACAGGCTATGTGATGTTTTATACTTTATTCAATAAATATTTCTTCTTTTATTCATGTTTCTAAAAAATTGCAATTCATTATTTACTAATTTCCAGCATTTCATTTTTCTATTAATTTTGTTATTAATTTGTGCTTAATTGTACAGTTATTAGAAAACTTACCCTGCATGATAGAAGTGTATTGGCTATAAGTGGATAGAAAATGTGATATATGTTATTAATAATATAAAAGAAGGTTGGGCTAGATGACATAGGGATATTGCTTTATATCACTTATAGTGATTATTTTAATAATTATTCATAAGATGTTAATATATTACTGTGTAATTGTGCAGTAAATTTATAGACAGTGATAGATAGTGTCAATTTAATTGACACTAGTTCCATTTCACTGTAAAATAATCTTACTTAGACATTAATTATGTAAAGTTTGATGAAATAAAAAGGGTTGTATAGTTTTGCCTTGCCTTGCTTTGACACACCTGCCAGTGCCCAGGTCTTACTTCCAACTCTATGCTCCAGGATCGATCGCTCTTGTTGGGGACCTGGGGATATTACTGGGGATCAAATCACAGTTAGCTTCAGGGTACCCAAGCATACTTACCCACTCTATTATCTCTCTGGACTTGGTTTGTATATTTTATATTTCACTTGCTATCATTATTGTGCATGCTAATACATATTACACATACATATTATATGCTAATACATATAATAATGTATTACATGCTAATACATATTACATATACATATGCAGGTACATGCATACTGCAGATATCAGTAATACCAAACTATTTTCTATGAAGGACTTTTAGAATCTCTCCTCTAGACTATTATAGTCTATTTAGAATCTATCTTCTAGTCTATTACTTTTATGCACTTAGATTAAATACTGAAATTGTAAATGACTATTTATAGGACTTAACTAACACAATGGGTTAGAAGCAAAAAACTAAATATACTCCATTACACTGAGGTTACCTAATAAATATTTATTATTTTTGGATAAGGTTTATTATTAAACTATTAAAATTTCTAAGTATATAAGTTAGATATATAAACACCCCCGCATTGGATACCTTAATTCATGGGATGTAATGTATATCTAAACTACTGTTGTGACATCTTTAATCAGAGTATTTACCTAAACTAGTCACTAAATTATTTATTTTTATATTTTGGCTAGCAAATCCAAATGCTCTCTATAGTCATCTTGAAAATACATACAAGAGAGAGGATACTGTTCCTAGACTGAACATTGCCTCTAAGTAGGAGATATTTCAGGGAAGTAGTTTCTTTGGGTAATATTTTTTTTTATTTTTTGCTTTTTTCATTATTTCTGCATCTTATCTTTTCAGTTGAAATAGTAGAATAAAATCAATCCATCACTGTTATAATGATATATACTCTTATTTTCTCACTGTGTTTTGACTGAGAAATGGTAGTTTATTTTATATTTCTCAGAAGAACTTTGAGAGATAATTATGTGATCCTAGAACATGTGTGTAATAAAAGACATAACTTAATTTTAGAAAGAAGATAACTATAGTTTTGTACTAATATAACTTTTTGTCACAACTATTTATATTCCTATAAAATACTACTAGAAAAATTTCTTAAAATTTACCTTTTATTTGAATTACACATAGAATATTTCACATAGATCTCTTATCCTTCAACATATAGTCCACAATGAGTGAAAAATATGTAGCTTTAAATACATAATACACTAAGGGCTTAGGATTTCATCCAATTTACAATTCCTTATAGGATTTCCTGAGTTCAAGATTTGGCAAGGCTTGAGTATTTAAATGAAATGTGAATAACAGAGAAAACTTAGGCACTTGAATATAATACATTTAAATAAAAACTGAAATTAGATATATTAAGTCTATTACTGTATTTTAGACAGTAATAATGAACCTTTAGAACAATAAGATTGATAGAATAATTGATGCTTACTTTTCTTGGTTTGTACTGGAACTGATGTTCCTGTATATGCAGCTTTGGGATGAATGAAATAGTTATGTAGCATATGATAATAATAAGAAACAGAAAACAGTACATATTGGGTAAACTATACATGTCAGCACACATTATATATTTTTATATATTATATATATAATTTTATATATTTTATTCAAAAAGGTTTGAATCAAAGAGATATATATGTCAGTGACTTATAGAAAAATATAACAAAATTCAAATTATTTTTAGAAAAAAATTATAGCTTTAAATGTCTTTAAAATGCTAAGCACTTAAATGCATAAAGTTGGATAATATGCAAATATGACTTTCTATACATAGCCATTAACATTATTAAAATTGGACTTTTATTTTGAAATACTGGGTGAAGATATCAATTACTAAGTCAATTATTTAATTTATTAATTAAACAATAGCTATACTCTGAGCTCAATAACTTGAATTTAAAATAAAGATTTCTTTGTATTGTCTTTAAAGAAATTGATTATTCTCTTACTAAAGTATCAAATAGTAAAGTTATACTTTAAAGTAAAATTTTTATTTCTTATTTAAATGGTTTTCCTCTTTACTCCTAGTATCTCAGAAAACCAATAAACAAAAATGCATCTTCTTTTGGATTTACAATTTTTCTTTTAGCAAGTGATAAAAATTTGTGATTACAATTACTTTTCTTTGATTTCTTCTTGAACTATCTCCAGCAAACACTATGTTCTACTAATCCACCAAAATTTTATTATTTTTAGAATTACAAATTTTCCTTACAAAATGCAAAATTCTTTTTTGGTCCTTGAATTATTTAACCTATCTCCAGCTTACAAAACAGTTTTCACTGTCTCTCTCTCCCTTAAAGTAATCCTCTGCTCCCACTGTTATGACAATGTCCTGGTCTTATTCCACATCATTTATCATTAGAGATTAGTCTCTGGTTGCTTCCCTTTCAACTTCTAAATGATGAATATTAGAATAACCCAGTTAGGCTTTGTTTCTACATACTAGCTCTTTCTACCTACTCTACTAATATACTATTATTTGTGAGTAATGACTATTTTCAGCTGATCCAAGTAACTGAGTAGTCATGGGTACTTGGATATTTTACAGAAGATTACAAACTGCATTATCTTATGTAATTATTTGTTTAAACTACTTGTGATATACTGGATTCTAGAAAAAGCTTGTAGAGTTAAAGGTCATATGAGAAAGTTTTGATGGAATTGTGTAAATATATTATTTCTTCTCATATAATTTATCAAACAGTCCTAAGTCTAAAATTTCAAAACCAGACGTAAGATACAAAGTCTTTATAATTTCCTTAGATTGAGCAGTTGAAAATTAATCTTTTAATAAAATAATGTAAATAGTGTAAATATGTATAAACTGACATGTTTGGGGTATGCACACCAAGTTGTGCTCAGGGTTTATTACTGATTTTGTGCTCAGAAATTATTCCTGACTATGTTAAGATATCATAGGCACTGCCAGTTTCAAACCAGAGACAGTTCTATTTATTTTTAAGTTTTATATAGTATATTTAATACTAGTGTACTGATTTGAAATAAAGATTTTATCATTATGATAAACAATTGTCAGGATCTACTGCTTATCCTTTTCAATAGTATCTAGTTAAATTCTAAACTAATGTAGTGAGAAATAAAAAAAAAGCTTCAAAATTCAGAAAAGTCAAACTACACTCATTATGTTGTACTAATGCACATATTTACATATAATATTTATATAATTTAATTTTATATAAAATTATAAGTTCAGTGATTAAGTATTTTTATACATTAAACAACATATGAAAATTCAGTTCTAAAACCTATAGTTTGCTAATTAAAAAACTAATTGAGTAGTATAGTCTGATGACTTTACTTACATTATCTTTAAAATATTTCCCAAATTGCTCATACTTTCACTATCAAGTAGGCAGATAACAATTGGTGATGACAGTCCAAGATCTTCTAATAACACCGAGTCACATTTTCTCTCGAAAAGATTTCTCCTGGTAAGTAGTGAATAATGTAGGGCCTATTTACTAGTTACATGTATTATGCACATTAAATAGTTAATATATACCACAAAAGGGCACAATGTTGAATTTCAATCAGGATTTGTATTAAGTCCATGGTAAAACCTTGCCACAAGTCACAGGGGAATGCCAACTAAGGTAGAGAAAGGGCCACATGTGACAATGATAGTACAAATGATCATGTGGACATAAACTGGGTGCTAAAAAGAGATAAAGTGATACAGATGATACCCTTTCAGTAACAATATTGCAAACACGGAGTCTAAAAGAAAAAAAAAAGAGAGCAAAAAGAGACTATAAAGAAAAGAAGAATGAAGAAGGTGGAAAGAAGAAGAGGAGGAGGAAGAGTAGGAGAAGAAGAAGAAAAAAGGAGGAAGAAGAAAAAGAAGAAAGAAGAGGAGAAAGGAGGAGAAGAAAAGAAGAGGAAGAATAGGTGGAAGAGCATGTGGAGGGAGGAGGAGGAGGCAGAAGAGGAGCAGGAGAAAAAAGGGAGGAGGAAGAAGAAAGGAAAAAGGCAAGAAAGAACGAAAGAAAGAAAGAATGAAGAGAATGAAAGAAAGAAAGAAGAAAGAAAGAAAGAAACAGAAAGAAAGAAAGAAGAAAGAAAAAAAGAAAGAAAGAAAGAAAGAAAGAAAGAAAGAAAGAAAGAACAAAAAAGAAAGTAAGAGAGAAAAAGGAAAGAAACAAAGAGAAGGAAAGAAAGAAAAAAGAAAAAAGAGAAAGAAAGAAGATAAAGAAAGAAGAAAGAAAGAAAGAGGAAAGAAAGAAAGAAAGAAAGAAGAAAGAAAAGAAAGAAAGAAAGAATGAAAGAAAGGAAAGAAAGAAGGAGAGAAAGAAAGAAAGAAGAAAGAAGGAAAGAAAGAAAATATATACCCATACCTACCCTACCAATCCATACCTACCCATAGGCAAGTAGTGGAAGGATGGAAGAAAAACTGCTCACGTGGGTACATTGGTGGTGGTATATGTGCACTGGTGAACTCAATATAAACACTGTAATTCTGTACCTCATGGTGATTCAATTAAAAATTAATTTATTAAAGTAAATTAATAAGAGAAAGAAAACACTGGAATAAATATGTATTTTTTCACTGTAATAATTAGTTCAATGTCTTTTTTCCTAAATTTTATTTTTTATTTAAAAAGTGTTTATTCCTTCACTTGTAGAAAAGCATACTTGGACCTCCATCTAACACCATGTGCAAAGGTCAAATACAAATGGATTAAAGACCTTGATATCAGACCCAGATCATAGGTATATATAAGAATACATAGGTAAAACACTTCATGACATTGAGACTAAAGGTATCCTCAAAGAGAAAACAGCATTGTCCAAACAAGTGGAGGCAGGGATAAACAGATGGGAGTATATTAAGCTGAGAAGTTTCTGCATCTAAAAGGAAATAGTGTGTAGGATACAAAGGCCACCCACAGAATGGGAAAAGCTATTCACCCAATACCCATCAGGCAAGGAGCTAATATCTAAGATATACAAGTTACTGACTGAACTTAACAAGGAAAAAAATCTAAACCCATCAAAAAATGGGGAGAAGAAATGAACAAACAATTCCTCAAAGAAGAAACACTAATGGCCAAAAATCACATGAATAAAATACTCCACAACACTAATATATCAGGGAGATACAAACCAAAACAACACTAATGTAGCATCTCTCTCCATAGAGACTGGCACACATCGCAAAGAATAAGAACAATCAGTGCTGGGCAGGGATGTGGGGCGAAAGGAACTCTCATTCACTGCTGGTGGGAATGCCGTCTTGTTCAGCCTTTATGGAAAACAACATGGAGATTCTCAAAAACTTGGAAATTGAACTCCCATAGAATCCACCAATACCACTCCTAGGGATATACCTTAGGGACACATATACACAACACAAAAGTGTCTTCTGCACACCTATATTCATTGCAGTGCCATTTACAATAGCCAGACTCTGGAAACAACCAGATGCCCAACAACAGATGAGTGGCTAAAGAAACTGTGGTACATATATATATATATATATATATATATATATATATATATATATATATATATATATATATGTACCACAGTATATATATATATACATATATATACATATATATACACAATGAAATACTATGCAGCAGTCAGAAGACATGAGGTCCTGAAATTTTTCTATACATAGTGGACATTGAATTTATTATGCTGAGTGAAATAAGTCAGAAGGAGAGAGTGAAACAGAATAGTCTCTCTCATCTATAAGTTTTAAGAAAAGTAAAAGACATTATTGCAATAATACACAGAAACAATAGAGATGAGGCCTGGAAGATCAGGCCCATGATATGAAGCTTGACACAAGGAGTGGTGAGTTCAGTTGGAAAAAATTACTGATAACTATCGTGATCATGGTAGTGAGTGAGAAATAGAATGCCTGTTTTGAATGCAGGCAAGGGATTGGGTAGGAGAGAGATGGAGGGCATTGGTGCTAAGAGTGTTGCACTGGTGAAGGGGGGTATTCTTTTTTATTTATATAACTGAAACCCAACTACAAACATGTTTGTAATCATGGTTTTTAAATGAAGATAAACATTAAAAATATTTATTTTAAGAACCATACAATTAAAAACAAAAAACCATACTGTTTATCACAAGAACAAATTTATATTAGCCTTTTCTTTTCAATGAAGTGACTGAGAAGAATACCTAGATCTTTTATTCACTAATTTTTTCTTGGGAAAATTATTTACACTTTATTTTCTTTGTTTCTCTAAATCACAAAAGATAAGTATAAGTATTTTTAACTAACAGAGTAATAGAAATGCTTAACTAAATCATTTTTAGTGTTCAGAGATGATATTATCACATACACTTGTTTCATTTTTACTACATAGTTACTCTCATTATCTACACATTGAATGCTTTGAATTACATGATATAGTATTAACAAAACATTTTGAAACCAATACATGTATATGCATATAGGAACCATTTTAAAATTAAAATAAAATAAAATTAAAATTAAAGTGATGCTATTTAACAGGCAAATATTCCTTTATTTTTTTGTCTTTCAGTCACTCTTTGAACCTGATTCTTTCCATTGGTAGCTGATATATGCTTTGTCCAAATAAACTAAATTTCTTCCTGATGCTTTTACTCATTGACAGGAAATTATGGAGGCTGTCTTTTCTTCAAATCCATCTAAATATATGTATCATATTAAGTGTCAGTAAAGTAAAGACTAATGTAAGACTTCCATATTTCCTCTATGAATCATCTATTGCAAGGATGATATCAGCTATTCCCTGAAATAATCCATGTGGTACATAATAACCCAAGTATCCAAGAAAAGGATTTCTTAAGTCATTTACATGATAGTTTTAAAGGACATATATTTTGGATAGTCAAAACACAATTGTATGTCTGTAGAGATAACTGTTGCTGAGTGGGTGACGTAAAGAATTAACTAAAATGACAAAACTATGAAGGAATTGTCCACCCTAACTTCACCATAATTTACATCCAATATCAACAAAAAGCTGTTAAATAATCAAAGAAGATAAAATAAAATAACTGTCAAGTGGAATATTTAATACTACACCCTAGTGGTATTGTAAGTGGTTTAAAGATTCGTGGAAAACAAAGAATCATTTTAGTGCCTCAGGAAATTAGTCAGATGTTCTGTCTCCTATTATAAAATATATCAAGAACTGGAGTTGTATGGAAAGTATTTCCAAACTTCATGAGGAATGCTATTAACTTCTAAAATGTGGTTCTCAGTAAAAAATACACTCAGAGTGCCATGTATATCACATGCTTATTTTCATTGTCTTCTAAATATATGTGTTCCCTATAGAGTTAGCTCTTCTAAATGCATGTCCTTCCATTTATTTCTTATCAAAAAAACTTAGAACTTAACAAATAGCATATTTCAAGAACCAAATCTTTCCTTAATTTAGGGGGGTTAACTACTAAGTGCCTAAATGAACTTCAACTATACTGTACTCAAAGCTATGTCATTAAATACACAAATGACCTAGTGTCAACTTATTGATAAAAATACTGCCACAGCATACATTTCTGTTGTTGATCTCTATGCTCTTGGTTAACAAAATTAATATTCAACTCCATACTTTTGTTATAATGCAATATTTTAAAGAGAGAAAAGGCTATTCCAGGAACAATGATTTTGATTGTCTACAATAATTAAGAAGTATAGATATATCCTTAGTACTATTAATTTTCAATAATATGTTTGTATCATGGTAACTGTATTCTGTATTTACATTTGCTATTTCACTTGAACTCTGAAGAACTGAATTAAAAAGAATTACTGACATGAGAAAGTCAAGAATCTGTTTTGGTACAAAACTTCATAGGAATTTTGAGATGCAGTTTAATTTATCTTTAGTTTTTAAAATAATCTTATTTTCTAGAAATTTAAAGGAATACTTACATGTAAATACATATATATATATAAAACAAAGGCATGTGAATATATAAGGTAAGCACAGAGTTTGTGACTCCTTTATCATGTTATTTAAATGTGATTTAATAAATTTGAATATTAATAGGTATATTATAGAAGTTAATTTATAGACAACTCACAAGATGAGAACATTATACTGATGATAAAAAAATAATTGCTAGACGTTTTAAGATAGACTTATATTAGCTTATCTTAGCTTTAGTAACTTCTGACCAGGTGAACATTTTTTTAATTTTTTTTTATGTTTTTGGGCCACACTTAGTGACACTCAGGAGTTACTCCTGACTATACACTCAGAAATTTCTCCTAGCTTGGGGGACCACATGGGACCCAGGGGGTTGAACCCAGATCCTTCCTGAATCAGCCGCATGCATGGCAAACACCCTACCACTGTGCCTCCGCTCCGGCCCCATTTTAAATTTTAATAAGTAAATTTATTTATTTTTTGTTTTGGGTCACACTTGGCTCTCAGCTCAGATATTGCTCCTGGCAGGCTCAGAGGACCATATGGGATGCCAGAGATAGAACATAGGTCAGCTGCATGCAAGGCAAACACTCTACACATCCAGAGTACAATCACCCTGGCTCCTATATTTAAAATATACACATTAAATATATATATAATGTAGCACCAATTCTCCCTGCAAAGGCACACTAAAAAAAAAGGGGAAATCTTACATATAAAAAAGAGCTCTTATCTACTAGAGATAGGAACTCATAGTTGTTTACAATACAGGGATATCTCCTACCTTGAAAATATGTCATGTGGAACCAACTTAGACCTCAGGTGATTAGATACCATCCGTCCAGCCTTGAACCCTGGATCCCAGACATAGAAACGGCATAGTTCTTCACAACAGCTGCAGGAAACAAATCCCATCCGGGACAGCCTTAATACTGCTGGGTCACCAACAAGTGCCAGCTCTAATATGATATCCTGACAACGAGGAAAATGGGAACTTGACACAAGAGCAGGTTATCCTACCTTACCAGCTAACAATAAGACAAAATCAGAAGACTTGTCACCCTTTGGTAGGTCCAAAAGCCAAGATCGCAATTTACAGATGACTGGCTGCTAGAAATATGACCAGACTGTATACATCTTGGGACCAATAAAAAAGCCCTAGTCTAGGGTTTGAACTACGACCTGCACAATAACCATGATCCCCAGTTCCAAAGGTCTGGCAGAGACAATTGTAACGGAATGGGGCTTCTGGAAACACAAAGAAAGACGCTATCCTAGGTGCCATCCTAGGTTCAGTGCAAAGACCAAGACCACCAACCACAGAAGATGGATTAAAATGACACTGAGGGAACAGAACTTCTAGAACCACAAAGAAAGACTTCATCATATCCCATTCCTGGATCTGTGTAGATACTGAGATCTCTAGATACAGAGGTCTGATTGTATCACCCAGGACAGAACAGAAGTCTTCCAAACACCACAAAAGCACCACCGGAAGAGTAAATGATCCTGAACAGAGTCTATAGTTAATCCCATGACAATATACTCTAAGGATGGAGAAACCCCATATCTCTTAGGCCAAGTGAATTCCTTTTCGAATGACCCCAATATTTACTGTGCCAGGGCAGGAGGGAAAAAACAAAAAAGCAAACAGCACAAAACATTGTTTATTTTTTTATATATTATTTTTTATCTTCATTTATTACTATTATTTTTATTTACCTATCTATTTTTGGTCTATTTCTCTGTTTGGGTGTGGTTATTGGACTTGTCCCCAGTTATACCTATTTTTTTCTCTGCTTGTCTTTTCTTTCTTTATGTGCTATGTCATGTTTCTTATCTCAAGACCATGGCGTTTGTTTTTGTTTTGTTTTGTTTGTTTTTGTTTTGTTTTGTTTTGTTTTGTTTTTTTGTGGTGCTTATCGTTATTGTTGGAGTCCTCACTGGATATTTGACACTTCTTTTTGTACTGGTGAAGTGTTTCATCTTCTTTTTCTCCTTCGTCTCTCAAATCGATGATGAGAGCCTCTAGAAGGATTCCGCCCATTTTCGGAGTATTAGACTTTTACCCCAGTTTATTACTTTTCTCTTCTTCAAACAAAATCACACAACTTGAACTAGCTAGTCCTGCCTCCCAATTAGAGGGGGAAATAAGGGAGGCACCAAGACCAAACAGGTGCAAGACTACTATGTAGTTGGATAGGTACATAGGGGACCACATATTCTAGCAGCCCATGGGGTGAGGGAAGAGGATATGGGAAGTAGGACAAAAACGGAGGTGTAGGGAGGACAATTTGGTGATGGGAATCCCCCCTGATTTTATGTAAATATTTACCTAAAATATTATTGTCAACAATATGTAAGCCACTATGATCAAAATAAAAATTATATTTAATAAAATAAAAAAATAAAACAATTAAATGTACACAATTATATACACATATAAAAGGCAAGCAGCAGTTATTTTGGTAATTTCTACAAAATACTAAATTACTTATAACAATAATTCTAAAATATAAAGAGAAAAAAGAGGAAAAAGAAAAGAATTTCCAAATGTATTTTGTGAGATTATTATCACCTAATACAAAATCATATGAACATAATAGAAACCAGAAAATTATGGCCCACTATCCCTGATAAATATACATGATAAAGTTCTAAAAAATATTAGTACATCAAACTAAAAAGATAGATCATCAGGCTGAAAGCATTATTTGTAAGCAAGATGTTTAAGTTCAACTCAAGCAGCTAGATGTGAGCCAGAAATCAAGTAAAAAACCAATCCAAACAAACAAAGAAACCCACATTAGGTATATAAAAGGTCATACTTCATTATAAAATAGAAATATTTTTCAGAATTGAAAAGATGGGGCAGCATTAGCAACTAATAATGTGATATTACATATGCTAAAATGAATGAAACAAGTCTTAACAAACTAGGAGATAAATCAGGAAGTCTAAGAACATATCTTGCTTGTAGGAGAACCTGAGCTCACATTCAGGCAACTAATGACCCTGTTGAACACTGCTATCTGGAGTTCCTAGTATCCCCCAGGCACTACTATTGTGGTCCAAGTGTATATACATGCTGTGTTGAGCACTAAACTGTTAGACACCCTAGGCCAATCTGAGAATATGCATTTATTAGGACTATATTATTAAACTGATTACTAGAAAACTAGGCCCTAAGCACTATGAGACCTTCTGCTTAGAAAGAATATGGTAATCTAAATAAATACAGAGAAAACTTTTGACAAAATTATACAGTGATTTAGCAATATAAAGTTAGAGGTAATGCCTTCAGATAATAAAGGCCACATATGAAAAAAATTACAGATAATATTCTAAAGTATGGTAGAAAAGCTTAAAGCTTTTCCTCTAATTTCAAAGATTCCCACCCTATTTAAATACTTTTTTTGTGGTATGATGATTTACATACTGTTAATGAAGGTTTCATGCACATACCATTTCAACATCACACCTGTATTGGAATTCCTGAGCAGAATAAATGAAGGGTGAGTTGAAGAAGAAGAGCTCCTCCACCAAGCTCCAAAAGAATATAATAGATGTCTATACATACCAGATAAACAGATTTGGGCTGATACCTCTGTGACATTATCTTAAGGGAGAGGGACATATTCCCCTTACTGCATGAACTGCAGCAGTCCACTGCTGACAGATATTTCTCAGCTTCACTTAGTTGCAGATATTTTAATGCTGTACTGTGCAGTTACAGTATAGTAGTATCACAGGAAATATGTTGGAACAGTGACATAGAAATCTATCAGTGAGCCTAAACGATAACAAAGAAGAATCAACTAGCACTAACTGCATCCCAGTAAATCCCTATACACTGATTATAGTAACACATGGAAAAGTATTGACCCAGGTAGATCTTAGTTTTGATCATCTAATTTGCTTTATATTGTAAGAAACAATATGAAGTAAATTTGTGCCTGAATCCCCATTAAAACTATGGTGGAGGTTGGGGGATTGGGAACTCTGGTGAAAAGAATGTCACACTGGAGGTTAGATTAGTTTGAAGATTTAATGCCTTAAACAAATTTATTATATTATTTGACAAATTAGAAAAAATATTTTTCCCAGAATTAAAAGATATAATGAATGAAACAGAATACAGAATAATTAATTTAATTATTATAATAAGAAAAAATCTACAATACGGAAGTAAAATCTTTTTGATAATTACTTCTGGGAAAAATGGAAAGCTACATGAATACATAAATGTAGATCACTATTTTAACCCACAAACAAACAAACAAAACTATCTCAGACTATCTTCAGTCTGAGTGCTTCTCAAAAGCCCCAGGGCAAAGTGACAAGTCTAAATTAGTCAATTCATAATCTCCATTCATATCAAAATTTTGAACAAGGAACTTGGGCCTGTGACTCTTTACAGAAACATGATAAAATTATTTGAACACCAGGATCACTTATCTGTAAAGTGGGGATTTAACTATTCATTTTTTATTTGTTTGCTTTGTTGTTAGGCCACACCCGGCAGCACTAAAAGGTTACTCGAGCTCTGCACTCCAAAATCTCTCCTGGCAGGCTCAGGGGACTATACAGGATGCCAGGGATCGGCAGTGTGAAGGCAAACGCCCTACCACTGTGCTATTACCCTAGCTCCAGGGCTTTACCATCTTTAATGTGGATGAGTTTGAAAAAATGATGCTACAAATGAAGCATATCCTATATGGCTTTGTGGTCAAATATATCCCTAACTGTGGATCTTTGGACAGTTAATATTCTCAACACTCCTTAGAACCTCATAAATGCTCCTAAAGAAGAGGTTCTTAGTCCTCACCCAGCTCTCACAACCCCTTTTAATCCTCATCACAATAAACCTTGCTTCTAACAACAACAAACACTAATTTCCAAATCCATAAAGCTCCCAGACTAAATATGGATAAATTCCTTCACATAAATTAAAAGAATTCTGGTATAAGTGCAATCATAATAGTACAGTAGACAGGGCATTAATTTACCTACATGCAACCAACTCTGGTTTGATACCAGGCACCCGATATAGTTCTTTAAACCTGTCAGCAGCCATGTTTGAGCATAGAGCAAGGAGAAAGCCCTGAGCATCACCAGGTATAGTCCTCAAATAAATGAATCTTGTGACAAAAGAAAGGCAACAACAACAAATACACAATGTGTATGGTATGAAGCAAAAATTATAAAATCATTATACCTAGCAAAAATATAGTAAAAAGAAGAGACAAAACATTTAAAGAGAGAAAATATATAATCAAACACTGGGGCAGAGAATGATATTCTAATATATATATAAAGAACTCATGGAACTCAATAGGAATAAGACTGTATTTGAAAATGGACAAAATTATATGCAAGATACTTTTCATAGACAGCATGTTACATAAAGTCAAGAAATTCATATGAAAGTACTAAATATCTACAACTAGGAAAATGAAGTTAAATTTTTTCATTGAGATTCTAAGTTTGACAATGATAGTAATTATTTCTCATGCACATAATTCCAATACCATTCTCAGAAAATAAAAATTAAAGCCAGAATGAAAATAGCCTCATATAAAAATGTTAGAATAAACATAAAAAATATAAGATATGTCAGGTTTAGTGAATATTAAGGACTAGGACCCACTTATACTCTGATGCTTGCATGGTAAATTGGTACAACAATTAAGAAAGTCATTGTGGAAGCCTGTTGGAAAATAAAAAGTAAGATCTTGGATGTGGTTCAGGAGTAGAGAACGTTTTGCATTCTGTGTGAGCCGTGAATTTAGTTTTGGGACACCATGTAGCACCTCTGAGTCTACAACCCATAAGACCCTAAGCCCTGCAAAATGGATTACTCAATGACAGAAGCAACATTTAAAATAAAAATTTATATGATCCCTAAAACTAACTTCTGAAATTTTACATATATTTTCCAAAGGGAATTAAAGTATTGACTAGGTAATATAGCTGTATATTCACAATTTTCCCACAGCATTGACAATTGTTGAGATAAAGAAACATATCATGAATGGATGAATTGAATACATATACTTAATATAAATAATTACTAAAAATATACATAAACATATATATACATGCAAATATCAAATATATAATGGAGCAACAATAGGCTTAAAAAGAAAGATTATTGCACTAATGTGTATAGATATTTAGTGCATTATGCTAAATTAAGAATACTATGTGAAATCATTTACAAAAAATTAATCTTAAAATAATTTGCAGAACAGATTGATGATTGTCAGATAATGACAAATAACAAAGTGGGCAACATGGATTAAGTGGTATAAACTGCAAATTATAATTAAATTTTGGTGATGCATAATAACTCATAAACAATATTATATACATATTTGTAAATTATAAGAGCCAATTTTAAATAATTTTAGCACACAATCAAATTAATATGTGGTGATAGATATTAAGTAGTCAGGTACTGATTTTTTGCAATTTATACATATGTCTATTTCTACATGTAAAATACATGTTTTATGTCAAATATATTTGATTTTAAGAAAGTTGAAATAAAAAGGGATAATGCTGTAACTCATTTGCTACCCCAAGTTTGTGCTTTTATTTTGTCTTGTCTTTTGAGAATTTGCAAAAGGAAGATTTTCTTATTCCTAGGAGACCAACACTTGAGTAGCAGTAAGGGTCTTAGTGGTGGTAGAATGTGTGTCAACACTGTTATCAAGAATAGTAGGGGATTATGGAGGAGTTAGTGAGCAATAAAATGGGAGGAGGTATAATAGCTGACTAGAAGTGTCTTGACAGTGAAAAGGGAAATGTTTTTCTTGGCTTGGAAATCAGGGAAGGACATAATGATAAGTAAAAGCTTCTAAGATCAGGCATTTTTTAAAAGCTTACTCGCTGAGTACAAGAAAATTTACAGATTAGAGAGAGCAATTTTGAAGATGATTTCTGGTCTAAAAGCCAAAGGAAACTGAAATTAGTGATGCAAATTAAATTATTTCTTGCTGGTATAGTTGCTTAAAGATAATTACTTTAAAGTATAAAAAATTGTAAAAATAGAACAAGGTGCCTTTTCTATTCTCTTTACTAAGCCCTATAATTACAATATATTTGAAATAAATCCCTATAATTACAATATACTTGAAATAATATTATTGATTTTCAACAAATAAAGAAACTAAGCATCAGACAGCATTATTAATCAGTGTCATGGCAGCTGTAAATGGACTTGAAGCAAGAGTGAAAAATGGAATTTTGTCTTCTAATAATTCACAAATTCCTATTCTGGTAATATATTTTCACAATCAGAAATTATAGCAAGATATAGTAATTTTATAAAATAAGTTAACTGCTATAAGTAATGCAATAAATTATGCTATAGATATTTTTGTTGACTTTATACAGCTTTCATTTTATTAATAGAGTTTTTTATCTATATATTTATATTCTTTTCCTACTTTTTGTTTTTTGATTTTGGGTCACACCCAGCAGTTCTAAGCACTTTTCATGTTTCTGTACTCAAGAATAGCTACTGAAAGTGCTTGGAGAATGAGGCTGTGCTGGGGATTAAACCTAGAACTCATCCCCAAAACTTCCTTGGGCAAGCATACACTTAGCCTATTGAGTTATCTCTTTGGTCTTCCTCTTGTCATTTTAAGCAAAAATCTTAGTATTTCTGAGTTATTCATACATAATATAAAATAGAGCAAATAAAACAAAATACTGAGTAACCCCTTACAAAACCATCTGATGTACATTTTTTCTTAATATTTGCATTTTGTCATTCTCAGAATGGTTTTTGACATATATAAAATTTTCAAAAATGAAATTATTAAATATGAAAGTTTTTTGAATCTCAGTTTTTAAATTAAAGTCTTATATTTAGTCTCTTACTTGGCATCTGACCTTAAAGTGGTGTATATGCTGTGGAAATAGCATTTCACAGATGGTTAACAACAGTCCCAGGAGCCTGAGTGGTGGTGTCAGCTGTAAGGCATCTCTGCCTTGCCTGTGCTCGCCTAGGACAGACCGAGGTTCGGTTCCCCCAGAGTCCCATATAATTCCCCAAGCCAGAAGTGATTTCTGAGCACATAGCCAGGAGTAACCCCTGAGCAACACTGGGTTTGGCCGAAAAAAAAAAAAAGCTAAGGAAACAAAACCAAAAGAAAGCCCCCAACAGTCCCCATATTACTAAATAATCTGTTTTTTCTCACTCTTAAACGTATATGAATTGCCACATTTATTTGGGTTTCTAAGGATTTTATATTTTTGAATGATATTTTTGTTCTTTTACCTTTTGATACTTGAGATATCAGAATATAATTTATATTCTCAAGGACATTTTCCCTGATTAGTTTTTTTCCCCAAGAATTTTCTTGGTGATTCTTCTTTATTACTTCTAGGATAAAAATTATAATTGAGTGTATATACATTCTACAAAGTATCTATCGAGAGGTAGACTTGATTTTATAACTGGACAAAGCAATAAAATATTGATAGACACAACCATAGGAAGAAGTCAGGCAAAATTGAGTAGCTATTAATTGATTTCTTCTATAAAATTCTATAATAATAGAATATAAAATAGGGGCCGGAGAGATAGCATGGAGGTAAAGCGTTTGCCTTTCATGCAGGAGGTCATCGGTTCAAATCCCGGCGTCCCATATGGTCCCCCGTGCCTGCCAGGAGCAATTTCTGAGCCTGGAGCCAGGAATAACCCCTGAGCACTGCCTGGTGTGACTCAAAAACCAAAAAAAAAAAAAAAGAATATAAAATAATGAAAAGCAAATTTGTGTTTTCTTGGAAAGTATATATTATGGTAAAGAAGAATAACACAAAGAGCATAAAAAAAGTTTAAGGGATGATGGGCATGTTCATTATACTGATTTTGAGATGGTTTCACAAATGTTTACACATGACAAATCTTATTAAATTATATACTTGAATATAATGGCTTATTTTAATCATAATAAAGTTGTAAAAATGTCAGAATAAAAAAATAGAGTTTTTTAATGGAAAAGAGATTTATTAAATAAAAAATATATTAGGTAGAATTTGGGGTTAAAATTATGTATGCATTAAAATTTGATAGTTACTTGCAAAATATAATCAAAATATAATTAAATTTCTATTCTTAATTTATGAGTATTTTTTTCTAAACAATAAATATGATATTCATGTTACATGTGATATATAGACAGCACATTCGATATTCTATATATAGTCTATATTTTAATGTTTTTAACAATTCATACTATTTTATCGATTTAATAACAATATACATCAGCATATATATATGTATATGTTGAAAATTTATTTTGGGGGGTCCATCTTCCAGCCAGTATTTCTTAGACTTACTCCTGGAACTGTGCTCAGGAAACATTTCCTGAGCACATTCCTGACATATTTGGGGATCATAGAGGATGTTGTGAATTGAATTCAGTTTAACTGTGTTTGAGAAACGTGCCATACCTGCTATTCTATCTCTCCAATACATTATCTTTTTCATATTGTTTTGAGTATTACTTTTTTCCTTCAGTATATATTTAAAGAACTTGAACCTATCTGTCACATCCTATATTTTAAAGTAAATATCAGGTTTTTAATTTTATTTTTAGAAAATATCTTTTGTTCTTATTTCACACTTCAGAGTTCATTGTTTACTCTTGATTCTGTGCTTAAGTATCACACTAGCAGGGGCCGGAGCATTGGCACAAGCAGTAAGGTGTTTGCCTTGCATGCTCTAACCAAGGATGGAACATGGTTTGATCCCCTGGAGTCCTATATGGTCCCCAAAGCCAGGAGCAGTTTCCAAGCGCATAGCCAGGAGTAATCCCTGAGTGTCACCTGGTGTGGCCCTAAAAGCAAAATAAAATAAAATAAAATAAAATAAAATAAAATAAAAAAATCACACTAGCAGTGCTCAGAAACAGTTTGTGTAGCTGTTGATAACACTAGCACTAGGTCAGATGTATGCAAAGGAAAAGCCTCACCTACTGTACTATCTCTCCAGTTCCTGTTTGCTTTTTATTATGTGTTTTAATATGGAAAAATAGTATTTTTGTGTATTATGAATTAATTTATAAAATATCTCTTCAGTATTCTAAGTCTAGAAATTTAACCTATAAGTGTTAGCAATAAAGATACTTATAATATATACGCTGTGTTTAAATATTTGTTTCATTTGTAATTTTAGTTTATAGTAAAAGAAATAAAATATACAATTTGTTTTTCCATACTCTCCTTTTATGATATAATACATTGCAAAATAGTTAATTTCATTGTTGCAACAAGGGAATTCCACATACTCCTGGTCTCAGCTGAAGTCAACTTTTCAGGGAGGTTATTGGCCAGGCAGACATGGCCAGGTTTTTGCACACAAGTCTTCAATTAAACTGATAAGCAGGATTTGCTGCTGTGGGATTTTGTGATCAACCTGAGAAAGAGCAACACCTATCTCTAGAGAAAATTGTTGGATTTTCTAGTCCAGTGGCCTTGATATCTGTACTTCAGAGGAACCCTTGACCTACAGGGTGTCCTTATGGGAGAAAAATATCACCACAGCAACAACTCTTAACATAAACAAAACAAAACATAAGATCCGACATATAATGAAGAGAAAATGCATTTGCTGGCTCAGCAATGATGCTCGCCGGACTTATAGATATCTGCTTATTTTCCAGGGTGCTGAATAACAGCAGGCACAGACTTCCTGAGTCAGAGCTGTGGTACATCAGTAAGTCATGTTCTACACAGTTTTGGTGTGTTGCCCTCAGTTTAAACACCTCACCAATTTCTTATTGTTCCAGATATATCTCTCAAACTCTTCCTTGTGTCTTCTGGCTGATGTCTCAGCTATTGCATAGATGTTTCCTACTTCCTGAACTACTGAAAAACTACTCCTATATATAAACCAGTCCTACATTCACTGAATGGAGATGCCTTCCACTGCTACTCTTGTATGATTGACTACAGTTACCTTTGTTAAAAGAGATCAGCTCCAAATGTTGTCTTCTCCCCAGAAAGCACAAATAATTAGTGAAGCAAGCAAAAATGACACTTGTACTCCACAAAAGTTGGAATGACTAGAAGAATAAGCAAATGTTAGTGAAGCTAGAAAGAGGAACCCTCGGAGGCTTATGCGAGAAATGTAAATTTTACATCCATGTCAAACAAAAATTTGCCAATATTTTCTAAGGATAAATATATCTAATTTCCAGGAGTTATTTTTTTCCTCTATTAATTACTCTCAAGACAAATATATGCAATTAATTACCAAAAGCTGAATACTAGAAAATCCATAGTAGTAATTATATTTACTAAATTTGACTAACAATACTATATTTGCTGGTAAAACTGTGCAATATCATGCAATTTAATGGAATAAAATCTTTAAAACTACTGACAAATACACAATAGTTTTGCATACATTAAATAAAATAAATACATATTATAATAATTTCAATAATACAAAATTAAGAAAGGACAAAACTAGTACTGGAAGTCTAGATAGTATTGATAAAGAAGTTAGTATTTGTAAAAGCAACAAATTCTGAGAGGATTTTTTGGGGATTAGCGATATTCTATTTTTTTACCTATACACTACAAATTATTTATCAAAAAGCAAACAATTAACTCTAAGTATTTGCATGAAGGAGACTGGCAGTTTCTATGTTTTTGAAAATTCTATAATATATTTTAAGGTAGCTGGAAAATACATAAAATTTTGTTCAATTATTTGTTTCAAAAAATTTTAATAATATGAAGCAACTGTATATATCATTATATTGAGTTTGTAGGACTCTAATATATTTGTAGTTCTTAAAGTACTTTTACAGTTTTAAATATCCTAGAAAAATTTTATACCGAGTAGTTGATGCACTGATTTCTTTTATTTAACAAAGATAAAGAAATCAACAAATAATGTATCAAGTAAAATAAATTCCTCAAGTCATTTTCGTACCAAAAGGAAAAATGTAGATTTTGACATCTCCCCAAATTTCTGCAAGTGGTATCATATTGCTGTGTTGCTTTTCAGGTCTTTCATTTGTTTGTTATTGTTTTGTTTTTGTTTTTTTGGGGGGGTAATTTTTCTTGTATTATTTTTATGTTTTTCTTCCTTTTTCCCTTTCTTTTCTTAAACTGAGATTTATAGTCTCTAGAAGGACTCCTCCCATTTTTTGCTTGTTTGAACTTTTGCCCCCCCCCCTTTTTATTTCTTACCTTCAAAGAGAACCACATAACTTGAACCATCTTGTTCTGCCTCACAAATTGAGGGGGGAAATAATGGAGGGCACCAAGACCAAACAGTCGTATGAACATTGTGTAAAAATAAAAAAAAATGATCAGACTGTAACACCAAAACCAAAGCCAACTACAACAGAATTGATACCCAATCTACAACAGGCTGAACACAGAAGGGATCACTTATACTAGCAGCCCAGGGGACAAAGGAGGGGCGATATGGGATGCATGCTGGGAACAGGGATTGAGGGAGGACAACAATGGTGTGGGAATGCCTCTGATTCAATGTCACTATGTACATTCACCTACTGTGAATGATTTGTAATCCACTTTGGTCAAAATAAAAATTATTAATATATTAAAAATATATGAACTCTAAAACACCCAATAGATGGACAGCTGGTTATTATATCATCATTACTGTTCAATGGAATGCTGGTTCTCAAATACTGTGTAGAAAAAAGAATGATTAAATTCTGTCCCTTTTGCCTTGACCAATACATGAAGCCATAGTTGTATATCTGAAATGTAAATCTTTATATATCTGAAATTAAAATTAAATGTAAATAAAAAAGTAATGATATAATAATCGAAGTTTCCAAATTTAACTTATATATTTATATTTCATAATTTAACTTATATATTTTATCCTAAATTTAGATTTTAATTAATTTAAATTAATAAGAAATAAATAATTTTAATAGGTTTTTCTTCCAGAAAAATAGCATCATTTAAGACCTATTCTTAACTTCTTGCTGGCATTATAAAATTAGTCTAAATTAAGTATCATTTATCTTTCTAGAATTTTCAATTCTTCACTGTTTTTCATATCTGAGTCATCTCTTCAAAGTCTCTCTTTGCAAGTTTTGAAATACCAGTCTTTCTAATATGGAACAATGCAAACATTTTTTTTATGGAAGTGAAGTGAAACTAGAAATAAATACTGACATAAGCATCTACAATAGACATATACTATTTCAGCATGATTCTAACAATTCTTTAGGAATGAAAGATGGAACAAAAGGCAAATGCACTTAAGACTCTCTGACCTACTCCGAATAAGCCTGTATAATTAGAACTGGAAGTTAAAGACTCAGATGACTTGTTATAATGCAAGTGAAATGAGTGAATTAATAGGACTTCAGGAGGACTTTGTTGGGAGTTTGAAGTATCATGAATTATAACACTGCTCCTCATTTCATATGAGACAGAGCCTAGAAAACAGAGTGCATTCTTGTTCTTTTTGAAAATCCACTGTGTCATCAAAAAGACCATAAAGACCTGAAACGAAAGTACTCAAACTCATTTAGAAATTTCTCACCAGAAACTTTATAACTAAGAATCCCATTCCTATCTGTGGTTCACCTATTCTCCCATGAAAACGAAAACAAAAACATGAAAATCTTAAATT
Organism: Suncus etruscus; assembly: GCF_024139225.1. NCBI lineage: Eukaryota > Metazoa > Chordata > Mammalia > Eulipotyphla > Soricidae > Suncus > Suncus etruscus. The sequence goes on from NC_064848.1 coordinate 103,294,689, forward strand.
CCAATTTCTTTTCCAAAACTGGACAACTATAGCTGATCCTGGAGTGCATGGTAATTCAAAGCAATGGGGCAATTTCTTTTTACATCCATAACCTTTGCTAAAAACACGTGTTACAGACTGATAAGAAGTAATCCATTGGCTGTGGTTCAGATGAATTTGAAGAGTATGATTTTTTTTTAAAGAATAATGAGACCTTTTAATTGTTTTCTCCTGCCATCACCACAGCACTAACAGTGATTTACAGGAACATGTTGTCTAAGTTTCCATATGCATGATATTTGGAAAAGATAAAAAATATGGTAATGAAATGTGTAAATGAGTGAAAACAGAATTGGATTCCTTTTCTTCCTGCCTGTACAAGTTTTCTTTTTTTTTTTCTTTTTTCTTTTGGTTTTTGTTTTTTTTGGCCACAACCAGTGATTCTCAGGGGTTACTCCTGGCTATGCACTCAGAAATCACTCCTTGCTTGGGGGACCACATGGGAAGCCAGGGGATCAAACCTAGGTCAGCTACCTGCAAGGCAAACACTCTGCCTCTGCACCACTGCTTTGGCCCCTGTACAAGTTTTCTTTTGTGTAAATCATAAAGTCTATTTGCTTGGAATATATGCTTGTTTTGTATGTGTGTTTCAGTGTATTAGGATACCGAGGAAATTTTAGTAATGTATCATAAAAGTAAGACTCTTAAGTCAGAGTAAGTGAATGGCATTTTATTAGCTACTATGTCAGAATGGTCAAAGGCTATTACTTTTTGAACAAGAGAATGAGGAAATACTCTGTTTCTGTCAGTTTAGTTTATAGTGAGATAAGAAGATAAAGTTCTTTGCTTGTGATTTTTGTCCCTCAAGATCTTAAATGGATGAGGCAAAGCCAAGATTTTGTAATTCTTATTACAATATCTTACTCTTCAACTAGTCAGTCCCTCTTGTGTATAGTTAAATATGAAATCATAACTAATGTTTGGAACTGATTAAATATTTTTAAGAAAAAAATTTTACTAAAGTTTTAAAACTAAAGTAACAAGTGAATAAAATGTAATATTAGTCTGTTTCAAACTTTTAAATAAAATTCTTCTCCCCCAAATCAGAAAGTAACTCAGTATTTCATTCACCCTTTTAATTAAGCTAATATCATCAATAAAGAGACATATTTGTCAACACAATACTCCAAGCTTGTCTGAAGGGATAATTATGCATATTTTGAAAGTGAGTCTTTAATGTGAGTCTGTGACAATTTACCTATTAAAAATAAATTAAAGGGAAAAATTTGAATTCTGTTCATGTATTATTATTTGTGTCTGATAAAAATAATAAAATTGATACTTTGAATAATATTCAATGCTATGTATCTGTAAAAGTATTTTTAAAGTTTCTTAATGTCTCTAAGTAAGATTACTAAGTCATATAGGAAAAGGTAAATTGACAATTACATATTTGGAAAACTGAATTCTACGAAGGAAGAAGGTATCCAGTAACCTCACTTACTCTGCTCCCTTAATCAATATCAAATTTCCAGATTATTTTAATTTTAGCTCTGGTCCAGATTTTTATAATCAGACAAATCATATTCCAAGTGTTCTGCTGCCCAACTGAAGACTTCTCTTAGGAGAAAATCCTGCTGGCCTCCAGAAATGGGATACAACACATCCATATTTCTAAAATCTTCAGTAACTGACGTACACTGTTGCATATGTGTGCTGACTAAGATGGTGAAATTAAGTTTATAGTGCTAGGATAAAAGATTTAATTGCCGTATAAAACTAGATTGTTTTGGCATAGACTTTATTTATTGTGTCTAATTTGAGGAAAGGTGATTTTGACGTGAGTTGTAACTAGAGATTACAAAGATTTGGTGCTAATGCTTTTAGCAGAAAATTTGGCAGTTTATTCATTCTTCATGTGCTTCGATACTGCTGATTTTATTTATTTTTTCCTAAGAAGGAGCCAATAGATTTCCCCCTTCTTCTGGAATCCAGGTAGTCCTGCAACTCTGTGAAATCAATCTAAACTTATTGGCCACAATATGAAAACAAAAGAGAATAACACCTCCTTAAGCCAACTTTCTACTTCAGTCTTTTATTCTTTCACTGTTTGCCAAGTAATTAGAAAACTTAGAGTTCTTCCAGGAAGCATTCTAGAGCCAAGTCTGTGTCAAGGAATATAATCAAAGATGAGATCTAGGGATACTTGACTCTTAATTCATCTGCTTGGTTCATCAATGTATGAAAGTTCTTTCTTGCACTTGGCTTTAGCCTTTAAGTATAAATGATACACAGTTTCTTTTCTTTAAAGATACATATGTTTAACATAGAAACAATACTCAGAGATTATCTATAACATTTGAACTCACGCTGTGTAAGAACTTAAAATACAGCATATGCTGTATTGCTTGGACATTTTTATAATAAGATTTCAATAAGGTATTAGTTCTGTCAAAAAAAAAATTTTTTTTTTGTGTTTGGGCCACACCCGGCGGTGTCAAGGGTTACTCCTGGCTGTCTGCTCAGAAATAGCTCCTGGCAGGCACGGGGGAACATATGGGACACCCGGATTCGAACCAACCACCTTTGGTCCTGGATCGGCTGCGTGCAAGGTAAACGCCGCTGTGCTATCTCCCCGAGCCCCTGTCAAAATTTTTAACCTGGATATTCAAATATTCAAAAACAACCTGCATTATTTAGCTAATTATCCTAGAAAATAGACTTTATGACATATTTTTATCATGAGGAAGAAAATTGCAATATTTAAGTTAATAAACTTTTAAAAGAAAAATTGAAACACTGAAGGTGGATGGGATAATTATTTATATTTTTCTCAGAAAAATGTCTTATCAGAGCATTACCCCTGAATTACTAATAAACATTAATTTGTAAGGATATTATGTAAGGATATTATTATTAAGTTAATCATTCCAGTAACACTTTGCTGATGAATCTAAATAACATTGTAAATAAAATTAAGAAATTATTAATGTTATTTTAAATTTATGATCAAAATTTACTGCATGTCAATAAAAAGATTTCCTCAAAATTTTTATATTTTTATATAAGTAATTATCAGTTATACCATATAAAATATAAAAAGAAAGACAAGCTACTAAAGCTGAAAATAACAGTAATAAACATATTATTAAAAGTTCATTTATAAAAATTATATTTATTTATATATTATATTATAAATATATGCTATATATTTATATAAATAATTATTTCTTTAATAAATCAGCATTTATTAAATAAACAGTAAAATTTTACTATTTCCCAACACAAATCTGTTTTTTATATTTTGGGGGGTAAAAGTTAGGGTCTAGTATTACTCAAGTCTTACTCCTTGCTCAGAGGAGGAGTAAGAAGGCAAATAACAACCACTATACTATCTCTGCATAATAAAATAAGAAAAAATAAAATAAAATAAATTACTGGCCCTGTATTGCACATTTAAATTAATCTTGCAGACAACTTCATCGATAAAATACTATTATTTCCATTTCCATTGTGTAGCTGATAATACCAATTCAAAGACAGTTTCATACTATGTTTAAGAGACAGTTTCATGCTATGAAAGTCAAAATAATCATATTCTGGTCTTAATGCATCAGCTTAATATCTATAACAATGCTGTTTAATAATCAAAACATATCATGAAAAGAATAGTATATATTTCATGCCTTAGAATATATAATAACAGGATCACTTTCTGTTCATATTAAGACTATACAATCTTTCAAACATTTACTTCAATAAACTTTGAAGCCTCCAATCCCTCAAGCACAATAGATTATTTAGCTATAGGGAGTATATTTTTATATATATTTATCTGTTATATTTATCAAACCTATTTCTAGGTGAAAATGTATTTTTGTAGTCATTGTTATAGATTTAGACTGAAGTTAGGTATCCCTGCACCCCACATGTTTGCATCCTTATGCTATGACAGTAAGAAGAATTAGTAACTTTATGCATTGTAAAACATGGCAATGAATTGTTCTTTGTAGAAAATTCTGTGCACATTACATATTTAGTTTTTATTTATTGATTTTTTATTTTTGTTTTGGGTCATAACTAACAATGCTCAGGAGTTACTTTGCCTATTTGATCAGAGGTCACACCTGGCTGTCTCAGGGCCATTTGTGATGCTGGGGAATCAAACCCATGTGGCTACATGCAAAGACAAATGCTATATCAGCTGTACTATATCTCTAGCCCACACACTGCAATTTTTTAAGTGTAGGTTATCAATGATTAGAAACATAACATTTAAAATAACTATATTGTTTGGTCACTTTCTGTGTAGTATTATTGTAACCCACCTGATACTTATTAGAAAGCAGAAATACCAATTGGTTAAAATAATTGTATCTGCCCTCATCAAAAATAGTGAAAACTTTTTCTTCTATAGCTGCAATATACCTATATATGTTGATTAGCTATAAATTGTCAAATAATATATGTTGACAATTTTCTGCTTGATAGGTAAATATTAATTTTAGGGCACATCATTAAAACTAAGGAAATTTTTAATTAAATGCAAATTACAGACTATCTGTATTGATATGTTTTCCTGATTTCTAGTTATATGCACTAAATATTTAGTAGAGCTTGAGGATGAAGTGAAAGTATATATTGTACATGAAGACAGAAACAAAAATTCTAGTATATTGTATTTAGATGAAAAAAATCTTAAGCATTTGGAGAGGCTTGAGAAGTTGGTATACGGATATATCACACTATATTTAGTGGTTTTTTTATATTGGTTTTTGGGCCATAGCACACAGTGCTCAGGGCTTACACTTGGCTCTGGGCTCAGAGATCCCTTCTGGCAGGGTCAGGGTATCCTGTGGGAAGACAGGATTAAACTTGATTACCATATGAAAGACAAGTGTCCTACACACTTTACCAACTTTCCAGCACATATGAATTTTGTTTTCTAGAACTCACAATCTCATGCCATGGTCATATGTTCAAAGTGAATATATTATTGATTTAGACCAGGGGTCTCAAACTCAATTTACCTGGGGGCGCAGGAGGCAAAGTCGGGGTGAGGCAGGGCAGCATAAGAGATTTCACAAAAAAAAAGTCCTCAAACATCATTATTAATAGTTTTAGTTATTTCTTCTAAACATGAATATAACATTGAGTGAAGATCATGAACAGTTCTTTTGAACAGGGCATCTTTGCATATTCCTTGCTGCCAGAGACTTGACAGTGCTTCTTCTCACAAATCTGAACCACATTTGGCTTTAGAGAGGAAGCAGTTGAGACCCTCAGTATGGCTTGAAGTTGATCATCATTAAATCTAGACCTGTACTTTGACTTCTTGAGGTTCAAAGTGGAAAATAACTTTTCACACAAATATGTGCTCCCAAAGAGGCACATGGTGCGCTTGAACATTCGGAAAAGCTCAGGAAAGCTGGGGGCAATTCTCTCAAAAATTGCCCATGCATGTCTGCTTTTCCACTAATCTCCCTGAACTTGGCTTTGAGATCAGAGTTGCATTGCAGGTCAATGAGCTCCATTTGAAGCACAGGAGGGGCACCTTGCACATCAAAGGAAAGTGTCTCTGTGCTTTTTGAAGTCTGCAAATCTGTGATCAAATTCCTTCTCTAGCTTAAAAATAGCATCAACATAGTTCTCACCACTGAATGGTATGCCTGCATCCACAAGTTCCTTGCATGCTGGGAAATGGCAAAGGTTTGTTTGAGAGAGCTGGGATTTCCATAACACAAGTTTTGTGGAGAATGCTCTCACCTTGTCATAGGCAGCACTGATAAGCTGCCCTGGGCCTTGTAACATCTTGTTTAGTACATTCAGCTGATGAGTGATGTCAACAAGAAAAGCTGAGTCTATGAGCCATTAGTGATCACTCAACTCAGAAACAGCATTCCCATCCTTCTTCATGAAGGCTTTCACTTCTTCTCACAACTCAAAAAATCTCTTCAGGATATTTCTCCTGCTGAGCCAACGTACCTCCGTGAAATAGAGCACATCTCCATATTCTGACTCCATTTCTTCTTAAAAAGCAGGGAACCTCCTGTGCTTTAAGCCTCTGGATCTGATTTGGTTGATGTATTTCACAACAACAGACATCACATTGTCACACAGCAGGCATTTACTTCAAAGGGCCTGCTGATGGATAATGCAGTGAAGAGCAATAGTCTTCTCTACACCCTCCTCTTCAAGGTATTTTGAAACAAATGCCACCAGTCTATTTTTCCTCTCTGTCATCGATGGCACTCCATTGGTTATTATTCCAACAAACCTCTTCCATGGCAAATCTGCATTCTCAATGGCATCACACAGATGCTGAAATATCTCATTAGCGGTGGTCTGGCCATGCATTGGAATTCTTGTGAGCAGCTCCTCTGTCAATTCAAAATTGCAATCAACACCACGGACATAAATTGTGAGCTGAACAGTGTCTGTTATATCTGTGCCCTCATCAAGAGCAACTGAATATGCATCAAAACATTTGGCTTTCTCACACAGTTGATGATAAATGTCACTTGACATGTTAGAAATGCACTCTGCCACAGTATTGGCAGAAAGACTGATTTTGCTAAACTGACCTTTCTTTTCCAGAGATAATACTTGCAGCCTGTAACATGCATTTTTTCAACAAACTCTCCTTCTGTGAATGGTTTCCCTGCCTTAGCAATCATCTCACTAACCATGTAACTAGTTTTGACTGATGCAACATTCTCTTTGGTTGCTTTCTTGAAAAAAACGTGTTGCCTCATTATACATGCTTTCAGACTGGCAACCCACTTGGCTCTCTCATTTCCTTGATATTTTGCACATTCCTCAGCATGTTTAGTTGAATAATGGCATTTCAAGTTGTATTCCTTATGCACTGCAACTTTCTTTGAGCAAATAAGACATGTGGGGATGTCCCTGTGCTCAACCAAGAAATACTGCGTCTCCCACTCTTCCTGAAATTGTCTGTGCTCGTCATCAATCTTTCTCTTCACTGCAGGCTTTGATGAAGTCATGATGAAGGTATGACAAAATCTAATTCTGTAGTAAACTTCTCTCCCTTCTCTCCCTTAGGCCTCGATAATGCAAGGGACAGCGGGCAGGAGCAGTGAAAATGACGTCTGCACTAGGCACAAAGTATTCACAATTATTCACTTACTGAATAATCGCAATAAAAAATCGCATTAATAAGAAAAAAATTGCAAAAAAAAATCAGATTAAACATTTGCATACCCCAAATGGAACTGCTCAGGGTATGTGAATGTTTAATGTGATTTTTTCTTACTAATGCATTTTTATTGCCATTATTTGGTAAGTGAATAACCGCGAATACTGTGAAATTTGAAGGCCGGCCGCAGGCCACAAAATGTTGTACGAAGGGCCGCAAATGGCCTGTGGGCCGCAAGTTTGAGACCCCTGCTTTAGACAGACCCAGAAATAAGTTTTGTTAAAATGTGCTAGAAATTATAAAATCAGATTTTTGGTAGATAAAAAATATTATTTATAGTACAATTTAACATATTTTAAATATATAAAAGAGAAGTATTTGCAATGGTTAGAATGCTTATATTTCTCTAATTCTGATTCTTGCTATTATAAATATAAAAGGTACCAAAACAGCAACATCAAAATACTAATAAGTAGCCTATTAGAGGAAAACATGGGTAATTTTATTAGCAATGAATAATAATTTTATTAGAAAATATAAAAATGAATATATTCTGAGTATTTCTAAATGATTTTCAAATATAGATTTTCACAATGATATTATTACAATAATGTTCTGAATTCCACCTTTTGGAAATTGTGAGGCAATCCATGCCAACTGCAGAGTAATGAATAAGTATGATATGTACGAATTTCTTTTTAATTTGTAAGTAATGCCTAATTCTTTCAAAATAATGATATAACTTTTAACATTTTAAGTTATGTTAAGTCTTGCTCTTCTACTAGAGTTTTCATATGAACTGGATATAACATCTAGCAAATGAGTACACATGAACACTTAGCTAAATTTTTACATGATAATAAATATCTACCTTCAAAACAATTTAACTTAAAGTAATATGTTTCCCATTTCTGTGTTAATAATGAAAATCATATTAAATATCATATATTACTTTACATAGAATTATAACTACACACTGTACCATAAACCTTTATTTCATAGTTAAATTCTTTTTTTTTTTTTTTTTTTTTTTTTGGTTTTTGGGCCACACCCTGTGACGCTCAGGGGTTACTCCTGGCTATGCGCTCAGAAGTTGCTCCTGGCTTGGGGGACCATATGGGACGCCGGGGGATCGAACCGCGGTCCGTCCTAGGCTAGCGCAGGTAAGGCAGGCACCTTACCTTTAGCGCCACCGCCCGGCCCCACCATAGTTAAATTCTTATAAAACATTGTCCGCCATTCATGTGATTATATTATTGTCCTCTAAGGAATGTAAGTTATAAATACTGATATACTTAAAAAACTTTATCATTTATCCAATTAGTCATTTTGTAGTCAATAACTAAGGAACATAAGTGTCTCCAAACTTAAGCTAAATATTTGAGTACAAATATATCCAATAAAATCAATGTGTTTGTTCTGCTGACATCATCATCATCATCTTCATCATCATCATCATCATCATCATCATCATCATCATTATTATAGGTTTGGGGGCCATACCCAGTGACACTCAGGGTTACTCCTGGCTATGCACTCAGAAATAAATAGCTCCTGGCTTAAAGGACCATATGGTCCTTCGGTCCTACCTGGGTTGGCTGCGTGCAAGGCAAACGCCCTACTGCTGCACTATCATTCCGGCCCCTGTTCTGCTGACCTTTAATGTCTGTATTTAAATTAAAAAATTATAATGTTTACTAATGTCTTTATGGTGATATATTGATAGTTCAAATATAAATAGAAAATTTTGATTTTTTATTTATTAATTATTCAATTTATTTTATTCAGGCAAGATTGTTTTAAATGAACAGAATTTACTAAGAAAGATGTGAATGAGATAAACAGGAGATAAGGGAGAAAAATGGGCTTGTAAATACAAGTGAAGCTTTATCTTTAGATACTTTTCTCAATTGCTAATATGCCAAACCAATTCAATAAAATATGAAAAAAAGTTACAAGGAAAATAAATGGGAAATTAATAACAAGAATTTACAAAAAGGGCAAATACTCTAGGGAAAAATAAAATTGGATTTATAGCATGTCAGTCAACAAAAGATACTATCTAAATATAGATGCATGACTGAATGCTGAATAAATATTAGTAATTATACTGCTATATTCTAAGTATATATACTCAATTGTCAACATAATTCTGGCTTACTTTCACATGAAAACCTTCTTAGAATATAAATCTATGATATACATGTGTAAAACCATATGCTAATATACATGTTTCTCTTATTTGAATACTTAGACCATTTATTAAAATAAGATTCTCAAAGCTGATTAGGAATTCTATTTCAACTCCTGGGAATAGATAAAATAATATCAATAATCCACAAGTACCCCACTAGGTGTGTAATTTATCACACATGCATACACACACACTCCTGTTAATACAGCAAATCATAAACCACATTTCTCTCTATATATAGATTTTTCTTTCAAGTATCAAATTTAATCTACATGCGACCACATCAGACTCCAAAGTACATTTTTATTTTAAGTTAGATTTTGACTTTCTGCGATTTTCCTGCATTAAGCACATGCATATGTAACACATTTCAAAGAACAGACTGCCTTTTAAGGGAAAAAAATCAAAATCCTGAATGCTGTGTCTACTATTTTTCTTAAAATGCTTAAATTCAGAAAGCATGTAATAAAACCAAAACCCTAGATTATTTTACAAAGAAAGAACAGGATGGTCAAACAATAACAAATTCACATGTCATATGAATATCTACTTGATGTTCAGAGAAGATAACACAGAGATGAAATAATTAGATTCCATTGTCATAATTAAAAACATTCCAGCAATCATTTATAAAGATTTGTGGTAATGTGAGATGCCTTGGTACCCAAACTAACATAATTCAGACTTGGATGTTATTATTGTCTTAGTCATCAAAATTCTGTTCTAGATTATTATTGTATATTTTATGGAAGAAGTAATAGAAATGATAGAAGCCAGTTTGCCTATTTTTGAGATGTATCCTAGATTCAATAAATATTGATGTTACAGAGGAAGATTTGGTTTTCTACAGTGAAGAGTTTTCTTTCTTATGCTCAACATATCTGTGCACACGCATGATTGTCACACACACACACACATAGAGAGAGAGGACCAATTGCCAAAACACTCTAAAACAATGCCCTTAATTAAAACAAGACACTTATTATTTGATGTATAAAGTGTTCCTTTTACGAGGACTATCAAGAGATTATATATTAAATATCAAAGTGAACAATTTTTGTAAGTTCAGAGTTTATTTCTGCAGTTCAATTTGGCATCATAAAGATTGTGAAATGTGTGTGATTGGTTTTTTGATATATTGGATCTGTATACAATTTACAGTTTCTAAAATTGTTGAAATGGCATAAAATTATGTAAATAATTATACCAAAGTAATATCTTTGGGACTAGGTTAATTTTATTTGATTTTTGCTCATTAATTTATTTTAAAAATACAGTTTAATTATTTTATCTGAATCTAATTTAAATACATTGAAGATTTGATGCGCATTTCCTTAGGTAATATATCTCAATAATATTTTGATTCTGGAATAACTCTTTGCCACTTCAGTGAAGTAGGTTTTTATGGGTAGTTGCATTTATATAGTTGTACTTTAAAGAGTAACTTACTAAAATAACTAAGATTCAGTTCATAACTATATTTTGTTATGCAATGGATTATTCAGGCTGATTTTGGCAGTAAGTTATTTTCTTAACATTATCTTAAAGAAAAAGCTTACTTTGCCAACAAGTATACTTCTACTTGCAGTGTCCACATAGAGGTCAAAATATTTTCATGTAAAAACCAAATGAACAAACCTCTTACTCAAAAATGTACAAAGATTAAATTATACCACTTGATTTTAATTATCAGTGATGACAACTGATAAGTAAATCAAACTACCATTTCCATTTGTTTTCTAAATAGATATCCTAATATAAATTAATAGAAAATCAATACAATAGAAACTCAATAAACCATTTGAATGAGATGGTCTAAGGGAGTATTTCTCTAGCTTCATTTTAATTTTGTCAGTGGCTGAAGGTATTTGTGAGTTTACACCAAACACTTGGCATTTCAATCTTTTTATCTTACCTACATACTGTATGGGGAAAGTGAGAAATTATAAGGCATAAACAAAGGTTAGAGGTATTTACGGGTACCACTTAACCTCTCACAACTCTGCCAATACAGTGCTACAGGACAATAGATCCTGAAAATTAATTCCTGAGAGTTCTAATTTGTAGTAGTTCAAATTTGTAGATCATCCTCTGTGACTGCTAATAAGCAAATGAATCCCCTACAGGCATAAAAGAAGTTTTTTCCAAAAATAACGAGGTAGCAGAGGGCCTCCATTTTCTTTTATGTTACTTGGCTGATTCACGAGTCAGCTTCTAATACCTCCCAGACCCAGAATGCATGCTTTGTGCCCAGCTACAGTGAAGATCTGGAATTTCTTCCAAACACTTACCGACTCAGGTTCTCCACTCAACACCTAGATTTGCATGACGAAGGCAATTACGTGAGGCCCAGACACTGGTAAACTTGATTTCCTACTTATTCATAAATCAGTTTGACTCTGATTTACAGATGACCATGAGCACTTGCTAGTCACTTAGTGTCATATCAGAGATTCGCCATGTTCTATCTTAGAATTAAGGTCACTGGTAAATTTTTGTGACCTCAGAAACACCAAGCTCAATTTACCAGTGACTTTAAAATAGATCTGATGGACCAAAAGCAAAGTTTCTTTCTTTTAATTCTTAGGTGACTAACTGGGAGGAAAAAATCCTCTAGAATTGTTGTTATTTGTCTTTGATTCTTCTCCCTTCAAGTAACACATTATTTCTTTTCTTTTCTTTTCTTTTTTTTTTTTTTTTTTTTTGGTTTTTCGGGCCACACCCGTTTGATGCTCAGGGGTTACTCCTGGCTAAGTGCTCAGAAATCGCCCCTGGCTTGGGGGGACCATATGGGACACCGGGGGATCGAACCACGGACCTTCCTTGGCGAGCACTTGCAAGGCAGACATCTTACCTCTAGTGCCACCTCACTGGCCCCACATTATTTCTTTTTTAACTCTTAAAAAATATATTTCTTTGAAAAATGTTTTCTTTTGAAAAATGTTTTTAATATTTTTCACTAGTAGAATCTTCATAACCCAGATCAACTCTTTGCTTTCTTTTCATATCTGCTCAATGTATTAGATGACACATACTGATATGTGCACCTATAACAATTTATAAAAGGGAGACTTATTGTAACATCGAATAATTTAATGTATATGAAAATTCTAAGGGAATTATCTCAATATCTATTGATCTAGTTAAAGAGATCTTACATTATGAATAGATATACTGTTTTGTATTGTTTATTCGGATTTGAGTATATAATCCCTTAAATAAAAGCAAATTGTTTACAGAAAAATTTCAGTGGTAATTCTAGAATATAAGCATTAGAAGTAACATTCAGCATGGACTGACCCCAGAAATGAATCCTTGTTCTCATGAAATTCTAGCTATATGCACACAACTTGCTTTATTTGCTTTTAGAAATTTCTGGCAATATTTTGTCTTTGTGGCTTTTATTGTATTTTATTTTATTTTGGTCTTTCACATGGCAAAGAACTTATTCCAGTTTTCCCCCATTAACCCAATAAGGAATTTCAAGTAAGATCATTGGGCTCCAAAATTTATAATTCAAACCCAGAATTTCCAAATCTAATTTGAAATTAAAAAAAAACTTTAGATATCTTTGAGAAGTCTTAAGTAAATTCTATATTTTGGCATACTTTATGTGTCTCAAAACTTCATGTGATGGTTGTCATTTTAGCTTAAATGCATTTTATAAAAATATATTTGTTTTATTTGATCGATATAATTTTGCTTTAATACTTTTTATTTTTATGCGGGATTAATGATATGTAAACAACATCTTTGTCTAAGTTTATCTAAAGATAAGACTTTTTCATCATGATATAGCCATTGGTTTGACAAAATTAAGACTCCAAAATGATTACCTCTTTCCTCCCTCACTATTATTAAATAAACCTGGAGCTTTATTTGCGTCATATTGGTTTGTGGGAAATGGCTTTATGGAATAAATGTTTGGCAAATCAGTCTTTCAAAGTGCATTGTCAATATTTTCAAACCATGGTTTTAAATCTATTCTGTTTACTGTATAATTTTTAACCTTCAAATTGGAATCTATAAAAATATCTCTTTTCTAAGACAATAACATTCAAATTTAGAGTCAAAATGATACAAAACAGCAATATGATTATATTCATGTTTACTTAGGTTCTATTTGCCAAACAGAGATATGTGTCTCTTTTTGTAATTTTTAAGAGATTTTCAAGGTCAATTTTGCCATATTGGTTCTTACTAGATTTACCCAAGTTTTGGCAAAGTAAGTAAATTCACTTTAAATTGTTCTTACTTTTTGAGAAATATTACAGAACAGATATTGCAGTAAAATGTAACTAAAAGGCATTTAAACTTTTATATAAATATGTTAAGTAACCTAATAGCATGCTTTAGGTAATTAACTAACTCTTGTGTATGTTCTAGAGTTTTTGAATTTTCTTTTTTTGTTTGATGCTCAGGGGTTACTCCTGGCTAATCGCACAGAAATTGTCCCTGGCTTGGGGGGCCCATATGGGATGTCGGGGAATCGAACCATGGTCCTTCCTTGGCTAGCGCTTGCAAGGCACACACCTTACCTCTAGCGCCACCTCACTGGCCCCGAGAGTTTTTGAATTTTCATGCCCTTCTTTTGATCAAAGTACTTGGGCATTCAGTTTTAATGTCAAGATTTCCTTGTCACTAGGATTCTGTGTATAGACTTGTTTCTATCTATTTGTAGATGTGTCAGATCCAGAGAGAGATTTAAAAAAATTAGACATAATTTTCCTGCTGGTAAGAAATGAGCATGAACTATGAAGTGGTATTGTTTTTGCATCATTTCAGCAACGATATTCAAATATTCTGGATATTACAAAATAGATACAATTGAATATGCAAAAATAAAAAGGGTGAAATGCTAGTAGTTTTTAACTGCAGTGCCTAGATTCTACAGTGTAGTTATTTATATGCTGTTAGTAGCTTAAATTTCCACTGTGGCATTCATTAGCTGTTAAATTATGCATCAACTATGTATTGGTCTGAGGTATTAAGAGTTACAGACCTTCACCATCCCATTGATGTTTTAATACACTTAATTCCTTTTAAAATTAATGTTAAGTATAGGTGATGTCAGGACAGTAGTAAAGGATCATAGATTGTTTGTGGAGACTGATGTGCAGTAATTCTGTACATCAATATTATAAACCTAAACTTAAACTAACTTTAAATATTTAAGCACATTGCCTAAATTAAAATTAAAAAATGTAAAACTAAATAAGGACAAGCATTTGAAGAAAGATAGATAATAAATTTTCTCTCTCAAGATTGTACTTTGATTTTGAAATTGTCCTGGAATTTTAGAAATAAAGGACAATTGTGGCTGGATGGGTTGGCACAAGTGGTAGGGAGTCTGCCTTGCACACTCTAACCTAGTGTCCCATATAGCCCCCCAAGCCAGGAGCAATTTCTGAGCACATAACCAGGAGTAACTCCTGAGAGTCACTGGATGTGGCAAAAAACAAACAAACAAAAAGGGACAATATTATCTGATGAATTTGTGTGTGTGTGTGTGTGTGTGTGTGTGTGTGTGTGTGTGTGTGACTGGGTGGGGTCCCTGGGACACTGATGGAAGAAAAAAGTGCCCTCTGGTGATAGGTGTGGTCTCAGAATGATGTAAACATAAAAAGTATAGATTACACTACTGCAAATTATAGTAACTCAATGAAAATATTAAGGAAAAATAAACTTTTAAACTATTGAGGTAAGGTGGCTAACTTTAGTGCCATCTAAACTGTTATCATCCAATTTTACTGTATCACATCCACCTGATACTTATCTTATCTCTCATAATATAGCTTCAACCATTTTTTAAACATTTTAAAATAAGCTACTATGATTTTGTATAGTTTATGAAAAGCAGAAGAATGCACTGATTTTTAAGAAATTTAAATATGTTGCCATTTCTCGTATTGGTTCTAAAATGGTTTATATAGATGTCCATTACTGTTTAAGTGATTGATTTTTTTCAAGGCACTATTGTACTTTAGATGAGTATAAACTTCCTGGATGAAAATAGTTCCACTAATTTATACATAAATAATTTATCAGTGACTTTTTGTGATTGAATGTAGAGTCTATAGCAATTATTACTATTTAAATTATGCATTTAAAAATATTAAGCACAAAGATATCAATAATCAGTTGTTAGTTAAGAAATATTGATTAAACATCTTGATTCAAAATAGTATACCCATGGCTTTGTCCAGGATTCTGTTTAATGAATCTCAAGATAATCAGAATGTTTTAATTTTAGAGAAAATAAGTAATATAACTAGATATACTAGTAAAAGAATCACTTTCACTGTCTTATATATAATATAACATATCTTTAACTTTATGTTTTATACTCAACTAATATTGAATGTATAAATGGTCTAAATATTAAATATATTTGATATTTTGTGGGGCTGGTGATCATGGTCGATGGTTGTGCACTCAAGGATTACCCCTGACAGGCTCAGCCCACCATAGGTGGTTCTAGGGGATCAAGCATAGTAGAGATACATTAAAGATGAGGGTACTAGCTTTTCTAGTATAATTTTGATACCTACAATGGACATTTAATATTCTTTAAAGTGCTTCCCTTGAGAGATAAAGCAATAGTAAAGTAGATAGGGAAAGCAATAGTAAAGTAGATAGGGCACTTGCCTTGTATTTTGCCAACTCTGGTTAAATCCCCTATAGCCCAAATGATCAACCAAGTTCAAGTGATCTCTAGGTACAAAGCCTGAATTAAGTTCTGAGCACCAGCAGATATGACCCAAAATGTGAGAAAAAAAAAGTAAAAAAATAAAAAAGAAATTCTTCCTCTGATGTTATTTCTATATACAGTAGATTTTTTTTTAATTTTATATAGTTTAGAAGCAAACTTGTCAAAGTAGGACATAAAAAGTATTTTTGTATTCTTGTGTTGTGCTCTTTTTATAAATATGGAAATCATATACATTTTTAGTTATGCAAAACTTTGCAATTGATTTGAACTGCAAAGAAGTTTTTGTGATTTTATATTATTGCCACATATGTTCAGAACTATGCTAAGAGATAAATAAAAGAAGACTTTAGAATCCAAGGTCATCCTAAGAACCCAATGTACCTTTCACTCTTAAAAAGTAAAGGGATAGTGAGCCTTGCAAAGACTTTTATTGACTTTTGAAATCATGGTTGGAGAGAAACCAGCCCAGCCACATCTGGCCTCATCAGGAAACCAAAAAAAAAAACAAGTTAACTACACAGTTGGATGTTATTATATGGCCGATCTCCAGGTCTTTTTAATTGGCAGAATCTAAAAGCATGCACATGTATATTGACATTCCTAGATAAATCTGGTGCCCACTCTCCTTGTTTGTGAATTATTGACCTTTGTTATGAAGTATAAAATGTTAACTATTTTACATTTAGAGAAGAATTTGACACATCAAAAGTCAAGTTAAATTATGTCCTGAAATCTAGATAAATAAAAATTATTTTAAGAGTACCACAGTCAGTTTCTGGTTAAATCAATTATTGTCATACAAATTAAAAGAATTGGCTGAATGACAGTTATTTCCAACATTAGCTTCAATTTGTACTTAAAGTTAGTACATAAACATGTTGTATATCCAATATCGCTCTTCCATAAAATGATTAAATCTGTCATTTGGGCAAAATAGAGAGAGCCTGAGAAGGTTATTTTAAGTAAAATAAGTAAGTGGAATTGGAATTGTAAGTAGAAAATTATTACAGAAGTAGTCCACTCATATATACCTATATAAAAACATAAATAGTCTAAGTGATCAGTCAAAAATAATTTAAACCCCCAGACTAGTGTAAACTTATAGTCACCATAAGGAAATAGCATAGATAAAAGGAACAACAGAAGCAGAGGATCATATATTTGGATTGATTGCTCCAGAACTTTCGTAATAGTTATGGTAAAGTCTATAACTATTGGTGTGTGAAACTATATATATATATATATATATATATATATATATATATATATATATATATGAGTCTATTGTGTTGAAAACTAATTATACATAAAAAAAATTGAGCAGTATAAAAGCAGGAGTGATAGTACAGCAGGAAAGCAACATGCCTTGCATGTAGCCAATCCTGGTTTAGATGCCTAGCACCCCATATATCCACTGATCCCCAACAAGAATTATTATTGTACATAAAGCTAGAAGTCAACCTAGAGCACAGTTGAATGTGGCTCTAAAGAAAAAGAGGAAGAAATATAATATATTATAATCTTTTCAAAAATACCAATATATGAACACTAAATCTGTAAGTCTATTAGAAAACAACTATATAAGCTATACTGACAATCCAGAGTATAAGGGAATCTAGATTAAAAGGATTTTTGTATTTGTTTAAAATAGAAAATGAGTAAGTACTTTCTATTATAAGAAAAAAGGAAATTGGGGGTAGAATACAACTATTTGTATTATGATATTCTTTTTGTTTTGTTTTGTTTTGTTTTGTTTTTGGGTCACACCAGGCAGCGTTCAGTTACTCCTGGCTCTATGTTCAGAAATAGCTCCAGGCAGGCATGGGGGACCGACCATATGGGATGCCGGGATATGAACCACCGTCGTTCTGCGTCTAAGGCAAACGCCTTACTGCTGTGCTATCTCTCAGCCACTCCCTTTGTTGTTGTTGTTGTTTTTCCTTTGGTATGATATTCTTAATAAGATTTGTTTGAAGATTCAGTATATTGATGTTTCTTTATAACTAGTTCATCAGAATTGAACATAAAATTGATAAACCAAAAAGTGATCAAATCTATGCAAACCAATTTGTTTTTCCTTTAATGGAAAATATCCTTGATGACATGCATATTCAAATTAGCTAAATAATAGTTATTACAGAAGTTGTGTAATCTTTTATACTGACTGGGAGTAATTCCAGCAAGAACTTTACTGAAGTAAATAGAAATAAGAACACTTAAGATAAAATCATAGTCATTACTGACATCAAACTACTGGCTTCTGAAATTTAGAAATTGAAGCAATAACATCTTGAGGTACTTAGTTGTAGACCTTAGTATTTCTACGAATCAGGATTGATCTAGTCATTCAAAATATGTACTTCTATGGATTCATTTGACTTTATATACAGAATAGAAATGAAGGAAATACCACATGCACCTCTCCATTGCTTTTGTATGTATTTGAAAAGGAAATATGAAAGGGCAGAAAAAAAAAGAAAAAAATATTTGATGTAGTGAAGAAAAACTAAAGTAGGGCTTTCTTTGAATAACAAAATTTGATATTCTCCAATTAAGAGATATATAATTTAATAATAGATGTAATTTTTTTACAACTTGCAAACAGTTGAGAACAAATTGGATCCTATCTAGTATAATATTGTATAAGAAAAAATGCTTTTAAAACAGTTTATTTCATGTCACCTTCATTATAAAACACTAAATATGAAAGAAATAAAGTCAATGGAATGTATCAGTACAGAATTTATTAAAACCAGTTTGTCATTATTGGAAACATCTATGATGTCAGAGAGTATCTAGTGCCCATACACTAGCTCACACTTATAAAATATAGTGAAACTATGAGCAAGGGACTTTCATAAATTATAATTTTAGTTAGTAAAATATTTCTATATAAAATATTCCTAACTTGATTACTTAATGTAGTCATTATTACAAGAAATAAAATTAAATTAGTATAAACTTTAAAGCTATATTTTTAGAATTTAAATAATTGAATTGACACATGAATAGTAGTGAAAAAAGTCTTTTTATTATAAAATGTATACAAATAGAAAGTAATTTTATATTTATTATATTTTAGATAATACATATTATGATCTTTGTCTCATTTTAGGGCCAAAATAAAATTGATAGCAATACTTAAATGAATTATCTATTAATACAATAGAGTAAAGCAGTAAAATGATTTTTGCAATAAAATATTGCTCATAGTTTTAAAATTCATATTGATTTTTTTTAAATAAAAAACTTGACAAAGAAAACGACAAAAAATATTTAAAAGTAATAAAAGAGCAGATGATAAAATAAAATCAGATTCCCTCATCATTGATTGGGGAAGTTAACATCATAAAAATGACAATAATGAGACTACCCTCAAAAGCTTTACAAAGATTTTCTACAGAACCTATAAGGATACACATAATCTTTTTCAAAGAAGTAGTTCAAACATTCCTGAAATCCATAGGGAACAATAAACTTCTCCCCAATAATAAAAGCAATTCTTAGGATAAAGAAGAAGAGAGGCATTCCTAATTTCAACTCTAAGTTGTGCTACAAAGCTCTAACTATTAAAACCTGGTGGAGGAGGAGGGAGATAGGGGGCATTGGTGGTGGGAATGTTGCACAGGTGAAGGAGAATGTTCTTTCTATGACTAAAATTCAACAACAAACATGTCTGTAATCATGATGCTTAAATAAAGATATTATTTAAAATAAAACATGGTGACTGAAATAATGCCATATTTTCATATAAATAAAATAGAATTGAAAATCCAGATACACACCCTCAGACATATGGTCAGTTCATGTTTGATAGTGGAACAAAAAGTATGAAGTGGATCAAGAAAAGCCTCTTCAACATGTACAGTTGGAAAAACGAATTTACTACATAAAATAAAATAAACTCAGAACCATTTATAATGCTGTGCACAAAGACATAACAAAATAGATTACAGGCCTCAATATCATACCTGAATCCAAAAGTTACATAGAGTAGTGCATAAGCAGAACTCTTCATGATATTATATCTATATGCATAATTATGTATGCAATGTTATTTGCTAAGAAAGTTGATGCTAAGATATTTCTATGTGACTATATGAAATTAAGAAACTCAATATGTCAAAGTAAAAACTAAGCAAAATACAGACACTTAGAGATTGGGAAAATTATTTTTCCTCTAATAGTCATATAAAGGTTAATATCAAGATATAGAAACTAGTGGTAGAAATCTACAAGAAAAAAAATCAACCCTGTCAGAAAAAAATAAAAACTACAGATAAACAAAAACTCCCTCAAAAAAGAAATACAAGTGGCAAAAGGCACATGTAGAGATGCTCTAAATCACTAGTTTTTGAGAAAATAAAAAACAAAACAACTATTAGATATAACCTCACAATGAGGAGACTGGCTCTCATCACAAACAACAAGAACAACCAGAGTTGGCATGGATGTGGGGAAAGGGACCCTCATTAACTGCTATAGGAATGTTATCTAATCCAGTGTTTTTTGGAAAATAATATAAACATTCCTCATATAACTAAGAATTGAGTTGTGATGTGACCCAGAAATATAATCCTTGAATATAGTAATATACTCCTAGCACAATATATATATACCCCTAGGGCCCAAAATCACTATGCAAATAAGAATTATACACTCCTATGTTAACTGAAACACTATAACAATACCCCAAATCTGAAAATAACCCAAGTACCCAAGAATAGAAAGAATAGATAAGTGGATAAACAAATTATGGTACATATCAACAATGGGGTACTGCCTGGCCATAGATGGAAGACATGCATATTTTTGCTACATGAATGGTTCTGAAGAGTATCATATTGAATAAAAGACAGACACAGATGATTTCATTCATATGAAATTACACAGGATATGAAAGAAACACTGATGGGGAAGAACAAATGTCCAAAGGCAATTGAAAAGAACATGAGATGTGGTTTTCAATAGGAAGCATGCTATTAGTGTCTGAGTATGAGGAAAGTTCAAGAAAACAAATCTAAGAGAATATGAAGGGGGAAAGGTATCTGCCACAGAGGCAGATTGGCTGGTAGAGAGACATAAGGGACATTGGTGGAGGAAAGTAGACATTGATGAAAGAATTGGTGCCGGAACATTTTATGCCTAAAGTTCATGAATATTTTTGTGTAGCAGTAATTCAATGGTAAATAATAAAAATACATCGCTCAAAATTATTCTCTAAATATTTATATTTGTCCTCTTTTTTTTGTTGTATTTTT
This sequence comes from Suncus etruscus, assembly GCF_024139225.1. Classification (NCBI taxonomy): domain Eukaryota; kingdom Metazoa; phylum Chordata; class Mammalia; order Eulipotyphla; family Soricidae; genus Suncus; species Suncus etruscus. The sequence continues at coordinate 103,315,994 of NC_064848.1, forward strand.
GGGTCACACCCAGTGTGGCATTCAGGGGTTATTCCTGGCTATGCGTTCAGAAATTGCTCCTGGCTTGGGGGACCATATGGGACACCTGGGGATCAAACCATGGTCCGCCCAAGGCTAGTGAGGGCAAGATGGACACCTTACCCCCGTGCCAGTGCTCGGCCCCTATTTCTCTTCTTTTAAAGTATACCACATACATGCGACTCAAATAATTTTGTGGCTGGTGATTTAATGAAAGTTCAGAAATTTAAATGTTTTATTTTATGTTGAGAAAAAAATCAACTCCAAAGAAAAGCATTTAATGACAAGGAGAAAAATATGAGTAATAGGAAAAGTCATTTTAGGAAAAGATATTTTAGAAGATGTAATCATGAATATTTCTCTAAATTCATTGATTCTTATTTCCTGATTTAAAAGATATATAGTTTTTTCTTATCTATAAAATATTTTTTAATAAATGAGCTGATAGATTCTGATATTTAGGTAAGAAATAGAACATATATTTAATTCTAAGAAAATGAGACAACTGTTGAAGAACTAAAACCATTATAGAAGGTAGCTTAGTGGATAAAAGTGACAGGGGTTTGGGAGCAGTTTGGAATCTTCGAACAAAGTTTATTGACAAAAATGAAACTGAATTGTTAACATTAAGCTTAACTGTTTTATGAAACCTCAGAAAATAATAAAAATTTGTATGTATATAGAAAAATATCACCTTACAAAGTTTTAATGTAAAAATTAGGCATCGTTTATGTTCAAGGCTGGGTTAATAAAGAATGGTAGAGTGAAACAAATGCTGAAAGTATAAAAGTTGTATTATTCACAAGGAAATAGCATTGCTAAAACTTTCTTTTTAATTTTTTTGTGGTTAAAGTGAATTATAAATCTTTCACAGTAGTAGTAGATATGGTAGAGTACATTAGTAAAAAACATACATATTTACCAAAGTTTGATCTAAACGAAATTTATGTAAATGCTGCCTGTATTAAATGGAGTATGTTCTCATGGGGCTTTAACTCCATTCTTAGTCACCTTCACAGTCTACCCCTAACTTTTCGTATACATACTTAGTTTAACACTACATCAAACTCAAAAATCTACCATATATTTTAGTCACGCAGTATTGTTGATGATAAGACATAGTTAAGGCCCTGCAAAGAATATCTCTAAAATTGCTGCTGATCTTTATCTAACAATGCAATAGTTGGTAAAGTATGAAAGAGGAACAGACTAACAATGTTATAAAGAAAATAATATAATATGTGTACTTGGTTGAATATAGAAGAGACCACAGAGAAGTTAAAGTTAAAATTTAGGGAAACCACAAAAATGATTAGATTATGCATGATACACTCCCTGGAGAAGTAAAAAAATAAAAATAAAAAGAAACACTGCAACTTCTAAAATGAACGAGGGTGGAGACAATAAAGGAATTCAAAACTCAGTAGAGATGCATGACCTTTGATTTTTTTTATTTTTTTAAATATAGAATTCTTGGACTCCATACTACTTGGAGACAGCAACTCTTTTTTCTAAATTAACTGTAAATAAATCCGAAACATGTGAATTTAAGGTTTACATTCTGAAAATAACCCTGGTGGTCCCTAATGAGGTGGAAAAAATTATCCATTGAATTACAAATTTAGCGAGAAGTTACTAGGTGTGGCTAATTAGTATTAAGACTAAAAGGGATGCAGCTATGTTAATAGGTATCAGAAGTTGCTTACCCACTAACTTTTTTAATTTGCCTTAACCAGTGAGCTGCTTTTTGTGAAATGTATTCTAAAATGATAGAAACTAATTTTGACACAAAATGTTCCATATTGATTTCCTGGATTCTGTTGTGGCCTCTTCTCAGCAGATTCCTGCTGGACTGAACAGGAAAACCACTTTGATACATAATTCAATAGAAATCCCAGTATAGCTTTTCCAATTTACTTCTGACAACAGAGAAGATGAAGAATGACATCCCATCCTTCTTTCTCAACTTTCAAGTACCCTGAATTAAACTTTCCTGTCCAAAGAGCAAATTCTGCATGGGTAACCACATCACTGGGGAAAACACATCAAGAATGATCCAAATTTTTACTAGTAAGGGGAAGAATGAGTGGCTATAGCATTATTAGCTTTCATCACATTCCTATTCCTCAAGGAATGATATCTCTAATGGATACTAAGAATAATCACAACTTTTCTGTGCCTAAATGCAGGAGGAAAATGTTCCTTAAGTCAGCTTCTTGTGTCATAAACTAGTGAGGGCTGAATTCATATTAAACTTTGTCATAACAGTAAGAATTAAGTTGATGAGTATTAGAACATTTAACATTTTCTGATACATAGTTAAATCTTAAGTTTAACTATGTTAAATTTATTATAATTGGTCTTCATAAAAATTAAAATAATTACAATTTTGAATGATGTCATATTTAAAAGATAATACTACTAAGTTTCATAGATATATTCATATAATTTCAAGTGTCTCACATCAGCAGCAGTTTACATTGTCTTTTTTGTCATATATTATTATCTTCTACATTTTACAGAATAAAAATCATATATTCCAATCTTGGTTTCCCAGAAATGCATTCACAGCTGTGTGGAATCTCTAGGGATAAGTCATAATTTTGCTACAATTGTGCCTGAGATAAGTGGAAGTTGGAGACTGATTTAAGTTGATTTTACTTTAAAGTTGATTAAGAAACTTCTCAAGCAAATTGTAATGGGAACAATATTGAATCTGAAATATTTATGAGATTTATTTTAATAATATAAACAATAATACTAAAAGATATATTGATTCGAAAATCTAATGATAATTTAAAATGATAAATTTAGTCTCTAAAATGCAGCAAATTACAGATTAGAATTAATGGTAAAATTCAACAAGTAATTTTATAAAAATATAAATTTTGATCTACTTAAACAATTTTGGGGGAAGTTGGGCCACACCCAGCAGTGCTGAAAGGTGATTCCTGGCTCTGAGCTCAGAAATCACTACTGGCTTAGGAGAACATATGGGATGATATGGGACTCTTAGGTCTGTCCTAAGTCAGCCACATGCAAGGCAAAAGCCCTACCATTGTGTTACCACTCTGGCCCCATATTTAAACAATTTAAACTGCAATCTACAGAGGAAAAAAATACCATTTAATCCAACTCATATTTGTGAAAGTTCTTCAAAAAGAAAATACAAAATAAGGTTTATAATATTTGAAAACTTCATAGTAGTTTGTTTCAGTATCTTATTTTATTTTTCAAACTTGGTCCAAAAAAATAACTAGGGTCATATTAAGGCTAATAATTTTATGCCAAATAAATCCCAAGATTGTGAGAAATAAGGCTTGATAATACTGACAGTATTTTGATATCAACCTCTTCCATTTAAATTAATCAAGAAAAAATCTATAAAAATAATAATGATTTATCTACAAGACAGATGCGCAAACTTGAAGACATTGTCATACTATTTCCTGAATGACAAGGTTATTTATTTATTTGGGGGGGGCACACCCGGTGACTCTCAGGGGTTATGCCTGGCTACGCGCTCAGAAATGGCTCCTGACTTGTGGGAACATATGGGATGCCCGGAGATTGAACCGCAATCCATCCTAGGCTAGCATGGGCAAGGCAGATGCCTTACTCCTTGTGCCACCGCTCTGGCCCTGACAAGGTGATTTTTATAATTATATATTAAATTATAAACTCAAAAAATGTAATTTTAAGGACTGGAAGGAATTTTAGTAATTACTAGGGTATTCTTTAGTTAAATCTGTCTTGAATACTGATATCCCAAAGAACAACTATAATTTCCAAAGAACTTCTAATTACTGAAATAAGGTAGTTTTCTTCACAAATTTACTTTAGGATTATTAATTATATATTATTATATATTACTAATATATTATTAATTATTATAAGAAAATATCTTAATTATACACATATGTATGTACAAATACATTAAAAAGTAAAATTAATACTAAAACTTAGATGTTAATAAAGTTCCATTGATATATGCAAATATAGTATATATGTATATATACCACACATTTTATAAAAGAAATTCAGATATATCTATCACTGTGAGAAATTTTACATGCATAAATATATATGTCAAAACTAAAACACTTTATGTTGTAGACATTAGCATTGCTCATTATTCATGGATAAATTAAATTTAAATTTAAATTAAATTGCTGATACTACTTCAGGGTGAAGATTATATGATACATTTCTATAAATCATATAGAACTTATCAGTGCACATAGAAAGAACTTGAAACTTGCTTTTCACTTTGATGTTCTGGATGTAGAGGATTCTCCCAGTAGCAGCTCTCAGCAGAACTCAAATACCTTCCAGTGATTTTCAGCCAACTGGACAAGCAATTCATTGCTTAACTCAAGGAGGCCATCATGTGCACATCCTCCCATGACTTTGGTCATCTCAATAATGCTTGGGTAGCTTCAGGGCTCCCAATGGATGCTTAGGGAATGAACTGGTATTGGTGATCTAACCAGGGTTTGACTTATTTTTTAACATCTGACTCAAAAACAAACAAAACAAAATAAAAGCCAAGTTCCAGAGTATGAGAATGAGCATCTAAGTTTACTATTTATTTTTATAAAACTATTAGAAAAAAGTAAATATTTTTTGGTTTTTGGACCACACCTGGTGACACTCAGGGGTTATTCCTGACTATGGGCTCAGAAATCACTCCTGGCTTGGGGGACCATATGGGATGCTGGGGAATTGAACCGCGGTCTATCCTAGGTTAGCCATGTGCAAGGCAAACCGCCTTACCACTTGCACCACCACTCCAGCCCCAGAAAATATAAATTTTAAAGAAGATTTTATGTAATACCTATAAAAATCTAGTGTATGATTGAGGAGATCACATAGGATGGGTAATTGTCATTAACTTCAAACAAATGTATTTTTTTAAATATAAATCTTTATTTAAGCACCATGATTACAAGCATGTTTGTATTTGGGTTTCATTATAAAAAGAATATCCCCCACATTCTCACCAATGTGCCCCCAAGGGGAGAAATGATTTTTAAAAAAAAATGCATATTAGACTTTCCATTTTCCCAATATTAATGAAAGAATACTAATTCCTGGAAATTTTCTTACAAATATTTTCAAATACATAAGAATTCTGATTTTTATATAAAAATGCAAGTTCTCAAATATAACCTTAACAGTTTTTAACCCTTGTTATCTAATCAAAGAACAAAATATAACATTCCATCACTTCAGAAATCTCCTTTGGACCCAGGCCTGAGTTTCTTCTTCTTGAAAAAAAAAAAAAAAGAAAAGAATTATTTGAATAGAGCAATAGTTTAAAATCTACTCTTGAGGTAGTAATATCTGGAAGACATGAAGCAGATAAGAATGGAGTAGAAGGGACACAGAGATAAATATGAAAACTATCTATGCCTCTTTTTAATAATCTTGGTTAATCAAAACACTGGTCCTACAGTGTTTGATCTCTCAGTTGTGGCCATATGCTATGTGATATTCACATTGGTTATCTCATTCTTTAAATATTTTGTCCCAAATCTGTTTTTCCCCCTACTTGAAAGTTAACAAACTCACCTTGTTTTTTACTATTACTGTGATACATCTACTACTATCTATACTATCTTATTCATGAATTTTACAAAGGACCAAAGACAAGTGGACTCCATTCCCATAAAAGAAATCCAGATATATCCATCACTGGGAGAAATTTTACATGCAATTTTTGGGTTTAGGGAGATGACAACAATCTATCTTTCTATCTATCATTCTATCTATCTATCTATCATCTATCTATCAATCATCTATCTATCATCTATATATTTATCACTTTCTATCTATATGCATATATACTTATAGAATGTAACTTTTTCTGCTATTATTTATAAACTATAGTCTTACAGTTTATAAAATTTACTTAATTCTAAATTATTTTCCTTTGTTTTTGGACCACAGCCAATTTGCACAGGGATTACAACTGGATCTATGCTCAGGGATTACTCTTAGTGGGCCTTCAGGGCCTGTATGGTATACTGAGTTTTGAACCTGGTTGACTATGTATAAAACAAACACCTACCTATTGTACTCTTTCTCTATCATCCCTCAATTCTTACTTTTATGCATGCACAAATTTAATAAAATATCTTCCCATTTTGTAATTTAATTATAAAATAGTGTATGTTCGCATATTAAGCTTCAATTGAAGTTACAATTACTTCATGAATGCCTCTGTCTTTATACTGAGAATTGTACATTCATTATTGATCTTATAAGTACACACAATTTTGATTAAAGTTCACTAATAGTTGATAATAAAAGTCTGTTTACAATTATTAGATGAATTTCCTCATCTTTGTTGGGAGTTTTCTAGGCCATTCTATAACTAAATTTTTAGTTGGATATTGAATCTTTAATTAGTAAAAAAATAAATCGTTCCACTGAAAATAAATAAAAATTATGGGTAGATTTTAAAAGTTCAAACATTAATTTTAGGTCAGATTTAACTGTCAAAATTTATATAATTAATCAACTTGCATTTAGAGTGCAAGAAAATTTCCACTTATTTAGAGATGTGTATAGGCTTCATTCTATTATCTAGCATTATTTTTTTTTTTTTTTTTTTTTTTTGGTTTTTGGGCCACACCCATTGACGCTCAGGGGTTACTCCTGGCTATGCGATCAGAAATCGCCCCATTATTTTGAAATTCTGTGCTTCTCTCTCATTTCTTTTGGTTTGTTTGTTTGGGGCCACATCCACTGTGTTCAGAAAAAAGGAAGTACTTTTTTCTCTCTGCCTGGGGATCATTCCTGACAGTGCTCAAGGAATACATATATTATAGAGGATCAAACTAGGATCATTGCATCTGTGTGAATTCAAGTTTTTTTTATAATATTTTGTCTCCCTTGCTCCAATATTATGTTACTTTTTTTAAATTCATTTTTAAATGAATGAAAATAACAATTATTATACTTACTTATTAAAAGAGAAAATTCTAAGTAATTATAAATAAAAACTTAATTGGGGCAGAAGTGATAGCAAATGAGTAGGGCATTGTCTTGAATGCAGTTGACTCAGATTTGATCTCTGGCCTGCCAAGAGTTATTTCATTTTTTGTTTTTGTTTGTTTGTTTGTTTGTTTGCTTGTTTTTTGGGGCCATACCTGGCAGCTCTCTAGGGTTACTTCTGGCTCTGCAAGCAGAAAATGCTCCTGGCTCAAGGAACCATATGGGATGCCAGGAGATCAAATCCGCGTCTGTCCTGGGTCAACCGTGTGCAAGGCAAACGTCCTACCACTCTGCTACCACTTTGGCCCTTCAGGAGTGATTTCTGAGTGTAGAGTCAGGAGTAACTGATCACAATTAAGTGTGACCCTTTTCCCCCAAAATGATTTCTTTTGAACAGTATTTTTATCATATGAAAAGAGAATCCAATGCCTTAAGTTTAATGTAGAATTTGTGATTAATGATTAACAAGAAAACTGTTTTAATGTATAATAGCATATAATAACAATATTTATTGAATAAGCATTTATATTATATAAATTCAATAATATTCTTGAACTCATGCATGTATTTAATTAATAATGATTACTTGAAATATGGTGCATTAGAATAACTATTATCATCTATCATACAAAATATTCCCACTTTATGTTATAGAACAAACTAATCCATCCAGAGTCTACTTTTCATCAATAACATTTCTTACTTCAAGTAAAATAATCCGATCTGCTATATAAAAGTTGTATTCCATGTCTGTTCTACAATAATTATCACTGACACATTATTATATCTCCCTAGTCTGGAACTCTCATTAAGAGATTTATCCAAACTTCATTTGAATTCAAACACAGAAAATGGTGTATAATTTTGCTGTACAGTCTCACTTATGATATTTCTGGCACTATTAAAGCACATGCATGCCAAATAATTACAAAAGGCCACATTAGGCTTTAGAAGTACTAGTTCTTGCCAAAAACTTGGAGATAAGAACACACGATGAAATTTTTACAGATTAACAAGAATCACAAGGTATTTATTTTAATGTTCTTTTTGACAATGTCCTATTTCTAGTTTATATTTTTAATTTACTCATTAAATAAAATAAAATATGTACTAGGAAAGTTTAACTTATTTAAATTATAAAAAGAATCAAAAGATCACATAGAATATCAACAAATAATCACAATCCTGTTTTTATTTTTAAATTAAACATGGCTTAAAACTTTGTTCATAATTGAGTTTCAGTCTTACCTATAAGCCTTCCTTCAACCATGAAAGTTTACCACCACCAATGTCTCAGGTTTCCTTCCCATTCTTCCCTCAACTTATCTCCTGTGCAAGTATTTTACTCTTTCTCTTTCTCTCTTTCTCTTTCACTCACTCACTCACTCACTCACTCACTCACTCACTCACTCACTCACTCACTCTCTCTTATCTTTCTCTCCCTTTCTCTCTTTTTTCTTTTTTATCCTTTCTCTCTTTCTTTTTTTCCCCCTTTATAGCACCGTGCTTTGCATGATTGTCAATGAAGGGAAACCATGCTCCAGACTCCAGCCAATACCCAATTATTGTCCTATCAGTTTTAACTGCCATTTTCATAGTGGCCTCTTCTTAGCCCTAAATGTACTGCACCACTATTTGTGGCAAGCTTCCCATACTAAACTGGTTCTCGTGGCCCTCTTCTTGATTGTTTCTATATATTTTCACCATGTTAATTTAACTTTTTTCTTATATCCCATAATGAGCAAGATTATTCTATGTCTAAATCTCTGACTCATTTAATTTAGTAGAATACTCTCCATATTCATCCAGGTATAAATAAATTTCATGACTTCTTCCTAACAGCTGCACTTTAGCCACTCATCTGTTCTCTGGCACTTGGGCTGTTTTCAGATTCTCCCTATTGTAAATAATACTGCAATAAATAGTAGTGCAGATATTATTTTTCTCTTGTGTTTCTGTGTTCATATGGTATATCCCCAGAAGTGATGTTTCTGGGTCACATGGGAGTGCAATTTAGGTTTTTGAGGAATATCCATATTGTTTCTCAAAAATGCTAGACAAGTCCACATTCCCACTAGCAGCGAGAGAGCATCCTTTCTCCCACATCAGCACCATCACTGGTTGTTCTTGCTCTTTGTGAACTGTGCCAGTCACTGTGGTTTGAGATGGTGCCTCATTGTTTTTTTCATTTTCATCTCCCTGATTAATTAGTGATGTGGAGCTTTTTTTCATGTACCTTTTGACCATCTATCTATATTTCTTCTTTGAGAAAATGTCTGTTCATTTATTCTCCCCATTTTTGGATGGGTTATAAGATTTTTCTTTTTAAGTTCTATCAGTACTTTGTATATTTTATATATTAAACCCTAATCAGATGGGTATTGAGTGAATAATTTCTATTCTGTGGATAGTCTTTGTGGCTAGTCACCATTTCTTTTGAGGTGCAGAAGCCTTTCAGTTTAATGTAGTCCCATTTGTTTTTCTTTGCTTTCACTAGGAAGAATTTACAGTTTCACAAGGAAGAATTTTCACAAGGAAGAATTTCATAAGTAAGAGTTTCACAAGGAGGACTTTCACAAGAAAGTATTTCACAAAGAAGAATTTCACAAGGAAAAAATTTTAGTTCAATGTAGTCCCATTTGTTTTTCCTTGCTTTTCACAAGTAAGGAATACCAGTTTCTTCTTTCTTGAATATATCTTTAGCTTCAATGTCATGAGTTCTGCCTACATTTTAATCTAAGTACCATATGGCTTCAAGTCTAATATCAAAGTATTTGATCCATTTTGATTTGACCTTTGTACAAGTTGTTAAATAGAAAATTGAATTCAGTTTTATGCATGGGCTCATCAGTTTTCCCAACACCATTTATTGAAGAGGCTTTCTTGCTCCACTTTGTTTTTCTTGCCCTTTTATCAATGAATAATTGATTGAATACCTTGAGTACATTTCAGAGTATTCAAGTCCATTTCATTGATCCTACTGTCTGTCTTAATTCCAGTACCTTATTATTTTAATGTCCATTGTCTTATAGTAGAGTTTAAGATTGTAGAAGTATTCCAAATGGTAAATTAGTAGCTTGAATTGCAATAAGTTTGAAATTCTTTCAAGCTTTAAAATCCTACAATCCTGTTAACTGTTAAATGTTGCTTATTCCAGTTTTTACCTATAATGTGGTTTTTCTTTAGTTCCTCAATCTCCATTCTTTTTAAATATTAATATTTTAACATTGCAAATCTAATATCATTTATTGCATACAAATCAAGAATAATCTACTTGCATAACTGTATAACTAGATAGGTATGTATAGATATATACTATACAATTAAATAAAATATTAGATATTAAATTTATATCTACACATATCTATTCTATGTGTAAATCACTATATTCATATAACTAATTATTATTTCTCTTGTATTCCCTGTAGATTTTAATATTCTGATTGAATTGATCAAGCTTGACTCTTGAACAAAAACTCTAATGTTTCTTTTAAGCATATTTTATATTTTCTTGCTATATGGGGAGTCACACTACACAGTACTCAAGAATTACTCATGGCTTTGTGTTCAGGATTCACTCCTGGTGTTCCATATGATTCATTGAACCATATGGCATGGTAACTCAATTGTGAACAAAGCAAGCACTCTACCACTTTACAGCAAATTCATAGTCATATTGTAGATGAAAATATGTTGCGTTGGTTTTGAAAAGAAGTACCAACAAATACAATACAAAGATTTGTATTTTCATAGGATATACGAACATTTGACTGATGTTCTCTAACTATTGGCAATGCTGATATATGAAAAGTCTTTTATATATTGATTCACATCTCACTGTATATAAGAATTAGACTTGTTAGAAAAAGGTGAAAGAAAATATTTGTATGTGCATGTTTATGTAGTGAGAATCAAACTATTTCAAATTATTCATTTTAGGGGCCCAAGGGATAATACACAACTCTTGCCTTCCACATGGCTCATCTAGGCTTGATTCGTTTTTTGCTTTTTTTTTAATTTAAAAATATATTTTTATTTTAATCATAGTGGCTTACATATTGTTGACAATAATATTTTAGGTACATATTAACATAAAATCAGGGGAATTCCCATCACTGAATTGTCCTCCCTCCACCTCCATTTCCATCCTGCCTCCCATATCCTCCTCCCTCACCCCCCCCCCCCCGGGGCTGCTAGCATGAGTGGTCCCCTTTGTGCCTTGCTTACTACTTAGTGATATTACACTAGTATTACACTAAGTAGTGATACTACTTAGTGATATGTTTGGTCTTGGTACCTCCCTTATTTCCCCCTCTAATTGGGAGGCGGAACTAGATAGTTCAAGTTATGTGGTTTTGTTTGAAGAAAAGAAATGTAATACACTGGGGTAAAAATAAAAAACGTCGAAAATGGGCAGAGTCCTTCTAGAGGCTCTCATCCTCAGTTTGAGAAACAAAGGGGAAAAAGAAGGTGAAACACCACAACAGTACAAATAAGTGTCAAATAAAATATCCAGTGAGCACTCAGACAATAAAGATAAGCACCACATAAAAGCTATGGTCTTGAGATAAAAACATGGCAGAGCACATAAAGGAAGAAGAGAAAAAAAGAAAATAAATAAATAAATAAAAATGGAGACAACAGCTTCAATATCCACACCAAAACAAAGAAATTGACAAAAACTAGATAAATATATAAAAATTATAATAAAGTAAAAATGTTTTGTGCTTTTTGCCTTTTTATTTTCTTCTGCACAGGCACAGTAAATTTTGGGGTCATTCGAAAAGGAATTCCCTTGGCCTAAGAGATACAGGGTTTCTCCACCCTTGAAGTATATTGTCATGGGATTAACTATAGACTCCTTTCAGATTCATTTACTCTCCCCTAGGTGCTTTTGTGGTGTATGGAAGACTTCTGCTCCGTCCTAGGTGATAAAGTCAGACCTCTGTATCTAGAGATCTCGGTATCTGCACAGGTCAAGGAGTGGAACTTATGATGAAGTCTTTCTTTGTGGTTCTAGAAGTTCTGTTCTCTCAGTGTTATTTTAATCCGTCTTCTGTGGTTGGTGATCTTGGTCTTTGCGCTGATCATAGGATGGAGCCTGGGGTAATCCTCTTTCATTATGTTATCAGAAGACACATTCAGTTGCTATTGTCTCAGTCAGACCTCTGGAATTAGAGATCATGGTTGTTGTGCAGGTCATAGATCAAACTCTAGACTAAGGCTTTTTTTTTTTTTTTTTTTTTTTAACTGGTCCCAGGATACATACTGCCCGGTCATGGTTCTATCAGCCAGTCATCTGTAGATCACGATCTTGACTTTCGCACAGACCAAAGGGTGACAAGTCTTCTGATTTTGTCTTATCATTAGCTGGTGAGGTAGGATAACCTGCTCTTAGGTCAAGTTGTTCCCATTTTCCTCATTGTCAGGATATCATGTTAGAGCTGTCACTTGTTGGTGTTCGAGCAGTATTAAGGATGTCTCAGATGGGATTTTTTCCCTGTAGCTGTTGTGAAGAACTGTGTCGTTTCTATGTCTGGGATCCAGGATTCAAGGCTGAACTGTTGGTGTCTAATCACCTGGGGTCTAAGTTGGGTCCACGCGACATATTTTCAAGGTGGAAGATGCCCCTGTATTGTAAACAAGTATGAGTTCTTATCCCTAGTAGATAGAAGCTCTTTTTTATTTGTAAGATTTCCTCGTTTTTTAGTGTGCCTTTGCAGGGAGAAATGGTGCTACATTATATTGCCGGTGCATTTGGGAGTGGAAAGAGAAGAAAACAAAAACCGGTCACACCCCCAAAAAAGATAAAAATAGAAATAAAAATATATGAATTCACATGCATATGTATAAAGATAAGAGATTTAGAAAATGAAATAAAAAGTAATTAAAGGAACAAAGTGATGCAAGAGACTACCTTACATTTAAAGCAAAGCAGTTATAGAGGTAGTGTAACACAGGACTTACATTTATGATGGAAGTGTAGGTTTCCCCTTTGTCTTTTGAGATTTTCTTGTGGTGTGTGGGTTCCCGGGCACCCTTCCTTTCATCATACACCCTGACCTTCTTGAGATTGGCAAACGATTTGCGGCAGGGGGGTCTTGGGAAGAGTTCTTGCATTGGGGATCCTTTTAGAGCTAAGTCTGGTTTCAAGTAACAGTCCATGTTAGGAGGAGTTGGTAAGAAGGGCCACGCAGCATGAGTCAGCAGGGGGGCTGGTTGCCTTTTCTTGCCGGGGATGAGGTGTGGGTTGACTGGGTGTCCCTTCACTTGGGAGCTGGGTATTTGTTCGTTGGGGTAGGAGGTCAGTCTTGATGCCTAATGGATTAAAAATTGAGGGTTAAGAGTTTTAATAAGGTGGGAAATCTGGATGGGATTGAGGGGTGAAGGGATAGTCGGCTTGGGCTTGATTCTATGTTACCCAGACCACTATCAAGAATGATCTCTGAGAGATACTTTTCTAGGAATCTGTTCTTTTTCTGGGTTCTCTAACTTAACTGAGTACAGTTGTGCATAATAATCTCTCATGATGCATTATATTTCTTGAGGTTCTGTTGTAATCTCTCCCCTTTTTATTTGTCATATGATTTATTTGAGTGTTTTCTCTTTTTTTTTTTTTTTACTAGTGAGGCTGACTAGAGGTTTGTCTATCTTGTTTATTCTTTCAAAAAAAAAACAGCTCCTATTCTCATTGATTCTTCGTATTATTTTCTTTGTTTCTGTGTTATTTATTTCTGCTCTGGTTTTTACTATTTCTTTTCTTCTACCTGTGTTTGGGTTCCTTTGCTGTTGATTTCCAAATACTTAAGGTGTTCCTTTCAACTGTTGATTTTGTCATTTTCCCTTTCCTAACATTGGCCAGTATAGCTGATTTTTCCACCTAATTACTCCTTTTGCTGTGTCTTAAAGATTTTAGTAATTTTTTTCTTCATTGAAATTCTTCTCAAGGAATCTCTTTCTTTCTTCCTTGATTTTCTCTCTGATCCAGCTATTGAGCAGCATGTTGTTTGGTCTCCAGATTAGATTTTCTCCACATCTTTTTCACAGTCAATCTTGATTACTGTTGAATTGTGCTCTTATAGGGTGCTTGGTATAATTCTTATATTTGTGATTTTATGTCATTTTATTAGTATTTGAAATTAGTACATTTTATTAATATGTTATTTTATTAAATTTGTGTCCTAAGGCATGGCCTACCCTAGAAAAAGTTTCATGTGCACTTGAGAAGAATGTATATTCAGTTGTCTGAGAATGGAGGACCCTGTATAAATCCATTAGTCCTGGTTCTTCTAGTTTATCATTTAGGGCTCTTGTTTCTTTACTAGTGTTCTGCCTTGTGAATCTGTCTAGTAGTGATAATGATGTGTTGAAATCTCTCACTACCATCACATTTCCATCCATATGCTTCTCTAGGTTTGCGAGAATAGGAAGTAAACCCTAAGCATCACTTGATATTCCTCAATTCCCAAAAATATACAAAATAATTGATTGTAGATGAAAGATTGATTTGTATGGTCTAAGAAAGGGCAATAAGATCAATTTTTTAATAACCAGGTTTAAGTACAACTTGTAGGAAAAGTGTTGAATGACAAAACATTTAATATGTATATTATTATTTTTCCTATTAAATTTTAAATTTAATTTACTCTTTTGATTTTCTGCATGTATTTATAAGATATAAAAGTAACCTACAGGCAAGAGACATAGTTCATTGGTTAAGGTGCTTGCTTTGCATAAAAAGGTTCAAACTGGGGGCCGGGCGGTGGCGCTAAAGGTAAGTTGCCTGCCTTGCCTGCGCTAGCCTTGGACGGACCGCCGTTCGATCCCCCGGTGTCCCATATGGTCCCCCAAGCCAGGAGCAACTTCTGAGCACATAGCCAGGAGTAACCCCTGAGCGTTACCGGGTGTGGCCCAAAAACCAAAAAAAAAAAAAAAAAAAAAAAAGGTTCAAACTGCAGTCCCACCAGGTGTGATTGCTGAGCACTAAATACAGTAGTAAGACCTGAGCACAGTCATGTATGACCCAAAAAAGTATAAGCTAAAACAGAAAAATATACAAAACAATAAAAGCAAAAAAGTAAGTATATTCAAAATATAAAATGCAAATATATTACTTCTTTTTGACTTTTTTTAACCTCATCTCAGCTGTATCTTATCAGTCATACTTCTTGAGATTTTGTTCAAATCTCAAACCACAAACAAATGTACTCTATTGGCATTAGAGAAAATAATGTGAATTATATACAAAAGATCACTTAACTTTCTAATCTTTTAGCATATTGTAATTTGTAACTTTAAGTTTAAAATAAAAAATTGTTTTAGGGGCCAGAGACTAGTTCAATGGATAGGGTGTTTGCTTTCATGTAGCCATCTCAGGTTCGATACCCTTCATACCATATGATCCCCAGACTGTCCAGGAGTGATGTCTGATCACAGAGCCAACAGTAAGCCCGAGTACCACAGGTTTAGCCCCAAAAATCCAACAATAGATTTAATAAGCATCTGATGTATATAACATGTAATATATGCTAAAATGTAGTCATGTAATGTTCTTTAAGATAATTTGTCTTTATGGAATTCATATATTTATTTAGTAGTAGTAACTAAAAAATACATCCCTATGCTGTATGGATTTAAACAGAGCAGCTCAGGATAAAAATGCAAATAAAATTGACACAGCTTTTCCAAGGTAAACCTAGGGATTCTGATTTTTACAATTACCTAAAATTTCAATATAAGGCAATTAAAAACAGACTAGAGCCAGTATTTCTTAAATATAATCATGGAAAATAAGTGAATGATTCAAAAACTTATCTTTATAATAGGTAAAGTTTTAATAGATCAACATGTGTATTTACATAATACTGAAATAAAAGACATAATTTTATTATATATTACCAAATTATCTATTCAGATATTAAAAATAGCTCACTCACAAGAGAATAAAAGGCATATTTAGTATTTAAGTATTTCATTTCATTTGGTAGTAGGAAGATAGATAACAATTCTCTGTCATTTTACATACTCATGTTTAAATTTACAGATATATTTTTCAAGAAATTAGGATATACCTGAGGTATTTTTAAAAACTTGTTTATATTATTATTTTTATATTTAAGATAGGAAACAATGTTAATAAGCTTCTCAAACATTCAATTACATTGTTACATTTAACAGAGTTTTGAAATCCAATATAATATTTACTTTGATAAGGGGCTTATGTTAAAATTCACAAACAGTATATTTGAAGGAATAATTATGGATCAATTATGGGATCAGCTTTTGTAACTAATCATACAGAAACCCATTAACAGAAGGTCCTGTGGACAGATGAAATATTGTGCCTGTCACTGAATGTTCGGGTACTATAAATATAGGATTGAAAAGGCTTTATGAATGTTTTGCTACATTTTAACTTACATTCTAAAATTCATTTTCTACAAGTAAAATGCCTATGAGTTGTTCTACACTTGTAGAACTTCAAGAAAGCCAGATGGACCACATTACCATTTGGCTACTTTTAGCTAAATGAAAATATGACCTTGTTTCTCACAAAAGTACACAGTTTTATGTTAGCACTAAGTGTTATAATATCTTTAAGCTTTTAACTAAAGTCAACCTGTCCAACTTGGAATATTCTATTTTCCTGCCACATGAGAATTGCTATGATTCATTATTTTCTGACCACTTTGCCAATAAGTAATGGGTCCTAACATAAATAAGCAATCAACAGTATCACGATGCCACTGGGATGTAAAGTTGACCTTTTTTGATATATCATCAGAAGAATTTGGACTTCCATTTATTTTCCTGGAAATGTTACTACATATAACTCAATTCATCATATTTTCCCAGTCTTTCATATAATCTGTCTATTCTATTGACATATTGTTGTTGGAGAGCTCAGATACAGTAAATCCTACTCTTTAGAAGTACTAAAAGTTTATTTTATTTTATCATGCTCTATCTCTATTGCACATCTTAATTACTCAGCCTTTGAATACTGTTTATCAAGAAATGTATCCAGAACAATGCATAAACTGAGACAATACCCCAAGAAGAAGTAACCCTGAGAAAGACATTAGTGCATTATTTAAAGGCCTTGATTAAAGTATGAAAGGACAATTATGAGTCCAAGATTTTTCCCTGTGACAACAATGAGATTAACTGTTTTGATATGCAGAGAACTACAGGCCAAGTCAATTTGGAGAAATTTATATAACTTTCTCCCAAAAGTAATTCCGTGTTTCCCCCTTTGAAGTGACCCATGTTCTTCCCTGAACATGTTTCTATCTCTGTCTCAAGCTGTTCTTCCCTGAACATGTTTCTGTCTCTCTCTCTCAGCCTTTCTTTATCTCTCTCTGTCTCATTTACCATCAAATTTTTCAAAGTAAATTTATTTAAATAAATATAACTTACTCAAAAGTTCACATAATAGGGTCAAATATTTTTTTCTTACTAAGTTCTGTCAGTATCTTGTATTTCTTAAATATTTGCCCTTTTCCAGATGGAGAATGGGTGAATAGGTACTCCCATTTCTTGGGTGGTCTTTGTATCATATTCACTGTTTCCTTTGAGGTGCAGAAGCTTCTCAATTTAATGTTGTGCCATTTGTTTATCTCTGCTTCCACTTGTTTGGACAGTGTTGTTTCCTGCTTGAAATGACTGTAGTATCAGTGTCATGGAGCATTTTGTCTATGTTTTCTTCTATTTCCCTAATAGTTTCAGGTCTGATATCAATGTCAAATCCATTTTGACATGATCTTTGTGCATGGTGTTAGATAATGGTTTGAGTTCACTTTTTTTTTGGTATATGGTTGACCAATTGACTTTCCTTGCTCCATTTTGTGTTTTTTTTGTCCCTTTATCAAAGATTAATTGTATGTCTGGGATGTTTTCTGAATACTCAAGTCTATTTTATTGATCTGAGGGTCATCTTTATTCCAATACCATGCTGATTTGATGACTGTTGCTTTGTAATACAGCTTAAATATGGGGAAAGTGATGCCTCCCAGTTCTTTTTCCTAAGGGTCGCTTTAGCAATTTGTGGGCATTTGTTGTTACAAATAAATTTCAGAAGTGTTTGATCCACTTCTTTGAAGAATGTCATAGGTGTCCTTAGAGGGATTGTATTAAAGAAACTGTGGTACATTTACACAATAGAATACAGTCATTAGGAAAAATGAAGTCATATTTGCCTATACATGGATGGACATGGAGATTATTATACTAAGTGAAATGAGCCAGAAGGAGAATAGACATAGAATAGTCTTACTCATCTACAGGATATAAGATAAATAAAAGACAACATGGAAATAATATCCAGAGACAATAGAGCTGAATGCTGGGAGGACAAGCTCACGACATAAAGCCAGCTAGAAAAAGCTGTGAGTACAGCTACCATGACAATGATAGTGAGAAAAGCAGAATGCTTGTCTGAGAGACAGGCTGGACAAGGATTGGGGAATATTGGTGGCGAGAAGATTGCACGGGTGAAGAATGTTGTACCTTCTATGATGAAAATCCCAGTATAAATTTTTTTCTAAACATTGTGATTAAATATAAAAACTAAAAGTTGTACTGAAGAAAAAGGTTAATGATGTCATTTGTATTCATCTTTTTCAAATTTTATTTTGTAAAAAGTATTGTGATCTACCAATGTCCTTCATTGTTTAATTTCAGATATTATAATGAGAAAGGGGCCTTTTCCATCACCAGTGTCAACCTTCCTCCACCAATGAACCCAGAGTGCATCTATACAACCACTCTTTGCCCTCTTGCTTGCCAATATAACGAGCCCATTTAAGTTTAAATGGTTAAAATTTAGGTCTCTTTATTCTATTGTTATTGATTTTGGCTTGGATATTTAGTTCTGTCCTTATTTTTTTTCCACCACTGCATTTGATACCACTTGGCCCCTAGCTCAGCCTTTCTCTTTTAATGTTGCATTTAATTAAAAAAAAACTCATTTAAACATCCACAGAGATATTTTTCTTCTGACAATGACTAAATTATTCAAATAAATGCTTCAAATAAAAAGTTCAGCTTTATTGAATATATAAGTATATTCTGATCTGCTTAGGAGGATATATTTTTATTACCTTAATAATAAATAATATGTAGGTCTGTACATATACATGTGTAAAAATTTCTTGGAACAAATCTCTATCATAGTCACTTATCTTGCTATAACTATAAAAGTATTCATTTTTTCCTTAAAAAATTTCCCAATACACCTAGTTATGTAGTTACTTATATATATAAGCCTTTTCCACAGGAAAATTTTAATTTGTCTCATAATAGTAAAATCATAGAGAAATATTAATATAGATGTAAATATTTTTATTCATTTTCAAATATGCAATGACTTCATAACCATTAATATGGAATTAGCAGTAGATAAGTTATGTTTTCTTTATTGATTTTTTTCACCTCAAATTAACAGAAGTGTAAATTTAATGTAACCAGAAAAGGCAACATCAGCATATATTGTCTGGTAGAAATCTAATATCTTATATCTGTTTTAAATCATTGTAGGTGGGGTGATTATATACTTGTTGCCAAAAAAGGGGGGTTTGGCTCAAGATACAAGCCCTAGTGTAAAGTTAAAAATTGCAGGTGTTCCAAAAATCTTAAAATGATTATATCTGTTCCAAATTATTGATATCACATTTGTCTTTATATAAGATGTTATTTTTAAAAAGTAGAATCAGACAATCTGCAGTCAATTTATAATAAAGTCTTTGAAAGAGTGAAATAGTTCAGAAATTTTATAATGGGTTATACTTTTAAAAATTGTTTATAGGTCACTAATTTTACTTAGATTCATGGCATAAGTTATGTTTTTACTAAGATTCATGACATAATTACCATGCCTGCAGCTTGCAATCTCCAAACTCATTTCATATCTGAGAGTACCAACAAAGATGAACTTATTACACACATCATTTTAATAGATAAAATACAGTATTTCAGAGTACAGTTCATCAAGCTATTACTTTGGTTACTTTACTTGTCTTACTTATAAAAATTATATATTAAAATATAATAATTAGTGCAGCAATATTTGCTTTTGAAACCTGGAGAAAATCAATCAGATAAAGAAGTATGACTTAACATTGAGTAATTGAATGACAACACAAAATAATATAATCATAAATTTATACAAAGAGTGCAAAGTTAAATAAAGATATTTATATATACATTTATATCTAATGAACACATATCAAATAAAATTTCTTATTTTTGGTGAGGGGGCCTGTGGGGCCAAATTACTTGGCAGGTGGTTCAATCCTGGGACGTAATGATCTGTTCTGCTCACCAGGATGGCATACCAAATATTACCTGCGCCACCCTTGCATTATTTGGGGGCCATTAGAAACATATATAAACCTCTGTTTAGAGAATCTATGTGCTACTGGGATGGAACTGGGGTCAACTGTACAAAGCAAGTACCTTAAATCCTGTCTTCTCTTTTCAATTACACAATGCGTATTTCTTCAATATGAAAATAAAAATATACTAAGTAATTGTTTCTGTCTGCTGATAATATCATATAATAAAATACTGACAATGAGCCATAAATCCATATAAAAATCAAATCATTTAAAAAATATGATTCAACAGCACTCCAAACAAGTGGTAAGAGAGATAAAAAGATGGGAGTAAATAAGCTTAGAAGCTTCTGCAACTCAAAGGAAATAGTGTCGAGGATACAAAAGCACCCACTGAATGGAAGAAACTACTCACCTAATACCCATCAGATAAGGAGATAATATTTAAGATATACCAGGTACTGACAGAACTTAAGAAACTTTCATCTAACTCCATCAAAAAATGACAAGAAGAAATGAACAGACACTCCCTCAAAGAAGAAATACAAATGGCCAAAAGACACCTAAAAAAAAGGCTCCACATTACTAATAATTATGGAGATGCAAATCAAAACAGCTATGAGGTATCATCTCACGCCATAATGACTGTCACAAATCACAAAGAACAAGAACAAATCAGTGTTGGTGGGATGTGGATAGGAATGAACTCTCATTCACTACTGGTGGGAATGGAGTCTAGTCTAGCCTTTATGAAAAATTATAGAAGATTCCTCAAAAAACCGGAAATTGAGCTCCCATATGATCCCTCTACACTATTCCTAGGGATATACTTAGGGACACAAAAATACAATTCAAAAATCCCTTCCTCACACCTATATTCATTGCAGCACTATTTACAATAGCCAGATCTAGACCCAACCAAGATGCCCTTCAAGAGATGAATAGTTAAGTTACAATGTAAAAATAGGAAATTTTAATATAGTGGTTTAACATAGCAAATTTCAAGTGCTCAGGTTATTGATTATAAAGGTAAACATGGGAATCAGGAAAAAAATCAGAGGTGAATTTCTAATGTCTAATTTCTACATAGAAAATAAAACCAGGGGGGGAAGCGCCGGCAATCCGGCACCATCCACGGCCTTCGGCCCCCAGACTGACGGTTTCGGGGTCCCCGCGGCTGCCAGGAAGTCTGGGGGGCCAAATTCCTCTCCGCCGTCGGTCGAGGGGCCGCTCCACGCCCCGAGCTGCGGGTCTCGCCGGCAGTGTGTGCCATGGGCCTTGCCGCTTCTCTTTGGGAATGATCCAGGCTGCAGAAGATGGGCCCTCAGCGTCTGATGTCCAGTCCCCAGGACATGGTCTCCTTCCCTGCGGTGGCTGTGAACTTCTCTCCAGAGGAATGGCTGTGCCTGGATACCTCTCAGCGGAAGCTCTACAGAGATGTGATGCTGGAGACGTATGAGCACCTGCGGGCAATAGGCTTTTGGGTGACACCCATAGACTCTGGAGGGTTACTCTTCGCTGTGCCCTTAGTATTGCTCCTGACTCCTGCGCCTGTCTGCCTGTGTTTCTGAATCTCTGAAGCTCTCCTCAGAGCCCTGAGAAGCGAACCCACAAAAAACTGCATTCTGAAGCTGCCCAGAGAGCGAGTAAGAAATGGCTGGCTGTGCGGGTTGCCAGACAGAGTGCAGATTGCTCTACCTGCGGAGATTCCGCCCTGCTGTGCTTATTCTGAGAAACCTGAGGTCCTGCAGGGAGCTGTCCTGTGCTTCTCTGTCTTTCCTGGATTCTTGAAGCTCTCCTCAGAGCCCTGGGAAGCGAACCTCAAAAGCTGTCACCTAGAGGCCCAGAAGAGTGCACCTTCGCGGCTGCACACTCTTTCGAACCAATGAACCCCACCACAACACGCAGGAAAAACCATACTACAAGCGTGACAATGGAGAAACCGCGCAGGCAAACACCATGCACAGAGCATGAAGATGATAGCTTGGATGACTAAAAAATTCGTAGCACCTGATTAACCTCTCAGATATGGAACTTAAAATAGCAATATGGTAAATGTTTGTAGAACTCAGAGAAAGCATAGATCGATCTGAACAGAACACAAAGACAGAAATCAGAAAACTCCAAATTGAAATAGCAAATCTGAAAAACACGGTAGCTCAATTGAAAACCTCGATGGATGGCCTCGCCAGCAGGGTATCAGCAGCTGAGGAGAGAATCAGAGTACTGGAAGATGTGATGCGGAAAACTCAATACAACAGAAGAAATTGGAAAAAAACCTTAAGACAAACAATCAGGCAATGGAAAAAGTATTCAAGGAATGAGAACAGATGAAAATAGAAATCTTTGATAAACTCAACAGAAACAACATGAGAATCATTGGAGTCCCAGAGACCCAGGTAGGTGATCTCCAGGAAGAATCAACTGTCAAAGACATCATCAAAGAGATACTCCCAGAGTTAATGAATACATGCAATCAAATCCTGCATGCCCAAAGAATACCAGCTAAAAGACACCCAAAGAAAAACACACCAAGACAAATGCTCGTTACAATGACAAATCCCACAGATAGACATAGAATACTGAAAGCAGCAAGATCAAAAAGGGAAATTACATTCAAAGGAGCATCCCTAAGACTTACAGCAGACATGTCACAAGAAACTCTTAAGGCCAGAAAACAGTGGTGGGATATTGTGACAAGACTGAATGACATGAATGCCTCACCAAGAATACTGCACCCAGCCCAACTCACGTTCAGGTTTGAAGGAAGAATACATAGCTTCATGGATAAACAACAGCTCAAAACTTCACAGATGAAAAACCTGCCTTAAAGGAAAAACTGACAGGTCTACTCTAAGACAAGAGCGACCAACAAACACAGCAAACTTATCTACAAAGATGACATTTAATCCTATGACAATCATCTCCCTCAGTGTCAATGGATTAAATTCACCAATTAAAAGACGCATAGTGGCAAAATGGGTCAAAAAGATGAATCCAACATTCTGCTTCCTACAGAAACACATCTGAATAGTCAGAACAAACATAGACTCAAAATCAAAGTCTGGAAGAAAATCATCCAAGCAAACAACATCATCAAAAAAGCTGGGGTGGCCATATTAATATCTGATGACACCAACTTTATACTCAGAAAAGTGGTAAGGGACAAAGAGGGACACTATGTACTAATCAAGGGATATGTGCAACAGGAAGAAATCATATCTATCTATCTATATCTATCTATATAGATAGATAGATATAGATATAATCTAGATAGATAGATAGATAGATAGATAGATAGATAGATAGATAGATAGATAGATAGATAGATAGATAGATAGATAGATAGATAGATAGATGATAGATAGATATAGATATAGATATATAAGACACTCCATCCCAAAAAACCTGGAATCACATCTTCTCCAATGTACATAGGTCATTCTCTGGGATAGACTACATGCTGACACATAAAACATACCTCCATAAAATCAAGAGGATAGAAATCTTGCAGGCTACCTTTGCTGACCAAAGGCTCTGAAATTAGATGTGAAATACAAAGCCACAAAGAAGAAAAACATTTAACAATTGGAATTTAAACCCTGCTACTGAACAACCAGTGGGTCTGAGATGACATCAAAAAGGAAATCATAACTTTCCTGGAAACAAATGATAATGAACACACAAACTGCCAGAATCTTTGGGACACAGCTAAAGTGGTCCTGAGAGGATTTATAGCTTACAAGCACACATCAGGAAGGAAGAAGAGGCACACCTGAACAACTTAATGACGCAGCACAAAAAATTAGAAAATGACCAACAAAAGGAACCAAAAATAGGGAGAAAGAAGGAAATAACAAGGCTGAAAGCAGAACTCAATGAAGTGGAAAACCAAAAAACAATCCGAAACATCAACGAAAGCAGAAGTTGGTTCTTTGAAAAAATAAAGATCATTGATAAACCATTGGTAAAACTCACAAAGAAAGAAAGAGTAATCTGATGACCCGTATTATAAATGAAAAGGGGGAGATCACGACAGATATTGCAGAGATCCAAGGGTAATCAGGGACTACTTTGAGAAACTTTAGGCCGGGATTTGAACTACAATCCTTGTGCATGAAAGGCAAACGCCTTAGTCCATGCTATCTCTCTGGCCACAGGGGAGATCATCCCTCTCCGATCATTGTCTTTATATTCAGGTATTAAATATATCCACAGACAGCAAAAAAAGGAAATCACTTTCTAATCTTCCCAATATTGACTGTACCTATGCAATAAAAGGCACAAATTAATTGTTTTTGTTAAAAAAAAAGAAAATAAAACCAAAACTGAGACATTATTAAAGCAAAAACTAATTAAAGTTTATTGATTAAATTTAATACATATGAGTGTGACATTTCAAAAAATAAGTAAAACTGAGTTCAAAGGCATTAGCAATAAAGGCTAGAGATAAAGACTTCTATATGTCATTGAAGTATCATATATCATAACATCATAATAAAGATTCATATTTGCTCCATTTTTGTTTGAAGATAGAAATATATCCACATGTATCTGAAAATCAACTAGGGGTAACAATAATTTCCTGAAATATTAGAATAGTACTAAATAAAATATGTAGATATATTTATAAAATATACAAGATTTCTATAAAGAATTAGAAGAGTTCTTCATTGCAATATTTAGTATGATTGACAATAAAAGAGGAAATGTCAAAGAAAATGAAAACTTGCTTGATGAAAATAAGAATTGCTTTTAATCTAGCTATAGTGATATTTTTCAAGCTCACATATAGATGAAATTCATTATGCTATACATTATTAGGTGCTTTTTGAAGCAGCTTCATTTCTAACAAGATCTTAAAGTAAAAGTGTCTTCCTATCTTTAATATTATTAAAATAATTTTAATAAATGCTCCAATAAAACAACTCTTAAAAATATTGACTAAAAGTATATACCCAATATGACATTTTACCAATGAGCAAAAGTCAAGAGACACATTTTAGAAGTCTATCTTGATCTAACATAATTCTTTTCCTCAAAATAAAATTAAAAGAATGACAGTGATGTCATGTATTTTTAAGTTTTAGTTTTTATTTTGGGGAGCTGGGGGGCACACCTGGCGACAGTTAGGGGTTACTCCTGGTTTTGCACTCAGAAATTGTCCCTGGCAGGCTCAGGGGACCATAAGGGATGCTGGGATTTAAACCACAGTAGGTCCTGGGTTGGCTGCTTGCAAGGCAAATGCCCTACTGCTGTGCTAATCTCTCTGGCCCCAAGTTTTAGTTTTTATAACTAATTACACTTAAAAGTTTTTCCAATGGTATTTAATATAGTTGTAAAAAGAATCTCTCAAATCAACTTTGTAAAATATTCAAAATCTTGTAGCACATGTACCTAGTCATGGGCTCTATGTTACTGCAATTTTTAAAAAATATTTTTGATGAATTTCGGAGGCTTCTTATTTTTTAAGCTATAAATATCTTCAAAAAGAAAATTTAAAGTCAGTTATTCCCAGAATACGTGAACACTCAGTTATTTAAGTCAGTTGGAAGTCAGTTAATGAAGTACTAATTTTTTTTCAGAAAATTATAAAATCACTTCATAAAACCCAATTATTTGTTATTTATCCACAACTTAATTTCTCAGGGGCATTAGTACTTTACTACATTTACCATATGTACAATTAAAATGTTATGTTTTTCTTATGTGTAACCAGATGTGTATGAAAATATCTAGAACTCCACAAGGGTATTTTAAAATGAATAATCTCATCTGTAATATATAAGTATGGAAATTTAAGATTAAAAAATTTAAGAACAAGTAATCTCCAGCATCCAAAATGAGAAATCAAAGGAGTATAAATGAAAAATATATAAAAGGAGAGATATGGGAAAAGACAGAAAAGCTGATGCCATATTTCTTTGTGAAGAAGGTGAGTGAGGAAGATGATGATTGTACTGGAAGATAATTTTACAGAATACTGGATGC
This sequence comes from Suncus etruscus, assembly GCF_024139225.1. Classification (NCBI taxonomy): domain Eukaryota; kingdom Metazoa; phylum Chordata; class Mammalia; order Eulipotyphla; family Soricidae; genus Suncus; species Suncus etruscus. The sequence goes on from NC_064848.1 coordinate 103,342,339, forward strand.
TGGAGAACCAGGAGGGCTGTATTATGATATAGGAATGGCACTATCTTGCCATTATGGACAGGCCTTCAGTCTTGTCATTTTCTATTACTAAGATCTACCTGGATAGTGTATAATTTTGAAGTGAGTGGAGAATTCAGAGGATGTGCAAGCAGGAACCAGTGTTAAGTATGCTTCTTCAGTCAGAAATAATAACTTTTCATTTCAGGGATATCCACAATTGGCAGAATCTAAGATGTGGGTAATTTCCTTTTTGTAGTGCATTTTTTTAACTGTCACAAATAAAAATTAAAAAAGACATTAATAATAAAGCGTCATTTAAATCACAAATAAAATTTTATTTTACACAGATTAAAGTTTGCCAGTTTAAAAAGCCTAATAGCTGACCCTTATCAGAAACACAACATAAAAAATTTGCTCCATGGTTTAGCATTAATACTGGTATTTGGTCAGACATTTATCTGTAACCCACAATATCTTCCATTTTAATTGGCGATGTCATAACTTGCAAATAGCACTGGCTAAGAATTTAAGAAATTTAATGTGTCATTTTCTTCTTTTTTTCTATTTTATTTTCACTGTTATTTCTTAAATCATCCAGCTTTTTTTTTTTGTTTGTTTGGTTTTTTGGGGGGCCACACCCGGCAGTGCTTAGGGGATATTCCTGGCTATCTGCTCAGAAATAGCTCCTGGCAGGCACGGGGGACCGTATGGGACACGGGGATTCGAACCAACCACCTTAGGTCCTGGGTCGGCTGCTTGCAAGGCAAACACCGCTGTGCTACCTCTCCAGCCCTAAGCATCCTGCTTTTAACTTAATTTTCTTTTATCTTTTTTTTTTTTTGATTTTTTGTTTTGGGGCCACACCCAGTGATGCTCACGGGGTACTCCTGGCTATGTGCTCAGAAATTGCTTATGGTTTGGGGGACTATATGGGACGCTGGGGGATCGAACCACGGTTTATTTTAGGATAATGCCAGCAAGGCAAAAGCCTTACTTCTTGCACCACCGCTCCGGACCCATTTAACTTATTTTTTTTTAATTAAGTCATTTGAAACTATTACTCCATGAAAATATATCCACAAATTGACTAAAGATTTTAAAGATAATTCTAGGTCAAGAATAACTATATTGGGGCCAGAGAGATAGCATGGAGGTAAGGCATTTATCTTTCATGCAGAAGGATGGTGGTTCTAATCCTGGCGTCCCATATGGTCCCCTGTGCTTGCCGGGGCTATCTCTGAGCATAAAGCCAGGAGTAACCCCTGAGTACTGCCGGGTATGACCCAAAAACCATAAAAAAAAAAGAATAACTATATTAATGGAATTTTGAAATTTAAAGATGATGAGGAAGTTGGAGAACTTTAGAGAATACAGAAGACTGAGTCTGTTATTTTCAATCCCAGCCAGATCTGTGGTTTCTAAAGCAAACTTGAGTTAATTCATATTCTAAGGATTCATCCACAAGTGCCAATGCCTAATAATAACACTGATTTTAAACATATTATTACATTTCTAAAAGGAAAACTAGCCTCTAATCTGTGGCTTGTAAATTTATGTGTAAAATGTAATATAATAGAAACTTATCCAAGGAGCATGGTTTATTATAATTTCAAGATTTTTTGAGAATGTATTTAGTTATTTAAATATTAATATTTATTAATTATTTAAATATAAGTAAATTTACTTATAAGACTAAAAGTATATTGAGTAAAACAAATAAAAGAAAAACACTGAAGGAATAAAGGAATGAGAAAAATATTTCTTATTTTCTTTAATGGTCTTGAGACTGTTTTATGACCTTATTTCAACAATACTCACAAAAACTATTTAAAATGTTACTGATAATATTATTTATATTTAAAATTTCTTGATTAACTATGTTTGTATATATGTACAAAGATTTTGAATATATGCAACACTATTTCTCACACTTTATAAATTGTATTATTATTTAAATTAAGTTATATAATTGGTAAGATAGAAAATTCAGTGTCAGAAGTCAAATGATCAAAATATGTATTTTGATACCTCTTTTTTTTCTTAGAAAAATTGGAAAATTGTGAAAATCCTTAGTTTCAGTATGAATCCATAACATACAAATATGCTATTACAAACAATGGAGATATTTGACAGAACAGTAGTTAGATGTTTTTATTAACAGCAATATTTTAATATAAAAGTCATTTTATGAGGGGCTGGATAGATAGATGAGTGTTTGCCTTACATACCGTTAATCTGTATTTAATCCCTGGTATCCCATATGGTCCCTCAAACATGCCAAGAGTGATTCCTAAGAATAAAGCTAATAACACAGGGCATCACAGAGTGTGATTCAATAAAAATAAAAAGATTAATTCAATTAAATGCACTAATGTCAACTTTACATATAAAACTATTTTGAATATCTGATTCTGCAGATTTTGACATATTTATTCAATTACATACACAATATCACTACTATAACACAGAACATTTCTTTATTCCAATGGACTTTCATACATTTTTATAGCTAATTGTCTTCCACTATATTCAAACATAGGAAAACATTCTACCTTATGACTGAGGTTTAGTTTCTCTAAAGTTTTAACTTGAATAGTAAAGAATATAGATATAGATATATAGGTATATATAGATATAGAATATAGATCTAATATCTAAATTTTCCCACTAAGAATTTCATAATTTCTTTTTTTTATTTCTAATAGCATGCTATTTTTTTCATTTCTGACTCATTCTATTGTAGGGTATATGTTTTGTTTACTCATTGTCTAGCTCATATCACTTGTATGAACAAATCAATCATTTTGTTTAAAGTAAATAGACTGAACTCACTAATAAAAGGCGTGGTATGGCTGAATGGATCAGCATATTGATCCTAATCTGCTGTTCAAACAAAACTGACATGAACTGTAATAAAAGCAAGCAAGCAAACAAACAACAACAAAATAACCCTGACAGTCAGTGCAAAGACTTGAGAAAATATTGATTTAGACAAATAGTAAGCTAAAATAAGTGCAGAGATCAGATAACATATATTTATCAACAAAATATTTTTATCAGAAAAAATATACTTCAATATATGAGACATAGATGGTATTATATAATGATCTATAAACCAAGAAGATACTTATCAATATATGTGCACCAAGTAAAACATCAACAACAACTTTAATTTCTAGAATGACTACAGTAAAATATTGATAGCAACACAATAATAGTTGGATATTTTAATACAACACTCATTATTGTAGAGAACAAGCACACATAGAATCAGTGAGGACCTAGTAGACTTAAAAAAAGAAATGAAATCAATAGAACATTGGACATTTTATTCTCAATAGGACACTCTATTCCTAAAAGCTGAGCACACATTATTTTCTGATGTTCACAGATCACTCTCAATGGTAGACTATATTCTGCAGCACAAATCTACATAAATTCAAGAAAATAGAAATCATATTAGTAACATTAAATTATAAATTATTTTAGTTTGAAAGCAATTCAAACAACTGAAAATATAGCAATACAGAATAAACAAATATTAGGTTGGAACCAAAGTAAAAAAAGTAAAAATGAAAGAAAAGAAATTAATCCTGAAGTTCTATGAGAATAAAGAATGACTCGAAATTTTGGAACACAACAAAGGCGTGGAGAAGATGAAGATGCACAAATAATCAATCTAACGTCATACTTTAATGAAATAGAAAAAAGAAAACAACAAAGATAAAATATATCAAAATAGAAGCTGGGAAAAATAGAAATCTGAAACTGACAATATAGAAATTTAAAATAATTAAGACCAATAAAACAGAAAGGAATTTCTTCTTGTTTGCGGATTCGTTGTTAAAGTAGGGTCAGAACTAAAAGGACAAGGCCACGCAATTGGAATAATGCAAGGCAAGACTTTATTCTGTCAGCCCCCAATCCCAAATAGGCTAGCTAGGGCCACATCCTTCAGGAGGTACCCCCAAGGTCACAAGCATATTTATATAAGGAGAAGATGAGGATATTCTAGCTTCTGATGATCTTTAAAACAATTGGCTGCTGTCTAGGGTACCTTCCTACTGCTCCCTCATGTCCTTTCCAGATAGGTAATCTGGTATGGCCAGAGGTCCTAAGGTGGTGTTAATGGAAACTTAAATTTGAAAAGAGAGTAGCCCAAGAGGTTTATAATATGGGACCTCTGCAAAATGGCATCTCCCTTTATCAGAACCTAGGGCCCCTCATTCCCTCCTCTTCTTATGGACGAGTCAAATCTTCAACTCTCTTTGAGGTTCCTTATCACCATCCCTGCTTATGGGCATGTACTGTTCCTTAGCACGAGCATCTTAACTGCACCTATGCATCCTAAATAAAGAGGGTGAAGAAATTAATCATGCAAGGTCTTACTAAGAGCATTAAAAAATGAACAGTGGCTGATCCAGGGTGGTTATCAGGGATGTTTTCCCAGGTGATTGAGTCAACCACTGTTCATACCAGGAGGTGGAATCTTTCTGCTGCTGCCTTTCCTGCTCCTGAAAATTAGGCTTCACCTACTGCAGCTTCTCCCAGACAACCCCTTTTATTTGGCATCGGTTTGAGAGTTTTTCCTTTCTATGACCCCCATACTTTGGTGGGCCCATGCAAACAATAATTGCCACACTAACATTGTTTTTACAGTGCTCCTTTGACTCCAAACCTTAAAAAAAGTTGATGGTCACTATCACTAACACGTATAAATAGCACAAACCTGAGAACAACAATCCATGTTAATTTATAAGATTTGTGTCCTTGTGGTGTCTTATAAATAATGCACTGTATGCAGTACTGAGCAGTTGCATCATGCTGATATATTTAATTTTGTGTGTATCCTGTAAATATGTCATAATGTTTTCAGAGATCTTACTTTAAAGAACAAGATATACCTTTGATGTACTATACTAAGCATTGAGTGTGTTTGAGTTTAGAAGGATAATACTTCCTTATTAAAAAAATAAATTAATTAAAAATATAGAGCAAAAAAAAAAAAGCTTTTACTGAGATTACCATGCATCATTGAGATTTTCACATTTAAAGCTTCCTTAAGTCCAACATTAAGTTTGATGTGGCAAAATTGACTTGGGATTGAGTTACCTTAACAATAACATGCACTCACATGAACTGAAAAAATAAATAAACTATATTGTCTGAATAGCTAACCCCAAAAATTTGCATAATTTTCCACACAATTCTTCATTTTTGAAGCCTCTAAAATTAGAAAAATTTTCTCTCCACTTGAAAGTTAAAGTGGCCTTTTTTTCCAGTCAGTTATCAGCACTTTACTCTTTAGCATACAGAATATAAATTCTCTAAGTTACCTAAAGGGAAGTGACTAAGAAAGTTTTCCTGCTCAGATAACTGAAGCAAAATTCCAATCCTTATTCACTGATAGGATCAATTCACAATGTTTCAGAAATCATAATCTCTAGTAGCTTTGTAGCCCACTTAGTTTGGATTTTTAAATGGCCATTTTACTTCTTTCCAGCCTATTACCACCATTGGAAGGAGCCATGCTGGTACCTCCACACTCGCTTCTTGAGACATTCTTTATTTTGTATCATCCTTCCCTTTCTCTACATACTCATGCAGATAATTTTGATTGATGTTCCTCTGCCCCACTTAAAAATGGCTGGAAAGCAGCTGTAGTTGGTCAGATAGACAGGATGTCTCCACTTTCTTTCCCTTTTCTTAATACACGTGCAGAGAATTTTGATTGATGTTCCTCTGCCCCAACTAAGAATGGCTGGAAAGCATCTATAGTTGGTAAGATAGGCAGTATATATCCAGGGCAAATTAAAAATCCTATTGACCAATTGAGATTTGTCCAGTATTTAGTAAACGCCCCACTCCCACTGCTGCCTGGCTTGTCTGCTTCTAGTGGAGAAAATAGTACAAGACTTGCAAATTAAGGATACAACAAAGACAGACAGAACACTCAACCACAGGCACACAACACTGTACACAATTTTGCTGAGCTCGAATTAAATTCCATTAACCCCAAAGGTTGGCATTCTCTCTAGAATTTATCTTCATGTTCTAACGAGGCAAGACAGTGACACAGAGAAACACAACAGGACATAGAGAGAATGTAACTGGACCCTCCAATGGGACTTGAACTACAAGGTCACAGGTAGAACTCAAACCCACATATCACTCCCAGAAGTAATTCTAGTGCACCCCTGAGTGGTATTTGAACCCACAAGGAATATATTGGAACTCTAACCTCCATTGGTGTCATTTCCGGTGTGATGCGCAGTTAAACCCTCTTTTCCTGATGAGAGGAGTATTGTAATCTTGCACATCCTTTTTCCCTGGAGAACAATACTGGGTCCAGTTTTACCCCCTTGTAATCCACCAAAGCGCCATTCACCTTAGGCCTTCATCTACCTTGAGGGGATCCTGGTCCATCTCTGTGGGACCTAAGTCCTTGTTATTTGAGCCCAGACAAGCCCCTAAACTTTATGGTCTGGACTTGAAGGAATAGATCAATATAAAATAAAACAACACAAAATTTTATTCTAAAAGCCACCAGCCCTAAATTGTCCAGACAGGGTCACCTCTTGCAGGATGTGACCCCCTCCAAGGTCATAAGACATTCTGTATAGGGAGGAGATGAGGAGGTTCTAGCTTCTGATGATCTTTAAAACAATTGGCTGTTGCCTAAGGTACCTTTCTATCACTCCTTCATGTCTTTTTTTGGATAGGCTATCTTGTATGACCAGTGGTATTGGAGTGGTGTTAATGGAAATTTAAGCTTGAAAAATAGAAGCCTAAGAGGTTTACAACATGGGACCCTTTACATAAAGTTGTCTCCCCACCCCATTCAGAACCAAGGACCCACATTAAGACTTAAGATGAACAATCAACCTAACTAGATTCACAAAAGATAAAAAAGAGAAAACCCTGATACTCTGAATCATAATGAAAGAGACAAAATTATATGAGGGATAATTTGTTTACACTGAGCAGTTTGTAGCATGAATACACAGAAGAAACAGATGCAGATGTATTTCTAGAGTCTACAAAACTGAAACTAAGTCAGGAAGGAGTAGAAAATTCTAAAATGTCTGCTGCTCTTAAGAAAGTTGAGATATTTATTAAAAAAATCTCCTCAAAACAAAGTTTACATGTCCTTGTAGTGCTTTAAAGAGGACCTTTATATAATGAGACTGGAAACTTCGATACAACTAAACAATGGAATGCAGTTGTTTGGAAAAAATAAGTTATGAAATTTTCTTATACATTGATAGATATAGAAAGTATTTGCTAGAGAAATGAGTCAAAGGGAGAGGAATAGACATAGAATAATCTCACTTATTTTGGGAGATATAAAATAAAAACAGTATGGTAATAATTTTCAGAGACAATAAGGTGATTGCCAGGCATATACACACACATATATAAAGAGAGAAAGAGAGAAAAGTAAAATGGTTGCTTCAAAGGCATGCAGGGGTGGGGTGGGAGAGAAACAATAATTGTGCACTGATGAAGGGTGGTGTACATTTATGACTAAAACTAAAACATGTATAATGTTGTATCTCTGGTGCTTAAATAATTAGAATTAGAATTAGAAAAAAAAGATCTTCAATCTAATCTCAATATCATCCTAGAAGTGAAAGAAACAGAAATTCTTTGTAACAGTATCTATGAGACCAGCATTACCTTGACAAAGTATACAAAGATATTACTTAAAAATAAAATAAAACATTTCAGAAAAAATTCCTGTTAAATATAGATATAATAGTATTAGGTTACAAGATCATCACACATAAATCATGTCAAAATTTGTCCCCCCAACAAAAACCCTCAAGATGAAAAAAGCCCATATAATCATGTTAAAATTTGTCCCCCCAACAAAAACCCTCAAGATGAAAAAAAAGGCCATATTTAAAAATAGTTTAGGTTTTAGAATGCAAGCTTTGCAAATGTACCCAGGAAATAATACAATATGACAGATACCTTCCAGGCAACCATAATATAATACTTCTAGGAGTGGGGTCAGCATGGGATAAATAGAACAAAAAATCCAGACTATTTTTTGAGGATGTCTTATAATTAGTTATGTGAAACACTCTAGCTTCTGCTCTTCATGAACTGATTGAAAAATGATATGACTAACAGTTCTAATTGCTCACCAGTTGGAAACCTGCTGCAGTGGAAAAGTGACTTTATATTGAATATATATGGCCAGTCTGTGAACTCAAGGATGTCTCTCTAGACCACTTAAATAGTCATTTGTCTTTGCTTAGGTTTGTTTGTCTCATTATCTGTAGCTGAACTCTGCTGGACAGAGTTTGTAGGTGCCAATGTGATTGGCATTAGACACAATTTGTTCTATGCTTTTAAGTTACTAACACAGTAGACAAAGACACAATTTAATAAAAACCTATGTCATGTATAACTGTCCTAAAAAAAAAAATTGGGTCCGGAGCGGTAGCCCAGCGGTAGGTTGCACAGGGCAACACAGGACAGATCCCAGTTTGATTCCTGGCATCCCATATTGTTCCTTAGCCTGCCAGGAGCTATTTCTGAGCGGAGATCCAGGAATAATCCCTGAACAAAGTAGAGTGTGACTCAAAAACAAAAACAAAACACAAAAAAATAACAAGCAAACAACAAACCAAAAAAAGAAGTTAAAATATTTGGGAATCAAGATAGTAAAGTAGAGAAAGGACTGATTCCATGAAAATTTTAAATCACTCTTGAACAAAATAAGAAAGACATAATGAAAATACATTCCTTGCATTTACTTTTAATCAAAGTAAATTACAGAATAATGCAGCAACAATAAAATTTCCTTTGGTGTTTTCAAAGTGAAGTAGGCAGGAGGGCAGGCAGATAGAGAAGGGCCCCCAAGGCAACTCATTGTTGAAGAATGGACCCCATACAGAGAAGCACCTGCAGGAACAAAGGCCAGGAAAGAAATATCAAAGAAGACCACTAACCCTTCTAAGATGTACAGTTTCTGCCTGGGTGGTGTACTGGACTCTCTTCAAATTTAGAGAAGTCAGCACTCTCTCTTGAGCACTTTATTCATTTCTCTTTCTAATCCTCTTCCTCCCCTTCCTCAATACTTCCAAATAAAATTTGTTTATATTTCACTGATTGTATCTCCTTGAAATTATTTTTTGTGAGGAAGGCAACAGATGGAAATATCTGGGCAAGATCTAAGACTGATTTTTTTTTCTGAGCAAAGCCCACAGTCCATGCTCTCCCCAGCCACTTTCTCGGGTGTTATAGGTGGATATAGAGGGAGCTGCATATTCCCTTCCAGAAGCTGCTGCCTTTCCTCTCCAAGCTTCACATCATCTTCCTGAAAACCTCAAATAACATCAAAAGGATATAGAAAAAAAATCTTTCTAAAATTTTGCATGGGATCATTGCTTAGATTAACCTAAGCAATCATAAGGAAAAAAAGAGGTATTACATGTCTAGATTTTAGTTTTTTTCAGCAAATCTATAATAGCTATTAGCTTTGATTATGTGGCATTACATCAATATTGTGGTATTAGAAGAAAAGCAAAACTTGGATCAATATAATGAAATTGAAATCAGAGAAAATACAAACTAGCAGATGCATGGGCAATTAATTTTTAACAAAAACACTAGTTGTCTGAAGTGAACCAAGGCAAGTGCATTCATATATATATGCATATAATATTTACATATATATCACACATACCCATTTGACCCCTTATATCACATTTGACTGTTTCTTTCTTCAGAACCTCCAAATAAAACCTGTTTTTAATGTCAGTGCTTGTCTCCAGAAAATCTTTTCTCAGAGGAAATGTGACAAACCCTAAAGACAAAGGCAAGGTTTCACTTTATTTTCTTGTCAGAGCAAAGCCAATTGGCTATATTTTTCTAGCCACTTCCCTGGGTTTTGAAGATTGAAAGAAAGAAAGTTGAAGATTCTCTTCTTGGGACTTCTGCCTTAGTCCTCCCATTTCATATAAGTCATCCATTGTCCCCCACCATATTACTTCTATATATCTCATGGGCATGTATACAAAAAACACAAAAGTTTTAATCCAAGAGGATATTGCTTACCTATGTTCACGACATCATAATTTATAAAGTCAAGATAATCTAACAATCCAAGTATTCAATAGTCAATGAATATACAAATAAATAAATACACATACACTCACCACAATTGAATACTGCTCTGCTATAAGAAAAGAAATCTCATAGTTTGGTGCAACCTGAATGTAAGTTTAGAAAGTCAAAGTAAGTAAAATTGGTCAAAAAGCAGAAGACAAAGGGCCAGACTGATAATACAGCGGTAAGGCTTTTGCCTTGCATGTGGTTGACCTTGGATTGACCCAGGTTTGTTTTTTAGCATTGCATATGGTTCCCTGAGTCTGTCATGAGTGATTTCTTAGTACAGAGCCAATAGTAACCCTTAAACACTGCCTAATGTGGCCCAAAATCCAAAGAAAATAAAAGCAAAAGATAAACAGCAGATGATCTCAATAATATATGGAAAAAATCAATGATAAAAATAACCTGAGATATGGGCAATTAAATTGTGATCTGATGATGCTGAATAAGGGAATATAAGGGAGAATTGGACTTGAACAATAATAGTAGAGGGGTTCTAGAATTCAGTAGTTGACTCTGTGGAGCAGTACTGCACCTATAAAACAGTACTATCCATTCTATTCTTTTATATTTATTTATTTTTATTTATTGACACACAGAGTGTGTCAATCATGTCAATCATGCCTATTGGGTCTCAGTAATCAAAAGCCATACCTAAGTCATTTGCATGCAAGGCAAATACCTTATTTGCAGCATTTTTAATTCTGCCTCAATAAACAACATTTATAAATAAAAAATAAAATAAGTAGCACTATGAAGTTTATAGCTTCTAAAATAATATCTTCTCAGTGAAAACAAACTTTTTTATACTAAAAAGTATTTCTACAATGTCAACATTAGTTTTGCCTAGACTTTGCATATAGTTTACCTAAATTAAACTTCTCACAATAGTAGATGATCTTGATTCTGAAATCAATCCAAAAAAACAGCAGATCACCATCACTATTACCCATCATTTAAAGCATTGTTTCTATTTTTTAATATGCTTCACTTAGTTTCTTAAGTAATCTTAACCTTACTTAGACTTAGACCTAACAATAGCCAGAACCTTAACCATAACTCTAGCCTTAACTATAACCCTAACACAGTAGACGTAGCCTAACCCTAATCATAAACTCTCACACCTAACCCAACCCTAATACTAACACTAACACTAAACTCTAATCCTTACACTGAATCTTAACATTCTAAACCCTAATACTAAACACAGTCCTAACCCCAACCATAAAATCCACTTATCACTAACCCTAATCAAACACTAACCAAACCTTACCCTAAAGTTTTATTTAACCAACCTTGATCTAACACCAACCTTATCTCATAACCCTAGATCTAATCCTAGTCCTAGCCTTAATCATTACCACTAAATGTAATCCCTACCTCTAAAGTAAGTCTAAATCAACTCTAAACATAATTTAGCCTTACTCAAACCCTAACCCAGGAGTCTCAAACTCAATTTACCTGGGGGCCGCAGGAAGCAAAGTCGGGGTGAGGCAGGGCCGCAGAAGGTATTTCGCTTACAGAATATTCGCAATAAAAAAATCGCATTAGTAAGAAAAAAAAATTGCATTAAACATTTGCATACCCCGAACGGAACTGCTCGGGGTATGCGAATGTTTAATGCGATTTTTATTGCGATTATTCGGTAAGCGAATAATCGTGAATACTGCGATATTTGAAGGCCGGCCGCGGGCCACAAAATGTTGTATGGAGGGCCGCAAACGGCCCACGGGCCGTGAGTTTGAGACCCCTGCCCTAACCTAATTCTAATTTTTAACCTAACTCATTATAACCTTAAAGTTAATCCTAACCTTAGCCCCTTACCCCTAACTCTATTGCTAACTCATTTTAACCCTAACTTTAAACCTAAATCCTAAATCCTAACCCTAGACCAAACTCTAATTTTTTTTTGTTTTTGTTTTTTGGACCACACCTCTTGACATTCAGGGGTCAGGGGTTACTCCTGGCTATGCTCTGAGAAATTACTCCTGGCTTGGGGGACCAAATGGGATGCTGGGGATAGAACCAAAAGGTTAGCACATGCAAAGCAAATACCTTTCGGCTTGCATCTCCACTCTAAACCCCCTCATTCGTTATAATATTGGGCCTAACACTAACCCTAACCCTTTACACACACACACACACACACACACACACACACACACACACACAGTTATTAAGTATTTGAAAACACATTCAGAATGAATACTTGACTAGTGTCTGGAGTAAATCCTGATTCTCCAGATGTGATACCCACTCTATAAATAAATAAATAAATAAATAAATAAATAAATAAATAAATAAATAAATAAATAGGTAAATAAATAAAAAGAACCTGTTAAAGCAAAACAACTATGTATATAGTATGGGCTAAGAGAAATAATTTTAAAAACACTTTGTAAATTGGACAGTCGTAGGCAAATCATTGAAACTGAACCTTTACTTAACGTTGTACATAAAAATTATATCAAAATGAATTATAGATGTGGTTATATGGTCTGAAACCATAACACTTCCAAGAGAAACTTTGGTGGTAGTTTCCTTAAAATTGGTCTTGACAATAATACATTGGATGTGACAATATTAGCCAAAAGAACATTGGCAAACAATTAGAAGCACAACTGCATCAAACTAAATATTCTGTCAAGCAAAGAAAACCAAAGACTAAATGAAAATGAGACTTAGCACCAAATGAGAGAAAATATTTGCAAATGTTATAGGGGTTTTTATTCAAAATATCAATTAATTATTATTAAAATTTAAAGAAGTAATTTGTGCATGAGCACAAAAAATAATGGGAGAGAATAAAAAACTTCACTTACAAAATTGTTCTGAAAAAATAGAAATTGTTTCAAAGAGAATATAGAGCCAACATATATTCAAAAACGATGTTCAACATTGTAATCATCAGGAAAATAAAGTCAAAATTACACTGAAGTACAACATCACATTTTTTTTCATACCTACTTATCATATAAAGGAGAATAAATAACAAGTGCTGTCAAGTATATATAGAAAAAACAGTTACTATCGAAAGAAATGTATATTGGTGCCACCACTAAATGAAATAACAGGCTGAAAAGATCATGCAGTGGCTAAGCACGAGCCTTGCATGCAACTGACCCAGATTCCAGCTAGAATGTATTTGCTCCCCTGCACACTGCTAAATGTATACCCAATAATAAACAAAAAAGATTAACATATGTTCCAGAATTTCCACTTATGTATATTTATAAAGAAATAAGCACACTAATTTTAAAAGATTTGAATAATATCATAAATGTAGAAAATAGTAATAGGGACCAAGAGATGGTACAGTATGTTAGGAGATGGCATTGCATTTGGCTTACTCTGATTCCCTGGTACCTTATGTGGTCCCTGTAAACTCACCTAGGAGTGATCCATAAGCACAGAGCAAGGAGTAATCCTGAGGACAGTCATATTTGTATCAATCCACTAACCCCCAAAGAACACTTAATAATAAAATATAACAATAAACATAGTTATTTTAAAATTCAATATTTAATATGTTTCAAGATGGAATGATTATTAATTTTTTTGCACTTGATAGGTGATTTAAACACATACACAGAACAAATCTTTTGAATTAAATTTCTATAGTAGAATAGTAAACAATAAAACATTTATACTAAATAAAATATGTCATTAACATGGTAGATATGTTTATTAGTATATATAACATATATATTTACATTATATCCTTTCCACCAATTTTTCTTGTTACGAGACTTATATCAACCCTTTATCATTTCCAATGTCCTTTTCAGTATACAAATATATATAATACATTCCAATTTTATTAAATTTTCTTTTTTTACTGTGTCTTTCTGTATTTATTTTAAATATAAAGCATTGATTTTTAATAGTATGTGGACTTGACATCTGTTCAATGAATTCCTCAATTAAATTAGAAACGCCATGCCAAGGCATCATTAAATCAGAGAAAGTTAATTGAAAACTATTTTCTTTTTTTTTTTCTTTTTTTTTTTGTGGTTTTTGGGTCACACCCGGCAGTGCTCAGGGGTTATTCCTGGCTCCAGGCTCAGAAATTGCTCCTGGCAGGCACGGGAGGACCATATATGGGACGCTGGGATTCGAACCGATGACCTCCTGCATGAGAGGCAAACGCCTTACCTCCATGCTATCTCTCCGGCCCCTGAAAACTATTTTCTAAATGCAATGTTACATAAGTAGTATAGACCAGAGAATAAAGTGAACTTAAAAAAATAGTCTCCTCTTTAAAAATTCCTGATATGAAAAAAATATTCCTGATATGTGGTTAGGAAAGAGAAAGAGAACTATAGCTCTTTGCATCTATCCTATACCATTACAAATCTACTCCATTTCATGCACATATAATTATATTTCTAGTTTAAATAATGTTAGAGAAAGACTCTCAATTTCTAAAAGTGCATATATAAATTCTGATGCAAAATACTATACTATGATTTTATTATCACAGATGCCAAATAACCAAATGTAAAAGAAATTTTGGTTGACCTTCTGACTTCATGGAGCCACAAAAGTATATTCATTCTGTTATTTCACTTAAGAGTGCTATGTCCCAGACAGGCACTGTCTGAAAATATTAAGTAGCATGAAACTCAACTCTAGGGTTAAAGCTCTTAGGGGCCCTGAAATAAACCATTTTTATTTCCAAAAGTAGTATAAAATGAACCATAGTAGTATAGAATCTAAACCTAAAACATACCCACTAGTCAATTTTATCCCTCTATTGTTTCAGTACATGAAGCATAACTCCCCAAAGCATACTAGCAAATGATACATTATCCTGTTAAATGATTCAAATGATCTTCTTTACATAATTGATTCCAATTTTATTGTTGAAAAGCCTGAGAATTAGAATAGTTAACTTTATACCTTTTATTATTCTGAATTCTATATTTCTAAAACCAAGCTAATTTACTGTAAAATATAAACAGCCTTGAATTTTCTCTACTTCTGAAGGGTCAGGGTTATTTACAAAAAAAAGATTTTCTTATAGTCTTCTCTGCAAAATAACAAATTTTACATTTTGGACTCAAGATAAAAAATTTACTCTGAATTTTTTTTCTATCAAAAGAGTGTTAGTCTCTATGCTTTTTATCATAATCAACATGACCATCTTATCTATCTTAAATATAAAATATTTCTTTAATCAAAAATTGTACTTTATATTTGAATTCTTCAAACTGTATTACTTTTTACTTTAGAAGGTATGACATTCAAAAAACACTTTAAAATTTGCTGGAAAATTAAGTTTTTGATTTACTACCTATAAATATTAATACAAATTAAATAGTTTGATGAAGCAAAAAATCAAACCAAAAAACCCACCAGTGAATCCTAGAGTTACTGTGTCAAGACACAGGTGGAACACATTTTTGAAAGACTATATAAAAGAGAAAACCAACAGCTGAAAAGAAGTGAAAAACACATTTTGCTCATGGCTTACCTTCCATGTAATATTGTGCCTTGCAAAACTTTAAAGGTTTAATTATAACGTTGAATAATATGTATACATATGCTTACTTGATAATATTTAGATTTAGTGTATTAATAAATGATGGTTAAAGAAAAGTATAGCCTTATGTATGCCCAAGGGCAGCTGTGATAGGCTTACCAATAATTACCATCTTTCTGTTCACAGAAGGAAAGTTGAATTTTAAGTAGAACACTAAAGTTTTAATTAAATGTACAAGAAAATGTTGATGCAAAAACATTCAAAATAAAATTACTGAGGCAGAACCAATTTGATCAATTGTCAAGAATTTTGAGTACAAGAAAACCTAATAATCATAATATCTTGTTAATATGAACACGTATGTCTTATTGATATGATAAACATAATGGCAAATCTTGATAAACAATGCTTTCATGGATCATGTAATTGTACATTACATTCTCACAAAGCTTTTTAAATATGCATCTAGAATATATAAGAGAAAATAAATTTTTATCAAAGTTTGCCTTTTACTTTTACAGTAGCCATTTACTCACTGTATTTTGTTTCTTTAATCAAATATTGTTATACATAATCTTAATAGTATAATCATTTTAACTAGTATATTATAGGGGAAGATAATATTGATCAAATACTCATACTAAGATAAAAATTCATTTTGAGGGGCCAGAGCGGTGGCGCAAGCAGACAGGCATTTGTCTTATGCTCCTTAACCTAGGGCAGACTGCATTTCGATACCCTGGCATATGGTCCCCCAAGCCAGGAGAGATTTTTGAGCTCATAGCCAGGAATAGCCCCTGAGAACCACCGGTTATGGCTCAAAAACCAAAAAAAAAAAAAAAAATGTCATTTTAAAAGAGTTGAGTTTCTAAATAATATAACTAATAAGTAAAAGAGTTTAGTTATGTATTAAATAAAAAATAGACTGCCTATTATATTTAATGCACTACGTTGTCAGTAAAACAGAAAAAATAATTTTCCTCTTTTGTCAAGTTTGCCTAGTTTATAAGTTATTCAGGTTTTAAAAACAAACCTCTAATGGCTGCATTAAAATTAAGAATATAGTTGAAAATACAAAATAAGAACTTCTACTCATATTAGAGCAAAAAAATTCAAAAGCATGCAAAACTTAATAATCCCTAGCCAAAATTATTGTTTCATAGGCTATGCATAGTCTTTTTAAAATTAATATTTTATCATGCTTGCTAATATTCAAATAATGCACTATTTATCTGGAAACAAGAGAGTACAAATGACAGGGCTCTTTAAAGTACTGGAGGAATTTCTTTAAAAGGAAAACTAAATTTGCAAATACTCAGAACTTCTACAAGACAATAGCAATAAATTCCTTTTTGTTCATAATCTTACTTACTATAATTTTCTTGAATTCTTCAATGAAGAGGCACAGAGGACACGATGAATTTGAAAACTGAAACCCACTTTTTTTCTGCCAATAAAAAACTCTTATCATCCGTAATGGTAAACACAGATTCACTGTCAAAGACTAACATGTAATTTTACAGGCAAACGATTCTCTCAGAAAGGTTCTGGTGGCCATAACTATTATGAAAAACATAAAACTAAAATTCAAAATGTTTAAGATTACAGGAATGAGTATCATTTAATGAGAAAAACTATAAACATCAAGACAAATTTATACTCCTAAACATATGCACAGCTGATGTTTGCAAGATGACATCCTGCTACTAATCCAGAACAAAGGCATCTCCCCATCCTCCTCTTTCCCTTAAACCTCTTCCTTTGATATGTAAAAGTTCACCTGGACCCATTTCTGCCCCTCCTGGTTGAATTTTGTACTGGGTTAATAAAGAAAAAGCAGTTTGGCTTGGCATGGAGAGTTACCACAAGGTGGAAAGCAAGCTGATTCCATAATTCTCTCCTGACTGACTTGATTTATTAATCTTTTGCAGTTACCCTACCTGCATCAAACCCGTCCACCTGGAATTGGAAACAGGTATGTGGGGTGATCTCACAACTCTGGGGGTGTATCTTACAGATGATAGACCACCAATATATTTAAAACAACTACTGAAGGAAGACTTTGATGGCATATTAGTAGGATAATTCAATACTCGTTTTACTGCTACACAGACCGACTAGGCAAATTCTTAATAAGAAAACAATAGCCTTAAAGGAAGAAACAAAAGAGATGGGCCTAATAGAAATGTATAGGAATCATTATTATAAAAATAATTGAATGCATATTCTCCAGGGTATATTGGACATACTTAAATACAACTAAATTCTTGGACACAAAAATGTCTATAAAATCAATAAGATGAGGGGCCGGATAGATAGCATGGAGATAAGGTGTTTGCCTTTCATGCAGGTTGGTGGTTTTGAAAGAAGTGAAAAACATATTTTCCCCTACACATTCCTGATGGGAGTTGTCTGTCTCTTTCTCATGCAATGCAATGTTCCCCCCTCAACCTCCCCTCTGTGTTAACTACCTGCTTGTCTTTTATCTACTGAGTTACAGGTGCTGATCCATTTGCTGGCTCCCCATGGTTTTACAGACCCTGCATTAATTGTGCTGAAGACATCTTGGAGACTTAATGTCTGAATCCCGCTCACTTGGAGACTTGAAGTCTGGACCCTACTCACACCTACCCCCAAAACCTCCGGATTCCCCCATATCAAAGCCCATTCCTGTTTCCTCTGTAAAAATAACACAGCCCACCTGAAAACTGTATAAAAACCCCCTGATTTCAAACCTTGGGGTTCGCAACCTCTGCTCTGCTCTGAGCACGTTTCGAACCTCTGATCAATCAGATTAAAACTGGAACTTGCCTGCAATTTGCTGAGCACGTGCCTTTTTCACTATTCTGTGCTGGGCAACTGGGGGTGTCGGGTCGTCCGGACTTTTCAGTTTGAATCCTGGTATCCCATATGGTCCTCTGAGCCTGCAGGAGTAATTTCTGAACATAGAGCCAGGAGTAACCCCTGAGTGCTGCCGGGTGTGACCCAAACACCAAAAAAAAAAAAAAAAAATCAAGACAGTGAAAATCATATAAAGTATCATCTTATAAAATGTTGCTTTCAGAATAGAAATGAATCTCCTTTTTATGAATTAGAAGATTAATATTATCTAAAATTATCATCTACACCAATAGTCCTCAAACTACGGCCCGCGGGCCACATATTGTATTTATTCCTGTTTTGTTTCTTCACTTCTAAATAAGATATATGCAGTGTGCATAGAAATTTGTTCATAATTTTTGTTTTTACTATAATCTGGCCCTCCAACAGTCTGAAGGACAGTGAACTGGCCTCCTGTTTAAAAAGTTTGAGGACCCCTGTACACAAACCCAAAAGACATAAACCACACATTATTATATATTTACAAAGAAATGTAAAATCATGATTATCTAAAGCAATCCTAGAAGAAAAATATTGTAGACTTTTTTTTGGGGACAACTTTAAATTACACTATAAAGCTATGGTAATTGGGAAATTGCAGCTGATCCTATGTTTAATCTCCAGAACCCCTTATTCTTCTCAAGTGGTATCCCTGAGGGCAGGAAGCATGAGTAATATAGACAAAGGAGCTAAAAAGTTTTGAGAAGAGAAGAGAACCTCTTCAACATATAGTGTAAAAACTGATCAGACAGATGTAAAATTATAAATTCAGAGTTCTATTTGTATCTTGCACAAAATCAATTCAAAATAGATAAAATATCTTTATTTCTTGAATCCATAATTATATTGATTCAAATATGGGGAAACATTAAATCTAGATGTGTCATTGATAGCTCAATGCCACTTTTAAGCAAATCAAAACAAAATTAAACAAATAGATCTATAGTAGATTAAGACAGAAATAGGCTTATAAACAAATATTCTATATTACTTAGAATCAGGAAAATGTAAATAAAACAATAAGATATTAGCTCACATGAATGAGACTGTCACAATTAGAAAATAAAAAAATCAATCAATGCTAGTGTGGATGTGGGAAAACTAACCTTCATTTGCTATTGGTGGAAAAGTCAGCTGTTTTATTCTCTTTAAAAAATATTGAATCTTGAGGCTGTAGTGGTGGCTCAGCAGTAGGGCATTTGCCTTGCACACAGCTGACCTAGGATAGACCACAGTTTGATCCCCCAGAGTCCCATATGGTCCCCCAAGCCAGGAGCGACTTCTGAATGCATAATCAAGAGTAACTCCTGAGTGTCACAGGTGTGGCCCAAAAAACAAACAAACAAAAAATTGAATCATCTCAAAAAACTCAGAATTGAGCTTCTATATCCTTAGAAATTTTACTTCATAGCATCTTACACCAAAGCCAAAGTTTTACTATTATGAATAGACATTCATGTTCCAATACTTTATCCAGCAGCATTCACAATAACCAGAATATGGAAAAACCTGTGGCTAATAGCAAATGACAATAAAAAAGAAATAATGTATATATGCACAATGGGGTACTACAAGCCATAAGAAAAGGTAAAATAATGTGGCCTGACTACATAAATAGAACTAGAAGTTATCATGATGAGTGAAAGAAGAAGAAAGACAGAATGATCTTTTTGGTACATAGAGTATAAATATATGTAGTGATGGGGTAACAAATGTCTAAAGGCAACAGATCTGTAGAATGGAATACAGAACTGAGCTTAAATGGAAAAATATATGAGAGAGTTCCTTTGAACGATGGTAGAGATAAGTGGTTTTAGAATGATGAATGTGTGATTATTATTAGTCATACTGTAAATTGTGGTACCTCAATTCAAAGGGTCAAATAAAATACTTAGCAAAAAGTAATATCCAGTTTTTAAAATAAAGTTTACAAATAAAGTGTCATAGATATTAGTATTGCAGAAAAGATAATATAAACTCATTTTAAATTTAATTTATCTACCTTATATTTTATAACACATTTTATCCTACAGTTTGGTGCTTAGAATATTAAGCCTTCATGTAATAAATTATTCTATATGGTTTTAGTAGAGAAAGAGATGATTTTTTTTTAGAGGAGCTAAGAGAAAATTTGTATTTTATTTAATATAATGCTATGAATTTCAGTAGTTAGTAGAATATAATGTCTAAAGGAAACTTTTTGTCGAAGTATTTTTTAAATGCCCTTTCAAACAACAGTTTCAATATACTACGAATTTTGTTTCATCCAATCTCTCCACCTTAACAGTGCCTTAGTATAACATGTCAGATTGTTCATATCCTGATACATCTATTGGTTTACTCCCTTGCCACCATGCTTAAAAAGTTGTTATAGTACTTCTAGAAACTGTTCTTAAAAAGAATTATGAGTAATTAACTAATTACATTAAATAAGTTCCAAATGACAAAAATTATAAACAAAAATATATTCCACTAGAAACAAATGAGATGCATCCTAAGTTTACTTTGACTGACTTGAGAATGGCTTCTCTTAAATCAGAATTAGAGGTAGAACTACTGAAATAATGGTTATTAATGAATAGTATCTAATAAAATATAGTAAACAATATTATACAATTTTTATTAAAATCATTTGGTATATTTTTCTATGTTTAATAAAATATGTATCAGCTTCTAAATTTAGTACCTAAACATACCTTTTCAATTTCACTTGAACTTCTGGAAAATATTTTTATCTAATTGACATTTTATATATAAATACCAACTATGCATATTTTAAAAACATGCATCTTAAGAGTAAATTACATTTTTACAGAATTCTTAAAATAATTTAAGTTTAATAATTTAATTTTAAATTGTTTCATATTGAAAATTCCTTTGGTCTACTTTCTCAACAAGACTATAGCACTCTTTTTCCACTTAAAAAGATTTATGTTAAATGTAAAAAATGTGTATTATGCTTTAAGAATAGTAAAGGATTGGGGCCTGAGCGATGGCACAGCAGTAGGGCTTTTGCTTTTAACGAGGCTGACATAAGATAGACAGTAGTACATTCCCAGGCATCCCATATATTCCCCCAAGCCAGGAGTGATTTCTGAATACAGACCCAAGAGTAATCCCTGAGCATCACCAGGTGTGGCCCAAAAACCAAAATAAAATAAAATAAAATAAAATAAAAAAGAATAGTTAAAGGACCCTTCTCTTTAGTCTTATTTTCTCTTTGTCTATAATAAAACTTGAATCATAAATATTAAGTGTTAATAAAATTTATAAATAAAATATTTTTTAAATTATATATCAAACAAAACATGAGAACATATTGATTAGACATGTTATCAAGAAATATCATTAAATAGAAGTTATCTATCAGTTATATACATTATCTGGAGAAATCAATCATAGATTGTTAAAGAGTATTAGAAATAGTAGAACAATCAAAATCAATGTTTTCCAAAAATTATGCACCTTTGGAAACAGAATTATAGTGCAGGTATTGTGGAATTCTTGTTATGAAGAAGAAATGCTTTCTTGCTACAGGCTTCTTGCATCTCAGCATCTCTAGTGGGGAGCAAATCCTTCACGAGAGGAAAAACGGGTAACACGAGTGACCGAGTATGAAATATGAAATAATGAAACCACGCACAGAGTATGGGGGGTCAATACATCTTCTGGCAGGTGTGCGACAAGTTTAATTTTTTAAGCAGGCTGATATATAGGCGTAAAGCCAGCCATAGGTATAGAGAAGAATAATTTACAATCACAAAGCAAAGTTTAACAGGAAACATACTTAAACTATGGGTGTGAGCTATAAGGATCTGAGTTACAAAGGAGAAGATTATATACCATAACTCAAGGCAGCTTGTTGCAAATTTACTTCAAATGCAAAATCAGGGATTACTAGAAAGTAGAAAATATCTAGAAACCTGATCTTAACTGAGCTGGGCTCTATTGTTTTAGAGGCCAAATAAAGGAAGGACCCAAATCCCCTGAGGTGTGGTTAGGTGTGGTTCCCTTTTTCTAAGGAGAGTCATTAGCCCAGGATTTGCATTCTGGCTAAGCCTTTGATTACCAGAAACTGCAGCTGTAAGGACATATTTGAAAAAGAGAAAAAATATTGTCTTTGCTTTTAGGTGCTAAATATTATCCAGAAAAGGGGATCTCTTAGTAATGGTGCTGGAATTTCTGATCCAAATTATTTGATAGAAGTCATAATTATGTTTAAGATTTTACAAAGAAGAGATAGCCAAATAATGACAGAAAATATAATACCAAGTATGTATATATCTCTTTGGAAATTTCACACAGGGGAAAAAAGGCGTCCACAGTGGGCCTTTTGAGGAACTCCTTGGGGGTTATTTCAGTTTTCCCACCAGGAAAATCTGGGGATACATCTGGTGGGCTGAGTTCCCCTAAAAGTTCTTGCATGCTGCAGCATTTTCTTTCATAGTATATTGAGCATACTTGTCAAAAGTAATTTAGATACAATTTCAAATAGAAAAAATATTATTTTCAATTATAACATAATTATTATTATACTATATATTTAAAGCTCCATGTCTGTAAAACTGTAACCAAATAAAAGCAATTATTGTGTGTGAATTTAATTTTAACTATTCAAATAACTATTCACTTTAAAGCCAGGTAGGATCATTTTTTATGAAAAACTTATGAAAAACTCCAATATATTTAATCACCTAACCATAGATCATATACTGTATATGGTAGTCACAATTGCTTTCAAAATCATGAAATATTTTCTTGCCAGGAAACCCATTGCTATAATCACAGACACATTTCATTAGGATTTCCCCCCAAGTCACCAAATTTATTTTTTATGTTTTGTATCAAAATTACTCTTTGAAAAAACACATTAACTAAAAAAAAAAAAAAAAGCTTTCAATATCATTTAAACATATATTTTTTTGTTTTGGGTTTTTTTTTTTTTTTTTGGCCACACTCGGTGACACTCAGAGGTTACTCCAGGCTATGCACTCAGAAATCTCTCCTGGCTTGGGGACCGTATGGGATGCTGGAGGATCAAACCATGGTCTGTCCTAGGCTAGCACTAGTAAGTGCCTTACCTTTCTGCGCCAGTGCTCTGGCCCTCATTTAAACATTTTATTAGAGGGGATTATTTTGAACTTTTATAAACATACTTTTCATTTAGATTTCAGCAAACTCTGATTTATATTATGGGATTACTTTGTACCATTAATCATCTATGAATGTCTATACTCCTATAGACTGTATCAACATTGCAACATGTAAAACTGGGAGAACAAGTTGTAAATAAAATAATGAGAGAAACTAAAGTATATAAGTTATATGTAATTTCAGTTTTCACATACATCCTAGTTATTACAAATATACTTTCAGGAAATAAAACTTACTATTTTGGTTTTCATGTGGTTTTCTTTTTTTCTTTTTTTCGTTTAGATTGGCCTTTTAAGCCACAAGTTATGTTTAGGAGGCCTAGGGTCCCTTTTTGAAAGTCTGGGCCATCTGGAACAACTGCTCACAGCAAAGGTTTGATGCTGTAATGCTCATAATGTGTTAATTACTTGGGTCACTCTTAAAGTGCTTGGTGGCATCTAGATATGCACACAGCTGTGTTCTTGCCTCCAGGACAATGCTCCTGGGACTGTCAGAAGAATGTACGGTAGTATGATATTTATACAAAGCATCAGTCAATTTATATAACTAGCAAGGTAGAAAAAATATGAGTTTGTCTTTTGCAAAAAAATTTTAACCTCTGGCAAGATATAATCTTGGTAGATAAATATGTCCTACCTATTTGCCTGGAGGTTACTGTTAAAGTGAATTAAGCTGTTAACGGCTAATCTGTTATATTTTTTAAATTTTATTTTATTTTTATTTTAATTAATTGTTTTGTTTTTTTTTGTTTGTTTGTTTTTGGATATCACCTGGCAGTGCTCAGGGGCTACTCTTGGCTCTAGGCTCAGAAATCGCTCCCAGCAGACTCAGGGGACCATATGGGATGCCAGGATTCAAACCACCGTCTTTCTGCATGCAAGGCAAACACCTTACCTCTATGCTATCTCTCTGGCCTGATTTTATTTTATTATATTATTTTGTTTTATTTTTGATTTTTGGGTCACACCCAGTGACGCTCTGGGTCTAGTCCTGGTTATAAGCTCAGAAATCACTCCTGACTTGAGTGGCCATATGGGACACTAGGGGATCTAATCCAGGTCAGTCCTGGGTCAGTTATGTGCAACGCAAATACGCTACCTCTGCACCATCACTCCTGCCCCTGTTATACCTTTTTATTAAATTTATTTATTCCCTTTCTTTATTCAAATTATTTACTGGAATGAGTTTTAAATAAGGGATGAGAAGTTTATGATGTGAACTATGGCCTCTAACATTTTATGACATAATTATTTTATTATCATATTATTTTAAACTATCTAAAGGGCCCAAATAAAAGCTTTTATGACATTTTATGCAACTTTTAGTAATTTCCTAATTTTTTTTACCTTTTCCAGTGATCTATACCTAAATATGAATAAAATTATTATGAAACTATATTATCTATAATGGTTTCAGATATATGACCATGTTAACCTGGATAATTAGGATTTTCTTTGTCATTACTTTCTTTCCTTCTTTATCTTTGTATTGCTTCAATTTTTATTTGCATCATGATTTTTAGACCTAATAAATAATAATTTATGCCAATCTAATAATCTATGCTTATACATGTCTGTGTGAGTACATGTTTGTGGAATGTGAGGATAGAGAGAAAATAAACAGATAGAAAGATATAGAATAATTGATATTTTTCTTTTTTTTGTGGAGTTCCTTATACATTCTAGTTTAAGAGCTATGTCCTAACTTTCTCAAATTCAATAAGCATGTTTTAAATATGTTTTAGGTAAAACATTTGCTATTGCTATATAGGCATATATAACAAATGATTTATTTTTCAAGATATTAAATCCATAGTTAATAGCCTTTTTAAAATTATTGTGCATTATTACATTACAATCTCTAGATACTTAAAACAATGCAAGTCTATGCTTTTCATCATATAAGAAATTTACCACTGAGAAGTAATTCCAAGGAACTTATTTTGTGATCTTAGTTATACATCAATATTTTCAAACAGATATGTCAACAGTATTTCAACATACTATTAAGTATAGAAGATACAAAATTTTGTTTTATCTTTTATCTCATAACTTTTTATCTTTTTGCTATAGCTTATGAGGTTTGAGAGGCTGAGATCAGGAATATCTCCCATATGTCCTAAGATATCATAGCTATTTTATTTCAAATTTTTCAGAAAAATAGGCTGCAGAAATGTTCTTTGGTCTTATAAGTACAACAAAAATCTTAAATAGAAAACTTACATTGATTGAAATTAAATTTGAAATGTGGACAGCTATGTCAAAGATATGTCTGACAAAATATTGTCAAAATACCATAAAAATTCAATGGTGCATTTATCAGTCCTCCTGCTAAAAAATAAATGCCTGGACAAAATCCAGGCAATGCATTGCTTTATTCACTAATCAATATCAAATGTGCTATTCTAACAAGTTTTAATTACAAAGTAAATAAGGAGAAAAGCCCAAAGTTTAGGCTTGGTTTCTTTTAAAACACATAAGTTTAGAGATTTCTAGATATTTTTAATAAAAATGAATGTCATGTTATTTTCAGACATAGCATTTTGAAAAGTGAGTTGTACATTTTTCTCACTTCAATTATTAAATGCTACTATGAATATTTCTTCTGTGAAATTCCAGAGAAATATCTATGCCATCTAAGACATGACGTGTATCATAAACAGGCCTCAGGCCTTTCTGAGAATGCATGCAGAGCAGGGCCCATCTGGCAATGCTGAGTTGTGACCTTATTTCTGGCAAAACAATCATTTGAGGGAGCCAAGAATAAGAGTATTAGAAGGAACTGCCTTTATATCAGGCTAAAAGAAAGTGATGAGTGCATGAAATCTCCCAGTGGGTAGAGAATCATTTCCTAAGTTATTCTGGCTGCCTTTGCAGACACATAAACTGTCCTTTCTTTACTTTGTTCTTGCTGAGATCTTTTGATTATACATAGGAGACCATATGCAGTGACAAATACAAATCATTTGAGAAAACACATTTTAACCACCAGACTTTCATTAAATACTAAAATTTATATGAATATTTCTTTGAAAAATGTTGACACTTAAGAGAGCCAAATTTAATCCCATTTAATACTGTTCACTAAAATAATTTTATAATGCTTTTGCTTTATCTAGTACAAAATGAGAGACCATTGTAAACTAATCATTGTGTATGACATACATAAAGGTATGTATGTACAATTTGTATTAACAAAAGTAAGATAATAATAACAAAACTCCACATATTACTGTTTCTGTGAAATTACTATATGAGCTATATTTTATGGGATATATAATTTGTTAAAACAACCTGATAGTTGGGGCTGGAAAGATAGCATGGAGGTAGGGCATTTGCCTTGCATTCAGAAGGACAGTGGTTGAATCCCAGCATCCCATATGGTCCCCTGAGCCTACCAGGAGCGATTTCTGAGCATTGAACCAGGATTAACCTCTGAGCACTGCTGGGTGTGACCCAAAACCAAAAAGAAACAAAAACAAAACAAAAAGAAACAAAAAACCCAACCTGTTAGCAACTATAATTTTTCACTTAAATATTAGACATAAACTAGATTAAAAACCTTGAATTTATAGATTTGGAAAACAAATGCAAGGATGTTAAAAGAAAAACATATCAGATATATATTTGTTTTGTCTGAATTACCTTATATGCAACTTCTCAAAAAATTTTTATTTATCTGTTATTTTCAAATCTTACTCAAGTTGAATATGTTGAAGGCTAGTTCCCATGGGATTCTGACTATAACCAGCATTGAATAAAACAACTATGACCTCTTCATTAAGTTTATAATCTATAAATTATCAGAGGAATAGAAAAATAAGAGAAAAAAAAAGAGCTCTCAGTTGGGAGAGGCTAATATTTTTTCAGATGCATTTTGTACCATGAATCACTTATATTATGATTCTCTTACAATAACATAATAGTGAAGTCATTAAGGCTGGTGACTGTTTTTTTATGTTTCTTTATAATCCATCTCCCCTGTGCCAGTGTGTCATGATTTCATCTCAGGAAAAATCTTTAGTATTATTTCTCCAGAGGAATAACACACATCACATAATAGTTTAACTCATATAATTCGTATAGTATAGTTAGACTTCAATTTTTTTCAAAAGCAATGAGTCTTAGTCCTAGTCCTAGTCCTCAGATATTAATACCAAAATATAAAATTATTGATTTGAGAGTGAGAAAGAGAATGTTGTTTTCCTTGAATGCAACTGATACTGGTTAGAATTCCAGGCACCACATATGGTCTCCTGAGCTTTAGTAGGTCATAAAGCCAGGAGTAAGCTTTGAACACTGCTTGGTGTGGCCCAAACAGCCCACCCCAAAGAAGAAAAAATGAACTATTCATATAAATGATACAGTAGGTAAAGACAGAAAATATACTCCTTATAATTCTATTAAATCTCTCACAAAAGTTTAACTACACATTCTCCATTGTAATGTATATTAATTTTTGTCCCCTTTAAGGATAAGTATATGATAAGTATATGTATAAGTAATGATCTCTAATACAAATATTTAAGCTGTTGTTTTAGAAAATGGTTTAATTAATAAAATTATTTTTAAAATATTTTTTAAAATGAATGATTTAATTATAGTAACACATGAAATTGAAGTAATGAGTAAAACAAATCTAATGGAGAACTTTTAATACTATAATTCTTTGACATTTAAATATATTAATTTTGGTTTAAAGTTTTTAATTAGAACAATCAGAATAACTTCTATGCTAGGTACCATTTTAATTAGTATATACACATATTTTATTACATCCTCTCAAAACTGCTAAAAACTCGATGAAATAAAGTAGTGAGAACAGGATTTAATAGTGGAGTTGATCAGTTTTATAGAAGTTGACAGGTGCCAAGAGTTTTCATGTGGAGCTATTACTTGGATATGAGATCACTTAGGATTTCAATTCAGATATCACACAATATTATTTTGTGCTACTACTACTGGCAATTTGGGTATCTTGTCAACATATCTCATGAAAGCAATATTGAAACACTACCTGAAAAATGAAAGCAGAGTATCACATATTTCATGAAAACAAAAACATTTTAGGATACTAAACTTAAATTACAAGTCTATTTTGGTCAGGTCAGGTCACTTAAAACTTCGGATTTTGGCAGACTCACAGTACAGTATGTTAAGGGTTACATGAAAAGTTGGTTAAGAGTTAGTTCATTTGCATCACATTTTGTGCATTTTTGTCTGTTTTATACTAAATATTGCTCTCAGATATTAGACAAATAAGAATTACTTTATATTATCAACTTCAAATCAGTGTTTTTAATGAAACAAAAAATTACCGTATTTGCCGGTGTATAAGACGACTGGGCGTATAAGACAACCCCCTAATTTTGCAGTTAAAACATAGGTTTAGGCCTATAGTTGCTGTATCAGACAGAACGTTCCTGTGCTGCAACTGCATGTACCACAGTGAGCCAATCACAACAAGCAAAGGTTCAAAGGTTATACTGTAATAGACTTCCTCTCTGACTCTCGCCAATCTGAGCAGGCTTTTTACAGTGTAGATTGGGTACAGAACATTGTCTAATTTGCATGCATAAAAAGCCTGCTTGGATTGGCTAAGTTAGAGAGGCGGTCTGAGCAGCCTGGCAGTGATTGGTGCAGGATCAAGTTGGAAAATTCGTTTTATGGCAATATTCAGACAATTTTCATTTAGCGGCATATTGAAACATTTTTTCGGGACATAATTGGCATATAGGACGACCCCCGATTTTCGGTTGACTTTTTTTTTGTTTCAAAAGTCGTCTTATATGCCGGAAAATATGGTATGTCAATTTATATTTTTATTCAAATTAATTTTATTCTTGAAGTTATAAAATATTAGGCTTCAATACTTATTAGAAAGATACTTACATGCACATTAAATAATTAAAAACTCATGATTAAATGGACATATTAACTTAAAGTTTTAATTTGTACATTCATATTTCTCAAAATATGCACTAGAACCAAAAATTACAAGTCAGACTATTGAAAACATGATACGAAACAGTACCTCTTCCTTTAAAGGTTGGGTAAATACAACCCCTTAGATAAATAACTCTCATTAATCGTGGATGTTCTAGTTCAGAATATAATTATTCTATTTTTCTAGTTGATGACTTCATGAAACTTAATTAAAACTTGTCTTAATAATCCTAATAGTAGGATTTAAGGGAAAATTACACATTCATGAAATAGTGAAGTCATGTATAGTTTATTTTTAAATGACCAAATTACTTACAAATGAGAAGTATGCATGGGTAGAGGGATAGTACATAGAATAAGGTACCTGCCTTTCTTATGGTTGACTATGGCTTGATCCCCAGCATACCATATGGTCCTCTGAGTAGAGCCAAGATTAACCCCTGAGCATTGCTAAATGTGACTCCCACTCCCTGCACCAAAACAAGCAAACCATAAAATGATATTTTCAAACTGTTTAGCTCTGCAAAGTCTTTTATCAGACCAAGCACTAACACATTTAAATTTTATTTCACATTAACTTTCATATGCTATTTATTTTTGTCATGCTACTGCAGGAAATACAGCTTAGCAAGTTATGACATCAACAGAAATAATATAGATTGATGTAATGTTGTACTTATTAATAATTCACTTAGTTTCTGACATGTGTTAATACTGCTGTGTTTTCCTTAAAATTTAAACATATTTTGCACCTCCATGATTTTTTCTCAGATGTTGAATAAATGCCTCAGGATATAATTTGAAAGTGTGGTCACAATCTGTTGACATTAAAGTCATATAGATTAATTTCAAATAATATTATTTTTAAAACTGTTGTTTTGCTACTAAACTCATAATAGTTTCAGCTTTCCAGTCTTCCATCTTTCTCCAATCTGCAGAGAACATTAGTTGAACAAGGAGAGTAGAAACAGCAAACAGCTGGTTCTACTTGGTTTATGTTGGACTGAGATGTGAGAAGTGGCTACTGGACAAAGGCACAGAAGCTTCTATTTCCATGAGAACTTTTCTTCAGTTCTAATTAAAAAAATAATTTATTGGTGTAAAATTAGTTTATAAGAACATAAATGTTGGCATGTTTTAAGGATATAATTTTACCACTGCTACTAGCAAAGAGAGAACCCTGTGCCATAGTTTAAAAGCCCCTTTTCTTCTGTTTCCCTAAGCACACACCTTAGGTTACATAAGTTCTGTTATCAGCATAGAATGTTGGTCTGTTTTGTTTTGTTATTTAAACTGGACATGTTCCACTGCTTTGTTCCTTTATATATCACATATGAGTGAAAACATCTGATAATATTGGTCTTTCTCCTACCTTAGTTTGCTAAAAAAAAAACCTCTAGTTTTTCATGTCACAGCAAAATGTAGGTTGAATATGAGTCTGTTTTACTCAACCATTTATCCAATCATTTATCTTTATCCAACTGTTTGTCTTTGGGCACCTACGTTATTTGACAGACTTTGTATATTATGAATAGTACTGCAATAATCTTAGAATATTTTTTTTCAATAAGACATATTGGAGTAGTTATCACTTGTCTCCTTCATGATCTACTGGGCTTTGATCCCTGGCATCCCATATGGCCCTCAAAGCACTGCCAACAGCGAATCCTAAGTATAGAGCCAAGAGTAATCCATGAGCAAGCAAACAAGAAAAAAAATTAGTGTTTTGGTGATCTTGAAATAGATACCTATGAATGAAACTAATGGGTAATAAATAGCTAATGCTGTAAGATATCATAGAAAATCTTGACTGTGTTTTTGTAATGTTAATTGCAACATAATTCACCACATTTATTTTTATGTGTTACCCATGAATATTGGCTTCCAATAATTCAGATATTGCTTACTGGTACTATACTTTATTGGTGATTACAAAAATGAAAGTCTATCCAAGTATAAAGAAACATGTAAATAATATCTTGATTTTCTGTTGACATTATATTCATCTTTACATTTTTGTTGATAGATTTGTGGAAAAATATATTTTTTCTATCATGTTATTTCCTAGGAATAATTAGTCTGATAATCATTACAATCCTAGAACTCTGTCCTTCCATCTTCTACACATTGATGAGATTTAATTTGTAGGACTTGTAGGACTTGATGAATTACTATATCAATGACTCTTAAAAGAAATCATTATGGGGGCCGGTGAGGTGTGCTAGAGGTAAGGTGTCTGCCTTGCAAGCACTAGCCAAGGAAGGACTGCAGTTCGGTCCCCCAGCGTCCCATATGGCCCCCCCAAGCCAGGGGCAATTTCTGAGCACTTAGCCAGGAGTAACCCCTGAGCAGCAAAAAAAAAAAAAGAAAAAGAAAAAGAAAAAGAAAGAAATCATTATGGTTTCACCATGTATGTCATATGCTATAGTCTGGAACCTGTTAAAGATTAAAGTTTTGGGTGCCAGCAGCAAGGATGTATATAAGATAGGGCATTATATAAAGCTAAGACAGAAATTAATTTTATATAACATTCAATAGAATATTCTGTTGTCTTTTTAATTTAACTTAATTTTAAGCATTGAAATTAACAATAGAGAATTATAGATTTTCATTTATACAATATTGCCACATCTCACCCTCCATCAGTGTCTGCTCCTTCAATCCATACGAAAGTATCCTTTCAATGGGTAAATTCAGTTTTGTCAATAGAGTGTTTTAACTCAAAGTTACATACGAGGGGCCAAACTGTGGTGCAAGCAGTAGGGCATCTGCCTTGCACACACTAACCTGGGTTGAACCACACTTCGATCCCCTCTCATAGCCAGGAGTAATCCCTGAGCATCACCAAGTGTGGCTCAAAACAAAACAAAATAAAACAAAAAAACACTACAGGAAGAACTTGTTAGTCAAGTTGGATGTATTGACTTCTTGACTTAAAAGTGTGATAGTCTATCCAGATTTTTTTTTTTTTAGTGACAGAGATTGAAACTAAGCAAGGTGCTATGATGTTCCTCAAGCAGGATCAAGTAGACTACTGATATTTGTATACTAGTCCCCTTTGGTTTTCTTTCTTAAATCTTGTCTTAAAATTTGTTTGTTCATAAGGGTAAGATAGATATTTAAAGGGTTTTCTTTATTAATTATGCTGAGCAAAATGAGTCAGTGGTAAGGGGATAGACATAGAATAATAATTTTGAGATATAAATGAGATATAAAAAGCAGAAAGAACCACTAAGATAATGAGAGTTAAAATCATTCTGAACAAGAACTAGGTGCTGAAAGAAGGTCAAGTGATAATCAATCTACTACTTCAGTATCAATATTGCAAACCACAGTGTCTCAAAAAGGAAAGATAAGGAGAGACAGATACAGAAAAGAGAAGAAAATGTCTGCCACAGAGGCAGGCAGTGGAAGGGCCTGTGGAAACGAGGGACATAGGTGGCAGGAAATGTGCAGTGGTAGAGGATGCTATACATTGTATGACTAAAACTCACTCATTAACTAGTTTGTAAGTGTGAAAAAATACACCCCACTAAACTATGGACAACCTTGAAACCATAGTTACATAAAGTATTTAAAAATATATTCTTTATCAATTTATCTTTAAGGTGCCATTGAGAAAATATAAATTTAGAATTTTATAATCTATTTGTGCAAATTGTTTTGTGCTCTGTGGAACAAATAATTAATTAAGATAATTTCTGTGCAGGAAGTATATATATATATATTTGTTGTTGTTGTTGTTGTTGTTGTTGAGGGAGTCCTTAAGCAGTGTTCAGAATGCTCTGTCACCCCCTCCATTCCACTCCAAGATGCAATGTTTCTTGGTTCCTGCAAAGGCAGAGATAATTGCATTATCTTAGAGACTGGCAGAGACCTCCAAGCTACACTAGGCAGTTCCAGAACAATCCAGGGTCATTTGTGCTGGCCACACCCAGTGAAGCTCAGGGCTTACTTCTGGCTATGTGATCAGACATCGCTCCTGGCCCGGGGGACCATATGGGAAGCCAGGGATTGAACCAAGCTTCGTCCTGGGTCAGCAGTGTGCAAGGCAAATGCCCTACCGCTGTGCTATGGCTCTGGCCCTTACCCTCACAATTCTTAACTCTGCACGTACTATCAAATTATTGCATCTTTCTATACTAATAAAATTGTATTGTCAACTCATCTATTAAAATAATTAAAATAATGAATTGTTAGACTATATCTATTTTGTATAAAATCTTACTTTGATTCTAGATAAATATATATATAAATATATATATAATTATTGGTTAAAAAGTGACTAATATTTAAATTGATACAACCCATTTTATATTCACATGTGATATATTTATGCATGAAGGGAGTAAAATTTATCCTAGACAGTTCTAAGTATTATTAATATTCACATTAAACTTCTCCCTCAAATAGTGAAATTAAATTTAAAGTGACTAATGCAATTTTTTAGTAAGGAACTTCAGGTTAATTGAAGTTTCTTCATTACATTACAATAGAACTAGATCTAATTCCACCTTTCTCCTTACTCTTAATGAGAAATATTCCTTTATGCCTAAATACAGTTGATATTAGTAGTATGAAATGCTTTCTTTTATATTTTTATATTGTATTATTTTGGATTTTGGGCCACAGCGATGACACTCAGGGGTTATGCCTGTCTACGCGCTCAGTTATTGCTCCTGGATTTGGGGACCATATGGGATGCCAGGGAATCAGACCGAGGACTATCTTAGGTTAGCACATGTAAGGCAAGCACCCTACAGCTTGTGCCACTGCTCGGCCCCAATGCTTTCATTTTAAATTTAAATTATTTACTAATATTTAATCAATCTAGGAAAATTACTCCATCAACACTAACTAGATCAGAAATGAAAAAGGACATAGCTAGCAAAATATTTTTTCTTATTTTCTGAAGGTGGCACCATTTAAAACTTCATAAATCTTATAACAGGACTTAAAAATTGGGGTGTAGGTGAAGTAGAAAGAAGGTGCTATGATGAGTGCTATTGGATTACAATATGTTTATGGCATGTACTGAATAAAGAAATCTACAGAGAGACTGAACTATATATATGTACAGACACATATACATACATATACATATACATGAACATTCTGAGATTCTACTTATCTTTCCCTTCCTTGTTTCTATTGTTGCATTGATTGTGGTCATCAATGCATGCTTGTTTGTGGTGTGCACACACTTTGTTATGGTGCTAACTGGTGCTTACATGTTTCTACTTGCACTATTTGTACTTATGCGTGCTTTGAGTATTTCTTTTGGCAGTACTTGCTGGAAGTTTCTGTACTGTTCACTGGAAAATGCACTCCTGATGTCAGTGTCCACATATCTTTGATTTTGAAACTTGTAAGAATGTGCATATATTAGTTGCTGTACATACAAACACCTGACTGTGTACACAAATGTTAGATACCCTGTTGTAGCTCTGAGACCAAATTTTTTTTTACATGTATGCAGCATTAGGATAAAACTCAAAACTTCATACTTACTAGGCAGGAGCATTTGACCTCTGACCACCCAAAGGCCCTGAAATTTTAGATGCGTTGTCAGTATTGATATTTTAGACATACATGTACTTGTTATAACAACATACTGCTAAAGTATGGATATACATTAATTATAAATTATGACTTTAAATGTTGATTGTTAATAATCCCTGATCATTAAAAGTAATCCCTGATCATCATTACAAATAAAAAGTTTAGGCCCTGGAGAGATAGCACACTGGTATTTGCCTTGCAAGCAGCCTATCCAGGACCAAATGTGGTTGGTTCGAATCCCGGTGTCCCATATGGTCCCCCGTGCCTGCCAGGAGCTATTTCTGAGCAGACAGCCAGGAGTAACCCCTGAGCACCGACGGGCATGGCCCAAAAACCAAAAATAAAATAAAATAAAATAAAATAATAAAAAGTTTAAAAAACTTTAAAAAAAAGATACTTTGCCTCAGAAATAAAAATTTTAATGATATTTCTATCATTGAATGAAAGGCATAACGTTGGTGTTAAGTTGTTTTCTGGAAGACCAGTTAAGAATATTTTTCTGGCTCTTCTGGCAGGCAAGGCGGACCTGTCTATCCTGCTATGCTATCTCTCCAGCCCTAGAATGTATTACTTTTAAAATACAAGTAAATGATTTCTTAAAATTTCCAGAAAGATTTCAAAGGAAATGAACTCCTTGACTGAAAAAAACATAAAGTTCCCCTAAACATCTCATGTAGAATTATCATTTAAAATACAAAGCATTTGAGAGCATGAAAACCGGCTAAGCTTTGCAAAAGCTGGCTCCCTGTGTGTGACACCAGGCAGGGAAAATCCGCGAAAGTACACCGGACCAGTGGGGCCCAACTGTGAAAAACTGTGAGTGTGACCTGTCTATGTCTGTCTACTGTCCTCTTGCGTGAAACTCTTGCGAGTTGGGCAAAAAGAGGCTCCAGAAAACTCGCTCGCCCAGACGCCATTTTCAGGGAGGGACTACAGAGCATGAAAACCGGCTAAGCTTTGCAAAAGCCGGCTCCCTGTGTGTGACACCAGGCGGGGAAAATCCGCGAAAGTACACCGGCCCAGTAGGGCCCAACTATGAAAAACTGTGAGTGTGACCTGTCTATGTCTGTCTACTGTCCTCTTGCGTGAAACTCTTGCGAGTGGGGCAAAAAGAGGCTCCAGCGGAGCACGGCCGCTCCGCTTTGCTACGCGGCCGTGCACTCTTTTAAAGAAAGAACTCCATTGCAACAAGAAGGAAAAATCACACTAAGAACTGTGCTATATCACAGAAGCAAGCATTTCTCTCCGGACTGTCTTCTCTGTTGCATGCTCGGGCCTAAGATTTGACCCAGTGTGAGGCTTCATCCACGGAGGACTCCCCTCCCTTAGAGGCAAGTCAGCCCATCCAGAAAGGGAGGAGCCAGAGGAGTGTGCTGCCTGCATCATATAGACAATGAATACAACCACAACACGTAGAAAAACCCACAATACAAGTGTGACAATGGGGAAACAACGCAGGCCAGCATCAGATATAGAGAATGAAGATGACAATTCTGAGGACCAGATAATGACCAACCAACTAATCAACCTTTCAGATAAGGACTTTAGACTAGCAATATGGAAGATGCTCAACGGACTCCAAGAAACCATGGATCGAGTTGAACAGAACACTAATAAGAACCAAGAAAATATGAAGACAGAAATCACAAAACTCCAAACTGAAATAACATGTCAACTAACAGGACTGAAAAAGTCAGCAAACGAAGTGAATGACAAAATGGATAAGCTCTGGGACAGGGTATCAGAAGCTGAGAATAGACTTGGTGCTGTGGAAGATGAGATACATAACAATTCCATACAGCAGGAGAGATTAGACAAAAAACTTAAAGCAAATGAGCAGACAATGGAAAAATTAGTCAAAGAATGGGAACAGATGAAAATAGAAGTCTATGATAAGATCAACAGAAACAACTTAAGAATCATTGGAGTCCCAGAGACCCAGGAAGAAAATTTCCAGGAAGAATCAACTGTCAAGAACATCATTAAAGAGAAACTACCAGAGCTAAAGAATATATGTGATCAAATCCTGCATGCCTGAAGAGTACCAATCAAAAGAGACCCCAGAAAAACCACCCCAAGACACATCCTAGTCACAATGACAAATCCCACAGATAGAGACAGAATTCTGAAAACAGCAAGATCAAAAGGGGAAATCACGTTCAAACAAGCTTCCCTGAGATTTACAGCAGACCTGTCACCAGAAACACTCAATGCCAGAAAGCAGTGGTGGGATATTGTGACAAGACTGAATGAAATGAATGCTTCACCCAGAATACTATACCCAGCAAAACTCACTTTCCGGTTTGACGGAAGAATACATGGCTTCACAGAAAAAAAACAGCTCAGAAACTTCACAGACACAAAACCAGTCTTAAGAGAAAAACTGAAAGACCTAATCTAAGACAAGACTACCCAAAAGACACACCAAATTCTGAAATAAAGATGGCGTTAAATCCCAGGACAATTCTTTCTCTCAACGTCAATGGACTAAATGCACCAGTTAAGAGACACAGAGTGGCTAAATGGATCAAAAAACTCAATCCAACCTTCTGCTGCCTACAAGAAACGCACCTGAATAGTCAGAACAAACAGACTCAAAATAAAAGGCTGGAGAAAAATTATCCAAGCAAACAACACCCATAAAAAAGCTGGAGTGGCCATACTAATATCAGATAATGCAAACTTTATACTCAGGAAGGTTGTAAGGGACAAAGATGGACATTTTATATTAATCAAGGGGTACGTAGAGCAGGAAGAACTCACTCTCCTAAACATATATGCACCGAATGAGGGGCCAGCAAAATATTTAATACAACTGTTGACAAATCTGAAAAATAATATCAACAACAACACAATAATTGTGGGGGACCTTAACACGGCTTTGTCAACACTGGATAGGTCAACCAGACTGAAACCCAACAAGAATATACTAGACCTGAGGAGAGAAATGGAAGAAAGAGGCCTAGTGGATATATATAGGACACTCCATCCCCAGAAACCTGGATACACATTCTTCTCCAATGTACATGGGACATTCTCCAGGATAGACTACATGCTGGCACATAAAACATACCTCCATAAGATCAAGAGGATAGAAATTTTGCAGACTACCTTCGCTGACCACAAGGCTCTGAAATTATTTGTGAACTCCAAAGGGACTCAGAAGAAACACTTTAACACCTGGAAGTTAAACAGCCTCATGCTCAATAACCAGTGGGTCCGAGATGAAATCAAGGAGGAAATCAAAAGGTTCCTGGAAACAAATGACAAGAAAGACACAAACTATCAGAACTTATGGGACACAGCAAAAGCAGTACTGAGAGGAAAATTTATAGCTTTGCAAGCACACATCAGGAAGGAAGAAGGAGCTTACCTGAGTAGCTTAATGACACAGCTAATAGAACTAGAAAATGCTCAACAAAAGGACCCAAGAATAGGAAGACAGAAGGAAATAACAAAGCTGAGAGCAGAAATCAACGAAGTGGAAACTCAAAAAACAATCCGAAAGATCAACGAAAGCAGAAGTTGGTTCTTTGAAAAAATAAACAAGATTGATAGACCACTGGCAAACCTAACAAAGAAAGAGAGAGAGAGAGAGAGAGAGAGAGAGAGAGAAACTTGATAATTCGTATCAGGAATGAAAAAGGAGAGATCACTACTGATATGACAGAGATTCAAAGGGTAATCAGAAACTACTTTGAAAAACTCTACGCCACTAAAAATGAGAACCTGGAAGAAATGGATAAATTCTTGGACTCTTATAATCTTCCACGGTTGAAGGAAGAGGATGTAGCATATCTAAACACCCCCATCACCATTGATGAAATTAAAACAGTAATCAAATGTCTGCCGAAAAACAAAAGCCCAGGTCCAGATGGATTCACTAATGAATTCTATCAAACTTTCCAAGAGGAACTACTGCCAATCTTGGCAAGACTCTTTCATGAAATTGAACAAACAGAAACACTTCCAAATAGCTTTTATGAAGCCAACATCACCTTGATACCTAAACCAGACAGAGACACTACCAAAAAAGAAAATTACAGACCAATATCACTGATGAATGCAGATGCAAAGATCCTCAACAAAATCCTGGCAAATAGGATTCAATGCCTCGTTAAAAAGATCATCCACTACGATCAAGTAGGTTTCATCCCAGGAATGCAAGGCTGGTTTAACATCCGTAAATCTATCAACATAATACACAACATCTATAACAAGAAAAATAAAAACCACATGATCATATCAATAGATGCAGAGAAAGCATTTGATAAGGTCCAACACCCATTCTTGATCAAAACTCTCAGCAAGATGGGAATGGAGGGAACCTTTCTCAATATAGTG
The DNA here is from genome assembly GCF_024139225.1 of Suncus etruscus. NCBI lineage: Eukaryota > Metazoa > Chordata > Mammalia > Eulipotyphla > Soricidae > Suncus > Suncus etruscus. Next base: position 103,381,834 of record NC_064848.1, read on the forward strand.
AAGGCCATCTACCACAAGCCAGTGGCAAATATTATCCTCAATGGAGAAAAACTGAAAGCCTTCCCTCTAAATTCTGGCACAAGACAAGGCTGTCCTCTCTCACCACTCCTATTCAACATAGCACTGGAAGTACTTGCTATAGCGATTAGGCAAGAAAAGGATATCAAGGGAATCCAGATAGGAAAGGAAGAAGTCAAGCTCTCACTGTTTGCAGATGACATGATACTCTACTTAGAAAACCCTAAAGACTCTATCAAAAAGCTTCTAGAAACAATAGACTCATATAGCAAGGTGGCAGGCTACAAAATTAACACACAAAAATCAATGGCCTTTCTATACACCAATAGTAATAAGGATGAAATGGACATTAAGAAAACAACCCCATTCACAATAGTGCCACACAAACTCAAATATCTTGGAATCAACTTGACTAAATATGTGAAGGACCTATACAAAGAAAACTATAAAACTCTGCTCCAAGAAATAAGAGAGGACACACGGAAATGGAAACGCATACCCTGCTCATGGATTGGCAGGATTAACATCATCAAAATGGCAATACTCCCCAAGGCATTATACAGATTTAATGCCATCCCTCTAAAGATAACCATGACATTCTTCAAAGAAGTGGATCAGACACTTTTGAAATTCATTTGGAACAATAAACACCCTCGAATAGCTAAAGCAATCATTGGGAAAAAGAATATGGGAGGAATTACTTTCCCCAACTTTAAACTGTACTACAAAGCAACAGTTATCAAAACAGCATGGTATTGGAATAAGGATTGGTCCTCAGATCAGTGGAATAGGCTTGAATACTCAGAAAATGTTCCCCAGACATACAACCACCTAATTTTTGATAAAGGAGCAGGAAATCCTAAATGGAGCAGGGAAAGCCTCTTCAACAAGTGGTGTTGGCACAATTGGATAGCCACTTGCAAAAAATTGAACTTAGACCCCCAGCTAACATCATGTACGAAGGTAAAATCCAAATGGATTAAAGACCTCGATATCAGCCCCAAAACCATAAGATATATAGAACAGCACATAGGCAAAACACTCCAGGACATTACAGGCATCTTCAAGGAGGAAACTGCACTCTCCAAGCAAGTGAAAGCAGAGATTAACAGATGGGAATATATTAAGTTGAGAAGCTTCTGCACCTCAAAGGAAATAGTGCCCAGGATACAAGAGCCACCCACTGAGTGGGAGAAACTATTTACCCAATACCCATCAGATAAGGGGCTAATCTCCAAAATATACAAGGCACTGACAGAACTTTACAAGAAAAAAACATCTAACCCCATCAAAAATTGGGGAGAAGAAATGAACAGACACTTTGTCAAAGAAGAAATACACATGGCCAAAAGACACATGAAAAAATGTTCCACATCACTAATCATCAGGGAGATGCAAATCAAAACAACGATGAGATACCACCTCACACCCCAGAGAATGGCACACATCACAAAGAATAAGAATAAACAGTGTTGGCGGGGATGTGGAGAGAAAGGAACTCTTATCCACTGCTGTTGGGAATGCCGTCTAGTTCAACCTTTATGGAAAGCGATATGGAGATTCCTCCAAAAACTGGAAATCGAGCTCCCATACAATCCAGCTATACCACTCCTAGGAATATACCCTAGGAACACAAAAATACAATACAAAAACCCCTTCCTTACACCTATATTCATTGAAGCACTATTTACCATAGCAAGACTCTGGAAACAACCAAGATGCCCTTCAACAGACGAATGGCTAAAGAAATGTGGTACATATACACAATGGAATATTATGCAGCTGTCAGGAGAGATGAAGTCATAAAATTTTCCTATACATGGATGTACACGGAATCTATTATGCTGAGTGAAATAAGTCAGAGAGAGAGAGAGAAAAACGCAGAATGGTCTCACTCTTCTATGGGTTTTAAGAAAAATGAAAGACACCCTTGTAATAATAATTTTCAGACACAAAAGAGAAAAGAGCTAGAAGTTCCAGCTCACCTCAGGAAGCTCACCACAAGGAGTGATGAGTTTAGTTAGGGAAATAACTACATTTTGAACTGTCCTAATAATGAGAATGTATGAGGAAAATAGAGAGCCTGTCTAGAGTACAGGCGGGGGTCGGGTGGGGAGGAGGGAGACTTGGGACATTGGTGGTGGGAATGTTGCACTGGTGATGGGTGGTGTTCTTTACATGACTGAAACCCAAACACAATCATGTATGTAATTAAGGTGTTTAAATAAATTTAAAAAAAAGAATATTTTTCTAGGAGAAAAAAAGATGAAGAGGTATGGTGCAAATAATTAATAAAACACAAGACGTACAAAAATATAATTTAGTAATATTGAGTTATCAATAAAAAGGAAATCCGGTAATATTCTTTTTTTTTAATATAATTTTTATTTTGATCATAGTGGCTTACATATTGTTGACAATAATATTTTAGGTACATATTTACATAAAATCAGGGGGGATTCCCATCCCCAAATTGTCCTCCCTACACCCCCGTTTCTGTCTTACCTCCCATTTCCTCTTCCCTCACCCCCAGGGCGGCTAGAATATGTGGTCCCCTCTGTCTCTAACCAACTACTTAGTAGTCTTGCATCAGTTTGGTCTTGATGCCTCCCTTATTTCCCCCTCTAAGTAGGGGCAGCGGTAGCTAGTTCAAGTTGCGTGGTTTTGCCTGAAAAAGAGAAAATAAATAAACCGGGGTAAGAGTTTAATACCCCGAAAATGGGCAGAATCCTTCTAGAGGTTCTCATCATCGATTTGGGAAATGAAGGAGAAAAAGAAGTTGAAACACTCCACCAGTACCAAAAGAAGTGTCAAATATCCAGTGAGGACTCCAGCTATAACGATAAGCACCACAAAAAAACATATAAAAAACAAACCAAAACAAACTAAAAACAAACACAAACAAACAAAAAACACGCCGTGGTCTTGAAATAAGAAACATGGCGTAGCACATAACGAAAGAAAAGAAAGGAAGAGAAAGAAAAGAAAAAAAAAAAAAAAAAAAAGAATAATTGGGGCCAACAATTTCAATAATCACATCCAAACTGAGGAATCGACCAAAATAGCTAGGTAAATAAAAATAATAATAACAATAATAAATGAAGGTAAGATATATATATATATATATATATATATATACACATAACCAAGGTTTTGTGTTTTTTGTATTTTTTTTTCCCTCCTGCCCTGGCACAGTAAATATTGGGGTCATTCGAAAAGGAATTCACTTGCCCTATAAGATATGGGGTTTCTCCGTCCTTGGAGTATACTGTCATGGAATCAGCTCTAGTCTTTGCTCAGGATCATTACTCTCCAGGTTGTGGTTTTTTTTTTTGTTTTTTGTTTTTTTTTGGTGTGTGGAAGGCTTCTGCTCTGTCCAGTGTGATACCGTCAGAGCTCTGTGTTTAGCAGTCCCAGTATCTGTACATATCCTGAGGTGGGACTTATGGTGAAGTCAGTCTTTGTGAATCTAGAGGTTCTGTTACCTCAGTGCCATTTTAATCCATCTTCTGTGGTTGGTGATCTTGGTCTTTGCGCTGAACCTAGGAAGGCATCTAGGATAGCGTCTTTCTTTGTTCTTCCAGAAGCCCCTTTCCGTTACAATTGTCTCTGCCGGACCTTTGGGACTGGGGATCATGCTTATTGTGCAGGTCTTAGTTCAAACCCTAGACTAGGGCTTTTTATTGGTCCCAAGATGTATACAGTCTGGTCGTGGTTCTAGTATCCAGTCATCTGTAAATCACGATCTTGGCTTTTGGACCTACCAAATGGTGCCGCGTCTTCTGGTTTTGTCTTGTCGTTAGCTGGTGAGGTAGGCTAAACTGCTCTAAGGTCAAGTTGTTCACATTTTCCTCATTGTCGAGATATCATGTTAGAGCTGGCCCTTGTTGTTGACCCTGCAGTAATAAGGCTGTCCCAGATGGAGATTGTTTCTTACAGCTGTTGTGAGGAGCTGTGCCGTTTCTATGTCTGGGATCCAGGGTTCAAGGCTGGTTGAATGGTATCTAATCACCTGAGGTCTAAGTTGATTCCACTTGACATATTTTCAAGGTAGGAGATAACCCTGTATTGTAAACAACTATGAGTTCCTATCTCTAGTAGATAAGAGCTCTTTTTTTTTTTAAATATGTAAGATTTCCCCTTTATTTAGTGTGCCTTTGCAGGGGGAAGTGGTGCTCCATTATATGTCGGAGTATTTGGGGTGGACAGGGTGGGTAACAGAGATAGGTCACATACCCAAAGACGATTAAAAAAAAAAAAAAAAGGAAATAAAAGTGTATGTGCCCACAAATGTATATGTAAGGCAAACATTTAAATAAATAAGTTAATTAAAAAAAATAAAAAAAATAAAATGAGTTAGCGAAGTTTTTAAAGGACCAACGTGGTGCAAAAGACTACTTTGCATTTGGGAGAGAACAGGTAAAGAGTTGGTGTATTACAGGTCTTATGCCTATGTTGGAAGTACAGTTTTCCCATTGTCTTTTGGATTTTTCTTGTGGTGTGTGGGTTCCCAGGCATCTTCCAATCACACCCCCTGCCCCCCTTCAGATTGGTAAAAATTTGCAGCTGGGAGGTCTTGGAAGAGTTCTTGCATTGGGGATACTATTGGACCTAAGTCCGGTTTCAAGAAACAGTCCATGTTAGGGGGAGTTGGTAGGGAGGGTCTCGTAGCATGTGTCCACAGGGGAGTTGGCTGTCTTTTCTTGCAGGAGACGAGGTGTGGGTTCGGTTGGGTGTCCCCTCGCCTGGGTGCTGGGTACTGGTTTATTGGGTAGGAGGTCGATCTTGATGCCTAAAAGATTAAGGACTGAGGGTGGAGAGTTTTAATATGGTGGGAGATCTGGATGGGATTGAGGGGTGAAGGGATAGTTGGGAAATCCGGTAATATTCTATTAAATTTCAAAAACCTTAACTCTACATAAATCATCCAACATTACTTTGTATTTAATTTATTAATGTTAGTAATATACTAAATAGTTAAAATTATCTATCTATCTATCTATCTATCTATCTATCTATCTATCTATTTTGAATTTTGGGCCACACCCGGCGGTGCTCAGGGGCCACTCCTGGCTGTCTGCTCAGAAATAGCTCCTGACAGGCACGGGGGACCATATGGGACACTTGGACTCGAACCAACCACCTTAGGTCCTGGATCGGCTGCTTGCAAGGCAAACGCCACTGTGCTATCTCTACGGGCCCCAAATATCTATTTCTAAAGCATTTGTTTACTCAACATGTTTTCCATAGCTTGTTGACTCTAAGATATATTTTAATTCATAAATTTTTAGGATATATGTGTGAGAATTATAGAAAATGTAGAATAAGTTTATATAAAGTATTTGATTCAATTATTTGAACTTATCATTTTAAAACTAAAGACACAAATTTTATAGTCTACTGAATAAATGAATTTGTCAGTAAATGGAGCAATAAGTTTTAAGCATAGTGTCCTTTCAAGGTAAAATTATATATATATTTGGGGGGTTGGGCCACACCCATTTGACACTCAGGGGTTACTCCTGAAAATTGCTCCTGCCTCGGGGAGACCATATAGAACGCCGGGGGATCAAACCGCAGTTCGTCCTACCCTAGCGCTTGCAAGGCAGACACCTTACCTCTAGTGCCACCTTCCCGGCCCCAAAATTAAATTTTACATTGAGAATGTTTTATCAAAAACGACCTTTGTATCTTCTTAGTCTAATTTGCATGATCTTTTAGTAAAAATAAACTGTTTGAAATAGAACCAGCTGGAATTGCTCTAAAAGGTGAAGCAGAAGTATTTTGACAAGATCATCATGAATTAAGGTTAACTATGCAGAGAAGACAGAAGTTGCTAACAAAAAGAGATAAATATTCTGATAAAAAGAGAAAATGTCTTATGGAATGGAAAGGTTAAGGGTTAAATGCCATAATATTTGACTCAGCCAAACAACACTCTATGGTTTACATCTTATGTCAAATCAGAGATTTTTAATTTCTGCTTCTGCCTCAAACACAGCAATTCTGAATAGAATAGTAATACAGTTAAAGTAAATAATTTTGAGATTAATTTTAATTTATAAAGACAAATTTATTAAAAATTGAAATAATCTATGTTCTGACAAGATTTTAGAGATGACATATTTTGTGAAATGTATATGAATGTGTCTCACTTGAAAAATTGTAATTTTCATGCTTTGTTTCTCATAAGCTTTACTTTTTTTTTTGGTTTTGGGTCATACCCGGCAGTGCTCAGGGGTTACTCCTGGCTCTACGCTCAGAAATTGCTCCTGGCATGCTTGGGGACCATAAGAGATACAGGGATTTAAACTTCCGTCCTTCTGCATGCAAGGCAAACACCTTACCTCCATGCTATCTCTCCTTCCCCAGCTTTAATTTTTTTTAACTTTTTATTTATAATTATGAGAACAAAGATGAAAAGAAAGAGGACAAGGTAAAGTTACAGTGGAAGGACAATCACCCATAAACAGAATTTTCAGAAGTCACCTTGCTGATATCTTAACTTTGAACTTTTGACCAAAGAACATTAAGAAAAATAAAACAGAACCCATGTGCAATTACTTTGTCCCTCAAGTCCCCAGATTGTTATACATAATATTTCTTAGCAGCACATCAAGCAATCTAAAGCCATAAAACTTATGTAACTCCTTAAACATTGAAGGCATAGTATTTTTTTACATTTTCATGCACATGCATATTAGTTTAAGTTAACCTCAAAAGTGGGTTTTTCTTTTTAAGGATACGAATCAAAGGAGACAGTAAAAATGTTGTTAGAGTGGCAATAGTTGTTTGCATAGGCCCACCAAAATATGGGTGACATGGAAAGGAAAAGTCTTGGCCTAAATACAAGGAGACCCTACCCCTGAAGTTTCCTGGCATAAGACCAACTCTAGGCTCCAGGCAAACTAGTTTGCCCAATCCAAGTCATTGTCTGTAGTGCCAACACACCTTTATTTTTCACACAATCTCTGTTGTTGGTATCATTTTCTGTATTAAGGATCCTGGAATCTGCATATCCTACATTGAAGTCAGGATGTGGAGTGTCCTCTAGTTTCACCTCACAATTAAAGGGCAATGCAGAAAGCCCTGTCCAGTACGCAGTTTGTTGATGTTCTTAAGTCTTCTCAGTGTTAAGGGAAGTCTCTTTTGAGTAGATAGATGTCAGAGCAGCGGTAGGGTCTTCCCTGGTAGAGGATTGCTTCCAGGTGTTGTTATATAAAAACCTTGGATGTTTCGTAGATAGCTTCCATGATTCGGGGGTGAATGGAGAATGCCCATTCTTCTGAGGCCTGTGCCAGGTCCTTATGTCAATGTTCAGGGTGTAAGATCCCATTGCACTACAAGATTTGTGTGTTCCAATCTCTATTAGATAAGTACTTATTTGTGTGTATATTATTTTCCCATTTTAATGTGCCTATGCAAACAAGGAACAATGCTACGTGGCGTTATAGGCCCATATGCGGGCTGCAAGAACAAGTCCAAAACTCCCCATGACATGGTTAAATATAAGCATTAAACTGAGGGACTCTTTCACCGAATATTTCTTATTGAACAGCTCACAGAGAGAAGAAAAGATAAAAAGTGGGAAAAATCTTCACTGTATAAGAGAATATTTAGTAAGAGTTACCAGCTTTAATTTTAAATGTTAATAAATGTTCTTAGGAGACGATAAAATTCAATTGTATGAATAAAAGTTCTAATTGATTTATAAATTTTAGGACAATACAATTAGCATAAAATTAAGAAAATCAGACATAAAAGTCTAATACATATGCTCTGTACACAGAAGACCAAGGTTCAACCTGTAAAACCACATGGTACTTTATACACCACAAGGGTCCCCAAGCAACACACAAGAAATAGCCCTAAGGGGCCTGAGGGATAGTACAACTGTTGGGCATTTTGCCTTGCACGCAGCTACCCAGGACGAACCTGGGTTCAATCCCCAGGGTCCCATATGGTCCCCCTGGCAGGAGCAATTTCTGAGTGCATAGTCAGGAGTAATCCCTGAGCATCACTGAGTGTGGTCCAAAAACCAAAAAAATAAAAAAATAAGTAAAAATAAAAAAGTAGCCCTGAGATAGGTAAAGTTACTGAATTTATTATCCTGTATAAAATAATATTTCTAAAAGCAAATTGCCATGATTTGCATTCTAGGTCTGTAGAATTTGTGATGTTACTCAGGCAATCTATTGAACCTAAGTTTTTTCCTTTTTTGTAAAATTATTATGATGAATTCCATAGTATTTTTAGATAATATTACATAACATGTTCAGATGTTTAAATATGTGTATACAAAAAAAATTTAGCATAAAAATAACCACACATTTGGAGCTAATAATTTAGTATGTACCAGTGTAGTATGAAATAATTAACGATGGGGCTGGATGGCGATGGATGGAGGCCTTTGTGCTTAGGCCCCAGCCACGTGGCTTCATCCCCATCCAGCTGGCGGATTCCAGGCCCAGGTAATCGGCGTAATCAAGACTCACTCACAGGCAGGCTTCAGGAAGCATTAACTTTATATACCCTATTCACCACATGTGTGTGGCCTATCTCATAACCCTTTAAGCACTAGTTATTCTTGGCCCTGCATCTAAACTCCTTTCAGCCATCTTCCTCAGAGCGCCCAGCAGCGCAGAAAGGGCCAAGAGCCAAAAGGCCCAAATTCCCTTGGTCCATGCCTTATCTACCTTTTCCCAGACCCCTCCCAGGAATGGGAGGGGCTCGCAGGTAAAGTTACACCTACTATCCGGTTTTCAAGACCCCTCCCCGAAATGGGTGGGTCTAGGGTCTTAAATAGGTACACCCACATTTCCTCCTTTTCTTAATATTTTTATGCACCAACGTAATAGAGTGAAAATTAATATACCAGCCCTTTTCAAAAACATATTTTTGCAAAATATACTTTACACCTGTAACCTAAAATTCTATTAATGCTTTTTTATCAAGCACTATTTTGGAACTTTCATGTTCCTATACTTTTAAACTATATTGGGGGAACTTCATGTTCCTATACCTATTGTATACACAAGTACTGCAGCATACATGCATAACATACATTTTAAAAACAGGCTAAGTACATTGAAATACACAGTAAAACATTTTGCAATAGAAAATATTAACTATGAAAGACAACAAAACACATTTAAATCATAAAGAAAGTGACTAAGACAAAGATGCAGGTGGTTAGAAATTAGATGTTTAAATGATCTAAACAGAACTACTTCCCTTTTATTTTTATTTTTTAACCACTAACTAACTAAAACTTATTACATTACCAACTATGAGTAAAATATTACTACCCACTAATTTTCTACACCTAAAACCATAGTTTAGATTAATTTGTCCCACGCTGATCTCACCACGTGGCTTTTGTAAACTTTTAAAGTTCAGATGTTGGTTTGTCCCACGCTGATCTTACCACGTGGCTTTCTTCCGTAGTTTCAGGCTCCGCTGCCGGTTTGTGATCTGGAGCGTGGATTCCAGGTTTTTCGCTTTTCCGGGCAAAGCTGAGCCCAGCCGAGCCGAGCCGCTTGGAGCTTTTCGCCACTTTTTTCCTCCGGGCGCACTTTGGATGTTCAGAGTTCCAAGTGATTTAAACTAAAAGTTTAGTTCGAAATTTCCAAAGTCGAAATCCAAATTCAAGCCACAGGTCATTTTCAGAAAATCAGTCCATTTTTAATAGTCTTTTTTCCCTCCTTTTCCAATTTAGACTTTTAATAAGTATTTGAAGAGTCCCAGGTTTTTGTTTCTTGTAACAAAGTTTCAGTTCTGGGCCTGGGCCTGGGCCTGGGCTGGAGGTGATGCAAGCTTTCACCTCTTTTGTTTCAATGGCCTTTGAACCCCCAGATGGGGTGTTGGCCATTTTTGAACATTGTTGCACGTGGCCCAGAGTTTTGGGCTCAGTGCACCCGAAAAGAGCCAAAATGAAACAGAAGAGCAGAAATCTCACCATTTTAGCTGTTTTGTTGGGTCCAGGATTCAGGTAAAAGTTCGGAGCGCCAGATGTAGCATGAAATAATTAACGATGGGGCTGGATGGCGATGGATGGAGGCCTTTGTGCTTAGGCCCCAGCCACGTGGCTTCATCCCCATCCAGCTGGCGAATTCCAGGCCCAGGTAATCGGCGTAATCAAGACTCACTCACAGGCAGGCTTCAGGAAGCATTAACTTTATTCATGCCCTATTCACCACATGTGTGTGGCCTATCTCATAACCTTTTAAGCACTAGTTATTCTTGGCCCTGCATCTAAACTCCTTTCAGCCATCTTCCTAAGAGCGCCCAGCAGCGCAAAAAGGGCCAAGAGCCAAAAAGGCCAAAAAGCCAAAAGGCAAAAAGCCAAAAAAATCATCTTTCAGGACTTTAATCAAACCTACTTTTTCTTTAATTAGTAATATTTTTTTTGATTTTTCAGGCCACACCCGTTTGATGCTCAGGGATTATTCCTGGCTAAGTGCTCAGAAATTGCCCCTGGCTTGTGGGGACCATATGGGATGCCTGGGGGATTGAACCGCGGCCCTTCCTTGGCTAGCGCTTGCAAGGCAGACACCTTACCTCTAGCGCCACCTTGACAGCCCCAATTAGTAATATTTTTACCATATAGTCTTCATTGTGTGGTGTTAACTTACTGTCCCAGTTACTTGTTGAGGTCTCAGTTTGTTTCCTGTTTTTTACTTAGAAGCAATCTGTGTTGGTTCTGAGGGGAGATTTATCTTATTATGCATTTATATCTAAAGTTTTTCATTTGTGAGAATCATGCTTTTCAAAAGGTGAAGGGGGACCCAGAGTTTCTTGACTGGGTTGCCAATTAGTGAAACATAAGCATAACCTTTTTCTCGAATGAGATTACCAGCAATCCATTCATTATCCATTTTTACTCATATAGGTGAATCAATTATATACCCAATAATTTTATAAGTATCCAATAATATAAATCAAAAATACATACATATGTATCCAATAATTTTGTACTCTTCATATATCCATTCAGATTTGAATCTCTGTATTTCATTCTCCTCTTAGAAGTACACTTTTACTGAAGTTAAAATAATTGACTACTGTTTTATTTTTTTTTTTACACTAAATATTTCTAGCAGTCTCTACATTTCTCAATTGTATCAGATTCAAGTTTCTTTCTTTTTTTTTCTTTTGGCTTTTGGGTCACACCTGGGAACACCCAGGGGTTGGTTACTCCTGACTCTGAACTAAGAAATCGCCCCTGGCAGGCTCAGGGGACCATATTGGATGCCGGGAATCATACCACCATTGCTCCTGGGTGGGCTTTGTGCAAGGCAAACGCCCTACCGCTTTGCTGCTATCTCTCCAGCCCAACTTTCATAAGCATGTTAGTTCAGTGACCTACTGCTTGTTAATTTATAGTTCTATGAGTTCAAGATAACTCTGATATTGCCAAAAATAATGTCTTCAAGCATAAAGGGGTAGTAAAGTTTCTAGGGTTGAGCTTTTTATTTTCATTATATATAAAAAACATTTTAAGAATTTCTTATAACAAATTCTACTTAAATTGATAAATTAAAGACAAGAATGGAGTCATGAGTTCACTAGTAGCACTATTCTGAGACTTGCAGTGTACTTGACTCGCCATCCTCTTTGTATAATATGTGCTTTTCACTTGAAATCATTTATTAAATCATAAATTAAAACAGCTTTTAAATTCTACATATGCACTTATATGTCTTAAAGGTAAAAATGTCATCTTTGTGTGTCACATTGTTGGAGAAAGTTTTAGGTATGATTTGTGGCTCACTTACTTCAGTAAGTCCTTCAATTATGAGCACACAAGAGAAAGAAACTCAGATCTTTTATTCAGGCCTCACCAGAATTGACCCTTGAGCAAAGTCAGGACCAGCTTTGTACATTGCCAAGGTGACCAAAGTAACACAGATGTCTCAGATGAGCAACTGGAAATTCCAGAAAAGAAGAAAATATGCAATTATAATTTCAGGATAAGATGAGTAATATGTAGAAAAAAATTAAGTAATTACGGTTTATAAATTTTGTATAATTAACGAAAGCTTTTACCATCAATTATAAACCCAAGATGTACAGAGAATTCCAAGTTGAATAAATAACGAAAGTCAAAGGGGGGGACAATATTTACCTAGATATTTCACATATAAGGTTTTGAAATGTAAAAAAAAAAAACACTTAAAAAGTGAAACTGTATATTTCCCCAATTTAATGAATACTGTAAAAGTGAAAATCACGAGGCATTTTTTTAAAAATGAGAAAGTCCATGAAATAACAATGGGAATATTCATTCTTCTTTGACTTGATTTGATTTATGATAATGTAGAAAACTCTATTTGTATAAATTGTATATTTATGTGTCTCTATAACAACAAAAAAGTTTAATTTTTGATACAAATGATTTTCATGAAAATATATGGTTTTATATTTTATATAATATTTTATATTTATATTTTATTCAAATGGTATAGAATATCAATAATGAAAATAATAAGATGAAGAGAATTGTAGATGAGTAAGATTTTACATAAAATGATCACTTCAGGACCAGAGTGATAGCACAGCAACAGTAGGGTGTTAGCCTTGCACGAGGCTGATCCAGGACGGACCTTGGTTTGATCCACAGAGACCCATATGGTTCCTCGTAAGAGCGATTTCTGATAACATAGCCTGGAGTAATCCCTGAGCATCATAGGGTGTGGCCCAAAAAGCAAAAAAAAAAAAAAATTACTTCAGTAAAACGTGTCGTGTATTTTTCCAAAATTCTATTATCTTATTAATTTTACACGCCAGTCATTCTATGCAATTTAACTTTATTATTTATTGACTACATTTTTATTAAAGTATGTAATGATATTTCATAAAATATAAACAGAAATGTGTCTTATTTTTAGTTCAGAGATATAGCACATTTTCTTTGCAATGACAATGACCCAGATTCTATTTTCAATAACATGCTTGGTACCCTGAGCTGTTCTGTGTATTTTTCTATTTTTCATCCTGAGAAGTGTTCCCTGAGCACAGAACGAAGAATCAGTAATGAGCACTGCTAGGCATGATAAAAGAGGAAACAATTATATATCAATTGCACAAATATAAATGATAAGAAATACAATTTTAACCAAAAATACTTGAACACATTAAAAGAATAATAAAAACTTTGCCATGATTGTGTTTATTTTAAATATACCAAGACTCCCAGATAGTAGGATATCAGTTATAAGAGAATATGTTTATGTCAAAATTAAAGCATGGAAATAAATAAGGTATTTAATAACAGCCAACAGGGGCTGGAGCTGTGGTACAAGTGTTAAGGCGTCTGCCTTGCGCGCGCTAGCCAAGGTTGGATTCCCCTGGCGTCCCATATGGTCCCCCAAGCCAGGAGCAATTTCTGAGCTCATAGCCATAGTGACCCCTGAGCATCACCGGGTGTGCCCCCCCCAAAAAAAACAGCTAACAAAATATATAAGCTTTCAATTAGTTCTAGTGTAAGGCTAATTTCTTTATGTTATGAGTAATTTTCTATAAAACAGCACTTTTCAGAATAAGAAAACTGAGGAAGATCTGCTAGCTAAATAGTAAAGAAAAATCAGCAACATTTCCTAGTGTTATACAATATTAGTTTTCAAAAATTAGAAAAATTATATTTTTACTAAAAGAGTGTCAATATTTTTATTTAATCTTACATAATTATTTGTCCAAGATATTTAATAATTGAAGAATTTAAATAAGTTTATAAAATTCAAAAAAAGATTTCTTAGCAGATAAATCAAGATGCAATAGAAATAATATAGGTCTTCCCAAATTTTGAAGTAGGTGCTTTAAGGATACACAAAACAAACTTTTTCCAGTGTAATTTACCTTGGTATATGAAACCAAAGTGAGTTAAGATTTCCTAGAACTAACTAAATAAAACTACCACCTTTACCTTAAGTAATGGAAATTATGCATATTTGAATTACCTCCATAAAAAATTTTATGAGAATCTTTTAGAGCAAAATTTTAGAGGTTTTTTTCATATGAAACTCCTTTCCCCTCATTATGTTATGACCCATGACACCCCTTCTCTCTTTATTACCCCATGGGCCCATATCATTTCTTAGCTCAGAATATTAAGCCTGTCTCATTGACTCTAGTATTTATAGCCATAAAAATACTCCTTCAATACTTAGTGAAATTTTGTCATCTTCCCTAACTATTGTCTAGTTTAGTTTGTTAGTTTATCCCAGAAGAACCTAAGGGGTATGGAAAAATTTCCTTTATCCTATAAAATAGTAATATCTTATAATAATATATTCATAATAATATTTTATATCGACAACCTATACATTAGAAATACAATTATTTATTTATGAACAATATAAACATAAAAATCATAATTATTTGTAATTCACTTAATTTAATTTTATTACAGTAAAATATTTTAAAAGTTTATATAACTTTAGCTTCCCTCCTTTCCTTCTTCCCTCCCTCCCTCCCTCATTCCCTACCTCCTTTATTCTCTCCCTTCTTTCTTCTTCCTTCTCTCCACTCCTCCTTCCTTCTCTCTCTTTTCCTCCTTCCTCCCTCCTTTTCTCCCTTCCTCCCTCACTTCCTCATTTCTTCTTCCTTTTCAGTTCCTCCCTCCTTTTTCTCCCTCCTTTCCCTCCTTTCTTCTCTCCTTCCCTCCCTCCTTCCATCTCTTCCTTCCTCTAAAACAAACAAAAAAGATTATATAACTTTAATCAAAAGCTAACTTAAAAGTCTAAAGAACTTTTAAACAAACTTTAACTATGATTAGTCATTAGTCTTACTACATGTTAAAATATTAAAGTACAATTAAAAACAGAATATTATAGTCTGACATTTCAACAGAATGAACAATAGAAAAGAAGTTTTTATTCCCGAAAGTTAAAAATATTATAAATGTTCACAATTTTAAAATTATTTAAAGAAATTATTATAAATATAAGCTCTGTAACATAATATATCCACAATGAGTGAATCATAATATATACATATATACACAAAAAGTAGGAAAAAAATAATATAGAAAGAGAAAGTCAATTTAAGTGAAAGCACAGTTTAAACGAATACATTCCTGGTAGCAACATGCGTCCAATGATAATTATCTCTGAAATAAAGCTTGAACATGTGATGAGAAGTATAAGCAAACTTATATTTTAACATATATTCTCTATATTTAATTTTTAATATATTTAAGCACCATGATTAAAAACATGTTTGTAGTTGTGTTGCAGTAAGAAAAAATGCAACATTCACTCCTCTTCACCTTGCAATATTCCCACAATTCAATGTTCCCCATCTGCCTTCTCCCCAACCTTCTGCCTGTATTCAAGACAGGTATTCTATGTCTCTCACTCACTACCATTGTCATGATAGTTGTTTGCGTAGTTTATTGCTCTAACTGAACTCATCACTCTTTGAGATAAGCTTCATATAGTGTACTGCAGCCCTCATCTAAATCGTCTCTCAGTATTATTATGATAATTTTTTTATATTTCTTAAATCCCATAGATAATTGAGACTATTCTGTGTCTATCTCTATCCCTCTGACTTATTTCACTCAGCATAAATAGTTTTCTTGTCCATTCAAGCATAGAAAATATTTATGACTTCATTTTTCCTGATGGCTTCATAGTATTCCATTGTGTATATGTTATATATTTAAAAGTAATATTATAATAGTCAATTTGAGAAATAAAATTTACAACGTTTAAACTATTTGGAATTTTACTTTACTGTGTTCAAAGGACAATTCAGAGGTCATTTATCCTTACTTTTCAACATACTGATGCTAATAAAAAGTATCAATTTATTGACTCAAATAAAATAACTCTTATTGCCTCTCTAGATTCATCGAGCTAATCTAGTTTAGTATGACATATAATTTGATAATATCCCTGAGTTCGAATGATAGCTTTTGGAGAATTGATAATTACTTCATGACACAAAATTTTAACATCGGTTTGTAATGAGCAATTAAGCAATTGACATTGCTTTTCCTTTCCTTTAGTATTTTTTTGGTGCTATTAAATAGTTAGGATTAAAAACTTGCTATAAAAATGTATTTTAGTCTTTTAAAACTATGGAGCACACAAAACTATGGCGTATCTAATAAATACACAACAGAAACTATTTTACTGATACTTAAAGTTAAAAAAAATCTAATCAGTTTGCAACTTAGTTGGCTTTGTTTTTTTTTAATGTAATTTTTATTTTGACTAAAGTGGCTTACATATCTTTCACAGTAATATTTTAGATACATATTAACATTGAATCAGGGGAATTCCCATCACCAAAATTGTTCTCCCTCCACCCCCATTCCCATCTTGCATCCCATATCCCCCAACCTTACCACCACCACCACCACCACCACCACCCCCGCCCCCCTACCCCCCCCCCCCCCCCCCGCTACTAGTATAAGTGGTCCCCTCTGTGTCTAGTTTACTATTTAGTTATCATACAACTGTTTGGTCTTGGTACCGTTCATTATTTCCCCCTCTATTTGAGAGGCAGAACTAGATAGTTCAAGTTATGTGGTTTTATTTGAAGTAAAGAAAAGCAATAAAATGGGGTAAAAATCAAATAAACCTAAAATGGGTGGAGTCCTTCTAGAGGCTCTCAACCTCAACTTGAGAGAAGAAAGGGAAAAGGGAAGTGAAACACCACAGAGATACAAAAGGAAATATCAAATAAAAAATCCAGTGAGCACTACAGCAATAAAGATAAGCACCACATAACAATCACGGTCCTGAAATAAAAACATGACAGAACGCAAAAAGGAAAAAAAAAATGGAGACAACAACTTCAATATCCAAACCAAAACAAAGAAATAAAAAATAAATAAAAAAAGATAAATAAATAAAAAAGAGTATTTTGTGCTGGGTTTTTTTTTTTTTTTCTGCATTGGCACAGTAAATATTGGGGACATTAGAAAGGGAATTCCCTTGGCCTACAGTGGTCGGCAACCTTTTTTTTCAACTGAGCCAAATCTTTCCAAAACCACGATTGAAATTTATTTTGAGAGCCACACAGGGCACGCACTGATAGAGGCTAGGAGCAGAGTCCTGACTCTTGGAGTGGCCGCCCACTCCAATTTGGCAGAAGAGCCAAATTAAAAGTGTAAAGAGTCAAATGTGACTTGCGAGCCGCAGGTTGCCGACCACTGAAAGAGATACAGGGTTTTCTCCACCCTTGAAGTATACTGGGAATAACTATAAACTCCTTGCATGTTCTTTTACTCTCCCCTTGGTGCCTTTGTGGTGTATGGAAGACTTCTGACCATCATGGGTGATAAAATCAGACCTCTGTATCTAGAGGTCTTGGTATCTGCACAGGTCAAGGAATGGAACTTATAATGAAGTATTTCTTTGTGGTTCTAGAAGTTCTGTTCCTTCACTGTCTTTTTAATCCATCTTCTGTAGTTGGTGGTCTTTGTCATTGCACTGATCCTAGGATGGAATCTGGGATAGAGTGTTTCATTGTTTCTAGAAGACCTGTTCAGTCACAATTGTCTCAGTCAGACCTCTGGAATTAGAGATCTTGGTTGTTGTACAGATCGTAGACCAAAACCTAGACTAGGGCTTTTTTATTGGTCCCAGGATACGTTCTGCCCAGTCAGTGTTGTCACAGTCAGTCATCTGTAGATAGCGATCTTGGCTTTTGCACACATCAAAAGATGACAAGTCTTCTGATTTTGCTTATTGTTAGATGGTGAGGTAAGACAACCTGCTCTTAGATCAAGTTGTTCTCATTTCCTCGTTGTCAGGAGATAACATTAGAACTGACACGCTGGTGCCAGAGCAGTATTAAGGATGTCCCGTAGGGGATTTGGTTCCTGGAGTTGTTATGGAGAGCTGTGTCATTTCTATGTCTGGGATCCTTGGTTCAAGGCTGGATAGTCGGTGTCTAATCACTTAGGGTCTAAGTTGGATCCACATGATATATGTTCAAGGTGGGAGGTGCCTCAGTATTATAATAAGGTATGAGTTCTTATCCCAAGTAGATAGGAGCTTGTTAGATTTCCCCCCCCCCTTTTTAGAATGCTTTTGAAGGAAGAAATGGTGCTACATTATATTGCTGGTACATTTGGGGGTGGAAAGAGAAGAAAACAGAAACAAGACAAAAGATAAAAATGTATATGCTAACATATATATAAAGAAAAATAATTTTTAAAATGAGTTAAAAAAGAATTAAAGGAACAAAGTGATGCAGGAGGCTACCTTACATTTGGAGAAAAACAGGTTAAGAGGTAGTATTATATAGGTCTTAAACCTATGAAGGAAGTATAGGTTCTTCCCCATTGTCTTTTGAGATTTTCTTGTGGGGTGTGGGCTCCAATTTTCATCACACATTCTGATCTTCTTGAGATTGAGAAAAGATTTGTGGCAGAGAGGTCTTGGGTAGAGTTCTTGCCATGGGGATCCTCCGGTATCGAGCAACATTCCATGTTAGGGAGAGGTGATAAGGAGGGCCACACAGCATGAGTTAGCAGGGATGTTGGTTGTATTTTCTTGCCGGAGACAAGGTGTGGGTTTGAGTGAGTGTCCCTTCATTTGGGTGTTGGATACTGGTAGGAGGTCGATATTGATGCCTAATGGATTGCTTTGTTTTTGTCATCAAACACACCATGGTCTCCAAGATAAATCTTTTAAGTTCTTCATAATAATTAAATTTGGCATGGTTCTTTCCATTTTTACATAAATTATTTATGTTTTCTCAGGTATATGAGGCTCCAATATGTTTTATTTGGATATAGATGTAATTTTATGTAAAGAATACAATTTGTGGTCAATGAGAAAAAACAAAGAATATTTTATTATACTTTGGCCATATAAAACAAAATAGCCATTTAAAATATATTGGTGAAATGCTTATATATATATATATATATATATATGCTTAATGATTAAATGGCAAAAGTTTATTTGCCATTTCACTTTTTTATAGCCAGTCTCAAATTAGCATTTATTTTTAGAACATACACAAGTGGGACTGCAATGGTAGTACAACAGATAAGGTGTTTATTTTGCACATAGCTGTTCCTGGTTTGAACTCCAGCACCCATATGGTTTCCATAGCTTCCTGAAGTGATCCTTGAGTTCATAAATGTAAGCCCTGAGCACAATCATTTTTGCTCTATACCCCTTCAAAAATAAATTTACACAAGAACCAGGACCAGAGCTATAGGTAATGCCCATCCAGGAATGATTCCTAAGTACAGAGTCAGGAATAAATCCAGAGTGAAAAATTGAAATAACACTACTACTTGCTAATTTTATGGATTACCTGTGTTTATGATATTTCTAATTATCTAACTTCATGAAGTAATGAAATAATAAATATTACTATATTAATATGTTCATATATTCAGTTCTTCAAGACACAGCCTAAATTAAAATGGAGAGAAAATTGCCAAATAGTAGAATTAAAGTTACTCCATTTGCTTCACCCTTGCATTATTGCCCTTACATTATTGCAACAATGTTTATAGATATATAAATAACACTATGGTGAAAATTGACTATAATCACGAAAAAATTGATAAAATTTGGATAATCATTTACTACTTTTGACTTACAATAGAAAAATTTAAGTTTATATTAAAAAATTCTAAGAAAGAAAAAGTAGAACAAAGTAGTGTGTTCATCTATAACCCTCACATGCCCAACTCAGTTTTCTCTGAAATCACACTTAACCACTTTGTTTCATTGTCTACCATTTACATTTTTTTAAAAATATATCATAAAATTATATGATCTAGGATTCAAGGTTTAAAATATTAAATTATAATCAATAAATCTGTTTTTGGTAATAATGAATCAACCAATTCATAACATTTTGGAGCCAGAGAGTAGTTCTGTGGATACTCATTTTGGGGAAAGTACTTATTGTGCTCGAGAATGAGCCAGGTTTATTACCTAGAACTTCATTTGGTAGTCTGAGCTCTGCTAGGAGTGAATCATAAGTGCAGAGCCAGCATTATGTCTTGAACACAGACAGGTGTGGTCCCCACATAAGTAAACTATGTGTGTATATATATATACATATGTGACATATGTATATATGCACATATATATATATGCACATATATAATTGTGACATGAAAAATCACTTTGCCATCATTCCAAAGTTTAACCAAGTACTTTGATTAACATATCCAATGGTGGGGCCGGAGAGTTAGCACAACGGTGTTTGCCTTGAGAGCTGCCGATCCAGGACCTAAGGTGGTTGGTTCGAATCCTGGTGTCCCATATGGTCCTCTGGGCCTGCCAGGAGCTATTTCTGAGCAGATAGCCAGGAGTAATCCCTGAGCATCACCGGGTGTGGCCCAAAAACCAAAAAAAAATTATATCCAATGGTAAAGAAAGCAAAATTTTCAATTAAAGACACAATTAAATACTCAGATAATTTCCATCCTAAATATTCTGAATTTTTTTATATTTTTATTTATTTAAACATCTTGATTACAAATATGATTACGATTAGGTTTCAGTCATGTAAATAACACCTCCCATCTCCAGTGCAACATTCCCACCACCAATGTCCCAAATCTCCTTTCATCCCACCCCCACCTGTACTCTAGGCAGGTTTGCCTGGAACCCAGAGTCTGTCTTATGCCAATAAACTGAGGTGAGGACTTTTTAGTAATCAGGTCAAGGATTTTTTCCCATTTTCCCCATTTTTCTGGACCTCTGCAAACAATGGCGATTGCTACTATCACACCTTTACTTTTTTTTTTTTTTTTTTACTTTTTTCCTTTAAGGAAAATACAACTTACTGAACTTAAAATCAATTGTAGTAGAATGCCTGTCTCGAATACAGGCAGAGAATGGAAAGGGGGAAGGGGCTAATGTTACGGGGGTGTTCTGGTTATGACTGTAACCCAAATATGATCATGTTACTTAAAAAATATTCTGAAATTTAATGGGACATAGAAGTCTGTCATCAAAAAGATAGAAGCTATTCTATGTGTAGCATAAGGATAGGGTGGTTTACTATTTTCCGTGTGATTTGTTAAACTCTGAGATGTATGTTATAATTATTATAAAATATATACATATATAATATTTGTATTATTATATATATTATATTTACTCTGAGATGTATATAAATTTTAGTAAAATTAAATTGATTATGATGAAGAAAAGAACAAGAAGAATAAGAGAAGAAGGAAGAAGAAGGAAGAAGAGGAGAAGAAGAAGAAGAAGAAGAAGAAGAAGAAGAAGAAGAAGAAGAAGAAGAAGAAGAAGAGATAGTGTAGCCTGACATTCTCACTCCAAAATGTACCAGCAATATGATATAGCACTATTTTTTTTTGCAAAGGCATACTAAAAACGGGAAAATTTTATGTATAGAAGTAAGTTCTTATCTACTAGGGATAAGAACTCATACATTTTATAATACAGGGGTGCCTCCCACACTGAACATGTGTTATGTAGACCCAACTTAGACTACATGTGAGCAGACAGCGACCATCCAATTCAGAACCCTATATGTCAGACATAGAACCGACACAGTTCTCTGCAACAGCACTAGGAACCTAAATCCCCCTGGGAAATTTTTAATACTGCTCTGGCACAAACATAAACCAGTTTTGATATGACGTCCTGAAAACGAGGAAATGACAAAAGTTTATCTAAGAGCAGGTTGTCTTATCTCATCACCTAATGGTAAGATGAAGTCAGAAGATACATCATCCTTTGATCTGTGCAAAAACCAAGATTACTAACTACAGAAGACTGACTTTGAAAACCATGAGTGGCAGAACTTATCCTGGGACCAATAACAATGATGCTAGCCTAGGCTTCAGCCTATAATCTGTACAATAACCAAGATCTCTAATTCTAGAGGTCTGACTGTGACAACTGCAACTGAGCAGAAACATAATGAAAAATTCTATCCTAGGTTTTTTCGTAGGATTGGTGCAAAAACCAAGAACACCAATTACAGATAACTGCTTAAATTAACTGTGATGGAACAGAGCTTCTAGAACCATAAAAAAAGACTCTATCCTAGGCTTCATCCTACGACCTGTGCAAATACCAAGATCTCTAGTTGGAGAGGCCTGATTTTTTTCATCCACAACTGAGCAGAAAGTTTCCTGCACCATAAAAGACCTGGGGAAGTGAAAAAGAGCATACAAAGCCTGTAGTAATTCCCATGACAGTATGCTCCAAGGACAGAGAAACCCTTAGGCCAAGGAAATTCCCTTTCTATTCTCCCCAATATTTACTGTGCTCATGCAAAAAAAAAAAATGCAATTTAATTTTTCTTCATTTTTTCTTTTTATTTTATGCTCATGGTTATTGTCTGGTTGTTGTTTTTATTGCTGTGGTGCTATTTTTGTAGTTGCTGGTTTCAGGTTTTTTTGTTTGATATTTTTGTTTGTTTCTGATTTTAGTATTTTTTATCTTTTTGTTGTCTTTTTCTTCTTTTTTTCGCTTTCTTCTTTTAATTTGATATTTATAACCTCTAGATGAATTTCTTCTGGTATTTTATTTGTTTATTTTTTCCATTCTTTTCTTTTTCTTCTCTTTTCTTTTTTATTTTTTTTAAAACAGAACCACATTACTTGAATCATCTTAATTTGAGGGAAAAAATTGTACAGTACCAAGACCAAACAGTCGTATAAACATTGAGTAGAAATAAAAAAACGATCAGACTTTAACACCAAATCCAAAATCAATGACAACAGAATTGATACCAAACTACAACAAGCCATGTGCAGAGGGACCACTTACACTAGCAGTCTAGGGGGCAAAGAAGGGGAAAAAGAGATGCATGCTGGGAACAGAGGTGGAGGGAGGACAACACTGGTGATGGTAATACCCCTGATTCAATGTCACTATGTACCTAAAATATTACTGTGAAAGATTTGTAATTCACTTTGGTCACAATAAAAATTATTAAAAATATTTTGTGAGATTAAAAGTCAATGTTAGTGATAAGAATTGCTAGAAGGTTGTTAATCTCACATCACGAATTATATTCTAAATATTTTAAATAATATTATTGCATATTTATTGATTGTAATTGTTCAAAAATCTTTTAAGTTGGAGCCTGAACAATAAATGGTACAGATGATAGGACATTTGCCTTGCACATAGCCAATTCAGTTTGATTCTCAGCACATGATATAGTCTGTAGATCCTGCCAGTAGTAAACCCTGAGGACCACCAGGTGACCCCAAACTAAACCAAAGCAAAGCCGAAGTATCTTTGTTCTTCAAGCCAGTGTTCACCCTTGAACACATATCTTACTTGATAGTAATATGTTTCTTTGTTTATTTTTACTCTAGTGTTCTCTGTTAAACATGCACTTCTTTTTTCCTTTTCTCACATATAAGTTTCAATAAAAGCGATCTTGTTTCACCAAAAGAAAAAAACTGATACCATGAGTCCATATTGAATGAATCAATTATTTATTTGTGGGTTGAGATGACCTGGAGAGGTGGAGCTAGAAAGGGCTCATAATATTCTTCATCAAGTTGTATGAGAGCATGACATGCACAATTTGGGAAAAGTTAGTTATTTATTGACAGTATTCAACTATGTATTTACATAAATATCTTTTACCTTGAAGTAACCAAAATATTAAAACATGTATCTAGAATAGATTATTTAAATATAGAAGAAAAATGACCAATTCTTGACTTTAATGGTTTTTGAAATTATATCTCTACTTAACCCAGACATATCAGTATTGAAACACCAAATAAAAAGTCTGACTTGGCAGCAAGCTGAAGAATTTGAAAAATTAAGTATCTACTACAATTACTGAAGAATTTAAGATAGCTTTAAATTTAAAGAATATTACATAACCAAAATTTAGCGATATTTAAATATGCTGCTAATATAAATTTAAGCATATCAGTATATTGAACATGATAGAGTGTTTCCAAGTATATATTGTAGTTGACATAATGGAAGATCCTTATGAACTAACATAAATCCTGAATTTGAATGGCATTTAATGTTTATTTTTTTTTGTTTATTTTTTTTTTTTTTGGTTTTTGGGTCACACCTAGCAGTGCTCATGGGCTACTCCTGGCTCTACGCTCAGAAATTGCTCCCAGCATGCTCTGGGAACCATATGGGATGCCAGGATTCCAACCACTATCCTGCATTTAAGGAAAATGCCCTACTGCTGTGCAATCTCTCTGGCCCTTGTGTGCTTTTAATTCTATCTATTGTTCTAGCATGACTAGAGACTTTCCAGATGCAAGATATGGCAATACTCAGAGACAATATACAATATTCTTCTTTAATTCCCTTTGAAAAAATTAAATAACATTGCAGAAGAGTATATAAATTTCATGTATGCCTCAATGAAAATCAACATGTGCATTCCCTTAGTCCTGATTTACAATACTCCATATCATCCACCTCTGTTATCCACTAATTGATCTTGTAGTCCAAAAGTTTATTTTTATTAATATTATCATTTTATTTATTGAATGCCTTCTTTCAAAGCAAACAAACCTTTTCAGCATCTCACCCCTTGATCTCCCCCTTCATCTCCTAACAGTCTTTTGGTCAGTAGTGGCACATGATAACTTCTAAACCAGTTAGTAATTTTTAGTGTGAAATCATATAATTTTTATTATATACAGGAATCAATGACCACGAACACATCAAATTGTCCTCATGACATAAATGCCAGAATATATTCAGGCTAACAATTAGTGAGGAGTTCTGCCTATTGGGAAAAGTATATTACCATCATTATTTACAAAGCAATCAATAATTGAGCACATACTCATTGCAAAAAACTAGACTAAGCTAGTTAGAGCATGACATAGACACATTTGTTAAAATTAATTGCAAAATGTTAGGTTTAGGGGATATAGCAAATTCTTTAACATGTTTCAGATGTAGACAGTATACTGTCTTTACATATTAATTTGATCCTCCAATAGTATGTTAAACATGTTCTTTTTATTAATATATAATTTACAAAGAGTTGGAATCTAGAAAATAGAAACTTGCCTCAAAAAATGATCAAATAGGGGCCGGAGAGATAGCATGGAGGTAAGGCGTTTGCCTTTCATGCAGGAGGTCATCGGTTCGAATCCCGGCGTCCCATATGGTCCCCCGTGCCTGCCAGGAGCAATTTCTGAGCCTGGAGCAAGGAATAACCCCTGAGCACTGCCGCGTGTGACCCAAAAAAAAACCACAAAAAAAAAAAAAAAAAAAAAAAAAAATGATCAAATAAATAGAACAATGGAATTTCAACCAGTCTGACTACAGAATCTGCATTTAGTTATCTGCATAAATTGCATCCTGAGATTGTATGACTGAATCTACATGCAGATTCTGACTTCAAAATTTGATATTTATTAATAGAGATAAATAGGATTTACTCCTGGCTCTGCACTCAGAAATTTCTCCTAGCAGGCTCGGGGACCGTATGGGAACCTGGGATCAAAGCCAGATTGGTCACATGTAAGCAAATGCTCTCTCCGCTGCACTATAGCTCCAATCCAACGTATACATTTTTTGTTTGTTTGTTTGTTTTTTTTGGGGCTTTTTTAAAAATATTTTTTCTCACAATGGTGCTCAGGGTTTACCTTCAGCTCTGTGGTAGGGGATGACACAGGGTGGGGCTTAGTGGATTATATGGAATGTCTGGAATTGAATCTTGGTCAGCTCCATGCAAGCAAGGTAAGTACTTACATAGTATACTGTCATACTGACCCGTCCCCTTACTTTGGAGCATTATGGGAGCAGGAAGGAGTTAAGAAAGCTCTCCAACTGGTAGAGGTAGCTTCCAAGATTATAGAGAGCAGTGCTTGGGAAGTTACACAGACCTGGGGATAGAATTCTGTCCTCTTCATGCTAGGCAAGTGCTGAGTTCCTTTGAGCTATCCTTCTAGACTGTGGTATTCTCCCTTCTGCCTCATTCTTTGTCTAGGACTAAATGCCTAGTATGAATAGTATGAGAAATTTTTTCTTATTCAAGGAATAATAAAAGCTAACAGCAATTATCTGCTGATCTGAGTTCTTAACTAGATGTTTTAGGAAACATCATTTCCAAGTTTGTTTAGGTTATTGGCAAATACTTTCTTGTGCAGGTAGAAGCGTATTTCTTTTTCGTTCCTAAATGTCAGTAGAGGCCACATACATTTCCTCAGGGCCATCTCCATTCCCTGTCAAGTAGGCCTTCTATATTGCACACCAGGTATAGAGACACTTTCTTGCTTCTACTTCTTATGCTGCAAATCTCTGATGTCCTTTGTGACATTTAGATACAGATTTAAAGATTTCATGATAGGATTTAGTGGATAATATATTTTGCTAAAATAAAATATATAATAAATATCACTTGTCCATATAAGCACAATTTATAATAAACTGACAGTCCTAGGGATGATACAGACTACATAGACTGGTGAATGGAAAATGTTGCCCAACTTATTAATCTCCTGCATAAGGTCATTCTTGTAACAAAAAGTTCCAATGCTGATTTTTTTTCCATTTGTGAGACTGATATTCAATGGATCATTAATGTAATTGTTAAATCATATAAAACATAATTTGGACTTAAATGAAAGATCAAAAACAAATATATTTTTAATCAATTCAAGGTTATGGTGGATGAAATGATGGATATGTATAATAAAGAGTTACCTTGAGGAAAATAACTGCAATGAAATATCTTAAAGATAATAAAATGACAAGGAAATAAAGGGGCTTGGCAAAGTAATAAAAAAATAACATTGTACAGCAACTAAAGTCAGAGTTTCAGACAGAAATGGATGACAATACTGAATGGAAAATCTTTGTGAGGGATCATTGCTAACTTGAAGAACATAATTTTTATAAGATCAATGTGAAGAAAACAGTTCTTTCCAAAAGGATGAATAATGATAAAAATAATCAGTGACTTATTCATTTAATTTTTAAGAGTAGTACACAAATACAAAAATATAAAATTTGGCTTATCTGCAGGCATGCTATACTGAATTTAATTTACCCTTCATTATCTAAAATTATGGCCTATTTCTCATATTAATTAGATAATAGTCATGCATAAACTTCTTTTTAAAAGAAAGAAAATATTGAATGAAGAAAGATGGTTAACTGGCTAACTCAAAGACATATGTTTACTAAAATATTCTCTTGGAGAAATTTTGGCATAAAAAAAGGCAATTTGCTTGATCACATTACTTAGTGAATGTCCCCAATGAGCAAGAGATAAAGAGATAAATGTCTTTTATGCTTTGGTTTTGCCAAACACATTTTTTCATTTTTTCTCTTAATGAAAGAATTTTACCCCATAAAAAAGAATTGTCTTGCAAATAATTACCATATGAACTCATAGTAGATCAATGCTTTGATGAAAGTGGTGTTTACACTCATGGGAGACACAGAGAGAGCTCCATCACCTGGAAGCAAACCCCATTAAATCTCCATTGTCAGTCTTTCCCGCATAAATACATTAGCCATTCAACCTGTTAGACTAATGAAACAGCTCTGTTATTCAATAGCAGTCACTAAAATTTTCATTTCCCTCGCGAAAAATATTTTTAGACAAAAGAAGAACAGTATTTTCAGAATTCATTATTTTTCATGTCAGACATAAAATAGCTCACTGAGGCAACTATTAAAATTTCCTAATTATATATAAATACTTCCTTTAATTTTCCTAATATTTATAGTGCAAAAATCTTTACCAGTGAAAATACTGCAGTATGATATTAAGTCTACAAATCAACAAAATAACAATCTACAAAGAGATTTTTCAGTCTTAAATAGGGATAGGGGCTGGAGAGATAGCATAGCAGTGTTCGCCTTGCAAGCAGAAGATCCAGGACCTAAGGTGGTTGGTTTGAATCCCGGCTTCCCATATGGTCCCCTGTGCCTGCCAGGAGCTATTTCTGAGCAGATAGCCAGGAGTAAATCCTGAGCGCCGCCGGGTGTGACCCAAAATCCAAAAACAAACAAACAAACAAAAAATAGGGATAAAAAATGGACAGGGTTAAAATGAGGGGTAACCCAAGCATTGTTTAGGAGGCTTAGACATGTGGTATTCATTCATCTTGACTGGTGGTTTAGTGCAAGAGCACAAGGGTGAGTTCCTGCTGTGTCCTATGGTGTGGGGTAACCCAGGTCGTCCCAGAATTTATTTTTGGGTCACAAAAACTGTCCAGAATATAAACCGTTATATTATCTTCTGGGCAGAAAGATAGTATCGTGTAGCTGAAAAATACTTACTAGGTAGGCAAAGGCAATGTATGTCATATTTCTAATTTAAATATAAAATTTTAATTTACAAATTTCTAATTTTAAAATATTTATAATTAAAATATTTTATCTAACTTTTAAATAAATTAAAAGATCTTTTTACATATTTATCTTAATTCACTATATTTACAGTGCAATGTATTATTTATACTGATTTTGGTCCTGATATCTGAAAGTGACTTTATTATATTAAAATTCATAGTTATATGATGGGGCTGGAGCAATGGTGCAAGAGGTAAGGTGTCTGCTTTGCTCACATTATCCTAGGACTGACCGCAGTTCGATCTTCAAGTGTCCCATATGGTCTCTCAAGTCAGGAGCAAATTCTGAGCTCATAGCCAGGAATAACTCGTGATGTCACTGGGTGTAGCCCAAAAACAAACAAACAAACAAACAAACAAACAAAAATACATAGTTATTTGAGCCAGGAAGAAAGTAATGGGATTAAGGCAACTGCCTTGTTAATCCATGTTCCATCCATCCATATAATCCCCAAAACATCACCAATGGTGGCTAATGTCTGGGGGCAGATCTAGGAGAAAACTCTGAGCACAGAATTTCACTATCATCTACATCCAAGTATAGCCAGCCATTCAAGTTCTGGTAATTAATTTATTTTTCGAGTACATGCTATTTAAATGCACTGATTACTAAAACTGTATAAATAATAAAATGCTACAAAAGCAGAGGGAGGACAACTGTAGCAGAATTAGAGATAAATGTTTGGGGGGTTATTCATGACTTTAATTGTCAGTGTGAGCTGTTGAGTGAATATGGGAGATAATCCACATTTATCTATTTGAAGTAAAGTATATTCTCAGTCAATAATTTCACCACTCAAAAAACTGCATATACAATTTTAAGTGCTTTGATAATTTTTTTCTTAATGGGTGCCAGAAAAATGTTACTTGGAACTATTTAAGATTCTTTTTAAAATAAATCAGTAGGCCTACTCTTAAAGCCTGTATTCTTTATTGCACATATATCTCATTTGTTTGATCTTTGTTTCTTAGCTGATTTATCATCACTTTGGAGAAGCCAGGTTCTCTCTGAAACACACTTCTCCCTTCTTTTACGTTTTTCTAAATAAATTTCAATTTAAAAACTACCTTGTTTCACTAAATAAATAAATAAATAAATAAATAAATGAAGAGAGAAGAGTAAATGTTCAGAAAATGAGAAAAACACTGTACTTTATGGCCTCATTTCTAAACGTACTGTCACTACATTTCTACATCAGTTCATTTAACATGTATCTTACTATGTTTTTTGTGATTAACATTTTGAAATGTATGATTGACATACTTATTCATCTGACATGCATAATCATTGTAACTATTATGGTCTGGAGTAAAATGATGAAACCATGCAATTGAAACAAAGCAAACCAAAGCTTTATTCCATTAACTAAAAACTGACTGGCTAGGCTAACCACTCAGAGGATGCACACCTGCCCATGCATCACAAGGCAGATTAGATAGGGCTAAAAGCAAGAAGTCTTGCCTTTAAGTTGATTGTTGTCTAGGGTGCTTCATCAAGTCCTTTTATGACTAGATGATCAGGCCAGTACATTGTGGTTTATTGAGGCCTTAGGGCCTGTGTTTGGGATATTGCTGGGATAGGAAAGTATCCCTTAAATAAAAACTTAGCTTTGTTAGCCTTAAATTTAAACTTAACATTGGTTTAACAAAATGGAGTCATCTCTACTTTAGGCATCACATGGCAACTAATTGTATAGTCCAAATATCTTAAACAAATTATAATGCTAAGTAAGTACCAGTGTGGGACATGGATATATTTTAGTAATGTTGCTCTCAGTTGATTATTGAATGGGAGTTAGGAATGTGAACATATTGATATGTACAAAAATAACACCTGATTTTGTATATTTTTAAGTTGATGTCAAATAAAATTTAATATTATCATTAAAATTTTAAATTAAAGATATCATCTTCACTGTTAATATTTATAGAAAGAATCTTAGGTTAAGACATAGAAGATGGAGGCCGGAGAGGTGGCACTAGAGGTAAGGTGTCTGCCTTGCAAGCGCTAGCCAAGGAAGGACCGCGGTTTGATCCCCCGGCATTCCATATGGTTCCCCCAAGCCAGGGGCAATTTCTGAGCACTTATCCAGGAGTAACCCTGAGCATCAAATGGGTGTGGCCCAAAAACAAACAAAGAAACAAAAAAGACATAGAAGATAGAAATGCCTAAAATTAAATGTTATCTTTTTCTATCAACAAATCCATCTCATTTAATTAAACCTTCTTAAAAAGAAACATTTGGACTTTGCTTCTTTCTCTTTTTTTTCTTTTTCTTTTTCTTTTACCACGATACCTTCCTAAAATAAATCATTTTTTGTAAACACAAATTTCATTTTATACTCTTCATCTCAAAGATGGTACAGTTCAGTTACATGAAAATACTACTGTCTATAATGAAATTATTTTAACTTGTTTATATAACTCTATATGGGTCAGGGAAATTTAAAAGTAATTCTGCATATGTTAAGCATAAAGTTATTTGATATAGAAAAACTAGCTCTTATCTATCATAAAGCCATTAAAAGGGGTAAAGGTGCATTCTGGATTTTTCTAAGTCATGGATAATGCTGCCTTGTTCACTAAGGAGTGATGCCCAGATCAGAAGACAATACAGTGGAGAGGGATATTTCTTTGCTTACAGCAGATCCAGGTTTAATCTATGGCACCCCATAAGATCACTTAAAGTCTACGAGGAGTTTCCTGATCACAAAGCCAGTAGAAGCCCTGAGAACAGACAAATACCAGTACTCTATCCCCTCCAATCTAGAAAAGGCCCAATTGGCTTTTCACAAGCCACCATTAAGGCTATCTTGAAAATAAAATAAGTCACTGTTATCTTTTAACTATTTTCATATCAAGGAAGCACGAATAAAGACATTGGGTTGCTGCTTCAATGAAAACACATACTGTTAGACAAGTAAAAAATTAAGAACCTTTGTTTTGTCAAATGTTTATCAAGTATATTCAATTGCTAAACATATTTTCAAGATATGAAATATATTCTGAGAAAAAATATTTTAGATTTCAACCACCATACATAATTGTAGAGATTAAAATTTTTAGAACCAAGTTCATCTAAGTAAATAATAACACAACTTTGATTAATAACACACCAATTATATATACAAGGAGTCAAAATCTACAAAGCTGATGATTATAATCTATCATGGCATTACTCATAAAACAGACTTAGCTAAAAATAATAAATGATTATATAAAATTTCTCATAGTCTTATTCTTCATGGAAAGAAAAAATATGTATAATTTAATTATTAAAAATGCCTCTAGTATCCAAAGTGAAATAACTTTTTTCTATATTTTCTACATTTTCATAGAAATATGATTTTTTCTAGAATTATTTAAATTATAGTAGAATAAAATTTCCATTCATATTAAATTTATATACGAATCCATAAAAATGACTTTGTCGGGGCCGGAAAGATAGCATGGAGGTAAGGCATTTGCCTTGCATGCAGAAGGATGGTGGTTCGAATCCTGGCATCCCATATGGTCCTCCATGCTTGTCAGGAGAGATTTCTGAGTGGAGCCAGCAGTAACCCTGTGCACTGCCTGGTGTGACCCAAAAACCAAAAAAAAAAAAAAATGACTTTGTAAATATTTTACTGCATATATGTATTACAAGTTGCTAGTGTCTAAGTTTGGTATTGTTATGTCAATCATCAATTTACCATCATCTTTATTTTGTCTTATAAGTGAATGATAGCAGAAAACTGTACCCATTCATTCATAGACCAAGAATGATTCTTTAAATGTACATATCTAGCATTTCACCTTTTCAATAAAAAACAGACAATGACAGCTCCTTTCAAAGATAGGAATTAAGAATCCTTTTACCCATACTCTTATGGAAAATTTCATTTAGATGCAATTGCATTTTGGAAATTTAGATATGTTGCCAAAGATATAGAGACTTTATCTTGTGTGTCTTGGAAAATAGTGTCTGACACAGCATATAATGTATGAATAGTTTATTTGAGACAATGATATCAGGGTGAGGAATGATGTGTGAGATAAGAGAATCAAGAATGAAAAGAAGACAATATTGTCAAATGTGCCATTGATATAGAAATAATGAACTTGCTTTCTTAGGATCAGGTTAGAAGCTTTATTAACACTTACCTGGAAGGAAAAATATAAAAATAATTATTAGGGCTTGAGAGATATGCCTTGCATATGACTAATTTTGGTTTGATCCCTGGTATCCCATATGGTCCCCCAAGCCTGCCAACATTGATTTCTGAGCATTGAGCCAGGAGTAACCCCTGAGTGCCTCCAGGTGTGCCCTCAAAATGAAAGATATATAATTATTTATTATCTGCTCTTATACTGATGTTCAAAGAATATTCTAAGAGATACTTACTTTCTCATAGAAAAATAAAAATGAGAGCACAAAGGCCTAGTGAAGAAATATATATATATATATGTAATCACTGGTGAGGGTACATTTTGCTAAAGAAAGGCTTCCTTGGGTTAGTTTGTGCATAAAGCATTCTTAAAAACAACCTTAATTTTCAAGTCTAGAATAGTAAATAATCTGATAATGAGCATTATAATAGGAGTCTACACCATGAATTATCATCTAATAGGTCTTGAGCATCCACATTCCTTTTCTGAAAGCAAACTAAAATCATAACATTATGATATGATAGTATATTAGCTTGAATTGAAAATAAATTGCAATAACATACTGAATGAGCACTGTAGCATGAGTCTATGACATGCAGTTGCCTATTCCAATGGTATCTGTGGACATAAACATTAGATTATTGTAGGCATAATAAAATGAAAAATGAATAGAATATTTTTCAAGACATTATCTTAATGAACACTATCTTTTGAGTTTAATATAGCACTGCAATGCGAATCTAGGGCAATGATCTTACTTGCCAGCATTATTTTTTTTTATTTTTTATTTTTTATAATAATAATTTTTATTTTGACCAAAGTGGATTACATATCTTTCACAGTAATATTTTATGTACATATTAACATTGAATCAGGGGAATTCCCATCACCAAAGTTCTCCTCCCTCCAGCCCTGTTCCCAGGTTGCATCCCATATCCCCCTCCCTTACCCCCTGGGCTGCTAATATAAGTGGTCCCCTCTGTGTCTAACTTGTTGTAGATTGGGTATAGATTCTTTTGTCGTTGGTTTTAGATTTGGTGATTAACTCCAATCATTTTTGTTACTACTTAGTGCTCATACAACTGTTTGGTCTTGGTACCGTCCATTATTTCCCCCTAAATTTGAGAGGTGGAACAAGATGGTTCAAGTTATGTGGTTTTGTTTGAAGAAAAG
This sequence comes from Suncus etruscus, assembly GCF_024139225.1. NCBI lineage: Eukaryota > Metazoa > Chordata > Mammalia > Eulipotyphla > Soricidae > Suncus > Suncus etruscus. Next base: position 103,415,462 of record NC_064848.1, read on the forward strand.
AAAAACAATAAAATGGGGTATAAATCAAACAAGCCAAAAATGGGTGGAGTCCTTAGAGGCTCTCGACATCAGTTTGAGAGAAGAAAGGGAAAAAGGAAGAGAAATACCACAACAATACAAAAAGAAAAATCAAACAAAATGTCCAATGAGCACTACAGTGATAAAGACAAGCATCAAATAATAGCCATGGTCCTGAGATAAAAACAAAACAGAGTTTTAAAAAAATGAAAACAACAACAATATCAAAACCAAAAAAAAATAAGTAAATAAATGATAAAAGATTATTTTGTGCTGCTTCTTTTTTTTTTCTTCATAGGCACAGTAAATATTGGGGAGATTAGAAAGGGAATACCCTTGGTCTAAGAGATACAGGGTTTCTTCGCCCTTGAAGTATACTGTCATGGGAATAACTACAGATTCCTTGCATGTTCATTTACTCTCCCTTAGGTCCTTTTCTGGTGTATGGAAGACTTCTGCTCTGTCATGGGTGATACAATCAGACCTCTGTATCTAGAGATTTAGTATCTGCACAGGACAAGGAATGGAGCTTATGATGAAGTCTTTCTTTACGGTTCTAGCATTATATTTTTTAAGCATATGACACATTCCACTTGAGTCAGTTTTTTCATCGAAACCTATGGACCGATCTTTGTTTAGTCTGTCTATGTGTGTGCGCAAGTGTTTGTGCTAGCCACCCCGTCTGTAATGTACATAATATCTGTGTATGTTGTGTATAATCATTCTCCATTATATATAACCCTTACTTTTCCCCCTCCCTTCCTCACCACTTTATAATCCTTTTCTGTTCTTTCACTCTTTCGTTTTGATCTGTTATTTCTCACTATTAAGCCCTTTTTACATTTAGTTCTTAACTCCTCAGGAACTGGAACATTTGAGAGCCGCCAAATAGATCCCAAAGTGAAAAGACAGCCTTCTAACTTGCCAGCCTCAGCCAGAAAAGAAGCTGCCTCCACTGCTGCTGGTTTTCTCTTGGTGGCCCCTTTTCTCCCATCTCCCTTCACTGTGGTCTGCTCTTGTTACTGGATTCAGCTTTTGAAAGACCCTCAACTGAAGAACATTTCCTGACTTGTGACAATTGGTAACTGTTTTTCAGATTCCACAGACCATGTTACAGCCTAAGTTGTGCTCTGGATTTTATCACCCTACTCTGGACTATTTCAAAAGACTTAAAGGGGATATGTATATTTCTTAAATATATTTATTTAGATGTATTTTCTTAATAGGTATAATTTTTATTATGTATTACCTTATGTAGTTGTAGTTTTCCCATTCCTTTTTTTTTTTTTTTGGATTTGTTTAGAAGGAAATTCTAGTAGATGAGTTTCTCTTGGGTTCTGAGTAGAACTAAGTTATAGAGATTTTTTATCTTGTTATTTTTACCTCCATATGCACCAGTAGTATCATGGGGCATTGTTCCTTTTTGAATAGGCACATTAAAATGAGAAGATCTATGTATAGAAAGAAGTTCTTATCTAATAAGTCTAGGAAGTAATAAATTTTATATTGTAGGGAAGTCTTTCACCCTGAACATTTGCCACAGTGAATTGACTTGGGCTTCAGTCGATCAGACAAAAAACATTCATTCTAAAATTTTGGATCCCATCTTTAGCATGGTTTTTTGCACTAACACCAGGAATTGAACCAGGGAAGGTCCTAATTCTGCGCTGGCACCAACTTCCTCCAGAGTGGGTTCATATGACACCCTGGTGACTTGAAAGAAAGGAACACCTTGAAACCAGAAGACACTCCATAACATCCTGACTTCGATTTAGAATCTGTGGAAAAAATAAGATCTCTAAGTACAAAAGCCTGTCTGCAACAATTATGAATGAGTACAACTTTTACTGGAACCATGAAGAAAGATTTTGGGGTTAGACAACTTAGATTGCACAGAGCCTGTAATTGGCTTTATGGCAGGATGCTTCATGGGTAGGGTTTTAATATAAAGCATATGTGAAAAATTTTGCCACTTGAAGACTTTAACTGAAATTTAGTACCCCCAAATTGAAAGTTGTTATGGTATTAGCTTTAATATGTTTCTTGGCTTTATATTTGTTGCTAGTTATTATGCAAACAAAAACTCCAAAGCTGCATATAAAGATGCATGATTAAGCTAGCTGGTTCCACATTTCAGGAATAATTTACAAGATTACAACAGGGCATTGGTTATTAGGTTAAATAAATGATTATCTTTTAGGGAGTTTAACCATGACATACACTAAAAATGATCTTATTATATTTATGACTTCTGTGTTTTTGACTTTTTTCCTATCTTCAATGAGAACTTTATTTTTTATTTATTTGATTTTTTTCAGAAAACATATTTTAAAGAAAAAAAACAGGAATAAAGGGAGATAATAAGATAAAGAAATATGAAGAAAATGGTCTTTTCCAAAATGGAAAAATATAACTCACAACTCAAGCATCATTTAGAAATGAGCCATGAACAAATACATCTTAAGAGCAAAGATATAGGCAACATGTGTGAACATATACACATTAGAACAAATCCTGATTCAGCTTTCTTCCACAGGTAATTTGACCACTCATTCTCTTTCTCCCAATTTTGTTTGAAGACTTGGTTATGGTCTTTTTCTTTAAGATGTTATAATTTACTAAAAGTAATTCCACAAAAGATGAGTGTGTTGAAATAGATTTGAGAAATATAACAAAGATAAAAAATTAACCAAGTATTGTCAAATCAAAAGCAGTTATTGAACGATCTTTGAAAAGAATATCTTGGGGTATTGTAATAGTTTCCAAAGATTTGAAGAATTGCTATGCAGAAATTCAAGTAATTTTTCCTCAAGTCCCAAAGACCTCATGAGATATTAAAAAGATGGTTCATAATAAAGAATATTCTAAATTATTTTAATATAAATTTCTTTAAAAGTATTTTTCTGTATTTTAATAAGACTTTATTAAGCATATAATTCTCTTTATTTTATACAAATGTGAGTGTTCACAACTAATATGCTAGAAGAAGTTGGAGTATGAATTAATTTATCTTATAGAGGATTTGTATCAATCATATACTTCAATCATTCAGTATCTGTAGACACAATTTTTACTACCAGCAAGTAGAATCTCAAGAGAAACTGTATCTGCTAGTCCTTAAGATAATATATGTAGGATACCTATCTGAGACCCACCCATTTCTGGGAGGGGTCTTGGGAACCGGATAATAGGTGTGACCTTACTTCCAAGACCCGGCCCATTCCTGGGAGGGGTCTTGGAATAGGTAGATAAACCCGGAAGCCAGGGAATTAAAGGCTTTGGCCTTTTGGCCCTGCTGGGCTCTCGGAGGAAGATGACTGAATTATAAGATGCAGGGCTAAGAATGGCCGAATGCTTAAAAGGTTATGAGATAGGCCACACACACGTGGTGGCTAGGGCCTAAATAAAGATGATTCTTCCTGAAGCCTGCCTGTGAGTGAGTGATTTCGCGTTTCACCTGGGCCTGGGACTCGCCGGCTGCATGGGGAATGAAGCCACGTGGCTGGGGCCTAGGCACAAAGGCCTCCATCCATCGCCATCCAGCCCCATCGTTAATTATTTCATGCTACAATATAATTTTCATAATTATAAGAAATAATTGCTTCTTGTTGCAGTCACTAGTAGGTAATATGTTTGCTATGGCAGAATTGCAAGACACCCTTTCACCAAAGAAGGTCAGTAAACTGAGGCCCTTCCATTAGAACTAGAAAAATATGAATTTGGGAGGATATAATGTAACTAACAGAAACTGGGAAAAATTTTTGATTGTTTCAGATGTAATGTTCTTAGATTCAAGAACTTAACTGGGTATATAAACCAGTTGATTGGGTAGAAATGTGGTTCAGATCACAAGCGCATGTGTGAGACCTGGGCTCAATCTCCAGTATTGTAAACAAACAAGTCACTTAAATGTAAAACCAGCTCACTGTGCTTACATCTTGATTTTTTTCCAACTACATAAAGTGATGTCCAACTCTGACTAAAGATTGTGGAGGGCTGATTAGAGTGTGGTTTTTGGTGAGGGAGTGGGTGGGGGAGGGTCCCCACACATCTAGGGGAAAAACCTCCAAGGATGCCCAAGATCATGACCACAAGTAACCAGAAAGGACACTAGAAACAAATCTCATCTCAGGACATAAAATGGTTGGCCACTCTCCTCCTTTTCATTTTTTATCTCTCTGTAATAAGTGATCCTGCGCTCTTCCTTCAGTTGCCTCTTGTGTTCCTCCAGGCGATTATGTCTTTTTTCTTTTAGTTGCTCTTCAAATTAAAATTTTCCTCATTAATAGACTGCCATGCTGCCTTGTGTCACGTTACAAATAAATCCCTGCCTTCTAGCATCAATATCATGCCGTTCTTATGTTCCAAAGCTTTGATTTTTTTAATTTCATAATAATAATTTTTATTTTGAACAAAGTGAATTACATATCTTTCAGAGTAATATTTTAGGTACATATTGACATTGAATCAGGGGAATTCCCACCACCAAAGTTGTCCTCCCTCACCCTTGTTCGTAGCATGCATCCCATATTCCTCTCCCTTACCCCTTGGGCTGCTAGTGTAAGTTGTCCCCTCTGTGTTTAGCTTGTTTTAGATTGGGTATCGATTCTGTTGTCATTGGCTTTGGACTTGGTGTTTAAGTCCAATCATTTTACTACTACTTAGTGATCATACAACTGTTTGGTCTTATTCTAGTTGCAAGGTTGTGATTCTTCTTCCAGGTGTTCCTACAGATCCATGTGCTCTATTCTCTGATCTTCATAAGTACTCTTTATCAAGAGAATTTCTTCCAAACGTTTAGCTCTTTCAAATAGTCAGTATTCTTCTCTTGATTCTTCAGGCATTCCTGAAGTTCCTTCTTTTCTTTCTCTAGTTGTTCAACCTGTTTTGCCATGATTAAATAGGAATCCAATTCCTTAAGCTCTTCAATTTCAATATCATTGAACTAACAATAAAATAAGCATTGGATGAAAATTGGTGAAATATTATTTACATAGTGAATACAATTTGGTAACATCATGCACCTAAATATACATATGCATTTTTTTAAAATTTTCTGAAGGGGACTTTCTGAAGCTATTGAAAAATCAATCCTGGTGACGATGAGGGGGCTATGTGGTACTGGGAATCATATTCATATTTTTCACATACAATCCTGCCATTATTCTAGATCAACATATTTTAGCTATATTCTATCTTTTAGCCATTCTTATAATTATTATTAGCTTACTAACTTTAGCTATTATGTATTTTTAGCTATTTTTACTTTTGACTATTATTTAGCAAGATATTATTTAGCAAGTTCAGGCCCAACATCTGTACTTTTATAAATTATTATAAATTTTATAAATTATTTTATAAATTATTATCTCAATAAAATAAAATTAATTATAAAAGAACGTGTACAATTTTAGCTAGTTAAAACTTCAATATAACATTGGTTGTGGGAATGTTGCACTGGTGAAGGGGAGTGTTCTTTTTATGACTAAAATCCAACTAAAAACATGTTTGTAATCATAGTGCTTAAATAAAGATATTATTTTTTAAAAAATAAAATAGTAAAATAAAACCCTTCAATCTAAGTCTTATGAAGTGAAGATGATAATAAAATTGTATTTACTTTTGTTATTTTAATTCAGTAATATTTCTCATTTTTATGTCTATGAAAATTTAAATGTTAATAATCTTTCCTCATAAATATGCTGTAAAGCAAAATAAATATTTTATTAGGTGCTTATTAAATTGGAATACAGTTATAAAAGATGACAGAATCAGTGACAACTGCTAGACACATTTTTTGAATTTTAAATAGAGGTAAGGTGTGAGTAAAAATAAATACTGATAATCATATTCTGAAGTTAGGATATTTTATTCTAGATTGATTGTCTTGTTTGTTTTATAGTCACACCCAGTGGTGCTCAGGGATTACTCCTGGCTCTGCATTCAGAAATTATTCCTGGCAGGCTCAGGGGACCATATGGGATGATGGAGATCACATTTGGGTTGGCCGGCCGCTTGCTAGGCAAACACCCTACCTGCTGTACTATGCTTGATTTCCCTTATTACAGGGTAAATTTAAGTAACAATTATGTTTCTAATTTCTGGAAGGCAATTTAGTAATCTTTTTATTGACATAATTTAGAACATATCATTTATTCTTCTTGTTTTAATGTAGTTTGGCATTATAGGAAAGTAAGAAATGACTGCTTCTATGCCTTTCTTTAATTTCAGATAAATTTCTGGTCTATTTCAAGTCAGGAAAGGGAGTCTAAAGCATAGGGAATTTCACATTCCAAAATACTTTTCTGTCCTAATATTTTAAATTTCCTAATGTTAACCATATGGTTTTCTCCATTAAAAAGTTCAAATCAAGAAATGAAAGACTGATCTGAAATTCATCTATTTTCAAAATGGTGCAGTTTGCCAGGAGTTCAACACAGTACTTGGGACATTTCAGATTGATGTTTGCTATTGCATATCTCCTCATCACTTGTTTATAAGGCTTTGCTAGAAAGAACAGGCTGACCTCAGTTCAGAACTCAGCAGAGTGTCTGAAAACAATGAGTGAGTAGACCCAGAAAGAATTTGGAAACAAACAGGCATTATAGGCATAGAGTAATCAATTACTCAGAGCTGTTGTTTCCTACAACACTATTTAAGCAAACACAATACATTACTTGAGACACTCCACCAGTGATTTTTTTTAAACTTATTTGCTTAAGAACAGATAATATTATAACATATCAGTCAAACAGCTCTGAATAAATGAGCTGTGACACCTTAGGAATAAGAAGAAAGTCACTTCTTTGTTATTCTTGTTTGTTCTTTCTAAGAAATGCATTCTATACCTCTTGTTATAAATGAGGAGATTCTTTCAATTCAGGACTTCCTTCTGTGTTCTCGGTGCTAATACTAGAATTTATAAAACCTGTCAAAGAGACATAATCACAAAGTAAAAAAAAAAGTCTTGAAATTTTACACTACTGAAATGTGCAAGAAATTTAGGTATAAGAAAGAGGGAAGAAAATAGAACCACAAATTATGCAAGAAATACCAAATTACAAAATATGAAATTAACGTCTATAATTAACTTATTAGTTATATATCTACACTTTTGCTACTTTTTCAGCTATGATTTTCACACTGCAGTATTATTTAATTATAATAGTTATTCTCTAATGAGTTACTGAAACGGTATGAAATGTTATGTCATTACACTTTCTATAAATTAAGCCAAAAATTAGTCACTTTTTATGAGGAATTATATTTCTCAAATTTTGGATTATAATCATTAGCTTTGGGTAATCAATCATCACTGAAATTATATATTTCAATTTTTTATGTGCATGTGAGCTTCAAAGAAATTAAATCTTTTTGGGGGAGCGGAGAGATTGCATGGAGGTAGGGTGTTTGCCTTGCTTGCAAGAAGGACAGTGGTTCAAATCCCAGCATCCCATATGGTCACTCGGGCCTGCCAGGAGAAATTTCTGAGTGTAGAGCCAGGAATAACCCTGAGCACTGCCAGGTGTGACCCAAAAACCACCCCCCCAAAAAAAATGAGATATTTTTAAATATTTATTTTTGTTATGTGAATGTGAGCTCCATAGACATCTAAACAACTATTAAAGATAGATAAATTTTAGATAAGAAAAATTAAAGTTGATGCCATTTTCCTACCAGGAGCCTAGAGTCACAACTAAGCTCAAAATGAGCATAACAACTATTGAATCTTCCAAATTAGACTGGTCCAACTCACAACTATGTGGCCTTCTTGGAATTGGGCAGGCATAGTTACATCTCAAATCCCAATACTTTCTTATAGAAATAGCCCAGATCCAACTTATCAAAATTCGAAGCCATCAAATTGTTCCAGTTTTATATATATATATATATATATATATATATATATATCCTATTATATATATCCTATTTTATACATATCCTATTATATATATCCTATTTCAAAATTTCTTAGTAGTATCAAACAAGTAGAATTATAGCAAATCTGATGAGGATGTTGCATAGAAGCTCCTTAAGCTCAGTGAATCTAAACAATATATGATATTATATATAATAATATATTATACAATGTAATATATGATGTGATATAATAAAATAAAATATATATGATATAAAACGATATAATATGATATGTATGATATATAACACAATGTAAGAAAATAATATAATATAACATAATAATATAATAATATTATCATAATAATATTATCATATCATACCATAGGTTATATCACTAACTTAGCACTAACCATAGTCCATTAAATATTTATACTTTATTAACTTTATTTTCCTTAGTCTTTATTACATCATTGAGAGATAGAATAATTACTACAACTTGAGCTATAGAGCTAGACTTTGATATTTCCATTTACCTTCATTTTTTAATAAACAATATGAAGTATGTATATTTGTGCCTGCAACTGGACACACTAGGAGGAATCAGTGGGAAATTGGGGATACTGGTGAAAAAAAGGTCAAACTATGGTGGAATTATTGAAACAACTCTTATTATGAATGCTTGGTAAATAATGTTGCTGTAATGAAAAAAAATTAAATGAATAAAATAAAGTTGATATGAACAAAATTACACAACTTTTAAATGATAAAAACAAAATGGAAATAAGATCTTTTTACTCTAAGATCTTTCAACAACTGAATATATGCTTAGCCATTTTGATCATCTTTAAACATGATGTAAGCATTATTAATGGCAAGATATGACAACATAGAATGTGAATCTAAATGAAGTATCTGTGGTATTCTTAGAAGGCTTCAGGGGTCTCAAACTCAATTTACATGGGGGCTGCAGGAAGCAAAGTCGGGGTGATCCTTGAGTGCAAAGTCAGTAGTAAGCCTTGAACATTAGGGTGCACCGTGACCCAAACAACTAAAACAAAACAAAACAAAAAAAGATTCCTCTAGGGCAACAAAATGTATGGAGGGTTGTTTGCAGTCAACGGGCCACGAGTTTGAGACCCCTGCGTGAAGACACTGACAGTTACTTTATATATCTTACTTGGGTCACTACCCCTCTCAGAGGTAGTCTTGAAAATGACAAATATACAAATGTTAAAATTTTAAACACTGTTCCTCAATATTTACTCCATTTGACTATAAGAATATAACCATAGGTAAGGTTTAAAGTACTCTCTGAATAGTATATAAAGTTATATTAATATAACTTTATATATATAAAGTCTCTTAATAGTATATAAATACATAGTATATAAAGCCAGCTATATAGTTTTATTAAAAAGTATTGGGTCATTTTATTTGTCTTTATCTTAAGTTTTAAATTTAATTATTTCAGTTTTGGAGCCATGCCATTAAGACTTAGAGGTTATTCCTGACTCTGTACTTGTATTTAAATTTTTCCACAATTCTGGTGTATGATCTATTGTTGATTCATAGTTCATTTTGAAGAACACAAGTTCAGGTTCTGGGGAGATAACATAAAGGTTGAGCCCATGATTTGCATGCAGGAACCCAAAAGTAATCCCACAATGCCATATGGTCCCTTGAGCACATCTGCAACAACCCCAAATACCAAACTGGTAGTAAGCATTGCAGGCACTCTCAAGTGTAGTCATATAAATAAACAAAACAAAGCCAACAACAAAATCTCCACGAGTACAAGAAATTTTGAGGGGATAAATCAAAGCCTTAAACAAAGCATGGAGACCTCAGATTTTGTGTTACCAGAAAGATGCCAGTCAAGTTGGTTCTGGATTACAACATTATAAATACAAGTAATATGATATGATGAGATAATCAGTGTTATGTAAATATACATTTTGAAAGATTAGATGATAGCAAAACTTTTGAAAGCCTATTTAATACATTTAATGCTTACCTTTGAATCTTTTTCAGAAATAATACATATCCATGAATTTCTATAGTATCTATTTATTTTTTATCATCCAGCTTCTTCTTTTTTCCTAATGGTTAAATTTAAAGTAGCTATGGGATCGGGAGTAAGAATTATTTGAAAAACTATAACTTCAAAATGTGTTCTTTCTGTGCTGAATCACATTTTTTTAAAAGAAAGTTTTAATACATATATAGTTCCTAAGAATTTTTCTTATATGACAGGATTAATAACCTATTATTACACTAGTATAAAAATTGTAAGCTATTTATCTATAATAGAATCACGGGAAACCTGAACTAGACACAACAGGGTTGGGGAGTTCCTCTGGGAAGATGAGTGCAGGAGGCAGTGATAGGAACAGAGATCACGACTCAGGAGTGAGATTGGATATGACTCCATTTATTGTTGGATACAACAGGATTCTTATACTAAATTTTTGGCAAGTCATCATAATGGACTTTTAAACCTATTAGTTTTCATACTGCATCAGACAAATGCATAGGTTAAACTGTATGTTTAGTCAGTAAAATGAAAATCTTATATTTACAGACCCAAGGCAAAGTTTTCAGTTTATATGTTCTGCTATCTTAGTCTATTCTGCACTTTCTGGTCGCCATCTGGTCAGGTTCTATAGTCTGGACCTTGTTATTTTGGGCCTTGTTGCAGTTCACACACCGGGCTGAACTTGTAATATTAGCTCCCAATATGGCTGCATTTAGGTTAACAGCAAAGCAAGGTTTTATTTATCACGGGAATTTTAAGAGGGCAGTTAATAATTTTGTGAGACTATAATTAAAGAATTGCTTGAGTATATGCAGCTGCTAGTGACTGGGTGGGCATGCCACAGTCTCTGTGCGTACCCTCATCACGTGAGCCATGCAAGGATCTGACACTCCTAAAAAGATCTGAGGTTTCCTTGAATCCTCTCCATTCCAGTCACAGCCAAATTGTATCTTCCTCTTAGACAGGGCTTGTGGCATAGTAGTAAAAGAAATATTTCATAAATTCGTAGTAGACCACATCAATATAAAAATCCTCTATATCAAAACCAGAGCGATAGTGCAGTGGTAGGGCGTTTGCCTTGCACTGGGCTGACACAGGACGGACCTTGGTTCTATTCCCAGCGTCCCATATGGTACCCCAAGCGAGGAGCATTTTCTGAGCTCATAGCCAGGATTAACAACTGAACATCACCGGGTGTGGTACAAAAACCAAAAACCAAACAAAAAACCTCTATATTTTAAACCATATTATGATATAGTATGTTTTAGTGTTAAGTATTTTCCTTTATTTCACACAATTAACACGTTGTGCAACTAGACAGAACATGAAGCAAGGATTTTTAATTTTTTAATTTCAGTCATACTCTAAAGCTCAGTCGGGAATCTCTGTACTAGCTGGTGTTTTTGTTAACATGTCATTGCATATGCTCACTTTCATGTGTGAACCACCAGTGGTATGCACCAGAATAAATATATTAAACTGATGAGCACATGTTTCAGATAAGTGTTTAGCATTTCTTTAAATAAAACTAATTAAAACCTGAGAAAATAACCTCAAATGTGTTAAAACTATTTCTCAATAACCCTGCCCTCTTTTCTGAGTTGGTAATCTCAATTTACATGTATAGTATCCAAGTTGTTGATATTATCTTTAATTCCTCCTTGATAAGTTAATAGGTTTATGACAATAAACCTCTGTTTTCTAATAATCTGAATAAAATTAGCATTTGCATTGTTGAAAGCATTTTTACTCCTCAAAGACACTGTTTTTAATAAGTAACCATGTTCCCTATCACATGATCAATATAATCAGAACAGGAATATAGCTCAACATTTTATAAAATTATTTCTTATAAGATTTCATTATATTTTTGGAGTCTAATTTACCATGTCTCCAAACCATTACAATAAAGTAACTCTCCAGGTAACAAAGGATCTTTCTAAGATCAAAAATAAAGTTTTTATCCTCATTTTAAATGCTTAGTTGCAGTTCATTTTTTGTTTGTTTGTTTACTTTAATTATATTTTGTGGGCCACAATCAGCAGTAGCCAAAGGCTCTGTACCCACATGACTTCTGGTAGTGCTGGATTTGAACCAGCCAACAGAAGTCAAGCCTTTTAACCCTTAGCTCTTAGCTGCATGTAAAAGGAATTATTGCCTCTTTATTGATACAAATATTGTTTAGGTAGGTATCTTTGATAGTACAACCTCTAGAGAAGCAGCATAAAAAACATCTTTATATGACTGTCAAGTTAGAGTAAAAAAGCATTTTAAAGATAGTGTCACCTTATTTGCAAACTATGAGAACTAGTGCTAGGATGAATCAAAAGCATACTTCATCTTTTCTCTCCATCAAATACTCATAATGTGGCAGCAGATTTAAAACTGTCAAGAGAAGCAATAGTCAAATTGAATATTTACAAATGAGTTATTTGCATTCTGGTTATAATGTGACATATATTAAAAATGTGATTAAAAACATGCTACTTGGGCCCGGAGAGATAGCACAGCGGTGTTTGCCTTGCAAGCAGCAGATCCAGGACCAAAGTTGGTTGGTTCGAGTCCCGGTGTCCCATATGGTCCCCCGTGCCTGCCAGGAGCTATTTCTGAGCAGATAGCCAGGAGTAACCCCTGAGCAATGCCGGTGTGACCCAAAAAAAAACAAAAAAAAAAAACAAAAACAAACAAAAAAAAACATGCTACTTAAAATATCAACAAGTATAATATATGGAAATATATTTATAGAGCATAATAGTGTGATTTCACTGTAACCAAATAAAATGAGAAGTGACAGCAGATGTGAATAAAATGGTTGAGGTATTTTTATACAGAACAGATATTAGAAAATAAATAAATAAAAATAAAAGAACAATTAAATATTTTCTAAACAGGTGGTCAAATAATAACTAAAATAGAGAAAAAGGAGGAAAACAATGTTTAAGCAGTGGGAATAAAGCAAAATTAACATTCAAATATTAGAAGTACAATAAAAATGAAGGAAGGGCTTGGATAAAGTTAGTTAACTAGCTTATGATAATTTATTTGTCAAAAAAATAATTTATTTTGCCAGAGAAAATATTTTTGCTTTATATATTGTTTTTCAATAATAAAATTTACCTGTAAAGTATATTCTTGATGGTAAAGATCTAATCTGAAAACACACTCTAATTATCTTTGGGATTATTTATTTATGTTGCAAATTATCTTCTGGGTAAATAAAAAAAATCTACAGAGTATCCAAAAAAATCAAGATACTTTTAGCTTTTTTTCAACACTTTACTTTTTTTATGTATCACTCTTGTTTTTTGATATCTTTATTTAAACACCTTGATTACAAATATGATTGTAGTTGGGTTTCAGTCATGTAAAGAACACCCCCCTTCACCAGTGCAACATTCCCATCACAAATGTCCCAAGTCTCCCTTCTCCCCACCCCACCCTAGCCTGTACTCTAGACAGATGGTATAGCTGGATCAGAGGAGACCTCAATTTCCAGTTTTTGGAAACAATATCCATATTGCTTTCCATAAAGGTTGGACTAGATGTCATTCCACCAGCAGTGGATAAGAGTTCCTTTCTCTCCGCATCCCCACCAGCACTGCTTGTTCTCATATATTGTGATGTGCACCAATATCTGTGGCATGAGATGGTACTTCATAGCTGTTTTTATGTGTATCTCACTGATGATTAGTGATGTGGAGCATTTTTTCATGTGCCTTTTGGCCATTTGTATTTCTTTGAGGAAATGTCTGTTCATTCTTCATCCCATTTTTGATAGGATTCAAAATTTTTTTTCTTGTAAAGTTTTGTCCTTGCCTTGTATATTTTGGATATTAGCCTCTTATCTGATGGGTATTGGGTGAATAGTTTCTCCCACTCAGTGGGTGGCTCTTGTATCCTGGGTACTATTTCCTTTGAAGTGCAGAAGCTTTTCAGCTTAATATATACCCATCTGTTTATCTCTGCTTCCACTTATTTGGAGAGTGCTATCCCCCCCCCCCCTTAAAGATGCTTTTAGTCTCAATGTCATGTAGTGTTTTACCTAAGTGTTGCTCTATATACCTTATGGTATCAGGTCTGATATCAAGGTCTTTAATCCATTTGGATTTACCTTTGGACATAGTGTTAGCTGGGGTATGAGTTTGCTTTTTTACAAATGGCTAACTGGTTGTGCCAACACCACTTGTTGAAGAGGCTTTCCTTGCTCCATTTAGGATTTCTTGCTCCTTTATCAAAAACTATGACATGTCTAGGGAACATTCTCTGAGTATTTAAACCTATCCCACTGATCTGAGGGTCTGTCTTTATTCCAAGACCATAGTGTTTTAATAACTATTTCTTTGTAATACAGTTTAAAGTTGGGAAAAGTAATGTCTCCCATATTTTTTCCCCAAAGATTGCACTAGCTATTTGAGGGTGTTTATTGTTCCAAATGAATTTCAGATGTGTTTGATTCAATTCTGTGAAAAATGTTATGGGTATCTTTAGAGGGATCACATTAAATCAATTAAATTTGTACAATGCTTTGGCAAGTGTTGCCATTTTAATTATGTTAATCTTGCCAATCCATGTGCGGTGTATGTGTTTCCATTTCTACATGTCCTCTCTTATTTCTTGGAGCAGAGTTTTATAGTTTTCTTTGTATAGTTTCTTCAATTCTTTAGTCAAGTTGAGATTCTTTGGCACTAATGTGAATGGGATTATTTTCTTAATGTCCAATACTTCCCTATAATTATTGGTGTATAAAAAGGCCATTGATTTCTGTGTGTTAATTTTGTAGCCTACCACATTGCTGTATGTATCTTTTGTTTCTAAAAGCTTTTTGGTAGAGTCTTTAGGGTTTTCTTAGTAGACTACCATGTCATCTGCAAACAGTGAAAGCTTGGCTTCTTACTTTCCTATCTGGATGAACTTGATATCTTTTTCTTGCCTAATCGCTATAGCAAGGACATCCAGTACTATGTTGAATAGGAGTGGTGATAGAGGAAAGCCTTGTCTCATACCAGAATTTAGAGGCAAGGCTTTTAGTTTTTCTCCATTGAGGATTATATTTGCCATTGGCTTGTACTAGATGGCCTTGACTAGATTGAGAAAGGTTCATTTCATTCTCTTCTTGCTGAGAGTTTTTATCAAGAATGGGTGTTGGACATTATCAAATGCTTTCTCTGCATCTATTGATATGATCATGTGATTTTCATTTTTCTCATTGTTGATGTTTTGTATTATGTTGGTAGATTTATGGATGTTAAACCATCCTTGCATTCCTCGGATGAAACCTACTTGATAGTAGTGAATGATTTTCTTGACGAGGTACTGGATCCTATTTGATAGGATTTTGTTGAGAATCTTTGCATCTGTGTTTATCAGGGATATTGATCTGTAATTTTCTTTTTTGGCAGCATCTGTCTGGTTTTAGTACCAAGGTGATGTTGGTTTCATAAAAGCTGTTTAGAAATGTTCTCGTTTTTTCTTTTATTTTTTTTTTAAGTTTTAATTTTTTTTTATTATTTTAATTATGACAACAAAGATGCAAAGAAAGAGGACAGGGTAAAGTTACAGTGGAAGCACAATCACCCATAAACAGAATTCTCGGTAGAACCATCGATGGTATCCCAGCCTTGAACTTTCAGCCAAAGAATATTAAGAAAAACAAAACTGAACCCATGTACAATACAATTACTTTGTCCCTCAAATCCCCAGTTGTAATACATACTATTTCTTAGCAGCACACAATATAATCTAAAGACATTAGACTTATGTAACTCCTTAAACATTGAGGGCAAAGTACATTTCTCTAGTTCCATGCACATGTTTACTAGTTTAAGTTAGCCTCAAAAGTTTTAGTGGGTTGTTTTTCTTAAGGATTGGAGTCAAGGGAACATAGTAAAAAACGGTATTAAAGTGGCCTTTGTTTGCATAGGCCCACCAAAACATAAGGGATATGGAAAGGCAAATTATGGTCTAAATGCAAGGAGACCTATCCCTGAAGTTTCCTGGCACAGGACTGACTCTAGGCTCCAGGCACACTAGTTTGTCCAATTTCAAGTCATCCTCTGTAGTGGCAATACACCTCCATTCCTCACTTAGTCTCTGTTGTTGTTGGTATCATGCTTCTGTATTAAAGATCCTGGAGTCTGCATATCCCATATTGTAGTCAGGATGGTGCGGAGCATCCTCTCATTTCACCTCACACTTATGGGGCAATAGAGAGAACCATGTCCTGTAGAGCAGGTCATTGTTGTTGTTAAGTCTTCTCAGTGTAAACGGAAGTCTCTTTTTAGGAGGTCGATGTCAGACCCTTGGTAGAGTCTTTCCTGGTAGAGGACTGCTTCCAGCTGTTGCTATAAACGAACTTGGATGTTTCGTAGATAGCTTGCCTGGTTCCGGCGTGAATGGAGGATGCCCATTCTTCTGAGGCCTGTGCCAGGTCATTATATCAATGTGCAGGGTGTAAGGTACATTGTATTGAGATTTATTAGATAAGAACTTATCTGTATGTATGGTGTTTTCCCATTTTAATGTGTCTATGCAAACAAGGATCAATGCCATGAAGCGTTATTGGTGCATCTGGAGGCAATGGGAACAAGACCAGCAATTTCCATGACATAGTTCAATCATAGGTATCAAACTGAGGGACAGTTCCACCAACAATCCTTACTGAACAGCTTACAAAGAAAAGACAAGATGATAAGTGGATAGAAACATCATGGTAGAAGAATATAAAGAGAGTTACATCAGTTAAAGAAAATACCCATAAAATATTCAAAAGATATATGTGTTCAATTTCTGTCCTTCTAAGTAGTTCTGGGATTTGTTAGATCTACTGTATGTCTTTGTTCAGAGAATAGAACTGCGTATTACTGAAGTTAAGAAGAGTAAATCTGGGATACTATTGGTTGGGAGGAGCTTATATTCGCGCGGGGGCTAGCGCCCCCGCGCGGTTTGCAAAATGTAGACAGGTATGAAATTGCCAGTGACAGCCTGAGTATAGCTGAGCAGCTATCTGCCACCCCCCAGATCAATCTCCACCCCCTCTGCCAACGTCTGTAGCCAGCCTGGGAGTGGGGAAAACCCAGGGTGCCCCATCAGCTCCTTCCAGAAACCCACCTGGAGATCCGGAGGAAAGGGGGAGAGGGGGGTCGGGTGACCCATGTCCGAGCCCCCCTACCCTAAGCTGGGCCAAGAGGCTGCTGGCACATGCGGAGGCCTGCCAGCTGCCCGCCCGTGCTGGCCAAAAATCCTGCTCCGGGCTCTCGTTTTTTCTATTTCATGAAAAAGCCTTGCCAGGATTGGTAGTAGTTCCTCTTGAAAGGTTTGAAAGAATTCAATTGTGAATCCATCTGGACCTGGGCTTTTGTTTTTGGGCAGACACTTAGTTATCATTTTAATTTCCTCCATAGTGATGGGGGTGCTTTGATATGCTACATCCTCCTTATTCAACCGTGAAAGGTTGTAAGATTCCAAGAATTTATCCATTTTATTCAGGTTCTCATGTCTAGTGGCATAGAGTTTCCCATAGTAGTCTCTGATTTCCCTTTGAATCTCTGCAATATCTTTAGTGATCTCCCCCCTTTCATTTCTAATATGTGTTATCAAATTTCTTTCTTTCTTTTAGAGTTTTGCCAATGTTCTATTAATCTTGTTTACTTTTTCAAAGAACCAACTTCTGCTTGATCTTTTGTTGATCTTTTGGATTGTTTTTTGGGTTTCTACTTCATTGATTTCTGCTCTAGGTTTTGTTATCTTTTTCTGCCTCCCTATTTTGTTGATCCTTTTATTGATCATTTTCTGATTTTATAAGCTGCTTCGTTAAGCTATTCAGGTATGCCCCATTCTTCCTTCCTGATGGTGCTTGCAAAGCTATAAATTTTGTTTCAGTACTGCTTTTGCTGTGTCCCATAGATTCGGATAGTTTGTGTCTTCATTGTCATTTATTTTCAGGAAAGTTTTGATTTCCTCTTTGATTTCACCTCAGACCCACTGGTTGTTCAGTAGTAGGCTGTTTAATATCCAGTTGTTAAAGTTTTTCTTCTGTGTCCCTTTGTAGTTCACATCTAATTTCAGAGCCTTGTGGTCAGCAAAGGTAGCCTGCAAAATTTCTATCCTCTTGATTTTATGGAGGTATGTTTTATGTGCCAGCATGTGGTCTACCCTGGAGAATGACCCATGTACACTGGAGAAAAATGTGTATCCTGATTTCTGGGGATGGAATGTCATATATATGTATATATACACACACTAGTCCTCTTTCTTCCATTTCTCTTTTCAGGGATAGTATTTTTTGTTGGGTTTCAGTCCGGTTGAACTACCAAGTGGTGACAGGGCTGTGGTAAGGTTTCTCATAAGTATTGTGTTATTATTGATGTCCTCTTTTAAATTTGTCAATAATTGTATTAGTATTAGAGCCAAGGAAAGCCAGGAATAGACCCCAAATTGTCAAATGTCGTTTCCAAAACAAAACTATAAGATTACACACACAAAAAAGATATTAAATAAATAATTTGGTTGACATTCACCAAGTTTTCTTAAAAATTTCAAATCAACTGTTATTTCAGAAATCAGAGCCAGTAAACAAAAATTACACAAAGATGTTGTTCACTTATTTTCATCCAAAATGTTATACTAATTTCTAGATGTCATATGCTTGTGGTTATGATAATCTCCATAAACTTTTCATGAACTGCAGCTGAGCCCTCTGCACTTTTAAAAATTACCCAGAAAATATATTTTATCTTATTCAAAATTATTGGTAAGTGTATGGTTTAAAATATATGAAAATTTAATTTAATTAAAAGAGTTTTTTGTATTTGGGTCACACCCAAAGGCATTCAGGGTTACTTCTGGCTCTGCATTTAGAAATAACTTCTGGCAGTGTCAGGGAAACATATAGGTTCCCTGGTATTGAACCTGTGTCAACTGAGTACAAGGCAAATGCCCTACCCACTGTGTTATTGCTCAGGCCCTAACATATTTTTATCCTTGCTGTTTATATGTAATATAAAATAAACTTTTGTCATAATAAATTTTAAAAATTAGAGAAATATACATTGTAATTTTATGGAATGCTATCTAATTCAAAATGAACATTAAAGTGCATGTTTTATTTAATATGTGCATATTCACATATAGAAAAACATACCAGAATATGTTTGCATCATGAATCAGGTATAGGAAGATTTATTAAATATGATATTCTTGTTTCAAAGAACTAAGTCATATCTACAACTAAATTACATGTCAAAATAAGAGGTAGTAAAGAAATCATATGTATCACCTTGATGTAATACAATCTAAATAATTATTACTGAGAGAATGTATGAGATTTTATTACAGATTTACATGTAAAAGAAAGTATTTAGAAAAATTAATCATTAACATAATAATTTCACTCAATTTATATTAATTAAAAATTTATTCATCATGATATACAGAGTTACAATGATTTTTATGATTGAATTTTAGTCATAGAATGTCCAAAACTCATCCCTTCACCACTGCACATTTTTCACCTTTAATGTCCCTAAGTTTTCTTCTGCCCACCTGACTGCACTCCCCATATTTTCCCTACATGCCTCTATGGCAAACATTTTTCTTCTCTCTTTCTCTCTCTCTTTCTTTTTAGACAACTGTGGTTGACAATATTTTGCTATAGTGGTATCATGCAAATCACTTTTCTTTTTATAAGTACCAGTTCTTATCCAGAGTGATCATTTCTATCCTTGTCATAGGGATCTCTTCTCTTCCATAAGTGCACCATCCCATTGTTTGTTCCACACAAATTTTAACAGAAAAATAAAGGGCTGAAAAAAATTTTCTGTACAAATAGAGAATATCACAGCATTTAGGATTACCAGATTTGATACCTGGTACCACTTTGTTTCCTGAAAACTACCAGGAGCAAACAATAGGAAGAAAGCATGAAGTAACTCCTGAATATCTCCATAGGTCAATCACATTTTATAAAATAATATTTTTAAATAAATTTTTGCAAAACAAAAGAATAAATGTAAAGTGGGATATCGTCATAACTGTTATCAAAAAGTCATATTTAAGATACTAAGACAAATACATTAGGAAATCCTAATTTGACTTGCAGAATATTTTGTCAAATAGCTGATACTAGTTTAATGAATAGTTTTATTTATGAAAAATTTTATTAATGAATATTTTCTTAATGAAGAATTTTATATAATGTGAAAGTACTTAATATCAGAATTGTGACTAAAATAAAAGGCAGAACATGCTAACATGTCTCTTTTGAGTAAAATACTCAAAGATGGCAGAGGTGGTTTTGGTCTTCTTTATAGACAGTTGTAGATTTTTTCCACCTGTTATAAACATAAACTGCTAAAACATAATTTTCTCATCTTTTTAGAATACTTGCCCTTGACTAAGAATATAAGTGAATATTAGTTTTTGAAATTTAATTGTGGATAATACCAAAGTCCAACTAAACTTTGAGGTTTTATCATTAATGAAAAGTGGATAATTGGTATTTTATAGTATGTAGAAGTACATTGCTAGGATTTTTTCCTGTAGTGAGATATGAGACAATGTAATAAAATGGCTGTATTAGTTTATTCAAAATTTTAAGTATTTAAAGGTCTATGGAAATAAGTTTTTTCTTTGATTTACAGATCAATATAGTCTATTACAAAAATAGAGCTGTATTTATAAATTTAATGTAAATTATTATAAGAACTTAGCCTCCTTAGTGCCATTTGAGACACCTTCTGTACTCTAAATTTGAAAAAGCAAAACACCTGGACCTGCTATTTGGAAAGACTAGCCCTGAAACTTGAATGCATTATTGTGCAGCTTTTGATAGTAATATAGGGCTTTTCCTATATTAAAAGTTAGGCATTCGGGCCCGGAGAGATAGCATAGCGGCGTTTGCCTTGCAAGCAGCCGATCCAGGACCAAAGGTGGTTGGTTCGAATCCCGGTGTCCCATATGGTCCCCTGTGCCTGCCAGGAGCTATTTCTGAGCAGACAGCCAGGAGTAACCCCTGAGCACTGCCGGGTGTGGCCCAAAAATCCAAAAAAAAAAAAAAAAAAAAAAAAGTTAGGCATTCAACCTGATTGACTACCTATCTGATAGCATACTTTTGAACATAGGATTGGATTAGGCAAAGCAGCTGAGTGTTGAAGACAGAACCCAGGACAAGAGGGGTGACCTTGCAGGTAAAAACTTGAGTACTCATTTGGGGTAGATAGAATCTTATTCCACAGGTTTGCAAGAAGGCCTTAGCAATTCTTTCTCTCTCTGCTTTCACAATCCTGTCTTAATTTTGGTCCATATATAGAAAATAAATTCATCAGCATAGCTCAAGAAAAAAAAGTGCTTTTTCTACTCAGGGTTAAATAGAATTTGATGCCAAGTCTTTCAGGGTATAGCTAACATATAAAGGCAGAAACTTTGAGAAAATACTAGTACAGATAAGATAGAAATGCTGGGTAAAAGGGAGTGGAATAAGACATTAGCTAAGAGGTCAAAACTCTCTGATAACATAGCATTTAACCATCTGGCAAAGTTCCTGAGGAAGATTAAAATACACAGATAGTTTAGCTTTCAGAAATTAAAAAAAAAACAACAAGGTGATCAGGTATTTCTACTATTACTTAGGGCTTTGGAAACTGGAAAAATAGCACTTTTTATTAAAATAAAAAACAACATTTATTCAAGCAATTAGACTTAATTAAATAGTTATATATCCAAGATTGTCTAGCCAAGTACATCTCAGGAAATATAGTTAAGGAAACATTAGTTCAAATATATTGAGTTAGTATAGGTAATATGAGGCACTAACAATATCACTCTATACCTGGGAGCCTCCTGGTACATGCAGATTTAGTTCACTTCACTCAAGAGTTCAGCTAAATGAAAAACTATAAACCATCATATTTGAAGTGGTAAATAAAGCTACAAATCAAAATTGAAAGTATCAGTGAAAACCTTTAATGATTCAAAGGCCATAAAATTGATATGAGTGAAACCATCAATACTTCTAAGTCTTCCATCATTCATTTTCTTCAACAAATAGATGACATAGATGAGCAGACAAAGATAAAGAATCACATGATCTTTATAAGATCACAGAGCTATTTATTTATTTATTTATTTTGGTTGGGCAGTGACGCTCAGGGGTAACTCCTGGCTATGTATTCAGAAATAGCTCCTGGTTTTGGGGACTATATGTTAAGCTGGGGTATCCAACCACAGTCCATCTTAGGCTAGGGCACACAAGGCAGATGCCTTACTGCTTGTGCCACTGCTCTGGCCCCATTTTTATTATTTCATAATTACTTTAATTAAGCACCATGGTTACTAAATTGTTCATGATTGATTTTCTATTATAGAATGTACATCACCCTTCACCAGTGTATTTTTCTCACCACCAATGTTCCCAGTTTCCCTTTCATTCCCCCACCTGCCTCTTGGGCAAATATTTTACTTTTTTCCCTCTCGTTTTCTCTCTCTATTCCTTTTTTCTGATATGATTTTTACTATTGTTATGGAAGAGGTATTGTGCATGTTATTTTCTTTTAGCACCCAGTTCTTGTCTAGAGTGATCAGTTTCAATTATCATTGACATAGTGGACACTGGTACTCCTGGCCCAAATCTCTATTGTCTCTGAATATTATGACCATACCATCTTTTATGTCAGTAAGCTCTTTAAAATATCTAAAAGAGGGAGATGGATATTGAGGAGGAAAATGAATTGAAAACACTGAGTACTGATATCTTTTTTTTTTTTTTTTTTTTTTGGTTTTTGGGCCACACCCTGTGACGCTCAGGGGTTACTCCTGGCTATGCGCTCAGAAGTTGCTCCTGGCTTCTTGAGGGACCATATGGGATGCCGGGGGATCGAACCGCGGTCCGTCCTAGGCTAGCGCAGGCAAGGCAGGCACCTTACCTCCAGCGCCACCGCCCGGCCCCAAGTACTGATATCTTGAAGAAAATTTTCAAATTTTCTTTACAAGAAATCCTTCAGGGGCCGGAGAGATAGCATGGAGGTAAGGTGTTTGCCTTGCATCAAAAGGACGGTGGTTCGAATCTCGGCATCCCATATGGTCCCGGAGCCTGCCAGTAGTGATTTCTGAGCATAGAGCCAGGAGTAATCCCTGAGCACTGTGGGGTGAGACCCCCCAAAAAATAAACAAACAACAACAACAAAAAGAAATCCTTCAAATGGAGTCACTTAGTCAAGGAATGCAACTCTGCACAAAAGCATGGCCTGCCTGAGCATGTGAGTCCTTGACTGCAAGTTTTTTCAAAACCATTATGCATTGGATGGGTAGCAAGACTTCATGGGAAAAGTAGCTTTTCTTGTGATAATTTCTGCCAGATTAAGGTTCTGTAATTGTCCACATAGAATATAAAAATACAATATAAATATTCCTAAAAATTACTATGCATATGGGCATAAAGGGTATCCTCTGATTTCCTAAAACTTTCTTTAAACATTAATATATATATAATAAACAGTATGATGAGATATGTATAGATGCTCAATATATGCATATAACATATTCTAATAATAAGCACATATTCTATATTTCATAACATATTTTCAATACATATGCTACAATATAATATTTTAATAATGTTACGATTTACTTTGAAATTAATCTTTATATTCCAGCAAAAAAATTAATAAAGTTATTCAAAATTTGTATTGGAAGGAAGAGTTTCTGTTTCAAATAAACTCAAATGATAAGATAGAACTATTTGGAAGGAATGAATGACAAAATAAAATTATTAAAGAATGTCAATTTGATGGATAATTATCTATAAATACAGTTTCTGAAAGCTACACTGCTTGACTTTGTGATCTGAGAATTTAAATTAGAGTGCCCAGACTGCCTGGAGCCACAGGTCTAAATCCTGTCAAATATCCCTTCCTCTCTCTGAAGCAGATAAACCAGTTTACAAAAAGCTAGTCTGTGTGCTAAGCAAAGTATGGATAACTCAAAGACACTTTCAGATCTGGACATGAATATCTCAGTATTACAGGTTATTTTATTTTTTGTAAAAGTACACCTTAAAAAAGAATGTTTTATTCCAGACACATTGATTTACAATACTGCTAACATTAAGGTTTCATGCCTACAGTGTTCCAGCAAAACATTCTCCACCAGAGTGTTCACTTTTCCCAAACAGTACATCTTTATGTTTGCTATAATTCTGGGATTCAAACCAAAATATCAGATGAGATATTCAATGCATTGTGGTTACTTAAAATATAAATTTTTTTTCTACTCTTTTATTTACACAGATATCAAAAAAAAGAAATTAAAGATGAGAAAAACAATTTCGTACAAATTTTGGGAATATGATCTTTGATAATTACAGATATATAAAGTACTTTGGTATTGCAGTTAGAAGTTTAAAGGAAATTAACAGTGTTAGTGGAATCTTTATTGGACTCCTGGATTGAAAAGCAAAGAGAATATAAGGAAATACAAAAGCTACGGTATTTAAGGCATTTTTAATAATTCAGACATTTTTACGGCTGCTAACACAACCAGGCACCCACACCTCATTAAGGTAGTCCTCAGTTATACAGATAACATAATAGTCCAAAAGTAATAAGAACAAATTAATGAATTAAAAATACATGATTTTTGGCTTTTGGGTCACACCCAGCAGCGTTCTGGGGTTACTCCAAAAATACATGATTTTTATGGGAAACCTGAAGGTATACCAAAATTATCTTTGTTCATTTTCAAAATAAGCAAAAATAATGTCAGAGTGAAACTGTCACATTTATTTAAAGAAGGTAAAAGTAAAACCATTCAACATTTTGTTTAAAATAAAATATTGAACAAGGAATAGAAATAATAGCATCACATAAACAATATACTTCCCAAGTTAGTAATAAAATATTGCCCCAAGGGGCCGGGCGGTGGCGCTGGAGGTAAGGTGCCTGCCTTGCCTGCGCTGCCTAGGACGGACCGCGGTTCGATCCCCCGGCGTCCCATATGGTCCCCCAAGAAGCCAGGAGCAACTTCTGAGCGCATAGCCAGGAGTAACCCCTGAGCGTCACAGGGTGTGGCCCAAAAACCAAAAAAAAAAAAAAAAAAAAAAAAAAAAAAATATTGCCCCAAATGAGACCAAACAAAAATGCCAAAATAGAAAGGTTAATAGATAATTTATAATTAATTATAATTTATAATTATTTTTCTCAGAAAAGTTTTCTAAATATAAATAAATTGTATTATTCTTTTTATTTAATTGTTTAATTATTTAATTGTATTGTTCTTTTAACACAAACGATGAGTATTAAAGATTAATAATAATATAGGGATTCTTAGTACCAACAGATTTAGAAGCCTCTAAATTGTGTTTCTGCATACTAAATGTAGACAACGTGTAGAAAGTGTACTATATCTTAGAGAATTTCATACTTTAGATTACTCATACCAAATAAACATTAATAAAGTAAACAAAATCTCTAGAAATATTACTTCATTGTCACAATTTATAAACATTCTTTCCAAGGCACTCTTAAAATAAATTTTATAGAATTTTCTGGCTAAGTACAAGTGCTTCCCAAAAGTCAAAATGTCCTCAAACTCCTCCTTGCTACAGAAGAGAGCAGAATGCAAAGGCAAAGAACTGTTCCGGAGAATGCATGCAACACACACACACACACACACACACACACACACACACACACACACACACACACACACACACACACACACATGCAACACACATACACACACTCATTCATTTGATGTATAATATACCTACCTAATACCAATATTTTTTAAGTTTTTGTCTACTTCTTAAACCTAAATCCTTGTGATAGTTATTTCTTTATTTCCCAGGAAAATGTTCTACAAACATAGTAAAAACAGCATATTATCTTTGAGTGTGGAAAAGAAGTCAGGAATTTATGCCATAATCATCTATAGTAGACATCAATTTCCCCATGTAGATTTTCCAGTTTACTATATACTAAGAATTTGTAGGTGTTACAATTTTGCCAAGTATAGTCATTGAAAACATAGCAGCTGTCATGATTATCAAAGTCTTTTATCCAGAAAAGTTCAAATAGGGCCCTGGAGTATATGAAAAAGGCACCAGATGCTGGTGGTGATACCTGTCACAGTAATTGCAAAAAAAATTCTAATACACAATAGATTTGAACAGAATACTGGATTATGGAATATTTTGGAATGTTTTATTTTTTATAATGCCTAACATTATGTACTCATAGAAATGAGTTTAATAGCATTATTGAATGAATGATTGAATTTATAAATCAGTAAATGATATTGTGGTTTTAATAGAAATGTATCTTAATAGAAAATAATAGTATTTAATAGAAATAATTTAAATAATAATTTAATAGAAAATAATAGTATTTAATAGCAATTAAATAAATTAATTGAAACTAGCTATTAAAATAATTTAATAGTAATTAAAACATTTTCCATGTATAGTGTGATATACTATCTATATAATTTAGTTTGCCCTTGCATTCTGAAAGTTAACTTAGTATTGGAAGTATGCAATAGTTTGCTTATCATTTTTATGCCATCCTGTTAAATAAATTAAACTAAAAAATTTGAAAACATGATTCTTTTCAACTAAAGTTTTCAAACATGATTCTCTTTCAACTAAAGTTTTGGTTATGTATGAAAATATTTTAAAAATATTTAAAAAATTCAGTTTACAATTGAAAAATTGTATAATATACTTACATGCATATTTTGTATATTCACAACAAATATTTTATAAATTCACCTTAGGTTAGGAATTTAATTGTGATGGTTCCAAAATATAGAGAAAAATACCTTTCACTAGCAAAAAATATATGGCATGATACCAGCCTCAGACCAAATTTGAAATTTATCTTTTTAGATATTTTTTAATGTGTGATATATTTTTCAAAAATAAGGCTAAATTGAGGAGATTGTGCTAACTATAATAATATAATAATTATAATAAAATAATAACAAATATGTATATATACACATATGTGTTTATTTGTATACATGTATATGTGTATACACAAATGAACTGGCAATAGTACCGACAAACATCAAAAATGCCTCCTAAACCCAGTAAAAAAATCATGGCTACTGGAGGAATGGTTCATGTCTAAGTGGAGGAATGTATAAAGGGATATTATTTTTTTTGTTTTTTGTTTGTTTGTTTTTGTGTCACACCCGGCAGAGCTCAGGGGTCACTCCTGACTCTATGCTCAGAAATCGCTCCTAGCAGGCTTAGGTGACCATATGGGATGCTGGGATTCGAACCACTGTCCCTCTGCATGCAAGGTAATTGCCCTACCTCCGTGCTATCTCTCCGCCCCTAAAGGGGTATTTTTTGATAGGATGAGGTGACACTAGAACCTCGATAGTGAAATTGGTAGATTCTATACACACAGAGAATTGTTAAATTATCACCCTGAAATGCTATGATTTTATAAACTAATAAATGCCAATGGAAAGAGTGATATACAAAGTCCAGAGAAAATAGTACAGGGGATAAAGCACATGATCAAAATTAAGATTAAATGCCGAATACTACCTATGTTACTCTTGAAACCTGTCATGAGTGATCTTTGAGCACAGAGCCAGAATAAGCACTAAACATATCTGGTTATGAGTGAAATAACAGTAATTTCAAGAAAATAAAACATATACAAAATGGAAGGTATAATATTGCTGAATAAAACATGCATTGCCACAGCATACATAAACTTTTAGGGGAGCTCAGCCCACCAGATG
This sequence comes from Suncus etruscus, assembly GCF_024139225.1. Classification (NCBI taxonomy): domain Eukaryota; kingdom Metazoa; phylum Chordata; class Mammalia; order Eulipotyphla; family Soricidae; genus Suncus; species Suncus etruscus. The sequence continues at coordinate 103,443,123 of NC_064848.1, forward strand.
TAGCCTCAGATTTTCCTGGTGGGTAGAACTGAAATAACCCCCATGGGGTTCCTCAAAAAGCCCATTGTGGACGCCTTTTTCCCCTGCATGGATGGTTGAGGAATTTCCGAAGAGATGTTTGGCATTATATTTTCGGTCATTATTTGGGTCTCCTTTGTAAATCTCAGGCAAAATTGTGGCCTCTATCAAATAATTTGGCTCAGAAATTCCAGCACCAAATATTACTAAGAGAACCGCTTTTCTGGTTATATTTAGCCCTAAAAGCAAAGACAATGTTTTTTCTCTTTTTCCAATATATCCTTGTAGCTGCAGTCTCTGGGTCTCAAGGGCGAATGCAGATCCCTGGGCTATTGACTGCTCAGAAAATAGGAAAACACATTTTAGGGGATTTGGCTCCTTCCTTTACTTGACCTCTAAAACAATAGAGCCCAGCCCAGTGAAGATCAAGTTCCTAGATATTTCTTACTTCCTCCTAACCCTTGTTTTGCATTTGAGATTGGTTGTTAAAAGCTGACCTGAGTATTACCTTTTCTTTTGCAACTCAGAATTAATTTTGCTTTGTTATTGTAAACATCCTTCTCTGCACCTGTGACTGGCTTACCCTTATAGAACCCCCTATTTGGAATAGAAACTTGTCGCACTCCTTCCAGAAGACGTGTTGACCCCATTTACTCTGTGTGAGGTTTCATTATTTCATATTTCATATTTTGCCGCCCATGCAACCCATTCTCTCTAAAGTGGATTCACCGAAATCTCCCTGATGGCTGTAGCACCGAAGCCGCCAACATCAATGCATCATACTTTTTATGTAGCTGTTAATGCTATATAATTGTTTAATTAAAATAATAGTAATTCATAACAATTTGTTCTACTTAAAATTAATATTTTTCTATATTTTCTTTAACTTTCATTTTACTGATAATTCTACTGACTACCGAACGCATAATAGTTTATGTTTATATAAAATTTGTTGTATCATAATTCATAAAGAATTATGTAATTTTTATTAACTTGTATATCAATTACAGTTATAAGGAAATAATTACATGGGTCAATTAACTAACCAGTGAAGATAAAGCACTGTAAGAGTTATTCTGTGACAATAGGTAAATATTAAATTCAAAGTTGTCCAAATTATGCAGACATTTTATTGGGACCTTGCTACAATAGATATTATATTTTGATGTAAGAAAGGTCATGTTCTATACTTAGGTGGTGATTGAATCTAGATCCGTTGCTCTACTGATACTTAAGGTTTTGACTCTCTAAATAACTTACTGAAATAAAATTTGTTATTTCATTCCCTTAGTTGCTAAAATCCCATAATGAAAAACAATTGCCTCGTACAGGGAAAAAAAGCTGTGCGGCATCTGTATATGTACACATATATACATGTATATATGTATGTGTATTTATGTATATAAGCATATATGTGTATACATGTATATATGTACATATAGAACATATATGTGTGTGTACGTTTTATGGGAAGAAAAAGAACTACTCTTTGTATCAAGTGTTTAGTTCATTAGATGGATATAGTGGCTTTTATTTGGGGGAACAAACTTGACAGGGCTCAGGGGTTACACCTGGATCTTTGCTCAAAAATTACTCCTTGCAGGCTTGGCATCTATGAGATGCTGGGGATAGAACCTGTGTTGGTCCAGGTCAGTTGAGTGCAAAGAAATGCCCTACCGCTGTGCTATCTCTTCAGCCCCCAAAGTGGCAATTTTATATTGCAATTACTAACCTTTTAACTAATAAATAGCCACATATATGTGATAATAATGAGATAATTGAATAATGAGATAGTGGAACTGTCTTATCACATTAACATAGAATTTTGACAAGTATATCTTTAAGATAATTGCAGATTATCTTAATTTAACAAGTTCTCTCTAGTTTTATTTTTGAACACTTAAATTCTAAAACATGATTATAATTCTTTGATAATTGTGTTTGTCATTATGTGCTTATTTTCAGTATCGAGAATTATATTTCACAATTACCAGCTGGTTTGTGTTACGTTTTACTGGAGAAAAATAACAATTCTGAAAAAGGAAAATCATATTCCTGTTTGTTTTGTGATCCATCCGGTCAGCATTGCTATAGTCATAGTATTCTGACAATCGAGCTGCTTCAATTTTAAACTAAAAGCTTGCAGCTTTAGTTTCTGAAAATTTCTTTGAGTCAAATTCTGTCTTGCATCTAATTACCATTTTGATATTTTTGGATGAATAGCTAAGGCATCAACTGGCAGCTGAAAATGCAAGTGTTAGCTATCTCTTGATATCATACCACACCCCATGCTACAAATTTCTAATCGAAGCAATTAATAATAGAAAAAATGGGCTTAAACTACCTAAAGTTTAAAAGTAAAACTGTTAAACTCAGACAATTTCCATACTTGGTTCTTTAGAACTAGCAAATATCTTGTAATATTATTTCTAAAGGCAGCTTCAAATATTTAATGCTAGTAGCCAAGAAAACAGAAACAGAAATTAACAATAAAAGTGTATCAAATTTAGAAGCATCAGCACAATAGATGAAATTATGAGTGAAATAAAAATAAACTTTACTTATTGGGAGAAAATTTTCTGTCACCACATCTATAATAAATATCTAATAACTGTGATTTATATAGCATTTACAGAACTTAACACAAACAAAAAGCAACTTCATCATAATCTGGGAAGTTGGAATGGGAAAACATCCTCAAAGAAGACAAATAGATTGCTATGTGCCAAAAATTCATCTTCATCACTTATTTTCAGGGAAGTGAAAATGATAATGACAATGCAATTTATCAACACACCACTGAGACTGCCAAGCATCAAAAAGAAGGAAAATTATTGAAGAAAATGGAACCATCACCCACTTTTGGTGCAAATATCTTCTGGTACAGTTTCTAATAAAAACAATATGAAATCTCAAAGTACTAAGATTCAAAAGACCCAGAAATTCTATTAAATTGGCATATACTGCAAGATTACAGGAATGTTAATTCAAAAAAGACATTTGAAGTTTTCCTTCTAGAATATTCTTTATATTTTTAAAATGATCTGTGCCTCACTCTCATCTACCTACCTACCTATCATCTATCTATCTATCTATCTATCTATCTATCTATCTATCTATCTATCTATCTATCTATCTATCTATCTATCTATCTATCTATCTATCTACCTACCTACCTACCTACCTACCTACCTACCTACCTACCTACCTACCTACCTACCTACCTACCTACCTATCTATCTATCTATCTATCTATCTATCTATCTATCTATCTATCTATCTATCTATCTATCTATCTATCTATCTATCGCTTGATCACTAGGATTCACTTTGGAACACAGAGACAGTAATATCCCCCTCTGGAACCTTAGAAATGTGGCCCTATATATCATTCATCTATCTATCTATCTATCTATCTATCTATCTATCTATCTATCTATCTATCTATCTATCTATCTAACTATCTATCCATCTATCTATCTATCTATCATCTATCTATCTTTCTATCATCTATCTATCTATCTATCTATCTATCTATCTATCTATCTATCATCTATCTATCTATCTATCTATCTATCTATCTATCTATCTATCATCTATTTACCTATCTATCTATCTATCTATCTATCTATCTATCTATCTATCTATCATCTATCTATCTAATCTTTCCTTATCTCTCTCACTCCTCATATTTCTCTAAATTTATTTAAGTATAACTGATTTACTACCCCAAACAAACAAACACTGCACTTATGATTCTGTGTTCATCATTGAATATTCACAGTATCCAGGATTTGGAAACAACCAATGACCAAAAATAGATGAGTGGATAAAGAAATTATGGAATATATGCATAATGGAATTCTCTCAGCTATAAGATGAAATATTTCAGTTCACCACTACATGGATGAACTAAAGGATATCATGCAGAGCTAATTATACTGAATTAAAGTACAAATACTTAATTATTCTCATATGCAGAGCATAATGAAACACAGTAAGGGAATTAAAAAAATGGCCAATGATATCAGACATTGTGTGAAATTGGAATACACAAATGATTTGTAATGGGAGGGAGCGGGTGTGGAGAGATAGAGATGGGGGAAGGAGCATACTCTGTGGTAGGTGTAGTTTTTGAAATTTTGTTTTTCTTTTTTTCTAATAGCCTTGTCTGCTGCTCCTTCTGACTGTAAAAACATTGCATGTTAGTTTTTAGTTTTGGGGAGTTTCCACTTATTAGTTCTTTGGGATGCTTGCAATCGATTTTTTAACTACTTAGATCTATGAATATTCTTGGTGAAATTATATTTAAAAATCTCTACAGCAGGAGTTATGTACAGGTTTGGGGATCAGAAGAAACTCTAGCCCCTTAAGAGTCTGTGCTAGGGGCTTTATAGAACACTGGGACTTAAGCCTCCTTGCTAGCACTATTGAACAAGTTAACCAATAATTCACAACGGGACATGAAGTTTCTTATGGAACACTTGATAAGCTATGGGATGACAATGAGACAACACCAACAGGATTTCTGGACTTAATGAGGAAGACCTTAGGTCGTGTTCTATACTATAGGTGGACTTGAGTCTACAGTCCTAATACTGATCCTGCTGATTAAGCTAATAGTCAAGTACTATAGGACCATGAAATTTGGAATTTCTATGGTTTGGGATTTGGGTAGTTTGGACTGGCCACACTGCTTTTCATTCTCTTAGATTTTAGGCTAGTATCACCTTCACAGTGAGGCTCCCTCAGATACCCTTTTCTAAGACAGCAGCCTACAGCTCCTCTAGGTTGACCATCCCTATGGAGGACATTATTGTTCCTAGCATCTGTGTCTATGCTACCTAATTTGATAAAAGGGAAGTTGCAGAATGATTTTAAAAGATCTTCTTTTGGGAGATTCTCCTGTTTGTAGAGGGAGATTAACCTTCCTATGAAGAAAATAAGGGGTAAAAGGAGAAGGAAGGGGTTTACATTTCAATGTGATGTGTGAATTTCAGTGAGAAGAAAGGCAGGCCAAACTCTAGAAAGGAAAAGTATATGAATATAAAAATATTCAAATAGAGAAAAATCTCAATATAAATTAAAATTTATAATGACTTATCATTATGAGATGCATCTTTAGTCCCTCACTGCTCTCCAGCCATGATTTTAAGGTTCTTTAAGGACAAAATATTTTTCTCATTGTCTCCTGTTTCTGTAGTTTTGCATAAAATAGAAAACGAATCAATAATGTTATGTATAAATTAAAAAGTTAATAGATACTCTATTTCCTTAAAATAAGCTTGCTGATTAAATTTTTCTCCTTAGGAGTAGTAAACTTTAAATTAAAACGTCTATTGTAGTTTTTTTTGTTATAATAGAAGCAGTATTGAACTGAAGTAAAATATAAAATAAAACTTGCCAATGCTTAAATTTGATAGCTCATTATTTTATTCAAATATTCCACAATATATGACATTTTTCTTAAGATGACTTTCAAATGATTAATACAAACTGCCAGCAGCTTAAGCTTATTTTCTGTGTCTATAGAACAAAATAAAAATATTTTTTGTCCAAGAAATATCAGGTTTAGTTATTAAAAGAAAAAGGTGTTATGATGGAGAAAGATTGGAAGAACACAATTAATTTAGTAACAATAGTAACATTAAAGCTCTCATATCCAGTCAGATAGTTAATGGAAATAGATGGCTAAATGGCAGGAATAAGAACATGAAAAGGGGATAGCACGAGGCAGATAATTTCCTCTTTGATGCTAATTTTGACAAGGTCAGATGCCAGTTCCCAGATGTATAGCCAGCTTGTGGCTGTACAATCAAAGATCAAAGGGACAAGGTACAACAATGACCAATAGAGTAAAGCAGACCACAGAACAACACAAAATAGCTGGCCATCAAGAGATACTGGCAGACAAATTTAGCAAGACATCTGCATAGGACCATGTATAACCAGATTACACTGGAACTAGCATGTTGGGGTCGGGGTGATAGCACACCAGTAGGGCGTTTGCCTTGCAAGTGGCTGACTCAGGACAGACCTGGGTTCAATCATCAGAGTCTCATATGGTCCTCCAAGTCAGGAACAATTTCTGAGCACATAGCCAGGAGTAACTCCTGCGAGTCACCAGTTGTGGAGAAAAACCAAACAAAAAAAGATTGCCTATATGTAAAAAGTAAATTTGAGATATTATAAAGGAGAAAAAATTAGGACTACTACAACTCAAAAAAGTAAAGCCAAGCACATAAACAAATCCTGCCATTAATAAATTTCCCTTAAGCATCACTTTATTAGGAAACTTAGCTACTAAAATAATTTTAATTGTTTATGACAATTAAAGAAAAAAAGATGAATAAAAGAATAAAATAAATCAGCAGTTGCAAAAGTGAAGATAACTAATTCGAAATAACTTTTAAAGTAATAAAGGTACTATCACAATAGTTCTTAGACTAACTTCTGCTTTTATAGTAGCTCCACTGGACATTTAAAACTATGGTTATAAACCTTTTGAAATCTCTCTTTTAATTACAACTTAGAGTTTAGTCCACATCATAAATATATTATGTTACTGTTCATTTAGTAGTTTTAAGTCTAATAGTTTATTAGATACAACTACGCAGTTAGATTCTGCTTTCTTAGATGTACTGCCCCAGACACCTTTTGATGGACTCGCCTCAATTTTTGTAGTTCTAACAATTATTTCTAATTTATGGCTACTTTATTTCAGTGCCATTTGCCTAGATTAATAATTTATTCTGTTAAAAATTTCAGACTTATTTTTATTGTAGTGTTTTCTTGATGTAATCACCCAGAGTTAGCAACCATTTATGCATTCAGTAAAAATATAATTAAAATGTAAAACATTTCCTAAATTTTGGGGTGAGTCCTTTAGTGCCTTCAGGTATTAGGAATTCAGCATATTCAAAGCTGTATCAATTGCCATCCCCCAGTTAGTAGCTGCTAACTAGCATAATTTTTCCATATTTTACAATATTTGTAAAAGGGAGCCAAATATCAATATTACATCAGGCCCCTGTCTAAGCCCAAGCTTAAAGATAAGGGCAGTTATTTTTCAGTGTACCCTTACCCAATAAGTCTAACCCTTGTTTTGTTTAGATTTGTAGATAAGAGAATGTGCTTCAGGCATCATGCCACAAGGTCATTTTATTGTTCATTCTCAAGACCACAGGTCTGCAGCCCACCTTTCTTCCCTATTATCTCTTCTCTCTGAAAACTTCCTGTGACCCTGCAGATAAGATGGTTCCTTTGAGGGCATGAGTCTATCACCTTCCAATCTGCTGACTTTTTGCCAATAATACACAATCTTGATCTGTTATCTTGTTTCTAATTTCATTGGTACTTTGGCACAAAATAATCAAGATTCTTTGATTATATAGTTGGTCCTTTAGAGGAATTATTTTTTTCTGTTAATTGAGAAAACTTTAAGTTTAACTAATTTTTTTTACAATTCTAATTTACAAAATATTAATAATTAAACTTTTGCCTATAAAACATTATAAGAAATGTTTATGGAAAATTTATTATCTATCACACACAATAATATTCTTTTTCAAAGTAACATGCTCTAGGATTATGTATTCTATTTATTTCATTTGCATATGTCCAATGTAAATCTGATAGCTTATAGGGTACAGGAAGAACAATTCTCCATCCCATCATTTTTGTAAAGATATTATATAAACAAAGTAGCATCAGATGTGTTAGTTTTTTCTTATGAATCAGACTCATGTTAAATAACATGAACATTGGGTTACTACTTGATTTTGTAGGTCCTATTACTAGTGAGACAAAAGGAGCTTTAATTTGGTAGGAAGAAATGGGAAAAGCTCTAGGATTTTATGAATGAAGAGAGGAGTTAAACCCATTAAGAGTCTGGGTTTAGGGGCAGATATATTAGTTTGTTTAGTAGAATGACAAAGGCTAAAAAAAATAAAGAATGACAAAGGCTTAGTAGATATAGTTCCTTTAAGAAAAAGTGTTAAGCTAAGGGCAATGGCATATTCTTAGTTTTCAGTACATTCATTGTTCTCAGTTCAAAATAATTTATCAAGTAGTAATCTATCTAGAGGCAGACTGCTAAGAATACTGTATTTGAGAATCTTGATTTGAGAACCTTTTTTTTAAATAATATTTTTTATTTAAACACCTTGGTTACAAACATGATTGTGGTTGGGTTTCAGTCATGTAAGAGGACACCCCCTCCATCACCAGTGCAACATTCCCACCACCAATGTCCCAAATATCCCTCCTCCCCACCTCGCCCCCACCTGTACTTTAGACAGGCTTTCTATTTCCCTCATACATTCTCATTGTTAGGATAGTTTGCAATGTATTTCTTTCTCTAACTAATCTCATCACTCTTTATGGTGAGGTTCATGAAGTGGGCTGTAACGTCAGCCTTCTCTCTTTTATGAAAATTATTGCAAGAATGTCTTTCATTTTTCTTAAAACCCATAGATGAGTGAGATCATTCTGCGTCTCTCTCTCTCTGACTTATTTCACTCAGCATAATAGATTCCATGTACACATCCATGTATAGGAAAATTTCATGACTTCATCTCTCCTGATGGCTGCATAATATTCCATTATTTATATGTACCACAGTTTCTTTAGCCATTCGTCTGTTGAAGGGCATCTTGGTTGTTTCCAGAGTCTTGCTATGGTAAATAGTGCTGCACTAAATATAGGTGTGAGGAAGGATTTTTTGTATTCTATTTTTGTGTTCCTAGGGTATATTTCTAGGAGTGGTATAGCTGGATCTTATGGGAGCTCAATTTCCAGTTTTTGGAGGAATCTCCATATCACTTTCCAGAAAGGTTGAACTGAGAACCTTAAGCTTCTACCTTAAACAACAGATTCAGGTAAAGAAAAATGGTGAGAAGGAATTGAATGGAAAATTACTTGAGAAAATGATGATAAGAACATAGTAGGCAGGTAGATTTAAAACTCCTCTATAAATAAAGAAAATTTGATTATTTCTAATTTCTAAAAACAGAGAGGAACATAATTTTAACAAATGGAGCTTTGAAACTATTTAGAGGTAAGATTCTGTCATATGAAGACATCCCCTCCTGATATCATGAAACTTTCTCTTCTGTCCTTAATATTCTCAGGCTGCTTAATAGAATTTTTAAATTCTAGTGTACAGCAACATTTTTGAACTTACTGCCATATAAAATGTCATTATGTATGCCATTAACATTTTTTTCCTCCAACAAAATTTTTTGATATTAATTTATTTTTTGTTTAACCTCAGAAGATCTCAAAAGAGGGAATTTTTCCAGGAGCTGAAACAGGCTGCCAGAGAGTAAAAGAGAAATTATTATTATTATTATTATTATTATTATTATTATTATTATTATTTGAGGAATTGCAAGCTTAGTGCTTACTCTGGGCTCTACTCAGATGTTACTTCAAGTACTATTTTGAGGAACGTATGAGGTGCCAAGGATAGAACCATTTGCAAATGCAGACAAGGACCTCAAGTCTTATACTACATCTCTTGGAACACACCAGATTTTTTTTTTCTTTTTTTTTTTTTGATTTTTGGGCCACACCCGGTGACGCTCAGGGGTTACTCCCGGCTCTGCACTCAGAAATCGCTCCTGGCTTGGGGGACCATATGGGATGCTGGGGATCGAACCGCGGTCTGTCCTAGGCTAGCGCTGGCAAGGCAGACACCTTTACTCTAGCGCCACCACTCTGGCCCCAGAACACACCAGATTCTTAAGCAAAAAACAACTTTTATCTTAAATCAAACCATCATGATAGTAAATGGTAGTTCATAGTCAACTTATTTAGTAGTTAAAGGGGTACTTAAAAATTTATCTACAACTTTTGCTCTAATAAATTTGCCTCTCATATCCTTAGCAGAAAGAATATTTATACTCAAAGAGGCTTTTTCTGATTTCCCTCACAAACAGTTCCAAGAGTTAACATATCACTAGATACTATTTCAATTATTATTTTTTCTTTTTCTTAGATGGGTTAGCTTTCTTATTGTATCACTAGAATTTGATTTCCATTAGAAAAGAATTTATATTGTTTTCATATTATGCCTAAGGATTAAATTGATTTATTAAAAAAGCAAAAGACAGATTTTTCTTTGTTCTGGAATTAACAAGTTTCCTTACATTTCTTTTGTCTTTCAATTAAGAAAAAATACCATATTTTCTTTTTTTAATACATATATATATTTATCTTTATTTAAGCACCATGATTGCAAGCATGTTTGTAGTTGGGTTTCAGTCATAAACAGGATAATCCCCTTCATCAGTGCAACATTCCCACCAACAATGCCCCCCCTCCTTCCACAACTCTGCCTGTATTTGTGACAGTCATTCTACCTCTTTCATTCTTTAACATTACCATACTAGTTGTTAGTGTAGTTATTTCCCTAACAGCATTCACCACTCTTTGTGATGAGCTTCAAATTGTGAGCTGGTCTTTTCAGGCCTTCCAGCCCTTAACTCTATTGTCTCTGGGCCTTATTACAGTAATGTCTTTGATTTTTCTTAAAACACATAGATGAGTGAGACTATTCTGTGTGTCTCTCTCTCCCTCTGACTAATTTCACTCAGCATAATAGATTCCATGTATATTCATGTATAGGAAAATTTGATGACTTCATCTTTCCTGATGGCTGCATAATATTTCATTGCAAGCTTTTAGTTTAAAATTTCCAGGTTTTGGAAGAATCTCCATATTATTTTTTCATAAAAGCTGGATTAGATGGCATTCCCACCAGCAGTGAATAAGAGTTCCTTTCTCTCACATCCCCATCAGCACTGATTGTTCTTGTTCTTTGTGATGTGTGCCAGTCTCTGTGGCATGAGATGGTATCTCATTGTAGTTTTGATTTGCATCTTCCTTATTATAAGTGATGTGGAGCATTTTTTCATGTGTCTTTTGGCCATTTGCATTTCTTCTTTGAGGAAATGTCTGTTCATTTCTTCTCCCCATTTTTTGATGGGATTATATGTGTTTTTCTTATTAAGTTCTGTCAGCACCTTGTATATTTTTGATATTAGTTCCTTGTCTGTTGGGTATTGGATAAATAGTTTTTCCCATTCTGTGCATGGTTATTGTATCTTAGGCACTATTTCCATTTTTAGAATGAACTTAACTCTGTGTAATGCAATGTGACATGCTCTAGATTTAAAAATGCTTAAATTTTTCTCATATATAAATGTTATAAACTAGAAAATTGAATTTATTTTACTATTATACATAATAATTTAATATAAATCAATATCATAAGCATCCATACTTTAGATATTCATTGCTAAAGTTACACATAAAATCACTGTATTTCTAAATTTAAAAGGAGCACATGGATTCTGTTTTTTAAAACAGAACTATTTGGAAAATCTTTTTAAATTATCCATGCAAGAATCTTAATCACTTTCCATTTTGTAATACTATAAACTTTAAAATATTTCATTACTTTTTAATTGATATGCATTATAATTTAAAATTAATATTGTTTCTCAAATTTATTTTTAAGGCACCTGAATTTATTCATATGACAAAAATTATTTGAACTTACTGGTGAAAATTAACTATTTAATTTAGCATATGTATCAGCTAAAATGTGATTTGCATGATACTGTGTCATTCCAAATGAGAAACACCCAAAGCTTATAAAACATTTAAGCAAAATTTCATTTGAGTTGGAAAGCAATTAGAGAGTACTATGTAATAGCTAAATAATGATTTACCAGTTTCCTTTTATAACACTTGTCTGTTAAAAAGCCTCCTTCTCAAAAAAAATCTAATTCATAATTTGGCTCAATACTTTATATTTTAAGTTCAAAATTAATTTTATTGTAGTATGTATTATTTTAAACATTTGTTTTCATATGTTTAATCTTCATTTCTTGATCTCTATCTCTTTCTTTTCCTCTCTCCTGTATACAAGTATACCCACACCCACAAATATACGACTAAAAACCTTCAGTCTTTCTTTACCTTGTTTTTTGGTAAGATTATTTTCTCTAGTCCCAAATACATCTGGAAGGCTTACCATTTTATGTATTCTTTGAACTACATTATTACTATGGCTGGAGAATTTACTATTGTAAATAACTACTCTTGGGCCCAATAAAAATGGTGTTATGTAACGAAAAATAAGATAAAATTTCCATTAATGCCCATTGCTTATTTAAGGTTTATTTAAAAGGAACATGTGCCAAAGGGAGTTATCTGTGCTGAGTCTATGTTGAAAACCCAAGAATCAAAGCCTAATTATAGTTTCAACCACAGACTGTTATCCTTATGAATATGGTCATATATAACAGGTAATCTTTCTAATGGACTCTTTCCTTGTGGTTTATTGAGCCAATTTTTGCAACATACATTTTAAAAATAAAATTGCCCCCCGCGATTTTTCCTTTGGATTTTGAACCACCCCTGGCAATGTTCATGGGTTACTCTGGGCTCTGTCCTCAAGTATCACTTCTGGTGGAATTGGGCAGAAATATGGGGTACCTAGTATAGAACCAGATAGGTAAACAATCACTTCATCTGCTGTTCTATAGCAAGAGCCATCCAAAGTAAGATCCTTTTATGTTATTCCTCTTTCAAAACCTGCTTCTTGATATTGTGCAGTCAAGATAGTTGCTTTTAAGTCTCAGCCATTATACAATCTGCAATTTCATGGTTGTATAAGCTTCTTGCTCCATCATCCTATCCCTGGCTAGCAACACCAATATAGCTATACCTTCAAGATTATATAGTAAATAGAACCCAAATACATAAAATGATGCTGTGTAGTTACTTTAAAGACAGGAACTTTTATATAAAGTTCTGTTTTCTAGAAAAGATTATCTGTGTTCTAGATTATATGCTATTTTTTTAACTTTAGATCTAATTAATCTGCAATAAACACACACATAATAATTATTTGATTCAGAAAGATTAAGTAATTACATTTATTTGTGAAACCAGTGCTGCAATAAATATATAGACTTAATCAAACTTCTACAGGGTTCTCTCATGTCATTAATACACTAAATATGAAATAAATTAGTTTTTCATTGTATCTAAATTTATTGATAATCAAATTTTAGTTTTTTAATCATTGCTGGAAGTTCTCAAAGGTTACTATCAACTCTATGCTCAGGGTCATTACCCAATGTTGTATTGGTAACCATGTGACACCAGATACTAAACATGAGTCTTTCAAATGTGAAATACTAAAATATGAAAATTTTGACAATGATGAAAATGATCAATATTCAATTTGAAAAATAAACATTTTTTTCTAATGTAAGAATATCAATTGCTTTATATTGTTTTGGGATCATCCTACCTGTGTTCAGGGCTTACTGTACTCATTGTGTTCAAGGATAACTTCTAGATATATTTCAAGATTGAAACCATATGAAATATAGAAGATCAAACTAAGTTTGGCTGCTTGTATGGCCAACATCTCAACCCTTATAGTATCTCTCTGGCAACATGATTCATCAATGCTCTTATTTAAATTTTTTGGTTTGTTTGTTTTGGTTTTTTTGGCCACACCCAGTGATGCTCAGGAATTATGTGTTCAGAAATCGCTCCTAGTTTGGGGGACCATATGGGACGCCAAGGGATTGAACAGTGGTCCATCCTAGGTTAGCGATGGCAAGGCAGATGCCTTACTGCTCCGCGCCACCACTTCAGCCCCTCTTATTTATATCTTTACTCAATCTTTATAATGCTTTGTAAGATTCAATATAGAGGCCTTTTCTTTCATTATAGTTAACTTCAAGCATTAGATATTTCTAAATAAATTTATTCATTAGATATTTCCTAACAAAAACAATTACTTATGAGGGTTATTATGAATGCCTTTATATTTTCTTTCTATAATATTATTTTGATAAGCAAAATTGTATTTATTTTATTTCTATTTTTATATTTTTTTCTAAGGGGGATTATATGGAATGCTAGGGATCGAACTGGGTCTGTTCAGGTTGGCCGCATGCAAGACAAACGCACTACCACTGTGCTATCACTCTGGTCCCATTTATCTATTTTATTTCTTAATAATTCTTTCATAATTTAGAAGGAATACCTTTGGGGCTGGAGCTTTAGGGCGTTTGCCTTGCAAGCAGCTGACCCAGGGCAGACCTCAGTTCTATCCCCATCGTCCCATATAGTTCCCCAAGCCAGGAGTGATTTCTGAGCACATAACAAGGCGTAACCACTGAGTGTCACCGGGTGTGCCCCCCAAATAAACAAACAAACAAAAATCAAATTAAAGAAGGAATACCTTTGCATTAATTTATACCTTTAAAATATATTTGTAATTAAGATATTATAACATTTTTATATATGGCTTTTATCATAACATTACTTTATACTGTGCTGATAAAGGTTATATATAAGAGATACTATCTTTTTATTAAGATTATAAATTTTTCGTTAATTCTGTAAATGCAATTTCTTCTATTGATTTTTTATTATTTTAGGAATAATCCCACTTGGTTTATGTATTATGTTTTTATTTATATTTATTTTTAATTAATCCAATTATTGAACATTACAATGATATTTATTTATATTTATAAATTTTATTCTTTTGCATTTTACTATTTGTAAAATTCCACTATCACTGTTATATTGGCCTTATTGTGTTAAGTTGGAAAGCAAATACATACATGATTTTATCTATAATAGGAACTCACATCAATTCAGTTTTAGGCCAGCTGATATAAATCATTTTCATAATATAATATTTTTATATAAAGTGATACCACATTAATAAAACTACACTATAAACTGCATCTTTATAGTGACTTCTTTGCATATTTGTTTAATCAGATGCTTTCATGATACAAAATTTATTGAACAAAATAGAATATTATGAATTTTAAAGTTAATTTGAAATTGAAGATCTCTCTGTGTTTAAGAAAAGCAGACACTTGTGGAGCACATGTTTTGAAGTCTGTAAACGCAGACCATATGAGCACCAAAAATAGCTCCTAGAGTTAATTTGAAAGGAGACCTCCCAAATCTTGCAACCCAAGAGATGCAAAGGAAATGACAGCTCTCTTCAATAGGAGTAAATTCATTTCAAGGATTTGTTCGAAAGTTTATCTAGCATGTGAACCTATTTTTTAAATTTTTTATCATCTGCATACCAGAGATAGTATAATATTAGAAAAAACATTAAAACTGATCTTTGAGCCAGAAACTGTCCAATACAGTGAGCTAATTACTTAAAACAATAATGGGGGCACATTTGAGGCCTTTAAACAGGAAAATGTTTTCAGGAGCATGGTCTGCTCTGTTTTATTTCTCCTTAAAATGAAATGTATTAGCAATGACAGATGAAGGCCTGCAGGAGATGTGCCAGAGGTGTGGTGACAGTCTGGTATTCACAATGGATGTTTTGGTGTACCTCAGGCATCTGTTTTATATACTCTACATTGTGAAAGCTAGTAATATAGCATCGTTCTTTACATTTTACTGGATATTATAAGATGAATGTATAACACCAGAAATTTGAGGTGGAACAGCCGTTTATATTAATGGAATGTCAGATTACCAAGTAAGGGAAATTTTCAGCAGAGATTAAATCATTTCTAATAGCAGGAACTAATGTGTTGTGGTCTCTTTCTCTAGTTCCTTACTATGATGTGCATGACTAATTTGTTAGAAACATATAGACTCAATTACTCCCCTGCCAATAGAACTCAGTCACTTCTCAAAAAATAGAACTTAAAGACAATATTGTAGTGCCTATTAACTACACAATAGAAGAAATGCTGTAGCAATTATGTTCTAACTTCAAGTCTGCTTAGAACTCTAGGAGCAACGCAGTAATACCAGAGTACAAATTTAGAAGTGTAGTGATATAATAAATAACTAGAAATATGAGAGACATCAGAAAAGACAACAGTGAATGACCAAGAATGAAAATGTATTAAAAATAATAAGAGGTGGTGGGGCTGGAACGGTGGCATAAGCAGTAAGTTGTCTGCCTTGTCAGTGCTAGCCTAGGACAGACCACAGGTGGATCTCCCGGTGTCCCATATGGTCCCCTAAAGCAAGGAGCGATTTCTAAGTGCATAGCCAGGAGTAACCCTATGCATCACCAGGTGTGCTCCCCTCAAAAAATAAATAAAAAAATAATAAGAGGTGGACCGGAGCCATAGTACAGTGGTAGGGTATTTTTACCTTGCACGCATTTGATCTGGGACTGACCAGGGTTCAATTTCTGGCATCTTATATGGTCAACAGAGCCTGCCAAGAGTGATTTCTGAATGCAGAGCTAGAAATAACTCTTGAACACAGCCAGGTGTGACCCTAAAACTAATAATAATAATAATAATAATAATAATAATAAATAATAATAATAGGAAAAGATTGTTAGAAAAGATGCTATAAAATAGGGAATTTAAACATTCCAATTTTCCCTATCTTTCAGAATTATGAGTTATGACATAAATATACACATAAATATAAATCTATATGCACATACTCATTGATAAGTAATAAACACTTAGAAATTCATGGGAAGTAAGCTATGCTTCAGGGAACTTTCTAACAAGATTTTTTTTTTTTTGGGTTTTTGGGCCACACCCAGCGGTGCTCAGGGGTTACTCCTGGCTATCTGCTCAGAAATAGCTCCTGGCAGGCGAGGGGGACCATATGGGACACCGGGATTCGAACCAACCACCTTTGGTCCTGAATCGGCTGCTTGCAAGGCAAACGCCGCTGTGCTATCTCTCCGGGCCCTCTAACAAGATTTTTAAGAATATGAAAGTGACTCTTCCAAAGAAGATTTTTGTTAATTTATGTCACAAAGGTAGCCTGTCCCGAGAGATATTTGAGAGAGAGTTTATGGATGTATAAATTGGAAATGGGTCATACATAGGAAACCAGTCAGTATTTTGACCTCTCTGTGAGCATGCTGACTTGGTATTTATTATTAAGTATTCAAACAAGTTAACTATTTATTTATATAACTCAAATATCTATATCCCATTATATATTAGATAATTACTATACATATAACATTCTAATTTTAAATATTATTAAAATGTTCTTTTTTAAAAAATAAAAATATGGACAATTTATACTAAAACAATTCCATACAAACACATTTATCTGGATTATTTTACTATGTACTTAAAATACCCGAATATATAAATTTCAAAATAATATATATGTAAATAATATATAATAATATATAATAAATAACCATCTTTTTAACAATGTTAACAATTCTAACACCTCTTTTAACAATTTTATTCAGTGCAGAACTTAAAAATCTTCTCTATGCTGAATAGTACATTAAATTGAATTAAGTACCATATTCTAAGAATATTCAGATTTTAATAACAGTCAGAACACTGCATATATGACTTAAGTTTTAAAACAGTCAAACCATGATAACGCTATGTGGCTTTATTTCTTGTTTGCATAGGCACACTAAAACGGAAAAATACTATACATACAAATAAGTTCTTATCTAATAGAGATGGGAACACACAAATCTTGTAGTGCAATGGGACCTTACACCCTGAACATTGACATAAAGACCTGGCACAGGCCTCAGAAAAATGGGCATTCTCCATTCACCCCTGTTCTAGGGAAGACATCTACGAAACATCCAAGGTTGTCTATAACATCACCTGGAGGCAATCCTCTACCAGGGAAGACCCTACCACTGCTCTGACATCGACCTACTCAAAAGAGACTTCCCTTAACACTGAGAAGACTTAACAACAACAATGACCTGCTTACTGGACAGGGCTTTCTGTATTTCCCCTTAATTGTAAAGTGAAACTAGAAGATACTCCACACCAGTCTGACTTCAGTGTAGGATATGCAGATTCCAGGATCTTTAATACAGAAACCTGATGCCAAAAATAGAGACTGCGTGAAAAATAAAACTGTATTGGCACTATAGACAATGACTTGGATTGAATAAACTAATTTGCCTAGAGCCTAGAGTTGGTCTTATGCCAGGAAACTTCAGGGGTAGGGTCTCCTTATATTTAGACCAAGGCTTTTCCTTCCATGTCCCTCATATTTTGGTGGGCCTGTGCAAACAATATTCGCCACTCTAACATCGTTTTTACTGTGCTCTTTTGACTAACCCTTAAAAAAAAAACTTATACATTTGATGTTAACTTAAACTAATATGCATGTGCATGAAAATATAAAAAAATACTATGCCTTCAGTGTTTAAGGAGTAACATAAATTTTATGGCTTTAGATTGCTTTGTGTACTGCTAAGAAATGTTATAATGTACTACAATCTGGGGACTTGTGGACAAAGTAATTGTACATGGGTTCTGCCTTATTTTTCTTAATGTTCTTTGGCTGTAAGTTCAATATTTAGGCGTCAGAAAGGGGATTTCTTCTGAGAACTCTGTTTATGGGCGATTGTCCTTTCACTGTAACTTTACCTTGTCCTTTTTGCATCATTGTTCTCATAATTAAAAATAAATAATTAATTAAAAAATAAATAAAACAGTTAAACTGATCCAAGATTTTAAAACTGTAGTCATTATCATATGGGTTTACTTGAATATTATATTGTAAAACTACAATTTTAAAAATAAATAAAATTAGAAAATATATTAATTTTATTAAAAATAAAGTAATCTTAATAAACATATCAATAATTATATCATATATGTTATATAATATATGTTATATATTATTATATATTACATTATATTGTAAAACTAAAATATAAAAAATAAATAAAATTAGAAAATATATTAATTTTATCAAAAATAAAAAATCTTAATAAATAAACATATCATAAAATATTAAAAAGGGAAAATTTTAAAATTCAAAAAACTATGCATTGAAGTCTATATCATAAAAGAGAAAATATATAATTTCCTCATTGAAGTCTATATCATAAAAGAGAAAATATATAAATTCTTCATTTCTTTCTGATAAATTTTATTATCCAGTTGTTATCCACCACATCTTGAATATGTGTTAATTAACTAATTATGATAAATGTAATTTTACACTTCTAAGAAAATTAATGCATCATATATAAAACATAATAAAAATTTGTGTTTTAGTATAGAAAAAAGGAGGAAAATGAAAATGAATATATGCATTTGAAATGATCAGGATAGAGGTGGAGGGTCTCAGACACTTAGGTCATAGTGAAGGTACACTACCTTTATATCCTAAAGCACAAATGTTAATACTATTTTAACCGCATTACCTACGCTTAATAAAAATAAGACTGAAGGGGCCAGAGCGATGGCACAGTGGTTGGGCACTTGCCTTAAATGCAGCTGACCTAGGATGGACAGTGGTTTCATCCCCCAGCTTTCCATATGGTCTCCGAAGCAGGAGAGATTTCTGAGTTTAGCACCAGGACTAACCCCTGAACATCACCAGGGTGGCCCAAAAATGAAACAAAATGCTTATGTTAGTTAAGGCATTGAAAATATATATTTAAGAGAATGGATGAATTCATGATTTTTATTTTTTATATTGGGATTTTTTTTTATTTGTTGTTTATTGAGGCATCACACCTGGCAGGGTACAGGGGTTACTTCTGGCTCTGCGCTCAGAAATTGCTCCTGGCTCGGGGGGCCATATGGGAGGCTGGTACTGAACACGTGTTGACTAGGTCAGCTGCATACAAGGCAAATGTCCTACCACTGTGCTCCCACTCTCCCTGATATTGGGATATTTTAAAGGTTTTTATTAAGTACATAAATTTTTGTATTTATTCACTGTAAGATACTTAGTTAAAAAGTTGTTCATGATTGAATTTGTCACACAATGGTCTAACAAAAACAATCCCTTTACCAGTATACATTTCTCAACACCAATGTCCTCAACTTCCCTCATGCCCTTTCTCCCACTCCACCTTCTTCTGTGACAGGCATATTTTTCTTCTCTCTTTCTTCCTTTTTCCTATTATGCACTATGCATTGTAATATTGCTACTAAAGAAGTTTCGTGCTTATCACTTCTTATTCCTTAGGTATCCAGTTCTGAACCAGAGTGATCATTTCCAAATATCATTGTCATATTGGTCTTTCTTTGCCTTGGGAACTAAATTTCTATAGTTTTCTAAGAAATAGAAAAGTTGTTGTCCAAAAAGTTTGGAGCAGTTGACATCTCCACCAACAGTGAAGAGAATCCCTTTCTCCTCACATACACACCAGCACTGGGTGGTTTTGTTCCTTTAGATATGTGCCAGTCTCTTTGGTGTGAGAGATTATATCACTGTTTTGATTTGTATCTTCTTGATGATTAATGGTGATCATTTAATTTTCTTTATTTTTTGGGCCACATCCTGCAGTGTTCAGAGGTTACTTTTGGCTCTGCACTCGTCATTCCTGACAGAAAATGGGGGTCCATTTAAAAAATTAGGAATCAAACCTGGGGTGCAAAAGGCAAGGCAAATGCCTTACATACTGTGCTATCTCACCAGCCCAAATGGGAACAATTTTTCCATGTGTTTTTGCTCATTTATATTTCTTCTTTGAGGAAGTTTATGTTCATCTCTTTTTATAATAATAAAAGATATTTATTACATTTTTATTTCAATAAAAGGATGAATTTAAAGACAGTGATGTAATTGTTCATCTCTTCTTGTATAACTTAGGTGATTTTCCTTGTTAAGCTATTTACCACATAACCATGGCACACATTATACTCAATGGAGAAAAAATAAAAGCATTTCCTCCAAAATATGGGATAAAATGTTGCATGCTCTTACCATGTAATTATATAGAGTAATAGAAGTACTTGCTTTAGCAATTAGGAAAGAAATATATCAATTGTAGTCGATATATATCAAATATAGTTTAGAAGGGAAGAAATTGGAACCGGAGTGATAACACAGAGGTAGGGCATTTGCCTTCCATGTGGCCAATGACCTTGGTTTGATCCCCATATCCCAGATGGTCCCTCAAGCCAGGAGTGATTTCTGAGCACATAGCTATGAGTAACTCCTGAGCATCACTGGGTGTGGCCCAAAAAACAAAAAAAAAACAAAAGAAAAAAAAAGAAGGGAAGACATCAAGTTCTTTTTGCAGATGACATGCTACTATGTTTATAAAATTTGAAAAACTATACAAAAGAAATTTTAGGAAAAATATGTTTGCAAAGTAAAATGGAAGGTTAAAATATAATACCCCCAAATTCATAATTTTCCTATAAAAATAATAAAAGAGAAATAAGAGGTATTTTAAAATATCATATTCACAATTGTGACTCAGCAAACTAAGTATCTCAGAAGTAAATTAACTAAAAAAATGAAAGATCTATGCAAAGAAAACTACAAAACTATTAATGAAATAAAAGAGGATACAAGGAAATGGAAACAAACCACCTGCTCATGAATTCAGAGGATCATGAAATGGCAATATTCTCCAAATTATTGTACAGATTAAACATAATTCCTATAATGAAATCTATAACATTTTTCATAAAATAGATCACTATTAAAATTCATATAGAAAAATAAACCTAAATATTTAAAACAATTCTTAGGGGAAAAAAAGACTGGAAATATCACTTTCCCAAACTTCCAACTGTGCTATAAGCAGTAATAATTAGAATAGCATGGAATAAAGATACCTTTATTAGAATAAAATAGACACTGAAATCAATTTAATGCACTTCAATATTCTGACAGTCTCTTAGGTTTATGATAAATTAATTTTGATGAAAGAGCAAGAAATAAGTAATAGAGAGGCTGGATCAATTAAACAGTGGGGTAGGTTGTTACTGTAAATGTGGCAGACCCAGTTTAATCCTCAACATCTGATATGGTCTCCTGAACATGCCAGGAGTAATTTCTAAGCACAAAACCAGGGTATCCTTTGAGTGTTATTGCATGTGGTCCAAACTAAAATGATGAAGTAGAACAAGTCAAGTCTCTTCAGCAAATGATGTAAAAAACGATTTTCTACGTGCAAAAATTGAACTTGGGATTTCTAGTCATAAGAAAAATAAGCAACAATACACTAAATAAATATTATAATAAAGGAAACTAGAAATCAGAATCAGATAAAAAAGAGAGGTATTTTAAATAGGAAAAATACAGCGAATAGAAACTAAAATTCTGTTCATAGTTTTGACCTTGTCTATGGAACATTTTCAAAATAACATGAGACCAGATATGTGAATTTAAACTAGTATATCTTTTTAAGTTTCTTGTTCACATTCATTAACAAAAATGCTACTTATAAGTAACAAAACCAAAAGAGAAAAAATATTTTAATAGGTTCCAAATGTTAGGAGACACAATGCATTATATATATAATAATATATAATATTATAATTCAAACTTGCTGGAAAGAAGCTGGACAGAGCTGAAAAGAGAGTAATGGGTAAAACTTGTATGCACACTATTGGGTGTTCTTATCTTTAGCACTTCATATGTTCCTTATCAGTAGTGATCCTTAAATACAGAACCAGGAGTAAACCCTGAACAAAGCTGTTGTGACAAAATACCAATTAAATAAAGAAATAATTTACAAAATAAAGAACGAAAATAACAGGATACATTTCCTAAGAAGTTTTAATATGTTAATATATTTACTAGATAAGTAGCTGATATTAAATAGATTTATAGCATAGGTAAAATAATTTGATGTTAATTAAATATAAATTTTAAAAATTATAGCGACCAATATTAATATTATTATATATAGGTAAAATCAATGGAATATTTAAAGTGGAATTACAAAACTCTATTGAAATAATGAAAAATTAAAAAGAAAGAGTAAAACAAAAAGCAGTAGATATGTGAGAAACTATAAAACATTGGATTTAGGGGCTGGAGTAATAGCACAATGGTATGGTGTTTTCCTTGCAAGCAGCCTGACGGAGATCAATTCCCAGTACCTTAAATAGTCCCCCCAGCCTGAAAGGCTTAATTTCTAAACACAGAGCAGAAATAACCCATAAGCACAGTCAATGTGGTGGACTGAAATATAAAATATGTAAGTACACAGGAGAGTCACATCCAGAAGTTTTGATAATGAGGTTTTCAAGACTGTAATTCTAATCCTTGGGCTCTTATGTTCCTGTATGCTCTGGAAAGGCTTACTTTTAAGCTGGTTATGCTCATAAAGGAAAAGCTGCTTGAATTTTAATTTTCATGTAAACAAGCAAGATTACTTTCAACAATTATTTTAGCTATTTAGCAAAAATTTTATTAGCAACAAGAGTTTCTTCAGGAAGGGTCTACGGCCTTAGCCTTTGCTGGACTTGCCTTTCTGGGCACTGCCTTAAGGGAACAGCCAGGCCAGCTTTTGCTTGCCAGAGCAATTGATTGCCTGGGAGGTAGACATGATAGCTGAAATCAAGCACTTGTCACTCTCTTGGATCTTACAAAAATGTTGAAAGTATACAAAGTGCTTTTGTTCTATTATGTCTTTGATAAAGTTTAACATATTGTTGCTATTGGCCAGTATTGCCACCATCTGAGTAGACTATGCCCGAGGCTGAGGCTAAAAAGAAAGAAACCAGAGTTAAGATGGAGAGACATTGAGCAATTGTGGCTGAAGAAATAGTACAGTGGGTAGGACATTGGCTTTGCAAACAGCCAATCCAGGTTGATCCCCAGCACCCCACATAGTCGTCTAAGCACTGTCAGATATAGCCCTACAATAAAACAAATAAAATAAAGTTTATAATTATAACCTCTAAGCATAGTCGTTGTAGATCACATCCCCCAATGGTGGACTTAAATATAAAATGACATAATGAATATTATTCAGTCAATATTCCATTGCAAATGACATATATCACATTCAGGTAAAGTGTCAATAGGCATATGGGGCAATTGAAACATTATTAAATAATCGGTAGCATAAGTTTTCATTGGCATTTGGACAATAGTCACAATTAAAGTTATTTTACACATAGTTTATAACAGCAAAAACCCTTGTAAACTATTCAGTAAACTCCCCATCTATCTTCAGACAAGTCAGGTCAGAGAGCATTGCTCTATCTTTAGAGTAGTAAATATTTCACATAATGTAGTATCATCGCACACTTAATATGAGTGAATTTTATATTGCATAAACTATTATTGAATAGACATTTTGGAAAGAGAATGTCTATAGAATGTTATCTGTAATACTATTGGGTCATAATTATATAGTAGGTGGGAAAAAAACAAAAATAATAAGACTTGTTATTTTGTTGCTAAGAAAAATATCTACACTAGTGTTGTAGTAGAGCAAATAATGTATAGTTTCATCTATCAGCCTTCACAAAATCTTCCCTCTCCATCCCTCTTCAACTGTTATTCCTGCATCTTATTCTCCTCTATTATCTCCCTTATATTTCTTTTCTTTTTTTTATCATCATAATTTTTTTGCTTTATATCTCTCAATTTTTCTCAAAAATGTAATACAATAGGTGAATGAGATAATACAGTGGGTAGAGAACTTGCCATGTGCATGGACAATGTAGGATTGATCCCCAGGCACCACTATACTGTCATAATTGATCCTGAGCACAGCAATAGAAGTAAGCCCAAAGCACAGTCAGTGTGGTCCAAAATATTAAAAGAAAACAAAGATTACAGGTGAAGGGTTCTATAAATTGTATGACTGAAACTCAATCATGAACAACTTTCTAAGTGTATTTCACAATGATTCAATTAAAATATTTATTAAAAAGATATCTTCATGAAAATGTATATAAATTTTTAAATGTCGTTTGAAAAGAACCTTGCTTTTCTTCTCAAAGTTGCCATTCTTTGTTATTCTTCATTAAATATTTGGTCTTACAGAACACATTATACTCACCAGAAGTAATATATTGCTAAAATTCTTATTTCCACATGTATTACTATTATCCCTTCCAAGTTCTATTTTCTTATTGCTGTTTGCATTTTTAAATACTTCAGAACACTAGCAGCAACGTATATGCTCAAAGATTTAAGATATTAAGTGGGAATATAGCTACAATATATTAGAGTAGACTAGTTTATATTATTGAATATCACAAAATTTTATTGAAAAATATAGTTTAGATTCATAACATTTCTTCATATTTAATTCTGTATTTGAGTTTTATATTTCAAAAAATACAACACATTTGAAATGTAAGTTGTAGTTAATATTTTTTTTTCAAAGTTAGGATTTAAGTATAATTGAATCTGTAATAATAATTATATACTTTCTTCCATTTATTTTGGAAAATGTATTTAAAACTTCACAGAAAACACTACATTACTATATACCTATAAATTAGTAAGTTGTAGCCTGATATAGTTGAAATACCAATGTTCTCTTTAACCCAGTTCTCTAGAACTTAAGGACTTCATCAAAAGTTTTTTTGTTTTGTTTTGTTTTGTTTTATTTGATTTTGGGCCACACCAGAGATGGTCAGGGCTTACTCCTGTCTATGAATTCAGAAATCACTCCTGGCTTGGAATGCTGGGAGATCAAACAGCTGTTTATCCAAGGTTAGCGCATGCAAGGCAAACGCCAAACCACTTGTGCCACTGCTCCGGCCCCCAATAAGGTGCTCTTTTTAAAAAATAAAAAGAGCATACTCACTTCCCATTATATTTATCAGTAGTTCTTTCACACATGCTTTCTTTTCTTTCTTTTTTCCTTCTAACCCCAGTGCTAGGGTTCAAACTTAGAGCCCATTATGTGCAAGTCAAGTGTTTTAATGCTGAAATCATCAGTGTGACAGTTAAGATATGCCTTAAGAATAAAATCTCTAATATCAGTCTGTAATGAACATAATGTCTTTCTATATTGTATGTAGTCCTCCCCTATTATGTAAAAATCACTTCCTTTCCCCATTCCCCTTAACACTTTACAAATACTTTTCTAGCCTTTCTCTCTCTCACTCCTAATCTGTTATTTTTCTCCATTTAACTCGCTATACTCTCAGTTCTTAACTCCTCACAAATCAAAATATTTCCCCAAAGGCAACCAGCTGTGAACCAACACTGAAAGTGAAAAGATAGCCCACCCCCCCAGCTCACCTTATTGAGGTAAGAAAGAGGCTATCACCACAATGCTGCTGATTTGCTCTTTGCCACCCCCCTTTTCCCACCTCCCTTTGTTGTGTACTGTTGCTTACTACTAAATTTGATTTTTGAGAGATCCTCAAAAGAGTCATTTGAGAACATTTGCTGATCCATGATTGCGGGGAGCCATTTTTCAGACTCCAAAAGACCACATCAAATACTGAGGTTGTGCTCTGGGTTTTATTCACCTTACCCCAGACTATTTAAAAGACTTAAAGGGGGTATGTATATTTTCTCCATATATTTCTTTAGATGCATGTCCTTGATAGGTAAAGTCTCATTGTGTATTTCCTTATGTAGATGTAGTTCTAACAATCTTTTTTTGAATTTCTTTAGTAGGATATTCTAGTAGATAAGTTTTTCTTAGATTCTGAGTTTATGTTAGAACCAGTTTATAGAGACTTTTTGTTTGATATTTTAACCTTCATATGCACCAATAACATCACGAGGCATTGTTCCTTTTTGCACAGGCACATTAAAATGTGGAAAATCTTATGTATAGAAATATGTTCTTATCTAATCTGAAAAGGCACTCATAAATTTTATATTGCTCACGGGGGCTTTTACTCTGTCACAGTGACTTGACTTAGGCTTCATTCAATCACACATCTGCCAGTCACACCTGAACTTTGGATCTTATCTTTGGAACTTGCACAGTTTTCTGCACCACCACCAGGAATCAAATTTCTATTGAGGAAGAACCTACATTTGCACTAGCAATGACTTACTCTAGAGCAGATTCATATGATATCTTGATTACTTGGAAACAGCAACAACTTGCTTTCAGGAGAAATAACACTACATCCCCACTTAATGGTGAGATGAAACCAAAAGGTGGTCCTTGACATCCTGACTTCCAGCTAAGATCTGTGTAAAAACCATGATCTCTAATTATAGAAACCTGACTGATACACCCTAAATGAGGAAAAGTTTTACTGGAACCACAATTTAAAAATTTTGGAATTAGTCAACTTAGTATGATCAGGTCCTGTATATGTGGTCTTATGGCATGGTTTTTCATGAGTCAGGTCTCACTATTTTTAGGCCAGGCATTTTTTCATTGTATTTCCCACAACTTCTGCTACACATATGCGAAAACCTATCACATCCTCTTACTCATTTTTCTTCTTTTAAAATCTTTTTTATCTTTTAAATAGGGGCTTCCACCTTTTTCATAAAAAATTGGAACACTAATTACTTTGTTTTACCTCATATTTATGCATTTTCCTATAAAACTAAAAAGAAAGAAAAAAAAGAAAGGATTGTGGCCAGGGGCCAAGTGGTCCCAGGTGCATTGATGCATAAATAAAAAAGAAAGAACTAAATATCCAAACAAAAGTCAACATCAATGGAATCAAAAGACCTAAACTTTTAACAATCTAAACTTAAATAGACTTTTATACTGGCAGGCCAGGGGCAGAGTGGTGGTATGGGATGCACTCTGGGAACATTAATGGAAGAAGGTTAACACTAGTGGTGGGAATAACTCTGATTCACTGTATAACTAAAATTTAATTGAATGAAATTTACTTTAAGAGATATGATAGAAGGAAAACAATGGACTTCTCCAGACTTAAAAAATCCAAAGAGATGCATGTTCAGTAGAGAACACGGTTCTTTCTTTTTCTTTTATGAGAAATATGTGAGAAAAAACACAGGGCAATCATTACTTGTTTTTCTTAATATTTTTTGGCTCATTTGAATGTGTTTTGCCTTCTAGTTTTGTTTATTACCTTCCATGTCATTTTCCAAATGAGAAAAATATTTCTTTCTTGAATTTATTAATGGGTGACACTTAAGCAACATATAGGGTTAATTGAAATTTTTGTGTGACTATATTCTAAAGGCAGTTTGTCAATAAAACAGTGTTATCATTTTTATTTAAAATAAAAAGAATGAAAACTATATGAAGGTTTCCTTAGAACTAGTAATAGAGCAATATGTTGATAGTAAATAATTGGTACTAGTAAATCACTAAAATTTTATTAGCAAATAATCAGAGGGTATAATTAATATAAAGTATCAGTTTATAAAATTCTATATGGGTCTCCATTACACAAAACATTAAATGGGCCGGAGAGATAGCATGGAGGTAAGGTGTTTGCCTTTCATGCAGGAGGTCATCGGTTCGAATCCCGGCGCCCCATATGGTCCCCTGTGCCTGCCAGGAGCAATTTCTGAACCTGGAGCCAGGAATAACCCCTGAGCACTGCCAGGTGTGACCCAAAAACCAAAAAAAAAAAAAAAAAAAAAACCATTAAATGAGGTTAATTCTTTTAGTGGGAGGAAAATGTTGCTAAAATATATATTTCTTCAACTTAGTATTGTTTAATGGATGACTTTAGTTATTGTTATAAAATTAGAACTAAAGTTTTAAATTTAAAGCTGTAATTATGGTACTTGCCAGTCAATTATTTGGACTTTAAAGATATTAATATAGAGAATAAGTAGATGGGTTTCATGGATTTCTTCAGCAATTGGATAATTATCTGGGCACTCAATTTTTCTATGATTCGTCTGTTTCTATTATCTATAGGTCAAAGTGAATTCAAGCAGGTTCTAGGATGATAAGATTTTCATTATTGTCCTGCATTCCTCATAGATTAGACATCTTGAAAAAGTCATATAACTTTCTTGTTGATTTTCTGGGATGAAGCCACAAAATGTTCTTGATTCTTGTATGTGTTCAATTTGGCAATCTGCCTTCTTTTCTGTACACTAATTTTTTCACATACTTAAACATTTTTAGTTTTATTTACAAGTATAACATTCTAAAGTAGAAAAATCATTTTAGGTGTACATATAATTTATAATTCATAATATCAATCATCTGCCTGATTATTGTACAAGTGTAAAACATGAGCTTTATAAAACATGTGTGTCAACCAACAATTAGTTAATTTAGTTTTACCAAACCAAAACTGAACAAAAAATATTTGTATTCTATAATTCAGTAACACACTTTAGGTACATTAAGAGTTGTAAAACAGGGGCCGGGCGGTGGCGCTCGAGGTAAGGTGCCTGCCTTACCTGCGCTAGCCTAGGAGACGGACCGCGGTTCGATCCCCCGGCGTCCCATATGGTCCCCCAAGCCAGGAGCGACTTCTGAGCGCATAGCCAGGAGTAACCCCTGAGCGTCACAGGGTGTGGCCCAAAAACCAAAAAAAAAAAAAAAAAAAATTCAGTATAAGAGTTGCAACATGAGGGCCCGGAGAGATAGCACAGCTGTGTTTGCCTTGCAAGCAGCCGATCCAGGACCAAAGGTGGTTGGTTCGAATCCCGGTGTCCCATATGGTCCCCCGTGCCTGCCAGGAGCTATTTCTGAGCAGACAGCCAGGAGTAACCCCTGAGCACTGCCGGGTGTGGCCCAAAAACCAAAAAAAAAAAAAAAAAAAAAAAAAAAAGAGTTGTAAAACAGGGAACGAAGAGATAGCACAGCGGTAAGGCGTTTGCCTTAGATGCAGAAGGACGGTGGTTCAAATCCCGACATCCCATATGGTCCCCTTGGCCTGCCAGAAGCGATTTCTGAGTGTAGAGTCAGGAGTAATCCCTGAGCACTGCCGGGTGTGACCCCGCCAAAAAAAAAAAAAAAAGAGTTGTAAATCAGGGGCAGGGGAGATAGCATGGAGATAAGGCATTTGCCTTTCATGCAGAAGGTCATTGGTTCGAATCCCAGCATCCCATATGTTTCCCCGAGCCTGCCAGGAGTGATTTCTGAGCATAGAGCCAGGAGTATCCCGAGTGCTGCCGGGTGTGACCCAAAAACCAAAAACCAAAAAAAAAAAAAAAAAAAAAAAAGTTGTAAATCAGCTAAATCACCCAATACCCATAGACCATCAGATAAGGGACTTATCTCCAAAATATACAAGGCACTGACAGAAATTTACAAGAAATAAACATCTAATCTCATCAAAAAATGGGGAGAAGAAATGGACAGACACTTTGACAAAGAAGAAATACAAATGGCCAAAAGACACATGAAAAAATGTTCCACATCACTAATCATCAGGGAGATGCAAATCAAAACAACTGTGAGGTACCACCTCACACCTCACACATAGTTTTGGTTTGGTAAAACTAAATTAACTAATTGTTGGTTGACACCTCACACATCACAAAGAATGAGAATAAACAGTGTTGGCGGGGATGTGGAGAGAAAGTAACTCTTATCCACTGCTGGTGGGAATGCGTCTAGTTCAACCTTTATGGAAAGTGATTCCTCCAAAAACTGGAAATTAGGGCCGGGCGGTGGCGCTGGAGGTAAGGTGCCTGCCTTGCCTGCGCTAGCCTAGGACGGACCACGGTTCGATCCCCCGGTGTCCCATATGGTCCCCCAAGAAGCCAGGAGCAACTTCTGAGCGCATAGCCAGGAGTAACCCCTGAGCGGCACAGGGTGTGGCCCAAAAACCAAAAAAAAAAAAAAAAAAAAACTGGAAATTGAGCTCCCATACGATCCAGCTATACCATTCCTAGGACTCTACCCTAGGAACACAAAAATACAATACAAAAACCCCTTCCTTACACCTATATTCATTGCAGCACTATTTACCACAGCAAGACTCTGGAAACAACCAAGATGCCCTTCAACAGACGAATGGCTAAAGAAACTGTGGCACATAGATACAATGGAATATTATGCAGCTGTCAGGAGAGATGAAGTCATGAAATTTTCCTATACGTGGATGTACACGGAATCTATTATGCTGAGTGAAATAAGTCAGAGAGAGAAAGAGAAAAACGCAGAATGGTCTCACTCATCTATGGATTTTAAGAAAAATGAAAGACATTCTTGCAATAATAATTTTCAGACACAAAATAGAAAAGAGCTGGAAGTTCCAGCTCACCTCAGGAAGCTCACCACAAAGAGTGATGAGTTTAGTTATAGAAATAACTACATTTTGAACTGTCCTAATAATGAGAATGTATGAGAGAAATGGAAAGCCTGTCTAGAGTACAGGCAGGGGTCAGGTGGGGAGGAGGGAGATTTGGGACATTGGTGATGGGAACGTTGCACTGGTGATGGGTGGTGTTCTTTACATGACTGAAACCCAAACACAATCATGTATGTATCAAGGTGTTTAAATAAAATATATATATAAAAACAAAAAACAAACAAACAAACAAGAACCCCAAGAAAAAATATGACTGTTTTTAAAAATGAATTGGCTGCATCATTTTACATAATATTTCATTTTGTTTTCCAAGTGCACAAGAGGATGTTTAGCTACATTTTATGTGCAATGTAATATAAGTAGTAAATATAACAAAAATTATTTAGATGTTCAAGACTGAATTGCCTTATTTTTCTCTAAATTGGTACATTTTTTTAGATTATTTGTAGAAGCCATTTTAATTAAATTGAATTATATCAGTGTATATATTAACAATGTCAATATCATGATTACTTTAACAATATATTTGGAAAGGATTCTTACAAAAGAAATTACTTGAAAATGATCATTATTGAGGTTGGAGATATACTATAGAGGTAAGACACTTGCCTTGCACATGAAAACCTGTATTTAATTTCTGTCACTATACATACAGTCTCCTCACTCCCATCAGGAGTAATATATGGTGCAGAACCAGAATTATCCCTGAGCACAGTTGAATGTGGCCCCAATATAATAAAAATGTTTAAATATATGTATTCTAATAATAATAATATAAGTAAAATAAAATTAGAAACAATATAAAATTTATTAATTTAGCCTGCTCCACTGGAAATAGTCAAATTCAATATCAGTTTTCAAAGAATTAGTCCAATACAGAAATTAATGGATTTTTTACTTTAAGTTTCTTGAATTTATAACAAGTCTGATGAACAATCAGCCATGCCATTAAGCTTGGGTCATGTTACTAAACTTCAAGCTTACTAAAATTATTGTAATTAATTTTATATATTTTCTCAATTGAATAAATAAATAGCTTTCCTGAAAGTGAAACAAAACCTAATCCAAAAGTAACTTTTGAAAATAAAGGTATGTATTTGGGAAAGTAGTTTTGATTCGCTCAATGAATTTTCTATTGCTGCTATAACAAAATCCCACACACCAAGTTGGTAAGTTAGAAAACCACACATTTATTATCTTAAATTCTGTAAATTAACTACTGGGCATGAATCACATTGTTTTAAAATTCAAGCAGCATCACATGAGCTACTTTCTGGACACTCTAAGAAAAACATAATCTGTTCCCTTGCCTTTTCCAACTTCTATGGCAGACCACATTTCTAAAATCAGGACCCCATTTATCCATTTCTAAAGTCAGCTTTAAAACCACTTTCTGTTCATTCTTTCATAATCACATCTCCTTTGCCTCTTCACTTACATCCCTGTCTCCCCTGTCTAGGTTCTCTTGCAATTGCATTAGAAATCCAGTAATCCAAAGTACCTTCTCATTTTCAATATTGTCTATCAGCTCCTTGGTTTCCTCTTGTATGTAACTAAAAATATAGAGAGATTTCAAATATTGATACCTATGTATATTTAAATATGCATAATATGATTTGCCTTTAATTATATAATTGAACAATTTAATATTTAGAATTATTTTAGGCATATCTTTACCTAAAATATTTCACTAAGTGATATCACCATTTATATTTAGGATATTTTCCTTAATCTCTAGGAATCACGTCAGATCTACTTTCTTTTATTTACCAAGATGGATATAATAATTGCTCTCTCCTACATCCCTTTTCGGTCTGCTAAAATATATGTCCATTTATCTGAATCAAAATAATAATCTCAATTTTCTTTCTTTGGGGCCGGAGAAACAGCATGGAGGTAGGGTGTTTGCCTTGTATGCAGAAGAACGGTGGTTCAAATCCCAGCATCCTGAGCCTGCCAGGAACGATTTCTGAGAGTAGAGCAAGGAGTAACCTCTGAGCACTGCCAGATGTGACCCCCCCAAAAAAAAAGTTCTATTTTTTTTCTTTATCTGTGCTTGATTCCTATTTCTATGATTAGCCTAATTACCATTCCAATAGGCTATATACCACTTTTGTCATCAGGAATGTGATCTGCAGGTACTCCTAGATTGAGAATGAAATGGGATTGTAACCTCAAATTGGCAAATGTTACAAAATGTCATAAGTAGGACTAATGGGTGCCAGACTTCAGAGTTTTGAATTAAAAAAAAAAAAGATCATCTACTGCATTTCAGTAATACAACATTATTCCATTTAAAACTCATACCATTCAAGTAGCAGGAGTGATGGATGACTACTGAAATTAAAAGACAGTGCTGGAAAATTAAAAAGGTCAAACATTGCTGTCTGAAATGATGATTTAAGTGCTCACATAACAATGAAGGAAATATTTTAAGAAACTATCAGATGGGAACTTGCCCTTTCTTTCTAATATCATCTTGACTAATCCAATTTTGTTTCAGACAGCCTGGACCTCTCATCCATTGGTAATAGCACATTTCAAATTTATAAGTAATCCTGACTCCAGGTTTTTAACTTTTCAGAGTCTTACTTTCTATGTAGAAAAATATTTTAATTTTTAAAGGGAAATATGTTTAAAATTAATTATTGTCTTTGTACTTTTTATAGTCATTGCACTTGGCATTGTTCAGGTCCCTTACTCAAGTAAACATATAATTTCAAAGATTAAATACAGTAATTTACATATACTTTATATTAGAACTAACTAATCCTCATTTGACCTTGCAAAGTGTTTTTAAATCATATTTTCAAGAAAGTTTTTGTTTGTTTGTTTGGGTTTTGTTCCACACCTGGCAGTGCCCAGGGGTTACTCAGAGCTCTGTGCTCAGGAATCCTCCTGGCAGGGCTACCGAACCATATGGAATGTTGTGGATTGAACTCAGGTTAGACAACTTGCATGGCAAACACCCTATTCCCTGCGCTATCATTCCAGCCTATTCAGAAAGCCTTTGTGAGTGAAAATTACAACTACAAATATAAAACTTGGACTCATTTGAAGGTAATAGAAATACTCTGTGTTTTTTTTTTTATCAATATAAAGTTGTGTAATTTGCCTAATATAATTCCCTACAGTTTATGTAGAAGTAGATAATTGAATAAAATTTGTAGTGATATGTGTAAGACATATAAGGTACAATTTGTCAATCTATTCTAGTATATATAACCTCGGAAGGTATTTGTATAAGTATGTAAAAGGGAGTGTAGAAATAGAGAAAGAGAACGAGGAAAGAAATTTGAAGTAATTAAATAGAAAGATTCCTTATAGGAATAAAGACTCCTGAAAGTGAGGTGTCCAAATCACTCTATTTTTAAAGATATAGTGCATGAAACCACAAAACATATATAAATATATATATTTAAAACTAAGTGTTCTTTTAATCTCAAAAATGTGAGATAATGACTAGCCATTACTCTGGGCCCCAGTCTGTATACTGAATATAATAAGATAAATGTGCATATGGAGTTGTCTTTACCTCATATTTTATGAAGTATTTAAGATTTATTGTACATTTAGCTAAAGACATTTATCAAGAAAAAGGCAAATTTTAAAATATAATCAGTTTTAGATTTTGTCTTCTTTCTGATAAAAAAAAGCAGCATATTATTTCTTTGTTGCAATCAGTTAGAGAGAAAATGATAATATTACTTTCTGTATCTCAGTACTTTTCACTTAAAGGTCCCAAAGAGCAGAAACAAGTTTGCAAATAAGAATTAATGAACCCTTCAAAATGCCCTTATGAGTTATGTAAATATTATTTCAGTAATTTAAACATCTGAAATCCAGTAACTTTGACGGTGCTGTGACTTACTCATGGCTACAGATTAAATTGAAGGACTAAACTCTACTTCTGGAACTAGGCTGCCAGGTTTCCACAATGTTGCTTGTTGTAGTGACAAAGCAAGATTCCTATATACAAAATGGAAGACACATGTAGTTTTAATTTAGATCAAATTTATCAGATACTTCACTGTTCCAACTTTTAAAGTGCCCTTCCCTTTTCTGGAATCGTTCCATAGGATTGTAAGATGCCAAGTTACTATGCTTTTTGGCTGCCATTTGTCTTTCGTGATTTCCTACTAACTTCTATGGATTCTTGAAAGCATGCCTATCTCTTCCCTGGTGTCCAATGCAGATTTTTCTGGTTCAAAGGAATTTACATCAAATGGGGAGGAATTCTCTCTTTGGATGAGGGCTGTTGGGAGTTAAAATTGTGGAGTTGGCAGAATGTCCTCTATGTTGTATACATCTTTCTCTGTTTTACAGTTCATGCCAATAAATATGTTTTTCTTTTATTTTAAATTTTCCTGCTGTGGTGTCCTGTTCATCATCTCTGTTCTCCGGATGAACTTTCTTTTACTGACATGATATACAGAGGTGTGCAGTACAGATGGGTTTTAAGAATTTAAAAAATATGCATATTTTACGGAACAAAATGAGATTATATATAAAATCAGGTGAAAGTCAAGATTCTGACAGGAAATATTTAATAGATAACATAATGAAATTAAAGGGTCAAAACATATCATCAGTGGTAAAAACACTTAGTAAATCTAAAACCTGGTTTTAAATAATAACAGAAATGTTAGAAAATACACAGTTCTTCTGTTGTAATTGAATTCCAGTAATATATATCTACATTTTTCCTACTCAGAAATACATTATTAAAATCTCATTGTAGTGAAGGATAACTAAGTGGATTAAATTTATTAGCATATTGTAAATACTGACCTTTTTCATTTATCTGACATTATATTGGAATCCCTCCCGAATTTGCTATTAAGCACATATGCATCTCTTCAGTAACTACTGGGGGAAAAAAGGCCAGAATTCAGAAGAAAAAAATAATAGTGTAATATGACACCAAAATGTCTTACACAAAAAAGGCTGATTAAAAAGCAAGTACTTAAAGAAATAAAATGGGTTAAACTTTATACTGAATTAACTATATTACCTAGTGCTTGGGAGTCACCTGGTCCTACCCAATGATGATGATGGAAGGGGTAAGGGCTATGCTGTACTCTGGTGCAGAGAGTCTTTGTATTCATCACATGTCACTCTTAAGAAGATGGCATTTTGCTCACTTAAAACTAGAATGTGACATTTTTATCTTATTTCTATTTATACTTAATATTTTTATTAGAATACTGTTCACTACATTTACTGTATAAGGAATTTATAAATATATAAATAGGCTATAATTCAGGAGAAATATTAACAGTTGCATTCTAAAATTAACATTGCAGTAGTCTTTCAAATGAAAGAGAGAATAGATCTATGCAAAGCAGCATCTTTTAGTGTATAGGCAAGTATTTAAGGTTCATTTCAAATAAATTTACAATATGTGAACCAATGTAATATTTATTATGCCTCATTTACTACTGAAATTAATGAACCTGACATTCAGTTCAGACTATGAAATAAAATGTTAACTGGCAATGCCTGAGTGCAAACTTTGCATAATTTACCTTGAATATAAGTGTTTTATATTAACTAATATTTTTGTGATGACTTATTAATTGGAAATATTAAATTATTTCAAAGTTGTATCCCAGTAAGATGATATATTCACATATATAAAGTGACTTTATATATATTATGCCTATTAACATTGCTTACTAAAATAATATCCCATTGTAGAAGTGAAATAATAGCTCACCAGGAAAATTTGAGCTGATTTTATTGATAAGTAACATCATTTGAAACTTTCAATATTTCTTCTATTAACTTAATTTCTCTATGAAGATAGAGATATATTGTCATCACATATTAATCAAAATGCTTAAGTATAGAAAAAGGAAGATAGTAGATTGATGCATGCAGTTTATTTGTCATAGAGAGAAATAGCCACTGATCTACTTTGGGGGTGACCATTTTTTATTAACCTGTTGCCATTTCTGGGTGTCTTTTTTGACCATTTCACAATGATTCAATGATGCTTAACTGGGGCCGGTGAGATAGCATGGAGGTAAGGCGTTTGCCTTCCATGCAGAAGGACAGTGGTTCGAATCCCGGTATCCCATATGGTCCCCCATGCCTGCCAGGAGCGATTTCTGAGCATAGAGCCAGGAGTAACCCCTGAGCGTGCCGGGTGTGATCCAAAAACCAAAAAAAAAAAAAAAATAATGCTTAACTGTGTTAGAGAGATATTATAGTGGTTAGAGTGATTGCCTCCACATTTCCAATCAGAGTTCAACCCCAGAATACTATATGGTATCCTGAGCCTACTAGAAGTGAACCCTGAGTGCAAGTCCAGGAGTAAGCTCTAAGAATAGTCATATGTGACTTCCCCCTCCAAAATGCTTAGTTTTACAATTTTATATGAACATTAATTATTTAAAAATGTTATACTTTTATATGACCTCTAGGGATAGTTGGTTATTCTCCAGTGGATTAAAATCTTAAAAATTATAAAAGTGGGGCCAGAGTAGAGGTAAGGCATCTTTATTGCAAGTGCTAGCCTAGGACAGACCGTGGTTTGATCCCTTGCTGCCCCATAATGTCCTCCAAAGCCAGGAGCAATTTCTGAGCACATAGCTAGGAGTAACACCTGAGTGTCAACAGGTGTGGCCCAATAAACAAACAAACAAAGTTTATAAAAGCATAAGGCAATAGGTTTTACTAATATGCATCATGGAAGTTTTATTTCATAAATCACCATATGGTAAGCAAGACTAATAGAGCTTCTGCCACATGGAATATCTAAAGAAAAAATAATTCTTCTTAAGAATTATTGAAAGGCTCTTATCCATTAGAATTTACTACTAAACAGATTTCTAAAAATGGGGAAAGCTACCACAACATAAGGAAAATAGACAGTAAGAATTATAGCTATTAAAGAAATACTTGTAAAGAAATATACAAAGAGATATAATTATGCTCTTTATGTTTTTTGAAATAGTGTGGGTGGGTGGAATCTAAAAAAATGGCTCTCAGTAGTCACATATCAGAAAATGTCTTCAAGCTGGGGGCTTCTCAAAAACCAAATCTGGTAGTGAATAACAGTCTACAGTGAAGGGAGGTGGGAGAAAATGGGCCAAAGAAAGAAAATCAGCATCAGTGACAATGGCAACATCTTCTTGGGCTGATGAAAGGTGGGCTAGGTATCTGTCTTTTCGCTTTTGCAGCTGGTTGGGATGCAGAGACGTTTTGTAGGCAAGTTTCTCTTGAGTTCTAAGTTCATGCTAGAACCAAGTTATAGGGATTTTTTAGCTTGTTATTTTTACCCCCATATACACCAGTAGTGTCACGTGGTATTGTTTCTTTTTGCAAAGGCACATTAAAATGGAGAAATCTTAATTATGGAAATTAGTACTTATCTAATAGAGATAGGAACACATAAATTTTATATTGCAGTGGGGCCTTTCACTCTGAACATTTGTCAGTGACTTGACTTAAGCCTGAGATGTTCAGACATTAGTCATTCACCCCTGAACCTCTCTATCTATCTATTGAAACAGCATGGTTTTCTGCTGGAAAAAGCTCTAATTCTGCCATGGCACCTACTTGCTCCAGAGTGAATTCATATGACATCCTGACAATGTGGAAATAGCAGTAACTTGCTTTCAGAGCAGGGTTCCTGCATTGTCACCTAATAGTGAAATGAAACCAAAGACTATCCATGACACACATACTTTGACATATGATCTTTGCAAAACCAGGATACTAACTACAGAAAACTGACTGTGAAAATCGTGATTGAGAACTTTTGCTGAGACCACAAATTAAGAATTTGGGGTTAGACCACTTAGTATTCCCAGAGTCTGTAGTTGGTCTTATGGCAGAATATTTTATGGATAAGGTCTCCCTGTATTTAAATCAAAGGTTGTTCCTTTCTATTTACCCCAACTTTTGCTGCTCCTATGCAAAAAGACAAACAAAATTGCTACCACACTCATTTTTTCTTTTATTTTAATTTTTTATCTTTAAAATAGAGGCTCCCACCTTTTTTTATAAAGCCTTGGTACACAGATTACTTTGTTTTACCATTTATTTCTTCATTTATATAAAACTAATAAGGAAAAAAGAAAGGAAGGGGACCAGGAACCAAGTGGTCTCAGATGCATTGGTGGACAAAAAATAAAGATGTAACTAAATATCCATGCCATGTCAACTACAATCTAATCAAAAGATAAACTTTAACAATCTAAACTTAAATGGTCTTGATAAACTGGCAGGCTAGGGGCAAAAGGTAGTGCCATAGAATGTACTCTGGGTTCATTGGTGGATGAAATTCAACATTTATTGTAAAAATGGCCCTGATTCACTGTATATTTGCAATTCAATTATCAAAACTTTGTAGATCACAATGGTTTCAATAAAATAAAATCTAAAAAATAAATAAATAAAATAAAAAATAATTATTGAAAGTCTCACATGACATTTATAGTAACATTTGATTAGGCGAACAAGAATATATCCACCTCTAACTTAAGCAAGTGAATAAGTGCATTTCTACTATATGAAAAATACAGGTTTTTTTTTTTTGGTTTTTGGGCCACACCCATTTGACGCTCAGGGGTTACTCCTGGCTATGCGCTCAGAAGTCGCTCCTGGCTTGGGGGACCATATGGGACGCCGGGGGATCGAACCGCGGTCCGTCCTAGGCTAGCGCAGGCAAGGCAGGCACCTTACCTCCAGCGCCACTGCCTGGCCCCGGAAAATACAGTTTTAATGTATATTACCTATTAGAAAAAATATTTCTAGTATCAACATCCTTTCAGAATGAAATACAAATTCACTCTTTTTTTTCTGAGAAATTAAACCCCTAAATACTATGAAGTGGATGCATAAGCACACAGTGTAGTTTTTATGACAGTCAT
Source organism: Suncus etruscus (assembly GCF_024139225.1). Taxonomy (NCBI): domain Eukaryota; kingdom Metazoa; phylum Chordata; class Mammalia; order Eulipotyphla; family Soricidae; genus Suncus; species Suncus etruscus. Next base: position 103,482,931 of record NC_064848.1, read on the forward strand.
GTGATAATTTCTTCTCTATGGAAGGATGAACAATAATTTAGAAGACTCCATGGAAGTTACTGAAGTATTCTGAGCTAAGTAATAGCTTTTGCCCAATTATCATTTCTAAGTTGTTTCTTCTTTAACCAGAATTCTCAACAGCTTTTGAATCAGACTTTGAGAAGGTTCTCAAATTTGAAATGAGTTGTGAATAAAATGCCTAATGTTTAAGTAATTGAATAGTTGTCCTCCCAAATATAATGTATATAGATATAGTATATGACCTAGACTGTGACTATGACCTTAATTACAACATGTACTTGCAGATAAAATTATTCAGATTATTTTGGTTATTCAGTTGAACTTGAAAATAATAATCATAGAAGTCACACAATTAGAAATAAGACACTTTAAGATATGCATGCATAATAGGCAGAGTCAGATTTAGGTATATATCAGATATATTAGAACAGCTACACACTAAGGAACACATGCAATCATTAGAATTTAGAAACCTTTAGGGAAATCCTTAGAAATCTTAAATATCAATTGATTTAGGGCCAGATAGATAGTATACAGTGGTGGGGCACTTGTCTTGCACATAGCTGACCTGGCTTCAATCCCTGGCATCACATAAGTGCCCCTCACCCAACTAGGAGTGATCTCTGAGTGAAGAGTTAGAATTAAGCCCTGAGCTCTTTTCTTTATGGACCAAAAACAAACAAACAAAGAATTGATTTAGAAATTCAAATTGAAATTAAGAGCAATATAGAGACAACTGGTGATGATTATTGAAAATGAAATGAATTTGGAAAATCAAGTTAGAACAAGAGATTTTGGAAAAAATATTGAATAATACTGCATTATATAATATGGGAGTATAAACAAAGGAATTCATGTGAGGTAATAATTGTTATATAAATCAGAAATATTCTAACAAAAAACAATTCCTAAATAACTTAAAACTGTCTTACTACATGATTAACCACTATCTGACTTTGACTGTTAAATCTCCTTATCACCTGGGTTTTTCAGCAGCATAGCTCTCAAGCATCTATAAACTCATCAATGGATGTAACATTTTCCATATCAAATGTCATAAAGTGCCCTATTTGAGTTTACTGAAGTTCCAAAAGTTGTGTATTGAATTAGCATGCAATAAATAAAATTAAATACACTTTTTAAAAGTGATTTGAGGATCTGTTTGAGAGAATAACTTGTGTTTTATATTTGGCTTGGTGATAGTTCAATTTGAAAAATGACAAAATCACATATTTGTGGAATTTTTCATAAAGCTGGTCATGACTCACAGGATTCTGTAGTCTCTAGGTAACTCATGGAGAGTTTCAGAGTACAGGAGACCTGGGTGTACTTAAAAACAAAACTATACTATATGTTGATAAGTATAATAGAATAGATACATCTTGCCATTAGATCCTTTTTCTGAATCACAATCTTACCAGAATGCTAGGGTACTTGAGCATATGAACTAATACAAGTTCTTTATAAACAAATTCATATATATGTATGTATATATATGTATATACACAGAGAGAGAGAGAGAGAGAAAGAGAATTTACTACCAAGTAATACTACCTGTGGAGGAAAAAGTTCATGCTAATTTTGAAAAGAATTATAAATACCTAATATGGACTAACAATTTAGGAACTAGAGGACAGAATAATGGTAATGAGCATTCAACTAAAACTGAATAATATATTAATGGCCACATTTTACTTAGTTTCATAAAAAATACACTTTTTTATTTTTGTTGTTTTTTGTTTGTTGGTTTTGGTTTTTTGTTTGTTTATTTTTGTTTGGGGCCATACCTTGTGACACTCAGGGGTTACTCCTGGCTAGGTGCTCAGAAATCTCTCCTTGCTCAGGGGACTATATGGGATGCCGGGGATTGAACCCAGGTTTTTGTGTGCAAAGCAAATGCCCTACCACTGTGCTATGGTTCTGGCTTCCCCTAAATAGACATTTTTAGATATATTTAAATTTCAAGGGTTTAAGTAATGCTTATTATTTGATTCAAAGGACTTTAAACTAAACCAGCTTAATAATAAAAAAAGTAATTCTATTGCCAAAATAGAAAGTGAGCAAATCCAATAGAGCAAAGCATTTTATTCTGCCCTTTCTATTTATTTATTTTTGTATTTGTTTTTGTTTTTTCTTGTCACGGGAAGGGAGGAGGGAAAAGGGGGCAGGGAGAGGGGAGGGAGAAAAGAAAAGAGGAAGAGGAAGGAAGGAAGGCTTCCTTTCTATTTATTAAACAAAGTATTTTAAAGGCAGTAAAGCAAAATCATAGTAGTTAAAAATGTAATTGATCATTCTTGATGAGAAGCACAAATTATATGATTCCGTTATTGTTCCAGAAAATAAAGAACATATGCTTATTGTAAATTATTTTTAACTGAGCATTCTAGCTTCTTTCTGCGGAGCTAGCCCAGAGACACCAAGGAACAAAATCTTCCCAGGACCCACACCCGGTAAGATGTCCCCACCCAACTAGTGTGCGGCCGATTCCTGCCGTGTGATTGGGCACCCACAGACAATATAAAGGACTGCTGCTCTGCTCTCTGCATTCTTTCTGAGGAGCCAGCCCAGAGACACCAAGGATCATAATCTCTCCAGAACCAACACCTGAGAAGCGCAGCCTCTTTGCTTAACTCCACCATCGCACCTATCTTTTAACCCCTGAACACCACTTCTGCACATCGTAAAAAGCAATCTACAACCTTAACAATGGGGAAATTTTGCAGTACAACCCCATGTTTAAAGAATCAAGATGGCTGGTATGATAATCCGAAAAGTACCAAACAGTTAGGTATCCTCTCAAATAAGATGTTTAGAGTAGAATTATGGATGATGCTCAGGGAGCTAAAAATAAATAAATAAATAAATAAATAAATAAATAAAAAAGCATTGATAGACGAATGGAGCACAAATAAGCATCACAAGGATTTGATGATTGGAATTAGAAATTTTCACACTGAAATAACTGGTCTGAAAAACTTGGCTTATAAATTGAAAACCTCAATGGAAAACCTCTACACTGGAGTAACGTCAGCTGCAAATGGGGTCAGTGAGCCAGAGGATGAGATGCATAACAATTCCATATAACAGAAGAAATTGAAGAGAACTTTAAACCAAATGATCAGATAATATCTAAACTACTCAAAGAATGTGAGCTGAGATAAATAGAAGTCGTTGAGAAACTCAACAGAAACAACATAGGAATCAATAAAGTCCCAGAAACCCAGAACAACAATAATAAGAGAGTTGGAGGAAGAGGAACAGGAAGAAGAGGAAGAAGAATTTTAAGAAGAATAAGGCAAAGAAGAAGAGTAAGAAAAATAAGGCAAAGAAGAGTAAGAATAAGGTGAAGAGGAGTAAGAAGAATATTGTAAAAATAGTAAGAGGAGGAAGATGAAAAGGATTCATCCTTTACTTCTGAAAAAGAAGAGGAAGGAGAGTAAGAAGAGGGGAAAGAATAGTAAGAAAAGAAGAAAAAGAAGAGGAAGAAAAGGAGGAAAAAGGTAAGAGGAAGAAGAGAAGGGGGAAGAAGGAAAAGAAGAGAAGAAGAAAAGTGGAAGGGAAAGAAGAGCAAGAAGAAAATGGAGAAGAGGAGAAAGAAAAAGAAGAGGAAGAAGTAGAAGAGGAGGAGGAAGAATAAGAGAAAGAGGAAGAAGAGTCTATAGCTATACCACCCTAAATGTGCCCGATCTTGTCTGATCTCAGAAAGAGGAAGAAGAAAAAGAAGGGGGGGGAAGAAAATGAATTGAAGATTAATTTTTAATTTCTTTTCTTATAATAATGTCTTTGTTTAAACACCATGAATGTGACGTGTTTGTAGTTGAGTTTCAGTTAAAAAATTAAAGAAAATGCACAAGGTGACACTGATGGTAGGATTGGTGTTGAAAAATTATATATCTAAAACTTAATTATGAAAAAAAAATAAAGCTGAGCATTCTAGTGAAACCTGGTAAAACAACTCAAGTTTTTCATCCAGTTAGGATTATTTTGGTTTCTCAAATCTATGTAAATATATACACAGGAAGTATGGAGTTTAATATTTCTGTCAACATTGAAATTTTGTGAAAAACCAATATATCTTTATCAGAGATTAAGCATTAAATATTAAAACATATTTACATATCAAATTAACATATTTTATTTTATATTTAACTAACATACCTAATTACACATTATACTAATCATATTTAATAAATAACTAGAACTCTAGACTCTATTTAAAAACAATATTTCATAAACTAGTTATCTATCATAAAGATATTTTAATGTTTTCAAAATTTTCTACCTTTAAATGAATAGTAAATGACCATAATTTAAAATATTTATTTTTATTTGTAACTTGTCCTGTGCATTATTATTTGATTGCAGATATTAATTATTCCTTTTCAGTGTATTTTTCAAGAAACAGAGATCTTTGTGTATTTTCTCAACAATTTCTCTTTACAATTAAATCTTAATTTAATTTAATTTAGTTCATTATCAAAAATCCATTGTTGGGCCCGGAGAGATAGCACAGCGGCATTTGCCTTGCAAGCAGCCGATCCAGGACCAAAGGTGGTTGGTTCGAATCCTGGTGTCCCATATGGTCCCCCGTGCCTGCCAGGAACTATTTCTGAGCAGATAGCCAGGAATAACCCCTGAGCCCCACTGGGTGTGGCCCAAAAACCAAAAAAAAAAAAAATCCATTGTTACACTTATTGTATAGTCATAAATGATTGATTTTTAATCAACTACTTAAATGGATTGGGTTAATAATAAAGTAGTTTTGTCTGATATTTCATAATATTCAGTCTTTATTTATATACCACTACCATTCTATTCTCTCAAATTTATATTAAATATATAATATTTCTTCATCATAGTACTGTAGGAACAGAGGAAATACACACAATCCAGCACTAGCATACAATTCATATTAATGGTAATTATTACAAAAAATACCAATGCTGGGCCCTGAGAGATAGCACAGCGGTGTTTGCCTTGCAAGCAGCCAATCCAGGACCAAAGGTGGTTGGTTCGAATCCCGGTGTCCCATATGGTCCCCCGTGCCTGCCAGGAGCTATTTCTGAGCAGACAGCCAGGAGTAACCCCTGAGCAATGCCGGATGTGGCCCAAAAAACAAAACAAAACAAAAACAAACAAACAAAAAAACAAAAAAAATACCAATGCTAATTTTAATGGTTTTGAAATTTAAAAATAAAATTAACAGGGGCTATAGAAGCTATACAGTTTGTAGGACACTTATCTTGCATGTGTCTGACCCAGGTTCCATCCCTAGTTACCCATATGGCTCCCTGAACACCACCAGGGTAATTCCTGTGTAGAATTAGGAACTACCTATGTATTCTGTCTATCCCTGAGCATCGCCGGTGTGCCTCCATTCAAAACATATAATAAATAAAAACGGGGAGGGGGCAGAGAAATAACACAGGGTATAACATTTGCCTTGCATGGGGCCGACTCGGGAAGGACACAGGTTCAATCTCTGGCATCCCATATTGTTCCCAGAGCCTGCCAGGAACGGTTTCTGAGTGCAGAGCCAGAAGTAACCCCTGAACGCTGTAGGGTGTGGCCGCCCCCCAAAACAAATTATGTAATAAAATTAATCAAAGACATTGTGCCTATACACAATTTATTTGTGAAAAGCTAATTATTATTTCATTAATATTCTGTTTTTTTTCTGAAAAAATATATAGTTACTAAAAATTATGATATGTTAAGAAAGTGTTATTGCAGTCTACATTGATAGAGTATATTTTATTATAATAAATGGAATGATTAATTTAAAATTCAAAGCCTGATAATTGAGCTCTAAAACAAATGTATCCTGAAAATTCAGCATTTTTTTAAGTGTTCGATAAATACACGACTGCCAGTAGGTGGCAGTGTGTATAAAGAAGTGCTGAAAAAAAAATGACAAACAGGCTACTAAGAAATTTGTATCCATTTAAAATATACAGTTCATATTGATCCCCCAGCACCTCTAATGGTGATTAAAAAACTAATGGACTCACTTAATATTATATTTATCATATTACTTCAATAAATGATTGCTATTTCAGAAGTGCATAGGTCTTTAATCTATATACAAGTTTCCAGAGTTGTATAAATCATTTCTGCTTTTCCACTTATAGCCTAGAGCCTACTTAATATAGCTGATACAGTACAGTATTATGTATTTTTATTAATAATTTGTCCATCTAGCACACATATTTATATCCCATTATTGTTTAAACTATGTAAAAATAGCAAAAAGCAAATGAAAAATGAATGTAATAATGTAGATTCACTATTTACATCATTACATCAATAATGAATTAATATCTTTTATAAAACTGGTAGGAAATTTAAACTGTTTTATAAATAATTTAGATATATGCAAAAATAAACTTTTTTTTGCCACAACAGGATGTCCTCATTAATTATTCCTGGTGCTGCACTCTGGGATAAGTCCTGGTGGTACATGGGATACCATGTGAAGTGCCAGGAATCCAACCCTGGTCAGCTACAGGTAAGGCAAATGTTGTACCTGCTGTACCTCAGTTCTAAACTTTTTTGTTAATTACCTACAACTCATACTCTTGAAATCTAAACTCGAGGATCAGATGTAACTGAACATATTGGCATTTCTCCCCATTTCTTTGGATCATATTTATGATTTTATAGATCATGTTTGTAATTTTTTACATATTTCAACAGAATCGCAATAGAAATTGTCAAATACATAGGGCTGGTAATTAACTGTGACATAAAAGTTAGGTCACTGGGGCAGGAAAGATAGCACAGCGGCAGGGTGTTTGTCTTGCACGCAGCCGATCCAGGACGTTTGGTGGTTCTAATCCAGGCATCCCAGGTAGTCCCCGGAGCCTGTCAAGAGCAACTTCTGAGCACAGCGCCAGGACTAACCCTTGAGTGCTGCAGGGTGTGACCCAAAAAAACAAAACGAAACAAAAAGTTAGGTTACTGGTCAGAGACGACAGCAAGAAATATTTTAAAAAGAAATAACAAAAGAGGTTTCTCCTACTTTTTTAGGCTTATGGAAGCTTATTTTTACATGTTGTGCTTACTTGATTGTTTATTATATATCATATACCTTATTTAAAATATGAATTTGTGGAATAAATACATGTAGACTGAGATCTGAGCAAGCATTTTCCTTTCATTTTATCAACCATAGTCTGATTCTTGGAAATTGCATATTGTCCCTTGAACATCCAATTGTAATGCATGAGCATAAAGTCAGGATTATCACTGGATTGAGCAAAGTGTGATCCAAAAAAAACACATCAAAAAGGACCAAAAAATTAAAAAATAAAAAATAGAGACAAGAGGAAAGTGAGGGAGACAGGCAGAAATAGAGTGAGAAAGAAAGAAGAAAGAATGAATGAACAAAAGAAAGAGAAAGAAAAAAGAAAGAAAAAGAAAGAACGAAAAGAAAGTAAGAAGCAAAGAGAAAGAAAGAAAGAAAAGAAAGTAAGAAGTAAAGAAAAAGAAAACAAAGAAGCCAATACTGTAACTATTAATTCCTTGAACCTGAAAGAAGGCTCAGAGCAGGAAAGAAAAAAAATGTGTCGTTACTAATTTCTATCAGTTCAATTGTTAAATTTAATTTTTCTAAGCATTGACTTAAATTTACTACTATACTCATAAGTCTTAAAATATAAATGGCTAATATTACTTTAATTCAAAGTGTTCTCTGTCATCTTAATAGAGTGAAGATTATAACTGTGACACCAACTCTGTACAATCTGAATTTGGCAATGTTCCAACACTTCAATTCTGTGAGTTCCCTATAGTTTTTTGATGAACATTTTTACTATATTTAATCTCAGTAAATTTCAGGTTTATTATTAGAAAATATTTAGCATTTAAGTAATTCAAAATATAACAAAGTGAGAATATAATAAAATATAAAGCTTCCAGCAGAACAACACTCTCAAACAAAATTCTATTTCTAATTGGGTAATTGAGGAAAAGGTGTGTAGAAAATTACTTTTTCTCAGTAGAGACAAAGACACACAGGCGGTGACATGTTCTGCATGATCTGCTTAAGTAAGATTTAATGTGATACACCTAAATAAGTGTTTTTGACTTTTCTATTCAAATGAATTCAAGAGATTTTCTACATGGACAAGGTGGATGAAACAGGAAGTTTTATGTAAAATGTATAAAATGTGTCTAAGGTAAATGTCTCAAATCTCATTTTCCAAAGAGAAAAAGCAACTTTTGATAATTTAATTTTATCTTGATTTAAAATATTCATAAAGAAAAAGTTTTGTTTTGGGGAGTTGAGTGCCATACCCCTCATGTTGCCTGAGAGGTGCTTTTATCTCTCTTCTTGGAGAGTCTTCTTGGTGATGCTCACAGAACTATGTGGTACTAAATTTGTATGTACATAATCCTTCAGCATGTAAAATATGGGCTCAGCATAATGAGCTATTTATCTAAACTGTCTTTTAAAAAAATTGTTTGGTTCACACACAGCAGTAAAAAGCTTACTCCTGGCTCTGCACACAGGAATTACTCCTGGTGGGACTAGGAGAACTATGAAGGGTGTCAGGGATTCAATCCAGGTTGGCCATCTATCTGCAAGGCAAACTCCCTGCCTGCGCTACTATTTCTTTCTTTAGATTGTTTTGTTTTCCTTAAAAAGTAAATTCACTGGGGGCCACAGTGATAGCACAGCAGGGTAGGAGTATATCTTGCCCTTAACCAACTCGGATCCTATCTCTGATTTCTATGATCAGTCCCCTGAAACTGAGAGATGTAATTTCTGAACACAGAGCCAAGAGTAACCCCTGCACTCCACTGGGTGACCCCACAAATGTAAGTTCACTGAAGGAGTCCATGATCAAGAATGTTTATGTTTGTCAAATGCTTAATTTCATATAAGATTATTGTGTTTTCTAATATCAAAAATTATGTTTATCTTTTTTGGAATGCCATATTCGTATAATTCTACATTATGCATGCTTCTTTGTAAAGTTTATTATATTCATGTTTTAGATAGCTTAATATTGCTATAAATATCATTGCATTAATATATTACAAAATATGACCAATTCATGGATGTTAAGCCTAATGCTTTTTTTAACCTTCCACCAAATATCTTTTTATACAAACGTGTGAATGCTGTTTGGTGTATAACTTAGGCTTATAGGTAAATGGATTAATAATGATTCTGAAAAACTTTTCAAAGAAATTTTACTAATTTAGACTTTTAAGCAACTGTCATGAAAGAGTTAGTTTCTCTCTATATACATTAACACTAATTTCTTTGAATAATTTTATTTGATTAAAATCATGAGTATTTCATTATCTCAATTATTAACATTCACCCAATGTAATTTTAAAAAAACAATATAGTATGTTATGTGTATATATGGCATATACATACATGTATATGACAGTGAATATATAATTATATATACTATACATAAACACATTTGTAGTATGTCATACTACTATCATAATACTAAATATTTTAGTATTTTCAATTTGTCTGTAGTAGAATACATAACTTGTTTTCACAAGGATAAGCAGAATTTTATTTTTTACTCTACCATTCCTATCTATGTCTAACCTCTTTAGGTTCTGAAAAAAAGAAATAGTTGTGAATTGAGCCTATGTTTAATACTATGTGTCCCTTAGGCAAAAAGAAACTTTAATTCTTAAAATAGGTCATAAATGTTTCTTTGGTGGCTGTTAAGAACCTAGTTTCTCTCTTCCAAGAATTTGAAAGCTCTGAAATGATGAATTTTTTTATCTGTTATTTAGAATAAACTAAAATAGGGAGGTACTCCAGTTGAAAGAGTTTTTTATTATTGTAGGTATATAATATCAAATGGTGCCATAGAAAAAAACTAAAGTAATGATTCAAGAATTTTATGTTTAAATTTTGTAACTACCTGAAAAGAAACATATGTTTACTTACATCCAAAATTGTTGCCCTGCATAAAAATATTTTATGTGTCAGCTCAATAGAGAAGATTATGAATCATTCAATTATATGTTCCTGGGCTAAAATATCATTTTATGTTTTTGCCATATATTAGCATTAACAAACTTTATCATAAGAGCTAATTAAAAACTGATATAACATTTTGAAGAAGTGAAACAAGAATGATGTATATTTATGGAGAATATGTGGGATTGTTACAAACAGACAGACCAAATTTTGATCTATTTCTGAATTTATTTAAGAGCCTAAGTTATATAATTTAATATTTGGGAATATGATAGGCTGTTTAACATGGGAATTGAGAGAGTGAGGTATAATAACTCATTAAAGTTCCCTACAGTAAACCATGTAAACATAAATTATTCATAAATAGTAAATAATATTACAGGAGTTGTTATATGGGTCATGCAAAATAAACTTCTATCAAAATAAAAACAGAATTGAATTAAAACTAGAATATATTTAATATTATATATATTATTATTATTGAAAAAGCAATCTTACTAATCACTTTTTATGATTATATTACCAAAACTTGAATATATTTTAATGAATGCTATTTTCATTTATTCATAAGTGTTATTTCCCATGGTTATTATTAGATCATAATGTTTCTTTGATGAGAAATAATGTTACATATTTTCTTAATAGCTAAAATATTTGTGTGTGCTAATGATCTGTGGAAGCAAAAGACCCCCCATATAGTTTTGCAGTTACTACCCAAGATAATAAGTCAGTATTATTCAATTTGGTATAATTATTGCTCTTGAAATTCTAATTTTTTGAACCTGTGCAATTCCCTTTAACAGCATATTGCATCAAGCAAATACTATATGAATAAGTGAGAGAATTTTTAACAATTTTTACATAGTTACATAATTGTTCAGGATTGGGATTTAGTCATACAATGTCCAACATCTATCCCTTTACCAGTACACATTTTCTATGATCAATGTCTTATATTTTCCTCCTGACCTCCTCTCCTTTGCCTGCCTCTATCATAGATATCTTTGCCTATATCTCTTAATTTCTCATGATCTTTTTTTAAGACAAGTGGTTTTCAATAGTTATGGGGTATCATGCATATCATTTACTTCCTTTCAGAATACAGTTATTGTCTAGAGTGATCATTTCCAACTCTCATTGTCACAGAGGTCCCTTCTCTGCATAAATGTACTCCCTTTTTGGCAAGTTTCCCACCATGGACCAGTTTTCTTTGTCCTTGTCTCAATTGTCTTTGGGTATTATTATCTTTCTATATTTTTAAAAATATATTATCACTGGGCTGGTAGAATAGCACAGAATGTAGGGAATATGCCTTGCAATTTGGGATAGACCCAGTTGTTTCCCCGGCACCTCATATCGTCTCTTAAGCTCTCCAGGAGTGATTCCTGAGGACAGTTCCAGGAATAACCCCTGAACAACACCAGGTATAGCTCCAAAACATATATATATATATATATGCACATACATATTCGATATATATACCATAAATTAGTATGATAATTCTATGTCTATCCCTTTCCCTCTGACTCATTTTACTCAGAATAGCACTCTCCATATCCATTGTATAAATTCAAATTTTATGACTTCAGTTTTTTCTAACAGATGTTAGTATTCCATTATGCAGCATATAGGGCACTTGTCTTACATGTTGACAACCCAACTTTTGATTCTCAATACCACACTACTTATGATTCCCAAAGAACCCTCATGTGTGATTTCCTGAGAATGTAAGCTCTGCATAATGTTAGGTGCTTTGAGCAATGTCAGGTGTGACTCCAAAACAAAAAGAAAAGAAAAAAGGAAAATTAAAATTTCAATTATTATTGGAAAATATTCAAAGAAAATAATATTTTCTTATAAAATTCTTCTACTATTGGGTAGATACTTTAAATTCATGAAGGTAGATATTCAGAAATATTGGGTAAGCTACTTTTAATAGAAACTAATATTAAAACTATTGAAAATTATACTAATAAAGTTCAGTAATGGATTCATTCACCATGTTATGATGGCAAAATAGTTGATATTAGGTTTTGTATATTTATTGCTCTTGAAATTCTAATATTTTGAGTCTGTGTAATTCCCTTCTGCAGCATATTGCATCAAGCAAATACTATATTAATGAATGAGAAGATCTTAACAATTTTTTTACATACATGAAAGAGGACTCTTGCCCAGTTCTACTATGGATGTGGAAAGAAAAAGACTTTCATTCATTGTACCCATAAGATCCTCAACTACTGCCAGAAGTGATCCCTGAATAACACCAGGTGTGTCTCAAACACTGATAAATTAAAGATAAATAAAACTTAAGATAAAAAAAACCCTTAAGAGGAGCCAGGTGGTGGCGCTAGAGGTAAGGTGCCTGCCTTGCCTGCGCTAGCCTTGGATGGACCGCGGTTCGATCTCCCGGTTTCCCATATGGTCCCCCAAGCCAGGAGCGACTTCTGAGCACATAGCCAGGAGTAACCCCTGAGCGTCACCGGGTGTGGCCCAAAAACCAAAAAAAAACAAAAACAAAAAACCAAAAAAAAAAAAACCCTTAAGAATATATACTGATCATGACATTTATTTGAAAAATATGGAGAATCATAGTTTTATCACAAATACAATATGCCTATAATCCATTAATTTCTATATGTGAATAATTATATTCCTTTGCTACTCTCTGCTAATGTATTGGAGTATAGAATTATTCATTTTATTTCCTGTTTAAATACAATGAGAAATATACTCAAAACTTGTATATTAATACAAACATAAATAAAATATGGATAAAGTTAGCAAGATAACTAAAACCTTTCTTTCTTTCTAACAGTGATTTAAAAGGGGCCGCAGCTGTGGTGAAACCTTGCACGTGACTGACCTAGGACTGACCATGGTTCAATATCTTGGCATCCCATATGGTTCCCAAGCAAGGAGCTATTTCTGAGTGCAGAGCCAGGAGTGGGCCCTGAGCATCACTGGATGTGGCCCCCAACACCCAAAAAAAAAAAAAGAAAGCAAATAAAAACCCCAGTAAGTTAATAAATGTCTACTGATAAAAATTTCTGGAGATAATTTGAAAGTAAAATAAAGAAATTACCAGTATATTGATAAATATAAAAATGTTCACATAAAATATTACCAAAATCTCAATAGTATTTAAAAAAATCAAATTTATATGCAACCCAAAAGAAACTAGATTTATAGTACTAGCATAAAGGCATTCATTCACACTTATATGTAGAGTATAATAGAAATGACAGAAATAAATTAAACATTATAAGTCGACTGATTTTCTATAGATACAATAGAAACAAGATAGTTCTGTAAATAATTTGTATTGAAATTATGAATGCTGAAAAGATATTAATAAGTCTTACATCATATTGAAAATTAAAAGTTAAAAAGATGTAAGACCTGAAACAATAACATATCTTTTAAAATTGCTCTTCTCATTTGATTTTGACAATACAAAACAAGAAAAATAAAACAAAAATATAAAATAATTGCAATGCAGAAAAGCCCACTATATTTTTATGTTCATAGCAGCACTATTTATAATAGCCAGAATCCAGAATAAATGAAGTGTCAAAGAGCAGATGAGAGGATAAAGAAATTAAGCTATATCTATAAGATTGAATGCTGTTAGAAAAAGTGTTCCTAAAACAGTATTCTTAAACTATATTCAGTATTCCTAACAGTATTTCTAAAACAATTTTTGACAGCTATTATGAAAAATTAAGACATGAAATTTGCTTATATGTTCACAATATTGAGAGTACTATTTTGAATGAAATGAGTCAGAGGGAGAGAAATAAAAAATAATAATCATATTAATTTATGGGATATAAACATAGTATGGTATTAATAGCCAAAGACAACAGAGACAAAAGTGAGGAGGACCAATCCACATAAGAAGATTGCCAAAAATGGTAGGGAAGTGCAGTGCACTGAGGACAGCGAAGGGACCACTGTGGGAAATGATCACTCTGGACAAAAACTGGGTGCTGAACAAAGATAAAGTGATAGACACGATACCCTCTTTAGCAAGAATATTACAAACTACAGTATCAAAAAGAAAAAAAAAGGGAAGATAAAGAGTGAAAATGTTTAAGTATGTGAGTGTGTGTGTGTGTATGTGAGAGAGAGAGAGAGAGAGAGAGGGGTTGGTGGAGAAGAAAAATATCTACTTTAGAGGTAGATACTTGTGTAGGACAGGAGGAAAACTCTCTCTCTTCTCTCTTCTCTCTCCTCTCTCTCTCTTCTCTTCTCTCTCTTCTCTCTCCTCTCTCTCTCTCTCTCTCTCTCTCTCTCCTCTCCTCTCTCTCCCTCCCTCTCCTCTCTCTCTCTCTCTCTCTCTCTCTTTCTTGGGTGCACTTTTACTACATGTTGGCACCCCTGGGTGGGCACAAGGCCCCTGCAAGCCTTGTAGTACCAGGCCTTGACAGTCTTGGGGATCTACAGCCTGCATCCCCGAAGCCCTGGCAGCGTTGGGCCTGATGGCTTCTCAGAACACAGTGGTAATTTACTAAAAAAAATTGAAATATAATTACCTTGTGACTTATCAGTTCCACTATTGGATATTTATTCAAAGAAAATAAAATTGGATCTAATACTAGTATTTATATAATAGTGTCATATGCAAAATTGTGTACATATGCAACAATATACTATTTAATAAATAAATGCATTGAATAATGAAATATTAGTCATATATAATAAATAAACAAAATTCTTTCATATGATAATATGGCTGACCCTTAAGGACATTATTGTAAATAAAACTTCACAATAACTGACATTTTAACATAAGGCAATTATGCATTACACTTCACTATTACTGTTTTTAGGTATATTTCATCAACAAATGTTGGCTGATAATGTCAAACCCTAAACCTTGGTGTGCCTACCAAGGACTATGTTTCTTTCTCTTTTTATTTTAAAAAATATAGCTTTAGTTTTGTGATTTAAAGGAATAGAAAAGAAAACAAAACAAGAGAGGAATAAAAGTTAATACACAAGGGCCAAATGATAGCCCAGCTGTCTTGCACACGTCTGATTCAGGATGGACCTGGGTTTGATCCCCAGTGTCCCATATGGTCCCCCAAGCTGGGAGTGATTTCTGAGAGCATAGCCAGGAATAACCCCTGAGCATCACAGAGCATGGCTCAAACCAAAAAAAAAAGTCAATACACACTAAGACAAAAAGTCACAATAAAGCACACATTAAAGCAAGAGTAAATAAAGGTAAAATAAAAAGTCATAATTTAAATTAAGGTATTATTCTTATAGCTTATATTTAATAAATATCTAACTCCAAACGATGAAGCTCTATATAATTAGAACATCAAGATTATGCACAGAGTGAAGGTAAACTTTAGGGTTTATTACTTACAAAAATGTACGCTTATATATTTAAATTATTTTGAGATATTTATCATTTTTATTCACCCCATCATTGTTAATATATTTTTATTGCATGCATTTCATTTTGTACACATATTAAAAGAGGAAACCCTAGAGCATACAATTTATGCTGAATATTCAGCACTTCACAAAAAACGTACAAGTAGCCACTTACCATAGGGACAGTATATTTCAAGGCATCCAAAAAATGTAGTCTAATTATACCACAAGGAATTTGCTGAACTGAACAATATTTTCAGAAACATCCCAAAGGCTATGTTTGTTTTCTACTGGGTTACTTAATTTGTGTAAAAATTCTTCCTTTAATAGAGAACTGAATTAGAAAAAACTAGACCCCACACAAAGTCACTTACAATGAAAATGATTTTCCATATATTTCTCATATACATGTATATGTGTATGCATAAATAATTTGGCAGAGTTTATTTCTAAGATCACATGGTGGCTGTCATAATTGTGGACTGATAACTCTATTTTGAGAGCAGCCATTTTTCATTCTTGCCAAACAGTAAAGTTAAATAAATTAAAGAAGGCAAGCCTTATTGACAAATGTTTAACTCAGAAGAGAAACATCAGTTTAAGCAGTTTAAACTGCAGTGTTAAGAAAAGATAATTATAAAAATGTATCATAAATTTCCCTCATGAAAGCAACAATAAAATGAGTTTCAACAAAATTTTAGAGGGAGATAACATACTATAAACTCATGTAATTTATTAGCAACATTATAGGTCAATTTTTACCTAGAATAAATGTGGTTCAAATTATTTTATAAATGACCAAGTCAATGTAAGTTAAAATAGTAATAGCTCATTATCATTATATGAGGTCCATTCTTATGCCTTTTTACTTTTTTAACTGAATGACTATTTTGTCTGATACTATTTTCTCAAGGTATCAGATGACTTGAGTATCATTCTCTATTAAGTGATGTTGAACCTATTTTTGTTTGTAGAGCTGAGTGCTTATGGAGAAAGAACATAGTTGAAAATTGCTTTATAAATTGTCTAGGGAGGGACTCAACATTTTTGGTGCTGAGTTTACTCTATTTTCAAATAGTGGTGGACAGGAAATGTTTTAGTACATTTCATAGATAAACTTTTAAGATTGTTCATAATGCAATATAATTAGATGTTCAAATAACCAAAAAATGAAGTGTTATAAATCTACGCCATTTCAGTAACATTTAAAAATGTAAGAGAACAACACCCACAAGTGCAGTTGCCATATCTGCACCTGGCCAGTTCCATAGACTCACTCTGTTCTTGAAAGAGATACAAACCAAGCTGAAAAAATTTTTGCGTACACTGACCAGATAGCTGAAAGCTGACAATCTAGGGAAGAAAAGACAGTGTATGAAAAACTTTTCCATATATTTCTCATATACATGTATGTAAAACTTACTCCTGCTGTATTCATCACCTGTAATTGTCTCTTTGCCTATACCCCTGCTTCCCAACTCTTCTACAACTCTGCAGAGATACCAATCTAATCAGACTCCAGTTATGCCTGTGATTTATAATGCAGGAAGTTTGGGGAGTGATTGTGGGCACCCTCTCTCCTCTCCCACATCTGACCAACCTTCTCCTACTTCTGAAAGTCTTGACGGCTAAAAACATATCCCACAAAAGATTCAATATCAGAAATAGTGCTTTTATTTCTGGATTGAGCAGTCACATTTGCAGGCACTTGGCAACTTCATTTTTAATAGTGTTATTTCCATAGGAACACACTGATTTATATGCCAATGAATAGCTCAAGTCACTTAATTTTAAAAAAACAAATGTAAGAACAGAACAGTCAACTAGAAACAAGAGCTTACTAAACATTTTTTCAATGACTTAATGACCTCATTAAAGATATTATTTTCATAAATTTTCTTGTTGCTGTATCTTTATTTTCTTCTCTTCCTTCTTTATTTTTCTATCTTTTTAAGAGAATCCATACCAGGTTTTACTCAGGAAGTACTTCCTGGTGCTGCTGCAGAGACCATATGAAATTCCAGTAATCAAATGTTATACAAAATTAAACAATAATTTCTAATTATTGTCATGCAAATTTATGTAAGTTAGTATTTAATACTCATTGCTTTGGGTTTTAATTTTAATTCTTTGCATTTTATTTTAATTACTATAATTTTTAAAGTGATTTTGGCTTAAAATAAAACTATACTTCCTTTATGTGCAGTGAACATTAAACTATAATGTTGACAATTTTTGTTTTGTTGTATTTTTTGAGCCACACTCACTTCTCAGGGTTACTCCTAGATCTGTGCTCAGAAGTCACTCCTGCCAGGCATAGGAGACATATGGGATGCTGGAATCGAACCCAGCACAATCCTAGGGTTTGTGCTGCATGCAAGGCAAATGCTCTACTGCTATTCTATCTCTCCAGGCCCAATGGTGACAAAATTTGACAAACCCTTCTAATTAAATTGCTTTAATAAAAATAGTAATTAACAATACTTTAGGTCAAGAAGTAGCTCAATGGTCTTGTCATATGCTTTTCAAGCTGAGGCCTAAATTTGAGCCCTGTGCACCATCAAATAAAGTACAAATACAAAAGACCAAACAAGGAACCATAGCTAAGTAATTTATTTATTTATTTAGTTTTTGGGTCACACCCGGCGGTGCTCAGGGGTTACTCCTGGCTGTCTGCTCAGAAATAGCTCCTGGCAGGCAGGGGGACCATACGGGACACCGGGATTCAAACCAACCACCTTTGGTCCTGGATCGGCTGCTTGCAAGGCAAACGCCGCTGTGCTATCTCTCCGGGCCCCATTTTTTTTTTTTTTGCATGTGGCCCATTGTGTTTTGACTCCTGGCACCTGAGTTGCCAAGAGTGATTTATAAGACAGAGAGCTAGGAGTAATCCCTGTGCATCATCAGGTGTGTCCTCCCCATTCCCTCTCAAATAAAAAATAGACAAAACAGAGAGAGACACAGAGATAGGCAGAGATGGAGAGATAATAATTCCCAAAGAAAACAAGGCTTTTTTGTTGTTTATTTTTGGGTCACACCTGGCAGCGCTCAGGGGTTACTCCTGGCTCTTCACTCAGAAATTACTCCTGGCAGGCTCAGGGGACCATGGGGAATGCCGGGATTCAAACCATTGCCCTTCTGCATGAAAGGCAAATACCTTACATCCATGCTATCTCTCCAGCCCCAGAAAACAAGGCTTTATGATTCATGCTGGGTAATCTTATTGACGTTAAATTGCTCTAGAATGACACTTTAAAGTAGTTTCAGACAAGAATATCTCAGGGCAGACTATAATGCAGGCTATAGAACAGAAAGCTGCTGCCATGGTAAGAAGAGTTTGAATGTGGCTTAACCACACAAAGAAAATACCACAGAAATGAAATGTCTTGGAAACTAAGATATAAATGAAAGATTCTCATGGAAAATTTGAGGGAAATATCCCTTGAAGTGGTATATGAGTTAAAAGATACAAATACCTCATATTTGGTCTGCGTTGGACTCTAAGTTTTCCAAATGCTAAAAAAGTGCCAAGTAAAACCCTGTAAAGCTCATGATCTCTTAATGGAAGGGCAAAAATATACTTTTTCTTTTGTAATTAGATAAATATTCTAAGTTATACAACACATATGCTTAGAAAACAATTCAGAAGAAATTCTAGCAAATGTGGATAGGAAAATTTTAACCATTTCTATATTTATGTCCAAGATTTTTGACATTTTCTTTACCTTTGTGTCATACTAGACAATCAACTTTAACGACTAATATAAGAAGTAGAGGAATTGTAAACCATAAAGTATCCTAAATTTTATATTATTAATTTGCAATAAAATGTACAAACTATAGATTAATTTTTATGTCTCCAGAAGAAATTATAATAAACTTAGTGACAATGACAACACATATTAGTTCATACTTCTGAAAGGCCAAAAATCTATGCACAATGTAATTGGTGTCCCTGAATAATGTCTCACAATCTAAAAATCCAGGTATATTCTTAATAAAAACATATAGTGCACTTTACATTCTGCGGTTAGATATCATCTCTAGTGGCTGAGAGATTCAAATTCACATGTCCTTGCTCTTTGTCACATAAAAACTATTTTAATCTAGACATCTTAGACTATTCTCGATCATCAAAATGGGGAGTGACTAAACTTTACACTGAATTCCTCACACACTTTAAATCTCTAAGTAGTATTTTTAAGAGTTTAGAGTATTCAATAACAGGAAGCAGAAGATTTTTAAAACTATATTTAACTTATTGGCAATTTCTCTATTTCCTCTATCTGTCAAATATATTTATTCTATTGATAAATCAGCTCTTGGTAAGGCGGGTCAAGATTTGGACTATTTTTCAGAAACATATTTAATAATTTTATGTTATAACTTTTATTTGCTTTTTTCAACTGATGTTACGAAACTTTATGATTTGTTTATTTCTAGTTCTTTTAGGCACAAAATTAAAATAATATAGAAAAAACTAAATAAATTGATTTGGCAACTTAATTGTAATTGAAAAGTTTCTTCAAAGTCATGCATAGCTTAACTAACTGGAGAAGTATGTGTGTACTGGGGCTAGGATTTTTAAAATTCTGCCTCTGACATAAAAGGCAGTATTAGGCATATGAAAATGTGCTGAAATATCTAAAGGGAAGATATCTAGATATCTTGGAGTCCTCCCCCTTTTTTTTAATTTTTAGGCCACACCCAGTGATGCTCAGGGGTTATACTTGGCTATGCACTCAGAAATCACTCTTGGCTTGGGGGACCATCTGGGGCACCTGGATCGAACCACGGTCTGTCCTGAATCAGCCACATGCAAGGCAAATACCTTACCACTGCACTATCACTCTAGCCCTTCAGAGTCCTCCATCATAAGTAGAAACAAATTGGCTAAATTAATGTGTTATCCATTTATCAATATGGTTATCAATATGTTTAATTTGAGTTGAATATTAATTTTTATAATTAGATATTTTTTATCTTTAGAACTGTATCACCTATCTGGTATCACAAATTAGACTTACAGTAAAACATAACTTATCACCAATATCACTGATATAGCTGCACCCACAAAATTAGTATAATCAGTTAAGTGTGTTCTAAAATTTAAATATTTATTGTTCAAAATCAATGAGTAAGCAGCATTGATGTAGAATTTTCCAACTTGCATACACTTTAGTTTATAAAGAGACTCTAAAATATTAATCTCAGATACACCATCACAAAGAGATTGCACTGATCCAAGGTGGGAAGTTTAAATTCTTGTTACCATTACTTATACCCTTCCATAATAATCATACAAACATGGAAAAGTTCCCAATGAAAACCAAACCACAGTGTTATGTATTACTTATAAAAAAAAACAGCAGCCAATCTAGGTTTGAAAACAGTTAAAATGCAAAACATCATAGGAGAAATGTAAAGAAACCAAATTAAAAGAAAACACCAGATTTCATGCCCACTTGCCATGCTGTAGTTCTGACTTTTAGCACCCCCATTAACTACTATTATTTTTTTATTATACCCCATCCAGGGGACATTTTGGACTTGGGGAAGGTGCTCAAATGCAGGAATAGAGACTAGAGAGATAGTACAAAGAACAGGGTACTTGGGACCGAAGTAATAGCACAATGATAGGGCATTTGCCTTGCACGTGGCAGATTCAGGATGGACGGTGGTTCGAATCCTGGCATCCCATGCAGTCCCCTGATGCCTGAAAAAAATTGCAGAGGTAATACTTATTATGCCAGTGCTAGAGTTCTTGTACCACATGTAGGAAGTTTGGGTTCATAAACAGCACCTCAAAAAAAGAAAATACAAAGAGATACTGTGTATGAAAAGTACATTGTTGAAATTCATAGAATTCATAATACGTAGATTCAGTCTCACAGAAGAAAATATGAGAATGTGGACAAAATACAGCAGTAAACACAAATGAAATGTGTGTGAAAAACAACATACAGGAAAAAAAATCTTGAGAAAAATCAGATTCCCTTAGAAACATAACATCAGGTTAGTGGAAATCCAAAAAATGAGCGAGCAAGAAAGCAAGTGAGCTAGAAGGGATGAGAGACCTAGAAGGAGAGAAGAGAGAAAAGAGTTTGTGAGAGAGAGAGAGTGTGTGTGAGACAGAGAGAGAGACACACACACACACACACACACACACACACACACAGAGAGAGAGAGAGAGAGACAGAGAGAGAGACAGAGAGAAGCAGGCCTATGATCAAAGGGATGAGCTGAATCATTTCACAACCTGAAGAATTAACATAAGAAGTGCAGGAAGAGGGGGTGGGAATAAGTCTGAGAATAACCAGATGTAGCTCTGATATCACACACACACACACACACACACACACACACACACACACACACACACACACAAACGCAAATAGAGCAACACTGGGTCAGAGAAAAGCTTTTGCACCCTAATCTTCAGACTTTCGCACAAAACTTCTGGCCTAGAGAACAAATACTGCAAAGAGTGGACCATGGATCACTTGGAATTCCTCAAAAAGTTCAGGAAACAGGAAATACCCATACTTATTAGTGAAAAATATCACCTGCAACAAAACATCATAGTCAAATACACAATGATTTAAAAAAATAATGAAATAAGAAGGCTATTAGGGAAAAAAAAGAGTAGCAAATAAAGGCACCTCCCATAGCTTTTATCAAATTTCTCGGCAGAGTTCTTGTAGGCTAGTGACTCATATCACATATCCTTACTTCTAAATAAAGGCTACCAACAAGAATATCTTATCACAGCATATATTCAGGGGCCACTGAGGTAGTTTAGGGAATGAAAGTGCTTGTCTCGCATGTAGCCAAGCCTATATAGATCCCTGGCATTCCATATGTTCCCTTGAATATCATCAGAAGATATCCGTTACTGCTGATATCAAGAAATAAGCCCTGAGAACTCCTAGTTGTGGCCCCCAAACAAATAAAATGTGTCATTCAAATCATAACAGAGAAACATTTCTTCAAACAAACAAAAACAAATAAACTTTTACTCTACAAAAATTTAAAAATTCTACATGAAAAGAAAATCAAATGATCAAATCTTGGCAAGGGATACATACTAATAAGGTACCATACATAATGAAAGCAATTACAGAAGACAACAAAAGAAAAAAAGAAGTAAAAGAAAATGAGGAGGAGTGCTGGAACTTCCAGCTCACTTCATGAAACTCACCACAAAGAGTGGTGAGTGCAGTTATAGAAATAACTACACTGAGAACTACCATAACCATGTGACTGAAACCTAATCATAAACATATTTGTAATCAAGATGTTTAAATAAAGGTATTATAAAAAAGAAAAAAAGAAATAAAAGAGTTTTTATGTCAAATGATGACAAGGTTATATCAGTAAAAAACATTTTAACAAGTTTAAAGTATGATACCGTCCCCAAGGATAAATAAACAAATGAAATAGGTTTATTTCTTTTAATTTTATTTTTATATTAGTATCTTTATTTAAACACCTTGACTACAAATAGGATTGTAGTTGGGTTTCAGTCATGTAAAAAACACCCCCCTTCACCGGTGCGACATTCCCACCACCAATGTCCCAAATCTTCCTCCTCCCCATGCCACCCCCACCTGTACTCTAAACAGGCTTTCCACTTCCCTCATTCATTCACATTGTTATGATAGTTCTCAGTGTAGTTATTTCTCTAACTGCACTCACCATTCTTTGTGGTGAGCTTCATGTCTTGAGCTGGACCTTCCAGCCCTCATCTTTTTGTCTCTGAGGATTATTGTAAAAATGTCTTTTATTTTTCTTAAAACCCATAGATGAGTGAGAATATTTTGTGTCTATATCTCTTCCTCTGACTTATTTCACTCAGCATAATAGATTCCATGTACATCCATGTATAGAAAATTTCATGACTTCATCTTTCCTGACGGCTGCATAATATTCCATTGTGTATAAATACCACAGTTTCTTTAGTCATTCATCTGTTGAAGGACATTTTGGTTGTTTTCAGAGTCTGGCTATTGTAAACAGCGCAGCAATGAATATAGGTGTGAGGAAGGGATTTTTGTATTGTATTTTTGTGTCCCTTGGATATATTCCTAGGAGTGGTATAGCTGGATTATATAGGAGCTCAATTTCCAGGTTTTTGGAGGAATCTCCATATCACTTTCCATAAAGGTTGAACTAGACGGCATTCCCACCAGCAGTGGATAAGAGTTCCTTTCTCTCCACATCCCTGCCAACACTGCTTGTTCTCATTCTTTGTGATGTGCACCAGTCTCTGTGGCATGTGATGGTAGCTCATATTTGTTTTGATTTGCATCTTCCTGACAATTAGTGATGTGGAGCATTTTGTCCTGTGCCTTTTAGCCATTTGTATTTCTTCTTTATCAAAGTGTTTGTTCATTTCTTCTCCCCATTTTTTGATGGCGCTAGCTGTTTTTTTTTTTTCTTGTAACATTCTGTCAGTGCCTTGTATATTTTGGATATTAGCCCCTTATCTGATGGGTATTGGGTGAATAGTTTCTCCCACTCAGTGGGTGGCTCTTGTATCCTGGGCACTATGTCCTTTGAGGTAAGAAGCTTCTCAGCTCAATATATTCCCATCTATTTATCTCTGCTTCCACTTGTTTGGAGAGTTCTGTTTTCACCTTAAAGATGCCGTTAGTCTCAATTCATGTAGTATTTTACCTTCATGTTGTTCTATATAACTTATGGTTTCAGATCTGATATTTAGGTCTTTAATCCATTTGGATTTTACCTTTGTACATGGTGTTAGCTGGAGGTGTAAGTTCACTTTTTTGTAAGTGGCTAACCAGTTGTGCCAATACCACCTGTTGAAAAGGCTTTCTTTGCTCTATTTAGGAATTCTTGCTCCTTTATCAAAAATTAGGTGATTGTATGTCTGGGGAACAATCTGTGAATACTCAAGCCTATTCCATTGATCTGAGGGTCTTTCTTTAT
Organism: Suncus etruscus; assembly: GCF_024139225.1. Taxonomy (NCBI): domain Eukaryota; kingdom Metazoa; phylum Chordata; class Mammalia; order Eulipotyphla; family Soricidae; genus Suncus; species Suncus etruscus. The sequence continues at coordinate 103,507,259 of NC_064848.1, forward strand.
TCCAATACCATGCTGTTTTGATAACTATTGCTTTGTAATACAGTTTAAAGTTGGGTAAAGTAATGCCTCCCATATTTCTTTTCTGAAGAATTTCTTTAGCTATTTGAGGGTGTTTATTGTTCCAAATGAATTTCAGAAGTGTTTGATCCATGGGTATCTTTAAAGAAATCACATTAAATCTGTACAATGCTTTGGGGAACTTTATTTCTTTTAAAATGTAACCTCTCCTGTTTTTTTTTTGTTTGTTTGTTTTTTGTTTTTTACAATTACCTCTTTAGCAACCTGTAAAGTTGTTATGCTTTTATTTTACACCACACTTTCTCTTATACACAAATGTGAACAGTTTATTTATATTAGAAAAATTCTAATGAAGGATTCTTATTTGATGAAAGCATAGGCAAACTATTATGCAAATAATCAAGTATAATTCCCCAAGAAACTGAAACTAGTTATTTTATTTATTTAGGAACATGAAAATTCTAGGATATTATTCTCTGTGGAAAGTCATCTTCCTATATGACATATTATATTGCATATTTTTGACATTGTTCAAATGTGAAAATATGAAAACGGAGAAATAATAGTGTATTTATAGATTTTGTTATGGGGGTTATAATTACAAAGAGTATGTAAAAATTAGTGGCATCAAGGCTGTGCTCTATCTTGACTTTCATACTGGTTATATAAATACAAACACTTGATATGATGCACAGAACCAAATAAGTAAAAAAGTTTAAATAATGGAGTTGAGTGATTGTATTATAGAAAATACTGTACTGTATTGTAGGAAATAATGTTTTGTACTGTATAGTAGGAAAAACATTTGGCCTTTCTATGGCCAAATCAGTTTGATCAGAACCACCATACATAGTTTCTCAAGTGCACTTACCAGGATTGATTCCTGAGCACAGAAACAGAAGCACTGAGAAGTAAGATGTGATCTAAAAGCAAACAAAATATTTTAAATGTTGAGATGGTTATAATCTATTAAACAGTATTCTACCATATTATAACTTTGGAATCTTCGGAGACCTTATATAAGATTCACTACAGAGGAATGGTTGGTGAAATCCAACTTTGTTTTTATTCTTTAAAATAAAAATCACTTCAAACCAAGTAGCATTATCTAAAATAAAAATAAATTAATCTTGTGTTAATTTTAGTTATGTGATTATGGCTACATATGTTTTTTAATCTTAAAGAAAGTATTTCACAGATACTTATCAGATATTGACATTTCCTTTCATATGATTCAGAATTGTAATAGTATGTATTCTCACTTATATTTATAGAAATAAATGACTCAAAATTTGGTCTCTTATATTAATATATTAAAGTAGCATCTCTTTATTTTTGGAAATTATTAGCAACTTTAATATATGTTATATCTTTGGCACTGAATTTAATACTCTGTAAAACTTTCAACCCATAAATTTAAATATCTGAATATAAAAGAACCAAAATTATAAATCCTGTGTGTACTTTTGTAGGTGGTGTTACCACAGAAATGTATTTCATACCACACATAAAAACCTTTCCATAGTTATCTTGATTTTTAAAGCATATTTGAGAAAAAAACAAATGTTTTCATGTACTTAAATATTTGCACAGGGATATCATTTGGAGAAAAATAATCTATTTACACATTCCAATGCATAAAAATTGCTGATGTAGTATTTTTTCATAAATACTTTCAAAGTGAGAGGAATTAGAGAAGAAGATAACAGAACATGAAAAAGATGAAGAAGAGAAAAAGTCAAATAGTGTGGATGTGAGCAGGTTTTTCAAAATGCTGAAGTTCAATGTTGCCTGAATCTCACTTTTGGCCCACCAGTTTATAAAACCTATGAATAATTTATTAGTGTAAATGCCATTTACTTAGGCAATTTCTCAGGATCAAAATCTGAAAAGGGCCCTACAAATCAATACAATATAAACATAGAAAGATGATGTTCACCAGATATTTTAAAGTGGAAAAATATGAGATTTTAGGACTCATTTATTTTAACAGGTGAGTAGAAAATACAAAAATTATTAAATATCAATACAGCAACATTGAATTTCCTCCTTAGATATGGAACATATTATGCTGCAGGATTATTTTCTCTGCATAAAATACGTGGTATAGGAAAGTAAATAGTAGAAAAAATAAAAGGGAGTAGTAACTACTATTAACCACCCTTTCTTTTCCATCTCAATAATATGAATGTTCAACATGAACATAGAAGCACTGAAAGTATATTGTTTTGAAGAAGGGTCAATTTAGTAATCACTTGGGTCTCATAATGTCTCTTTCTAGTGCTCTTTCCACACAAACATATATATGTATTTGTATATAGAGATATGTATATAGAAACATACACAGAATTTTGTTAAGTGAAGAGGATGTTGGTGATGATACGAAAATTCTCCCACATGGTGGCTTGGTATTTCTTTCTTTGACCTTACTTTCTTTCTTTCACACTCTTTCTTCTTTGACCTTACTACTCAGATAAAACTGTGCTCTCTAATGCTGGCACACATGAAACTGGATGCATATACAAAATACCTGTGGCAGTTTATATATAGTATTCCTATTTTTGTTTGTTTTGTTTTTGTTTTTTTTGGGGGGAAGCCACACCCAGTGACGCTCAGAGGTTATTCCTGGCTATGCGTTCAGAAATCACCTCTGGCTTGGGGGGACCATATGGGACGTCTGGGATCAAGTGGAGGTCAGTCTTAGGTTAGCCACATGTGAAGCAAACGTCCTACTGCTGTATTATGGCTCCAGGCCCGATCTTCCTATTCATCATGCTGAAACTGTACCAAATGACACTTATACTATATAAGCAAAATGTTTATAAGACAAGTGACTTCCCTTTTTCCTTAGTGTAAAACTATTATCATTTATTTTATTTTAAAACTCATTATTCTAATAATGAAGAAATAACATATAGGTAAAAGTTTTTCCAATCACCTATGATCAAGTTCCTTTTCAATTTTATCAGCATTTCTAAATGGCAATATTTCAATCTTTCATTAATGACTTACATATCAGCATGTAATATATACATGTATGTACTCATTATCATTATGATGGTGACCTTTAATATTGTTCATAACTTATTCCTGACTTCATGTTCAGCAATCATTGCTGGTAGGATAGGGGCAACCATATGCAGTACCTGAGATTAAAACTTTATTGGCTACAAATGAGGCAAGCACATTTCCAGTTGTACTATCTCTCCAGTTCCATTCTCAATGCTTACATTTATATCCTCTTCTTACTTGCATGTTATATTATATTGCTTTATATAATTGTCCATTGTAATTATACTAACATACATAATAAATATATAAAATGAGTCTATATATTTATTTAACACAATATCAGAGTCAGTCTCAAATAGAGGAACAATAATCATTAAACTTTAAATAAAAGAGAAACTAAGAATAGATTTTTTTTACCTAATAGCATAAAAAAACTCTTCAGAGGTTTTATATTTTTTGCTTGTAACAGAAGAAATTACAATTACTATTTCACAAACTTAAGAGAATGGTTAGATACTGCTAGGTAATAAGTTTCTATTCATTACACAAAAATTAACTGCTCTCATATTAAGCACAGTTCTAATTGTGAGTAGAAATGCAGAAGTACTGATGAAAAACATAACTCAGTAAATTAAAATATAATAAAAGAGATACAAGTATATATATAGTGTCATGATGCAATGATACAAAAGTGTCAGCAATTTGATTCAATGTTGTCAGAACTATCTTTATCTTATATAAAATTCTCCACATTCTCAGATTAATTAAAAATCAAGCTTCAATATGAGCTAACAAGAGAAAATTTTTGATGCTGCATTTGGTCAAGTCATAAATTGTTATTAATATACATATATACACAGTATGAAGAGACATATAAATGCACATATGACATATGTACATATAGCTATTATTAAACAATTATCAACATATTTCAAGGAATACATTGATGTACAAGAATAACAAAAGCTCACAATACATCACCTATAGCAATGATAGGTAATTAAGACAGAAATTTATTTAGGAAATAATGATATTAGTTAAAGAAATACAGGCTGATAGCAAAAATTTCTATGACCTATGAAATAGTTTTTCTTCAAGTGCACAAAAATAAATTTAAGACAAATTAATTAATAGTTATCATTTGATTATTTAATAAAATTAATTATTAATGCATTATTATTTGTTGGGACCCAAAAGATGTCTTCAGATATATATGAAGATAGAAATAACATTAGGTATTTTTTGATCAAAATAGTATGCTACAAAAATAAATGACAAAGGAAACATGGATACTAAAATATAGGAGTCTAACAATATTTAATAGCTCTTTTATCAATAGTAAGATAAAAATAAAATTTATTTTGAGAAAAATTAAATAAAAATATGCCTAGGCCACATACCAGGAAACTATACCAAGCAAGCAGGGAACCTGTGCAGCTTTGTTGCAGCTGGCTACTTTGCAGAGCAAACTTGTCTGCACACCCTTGTGAGGGGATGCCGAGGGGCATGACCTCCCTACTAGACAGCTGCTTATGTAGCCACAGAATAATCTCTCACCCACATAAACTCCCACCAGACTTCTCTGGTAGTTGGAAAGAGACAGTGATGTTGAAAAGAAGCATCTTAAAACTACAAAAGGAATCATGGTAAAATAGTGCAAAACCCTCAATGCCTTTTGAGTGAAGACAGCAATCAGTACTAATTCAGTACATAAACTCTATGAAATAAAGTTCAGAATGTTCAAGGAACTCAAAGAAACAATGGAAAGTATGGCCAAGAAAACACAGGATGACATGAGAGCAGAAATGAGAAAAATATAAACAGACACGTCACAACTGAAAAAGCTTGGTGAGCAAAATGAATGATTCATTGGAAAGCCTTAAAAGCAGAATAAAATTGCCAGGGACAGAATCAGTGCCCTCAAAAAAAAGTGCTGAAACCCTCCAAACAACTACAGGAGATGGGAGAAAAAACTCAAAATAAATTAACAGAAGATGAAAAAAATCTTCAAAATATATGAACAGATGACAATAGAACTTTAGGATAAATTCAGCAGAAACAATATGAGTCACTAGGTCCCAGAGAGCAAAGAAACAATTTTAAGAAACAACAGTAACAGACATCATTACTAATAAAAAGTTCTCAGATCCATAGACATATGAGTCCATATCCTGGATCCCAAAAATTGTCAGATAAAAGAGATCCATTGAAAATCATTTCAAGTCACATTCTAGTCACAATGACAAAAAAACATTGATAGAAATATAATATTGAAAGGAGTAAGATCAAAAAAGGAAGTTACATAAAAAGGAGCATCTTTAAGAGTAACAGCATACTTACCACAAGCAACCATCCAGATCCAAAGGTAATGGATTATAGATTAAATAAGAAAACTGAACAAAATGAATGCCTAACCAAGAATGCTTTTCCCTGTCAGACTCTCATTTGGGTTTGAAAAATAGAATACATAGTCTCACAAATAAACAACAGTGCAGAAAATGTTACAGACTCAAAACACAATTTAAAGAAGAATATAAGGGAGAACTTTAAAACAAAACAAACCCACAAACACACCAAAATTTTACACAAAGGTGGCACAATATTCCATGACAATAATCTCACTCAGTGTCAATGGACTAAAGCCACTAATTGAAACAATGTCATATGGATCATAGAACTAAATGGATCATAGAACTAAATCCAACACATTGTTTGATGAACACAGATGCAAATACCCTCAACAAAATACTGTGAAGAAAATCCAAAAATTCATGAGAGATCAAACTCCGTCTGTGGCTAAGTAGGATTAACCCCAGGGATATAAGAATGACTTAACATACAAAAGTCAATAAAATAATATATCAAATAAATAAAAAATAAAGCATATGACAATAGATAAAAATAATTGATAAAGAGAAGTAACTTGACAAGACTCAGCACTCATTCGTTGTAAAAACTCAGTAAAATTGGAATTAAAAGCACATTTCTCAATATAATAAAAGCCATTTACCATGAAGCCCAAAGCAAATGTTATATAACTAATGAGAAAAGTTAAAAGCCTTTCTCCAAGATATGGCACAAGACAAAATTGCCCCTCTATTTCTATATAACATAGTACTGGACATACTTGCCATAGAAATTAGGCAATAAAAAATATCAAAGGCATCCACATAGTAAAGGAAAAATTTAAACTCTCATTGTTTGTGGATGACATACTATATTTAGAAAGTCCTAAAGACTCCATAAAAATTCTAGAAACAATAGATTTGTAGACTAAAGTGGAAGGTAACAAAACTAATGCAAAAAAAAAAAAAACCTCTATGGCTTTCTTTACACCAATGATGAAAGAGAATAAAGAAGACATTTTAAAAAATTCCATTGTTAATTGTGCTTCAGAAAATCAAATCAAGTAACTTGGAGTCATTTGACTAAAGAGGTGAAAGACATACAAATTAGGAAAACTGATTACAGGAAATAGAGGAAAAAAGGTAATTGACACCATCTCTTGCTAATAGATTGAGCATATTAACATCATGAAATAGCAATACTGGTTATATTTATACTAGTCCAGCCCCATATAATCACTCTTTTCTCAAAACAGTTGTAAACCAAGCCATAAAATATCATGGCTACACTGGCCACTCAGCAAGAAGCAGGAAATCTCAAAGAGTGCACACCATGCTCCTGCTTGTCAAAGCCACTTCTGTTGCATTCATCACCCATAATCACTGTTTTACCTATGGCCCTGCTCACCAACCCTCTACAATTCTCATCAGGGACACCAATCTGATTAAACTTTAGGTATGTAGGTAGTGGGGCTCTTACCACTAAGAATTTTTTGAGCAAGTGCAGGCATCCTCCTCCTGCATTATTCTTCTTCCAGGAGGCCTGGAAGCTGAAAATACATAACCAGTAATAGTTCTTTGAATATCAGAACAACTTTATTTGTTGTTGTCATCTCTATAGGAACACACCAATTTAATAGAATAGACATCAAACAATAAGAGCTCACTAGACCTTAATGACTTTATTGGAGACACAATAATTTTCGAATGTTTTTGCTACTGTGGTTGTTTATTCTATCTTTAATTTTTCTTCTGCTCTTCCTTTTTTCTTTCTATTCTTTGGGAATGCCCCTGATTCAATGTCATTATGTACCTAAAATACTACTGTGAATGATTTGTAATCCACTTTGGTCAAAATAAAAATTATTAATAAAAATAGTAATAAATAAAAATATAAATTTGCTTTCACTCAACTGGAAACTAATGCATTATGGTCAACTATGTCAACAAAGTGATTGTTTTTCATTATAAAGTAAAAAAATGGCACTAATACCCAAATCATTGTACAAATTTAATGCAATATCTCTAGGATCCTCAGGGTATATTTTACAAAAGTGGAGAAAACACTCCTAAAATTCATAAATAAACCTCCACAAATATCTAAAGTGATTCATTGGAAGAAGATTTTGGGAGGCATCATTAAAACTGCATGGTATTAGAATAGGGACAGACTATAAGATCAATGGAATAAATTTCAACATCCTGAGATAAACCCTCAGTCATGCAATAAACTAACTCTTGATAAAAGAGCAAGATATACAAATAGGGCAATAAATTCTTCTCCCACTAATGGTTTTAGGACTAGAGCTATTTATCTACATGCAATAAATAAACTTATTTATTTTAGCACCCTGCGTATAAGACAAATCAAAATGGGTTAAATATCTGGATATTAGACCTTTACCATAATGTGCATAGAGAAAAATGTGTAAAAATTGTCATGATATTTGAAACTAAATAGATATTTAAGGATGAAACACCTTGATGAAGCAAGCAAAGATAAGCATATGAGATTACATTAAACTAAGAAATTTCTGCATCTCAAATCAAATGGTAACCAGAATACAAATATGCCCATGAAATGGGAAAAACTTTTCATTCAATAACTTCTGATAAACTACTAATATCTCATATATAAGAAACTGATAGAACTTACTATAAAATAAAATTTAACCCCATACAAAAATGGGAAGAAATGATGAATAGAAACTTTCTTAAAGAAGAAATATATATCACTAAAATGAATATGAATAAATGCTCCACCTCGTTAAATCAAAATAATCATAAGATATCTCATACCACAAGACTGGCACACATTAAAAAGTACAAAAACAACCAGTGCTGGCATGGATATGAGGAGAAAAGCACTCTCATTTACTGCTATTGGGAATGCAAACTGGTCCAGCCATTTGGAAAATAATACGTTCTCAAAATTTGGAAACTGTATTTCCATATTACTCAGCAATACCACTCCTGAGAATACACCATATGGATTCAAAAATAATGCAGAAAAAGCATCTTCATGCCTATGCTTATTTCAGCACTATTCACAATAGCCAGAATATGGAAATAATCCAAGTTTATGAAAAGTGATGAGTGGATAAACAGTGTTATATCTACACAATTGAATATAATTCAGCTGTTAGGAAAAATGAAGCCATGAAAATTTCTTATAAATAGATAGATATGGGAAGTATTATGCTGAGCAAACCGAGTCAAAGTGAGAAGATAGACATAGCATGATTACACTCATCCATGGGATATTTTTTTAAAAAGATAGTATGGTAATAATACCCCAAAAGAAGAGATCAGAAAGACAGGTTCCTGGAAGGAAGCTTGCCACAGAGAGGAGTTAGGGAAGAGACTAATATGACAATGATAGTTGAAATAATTGTTCCAGCCAAGACTTGGTGCTAAAAGAAGGTAAAGTTATACCCTTCAATAATAATCTTCCAAATGGCAGTGTTTAAAAAGAAAGAGAAAAGGAAGACACAAATGAGCATGCACACACACATAGACAAAGAGAGAAAGAGATCTGCTATAGAGGCTCTAGAGAGATGGGCAGGGAAAGGGCAGGAGGAAACTGAAGACATTGGTGGCAGGAAATGTGCACTGGTGAAGGAATAATATCACATGGTGATTCCATTAAAATTTTATTTAAACAAATAGAAAGATGAGCATTCAGGTTCTGTAGAATACAGAAAAAATGCAAAAATTAAAACTTAAGTTAATAACCATAAATATCCACATCAATAAATTGTTTAAAAATTAATTATTTAGGGGCAGGGAAAATTAATTATTTATCATACTCCTAAAGGAACTATATAGAGCAACATGAGATAGAACAAAAAATCAGAAGAAAAATGATCCTTATAAGAGAGTCAAGTTCAGTACTGTCAGCATGTCTTCTCATTAACTAGCTCCATATTCTCATTTTATTCTCAAAAGAGATTAAACCATGCCATGAAAACTCATGGGTACATATATCTTTTAGGTGAAAACTGGAACACTCTCAGGAAGAGGGACAGGCCAAGTTCTTTCCCTGTAGCTGAACAAGTTCTGTCTAGGCAGCTGCACCCAGTCCATAAATTCTACCAAGTCTACGACCCAACTTGATAACTTTATTACTGATCACTGATCTCTACAGAGACACCTAGCCAACCAAATAGTTGAAGTATGCTGCTCTTTGGGCTGAGAATTCTAGAGTCCTCGAGTAAATTTGGGCAGCCTCCCAAGACTTGTCCATATTTGTGGGTGTCCTAAGCAGTCATAAACAGATCCCACACTCACTGCCATATCAGCTCATCAGCTCTCTATATACTCATTTTATTCTCTAAAAAGATGTAAACCAGAAAAGAAAATATTGACCCTTCCATGTAGTTTATTCCAGGATAATAACTGTGGTATTTTAGAATGGTTTGGGGGCATTTTCCCCTTTCTGCATGAAACCACAGTAGCCAAGCACCATACCCTCTACAACAAAAACAGCACAGATCCACGAGTGAAACTTATCAAATTGCCAATCCATCAAATTTTCAGATCTAGATCATGGACAGTATGACTGCTATTACTGCACAATACCTTAAATTTTATAGTAGTATCAGCCCAGTGGTATAACAGGAAAATTGTTTAGAAAGTTAAATAGAAATATACTAATCTCAATGAGCCTAAATGGTCACACAGAAAGCTTAAATAGCATAAAAAATTCTGAATAAATCTTTAGATACTTAATTTATTAACACCATGGAGAGTATAACAATTATTTTGAATTGACCCTTGTTGATCTAAATTTTGATAATTTTATTTGTCTTTGTTTTGTAACAAACAATATAAAGCAAATTTCTGCCTGCAATGGGGCATGCTAGGGTAGTAGGAGGAAAATTGGGGACATGGGTGAAGGAAAGGTCACATTGGTTGTGGTATCATTGTCTGAAAATTTAATACCAGACATGACTCTATTATGAACAACTGGTAAATCACAGTGTTATAATAAAGATTTTAAATATTTCAATATTGAATTTATAGATTAATATTAAAGTATAATGTATAAATTAGGAAAATTATTAAACAATAGTTCATAAGATATTTATAAAAATATGTTTAATATGTACTTCACGTTATATAAAATACAAAATGTAAATTGTAAAATATATTTGTTATTTAAAATTTTAAATTAAATTATTTAAGTTAAAATGATAAATCTATATTCCCAAACTAAAATTTATTGAAATACCATCTAAAATATTACAAATAGAATTAAAGAAGGATAAAATATTTCTGTAGTCACTCATTGAATGCATAGATATCATTAAATAGATTATTTTACCTAAATCAGTCTAGTTTCCCACAATTCCATCAAAATTATAATAAGATTTTTCAGTATAATAATAGAAACAATTCTGAAATTTGAGTAGAATAGCCAAAGCTTTTGTGAATAAAAAAATAAAATAAAAGGAAGCATTTTGCTTCTTGACTTTAAAGTATAACTCAAAGCAAAGAAATTAAAGCTAACATATGATTTAAAAAGGAAACACATAGAGCAAGAAAATACAATGGAGGTCAGAAGTTAATCCACACATATATAGATATTTAATTTATAATAAAGCTGTCAACAATATACAATGGATCAAAGAATCTATTCAATGACTGATGTGACACAAATTAGGTGATCACATGAAAATCTAGTCTAGCCATTTAAATATTGGGTTTTTTTTTTTTGAGACAAAATGAATGCATTATGAAGTGATTATGCTATGTGGCATGGTAAGTCAAAGAAACTTACCAGCTATTATCACTAGTTTGGAATATGTGAACAGGCAAAAATGGCTAAACACCATGAAAACGATTATAGTTACCAGTGGAAAGAAGAAAATGCTAGTTTAGAAATCAGTAGTCTTTTGTCATGGGCTTAATTATAAATTTATTTGTGGGAATGTTCACAATGAAACACCTGGTGTTTAAAATTTCATAACATTGCAAAAGATTAAAACCAATCCTTAAAATTTCCTGACATTCAAACAATTAAATCCAATGAAAATATATTCTATAACAATTGTTAATTTTACTTTGTAGCTTTATTTAATATTCATTGTTGTTAATTATATTTGTATGCATACTCATGTTTAGATAAGTACATGAATGATTTGTGAAATAACTGAAATCTAATTGAAAGTTCAAAGATTAGCTCACACTTATTAAGTAACTATAATCTTTGGACTACTATTAAATATTTCTTTTTTTTTTTGATTTTTGGGCCACACCCGGTAATGCTCAGGAGTTACTCCTGGCTATGTGCTCAGAAGTTGCTCCTGGCTTAGGGGACCATATGGGACACCAGGGGATCGAACCGTGGTCCGTCCAAGGCTAGCGCAGGCAAGGCAGGCACCTTACCTTTAGTGCCACCGCCCGGCCCCGGACTACTATTAAATAATTCTAAGTCATCTATTACTATACAACAAGGCCATGGTAAAAAAAATCTTTAATTTTTTGGAATTTTGGGCCACACCAGCTTTGCTGGGTTGGAACTTGGGGGAGAGAGACTCCTAACTCAGTATTTGGGGGTTGCTTTCAGCTATATTCATGCACTGTTGGGGACAGAATTTGTTTCTCACATGCAAAAAATGCATTTTAGTTTATCAAGCTTTCTACTCATTCTGAAAATAAACAGGCTTCATAATTTTACATTTTAACATGTACAACTCCATAATATTGATGCACAAAATATTTGACAAAATATACTCTCTCTTTACTAAATTGAAATAATTTAGAATTTAACTTAAAATTTTATTATATTATTTACTTCAATAAAAATAATTGCTATAATAAATATACTTTTATTATTTCTTTATTTTAACAATATATCTTGAGAAAATAATTGAAAACAAATATCTTCTTTATGAGGGAAGCAGGTATGAAAGTTTCCCTTGCACTAACTATCACGGTATATGATTAGAGAATAAAATATTATATTATTAAAATAATAAAATGAAACAAATACTTAGAACATTCAGCCATTTAAAATATAACTAAACACCAAGTTTAGGTATTGATGGTAAGTAAATTGTTTATGCTATTATATATATGTATATATATATATAGAATAATAAATAATGTGTTTTTAGTGTTTAACTACTATTCTTGTATTTGAGTAATTCTGATTAAACTATCAGAAAATAGAAAAACATTTTTGACAACTTCCTACATATAACATATAACTATTAGAACAAATATTGACCCCTACAGAAAAATATAATTGACTAGTTATACCTCTTTGGAAAGAAATAGGAACACATCAAAAAAAATTAAGAATTGAACTCCATAAGACCCAGGAATTTCACTTCTTGCCATTTACCCCATAAGCCAAAAGCAAATTTAAAAATGCTTTTGTGAAAAAAAATGCTTTTGTGTTCCTATACTCACTTCAGCACTATGTACAATAACCCAAATTTGTTATAACCCACTTGTCCAAGAACACATGATTGAATAAAGAAACTGTGGAATATATTCTCAATATATTCTACTTGACTCTAAAAGAAGACTAAATAAAGTAGTGGGATGTTTTTTGGAGAAAACTAGAGTATCATGAGAATCAAGACATTCAGATGAAGTTGGACAAGTACAGAATAATCTCACATGTGGAATATATGAATGATAGTAAGGGAACAAATAATGGTCAAAGGCATCAGAATTAATATTTGGCCTGCAGAATTAAGGCTATCTGGCTGGGTGGGCGGGTGAGGTTGTTGGATATAGGCGAGGGAAGCTGACCTCTGGGATAGAGATAGAGGATAGAGGCAGTATTGGAATAATGTATGCATAAAACTTAATTTTGGTATTATAAATCATGTACCTCAAAAACTGTAATTAAAAAAACTGGAATTAATAATAAAAGCTTTTTAAATTATGGTAACAAAATAAAATAAATAATATTTTAAAGTGTTGTTCAAATTATAATAAAAGTAACAAATGCATATTTCTTGATATTAAATCCACTAAAAATATGAATAGCTTAAATTTTTTGTTTTGTGTTTTGGTTTTTGGGCCATACCTGATGTGCTTAGGGTCCTGATTCTGTGCTCAGATATCACTCCTGGCAAGCTCAGGGAACCATATTGGAGGCCAGGGGATCAAACCCGGGTCTGTCTCATGTCATTTTGCAAGGCAAAAGCCCTACTGCTGTGCTATCACTCTGGTCCCTTAAATTTCTTTTATAAACTTTTAGATTCAGAATTAAAAATGAGAAAAAATATTATCAAATATACACTGTAAGAATAATCTTTTGTTAAACAAATTAAAATGAACGGGAAGTACAAAATATAGTGTATTAAAAAGAAGAGTTTAAAATGTGCCAAAATGCATTATTTGCATACCATATTTAAATGTCGAAGAAATAAATTGCAAAATGAAAAGAAGGCATAAATATATAATAACACATAATTAAAAGTTGTTTTTTAAAATTAAGTTTTCCCCCCCTCCCCGCCCCTTAAAATTATGTTTTAAAATGTTGTATCCTAATTAGAAAAACGATTCTCAGGCTTTTGTAACTTATGATTTTGTAAAACCTCAGATTTTGTAACATAACAAAGTAAAATAAATATAAATGTTTAGGAGTTTGTATATAAACATGAAGTTTAGATAAAATCAAAGTTAGGATTGTCACACTAGACAGAAAATAATTGTTATAGTGTATTTACTATTCTTTCTCAATATATTCAGGTCTATCTAGTTTCACTTTCTTGTGCAATATTCTTGAGATTTCCCCTATACTTACAAGAAAAAATTGAGTGACTAGAAGCAAACACTTTTCATGAATCTATGAGAAAAAAAGAGGTTAAGAACAAAGCAACATTCCAGATTTAGAGACATACTATCAGAAAAATATACTAGCCATGATCTACTTCAGTTGTATTAAAAATAATGATTTCATAGTTAATGAAATATATAAAGTGTAACTTTATTATAATTTTGTGGAAGGGTACACCAGGCAGTTCTTAGCATTACTAGCTCTATGATCAGGCACTTTTCCTGAGTGCTCATGGGATTATATGCCATGCCATGGGCTGTTAAACTATAATTCAGAATGGCAAAGATAATCAGGCATACAGAACATAAGGCAGACAGTAATTTAGGAAAACATAATAAATCTAAACATAAATTATATAAAAATATTTTGAAAATTGCTCTTAGAATATTATTTGTAAATCCACATCCTCCTAAAACCTAAAAGCTTGGATAACTAATAAATGCATATAGTGTGTTGAGAACAACTTTACTCTAAACAACAAAATATTTTAAGCTACGGTACCCACTTCAGAACATGAATCAAACAAATTTAATGTAAGCTACAAAAAAAAAGATAATTTAGCAAATATGTATGAGTTGTTACAAAAAATGCTTTGCTATCACCTAAGTGTGTTCAGAAAGATAGGATAAGATAAATGCACTGGCAATGATTCTCAAGGACTCCAGTTTAAGTCCTCGGTAGTATATATGGGTCCCCTGAGCACTTCCAGAGTTAGTTCTGAGCACCATTTTTAGACGTGCCACCAAAATAAAAATAAAAGCAAAGAGTTTTTTGAAACAAATAAATCACCAGTGTAAATAGATATGACATATAGTAATATAAATAGGTTTTTTTTTATCTTTCTTCTTTTTTCAGATCACAGCTTGCAGGATTAAATCTTGTACTTTAACTCCTATACTATCTCTTCTGGACTCACTTTCTATTTTTTCTCAAACAATTACTAATCTTACATTAATTGGAATAATTGAATGAGAGCAAAATAAGTATCATTCTGAACAAATATAGAGATGAATTTAATAAGAGATCACTGAATATTAAATTATTTATATTTTAAAATAATCAAAAAGTGTATTGTCTGGAATAACATAGTAACTGCTGTAATTAGATAAATATGTGGCTAAGTTAGAGATAGTCATGTACGATTGTTGCAAGTCAGCCCCTGAAGAGGTTGACTGATGGAGGGATGGAGGGTGAGCTCTTTCCCCTCCAGCTCAGAGCATGGGTCTGCCACCCTGTCCAGCCGAAGGTCCTGAGGTAAAACGGCGGGTAAACAGCTCGCAGACAGTCAGGTTTGTGGAAATATTAGCTTTATTCGGTGGACAAGACTGAAGTCCAAAGTCTCAGCATCAGTTCCAGCCAAAATAATCCCATAAAATGTTTACATACACAACATACGATGACAAAATATGCAAGTAAAGATTCTCTTCTTTCCATGTTAAATGTTATGTCTACCTGGAAGTAAAACACTTGAGACAACCTTCTCTAATAATTTATAAAATAAAAATAGTTTATTTACATACATCATATTGCTTGTGTCTACATGCAGATATAGTTATCTTCATATATTTCAGTGTGATTTTTAGAACTAAACTGATCTTAGTCTCCAATGTTATTTCCATTCCTTGCAAAGTAATTACTTTCCCTAAAATATAATATAAAAAACATACATTTTCCTATTCTAGGTACCCCACTTTTTAAATATTTTTATTTAAGCACATGATTACAAACATGTTTGTAGTTAGGATTCAATCATAAAAAGAACACATCCCCTTCACCAGTGCAACATTGCAACATACCATCACCAATACCCCTCTTTTCCTCATTGCCCCCTACCAATGCCCCTTTTTATATTATTTTATTCTTTAGCAGTTATCTTCAAGCATATACTGTAATGACTGCTTGTTAAAAGTCTTCCTCTTTAAAATTTTAGAACATGGGGCAGAGTGATAGCATAGTGGTAGGGTGTTTGCTTTGCACGTAGCTGACCCAGGACAGAAGCGGGTTTGATCCCAGGCATCTCCTATGGTCCCCCAAAACAAAAGCGATTTTTGAGTGCAGAGTCAGGAGTAACCCCTTAGCACAACTGGGTGTCCCCACCAAAAAAAAAAAAAAAAGAACAGTTAAAGACTTTAAAGTCTACCTTTCCACCCTGACTCTCTGCTTGCATAAAAGAAGCAAGGCATTATCTCTTTAGTAAAATATGTATATAACAATACTGTCACATAGAATATATTAAGTGAACAAAGTTTAATTAAATAGAAAGTATAAAAATTAGAAAGCAAACATTTTTCATGGTATTTTACTTTTAAGTAATGACAAAGAAAAAATAATAGAAATTAGTAAGGCAGGACTAGTACTACTGTGAGACACTCAAATTGTCATTTTAAGATTTTTAGACTGGGCTGGAGAGAAAGCATGGAGGTAAGGCATTTGCCTTGCATCCAGAAGGACAGTGGTTTGAATCCCAGCATCCCATATGGTTCCCGGAGCCTGCCAGGAGCCCCTGAGCACTGTTGGGTGTGACCCAAAACAAAAACAAAACAGAACAAAACAAAAGATTATTAGACTAAAGTTCCTTAAATGTTTCCTAAATAGAAATAATATTGATAGAGAAATCAGAAGTAGTTAAGATTTTAAGGTGTGGTTGATTCAGTTTTGAATCCAAACATTGTAGAGATAAAAACAGTCAATCTTTCTCCTCTGGGAATTTATAATTTTGTATGGAAGAACTAGTACCAGAATTAAAAAGAGAATAAATCAAAACAAGTAAACAGTAATATAACTAAGTTCACTCATTAAAATCATTTAAAATATAATTTGATTATAAAACAAGATCATATGAAATATTTCAAAGTATCAGATTGTGTATTTTTTCCAACTAAAACAATTACTTATTTCTACAATGTTAACAGATAAAGATATTTGGTTTAATCAGAAAATACTAAACATAGAAGGCCAAGCTAAATTTTTTCAATAAATTATTTTATAGTGGTAATATTTCCTTAGTAGCCAACTCACATTGTTAGTATTATAGTGTGTATAAACTTTATTTTACTTATTAATAAAATTTTAACAAACTTCATACATTCTTTATCTCAGCCATTTATGTAGACCATATTTTCTTCCAAAAGCATATTAGTGATTCTATTTTATCCTCTATCACATAAATCTAAATTAATATACTAGTTAGGATTGAGTCAATATTGTAAACAATCCTCTACTGTTAAGATTACAATAGGAAAAACAAATAAAAATAATAATCTTTTTTCTAAATTTTACTCTATATGTTGACTTACATAATATAGCAGAGTACATTTTTAATTATAGAAGATGCAATTTTAACTTCTAATTATAGAAATTAAAATTCACTCAAAATTGGCTTATATTTTCTTTACACAAAAATACACTCAAGATGGAAATTAAGCAACTATTTTGTTTACAGTCTGAATTTTGTAAGTTTTAATGCTATATTAAAGAAAATTATGTGTTTACTACTTGGTTAATCTTGTTAAAGTACACATTTTGTAGAAAATAACCCAAATATACATTTTCTTTTTTTTTTTTATTGTGGGCAAAGTGAATTACAAATCTTTCACAGTAGTAGTAATAAATGAGGGGCATTCCCACCACCAGTGTTGTTTTCCTCCCGCCACTCCTGTTCCCAGCATACATCCCTCTTTTTCCTCCTCTACCCCCCCAAAATGCTAGTGCACCTGCACTCCCCCATATACAGCTTGATGTAGATTGGGTATCATTTCTGTTGTTGTTGACTTTGGATATTGTGTCTGATCATCTTTTATTTCCACCAAATGGATATACGACTGTCTGGTCTTGGTCCCATCCATTTATCTCCCTCCAATTATGATGCTGATCAAGGTGATTCCGGTAATGTGGCTCTATTGGAAATATAAGAAGGGATATGGGAGGAGTCCATCTAAGTACTGTAAATATCCTTTTGGAAGAAGAAAGGGGAAAGAAGAAAAAAAAAGAGAAAAGTAACAAAACAAAATAAAAAGAGACAAGACTAAAATAAAACAAAACAAAACAAAAAATCAATAAGGGAGTAACAAAAGAAGTACAAAAAGATTAAGAAAAAGAAAAAACAACAAAAAATATATAATTTTCTACAATTTTTAATTAATTCCCTCAGATAAATATATGGATATCAATTTATACTATACCTTCATTTCAGAAAATCTATATATTTGAAGCACCACTATTGTATGTTCTACTAAAGCAATTGCTTAACTTTAGCAATACTAGTAGCAATAACACACGGTTGTTTTATATATATATATATATATATATTCTATATGTCATACACAAACATATATATATGTGCGATTAATAAATGTTTCTTATTTGTAGATTTGGGTAGCAAGTTAAAGATATTTTGAATTGAATATTTTTATTTTGTTTTGTTTTAGGACCACACATGGTCAGTGCTCAGAGAATTCTCCTGACTTTGAGCACAGGGATCACTCCTAGCTAGCTACAGGGACCATATGAGGTGTCCAGGAATGAGCAGGTGTTGGGCATTTGTAGGGCAAACACCTTACATATTATATGCTCACTGGAGCCCCTAGAGAGAATTAATCTTAGAAAAGAAACATATATATTGTTAAAATTAACTTAAAAATTTTATTATTTTTGGAGATAAATTTTATTAAAAAATTAAATTTAATTAAATACAATTCAATTTAAATTAAATAAATGATAATTTATGAATAAATTTCTGCCTCCAATTTTGTTAGTTGCAATTATCAAGTTTTTCTTTCATTAATAGTGATGATAACCTCTGGAGGATTTAATAAAATTACAATTTTGTGGAGGCACCAGAAAATCACCAAAATAAGAATGAAGATACTGAAGTCCTCCATAAACAAGGGCCTATTTGTGAAAAGTGGCAAGAACTAGATGGAAACGTAATGTTTATGGTATAAAGAAAGTACCATCGGAGAGAACTTAGGAGCTATCACAGCTTATAAGGAAAAGGCAAATATTATTAATAAATAGCTATCCATGTGTGAATAAATCTCACATTCTGTACATGGATTTTGTTCAAATCTCTGGTTACCACCTGAATTATGCATGCCTTTTAATACTAAGTGTGCCAGTTAAGTCAGAAAAATTAGACTGAGCTATTTGTTGCTTTCCAGCTCAGTAAAGATGAGTTTTGAGTTTGCATACAGACTGTTTCTTGAAACAAAAGAATTTTAAGAAATATAACTCATAATGTCTGCATTATTTTATTCACAAAACCCAGAACAAAATTTGTGCTTAAGAGAAATTTTAATCTATCTGAGATAACCCAGATGCTGAAATAGTTGACAAGAATTGTAAAGCATCCTTTATAATTATGTTTAGGAACACAAGGAAATACGCTTCTAATAAAACTGTAAGAAATAAATCTTAAGAGAAATAAAAATAATTATAAAAGCAAAATGGAATTTTACAACTGAAAATTACAAAACTAAGATAAATTATATAATATTTTATTGCATCGTAGTGAAATGGGAAAAAGGGAAACTACAGTAAATGTAAAGAAAGCACATTATCCATTTTAACGTTATTTAGTGGAAAGAATCTAATAGCAAAATGATGTCAGTATTCATTAAGTAAAAAATACCAAACTAAACTAGGTAATTCACTCATTTTAATACCCAAAAAAGTAGATATTTAATGTAGGCATAATGTGTATACATTTTAATATGTTTTATACTAAAACACATTGGAGGACACTAGGTCTCAGGGTGTGTTGATAGTAAGATATGTGGTGCCTACACTTGAACAAGGGTAGGCTGAGTGCAAGGCAAACATCTTAGTTGCTGCATTATCTTTTAGCCTATTTTTAGTGGCTCTAGTAATATCCTCTAAATTTTAAAAGTTCAAAGCTTTTTTATTAAGTATATATTATTTATTTATTTATTTATTTATTTATTTATTTATTTATTTATTTATTTATTTATTTATTTATTTTGGTTTTTGGGTCACACCCGGCAGTGCTCAGGGGTCACTCCTGGCTGTCTGCTCAGAAATAGCTCCTGGCAGGCAAGGGGGACCATATGGGACACCAGGATTCGAACCAACCACCTTTGGTCCTTGATCGGCTGCTAGCAAGGCAAACGCCGCTGTGCTATCTCTCTGGGCCCAAGTAAATATATTTATACATAGTTTTGAACTCCTATTGTCTTACTTGCATCCAACAGCCAATTAAATCATACCACTTTTCTTCCTGAAACAAGAGTTAATGGTCTCCTTTTTCTCTGAGTTATTTTTTTCCTGAATGTTTTAATTCTACAAGTTTACAAAGAATATGATCAATATTGCTTTTTGATATTTTCAAACAGATGTGATCCCTTTATCCTTTAATCCCTAAAATACTTTTATGGTGCTAATTATAGCCTGTCTACTGCCAGTAGTGTTATTTTTAGACATTTTGTACTCTTTTTTTTTCCCCAACATTTTGTACTCTTACGAAAAATATAGCTATGTACTTCACTGTGGAAAACCTTCATCATTCAATTTTCCATTTATTATAAAAAACATCTTCAGATCTCACAAGGAATTTTAAAAATGGCACTAAATGAGTAAAAAAATCAACAATTAAATGAATTTTAGTCAAATCCATGTCTAAGATATGAATAAGTGTCTAGAGGAAACTATGAATACTTAGGGAATCCCTCACTCAATGACTCATACTAAACATTCAAAATTGGCAACATCTTGTGGTTTGGTGTTCTTTGGAGCAAAATATACTTGAAGGCATGTCTCAGTAAGAAAAAAAAAAGAAAGAAAGAAAGAAAAAAAGATATTTTCATCCTTTTTCCATACAGATACTGACCACGGAGAGATGTCCAAGATAGCTAATGTAGTGGAAACATTGACTCTTTTCCAGTTACTGTTTGTATTGAGAACTGGTGGTGACCATCCTGTCACTCAGGCATGTTGCTGATTCAGGGAAAGGAAATAAAAGGGAACTACTGGTCTAGTCCGACGGGTGATCCAGACAGACGCCTACTCTCACTGCCATTATAAGGGGATGACAAAGACATGACATAAGTCATCAAATCGGCTACTATTCTGGTAGCATAAACTTAGTAGATGTCATATAAAATATGATTTTGTCACTTACAACAAAATATATTAAAATAATTGCTTTATTAAAAAAAATTAAAATCTTGAACATATGAGAGATAATAATATGAAAATTCATAACTAGAGTACTAAAAATACATATACAACTATTAAGTAAAAAAATCATTACATTGAGATAATTAAGTATTAAGTAAAGTTAAAATCATAAGAGGAAGATCACAATTAATTTCTATATGGAAATGTATCTAATAATTTGCCTCCCATTAAGCCAGTATTCTCAAATAGTGTGACGGGTGTGGAAAACACTGTCATAACAAGCTAAGCCCGTGTTTATGTCTCTGTATGTCTCTGGAACTGAGAGTTGCTGTGTCCTGCTTCAAACCCCACTTCAAAAGCTATGCATTGCAAAACATGCTCATTGTAGCCATTAATCCAGACATCACCTGCAGGTTAAAGTTGTTTTTAAATAAGATACTATTTACAGTCATGCGGGGGGCGCGAAAAATGTTTTCTTCTTCCTAGGGGTTATGACAGAAAACAATTGAGAAGCACTGCATTAAGCCAACTATAATTTGATCCCTAGTACCACATATAGTCCCCTAAAACTCATCAGTAATGCATGCAGGAGTAAGTTTTGAATACTGGTGGTTTGGCAAAACACACACACACACACACATTACAGAATTAAACAATTCTAATAATCAGATTAGAAGAATATCTTCAGTCATTATAGATTCTGAGAGATATTGCAGCATGGGTAATCATAAATAAATGTGCATCTACTTTATGGCATTTCAATTATCTGTAGTAGTTGAATGGCATTTGAGATGTTTGATGTTTATTTTGCAAGTAGTTGTAAATTGCATCAATTTATAAATATATATACATATTATCACATCTGCCAATCATTCACTATTAAAGCAATATACTATGATTTTTTACAGCCCAGTAAATGTGCTGTATTCAATACGTTAGTTACACATGAGTTTATTGCTAAACATTTAGTCAAAGACTACAATGCATTAACAAAATAATAATTGAAAAAACTGATCATGAGCTTAGACAGTTTTATGTACATTTTCAATCTAGAGATAACAAAATTTAGCAAAATATTTAATTAGTTACATAAGAGAAAACTAGATTAAAATAACTCAAATTTTTGGTATTCATGCAAGTTGAAAAAGGTATCACTTGATAAATCTTATGCTTAAAAGAAAATAAATAATTATATATATTTTACTAAAACCGTCATATAGTATTATGTTATTAGTTTTTAACACCAGTCAGTTTTTCCATAATATTTACACTCTAAATTCTAAAGAAACCTTAAGGTATAGAATAAATCTATTATCATAATCATTCAAATTACACTATTCTACACTGAATGAAATCAAAGTAACCAAACTTAAGGGCCATAGCAATAGCAGATAGAGCATTGTATTGTATACACGCAAACTGAGTTTGACACCATATCAGAATTTTAAATAAATAATGCTTTTTAATACATGGGAGGACTGTGAAGACTCTTGTACCTGAGTTTTTAGGATACAAAAATTATGAGGCTTTTCTCTCCTATCTTAAAAATTGACACTATACACCAGATGACTATTTTCCTCTGCTTTACATGCTATTCAACGAATATAACTTTTGAATGAAGACATTATTTCATAGTATTGTCATAATTGTGTACATCTGAATTCACATTTTTCTTATGTTTATAAAATTAGAAGAAATTATTTTTAAAAATATGGTTTTAACTATAAAATCAATGCATGCACAAGAATATAAATTCAAAGCCCAGGTAGATGGCTCAGTGATCACTGTGTTTCATGCATGACTGTAGCCTTCGGTTCAAACTCAGCTCTGGAAAAACACAAAAACAAAGAAACAAATGATTCAAACCCAAACTATTACTAGCACATTGTAAGCGTTTATCATTAGCATCATATAGAGTGAAACATAAATTTAACATTTGGGACATTTTATATAATATAAAGTTTGAAGGTCATTACACACCATAAAATGAAATACAGAAGACAGACAAAACAAAATGCTCACAAGACTGCTTTTCTTTTTATTTTTAAAATAATACAGTAGTGCCAGTGATTAAACTCAGTCTTTGGCATGTAAAAAATACTATTTGTCACTGAGCCACATTCCTAACACATGACAGAACAATTTCTTCTATTGTAGGTTAGCAATATATTTACTGTTTATATGTAACAGATATTTTCATAATTTATCCACATATACTTCAGAATACTCATTGTTTATAAGTTCCCTAAATTTATTTTTTATGTTATATAGTTTTTATGATTCTGAGAATTTATTTAAAATATGATAGATTTAAATTTATTTAAATATAAATTTATTTAAATATGATAGATTTATTTTCTATAATTAAGTTGAAAATATCAAAATAAGGGTGTTTTAGCTTTTTTTGGGGGGGGGAGGTTGGGTCACACCCGAGAGCGCTCAGGGGTTACTCCTTGGCTCTACACTCAGAAATCACTCCTGGCAGGCTCAGGGGACCATATGTGATGCCAGGATTCAAACCACTGTCCTTCCGCATGCAAGGCAAATGCCTTATCTCCAAGCTATCTCTCCAATGCTGTTTAGCTTTTTTTTTTTTTTTGGGCCACACCCTGTGACGCTCAGGGGTTACTCCTGGCTATGCGCTCAGAAGTTGCTCCTGGCTTCTTGGGGGACCATATGGGATGCCGGGGGATCGAACCGCAGTCCATCCTAGGCTAGCGTAGGCAAGGCAGGCACCTTACCTCCAGCGCCACCGCCCGGCCCCGCTGTTTAGCTTTTTAGGGATAAAAATATTTTATAATTTTAAAATTTCGATCAGAGCAATAATAGAGTGATTAGGACATTTACCTTACATAAGGCCTACTGGGTTAACCAGTAGTAAGACCCAAGGACTACCAATGTAGCCAAAACAAAACAAAAATACATTACATACATTGTTGTTGTTTAATTTACAGTATTATTCATAATAATATATACCTCAAAAAGCACTACTGTTTTAATAAAAATATAAATATTGTTATTTAGGTGATGCTGTAAATTTAAAAAATATAAATATCCTGAGAGTTGCTTGACTGATACATTTTTTCATGTTATGTTTATAGAATACATTTCTACTACTATGTGTTTATCTATTAAACTGATATATCAACTAATAAACCAGGTTTTCAGATGTGAAAAATTCTGTACTAATTTATTCCATTACAATGAAGTAACTCAACTGTCCTTAACTGATGCAATCTAATATAATGTCCTTTTTTTCTGTAGTTAGTGATTGAAAACATCTGGTTATGATCAACTATTCATAATCCTCATATTTAAAGTTACATGATTCAGACCTTTTAAAAAGATATTTGGAAACAATTGAAATGTACCAAAAAGTAGACAGTAGGTCATGCTAACCCTATATTATTTTGAATCTTGTCAAATACCAATCCCCTATCTTTGTAATCCATTCCTTAACACTATCTAAAACGTTCTGGTATTTTCCAATTCATCTTTTAATTTAACTAGCATTTTTGTTTAATTACTAGAACTTAGATGTTACTGAACATATGTCAAATATAAATAATTAAAACTATAGTGGCCCCCAAGCAAAACATTAAAATAGTTTCATTCCAAAGGGCCTCATTAAAACCAGATGACTAGTTTGGCTTCTAGAATGACTTGGCTAAAACTTATCCACTTCAAATCCATACTGTCTTACTTGCTTACATGACAGAATCCCTGACTCAAGGAACTGCAAAGGGTCCTCCAAAGTTTATCTAACCTCTTTCCAAGTAGTTTTATTTTAAATATTTTAGAAGCTATTTGACATCTCTTTCAGATTAAAATTAAATATATTCTGAGATACCTGTTCCACTCATTCATATAAATTTAGTGATTTAAAATGAAACCAATAAAGTATTTAATTTTTCAAAAATTTTCTTTATACATCCACAAATATACAGTCAAGTAATATTTGACAAAGGATCCAAGCACCTGAAATGGAACAAAGACAATCTCTTCAACAAATGTTGTTGGACAACTGGATAATCACCTTAAGAAACTAAAGATTGATCCATACTTAACACTCTACACAAAAATAAACTCAAAATGATCAAAGACCTTGAAATCACACCCAAATCTATAGTTTATTGAGAAAAAAATAGGAAGAATACTTAAAGACTTATACCTCAAAAAAGTCTTTTATGATGGATTGCCAATGGCAAGAGTAATAACATCAAACCTAAATAAACGGGACTACATCAAACTCAAATGTTTCTACATGGCAAAAGAAACACTAGCTTAAACTAGAAGACAGCTAACAGAATGGAGAAAAAATTTCACACTAGACACATTAGATAAAGGGTTGATATCTAGAATATACAAAGCACTCAGAAAGATGAGCTCCACAAAGCTTAATAAAGCCACAGAAAAAAGGGGAGAAGAAATGAATAGACACTTTTCCAAGGAAGACTGACAGATGGCCAAGAGGCACATGAAAACATGTTCACTATCACACTCATCATTAGGGAAATCCAAATCAAGACAACAATGAGGTACCGCCTTACACCAGTGAGGATGGCACACATCAAAATTAACGGTACAATCTTTGTTGGTGGGGATGTGGTAGAAAGGAACTCTCATGCACTGCTGGTGGGAATGCTGCCTGGTCCAACCCCTATGAAAAACAGTATGGAGGGTGCTTAGAAAACTCAGAATTGAGCTGCCATATGACCCAGCAATCACACTCCTGGGTATCTATCCCCGAATTGGAAGGATATTCATCACAAAGTATGTATGTACTCCCCTATTTATAGCAGAAATCAGCACAATAGCCACGTTTTGGAACCAACCTCGATGTCCAATAACAGATAAGTGGATCATAAAGATGTGGTATTTATACACAATGTAATACTACACAGCAGTTACAAATGAAACAATCATGAATTTTTCATAACATGGATGTGTCTTCAAAATATTATGTTAAACAAAGTAATCCAGAAGAAGGATAAATATAGAATGGTAGCACTTTTCTGAGGTATTTAGAATATATATCATATATACGTATAATACTCCATGAACAGATACAAGGGTCGAAATGGTAGAAACTACAAACACTGCAGTGCCAGCATATAATGAGAAGTGTTCAAATGAAGTGGAAAGGGGAGGGCAACACAAAATCGCGAATATTCATTATAACAAAGAGACAGCAATGATTGAAACAATGCTCTAGAGTGAACAGATACATAATCAACCTCTAATTACAAAGGTCTATAATAATGTCCCAATGTATTTGTTCACAGAATCAGGTGCAGAATATGATTGGAACTCTGGGACACCCACTGTAGTGAATACTAACAATATGTTTTAATGTCTTAATTTTACCAGGTATAAAATAACCCTTCAGCTTCTTTGTCCACAGTGACCCTGGGAAACAAAGAATGGACACCCTAATCTTTTTTTTTTTTTTTTTTTTTGGTTTTTGGGTCACACCCGGCATTGCTCAGGGGTTACTCCTGGCTGTCTGCTCAGAAATAGCTCCTGGCAGGCACGGGGGACCATATGGGACATGGAATTCGAACCAACCACCTTTGGTCCTGGATTGGCTGCTTGCAAGGCAAATGCCGCTGTGCTATCTCTCTGGGCCCCACCCTAATCTTAAACCTCGGTATTCAATCATACTGGATACCATACACAATGCTCATTATGACAATGTCTTGATAAAAAGAAAACCTGTAATTTAACCACTTTCCTTTGTTTTTGTCTTCTAGTAGGACACAAAGCATATGTTCATTCAGACCACTGGAACAGTCAATGGTGCACCACAGACCTGTTACTGGTTCCAATCATCAAACATGTTTTTCAAATTATTTTCTTTTTATTTTCTTCTTTCTCTCTCCCCTTCTTTTTCACTCTACTTCTTTTCCTCTCTTTGTTACTCTTCTTCATCAATTCAATCTATGTTTAATAATGCCCTCGCTGTCAGTTGCTCTGTAGGTAAAGTACCTCTATACTTAAGATGCAGAGATTGTTACTATTAAGGGTAGTCACAGCTTATAGTCCTCTTTTCCACACTGCTTAGTACTCTAGATGCAAAAAATGAGTTTATCCTAAAAAGCTCCAGCCACTTTGAAACCCTGAAAACCTTATTTAGTAAAGCCCACCACTGTCAGATAGGAAGAGCATTGAAAGAGGAAAACCCTCCAACACTTATGCACCAGCCCAATCTTTCTCAACTAATTTTTACAGTATTTACTTAGTATTCTTTCCTCTTCTCTATTATCTTTTGTTTACCCTTCCTTTCTCTCCTAATCCATATATCAGCCAATTACTTATCTTTTCTCAACTCAATTATTTCTTTTTTTAAAGGTAATCAATAAAACCCAAGTTTATTATTTGCAAATAACTTAATAAGTCATAATTAAAAACAGAACATTTACAATATACAAAATCAGCAAAACATTGCATGTTGAAATAATGAGTTATATTAATATTCTAAGCTAGTAGTTTGCCAGTTTATGAATATATTGCTATAAAAATAAACTACTGGTATTAAAAGGAGAGATAGAAACTTGTGACTTGTTCTATATTTACTGATACTATAAATAATTATTTCCTTTATTTTAGAATTAGTTTTACATACACTAAACAATATAAGTAGCTAAGTTTTTCTTTTTGTTCATTTAGGTGGGGTCATGCAGTATATATTGATATATTTTATAGTTGATCAAAATTATCTAGGAGATTCATTTATTGTTATATATAGTTTGATATAGTTTATGTACATATGATTACTTTTTTCTTTGTGTGACTATTACTAGTCTACAGTAGGTTTACATTCGAAGTTTTTATTTTTTTTTTATTTTAATTATGACAACAAAGATGCAAAGAAAGAGGACAGGGTAAAGTTACAGTGGAAGCACAATCACCCATAAACAATTCTCGGTAGTCCCATCGATGATATCCCAGCCTTGAACTTTCAGCCAAAGAACATTAAGAAAAACAAAACTGAACCCATGTACAATACAATTACTTTGTCCCTCAAATCCCCAGTTGTAGTACATACTATTTCTTAGCAGCACACAATATAATCTAAAGACATTAGACTTATGTAACTCTTAAACATTGAGGGCAAAGTACATTTATCTAGTTCCATGCACATGCTTACTAGTTTAAGTTAACCTCAAAAGTTTTAGTGGGTTGTTTTTCTTAAGGATTGGAGTCAAGGGAACATAGTAAAAAACGGTGTTATGGCATTTGTTTGCATAGGCCCACCAAAATATAAGGGACATGGAAAAAAAATTATAGCCTAAATACAAGGAGACCCTACCCCTAAAGATTCCTGGCACAGGACCGACTCTAGGCTCCAGGCAAACTAGTTTGTCCAATCCAAGTCATTGTCTGTAGTGGCAATACACCTCCATTCCTCACATAGTCACTGTTGTTGGTATCATGCTTCTGTATTAAAGATCCTGGAGTCTGCATATCCCATATTGCAGTCAGGATGGTGCAGAGCATCCTCTCGTTTCACCTCACACTTAAAGGGCACTAGAGAGAACCATGTCCTGTAGAGCAGGTCATTGTTGTTGTCAAGTCTTCTCAGTGTAAACGGAAGTCTCTTTTTAGGAGGTCGATGTCAGACCCTTGGTAGTGTCTTTCCTGGTAGAGGACTGCTTCCAGTTGTTGCTATAAAAGACCTTGGATCTTTCATAGATAGCTTGCCTGGTTCCGGCGTGAATGGAGGATGCCCATTCTTCTGAGACCTGTGCCAGGTCATTATATCAATGTTCAGGGTGTAAGGTACATTGAACTGAGATTTGTGTGTTCCTACCTCTATTAGATAAGAACTTATCTGTATGTATAGTGTTTTCCCATTTTAATGTGTCTATGCAAACAAGGATCAATGCCATGTAGGGTTATCGGTGCATCTGGAGGCAATAGGAGCAAGACCAGCAATTTCCATGACATAGTTCAATCATAGGCATTAAACTGAGGGACAGTTCCACCAACAATCCTTACTGAACAGCTTACAAAGGAAAGACAAGATGAAAAGTGGATAGAAGGATATATAGAGAGAGTTATAGCTGTTAAAGAAAATACACATAAAATATTCAAAAGATATATGTGTTCAATTTATGTCCTAAATAGTTCTGGGATTGTTAGATCCACTGTATGTCTTTGGTCTGAGATTAGAACTGTGTGTTTCTGAAGTTAAGAAGGGTAAATCTGGGGTACTGATGGTTGGGAGGAGTATATGTTCTCGTGGGGGCACTAGCCCCCGTGCGGTTTGCAACATGTAGACTGGTATGAAATTGCCAATGACAGCCTAAGTATAGCTGAGCAGCTATCTGCCACCCCCCCCACCCCAGATCAAACTCCATCCCCTAAGCCAATCTCTGGAGCTGGCCTGGAAGTGGGGAAAACCCAGGGTGCCCCATCAGGTCCTCCCAGGAACCCACCTGGAGATCCAGAGGAAAGAGGGAGAGAGGGGTCGGGTGACCCAGGTCCGGGCCCCCCTACCCTAGGCCGGGCCAAGAGGCCTCTGGCACATACGGAGGTCTGCCAGAGGCCAGCCCATGCCGGCTGAAAATCCTGCTCCAGGAAGGGCCAATTATTTCTTAAGAGCTCAAACCCAGCCTATGAGGGTCAGGCTTCTAACCTACATGGGCATGAGTTTGTAGACAGTGGACTCCTCTCTGACTCACAAACCTAAAATGTAAACAATCCATGCCAAGGTGCTATAATATAGCCTCCTTTTATATCTTATCTCTCCTCCCACAGGAATCCTTTTATCCTCTCATCCCCCAATCCTGATCCATTATCCTTCCTTATTTAACTCACTTTACCCTCAATTCGTAATCCATAGGTACTGAGAGACCAATCTCCTGCCCCAATAAACTATCACCCAGCTCTTAAAGCGAAAGAACACCCTCTCAGTCCCACATCTCGTTCTTCAGCAAGAAACTACAACCAACACTCCTAATAACTCAAGCTTTGTGGCCCTTCTTCTCACCCTTCCAAATGTGGACTGTTGCATGCCACATTTAAGCTCCAGAAGGACCCCCAGCCCAAGGACATTACTTGATCTTTTATGGCTGCAAATCACTTCTCAAACTCAACAAAACCACTACATGTGATAAAACTATGCCATGGATTTCAATCCCCACAAGAATACATCAAAAAACTTAATGGGGAAGCCTGTATTTCCTTCATGTTTAATACTTCTATAACAATTCCTCCTAGTCTGTATATTTCCCAATGTAATGTAGCCCCTTAAACACCTCCTTTTCTTTAATTCCTATTTTAAATTTATTTTTATTTATTTCTTTCAGTATATATGCGTAGGTTTTATTTTTCTCTTTAACTTCACCTGTTTTGACTCTGCTTGATAGAAAAACATACAAGAAAAAGTCTGGCCTGGGATAAAAGCTCTGGTCAAAACCAGGGCACAAAGATTCTGTAGCCTGACATTCTTACCCCAAATGCACCAGCAACATAATACGACACCATTTCTTTTTGCAAAGGCATACTAAAAATGGGAGGAACACTTATGTATAGAAACACGCTCTTATCTACTAGAGTAGATAAGTTCTTAATGCAAGGGCGTCTCCCACCCTGAACATGTGCCATGTGGACTCAACTTAGACTCCATGTGACCGTTCAATCCTGAGACCTAGACCTCAGACAAAGTACTGATACCATTCCCCATAACAGCGCCAGGAACCAAACTCCCCCTAGGAAATTACTAATGCCTCTCTAGCACCAATTTACGCCAGTTTTGAGGTGACATTCTGACAAAAAGGAAACGTCAATAACTTGATCCATGAGCAGAATGTCCTAATGATAAAATGAAATTAGAAGTCACATCACCCTTTGACCTACACAGAGACCAAGATTATCAACTACTGAAGACTGACATTGACAGCCAAGATTGGGCAGTACTTACCCTGGAACCAATAAAAAAAGACCTTAGTCTAGGCTTTGGCCTAGTACAAAATCCATGATCTCCAATCCCAGGGGTCTGATTGTGACAACTGTGACGGAATAGAACTTCTGGAATCATAATTTAAAAACTCTATTCAAGGCTTTGCCCTAGGATCTGAGCAAAAACCAAGACCACCAATTACAAAATTCTGATTACAACAAAAGTGATGGAACAGAACTTCTAGAACTATAAAGACGATTCCTAGGTTTCATTCTATGACCTGTGTAAATACCAAGATATCGAGTGAGAAAGGCCTGATTATATCATCCACAACTAAGTGGAAAGCTGCCATAAAAAATGTCTGTAGTTGTTCTCAGGACAGTATGCTTCAGGGCGGAGAAACCCAAAATCTCTTAGGCCAAGGGAATTCCCTTTCTAACTTCCCTAATACTTACTATGCCTTTGCAAAAAAGAAAAAATATGTGAAATATTTGAAATTAACTTCGGCCACAATAAAAATTTAAAAAATGTTATATAAAAATTACTTAATGCAATCTTCACATTAATTTGGGGCTTATTGTGATATAGAGAAAACACTTGTTTTATTTACTATAATACCCTATCCTGCATTATTTTTCATATTCAGAAATCAATTTATATAATTTTCATGACAATAAACCATGAAGTACTTAATTTATTATTAAAATGTATAATAAGTGGCACATAAATTTTGGTTAAATAGCATTTTTAAATGTCTGAGCAATTTATCAATGAATTATCTTTAATAATTATTATTAAGGATTGTTTTCATGGAAATTAACTCCAAATTTGTTTTTAAAAATCTATTTAAAATATACATTACACAGAGGTCCTTACCACATTGACAAGTAAATAATATCAGTTTATGAATCAAGCATCAAATGTTTTCAATCTTAATTAAATTACAAAATTGTACTTTATAAGAACAGAACCTAACTTTTTTATAATTATTTACTTTACTACAAATGTTTTTAAGTTATATACTTTCCTTTCAAAAGAGTATATTGATATTCTATCTACATTAGTAATAAATACATATTATATAGGTAGTCATTCTCTTAATATATTTAGTTTGATACAATATAAGCATATATTAATTTGAATGTCTACTTATATGAATACTTATCTTCTACATTATAGAATATAACAAGTAAAGGTTGAACAATTTTCTTTTGAATTTCTTTCTAAATCAATGTGAGTTGATATGTCTCTCTTTTATTTTTTATTTATTTATTTTTTGGTTTTTGGGTCACACCTGGCAGTGCTCAGGAGTTACTCCTGGCTCTAGGCTCAGAAATCATTCCTGGCAAGCTCAAGGACCAAATGGATGCCGGGATTCAAACCACTATCCTTCTGCATGCAAGGCACAGATCAAGAAGTAGCTCTTGAGCACCCCCAGATGTGGCCCAGATGTACCCCCACACCAAAAAAGAAACTTCTGTACATGGACATGATACAAAGACTGCTCATAGAATGAGAGAAATTATTTACCCAATACCTATCTTATAAGGGTTTAAAATCAATGATATATATATATATAAGATATTGCTTAATAAATAAAATAAATCCTATCAGAAAAGGGAAGAAAAGATGAACAGAAACTTTTTCAAATAAGAAATACAGATGGCCAACAGGCACATAAAAATGTTTCATAAGAATAATCAAAAGGAAAACATATATCGAAGCAATAATGAAATATCATCTCACACCACAGAGACTAGCACACATCAAAAAAAGTGCTGGTAGAAATGCAGAGAGAATGGGACTCTCATTCACTGCTGGCAGGAATGTTGATTGGTCTAGCCTTTTAGGAAAACCTATGGACTTTCCTCAAAAAACTAGAAATTGAGCTTCCATATGAGTATATGCGGGGTATTCCAGCTATACCACTCCTGAGAATATACCCCAGAGGACCAAAGCACAATAAAGATAAAGCATCTGATCCCTACATTTGTTGAAGCACTAATCACCATGCCAGAATCTGGAAACAACTCAAGTGCCTGAGACAGATGAGTAGAAAAAGAAATTAAAGTACATCTACACATTCTAATACTATGCAGCTCTTAGTAAAAATAAAGTAATGAAATTTGTTTAAACATTGGATAGAAATGAAGAGTATCATGCTGAGTGAAACGAATCATAATGAAATGATCACACTCATTTGTAGAATATCAAATAGTTTTATAATAATACCTAAAGAAAAAAATGATGGAGATGAAGTCAAATTAGAACATAGAAAGGACCACTATGCCAATAATAGTTGGATATGATCACTTAGAGAAGAACAGTTGCTAATGGAAGATAAAATGATATGCGCAATACCACTTCAGTAACAATAATGTAATCAATGATGGCAAAGAGGCTGGAGAGATAGAGAGATGATAGATAGATAGATAGATGATAGATAGATAGATAGATAGATGGATGGATGGATGATAGAGGAAGAGAGAAGAGTCTATAGTTGTTGCAGGTTGTGGAAGATAGAGATAGAGAAAATTGGGAAAATTAGTGAAGGGAAATGAACACTGGTGAAGGGATGGATGTTGGAACATTATATGACTGAAACTCAGCAATTAAAAGCTTTTCAACTATGTATCTCAAGATGACCCCATTAAAATTTTTAAAATAAACAATTTCTTTTCAAACTGATGAAACTAAGATGTTTTTGGCATGAGGAAGGAAATGGAAAATAAAGGGGCAATGGTGGGAGGACCTTGACACACATAAAGTAACTGAAGCAGTGCTTCAGTGTAAAACAATGTAACTCAGTCAATTCAAAATAAGAATCTGTCACAAATCTTTTCTTTCATTCATGAGATTATTGTTTTGTATGGCTGAGTAGATGAGCCACACCTATCAGGGTTTACACTTATTCCTGGCTCTGTGCTCAGGAATCTGTCCTGATAGTGTTCAGGGAAATATATGCAGTGCCAGAGATCAAACCAGGATCATGCAAGGTAAATGTCATAACCCTTGCTGTATTATATCTGTAGCCCATGATTATTTTTGAAAATATGTATTCTTCCCTTGGTCTTGAATTAAACCATTGTAACTCTGTGGCTCAGTAGATAAATAGAACCTGCATAAACTTAGTGACTTTCAGAGCTCTGTGTCTCATTTTTCTCAGCTGTGTCTTTTCCTCTATGTTGGTCTTTTTGTTTTGACATAGGTGCTATTTTTCATGTGCAAAGAGATGTTAATAATATGCCCACATAAGGCTTCTGATCATTATCAGCAAAGTTTCATGATCACAAATGCATGTGTTAATTTCCCCTCTAGCATCTGCATGTCAAATTCCAGCACAGAGTTTGCTTTGTTGCCAACACTGGGCCAGTGATCTTGGTTAAAGTGATGGATAATATGTTAAATCAGAAATAGGTTGATCACATCGCTGACAACTGAAAGAAAGAGAAGGCATGATCTGTTCTACAGAACCACATTGAGACAAAAAGCAGCCTCTACTATTCAGAGCCAATGAATAGGCTGTTAATATTGAAACATAGGAAAAACAAGAGCTTTAAGATTATTTTAATTTCAATTCTCCCTTAATTGAACAGTTAAACCACATACATGCAATTCACAGAATAACTTGATAAAAATAATTATATTTCACTAACAAGTAAAAATGTACTCATCATCTCTCCAAAGGGCATAACCCAAAGGCACATTATGTCATTCTATTCCAAGGCTGTCCTTTCTGGGTAAAATGTAATGTTTTAATCAAGTCCAGATGTGAGTCCTCAGAATAACACAACAACTTTCTAAATATAAATATACCCATATCCATCTTACTCAAGAGGCAATGTAAGAAAGAACAGAAACAGTAGATTAAATATTCATATTGCAAAAGAGAAAGGAATTTGCAAGCTCATGCTTCTCAGATGCAGTAAGAAATTCTTTGCTTTGACTCTGTGAGGCTTTTACTTGTCCATTAAAAACCGTAAGTTACACACATGAGGGCATCAGGCAATGCAATCCTCTTCAACTTTAGGTTCTGTAATCTGGACAACACCTAACAATGCTTGGGTTCTGTATGTTTTGAGAAATCATTGGCATTCTGTTTACAATCGTGAATATTCTTAACACAATTTTCTTAATATATAAATTCAATAATTTAGGGCAGTTTTACATATTAGTATCACAGATAAAATTGTGTTGTCATGCCTATTAATTGTAATCTCACTTTAACACTTAATGTACTGGTGAAATATCTGTATACCAGAGTAATGACATTTTCTAATGAGTCCTTCCTAACATGAGTATGAATCTATAGAGCAGAAATGGGAAAATGATAAAAAAACATTCATCTCTACACTTTGCATGAGTCTGGAGGTTTTATATATATTTATATAAATGCATATCTATATACTTTAAGCTTGATGATAAGTTAGAGATCAGCAAGTGCTTGTTAACAGGACATATGGATTTGGCTGATGATGTTCCACTAGGTTTTAAACCTAGTTTTCTCACCTCTATCCTGTTTCTCTATTCACAGTAACTTAACAGGAAGCTGAACTGTATACATCCACAAGTGATATGATTGATTTCTGATATACATGGAATCAAAAACATATTGATTTATAGATCACTACTATAAGTTTTAAGTCTTTTAGTTAAAAATCTTCATGTTGGGGGCCAGAGCGGTTGTGCAAGTGCTAGGGCATCTGCCTTGCATACGCTAACCTAGGATGGACTGTGGTATGATCCTCTGGTGTCCCATATGGTCCCCCCAAGCCAGGAGCTATTTCTGAGCACATATCCAGGAGTAAGCCTGAGCATCACCAGGTATGACCCAAATACCAAAAGAATAAAATCTTTATTTCTCTCTCTTGCTTTCCCACTCTCCCTCCCTCCCCACTTCTCTCTCTCTCTTTCAATCTCTCAACACACACAAGCACACATATTTGCACAGTTTTGTTTTTTGGGACACACTACTGTCAGCTGCATGTAAGGAAATTACCTACCTGCTCTATTGTCTCTCAAGGCCCCCAGATTTTCTCTTAAGAATTAAAAGTAAATAAAAAATAGATTTTAAAGAGATAATTAATTACCCATTAAATACTACAAAACCGGTTCCAAAAACGTACAGTGATACATATATGACATCCAATTTTCAATTACTACCAGGACTAATCATTAAGGTTTTACAATTTGTAAATATTATATTACACATATCACAACACAATATTATATTACACATAACACAACACACCCACAAGAGTAAGCGTAATTAAATGACCAAAATGGCAAATGTGATATAATGTGAGAATATAATGTTTTAAGAATTAGAATATAGGGGCTGGGCGGTGGCGCTAGAGGTAAGGTGCCTGCCTTGCCTGCGCTAGCCTAGGACGGACCACGGTTCGATCCCCCAGCATCCCATATGGTCCCCCAAGCCAGGAGCGACTTCTGAGCGCATAGCCAGGAGTAACACCTGAGCATCACCGGGTGTGGCCCAAAAACCAAAAAAAAAAAAAAAGAATTAGAATATAATTCAGTAGAAGTTGCAATTAATTATAATTTGGCAAAATATGCTAAACATAAACTATATGTACACTTCATCACCATTACCCACTCTTTCATATAGGGCAACAATTATATGGGCATATATATATATATTTACATGTTTTCATCATAAAGCATAAGTGAGCTTTCTTTTTTTTATTTAAACAACTATATTACATACATGATTGTGTTTGGGTTTCAGTAATGTAAAGAACACTACCCATCACCAGTGCAACATTCCCATCACCAATGTCCCAAATCTCCCTCCTCCCCACCCAACCCCTGCCTGTACTCTTGACAGGCTTT
The DNA here is from genome assembly GCF_024139225.1 of Suncus etruscus. Classification (NCBI taxonomy): domain Eukaryota; kingdom Metazoa; phylum Chordata; class Mammalia; order Eulipotyphla; family Soricidae; genus Suncus; species Suncus etruscus. The sequence continues at coordinate 103,544,328 of NC_064848.1, forward strand.
CTATTTCCCTCGTACATTCTCATTATTAGGATAGTTCGAAACTTAGTTATTTTTCTAACTAAACTCATCCATGTTTGTGGTGAGCTTCATGAGGTGAGCTGGAACTTCCAACTCTTTTCTCTTTTGTGTCTGAAAGTTATTATTGCAAGAATGTCTTTCATTTTTCTTAAAACCCATAGTGAGACCATTCTGCGTTTTTCTCTCTCTCTCTGACTTATTTCACTCAGCATAATAGATTCCATGTACATCCATGTATAGGAAAATTTTATGACTTCATCTCTCCTGACAGCTGCATAATATTTCATTGTGTATATGAACCACAGTTTCTTTAGCCATTTATCTGTTGAAGGATATCTTGGCTGTTTCCAGAGTCTTGCTATGGTAAATAGTGCTGAAATGAATATAGGTGTAAGGAAGAGATTTTTGTATTGTATTTTTATGTTTCTAGGGTATATTCCTAGGAGTGGTATAGCTGGGTCGTATGGGAGCTCGATTTCCAGTTTTTGGAGGAATCTCCATATTGCTTTCCATAAAGGTTGAACTAGACGGCATTCCCACCAGCAGTGGATAAGAGTTTCTTTCTCTCCACATCCCCGCCAACACTGCATTCTGAAGCTACCCAGCGAGCGAGTGAGTGAATAAGTTAGCTTTCTTACTAACACTGTAATTTAAAGTTAACTCAAAATTTTGTAGTTAATTGCCAATAAAAAGTAAAATGAATATATAAGATATTTTATATAAATGTAATAATATTGTGCATGACAGTGAGAATAAAATATTATTACCACTTCAAACTATGCTTTATCACTATAATAATCTAAAAAATAAACACAAAAGAACGTTATGTATATAAATCATGGTAAAATATAAAACTAATGAATGCTTATATTTATTTATTTATTTATTTTTATTTTGGTTTTTGGGCCACACCTGGTGATTCTCAGAGGTTACTCTTGACTGTGCTCTCAGAAATTGCTCCTGGCTTGGGGGACCATATGAGACACTGGGGATTGATCAAACCATGGTCCATTCTAGATCAGTCGTGTGCAAAGCAAATGCCACTGGTCCACCACTCCATCCCCTAATAAATAATTTTAGATGTGAAACAAATGGTTACTTATGAGAATTGACTGGAAGATTCTAATATTTGTGATAATTTATTTCTGAAAAGGTATGTATTAATACATTTGTTAGTGGTTTTTAAGTTACTGGTAATTCATGACTTTTATGTGTATTAAATTGACATAGATTATTATTTACCATCACATAGCAATAAAGTGCATGAATTTTAAAAATATAATAAATACTAAAAATAGAATAGTTATTATAATTGCACAGATTTGTAATTTCTTAAAATATACTAGAATTAAAATATATATGCCTGGAATATATTAATTATTTATACTTGATTATAATTATATATTTATATTATATATGATATAATATAAATATATAATTATACATTAATTATTTATAATTAATTATTAACAATATATATTAATTATTTGAGTTAAGAATTAAATGGGGCCAAAATGATAATACAATGGTTAGGACACTTGCACACAGCGAACCTGGGCTTGATTCCCTGCAATTCATATAGTTCCCAAGTTAGGAGTGACTCTTGACCATAAAACCAAATGGCTAAAGAGACTGTGATACAGATAAACAATGGAATATTATGCATGGATGAGCATGGAAACTATTATTTGAAGTGAAGTAAGTCGGGGGGGAGAGAGACACACAGAATAATCTCACTTTTCTATGGGTTTTAAGAAAAATAAAAGGCATTATTTTAATAATTATTTTAATAATTCCCAGAGACAAGGGATGGAAGGACTGGCTCACGATTTGAAGCTCACCACAAAGAACAGTGAGTGCAGTTAGAGAAATAACTACACTAACAACTACCATGACAATGTTAATGAGTGAGAGAAGTAGAATGCCTGTCTCAAATATAGGCAGGGGGTGTGGGAGTAAGGGGATGGGGGGCATTGGTGGTGAGAATGTTGCACTGGTGAAGGAGGGTGATCTTTCTGTGACTGAAACCCAACTACAGTCATGTTTGTAATTATGGTGTTTAAATAAACTAAATTAAATTAACAACAAACAAACAAAAAGGAAACCCTGGCTTAGAAGTAAATGTTTCAGAATTTTAAATTGAATATTTTTGGTGATCTGTTTTACAACAAAGTATATATACTATATATATTTAAAATATTCACTTGAAAATAAGTAAGATAATAAATTATGTTATGTATTTATTACAATATAGTATAGAAAAATAAAAAAATAATTGTTCTATAAATAAAATATTTTATATTTAATCAAGTAATTTGTAACAATATGTATGATTAGATATATTAATTATTGCATATTTATAATAACAAATTCTGGTCCTATATAAATGAAGACAATTTATACAGTAATTTAGGTAAGATGATAATTTGATAATATTGATTCTTCCATTTCCTTATATCTTCTATTTCTTCCTAAATGTTTTGAAGTTTTCAGGGTATAGGTCTCTCATATCTCTTGTTAGATTGATTCCTAGGTATTTTATAGTTGTGGACACTTTGTTAAATGGTATAGACTCTTTGATATCTTTCACCTCTGAGTTGTTATTTGTATAAAGAAATGCAACTATCTTTTGTTTACAGTCTTTGTAGCTCGCCATTTTTGCTGCATTGATTTATTGTTTCTAGGAACTATTTTAAGGACTCTTTAGGATCTTTGATGTATATCATCATGTAATCTGCAAATAGAGATATTTGACTTCCACTTTTCTGATTTGAATTCCTTTGATTTTCTTTTTTTTTTTTTTATGATTGCTATTGCTCGGTTTTCCAACACTGTGTTGAGTAACAGTGGAAACAGTGAACATCCTTGCCTAGTGCCTAATCTCAGTGGAAATTGTTTCAGTTTTTCACTATTAAGAATAATATTGGCTTGGGAGCTGTGGCACAAGCAATAAGGCAGCTGCCTTGCCCACTCTAGCCTAGGACACACTGCGGTTTGATTCCTCTGTGTCCCATATGGTTCCCCAAACCAGGAGCAATTTCTGAGTGTATAGCCAGATGTAACCCCTGACCATCACCCAGTGTGGCTCAAAAACCAATAAATAAATAAAAAATGTTAGCTGTGTGTTCTTTATAGATAGCTGTTACTATCTTGAGGAAGAATCCTTCTCATTCATTTATTTTGCTGAGAGTTTTCATCATGAATGGGTGTTAGATTTTTGTCAAGTGCATCAATTAATATGGTCATGTGTTTTTTATCATTTCCTATACTGATCTGGTATATTATGTTCATTGATTTGAATATATATACCAAGCTGTGATCAATAATGGGTACAACAGCACACAGATTAACATGATAGTGTCAGGAGGAGAAAGTGAGCCAAGTCCCCACCATACTGAAGCCCTGACTGCTGCATCTACCACCATAACTGCTGCTTTGGCAATGGCTCAGCCTCACTACTTATCTATGGCTCTCTGTAAAAACACCAATCTGACCAACTCCAAGTACACTGATACTTGGGTGGATATTACCAGGAGTTTTTTGGAGTGAGTGCAGACACCTACTCTCCACCTTCTTGTACATAAATAATTGAAAATTCCTCAGTATTAGCAATAGTGCTTAGAATTCCTAGGCCATGCAGACATGTTTGCAGCCAAAGGACAACTCCATTTTTTTTAATAATGTCATTCCTGTAGAAACATACAAAATTAGATACAGATGTTTATGTGATTGAAGCTACATAATATTCACCAAAGAAGTAACAGAATAATGAACTAGTAACAAGATTTTACTAATTTTTATGACAATGACTTATTGGCTTCATTGCAAGATAAAATAATTTTAACAAATTTTCTTCATTTCTTTTCATTTTATTTTTTAAATATTTTCCATTTTCTGGAAACAAATGAATAATAATTACATAATAATCATTTATGTGAACTATCTGTTCATAAGTCTTTAAAAATGAGAATTCTAAGAATTGATGTTTTATCTAGGTGCACACAGAAGTACTGAAATACAAGTAGAGCTCTCTCTAATTTTTGGTCTTTATGATTTATTTATGATTTCATGCCACATTAGATAAACAATAAAGCTCTTTCCTCTCTAGTTATAGTTTCTATGTAATATCTAATCTTCAAACAAAATTCTGATAGTTTCTTGATCTAATAAGAGAAGAAATTATCAATATAGGTTATGAGTCTTCCTATTATTAAAATGTAATTATTCAATAAAAATACTAATTTTATTTATTTTTTACTTTTTTAAAAGATATTTTATTTAAAGCATCATGATTAACATAGTTATTCACAGTTTAATTTTAGATATACTATGCTTGAGCACAAATACCATTATCAATATCCCTTCACTACTATTTACAGGCTGCTTTCTTAACAGGAACCTTCTAAGCTTTATTTTTAAAGTTTGGGACTCATAATTTCATTGTTGTTGACTTTTTGGTTTGAATATTTAGTACTGTCCTTCCATAATACCACCAATGAACCAGAGTCTCTTGACACTACCCCCTATTATTTCACACCATTTTTTCTCCTCTTCTCTATTTCTTTTCTTCTCCTCTCTATACTTTGGGACCAAGAGTGTTCTAGACACCCCCATTTAAATTGCATTCCCTCATGCAGCTGTTTAAATAACACATATAAGTGATATCCTGTATTTATGGCTCATTTCCTTTAACATGTTATCTTATATTTCTGTCCATGATGCAGCAAATTATATGATTGCATCATTCCTTAGAGTTATGTAGTATTACATTGTATATATGTAGCATATCTTAATCTATTGTTGGACATTTAGATTAATTTTAATTCTTAGCTATCATATTAAGCTATGCAATAAATAGTGGTGTGCTTACATCTATTTGAATGAATGTTTTCCTGTCCTGAGGGTAGATATCCAAAAGTTAAATTTCTGGGTCATATTACAGCTCCATTCTGAGTTTACTAAGAATCCTCCAAATTTTTTTCCATAGGATTGAATCAGACAACATTCCCACAAGCTATAAATAAGAATTCTTTTTTACATCCCCACCAAAGAAAATTCACAATATTTTTGATATGTGCCATTCTGACTAGTGTAAATTATCTCATGTCACCTTGATCTCTATTTGCAGATGACATGATGGTATACATTGAAGCCTCTAAAGTGTCTACAAAAAAAAAGCTTCTATAAGCAACATTAGCAGCAGAGTGGATGGCTAGAAAAATCATTACACACACAATCACAAAACAGGTAGCATTCTTTTATACAATAATGAATAAAAGAATAAAGATATCAAAGAGCCTATTTCATTTTAAAGTGTCAAAAAACCTAAAGAATCTATGTTTCAACTTAACACAAGAGGTGAGAAACAGTAATGCAACAAAAAATTCAAAACACTTAGGCATTGAAGAAGTCTAAGAAAATAGAAAAACTTTCCTACAGTTTGGAGTGGTACTACAGCACTAGAGTGTTTACCTTTCAAACCTTGCACACAACTAACTAGGACAGATGCAGGTTTGATACCCGGCATCCCATATGGTATCCCGAGCAAGGAGTGATTTCTGAGCTCAGAGCCGGGAGTAACCCTTGAGAGTCTCTGGGTGCATGCCCACCCCACAAAAATAAGAAGGAAAAAAAAGAAGAAAGACGAAAGAAAGAAAGAAAGAAAGAAAGAAAGAAAGAAAGAAAGAAAGAAAGAAAGAAAGAAAGAAAGAAAGAAAGAAAGAGATAGAGAGAAAGAGAGAGAGAGAGAGAAAGAAAGAAAGAAAGAAAGAGAGAGAGAAAGAAAGAGAGAGAGAAAGAGAGAAAGAAAGAGAGAGAGAGAGAAAGAGAGAGAAAGAGAGAAAGAAAGAATCAAGAAAAGATAAACATTCCATGATCGTGAATTTGAAAAATCAATAAATTTTATTTTTTAAAATTAAGATGTAATTAATTGAATTTAGTTGAAACTATATATTAGAAATGAAGTGATCAAATCTCTGGTCATAGAGATCAAGTAAAGTTGAATTTTGAGTCAAGCATGTTTGCTTGCCCAATTTGGTATATGTTAAGTGCTATGTTACTTCCATAAATACAGAGAGTACAAAGGTCTTTCCCACATCAGAGTTTGGGTAACACTTCATTTCACCAAACAAAAATATAGTATAACTTCTCTATTCTATATTTAAGAGGCAGGTGTTGACCATATAATAATAAGCTTACTAAAGTAAAGTCAACTAGCAAAGTATAACCCATGAACATTATTGGTAAATACATCTAGGGGCAAGAGGGAAATGCACTGTTTATTTCTGTTTTTGCAAATCAGAATAGAGGTTACAGTACATAGTAATTACTTTGAGGTTTTTACTTCACAAAAGGTGGCTTACAATTTTATTACCACAACTTTGGAGACTGCAATCACTGTGGCTATAATATAGAAAGGTCCACCTTCAAAGCTCTTGGCCAATCAGAATTGAGCATCCTGCTATGGGAGTGTCATAGTTAGTTTCGAGCTGCAGTTTTCAGCAAAAGGATAAACTAGCACTATGATTTAGGCTGCTGTCAAAACTTGTTCTTTTTCACGATTGCCTATGGTAGCATTAAGCTGTCATCAGTGTTCCTTATGGAGGGGAAATTCCAAAACTGAAGCTGAAAACTTAAATGTAATTATTTGTGGTAATTTTTAACACATTTATATCAGTTCATATCAATAAATATTTTTTGATTGTGTAATATGTACAAATTATTTACTACTAGGGACCATGTTTTATATTCCCATTTAATCATCACTGATTCTGCTTATAAATTAATATTAAATATTTTTATTCAAGAAAATATGTCAAGTTGTTAACATTTATTTTTTAAATTATATCCTTGCACTCTTTTACATTACTGCTTTATTCGGTGAGGTTGTTATGGGTCAGATTTACTGATGCAGTGAGGTCTATGCTCAAGGGTCATTCACAAAAAGTAGGAGGGGATTGACAGGTCAGCCACATACAAGGTGTTAATCACTGTACTATCAGTCCGGCCTATGAAGCATCAGTATACAACACATTAACAGTATTTTTCCCATTTATTTGTCTACTAATTATTGAGTTTGAAACAGTGTTTATAATATATTGTTTTGTTTTTTGTTAGAACATAACAAGGTATGTTCTAAGCAGAAAGATAAAATATTTCTAATTAGAGTCAAGACATTACAGACACACGCATCACCATAGTTATCAAATTTAATGTCATATTTTGTTTTTAAGTTATTATTAAAAATACAGGCAAGTTTTAGCTTTGGTAGGAGATTAGCCAAACAAAATAAATGATGTTTTTAAGAAAGGTAATAAAATTTAAAAAAGCTGAGGAATTGCATTACACATATGCAATGTTTTATATATGTATTATACATAATACATGGAAAAACAGACATATATACTTACATACTCATCTTCTGAACAATTTCAACTAACAATATATATTTCTCAGAAAGGTGAACTTAAAAACAGCAAAGCTATACATAAGTTATCAGTTTTTACTATGATAACACCAAATCTTTGCCAATAGACATTCTTGGTTAAGCAAGATAGAGTCAGCCAAACAAAATTAGGATGGCATATCCTTCCATTTTGTATCTAAACCATGGCTTCTTCTTAGCAATAAAATAAAATCATTGCAGGCAAAATTTGTTTACAGGTAGAATAATGACTTCAAGCAGTCTCTCCTCCGTAATGTAACATTTGCATGCATGCTTATAATAAACATTCATTTAGTAGTGTATCTGAACTGCTAGATGATTCAGTAGTCTCATTGGACATAATTATTGGGTTTTCCCTACTCACATTTAAGGAATGGTTTGAATTCAAGGAAGGAGAAACAACTCACATAAGATTGCTATAGTAAATTTTTCTCCAATAGTGTTTATTCTGGGCAGACAGTAGAAGGGATTTGAATAAAACACAGCAAGATTAGAAAATGGAGGTTGTTTTTAAAGCAGTTAAAGCATGGAGACAGATAACTCTTTATTTTCTAAGTAAATTTACTTTCAGTGACATGAAAGGAAATTGTGGTCTGGTGACTAACACAAGTTGGGGGGAGTGGAAAAGCTGGAGAAAACCAAAATAGAGTTGGTGTTTAAGACATTTCCTTAATTGTTACTTTTTGACTTAACTCCCCCTCTTTTTCATCATTCATCTTTGGTTTGCCTTTGAATTTAACTTTTGAAACCTTTACCACAGAAATCATTAATTTTATTTATACGTATAATTTATACAAATAAATATATAAAATTTTGGAAGGTCTTGTTTTTAGGGGCTTTAATATATATTTGAAAGTAAATGAATCATTTGCTATCATTCACACAGTTGTAAATATCAAAGTATGGATCTACTAGAATACAAATCTATACAGATAATAGAGATAAAATTCAAGAGTACAGACTTCTGAGTCTCTCAAGTTTATAAATTTTAATTTGAAGAGTTGCTTTTGTAACAACTTGTTACCTGTTTATATATTTCTTAAAAGCAGAAAATATAAATATCCTGTAACTGATCACTCATAGTCATTCTTGATTATATTACTTTCCTCAATACACTAATTACTCTAGAAATCTCTGTTCACTTTCAGTTTAATATCCATACATATATTTATAACTTATAACATTAAATGACTTTACATTTTATTTCTTGGTACTTCTGTAATTTGTATTTTTTCTATAATAGTGTTATACAATTTTTTCTGTAATGATTCTTTTAAAATTAACCTGTCTAATCATGGTAGCAACTATCTGTATGATACATTAACACTCATCTGAAATATTTATGCATAAAATATGTATGCATAAAGAAAATTTATAAAAATATAACTCTATAATTATGCCACTAAAACACTACTACACCTGTATCAGTTAATTTGGCTTTTCTCCCTTACAATTACCCTAAGCAAAGTATTTTTTCCAATTCATCATTGTTGAAGATTTTTCACGCACTCAGATATTGATTTGTCATATATTCTGTTGACCTCCATAATTAAAAGTCATTTCACTTTTACTGTTTTATCCAAAAATAGTTATTTGGCAGCTAATTAGTGTTAAAAAATGTAAGGTGTAGTAGAAAACAATTATATAGAGGAAATTATTGGTGCTGACTATTTTAGGAAGTAAATATATACTTCCTGGTACTATTATTGTGAGGTGACATCAAAAACCTACATGATAAGAAAAATAATTTAGTGCAATCATATATGTGAGTGGGTTAGAAGGTTAGATAATTTTAATTTTCTGAAGTTAGAGATATAAATTCCTTTTTTTCCAGGAAAGAGAAAATCACATTAGTGGCTAACATCAGCATCACGATAATGGAAAAACTTTACACCAAAAATATTCATTTAAGCATTATTTAGAAGGGCTTATTCCTTATAAAGACTGTGGAAGAGTTAAAAATAGATTTTGATTTTCCTGGGTGGAAATATAATGTGTTAAAGTCGATTTTTAGGTTGTGGTGGTGTGGCTATTGTTGTTGTAGCTTGATTGCTTACTCGGGAAATTTTGGTACAGTCTGGGAGAGCAGAAATATTGCTTAGAGAGTGAGTTGCAAATGAGTAAAAATAGAGACACTGCTCTGCCAAAACAACTGTGCTTTTTAAAGATTTATCTTTATTTTTTATTTTTCTACATAACATCTAGAAATGCTTGTACCTGTGCTCGGGGTTACTGCTAGCAATGCTTGAGGACCATGTGTTTTCAGGGATCAAACAAAGACTTTCCTCATGCCAGATATGTTCTTAGCCTGTAGATCTACCTCTATATTACATATTTTGTAACTTTGAAAACTGAAAAAAATAGTGCAAAAATGATACATTTAAATTATTCATTGAGATTCACAAGTATCATTTTAATTCAAATAATATTGATTTATCTGGTCCCATATTATTTTTCATGACATGACTCTGATTCATGACATGAAATCTGGCTTTACATGATTAAAGACTTTCATACAGGCTGGCAAGATAATAGCAGATTAAATTGCTTACTTTACATGCAGTAGACCCTAGTTATATCCCTGCAACCTACATGTAGTTCTCAAGTACTACCAGATTCTAGCTTACACTACTATATCCAGCTTTACCTACTCCTCTTCATTCACTATAGACACTTACATTTACATTTGGTTTACGTCTAGTCAAAACTCTCCCTGGCTCTTTTGAAGATATATTTTAAGTTTTTTAAATATATAATATATTGTGCTTTTATACTTCCTTTTAATTTTTAATTTTAGCCATATTAATTTTTAGATATGATGTCTCCATAAATATATAATTTTAAAAAATTATTCTGGCTACCTAACACATTTTTTTATTAAGAAATTATATTTACTTAGTCTCTTCTGGGTATTATTTAGGTTCTTTAAATGTTGCCATTATAAAGAGACAACCTAACAAGTCCTCTTGTGTGGGAAGGAGAAAAAGTGATATTAGGTCCTGCTTCAGTGTGCTTAGAGCTTTCTCATGGAGGTAATACCATATGTGATTGAAGGATAAAGCCAAGACCATCCCTAGAAATGACAACTGTTACCCTTGTATTGTTTTTTCTTGGCCCCAAGAGTGCATCTTCAGTATATCTTTTGTTTTATATTTTAAGGCTTTACTTTAGGATGAAGTTCTAAAAGTGTAATTTCATGATTAAAGGGCAAATTCATATATGGGTGTTGTTAATAATGTCAAATTTATCTCCACATTGCTTACCATCTCAACAAGTAAATATCCATTTATTAATTCATTAGTTTTTTTTGGGTAACACCCTGGCAATGCTCAGGGCTTACTTCTGGCTGTAACACTCAGGAATTATTCCTAGTAGTGGCTTAGGAACACCAGGGTTGGAACCCAGGTAGGCCTTCTGCGCAAAGGTCACAGTGTCTTACCCACTGTACTATTTCTCTAACCATGTAAAATTCTATTTTCAAAATCTATAGCTACAGAATAATTTAGTTTAGATTATTTTAAACTGAGGGCATAGAAATAGGAATCTTAGTTTTTACTTTGCACTTAATTAGAAATAAAATAGTAAATATTTATATAATTTGAATTTATTTTTCAATGTAAATTATAATCAGGTATATTATAAATTTTATTGTACTTTAATTTTTTCTTTTTTTTCTTTACATTTTAAAATCTTTACTTAAGTGCCATGGTTACAAACATATTTGTAGATAGGTTTCAGTCATAAAATGTACACCCCTTCTATTTTATTTTATTTATTTTATTTTTTAATTTAATTTAATTTTATTTTTTGGCCATATCCAGCAGTCTTAGTACTTCACCTACTTCTCAGGGATGAATTCTGGTAGTGCTAAAAGAATTATATGCAGCAGAAGATTGATATGAAATTAATCATATGCAAACAATGTGCAGACTATCTGTATTGTTTTTCCAAATTTCTATATTAATTTTAATCTCAGTTTAATATAAACATTTTAAATTTTAACAAGATTAACCAAAGGGTATTACTATTAGACTTTGTGTCAAGTGTCTTCTCGAGCAAAGCTTCAGTTCTAGTTATGAAAGGATGCCTTTGTGAACAATATTCTAGAGTAAATAAAAATTCAATCCATACTATTGATATATTTCCTTTAAATCCCTATCCTTTATTCTACTCTAAGCAGTGACCAATGCTTCCTTTTCTATGTTAAATGGAGAAAATGAAAACTAAATTACAGATTTAAAGATTCATAATTTCTAAGAAATATACCATCTACACAGAAATGGTATAGAAGAATAACTGACATCTAAGAAACAGGACATTCATTGAAGACTCATAAATATTAGCCTTCTTTCATGCATGTGATTGTGGAACTTCTGGCTGATGACCAGCTCCACAGTAAAACACACAATTTCTCTGATAATGAGCATCTTATTATTGCTATCTAAAAATATTAATAATTATTAGCATCCAAAATTTTTAATTTGCCCTATAAATCATGTCTGGCCCTTTGTCAATTACAAATATTTTAGTGTATTTATGCAGCTTTTATATTTTATTAATAAAATGAAGCATCATTTTATCTTTTCCCTTTATTATTTAGGAACCACTCAGCTAGGGGGCTGGAGCGGTGTCACCAAGTGGAAGGTGTCCTGTCTTGCTGGTGCTAGCCTAGGACGGACCACAGTTCGATGCCATGGCACCCCATGTGATCCCCCAAGCCAGGAATGATTTCTGAGCACATAGCCAGGAGTAACCCCTGAGCATCTCTGGATTTGACCCCCCCCAAATAACACACAGCTAGTTTTACAGATAAAAAATGTTTTTATCTTTATTTAAACAACTGTGATTACAAACATGACTGTAGTTGGGTTTTAGTCACAAAAAGAACACCCCCCTTTTTCAGTGCAACATTCCACCACCAATGCACTCCATATTCCTCCACCCATACCCCCTGCCTTTATTTGAGACAGGCATTCTTCCTCTCTTACTCATTAACCTTGTCATGGTATTTGTTGGTGTTCTAACTGCACTCACCCCTTTTTGAGGTGAGCTTCATATCGTGAGCTGGACCTTCTGGCCCTCCATCCTTGGGGCACTCTTAGAATAATGTCTTTTATTTTTCTTAAAACCCATAGATAAGTAAGACTATTCTGTGTGTGTGTCTCTCTCTGACTTATTTCACTTGGCATTATAGTTTCCATGTCCATCCATCTATAGGGAAAATTTTACGACTTCATCTTTCCAGATGGCTGTATAATATTCCATTTTTAGCCATTCATCCTGTTGAAGGGCATCAACTTAAAAACAATTGATATATTGGCTTTAGGTAGAGAAAATATGATTTAATTTGTTTTTGCTATAAATACAATTATTTTTTTTAAATTTTGGGCCACACACTGGTAATGCTCAGGGGTTACTCCTGGCTATGTGCTCAGAAGTTGCTCCTGGCTTGGGGGGACCATATGGGACACTGGGGGATCGAACCGGGTCCGTCCAAGGCTAGCGCAGGCAAGGAAGGCATCTTACCTTAGCGCCACCGCCAGGCCCCCAATATACAATATTTTTATATTTTAATTTATTCTTAATCTTTAAGCACCATGATTATAAGCAATGATTGTAGTTGGGGTTTCAGTCACAAACAGAATTACCCTCATCACCAATAATTTTTAAAAGCAATGATTTATTTTAAAAGTTTAAATGATTGGTTTGGAGTTATAATATAGTGAGAAAGAGTATTTCCTTGCATGCATCCAAACTGGCAATCCCATGTAATCTACCAAGCCTATTACAAGTCATCCCTGATAGCTGAACCTAAAAACAAGCTCTAAAGACCATTTTTCAAATATTGTGGAAAAAACAAAACAAAGTATTTATTGAAGTTTGGAGTTGATTCTGCCTCAGTGTTTTGAACCTCTCAACTCAAGAGGTTCACCCTTTTTCTATATCTTAAATCTTGCAGGACCAGCTCAGGGACTACAAAGTCGCCACAGCATCCTAGAAAGCTTACATAATAAGGATTTTAGAGCTCAGCTTTGTGTGACTGTACCGCACCCTGGGGGAAAGGTGCTGGAGGACAGGATAGGCAACAAAATATACAAAGCCAAGTGTCTTGTGCTTTGCTCCCACTCATAGTGCCAGAGCAACCAGTGTACTGAGTATAGAGAATACCTCCGGGAAATCTGCCTGTCCTGCTTACCAGATGTGGTGGGCAGTCAGAGTAGAGACTGGGTGGGATGACTGGTGGTTGCTGCCCTGCACACACATGGCTGGCAGACTCACCAAACACCACCCAGTCTTACAAGGATGGAGCAGCCACATCACTCTGGGTGTGGTGCAAGTCTCATTTAAAATTTAAAGGAAGAATAAATACCATGAGACAAAGGCAGGCACCCACCAGGAGATCCACAAGCATGGTCCAGCTTCTGTGATCAGACACTGTGAGAAGGATACCCTGGCACCACCATGACATTGAGACTAAAGGCATCTTTAAGGAGAAAACAGCACTCTCCAAACAAGTGGAAGCAGAAATAAACAGATGGGACTATATTAAGCTGAGAAGCTTCTGCACCTCAAAGGAAATCGAGCCCAGAATACAAGAGCTACCCATAGAGTTGGAGAAATCATTCATTCAATATCCATCAGATAAGGGGCTAATATCCAAAATATACAAGGCACTGTCAGAACTTTACAAGAAAAAAACCTAACCCCATCAAAAATTTGGGAGAATAAATGAACAAACACTTGAACGAAAAAGAAATACAAATGGCTAAAAGGCACATGAAAAAAATGCTCCACATCACTAATCATCAGAGAGATGCAAATCAAAACAACCAAGAGGTACCATCTCACACCACAGAGATTGGTGCACATCACAAAGAATGAGAACAAGCAGTGCTTGCTGGGATGTGGAGAGAAAGGAACTCTTATTCACTGCTGGTGGGAATGCCATTTAGACCAACCTTTATGGAAAGTGATATGGAGATTCCTCCAAAAGCTGGAAATTGAGCTCCCATATGATCCAGCTATATCACACCTAGGGATATACCCTAGGAACACAAAAATGCAACACAAAAATCCCTTCTTCACACCTATATTCATTGCAGCGCTGTTTACAATAGCCAGACTCTGAAACCACCTAGATGTCCCTCAATAGATGAATAGCTAAAGAAACTGTGGTACATAGATACAATAGAGTATTATGCAGCTGTCAGAAGAGATGAAGTCATTAAATTTTCCTATACATGGATGTACATGGAATCTACTATGCTGAGTGAAATGAGAGGGAAAGATATAGACACAGAATAATCTCATTCATCTATGGTTTTAAGAAAAATAAAAGACACTTGCAATGAAAAAAAGAATAAAGAAAAAGAAGAAAAAGAGAGAAAAGAAAAATGAAAGAAAGAAAAGAAAGAAAGAAAAATAAAGAAGAAAGAAAGAAAGAGAGAGAAAAAGAAAGAAAGAAAGAAAGAAAGAAAGAGAGAGAGAGAAAAGAAACAAAGAGAGAAAGAAAAGAAACAAAGAAGAAAGTAGAAACAACTCCTGAACAAGTGTTGGGATAATACTCAGAATTTTTTAAATACCATGTACAAAGGTCAAATCAAAATGGATTAAAGACCTTGATATCAGACTTGAAACCATAAGTACATATATAAAAATATAGGCAGAATCCTCCATGATATTAAAGTCAAAGGCATCTTCAAACAGAATAAACATCACTATCTAAGGAAGTGAAAGCGAAGATAAACAAATAAGATTAGATTAAACTCAGAAGCTTCCGTACTTCAAAGGAAACTGTGACTAGGATAGAAAGGCTGTCCACAGATAGGGTGAAACTATTCACCAAATACCCATCTGAGGGTTAATATCTAACATGTACAAGGTACTGACAGAAAATAACAAGAAAAAAATCTAACCCCAGACAAGTATTGGGAGAAGAAACAAACATATATTTCCTCAAAGAAGAATACATATTGCAAAGGTATATTAAAAAATCACTAATTATCCGGAACCTGCAAATCAAAACAAGAATGAGATATCTCACACCATAAAGACTGGCACACAACACAAAGTGCAAGATCAACCAGTGATGACATGGGTACAAGGGGAAAGCGATTCTCATTTACAGCTGGTTGAAAAGCTGACTAGCCCAGCCTTTCTGGAAAACAATGTGGAATTTACTCAAAAAACTTGAAATGAATATCCCATATGATCCAGCAATACCTTTTGTAGAGATATATCCTAGGAATACAAAAACACAATAAAAAATGCCCTCTCCCCTCCTATGTTAATTTCAGCACTATTTACAAAAGCCAGAATTTGGATGTAACCCAGGTACCCAACAATATATAATTGGCTAAAGAAATATTGATATGTCTATACAATGAAATACTATGTTGCTGTTAGGGAATATGAAGTCATGAAATTTGCTTATACATAAGAATATATGGAAACTATTATTTTGAATAAAACATGTCAGAGAAAGAGGGAAGACTTGGAATCATCTCACTCATTTTTAGGTTATAAGAAAAATAAGAGGCAGTATGATAATAATATCCAGAGACAATATAGATGAAGGTCAGGTGGACCAGTTCAAGGTAAAAGTTTGCCCCCAAAGAATGGTGAGTGCTGTTAGAGTAGAGAATGGTCTACTATGATAACTGTAGTTGGAAGTGATCACTCTGTACAAGAACTAGATGCTGAAAGGGAATAATGATACATCCAAGGAACCCTTTTATTAGCAATAGTAAAAAACAGTCTCAATAAAAGAAAGAAAGTGAAAGACTTCCATAGAGAAGCAAAATCCTGTCCCAGGAACAGATAGGTGTAGCTGGATGGGGGCATTGGGGGACACTAGTGACAGGAAAGGTATATACAGGAAAGGTATATACTAGGAAAAGGTGGTATAATTCTTCCTTCCTTCCTTCCTTCCTTCCTTCCTTCCTTCCTTCCTCCCTCCCTCCCTCCCTCCCTCCCTCCCTCCCTCCCTCCCTCCTTCCTTCCTTCCTTCCTTCCTTCCTTCCTTCCTTCCTTCCTTCCTTCCTTCCTTCCTTCCTTCTTCCTTCCTTCCTTCCTTCCTTCTTTCTTTTTCTTTCTTTCTTTCTTTCTTTCTTTCTTTCTTTCTTTCTTTCTTTCTTTCTTTCTTTCTTTCTTTCTTTCTTTCTTTCTTTCTTTCTTTCTTTCTTTCTTTCTTTCTTTCTTTCTTTCTTTCTTTCTTTCTTTCTTTCTTTCTTTCTTTCTTTCTTTCTTTCTTTCTTTTCTTCTTTCTTTTCTTTCTTCTTCTTTCTTCTTTTTCTTCTTTCTTTCTTTCTTTCTTTCTTTCTTTCTTTTCTTTCTTTCTTTCTTTCTTTCTTTCTTTCTTTCTTTCTTTCTTTCTTTCTTTCTTTCTTTCTTTCTTTCTTTCTTTCTGTCTTTCTTTTCTTTCTTTCTCTTTCTTTCTTTTTCTTTCTTCTTTCTTTCTTTTTCTTTCTTCTTTCTTTCTTTCTTTCTTTCTTTCCTCTCTCCTGTCTCTGTCTGTCTGTCTGTCTGTCTCTCTCTCTCCCTTTTCCCTTTTTTTGGGGGGGGGCACACCAGGCAATGCACAGGGGATTACTTCTGGCTTGGGGGACCATATGGGATGCTGAGGGATCAAACTGTTGTCTGTCTTAGGTGAAACAAGCACCAAAACAAACACATTACTGCCTTGTATCACTGCTTCAGCCTGAAGGTATGGTATAATTCTATGACTAAAATCCAATAATGAAAAATTTGGTAAAGCCAGTGATTAAATAAATCAATTATATTTTTTAAAAAGGGGTTTATTCATGCAATATATATTTATTTATAATTAAATGTATTAATTGAATCACCATGTTCTACACCAGGGGTCTCAAACTCAATTTACCTGGGGGCCGAGGAGGCAAAGTCAGGGTGAGACAGGGCCACATAAGAGATTTTGCTTACTGAATATTAGCAAAAAAAATCGCATTAGTAAGAAAAAAATAGCAAAAAAATCGCATTAAACATTTGCATACCCTGAATGGAACTGCTCGGGGTATGCAAATGTTTAATGCGATTTTTTTCCTTACTAATGTGATTTTTATTGCGATTATTCAGTAAGCGAATAATCACGAATACTGTAATATTTGAAGGCCGGCCGCGGACCACAAAATGTTGTATGGAGGGCCACAAAAGGCCTGCAGGCCACGAGTTTGAGACCCCTGCTCTACACAGTAACCAAGTTGTTAATTATTGTCTTTCAGTCACCCTACCTTTCACCAGAGAACATTCCTGCCTCCAGTTTCCCACCAAATTTTCCTTCTGCATCTCCCTTCCTCACTTTTGCCCTCCCTCTACCTTTTGTTGTGGCAAACAATTTTTTCTCTTGCTTGCTCTATCTCTTCCTTTATTTGCCTTTTAGTCACAATATTAAAATAGTAATTTGTAATATTCAATATAAAAGTTTTAGTGCAATAAACTAGCCAGAAAATGATGTAAAGAGGACATGTGGTAAGTATCTAATATAAACACAAATATCAGTTGAGTGATTATCTAAATATCTCAACCCACAGTGACTGATATTTTTTTATTCTATTAAAATCTTCAGATAAAAGTATATAATTAATTCTTTAACCTTGTAAGCTGCAAAAGCTCTTCAGTAAAGACTTATAACCTAGCAATTTTTTTTCTTTTCTGTTTCTATTTGAAGTCATTAAAATACCTGAAATTTTCAGGTTATAGCAAAATAACTGAAATTTTCAGGTTATAGCAAAAAGAGAATAGACAATTTACAATTCCAAAAGAATATACCTATTCAGTTCAAATATCACAGTTAAGTTCTTTAGACCATGAAAATACACCCCATATTGCAAGCAATTGTCCCATAAATAATGATGGGAATCATGTAATTCATTCCAATTAGAGATGCCAGGCAAGAATGGACACCTTTTGGTTTGAAAGTAGTAGATCTTCATTCTTCATAAAAATGAAAGGAAAACACATAGAAAACTTGGACATAATTGGAGATTTAACAATCTGTTCTGGAAACACAAGGGAGAGTGGAATCAACGGAATTTAAGAGTTTGGAAGGTGTCTAAATTTCTGTAACCACCAGAATTAAAATGTCAAGGTCTGCTCTTTCTGAATGGTAGTGTGGATGTAAGTTATATGGTAGATAAGATAATATCACTTGTTACTCAAAAAATCCCTCAAATTATAATTAATGTACTTAAATTGTCTATTACTTATTTGGCAAGATGACAAAAAGACAAAGATAGAAATCAGTTAAAATCTTTTTTTATTTAGACCAGTAGAGGGACCCATTTCTCACATATCAGGTTTTGTTTTGTTTTAATTTTTTTTCTCCTTTTGGAAATCAATTTTGTTCTCCATTGTGACAATAGACATTCCAAGTCATTCAAAATTATAATTGGGGTTCACAAAAATTAGAATAATGTGGAAAATTATGCAAAAGAAATATCCAAAATGTAAAGTGAATATGGCAAGGTCAACTGAGATGGAAAAAAATAAAAACAGATAAAGCTAGATATAGGGGACAGGCACTTATGTTTTTGTATGTCTGTTGTGGGTGGTGGTAAAATTTAAAATAACAAGACATGCCATTTAGAAAAGATTTAATCTAAAAATCAATGCAGCAGTGATAAACCAGGAATTAAATTTAATCAAAAGTGACACATAGTATATAAGCAGGGACTCAAAGGAGATTCAATAACAGAAGACAAAGAAGATGGTTTTGGTCATAGACCTAGAGTCATCAGGGCTAAAAATATGCTTCAAGGCAGGTAAGAATAGAGACACCTACTCCTGAGAAGAGTGGAAAAATAAAAAATAAAATAAGATAAAGGTATAGTAACTATGACTTATGATCTTCTAACCAATTTAGAGGCTTTTCCACCAATAATTAAAACCCCAATAATTAAAACTATTTTGGCAAATAGTGACCAAAATTTTAAAAAATAATCATACCATAGTTCCATAGTTAAAGTAATAAAATAAAATTGAAAGCATTTGGATGACCTGGTTTTTCTGAAAAAAAAAAAAAAAAAACAAACTTTTTTAATATTGAGTTGATATATTCTTTCACATATTTATTTGATATATTTATTGTTTTATATTTGATATTCTTTGATATATTTATTATCTGAGTAAGAGTAGAACTTACTTTAAATATATTTAAAGACTTTAGGAAACTAAGTTTTTTTTATTTTCTTCTTCTTCTAAGATATTTATATCACAGGATTCCTGGAGATAGTAAGAGATTATATTAGCAGACAGAAAGAATGAAAAAAAAAAAACCCAGAAATTTCAAAATCAAACTTTTCCTTAAAAGAGGTCAAAATCACATATAACAATATTATACTAATATTATATTAAAACACTTTTAATTATAACTTTTATTAATGTTTTACTTATTCTGAGCAGGATATACACTTAATTTGAATATAACATAAAATTTTTTCAACTCTTAGAGATGAGGGCTGGAAGGACTGGCTCACCACAAAGAGTTGTGAGTGCAGTTAGAGAAATAACTACACTGACAACTATGGTGACAATGTCAATGAGTGAGAGAAGTAGAATCCCTGTCTCAAGTATAGGCAGGGGATTGAGGAGGGAGATTGGGGATGTTTGTGATGGAAATGTTGCACTGGTAAAGGGGGATGTTCTTTTTATGACTGAAACCCAACTACAGTTGTTTGTCATCAAGGTGCTTAAATAAATAGTTTTTTATTTAAATATATATAATATAAAGCCAATAATTTAGATAAATGTGTTGGTTTAGACAATTGGAAAAATAGAAATAAAAATAAAAAATTAAGTAGAATTTGAAAGTAACTTTCTTTTATCCATAGTATTGACCAGCTTATATCTTATCAAAATTAGGATAAAATCTTTGTTTTACTTCCTAGCATATATTCCTAGCATATATCATGTTGAATTTGATTGCTTGCTAAACCAAAATTTTCTGAAAGTGGTAAAATAAAGTAAGCTTTTTCTAAAATATTATATACAATTCACAAGCATTTATGTTTCACTATACAAATGTTAATCCTTAACTCAGACACTGTCTCAATGAATGAGGGAATACTGAAGTCTGTTAAAACCCAGACAGTGAGCCAAACCAGAGAAATAGGGAAAAGTATAAACATATCAAATGCCTAACCTTGCAAAGAAGACATGTCAACATAAACATTACTGTACAACTCACATATTTTTCTTATATATAAGATTAGTAACAATTTAAAAACTAGCTTTGTGCTGTGAACTGAAAAATGGCATCCTATGTATTTCTAAACATTAATGTGGACATTTATATTTTTATAATCTTGAGTATTGTCTTTTTATTTTATTTGATTTATTTTAGTTTCTGTGTCACACCCAGTAGTGCTCAGGGGTTACTTCTGGCTCTGCACTCAGAAATTACTCCTGGCAGTTTTGGAGACCATGTGGAGGGGGAATGCTGGAGGTTAAACCCTAGTTAGCAGCTGTGTACAAGGCAAGTACCTCAACTCTGTGCTATCACTCTGGGCCATTGTCTTTATGCTAAGAGAGACTAGCCAGATTTTCTTAAAAATCTAGATTTACAATAAAAGAAAATTGGGGACAGTATCAATTACTTTTTGAAATATAACAAGCTAACCTAAAACTTTCTAACTAAACACACTAGAATTATTTTGAATAGATTTCTTTTCTTGTTTTGTTTTATTTTGTTTTGGTTTTGGTTTTTGGGTCACACCCAGCAACACTCATGGGTTACTCCTGTCTCTATGCTCAGAAATCGCTCCAGGCAGGCTCAGGGGACCATATGGGATGCTGGGATTCCAACCACTGACCTTCTGCATGCAAGGCAAAGGCCTTACCTCCATGCTATCTCTCCAGCCCCATGAATAGTTTTCTTATTTATTAATTGTCTAGGCAAAATCAAAAGTGTAAGCTGATATAAAATGCTCTCACTCAGCTTTCTTAGAAAAAATATGGAAAACGATTTAAAACATAGGAATAGAATTTCTGTACAATACATTGATGTATTGTATGTATCTATCTCCAAACATAAAAAGATTTATTTGAAAGTATAGATGCATGCCTATATTTTGAAAAGTCACCCAATGCACTGTATCTTCAAGCCCAGGTAAGAATCACGGTCTTACAAGAAACAATTCAGACCAGGCTGAGGGTGAAGCATTGTAGTATGGCAGCCTTCTTCCTAGTATCACCCTCGCTGCCTGCCATAACTACTGTTTTTAATGAGTACAGAGATCACCTCTGGGTGGGGCAGTAAACCCTCCCAGGTTTAAAAATAAGACAATTTTTGTTTTGAGTGAAACCAAGTTGTAAACAAACAGATACAAAGAAACCAGGGATAAACTTTGTTTTAGGTAAAATAAGCTGTAACCTAACAATTGCCCCTTTTTGTTAAAAAAAAATTGAAGGGTACATAGACCATGTTCTATTGTTCTCTACTAGAGGCAAGAACTCCAGATCAGAATTTGCAAAAGTTATTATTTTGCACAGCACAGTAAAAGTTGGCTTGTAATAGCATAAACTTTTATAATGTATACATCATTCTCAAAACAATCAGCTTTTTTCATATCTTTTTACATCTCACAACACTTTTCATAGACTTCTCTGAACATAAACATTGGAACCTTTCTGCAAATAAACTTAATTAGAAAATTCTTAAACATTCTTACACCAGAGCACTGTAATAAAAATCTAGAACATCCAAGTTCCTTTTCATAAAACTTCATTAAACAAAAGCCTGTTAAGATTAATTTTTATAAGGCAGATCTTTTCAATTTCTGATCTATCTGAATACCTGTTTTTCAGTCATAATAATATCGTAGTGGATGTAATCTGAAGATTAGTAACTAATCCAGTTATTTCTAATGTAAAATTGGATAATCAAGCCACAATCTCAAGGAACATATTCCAGAGTCACTTTAAGAAATGGCTGGAAGGCAGAAAAATAAGTATACTGAATTGGTAATTTGGAAATGAATTAAGCATTTTGTGAATCGCCATATTTCCCATTTATTGTCTCATATAATTGACAAGGTATTCATGGAAGCCAATTTTGAGGTTTCTAAATACTTTCCATTCTAAGCCTTTGGGGCAATACTTACCCCAATGAAAGATCAAATTACATCAAATCACAGTGAGTTGTTTATTATAAGCAACAAATGCCAAAATAATTATTGAAAAAAAACAGCAAAGATTATTAATCCAAGTTCATGTGAATATCTTATTTTTGCATTGTTTTAATTTATCTGATTGCATTTAAAAGATCATAAAGTAAGAGTAAATATTCTATCTAAATATAAAAATAAACATTTAAATGTCATTTTTCTTAGCTATCTAAGTTTTTGAACCAGGCAAAGGAACAATAGACCACATATCAAGTTAATCAAAATATCAATCAGTACTAGAAGTTCAGTGACTCTACTTTATTGCTAAATAGAATCAAGAAAAAAATCTATTAGAAATTTAAAAACTTTTGAGACTAAAAAATACAAGATGAAAAGCTAAAAATGTTTTGGCTTTTGGACCACACACTACCATGCTTAGAGATTATGGCCTTCTGTGTTCAGAAGATAAAATTCACTGAAATATTTATCTGTTCTAATATAAAATTTTATGTATTTAGTCCATTAGGTTTCATAAATGAATTAGAAAAAAGTCTGACATAAAGTATTTGAATTCATTTTAACTACAATCTTGCACTTACAGTTCTTCAAATACTAATTTTTATATTTGCTATAAATTTAATAATAACTTTAATGATGTAAATTGATATTCAAAGAGATAATTAAATTCTCAGTGAAGCTCTGTTGAGATCATTACCCTTGTTATAACTTACTAGGCAATATCCATTTATCAGTTACTTCTTTTTAACAAAGTAAAATTTATCCAATATTGTTATACTTTAATATTAATATATACTGATGTAAAATATTATAATCGGATTAATAAACTTATTTATATTTCAACAAAACATTTTCTTTTTTAAAGAAAGTGGTCCTGAGTAGGTAGGATGTTTGCCTTGTCCAACCAAGGTTCTATCCCTGGCATCTCATATGGTCTTGAGCCTGCCAGAAGTGATTTTTGAGCTCAGAGCCAGGACTAACCCCTGAGTGCTGCCATGTGTGCACCCCCCAAGAAAGTAGTCACCATTAAATTAAAAAATTATTCACAATTGAATTTTATAATGTTTAAACAACAATCTCTTCAACAGTATTCACTCCATTTCACAGATATTCCCATCCCATTGATCTCCCTTTGGACTGCTTCTTCAAGAGACATTTTATATTTTTATATACATAACTTTTTGCACTGTAAACCACAGTACTGTTTTTATAGTAAAACTTTTCAGGCACTTTCTCCTTCTGGTTGAATGCTTTCCTCCATCATATGCATTTTCTACACTTACCTTCCACCAACATATCCTATAGCCCCCTCAACCAGACTTCATATTTTTTTTTGCCATTGTCATTGGGTATTTCTTAGTCCACAATTATTTTTTTTAAATCCTACATATGAAATGAATCTTTCTGTTTTGGTTTCTCTCCCTTTGACTAATTTACTCAGCATGATACTCTCAAGGTTCCTCCATATACCAGACTTTATCTTTTCTTATAGCAAAACTATTCAATTCTGTATGTTTCATAATTTTTTATCTAGTCTTTGATACTTGGTTTATTTCCATTGTGTATATTGGGTATAGAGTATTTCTTTGTGTATATTAATTGTGCATATATTTAATAGTTTGGTGAGGTTTTATTGTTTTTTTGTTTGTTTGTTTTTGGTCACACCCAGCAAGCTCAGGGGTTACTCCTGGCTCTATGCTCAGAGATCGCTCCTGGCAGGTTCAAGGGACCATATGGGATACCGAGATTCCAACCACTGTTCTTGTGCATTCAGGGCAAATACCCTACTTCCATGCTATCTCTCCAGCCCCTAATAGTTTGTTTTTTAATATATTCTTATATATTTGGGTTGTTTCCTTATGTTAGTTATTTTAAATAGTGCAGCAAGTAACATAGTGATTCAAATATCTTTACCATTTTGTGTTAGAGCTGTTGCGATATATCCAAGAAGTGGAGTTGCTGCATCAAACTCTACCAGAAATAAATGCTCAATTCTTGGAGTTTTTTTTTTTTTTTTTTTTTTTTTTTTTAGGAATGTCTATATAGTTTTCCACAAAGGTTGGTCTAATAAGTATTAGTGAGTGTTTCTTTCTATTTACATTGATACCTGTAATGGTTGTTATTGTTCTTTTGAATGTGTTCCAATCTCTGTTGCATGTGATGATATCTGGTTGTTGCTTTGATTTACATCTCCTTGGTGATGTAGAGCAGTTTGTATTATGTATTTTTTGGCTATTTGTATTCCTTATTTAAGACTCTGTCCATCTCTTTTCCCCATTCTTCAATGGTAGGGCTGGATGTAGTTTCTTACGAAGTTCTACCGTTCTCTTATATAATTTCTCCCAAACTATGAACTGTTTTTTTTTTTTTTTATAATCCTTTTCATTGTTTCTTTTGAGGTGAAGAAGCTTCTAAACTTAATGTAGTCCCATTGTTTAACTTTGCTTTCACTTGCTTTTTCAGTGGTGTTTCATCTTTGGAGATAATTTTAGGTTCAATGTCATAAGAGTTCTACCTGTGTTTTCCTCTAAGTACCTTAGAGATTCTCATCTAATACCCAAGTGGTTAATCCATTTTAATTTTACTTGTGTACATATTGATAGAATGAGGTCTGAGTTCATTTAATATTTTGCATGTAGCTGAATAGTTTTCCCAACAGTTGTTAAAGAGATTTCCTTGCGCCACTTTATATTTTTGCTCCTTTATATCAAATAATCAAATATATGAGGTCTGTTTCATGATATCCCATTAACTTGAGAGTATTCTGTTTATCAAAATACTATGGTGTTTTAATTTAAATTGCTGTGTAGTACAGTTTGCCATTGGGTAAGTGATACCTCCAATCCCCTTATTTTCTCAAGGATTGCTTTAACTGTTTGGGGACAAATTATTGTTCCCTATTGTTTTCATAAATGTTTATATCTTTGTAAATGACATGGAATTTTATAAGGCTACTGAAATGAATTATACAATGATTTGGGAAGTATTGCCATTTCGATTATATAAATCTCATTTTATAGCAAAGGTTATGTTTCCATTTCCTCACATCTTATTTTACTTCTTGAAATAGTACATTGTAGTTTTCTTTGTAAAAGTCTTTTCCTCTTTAGTTAAGTTGATTTAAAATTGCTATTTTTTCTGATGCACATTTGTAAATGAGATTTTTAAAAATGTATGTTTCTTCTCTTTCATTATTTTTATATTGGAATGCTGTGGAATTTTAATCATAAATTTTATAGCCTACTATTTAACATATATATCTATTGTTCCTAGGTTCTTGTTTTGTAGTCTTTTGAGGATTTTATAAATACAGTATCATGTCATAGACAAATAGTGAGAACTTCCTTTTTATTTGTTGTCCATGTCTTTCCTAATTGCTATGGCAAATACTTCCAGTACTCTATTAAACAGAAGTCGTGAAAGTAAGCAATAATATTTTAGCTCTTTTCTATTTTTATTGTAGTGAAATTATTGTGATTTAAAAAGTGCTTCATAGTTGACTTTAAAAAATACAATGAATTAGGGCCACCACCAGTGTTCACTTGCCTCCTCCAATATTCCCAGAGTGTAACCCACATAATTGCTGGACGCCTGCAGCAGATCCCCAAACCGCCAGTATAACAGGCGGTTATAACAGGTTGTTAAACTTTGGGTATCTTGATTCTATTGTTGCTGACTTTGACTACAATACTTTGTCTGTACTTTTTTTACCACTACCAATGCATGTGAGACTGCTTGGCCCCTATCCTTTCATTTTTGTTTCTTTTTGTTTTGGGGCCACACCTGGTGACACTCAGGGTTTACTCCTGGCTATGCGCTCAGAAATCGCTCCTTGCTTGGGGGACCATATGGGACGCCAAGGGATTGAACCTAGGCAAGCATGGGCAAGACAGACACCTCACCGCTTGTACCACCACTCCGGCCCCTATTGTTTCATTTTTGTGTTTCTCTTCCTCCACTCTATTTCCTTTTCCTTGCTATTCTCCAAGTCCAAGGGTGTTTGAGATAGCTTCCATTTAGTCCATTGCATTTCTTCATGCAGTTTTTTTCTAAATACCACATATCAGTGACATCATTCTATACTTATCTTTCTTCTGCATTACTTAATTTAACATAATATCTTCGAGTTCCATCCATATAGCTAAAAATTGCATGATTTCTTTATTCCTTACAGCTATATAGTATTCCATTGTATATATTTACCACATCTTTATGACCCACTTCTCTGTTGTTGGTTATCTAGGTTTATTCCAATCCTTAGTTATTGTATTGAATGCTGCAATCAATACCAGTGTGCATATCCTTTTGAATGAATGTTTTTCTGTTCTGAGGATAGAGAGATAAACAAAAAAGGGATTGTAGGGTCATATGGCAGTTCAATTTTTACTTTGATGAGAACTTTCCATAGTGTTTTCCATCAGGTTGGACCACATAGCATTCCCACCATCAGAGTATGAGAATTCCTTTCTCATCACATCCCCACCAACAGAGATTGTTCCCAGTATCTTTAATATATGCTTTGATATTTACTGGTGTAAAATGACATATGATTGTTGTATTGATTTGGATATCCCTAGTGATAAGTCATGCTGAGCATTTTTATGTGCTTGTTGGCAATATGTTTGTCTTCCTCAGAGGAGTTTCAAATTTTTTTCTTAAGTGCTTTGAAGTTTTCATAATATTGTTCTTTCACCTCTCTTGCTAAGTTGATTACTAGAAAAGTGATAGATTTGGACTCTATTTTAAATGAGTAGACTTGATATTTTTCTCTTCAAAATAATTATATGTATAAAGGAATGAAACTGTCTTGTATGTATTGTATTGACTTTGTAGATAAACACTCTACTGTATTGGCTAATAATTTTTGTAGATTATTTAGGGTCTTCATGTAAATCATCATGTTATCATCAAATAGAGATAGTTTGACTTCCTCTTTTTAATTTTGATTCCTTTATTTTCCTTCTCTTGCCTGATTACTATTTGTAGGACTTCTAATACTATGTTGATTAAGAGTGGAGACAATGGGCATCCTTGCCTACTGCCTAACATAGTGAAAATGTTTTCACTTTCTCACTATTATGCTTATGGAATATGAAGAGGAAACCATGATATTAACTTTTTTGCAGCTAAATTTTAACTGATTTAACATGTATTAGATTTTATTAGGGCTTTGATTTAGTTTGTTGAGTGATAAGGATGTATTCTTGTCATTGTCATTGGACAGAAAATAAAATTTTGTGTAGCAATTTGTTGAGATGTTTAGCTCAGGACAGAGTAATAAGGATATATTTACTTTGTTACTTAATTTATTGGTATTCTGTGATTTATTACAAGAGTAGCTCAATTCTTTAACCCTTTCTGTGACTAGCCCTAAAAATCTTTCTCCATCATAGTCTATTTTATCCATTTCTTTGATTCTATATTGATCTTAGGGCTTGTTTTCATGGGTACATATTGTAGAAGTGACAAATGACAGTTATAAACACAAACTTGAAGAAACTTGTACACATCTCTTCTTGAATTCTTTCCAATTTGTACAGCCAACCACAGGTTCCTTATAAGAAAAAGATCTGAGATCCACTACTGAGTAGCCAACCATCCTAAGACACTTAGCTGTTTAATTAATACAAATATTTTCTATATTAGTCCCTTATCTGATTGTTATTTGTTAATTGTTTATCTCATACTATGGATGGCTTTTTCTTAATAATAAGTATTATTTTGAACAAAGAGTATTACAAATCTTTCACAGTACTATTTTAGGTACATATTGACATTAAATCAGCAAAATTCTCACCACCAAAGTTGTATTCCCTCCACCCTTGTTCCCAGTATGCATCCCCCTATCCCCATCCCTGACCCTTCAGGCTGCTAGCATAAGTGGTCTCCTCTGTGTCTAGGTTTTGTAGATTGGATATAGTAAAAGTAAGATTAAAAAAAAACTAATAATTCAACTAAGAGAGATTGGGCTGGTATGTCGAAGTTGGGAGGTTTCCTCATTTTCTAAGAATTTTGTTAGTGATGGGGCTGGGCCTTCCTGAATGAGGGTTTCAGAATTAGGTGACAACTGGGGCAATTTAGGGTACATATAGGTTTCGCATCTTGAGTACTAAACAATGTGTTAGTGAGGCCTATCTATGTAGGTGTTTACCCTATGTAGTATTGTCTGCTGCATCTTATGTATTGAATTTCCTTTCCTAAAAAGAAAGTAGCAGTGTGGTTTTTATTTGACATAGATTGAATTGATGATAATGAGAAAGAAAAGGTAGGAGAAAAGGGAGAAAGAAGTAGTGAAAAGAGAGAAGAACAGAGAAAGGAGATGCTAATTTGTCTAGAGAGGTTCGAGGAGTAGGTCCTATAATATAAGACTGTGGGTCACAGTTGACTGCTTCAGTGGTCTGGCTGATCACATGTTTCAGGTCCTAATAGAGGCCTTATTCCAGAGATAAAGGGTATATTCAAGTGTTTTATCAAGACTTTTTCATAATGCAAACTGAGTATGTTATCTAGTGTGTCTGAGCATCGAGGTTTCAACTTGGGTTGTCCGCCCTTTGTATCTGAGAACCCCTGTGAACAGAAAAGCTGAGAGGTTATTTAAATATAGTAAGATCAAGGGATTAAAACATATTATTATGAAATGCTTCCACTGGAGTCACAGACTTCCCATCATATTCTTTGCCTGTAATCCTGTATAAGATCCCTAAGACATTATTATAGGTCTTTGTAGTAAAAGGCTGATTACATACATACCTGTTCTCTCTACACTGTTCTTTCTGCTGTTACTGGTTTTTTTATGGTATAATGTGTAGTCGAGGCTTTGGGTAGTTCCTCTTCCACTTATTTTGGACACTACTCCCCAGTAAATGTTGACAATTGCAGTGTTTGGGGTTTCTACCCTGATGACCACTGTATTTGTTCATGGAGTATTATATGTATATATGGTGTATATTCTAGGTACTTCAGAATAGTGCTATCATTCTGTGTTTATCTTTCATTTCTGGCTTACTTTATTTAAATATTTTGTAGATCCATCCACGTTGCTGCTAAGTCTATGATTGTATCATTTCTAACTGCTATGTAGTATTCCATTGTGTATAAATACCACATCTTCATTGTCCAATCATCTGTTGTTGGGCATCAAGGTTGGTTCCAAAGCTTGGCTATTGTACTAAGTGCTGCGATAAATGTGGGGTGCACACATACTTTGGGATGAATGTCTGTCTGAGTTGGGGATAGATACCCAGAAGAGCAATTGCTGGATCATATGGCAGCTCAATTCTTAGTTTACTGAGCACTCTCCAGACTTTTTTTTTAGGGGTTGGACCAGACAGCATTCCTACTAGTAGTGAATAAGAGTTTCTTTCTCACCACATCCTCACCAACAAAGATTGGACCTGTTATTTTGATTTGAGCCATCCTCACTGGTGTAAGGTGGTGCCTCATTGTTGTCTTAATTT
Source organism: Suncus etruscus (assembly GCF_024139225.1). Classification (NCBI taxonomy): domain Eukaryota; kingdom Metazoa; phylum Chordata; class Mammalia; order Eulipotyphla; family Soricidae; genus Suncus; species Suncus etruscus. The sequence continues at coordinate 103,574,387 of NC_064848.1, forward strand.
GGATTTCCCTAATTATGAGAAGGGGAGCATGTTTTCATGTATCTGTTGGCCATCTTTTAGTCTTCCTCAGAAAAGTGTCTATTCATTTTTTCTCTATGGGTGGCTTTTTTATTCACCCAATACCCATCAGATAAGGGGCTAATATAAAAATATACGAGGTTCTGACAGAACTTAACAAGAAAAAAATATATAACCCCATCAAAAATTGGGAAGAAGAAATGAACAGACACTTTGTCAAAGGAGAAATACAAATGGCCAAAAGACACATGAAGAAATACTCCACATCACCAATCCTCAGAGAGATTCAAATCAAAACAAGATGAGGTTCCATATCACACCACAAAGACTGACGCACATCACAAAGAATGAGAACAATCAGTCCTGGTGGATGTGGAGAGAAAGAAACTCTTATCCACTGCTGGTTCAGCTATTATGAAAAACAATAGGGAGATTCCTCAAAAAACTGGAAATTGAATTCCCATATGATTCAGATATACCACTCTTAGGAATATACCCTAGGAACAAAAAAAGCACAATACAAAAATGCATTCCTCACACCTATATTCATTGCAACACTATTTACAATAGCCATACTCTGGAAACAAGCAAGATACCCTTCAACAGATGAATGGCTAAAGAAACTGTTGTACATATACACAATGAAATATTATGAGCTGTCAGGAGAGATGAAGTCATGAAATTTTCGTATACATGGATGGACAAGGAATCTATTATGCTGAGTGAAGAAAGTCAGAGGGAGAGAGAAAGACACAGAATAGTCTCACTCATCTATGGGTTTTCAGAAAAATTAAGGAATTATTGTAATAATGGTCAAAAATAATAGAGATAAGAGCTGGAAGGACCGGCTCACAATATGAAGCTCACCACAGGAGTTGTGGGTGCAGTTAGGGAAATAACTACACTAGCAACTATCATGACAATCTTAATGAGTGAAAGTAGTAGAATGCCTGTCTTGAATACAGTTAGGGGTTGGCAAAGAGGGAGGGGAGGCTTTGGTGGTGGAAATGTTGCACTGGTGAAGGGCGGGTGTTCTGTTTATAACTGAAACCCAATTACAATCATGCTTGTAATAATGTTGCTTAAATAAAGATTTTATAAAAATAAATCATAATAAATGTCAAAAACAATACAAACTACAGTTTCATGGTAGGGTCAAAACTCAGGTCAAGAACTCTCAAAACTCCTATCCATGAGAACAAAGAAGATATGATCCAACTATAAAGACATCCTTTCTTCATCTATGTTGTAGCATCTTAAAATAGGTCATCTTGGGGCCGAGCGGTGGCAAAGTGGTAGGGCATTTGCCTTGTATGCGGCTGACCTAGGATGGATCTGATTTCAATCCCCTGGTGACCCTAGGATTCCCCAAGACAGGAGTGAGCGCTTAGCCAGGAGTACCTCTGAGCATCACAGGTTGTGGCCCAAAACCCCCCCCTCAAAAAAATAGGTCATCTTTCCGACAGTGGCTAAATGTTGGTTTCACAAAATATTTTAATTTAAACAAAATAATTTTTGTATATATAAACACACTTTTATATATAAACACATATTTGTATATATCTATATATATGGACAAATAGGTATATATGATATCTATGTATAACTATATGTATCTGGAACATATATTTTTGCATATTAATTTACATTAATATAAGAAATATATAATGTAATATATAATTAACTATTATAATATTATTTTAAATTATTTTAAATATGTATTTAGATAATATAATATAATTATATATAAGCCATTTTAGCAATCTGATACATATATGCTTGCATATATTATTTATATTAATATTATCATTGATATTACTATTATTTTACATATAATACATATAGTATTATAATATATTTTATAATATGCAATTTAATACATCATTGATCATTACTAATATTCACATAGTATTAATATATAAATGTATGTTCCAGATTGCTTAAAAGTTTATCAGTTATAAATTGATTTAGTCTCAAGCTTTACATATAGCAAAACTCAGATCAATCTCTGGCATAACACGTTACCCTAATGAACATCATGTAAAGCTCTGGAGACCACATAAATTCTGGTGGCTTGGGTAATTTCTTGCAGTGCATTAACCGAGCATCATTTAAACACTGGACTTTGACATTAAACTATAGGACCTCATAGCTAAGAATTACAGGGAGAGGTCTGTAAACATCATCAGCACTGCTTGTGAAGATTCTCCTGCTCCATCTTTAAAAAGACTAACAGGCAAAATGGGGTCATGAACAGAAGTTTAGAAATCTTGATTTACCTATTGTGTAGGAAGAATGTTTTGATTTTATAGCATCAATTGAAGGTCTGACTTTCTGTAGTTCTGTAATCTTATGCTCAACAAAACGATATTTCTCATGCAAGTCTTTCATGCATGCATTCTAATAAATATAACAAGCCAAGCAAATTGTCACTAAATGTCCTGGACCATAACTGAAGTGTAAGCATAATTATTTAATGAGCTTATTTATAATAAGGAATAGTAAGTAATCTAAATATATCACCTTCAGTGATATAAATGTCAACAAAATGTTGATGTTTACAATCCTTTCTATTTTCCCAATAAAGGAGCTAAACCTCACAACTTTTCATTTACTTTTCTAAATTTACAAACATTTTGATAGTACATATACATAGGTCTCTTACTTCTCACTGCAAATTTCTATTTTCAAGAAAAAAGGTTTAACATTTATTTTAATTTAAGAGTACTTTGGGAAAGCTTAATAAATGCAAAAACCTGCAGTTATTTTGTACTTATTTCAACAGGAGTAATTTATTTTATATCCTTGTATAGAAATTTCACTCAAAATATGTACCATGTACAACATGGTAGGTTTTGAAAAGCCAGAAATCTAAAATATATACAAAATAATATGATATAGGATAAACAGTAAATTATTTATGAAGTTTAAGACAATGATAAAACCAAGAGTTTTAGCTTAATAGAGCACGCAAAATAATTGAGTTTTAATTCTGAATAAATCTACAACCATTCTCTAAAAGTATTTTTATTTCATCTCAGTTCTTATTCAGTTCTTTGCATTCCCAGGTATACTTTTCTTTATAAACCTGTTCAATAAGGTGACAAGAAATGATAAAATCGAGTAAATAGAATAATATTTAATGTCTTATTCTATTTTAGTAGAAAGCTACTTTCTAGTCCACTTAAATATAAAATGCACAAGTAGGTAACTAAATTATACTTATGCTTGCCCAATAATTCTTTATGTTAGTAATAAACAGTTCTAAATAATCAGAATTTTCATTATTAGCCTATTTATAATACTCAATGACCAATTTTATTTTTAGAGATAAAATTCATTGTTTTGATCTTCATTAACAAAAAATAAAGCATATTTTTGTTATATAAGTTTGATTGTTATTACCTATTTTTGTCTCAGTTTATCTAATATCATAGTTTAGAAGAAAAGTTCTGACAACTGATGCAGGAATTTGTGTCACAAATTAAATTCTAAGCTTCCTGTGAAAAAGTTAGTAGAGAAATAGTCAGTGTCACTCTTATCTCCACTCTTTTGAAAATTTTTTTTGAGTTATGAATCTAAAATTAAGGTTATAATGCATTTTGGCAATGCCCCAACAAAGACAACATGTATCTTACTATGACTACTATTTCATAATTAAATATTTCTGAAGAACAAAAGGTTTAATTTTCAAAATTTAATGCTTAACCAAAAAGAATAATATTTTGAGTAAATATTAACATTTCAAGTATAAAACAATAATATCAGTACCACTGTAAAAGATTACACTTAAGCTTCATATGTATATAAGTATATATATGTATATATAGTGTATATATGCACAAACAAATAAGTACATTCCCCTTTAATTAGTTTCTCAAGGCTGCTTAAAAATCAGATGAAAACTGGGTAATTTAACATAATACAGTTGTTTTATAATTTAAAAATCCAAAACCAGGTTGTATTCAATGTTGTACTACATCTGAGAACTTCTCTAGACCATTACTTGCTTCTTTTCATTTTTGTGTTTTCAGGTATTCTATTCTACATCTCTAATCTTTGGCTCTGTATTCATATGGCTGTCACCTTTATCTTACCCTCTTCAGTCATAGGATGGTTGTCTTTCAACTTAAGGTTCACATAGATATTCCAGGATAATATTTTCATACACTTAGTTCAAGCTTTTATTTTTTTTTATTTTTCAATAACTAATGAAGTCATATTCGTGATTTCCAAAGTTTAGGACATGACCTTATAGTTTAGAGGATGCTTTTTAACAAAATAACCTCTTTGATATAATATTGACATTTAAAAGATGACACTCCTTTAAAATTGAATTAGAGTCATATAATTAAAATATTATAATACTTTCACATTAATAACAAATTTCTACATTTTAAATTACTTCATGTTTAATAACTTTTGACTTAAAAGTTAGCTATAATATTTGAGAAACTTTTCTTTTTTTTAATATAATTTTTATTTTGATCATAGTGTCTTACATATTGTTGACAATAACATTTTAGGTACATATTTACATAAAATCAGGGGGGATTTCTAACCTACCTTATTTTATTTTATGAATATAAATTCATTATTTAATAGTGTACTTTCAATAAAGGACTAAAATCTGTAAAAAGAAAATCTGCAGAGCCAATTTCTTCAATCATCTAGAGCATTTAAACAATTTATTCTTTATCATCATAACCATATAATCATCTTCTTCACTTTATCTTCACTTATACTTCAAGAATTTATTACTTGTTGACATTGTTGCCATCTTCAATTCATACCCTCCTAGTATCATTTAAAATTAGTTCCAGATGGAAAGGCAGATGCTAAAAATTCAAAATATAATTAATTTCATCCTGTTTCAGAGAATGTGTTAGCCAAAAATCGGTAGACCTGAAGTGAAAAATGAGAACTTTGATTAATTTTAACCATGTACTTGGATTTTGATCAAGGGGGTAATAGTACCTCTTTTCATCATGGGGGGGTAAAAAATAATTTGGGAAATAATGTGAGATAAGGAAGCTACATAACTCTTGCTGTTGTCTCAACTGAGTCTTTTGTTCATTACACAGAACATATTTGAAGCTTAAATTAATTACCAACTTTAGTAGCTATAAAAAGAGTTGTAACCTTATTTGTATTAGTATTTATTGTTGATTATCCTATAGTGCTTATGTTTTATACATTTCTTCACTTGATCTTAGCCAAAAGGCCGAGAAGCGATTTTTTATACATTTCTTAATAGAAATTTATGTACACATTAAAGTATAATAAATATTACCTAGAGGTTAACAATTAAGCATAACGTTTTTGGTAGAGTTGGGAATTAGATTATAGTTATGTTAAATGCAAAAATAAAACTGTAAAACTTTCAGTGTCATTCAGTATTTTAAAAAGAGGATATTATGGACCTGGAGACAAATTGATAGTAATAGCATGCCTTCCTGGCATGTGTAAAGTTTGATTAAAATGATAGCCATAGCTTTGTTGTTTTGGTTACCTGATATCATAACTAAGTATGTACAATCTCATTTGAATTATAACTAAGTGTGGTTGAACACCACAAGAAAATTACACAACTCAACATCATTGCTGCTAAGTATGTACAACTAACTTGGTCCTTGCATAAATATTAATAATATCAAATAAAAATAAAACATTAATTTTTACAAAGTAAAATATTTTTATTTTACAAAAATAAAATGAAATATGCCTTTTAAAATATATTTGATTTATAACTCTAAAAGGTAGAGCTATTTTCTGAAATATATTTTGACATTAAAATAACATAACCAAGAAAATAGGTTTCTAGTATGAACTGAAGAATTTCTAGATTCAAGAATTAAAAAAAACAGGCTGGAGCAGTGGCACAGCAGTAGGACGTTTGCCTTACACGTGGCTGACCTAGATCGAACTGCAGTTCTATCCCCCAACGTTCCATATGGTCCCCCAAGCCAGGAATGATTTCTGAGCACATGGCCAGGAGAAAACCCTGAACATCACCGAGTGTGGCCCAAAAAACAAAAAAAAAAAAAAAAAAAGAATTTTAGAAACAATGGTGGGGGGCACACCTATCAGTTCTTCATCCTATACTTGCCTGTACTTAGGGATCACTACTGGTGTACTTAGAGGACCATAATGAAAATCAGGCATCAAACTCAGGTTGGTCACCACATAGAAAGCAAACACCCTAAAAAGTTCTATTTCTTTAAGATCTTTTTGTTTTGTTTTGTTTTGTTTTTCAGGCCACACCCATTTAATGCTCAGGGGTTACTCCTGGCTAAGTGCTCAGAAATTGCCCCTGGCTTGGGGGGACCATGTGGGATGCCAGGGGATCGAACCACAGTCCTTCCTTGGCTAGCTCTTGCAAGGCAGACACCTTACCTCTAACGCCACCTCCCCGGCCCCATATTTCTCAAACCCAGATATCCAATTATTCTTTGTTAAATAAAAATCAAACTTACTATTTTAACAATTATTTATTTATAATGATTTTTCTATTGTAATTTTGTTTAAAAATCTAATTTGTTCTTTGTTTTCTAATATTATATCTTAGGTTCTTAATTGGAAATATGGAAATGTTTTTATACATTGTGTTAGAGTTGTACTCTAATTGTTTAGCATTTGGAGGTTTTATTTATTAATAACTCTGAGAATTAATATAAGTACATAGTTCATAACAGCTATAGAATGTTATATTTTATTAATATTATAAATCAAACTATTCTACAAAACAAAAGTGAGAAATGAGATTTAAAAAACAGTTTATCTATAAAATTGCAACATTTTTAAAAAGAAATAGAATCATAAACTATTCACCCAAAATTACATTATACAAAATGTATACATAAATAGTTTAATGTAATTCCAATGAGGCCTTAATCTAGATAGTTGTTTTCAATATGGTTAATGTTAAGAGAAATTAACAAGTTTTGTTTGAATTATGTAAACTACTAGACAACCAAAGCAATATCAAAGTTTCATGTACCACAAAAATAAAACATTGAGATCAAGTAGAAATAACTGATTTTTTTACATCTATAATATAGATGTCACCTAGCTATGCATCACTGGAGATTCCTTAGGTTTACACCCAGAAATGTTGGGTACATGTTACGCAAAAGACCATGCTGTACTAGAATCAGCCAGTGGTTAACACATGCAAGACATTCATTCCTACATCCCTGAGTTTTCTTCTTAGCTTTTGAGATTTTTTTTAATAGTTGTTACATATATCTGTTTGTATCAATACATTGTCATCAGTTTTACTATTAAATAGCTTCAATATTCACAGTGCATACTTAAAAGTATCTCCATTTATATAAACTAAATCTCCCTTTCTTATCAATATTTAGATTAGGAAACAGAAGTGTATTTTTTGAGAATGGATATTGCAATTTGGACCAATATTTTGGAAACAGAAAGTCTAGCCATTGTGTCTCTATGGACACTTGTTTATATGCTAGTATAGTTTATTAGTAAACAAAGCAGAATAACTAAAATTCAAAGCACTCTTGAACAAACAAATTTGACCTTAGTTGTCATGACACTATGTTTACACTCTAGGGGTTCCATTTTCCTTCACTCAGCAAACCAACATTAAACTGAGTGACAGTGTTTTATTTAGGTCTTTTTGTTCTTTTTCTTGTTTTCTTTTTTTTTTTTTTAACAAAGAACAACTATATCTGCACATGAATCTACTGACATATTTACACCTTATTAACTTTTGACCTCTGGATATACCATATAACTGACTTTTTCATTGGTTTGGAATCTTAGGGGAAAAATTAATTATTTTAAGCTACATAATATAGAAAGATATTTTTTGTTGACTCAGTGTTAAATTATACCAAAAAAGCAGCAGTAAATTGTTACAAACAAATCTGGATTTTCTCAACTCTGGCTTCCTGGTAGTATATTTCTTTTTAACATATAAACTAAATTTAGTTGGCAAAGAGGTTGCATTCATGACTCTTGGGTCTGGAAATATATCTACTCTAGCATATTTCTTTAATATTTTCTCCTGTTCTATTTCATGTTCAAGTAATAATTCATTTATACAAGTGGATAAAAACAGTGAATATGAAAAGGGAGTGATTATGGGAGGTTGTACTGGAATCAAACCACTTTAAATAGCACAGCTGTTGTGATATTGTTATCATGCCAACTATTTCTGTTAGGTGATATTAAGAAGCAGAACAAATTTTCAATACAACTATTTTGTAAGCCATGTTTCCACCATAGTGGTATGTATTTATCTTTCAATGTGATGCACCCCATATGTATGTACTGAAAATATGCCAATAAAATACATGTGGTCTTCAAAAGATATAAGTTTATAAATGTAACTTTTGATTCTTTGTGCTCATGGGGAGAGGACTGAACTGATGTAAACATCCTCACTTATACATGTGAAGTATTCATTGTTAAATTAATAACTTATGTGCATTTTCTAAAGTACCTAAAATGAATGGCATGAATTATAAGGAACAACCTGTGATAGACAAGCTCCTTTGACAACCTCAACTAAGTTTGTCACCTAGATGTTTATATCTGAGTCCAGCAATTTTGAATAGTTCTCTTTGAAGCAAACAGCACTTTTGTTATTGGAAGGTATACACTTGGTGGTAGAGACTAATGACTTGAACTTTGCTAACCGTTCTCAAGTTAACTCTTCCTGTGTCAATCCTTCCTGGGCTTTGTGAATCATTTGACATGTCTGTTTTGTTTTCTTTTTTTTTTGGCCACACCTGACAGTACTCTGGGCTTAATCTTGACTCTGCTCAGAGGTCAATTGTGGAGCAAGGATAGATAGACTATTTGTGGTGCTGGGGACCAAACTCAGCTAAGCCACAAGTTAGGCTAGCACTACCTGCACCACATATATCAATGAATTAAGAATATCATTGTGCCTGTTCTCAATTTATAAATATCCTATATAAGTAAGGTATCACAAATAAATTGCTTTGGTATGAATCATGTATTTTGCTTATCTTCCAAATAGTACTAAATTCATAAGCATACACGTCTACATGGTGTAAAGTAAGACACTAGTATGAAAAGTTAACTCCCCACAAAACATTGACTACTTTCATAGTAATTAGCATTTGAGGTAAAATGGGAACCTAACCTACAGGAAAGACAATATAAAGTCTATGAATTCTCTGTGAAATACATTACTAAGCTATCTATAATCTTTGAAACCTGAAAATAAATAAATTGAAACCTAACTGTAAGAAATTACATAGTCAAACTATATATGATTTATCTCTGTTTTATCCTAATAATTCTTTTAAAATAATTGTTTGTATGAGAATGAAATAATGGTCACCAAGATTTTCCAAATAGTCTAGTCTGTGCTGATAACTCTATAGCATTCTTAGAAAGGAGGTGACAAGGCCTCTGTTCTTTATTACCTACAGCATCCCAAGGGTATATCCAACTCCTTTTGAAAGATAGGGTCCAGATACAGGACTTAACCTTATCAAAGCACCAATCCACTTAATTTGTTTTATATCTATAAATCCTGAACACACAAAAACTCAATATCTTATAGTAATGCCAGATCAGTAATATCACAGGAAATCTGATGAGAAAATTACATAGTACTATCTGTTTACCTCAGTGAGCCTAACTAATGCTACTGAAGACACAACTAGCACCTAATTAAAGTCCAGGAAATTCCTAGACATGACTTTAGTAATACTATTGATAGATACAACAATTATATTAAAATTGGTCTGTGTTGATCTAAATTTTGAATATCCCAGTGCATTTGTGTTATAACAGGAAATATGAAGTAAATTTGTTTGTGCCTACAGAGAGGCATGCTACGGTGGTGGGTGGGTGACTGGGGCTACTGAAGAAAAGATGGTCACACTGGTGATGGCAAGGTGTTTAATCATTTAACACCTTAAATGTGTTATAAACAACTCTATAACTTCATATAGTATTATGTTAAAAGTTTTAAAACAATTTTTTTTTGGTTTTTGGGCCATACCCGGTGGTGCTCAGGGGTTACTCGTGGCTGTCTGCTCAGAAATAGCTCCTGGCAGGCACAGGGGACCATATGGGACACCAGAATTTGAACCAAGCACCTTTGGTCCTGGATTGGCTGCTTGCAAGGCAAACGCCACTGTGCTATCTCTCTCTGGGCCCATAAAAACAATTTTTACATAATTTCTTATTCTGAGTTTTCAAAACTATTACCTAAATTGCTTTTGAGCATTTGTACATTTTACACACCAATATTTTTTAACTGATTATAATGCAAACTAGATGTTTCAAGGAAAACATAAAAGATTTTTTTTGGTTTTGTGGGATATTTTTTTGTTTGTTTTTGCTTTTTCGGACACACCCGGTGATGTTTGGGGTTAATTCTGGCTATGCAATCATAAATCACTCCTGGTTTTAAGGACCATATGGGATGCCTGGGGATCAAACCACAGTCCTTTCTAGGTCAGCCATGTGCAAGGCAAACGCTCTACCACTGTGCCAATGCTCTGGATCCTAGAAAACATAAAGGTTAATATAAAATTGAAGGCATAAATATTCCCAGAAAAAGTGTTTTAAGATTCTTGGAGCAGAAGGGTCAGGACAAAAAAAAATGTATGTCTGTGGATTCTGTAGCATTAAGTGCAAAAATGAAGTACCCAGGAACTCAGAAAATTGAAATACTTAAATACACAGTTTTTACTTTATCTGTGGAGGGCTGGAATTTATGCTTTGCATTTTAATATACGGTTTAACATGATCTCATTGATAGACAAATTACAAAGATTTGCCAAAACAAGTTTCACTATTCAATATGATAAAGTTGCTCCAAAGTGATAAAAGAGAAAAAATGATTAAAAGAGAGCCTATAACTGTGAACCATATGTGATTAGTAAAGTATGTGGTTTATTGTTTTTTCAGTATTTTTCAGATAATAACTTCTAGCAATTGAGCTTCTGCTATACATTATAGATTTTAATTTAAACTAAAGAACAGCCATAGACTATTCAATTCTGCAGCATATATTTCCTCTGAAGTTCATGAATACATAACCACTTTGAGTTCTAAAATCGCCCCCACTTGTAGTTATAAAATATATTAACATATTTTCTGGCATATAAGACGACTTTTGAAATGAAAAAAGTCAACCGAAAATCGGGGGTCATCTTGTATGCCGAGTTTATCCCGAAAAACATTTAGATATGCTGCTAAACAAAAACCGTCTGGATATTGTCAAGAAAGGAATTTTTCAATTCAGTCCTGCACCAATCACTGCAAGACTGCTCAGACCACCTCTCTAACTCAGCCAATCCAAGCAGGCTTTTTATGCATGCAAATTATACAATGATAATCTGTACCCAAATCTACACTGTAAAAAGCCTGCTCAGATTGGCCAGAGTCAGAGAGGAAGTCTAAAATTAGGGGATTTTCTTATACGCTGGTCATCTTATACGCCGGAAAATATGGTACTTATCCCAAAGTGAGTTATCATTAAATATCAGAAATGTAGTGAATATATTTTAATTAATAAAATATAAGAAAGAAAATGAAAGTTGCATAATCCTCATAGCACTGTATATATAAGTCAGTATTAGAGGGCAAAACATTCTTGGAATGATGGAAGAGGATAGCTGTTATTAGAAGATGGATATGGTTTGTAGACTTCTACTACTAGTAGGGAAAGAGGGGGTACTAATGGTATGAAACTATAATCTATATCAGCTAAAATGTATAGTGTTGAAAAGAAATTTTAAATAAATTAAATTAAAGAACATAAAATGTTTTATTTAAGAGATAATTACATCATGGCTATTATTAAAAGCAATGGGGAAATTAGGTAATCCACTATTAATAATCTTTCTATTTAGATGATGAAATTGAAGCCATCTGATTAATCTCATTGCTTAAGATTGTACTTATAGTGATAAAGCTATTACAAAAACATAAACTTTGAGCTCATAATCTAAGTACATCCACTTTATATGCTACACAATATTTGGAATAATAAATAAAAAACCTGTAAAATGAATAAATAAATATTTTTTATTAAAAAACGAAAAGAAAGTAAGAAAGAAAGCAAAATGAAGGAAGAAGCAGAAAGAATGAAAGAAGGAAAAAGAAGAAAGAGAAAGAAAGAAAAAGGAAAGAAATAGAGAAAGAGAAAAAAGAAAGGAAAAGAAAGAAAGAAAAAGAAAGGAGAGAAATAGAAAAAAGAAAGAAAGGAAAAGAAAGAAAGAAAGAGAGAGAAAGAAAGAAAGAAGGAAGGAAAGAGAAAGAAAGAAAGAAAGAAAGAAAGAAAGAAAGAAAAAGAAAGAGAAAGAAAGAAAGAGAGAGAAAGAAAGACAGAAAGAAAGACAGAAAGAAAGAAAGAAAGAAAGAAAGAAAGAAAGAAAGAAAGAAAGAAAGAAAGAAAGAAAGAAAGAAAGAAAGAAAGAGAGAGAGAGAGAAAGAAAGAAATAAAGGAAAGAAAGAAAGAAAGAAAGAGAGAGAGAGAAAGAAAGAAAGAAAGAAAGAAAGAAAGAAAGAAAGAAAGAAAGAAAGAAAGAAAGAAAGAAAGAAAGAAAGAAAGAAAGAAAGAAAGAAAGAAAGAAAGAAAGAAAGAAAGAAAGAAAGAAAGAAAGAAAGAAAGAAAGAAAGAAAGAAAGAAAGAAAGAAAGAAAGAAAGAGGAAGAAAAGAGCTCCAGAGATCAACCAAAAGGATAGAACTGAAGAAAACTGTTTAGTCAGGGGAAAAAAATAGGTAAACTAGTCAGAACAAGCTTTACCCTAGAAGAAACTTCTTTGAAAGAAGTTGGTTGAAACTATGAGGTTCTTACGAGAAGATTCTTATCTTAACTTGTTTCAAGTGACTTGTCTGGATTTATACATAATGCTGAATGGTTAAATTTAGGCGCACTTTTTTTTTCTTTTATTTACACACCCTGGTGACAAAGTTTTTCTTTTTTTTTCTTTTTTCTTTTTTTAACTTTTATTTGAAGACAAAGATGCAAAGAAAGGACAAGGTAAAGTTACAGTGGGAAGACAATCACCCATAAACAGATTCTCAAAAATCCCCTTCTGATAGTTTTTCATGATTGAGTTCAGTCATACAATGTATACCATCCTTCAGCACAACAAACAAAACCAAAACCAAAACAAAGAAACCAAAGATGAACTTTGTTTTAGGTCAAATAATGTGTAACCCAACACTTAATGTAGAGTCTCTAGAATTTTCTAAAAATTGTGAGAGCTTGAACTCTTTCTTTCATATATAGATGCCCTTTATATCTTAATCTTTCCTAACTGTTATGACAAACATTTCCATACTATATTGGAGAGAAGTGATGAAAAGGGGAAATTTTGTCTTGCACCAGATCTCTGAGTCTTTGAGAAAATATTTTAGTTTTTCTCCCAATGAATATATTTGTGTGTGTGTGTGTGTGTGTGTGTGTGTGTGTGTGTGTGTATACTCTGTGTACTAAAGAGAAATAGAGAGAGGAAAGTTCCATGTTAGGAGTTTTATCATGAATGGGTGCTGGACCCTGTCAAATGTTTTATTTGCAAGTATTGATATATCATCTGGTTTTTTCCTTTATATTGATTGACATGTATATTAAACAATCCTTGTAATTTTGTAAATAATCTTACTTGGTCATTTTGTATAACTTTTTTGAAGAGTTGTGTTCTATTTGCTAGTATTTTGTTGAGGATCTTTCCATCTGTGTTCATCAAGACTATTAGCGTATATTTCTCTTTTTTGATTGTGTATGTGGTGTATGTCTATTTGGTTGTTATTGTTTTAATTTTCTGGAAGAGCCTAAAAGGGTTTGGCAGTCGCTCCTCTTTAAAGGCTTGAATGAATTCACTAGTGAATCTATATGGACTTGGAATTTTGTTTTGTGGTAGACTTTTGATAACATTTCAATTTCCTCAATTGTGAGGGTCTGTTTAGGTATTCCAAATCATCTTGGTTCAATCTTAGGAGGTTATAGGAGTCCAAGAATGTATCCATTTCTTCTGAATTCTCTTGTTTTGTGGCATACAACTTCTCAAAGCAATCTCTGATTACTATTTAGATTTCTGTAGTATCTGTAGTAATATCTGCCTTTTTATTTCTGATTCTGCTTATTAAGTTTCTCTATACCCCTTTCTTTGTGAGTCTTGCTAATGGTTTATTGATCATGTTTGTTCAAAGAACCAACTTTTATTTTATTGATCACTTGTATTGTTTTCGAGTTTTCAGTTTATTAATTTCTGATCAAAATTTTATTATTTCCCTCTGTGTGCCTAATTTGGGTAATTTGTTGTTCATTTATAATTTCTTAAACTATGCTGCTAGCTTTTTATGTAGGCCTTTTATTTATTTTTCATGAATACTTGAAAAGGCATAAATTTTCCTCTTAAAATTCATTTTGTTGTGTCCTGCAACTTCTTATTATTCATTTCTTAATTCTCATTTGTTTTCAGAAAACTTTCTGTTTCTCCTTAATTTCATCTCCCACACCTTGGTTGTTCATTAGTGAGCTATTTAATTTCCAACTGTCAAAGTTATTTCACTGTTTCTCTCTGTAATTTACTTTCTATTATTGTTTGTCTGTCATATTCAAATAGTTATCCAGAATAATACATATTAATTTAATTTTTAAAAATTTTGATTAAAAGCATTGTAATTTACAAAGTTCTATTTTTTTGGGGGGGGAGGCCACATCCGGCAGTGCTCAGGGGTTAACTCCTGGCTCTATGTTCAGAAATCTCTCCTGGCAGGCTCAGGGGACCATATAGGATGCCAGGATTCGAACCACTGTCCTTCTGCATGCAAGGAAAATGCCCTACCTCCATACTATCTCTCCGGACCCAATTTACAAAGTTCTTAATGGTTGTGTTTGAGATATAAAATGTTTCAGGGCCAATCCCACCGCCAGTGTCAACCTCCTTCCACCAATGTTCCCATAGTACATCCTATGCCAATAATCCTTGCCCCCATCCTGCCAACACAACAGGTCCCTTTTAAATTTTGATTGCTAAAATTTGGGTCTCATGATTTCATTATTGTTTACTCTAGATTGTATATTTAGTCCTGTCCTTTCTTAATATCACCAATGCACCTGAGATCTCTTGGCCTCTGTCCCCCAGTTATTTCATATTTGTGTTTCTTCTTCATTCACTCTTTTCCTTCACTTTGATATACTATAGAGCCAAGAATCTTCTTTGCCACTACCATTTAAAACATTAAACTTCTTCATGCAGTTATTCTAAATACCACATGTAAGTGGTACCATTCTGTATTTTCCTTCTTCTTTTGGCTTACTTGATTTAATATAATATCTTTCCAGTTCCATCTATATCGAAGCAAATTGCATGACTGTATGATTACTTGAAGCTTTGCAATATTCTATTGTATATACGTACATGTGTACCAAATCTACATCTTCTATTTTCAGTGCATTATGGTCATAGAAGATAGTTGATATGGTTTTTATTCTCTTGATTTTTATGGAGCTCGATTTTATGGCCTAGATTGTTTTATGTCAGGGGTCCTCAACCTTTTTAAAAAGGGGGCCAGTTCACTATCCCTCAGACCATTGGAGGGTCTGACTATAGTAAAAACAAAACTTACGAACGAATTCTTATGCACACTGCATATATCTTATTTTGCAATGAAGAAACAAAACAGATACAAATACAATATGTGGCCCGCGGGCCATAGTTTGAGGACCACTGTAATATGTGTTTTATGTTTTATGGCCTAGCTTTCCATCTGAATTGGAGAAATACATTTATTTACATTTGTGGGGATGAAAATTTATATATATAACATATACATAAACATATAAATGATTACATACATACATACATGCATACATACATACATTTCTGCTATGCTCCTCCCTTCCGATTTTCTTTAAAAACCAGTATATCCTTATTAACTTTTAGCATGGTTGACTTTTAGTATGCTCTCTTCAAACCTGATCAAGAGGGCAGCATGGAGAACCCTCTGATCTTTTTGGGGGGGGGGAGGGGGGTCACACTCGGCAGCTCTCAGGGGTTACTCCTGGCTCTATGCCCAGAAATTGCTCCTGGCAGGCTCGGGAGACCATATGGGATGCCGGGATTTGAACCACTGTCCTTCAGCATGCAAGGCAAACACCTTACCTCCATGCTATCTCTCCGGCCACAGTAGTATGCTCTCTTCAAAAGGTAGCAGGGCAGCATTGAATTCTCCCACTACTATTATTATGCTACTGATGTTTTTCTTTGTCTATTAACAGTTGTATTAACTATTTTTATGGTACCTCATTTGTGTACATATGATTAGCAGTGTAATTTCTTTCTGATTTACATATTCCTTGTTTATTAAGAAATGACTCCCTTTATTTATTTTAACCTTTTAGAGCTTAAAGCAGGGGTCTTCAAACTATGGCCTGCGGGACACATATTGTATTCATTCCCATTTTGTTTCTTCACTTCTAAATAAGATATATGCAGTGTGCATAGAAATTTGTTCATAATTTTTGTTTTTACTATAATCTGGCCCTCCAACAGTCTGAAGGACAGTGAACTGGTCCCCTATTTAAAAAGTTTGAGGACCCCTAGCTTAAAGTCTGTGCCATCTGATATTAGTGTGCCACCCCAGCCTTTTTAAGTAAATTGTTTGTTGTAAGGATTGTCTTCCAACCTTTGACTCTGAGTCTGTGTTTGCTTTGAATATTCAAATGAGCTTCTGGCAGGTAGCAAAATGTTGATTTATTTTGCTACTCTGTGTATCTTAATTTAGTATATTAAATTTCATTTAGCTTATTAATATTAAGATAGATTATTATTATAGGATTTTTTTGCCTTCTTTTATAGAACTTAGATATGTTTACAAGTGTGTCTTGCTGTAAAGTAGACCCTTCAGCTCATATTTTCTGGTTGGTTTTAAGTCTGTAAAATTTTTGAGCCTTTGTTTATATGTGAAGCTGTGTATTTTTCCTTTAAAATGTCTAGGTGTACTCTTGAAACTTTTCTGAGTCCTAAAAAACTGATAAATGAAAACTCATATTACACATGGCAGTAATATTGGACAAAACCATTTTGAGATCACAAGTTAAAGTAATAAATCATATCTGTGTAACTATATAGGAAATTTAGTAGTAATCTATTTAAATATGTCTATAGAAAAGAATGGAAATAAAATGGACCTGAAATTACCATACAATATAAATTAGATGGATATTCTGTAGGTAGATGTTAAATGAAGAGAACAAATTATCTGATAATATATTATTAGTCAAATAAGTACATATACATATCTTTGTAATACAAAAAGGGAAACTAAATATATATTATACAGATAATAATTGTATACTAATTGCATTATATATAATAATAATTTGTATTTTGCCTTTTAGACTATGAGGATAGACCATAAATACAAAAGATACATAATTTAAGAGGGCAAATTATTCATTCACAATGATCATGGTAACATAATCAGTTTAATCATCACTATATGATTCAAAGAAGGAACCTGTCTTAAAGGATCACATAGATAGGAAAATTTATCCATTAGCTACTTAAGAAAGAAAGAAAAACATGACTATGTGCCAGGCAGTAGAATCCAGAAAAAATAGGTAATGCCAAAAGTAACATGAAGAAAAGAGTCTTAAGACACAAGCACAGACATGATGGAACTACCAAATGCTTAGTAATCAACACTGTTACCCAGATTCCCCAGGAAAGAAATGCTAATCTTTAGAATATTTAACACTGAGATTTCTTGAAGTGTTCCTGGACTGTTTGCTTTTTCTGAACTCTCTCTCTCTCTCTCTCTGTCTCTCTCTGTCTCTCTTTCTCTCTCTCTTTACATAGAAAAGCAATAGAACCTAATATATGAAATCCTCTTACATAATATTTAAGAATCATCATAAATAAACATGCTATATCATCCTCATAGATATATAACTTCCTCCTAAAAATTGTGACTTGTAAAATATTCAAAAAAATGGAAAATATTTGGATTAATCTACACTTCTATAGTGTATTATTTCTTTAGTGAAGACAAAATTTCCATGATTTTCAGTTATCTTCAATCTAACTGGGTATAAAAACTCATCTCATATGTGTTTGAAAAGAAAATGTAATTTTTAAATATAAAAGTAAGCATTCTACCAAAGATTTAAAACTTATAATTTAAACTTTCTTCCCAAATAAAATTACTCATGGACCCCTAATTACAAATATGATATTTTGAATGTGTTTTAAAATATAACTAAGTTAAAATGCTTATATTTACTATTTAAATTTACTGACAAGACATTTGTGTTTAAGGATCCGATTTAATTTACATTGGTTGCATAGTAGCAAGAACATTTGGTTTCTCACAATGAAGTAGTTGCAAATTATAATTAAAAAAACTAATTAAAACATTTACCACATTTACTGTACAATTAATTTAAAATCTTACAGATGGAAATGGTAAAATTTTAAAACAATATGTATGTTGTAAAACATGAAACAGAATGAAATAAAAAAAAACAGGGCTGGAGAGATAGCATGGAGATAGGGTGTTTGCCTTGCATGCAGAAGGACAGAGGTTCAAATCCCAGAATCCTACAAGGTCCTCTGAGCCTGCCAGGAACAATTTCTGAGTGTAACCCCTGACTGCTGCCGGGTGTGACCTAAAAACCAAAAATAAATAAATAAATAAATAAATAAATAAATAAATAAATAAATAAATAAGCTTCTTTTTAACCAGAACTGAAGACATCTTACACAGAATAACCTATTTTTATGAATTACAATTTTTATGCATCATCCAGAGATAGGATATAAATTAAGGCATGATAACCATATTTTTATCAAGATTACCTTGAAGTATTGTTGACATACTATTGCACTAATTGATTTAGAAAATTTACAGTTAAATAAAATTTTCATTAAAATTATAACTAGTTGATTCTGTACTTATTTTTAAAATATCCAAAATATTAAATGATGCTACATTATCACAATACAGTTTGCTAAATTTAACTATTTTAGAAAAAATTTTTTCTTTCTTTCTTTTTTATTTTTTGGACCACACCCATTTGATGCTCAGGGGTTACTCCTGGCTAAGTGCTCAGAAATTGCCCCTGGCTTGGGGGGACCATATGGGATGCCGGGGGATTGAACCATGGTCCTTTCCTTGGCTAGCACTTGCAAGGCAGACACCTTACCTCTAGTGCCACCTCGCTGGCCCCCCAAAATTATTTTCAATGCTGAAAATATTTTTATAACACATACAGCTGAGTAATGAGTTTTTAGTGAGCCATGATATATATCTCTGTGTATTCCAAAACATATAGTATATATGGGACTCTTCTTTTGTGTAGATATAAAGTTTGATGATACTTTCTAACAAATTTATATGCATTTTAGCATAATTTGTAGGAGAAATTTAGGTTAAGGTTTACACAATAATGAATTTAAGCCTCTGTACCAGTTAATATTATAGCTAAATTTTTACTTTTCTCTATTGTACTCAACATGAGATTATTAATTTGCATTTTTTTTTTTTTAGTTTTTGGGCAACACCCAGAGGTGCTCAGGGGACACTCTTGGCTATCTGCTCAGAAATAGCTCCTGGCAGGCACGGGGGACCATATGGGACACTGGGATTCGAACCAACCACCTTAGGTCCTGGATCGGCTGCTTACAAGGCAAATGTCGCTGTGCTATCTCTCCAGCCCCATTCATTTGTATTTTTAATAAAATTTAAGTATTAAATTTCTATTTGTTGGTTAATAAAAATTAAACTAAATTCTAAAATTCTTGCTCCTAAAATAACATTTTTCAATATTTTATTTGAAACAGCATGCTTCCATAAAGCTATAATGTTGTTACCATTACTATCATTATCAAAGTTTCTGCAATTTTTATTGCTATTAAATTTTAATCTCCCAATTTCAGAGTTAACATTTAGAATTACATTGTAATTTGCCTTGCATGTGCCTACCCAAGATAGACCTGGGTAAGATCCCTGGAGTCCCATATGGTCCCCTGAGCCAGGAGCAAGTGATTTCTGAGCGCATAGACAGGAGTAATCCCTGAGCATCACCGGTGTGACCCAAAAACCAAAAAAAAAAAAAAGTACTATATTGTAATCATAATAGTTATGTTTTCGTATTATTTTCGGTTACACCTAAAAATACACCTTAAATAACAGATATCATTATTTCTTATAATAACCTTATGTGAATATATGAAATAAAAGTAACTTATTTGTATGATGTTTCAAATGATTTTCATATGAATAACTTAAGTATTGGGTAATTAAGTATTTGTGGATATGATAGTAAAAATGGTAACTTCTAGGTTAAAACTTCTAGTATTAAATTGAATTGTTTTATTTTGGAAACCCTATCATTATCAATATTATAAACTACAATACCTTAAATAATTTTTGCATAACATTAGAATACTTTAAAGGAATACAGAATTTCTAACAGTACCAGAATGAGAATAGTTTGAATTTAATTGATTCATAATTCATAATACAAGTAAAAACACATCTTTAAAAACACATAAATCATTGTTAGAATCAATAAGTACTATTCACTAGTACTGTATCACCATATATAATCAAGTATAAGCCAAGTTTTTCTGGCACAAAATTTGTGTCGAAAACCCCTATCTCATCTTAGACTTGGGTCAAGTAGGTTATTTGATTCGGTTTGAACTCAAGGAATGCACGTAGTCTCCAGTTATCTTCTGCCTTCTGCTGGAAGGGGCAGTGCTTCAGCTCAGTCCACAAGTCGCGGCTGAGCTGAAGAGGTAGGCAACTGGACTGAACTGTGTGCTACTGAACTATTTAATCCACAATATTCTGCACTTTGAATGAGACCGACAGCAGTGATGATGATATCTGCAAACTCAGTGATGATGACAATGTCTATGCTGATACCCTCACAGCAGATACAGCTAAATCTCTGTTTGGACATACAGATGATGATGATGAGGAAACCAGTTTTGAAGGATTTAACCTTTGTGATTTAGCTTGATTATCTATTAAGCTACAGTTTTCTGCACTTTATTTAAAGTTTTAAATTACTCTTGCTAGTTTATAGTTTTTCTTTAGTAATAAATATTGAAAAACTAATCTACTGATTCTAAATAATTGTAATTGTTTTGGGTATATATTTTTATTTTCAAAAATTACCAGTGGCTGCTGCATTATCCACCTTGGCTTATACTCAATTCATTAAGTTTCGCCAGTTTTTAGGGTAAAATTAGGAAGTCGACTTATATTCAGGTCTGCTAATACTCGAGTATATAGTCACTTCTTTTCTTGTGGAGCAGGTTAAAGATCTGCCACAAAGACACATGCAGGTCCTTCTGCTCTGCATTATAAGTAACTGAACATCTTATATTAGCTGGCAGATGCTAACTTCTACAGAATAAACAATACCTGAAACATTATTCATATGTAAATCAATACTTCTTATTCTCTCCCCAGAGCACAGCCCAAGGGCTGGAATTAATCCTTACTTTGTATTGGTTTCTATAGTGAAATGTATTTGTATATAGTAAGAGAGGTCTGTGGAACTTATTAAGACACACACAGACAAACACGCATACACACACACATGCAAATATAGCAAATAAGGAACATTTGAAATCATAGTTTTAAATTAAACACTAAATTCTCAAAATAATTGTTTGGTGTTTCAACAATAGAAATTATGAACTGAATACTGATACATAGTTAGAGATATAAAAAACAAGACCTTTTAATTTATATGTGTATATACAACTTCCTTACGCATATTGATTTATAATGCAATTTAGATAGCAATATAATCATAATGATCACTACTATAGATAGGTTATGATTAGAGAAAGTAGCCATTAATGTTTGTGCTTAATTTTCTCAGAACAATAAAAATGATTTAGAGTAAGTTCAAATATAGACTTAATACTATAGTGTTTAGTTCAAATATAGTTCAAAATATAATTCAAATATAGACTAAACATCATATCATAGGTCCAGAGATATGGATCATTTGTGAGGAGTGCATATTTTACATGCCCAAGAAACACATACCCAATAATTCAGTGCCTCTTGAAGAAATAGCACTAACGCTGGGGTGGTTCTATGATCCCAGAGATGCTAAGTCTGAGTAGCACAACACTGCTATTAGACCTGTATTAGCATTAAACACCGTAGCATTAAACCTTCTGACTCCGTTGGCCATGTGCCTATGTGAGTGGGCTCTGGACACCCTGCACATGCCCTGTGAAACTTCCAAATAAACAAAAATAAAATAAAATGAGATAAAAGAAAATAAAATAAAATTTGTATTATAGTCGACAACTTATAACCAAAATATTAAAATCTTTTAAAATCTGATAATATCTGAATTTTAAATAAAATACAACTCAGTTCAGATATTATCTGCAAATTTAACTAGAGCAATATTTATACTATTAACTTTTTTCTAACAAAATACCATAAAATGTGTTTTTTCTAGGGTAAACATTTATTTTAATATACTTAGACTCATATAAAGATTTAAATACTATTGATTATATTGTTATAACTTGGTTCCTGACAGGGAAAGGTACAAGTGTTTACAATATAATTGACAAATTAAAGGATAGAAAGAAAGAATCTAAAATACAACTCAAAGTCTTTCATGGAGAGTTTGGTTAATGATGATACTATTTAAAGGATGAGGAGTAACAGAAGCCTAATAGCTTTCAATAGTACTAGAGATCATTTGTATTTCAAGATTTCTTTTGTTTTGTTTTGTCTATTTATTTATTTTTGTGGGAGCCACATTCAGTAGCATGCAGGGTTACTCCTGGCATGGCACTCAGAAATTACTCCTGGCATGGTCGAGGACCATGGATGCTAAGGATAGAACCCAGTCAGCCCTGTGCAAGGAAACTTTCTACCCACTGTGCTATGTCTCCTGTCCATCCAAGCTTTCTTTATTTTAAAGATATTTCCGGTATAGTTATTAAACAATGAGATAAATAGATATAGTTCATGCCAGAAGTCTTCAAAGTGAAAATTTAAAAAATATAACTAAAGATAACGTGTGATGAAAAATGAAGATCAGAGAGCAGCAATACTGTATGGAAGTATGATCATCCCATTTATGAGTATGAAGAGTACATATAAAATATAAAATATTAAGTGAGAAATTATTACAATATTAGCTGAGGAAAATATTGAATGAGAATCATGATAATATGATGAAATATATGCATGTATAGAAAGAACTGTTTGAGTTATTTTATTTATATTATTTTCAAGAACAAATGAATTGTTGGAAATAATTTGAGATATTTTATTTCTTTTTCGCCTTTCCAATATCATTTCCTAAATTAACTTTGCATGAAACATTTATTGTAAAAGAGTCCTCAATTTATCTTAACCACATGTAATTTATTAGCATCAAGTTATTTCAATTAAATACAGACATAGTAACTCTTATTCTTTCCAGATTGGGAAGTCCTAATTATTAAAGTATATCTTTACGCAGAAATCTTTCTAAACCTTTGATCATTTTATTGTACTTTTAAAACATATTTTGTCCTATTATACCTTGAAATGTAATCAATTATCAGGAAACCCATGTCTCTTAAAAGATAAAAATATCTAGAACCTTTTTATTACCTATATATTATTTTTTATTAGCTATATTATTATTTTTTATTACCTATTATAGAAGGGGTGCTGCCACTAAACAAAAACAAGCTCTGGATAAATGTATATATTTTTATCTATGCATAAAAAAGCAGACATTTATTTTCTAACATAAATCATGCTTATGTCATCTAGAAAAGCATTTTTGATCTTATTATATTATAATAGTTCAAAGCTGCCAGAAACTTCTTCAGAATTTAATGTCCATTATTTCATTTTTCCCAGGGATGTGAAGACAATTCCCATGGGCCTAATCTGGTCTGTTGTCTTTTTTTTAATTAAAATTTTATTGAAAACTGGTATTTTTATTTTATGTACTCTCAATTACTATCTTCACATTTTAATACCTGAGTTGAATGGGTGCAGCATAGAAACTATGGGACTTAAAAGCCTGACAAATTTATATGGCTTTTTTCAGAAAATATTCTCCTATATCAGTAGCAAAAATGGTAAATAGAATTTATTGATTTTGTGCTTGATGGCATTATCTGCATATATATAGGATTTTTTTCTTTTAGAACACTGATGCTCATGATTTTGTGAATACTTTCTGTTTTAAATATATCTAAAAATAAAATAAAATGTAGTAAAGTAAGATTCCATCTTCTGTTCTTTTAAAAATAATTTATCAACAGAGTTCTCTGATCTTCCTGTATATAGGCCTCTATTAAAACTATTTTATAATCACTCTTAAATTTATTATTCCAAGTCTGATTTTTTATAGGGTGATCAGTTAAATTACAGCCTGGTTTGCCCAAAACAAATGATGATGATAGTTGCAAATGATGACAATGGACAAGAATTGAGTGATGAGAGGAGTAAAATTGTATTGCAATAACAAAATTGCAAACTACAGTGGATAAAAGAAAGAGAGACAGAGAAAGACAGAGAGATGGTGGGTAGTGAGATAGTGATAGAGAGAGAGAGCGAGACACAGACAGAAAGATGGAGAGAGACAGAGAGAAAAGATGTCTTCCTTATAGGCCGGTAGAATGGGCGGCAGGAAGGAAACAAGTATATAGGTGTCAGGAAATCTGCACTGGTGTTGTACATTGTATGATTGAAACTCAATTTATAACTATCTATGACAAAAACAACTGCATTATGTATAAGCTTGTAGCCATGATGTTTAAATAAAATAATAAAAACAACTATAGCTAGGCTTTATTGACTTCATTTTTGTTGACTTTATTTTCTAGTAAGTTAAAAATATTTTCTTAAAAAAAGAATATTTTCTTTTATTTATTTATTTATGTCAAACAAAGTGTAGCTCAGAATGTACTTCTAGCTCTGTGCTTGGGATCACTCCTGGTTGACTCAAAGCAATGGGATGTTAGAATCAAACCCAGATTGGCCCTTTAGAAGCAAACCACAACCTGCTATACTATCATTCTGTCTCCAAGAATGCTTCTCTTTATTTTCCTTGCATGGTCATTTCATAGTTTTTCAACTCAGTCCAAGCACATACGTTTTAAAAAATAATTTCTTGGGGGGTTGGGAAAATAATTTTTTTAGTTGTAATACGAATTTAATATATATTTTTTAATTTTTATTGTGACCAAAGTGCATTACAAATCTTTCAATGCATCATTTATGGTACATAGTGACAATGAATGAGGGGCATTCCCACCACCAGTGCTGTCCTCCCTCCGCCCCTGTTCTCAGTATGCATCCCATATCTCCCTCCTCTACACCCCACTATGCTAGTGCAACTAGTCTCCAGTTTACAGCTTGTTGTAGATTGAGCATCTATTCCACCGTCATTGGAGATAAAAAGGATAAGAAAAAGGGGAGAAAAAAATTGGTGACAACTACCAAAAAAAGAAAGAAGAGAGAGAGGAAAAAAAAAAAGAAAAAGATTGGAAGAAAAAAGAAAAAAATGGACCCGGCAGATAAAAATAAAAATAAATCTCTAAATAATAACCACAAGAGTGAAAAAGAATGATAAAAGTGGAAGAAAAAAAGAGAAGAAAAATAAAGTCAAAAACTAACAAATCAAAACAAAACAAGAAAAAGTATGGGTGCTAGAGTGGTAGGGTTTGGTGTTCCCCCCACTTTTTTTTTTTTTTTTTTTTGCATAGGCACAGTAAGCATTGGGGAAGAAAGGGAATTCCCATGGCCTAAGAGATTCAGGGTTTCTCCATCCTTGAAGCATACCATCATGGGATCAACCTCTGGCTCCATATATACTCATTATCCCATCCCAAAGGCTTTTTTGTGATGCTAGGAAAGTTTCTTCTCAGTTGTATGTGAGAAAATCAAGCCATTGTAGCTAGCAATCTTGGTATTTGCGCAGGTTATAGGTCAGGGTCTAGGATAGAGTCTCTAGGTTCTAGAGAGGTTCCTATCCATCGTTGTGGTGTTCACTCTTCTGTAACACTTGCTCCCTGTTTTCGTTCAGTCCCTAAGCCAAAGCCTAGGATATTATGGATCCAAAGATTCTGCTCAGTCTCTGTTGTCCAAGTTGGACCTCTGCAATAAGACATCTTGTTGTTGTTGTTGTTTTTTATGTGTCCTGGACTACAGCCTAGGGTAGGGTTTTCCTTATTAGTCCCAAGGTAGGCTCTGTTCAGTCATGGTTGTCAAAGTCAGTTTTCTGTTGTTGGTGCTCTTATTTTTTACAGTTCAAAGGACAATATCTCTTCTGATTTCCATTTAGTGTTAGGTGATGTGATAGGAGAGCCTGGTCTTAGGTCAAGTTTTCATTTCCTCATTGTCATATCAAAACTGGCACAAGTTGGTGCCAGAGTAGTTTTATAATTCTCCCAATGGAGCTTAGTTCCTGGTGGTGTTGCCCAGAGCTGTATCATTTCTACATTGGGGATCTGGGGTTTTGAATTAGACTAACACTGTCCAATCTCCTGGGGATGATTGTATCCACATGACACATGTTCTGAATGGGAGGCACCCCTTTGCTATAAAAAGTGAGTTCTTATTCTTAGAAGATAAGATCTTGTTTCTGTGTCTATGGTTTCCCCCTTTTTTACTGTGCCCATACAAAAACGTATGGTGTAATACTGTGTTGCTGGTGCTATTCATTGGATGCTAAATGAAGACTCACTAGTTATAAAAAGCTATATCGGAATGAGTGATAATAAATATATATTCAAAGATCTAGGTATCTGAGAAGTCAGATATAAAAAAAAGAATATTTTTTTAAAATGTAAGATGTATAGAAAATAAGAGTGTCATTCATGGATGTAAAAAAGGTATCTTCAAGAAACATGACTATAAACATAAATAAGTAAACACTCTGAATATTAAGTAATATCATCAAGAATTATTTGAATGTTTGTTCATTCAAGAAAGTATTTTTTATCCCAGTCAAAGTCAAATATATATATATATATATATATATATATATAAAATCACTCATTCCAATACAACTATTTATAACTAATGAGTCTTCATTTAGCATCCAATATTTTTTTGTCAATAAGAAGGCTGGAAAAATAATACTAAGTGCAGAAGGCACTTGATTTACAAGTGACTGTCCTGGGTTTTATCCCTGGCTCCCCATATGGGTTCTTAAACACTGCCTGGAGTGATCGCTGAGCTCAGAACCAGGAACAGGCCCTGAGCACTGCTGGTTGTACCCCCTTCCCTCCAAAAATATACCCCTCCACACACACACACACACACACACACACACACACAAAAATAACAAATTTTCTTTGTAAATGAAGACAAATTAGTTAATAACTAATGAAGCAAAAAAGTATTCTATTCCTATAGCATATTTCTAGTGAGAGAAAAAAATGTAATATTAAACAATATTTTTCATTGATTGCTTCATTTTCATCTTGATTATTCTAGTTTCATTAAATAATTAGTTGTAATAAGAAATATAAGTACATCATTTTGTGCCTGCTAAGCTACAAATTGTGAGTTGTATGGGAATCTTGGGACACTGGTAGAAGGAAGGTCACACTGATGGTGTGATTGGTGTTGGAATATTGAATGTTTCACACATTAATATTACTAACAACTTTGTAAATCAGATTGTTTAAATATAGTAAAAAATCTTTTAATTTAAATTTTTTAAAGTCTCACAAATATCCATGTCTCTTATTTCAAGACCACGGCGAGTTTTTTTGGTTTATATATTTGTTTGTTTTTGTTTGTATTTTTTTTTATCAGTTTATTGTGGTGCTTGTCGATATAACTGGAGTCCTCACTGGATATTTGACACTTCTTTTGGTACTGATGGGGTGTTTCACCTTCTTTTTCTCCTGCATTATCCAAATCGATGAGGAGAACCTCTAGAAGGATTCTGCCCATTTTTGGGATATTAGACTCTTACCCCAGTTTACTCATTTTCTCCTTTTCAGGCAAAACCACCCAACTTGAACTGCTAGCCCTGCCCCCACTTAGAGGGGGAAATAAGGGAGGCACCAAGACCAAACTGATGCAAGACTACTAAGTAGTAGGTCAGATACAGAGGGGATCACATATTCTAGCCACCCTGGGGGTGAGGGAAGAAGAAATGGGAGGTAGGACAAAAACGGAGGTGTAGGGAGGACAATTTAGGGATGGGAATCCCCCCTGATTTTATGTAAATATGTACCTAGAATATTATTGTCAACAATATGTAAGCCACTATGATCAAAATAAAAATTAAAAAAAAAAGTCTCACAAATATCAATTTTCCACCACTCTAGAATTTCTAACGTTTTAAAAACAGAAGCTTAATTGAATTTTATGCCTTTCTAGCATCAATTCAATTGAAAAACAATTAAATTTTCAATATTCCCCTTCCCTTTTATTCAGCAAGTTCTATAAGTTTAAGTGTAAGTTCAAATTCCAACAAACAATATTGGAAAATATCAGATATATTTTTAAAGACAAAAAAATTTTTTTTATCTCAAATCAAAAAACTTTGCCTGGGGGCCTGACCGTGAGAAATTGTGAGTGCTGCCTGTGTGTGTCTGTCTGCTGTCATATCGCTTGAACCTCTAGGGAGTGGGCTGAAAAGAGGCTCCAGAAAACACGCTCTCCCAGAGGCTCATTCAAGGGTGGGTACACCAAGGAACTGCTTCACAATGTGAAAACCGGCTATAAGCAGTACTTTGCAGAAGTCAGGTCCCCTGTTTGCGATGTCAGGCTGGGAAAATCTATGAAACTATGCCTGCCCAGTGGGGCCTGACTGTGAGAAATTGTGAGTGCTGCTTGTGTGTGTCTATCTCCTGTCTTTTCCTTGAACCTCTTGGGAGTGGGCCAAGAAGAGGCTCCAGCAGAGTACGGCCCCTCTGCTTCACTATGCGCCTATGAGCTATTTCTAAGGGAAGAACACCATTGAAACAAGAAGAAAAAATTACACTAAGAACTGTGCTGGAGGCTGAACTCTGCTGGAACTCAGATGCCAGCACCCCGTCTGTCTGCCTTGTGTGCTGTGCTCCATTTTCGGCCTGATTTCATCCTGTGTGTGGCTCATCTGAGGATAACTCGGCTTCCCCTGGAGGCGAGTTTACAAGCCTAGAAAGGGTGGAACCAGAGGTGCATGGCCGCTCTGCTTCGCTTCCCGGCCTTGCACATGATTTAGCCAAAGAATACAACATGTAGAAAAACCCACAATACAAGTGTGACAATAGGGAAACAATGCAGGCCAGCGCCAGAAATAGAGAACAATGATGGCAACTCTGATGACTTGAACATGACTAACCAACTAGTCAGTCTCTCAGATAAGGAGTTTAGAGTTGCAATATGGAAGATGTTTAAAGAAAGTATAGAAGAGAACACTAATAAGAATCAAGAGAATATGAAGATAGAAATCAGAAAACTCCAAACTGAAATTTCAGGTCAAATAACAGGTCTGAAAAACTCAGTAGATGAAGAAAAACATGGATGAGTTTTCCCACGGGTTAACAGCAGATGAGGATAAAATTAGTACACTGGAAGATGAGATGAATAACAATTCCATACAGCAGAAGAAATTAGAAAAAAGCCTTAAAGCAAATGATCAAACAATGGAAAAATTACTCAAAGAATGGGAACAGATGAAAATAGAAGTCTATGATAAGCTCAACAGAAACAACTTAAGAATCATTGGAGTCCCAGAGACCCAGGAATAAAATCTCCAGGAAGAATCAACAGTCAAGAACATCATTAAAGAGAAACTACCAGAGCTAATGAATACATGAAATCAAATCCTGCATGCCCAAAGAATACCAACTAAAAGAGACCCCAGAAAAAAACACCCCAAGACACATGCTAGTCACAATGACGAATCCCACAGATAGAGACAAAATTCTGAAAGCAGCAAGATCGAAAAGAGAAATTACATTTAAGGGAACATCCTTGAGATTTACTGCAGACCTGTCACCAGAAACACTGAAGGCTAGAAGGAAGTGGTGGGACATAGTGAAATAAATGCTTCACCTAGAGTACTGCACCCATCAAAACTCACTTTCAGGTTTGAAGGAACAATACATGGTTTCACAGACAAACAACAACTCAGAAACTTTACAGACTCAAAATCATTTTTAAAAGAAAAACTGAATGGCCATCTTTAAGATAAGACTGACCAACAGATACACCAAACTCCAATATAAAGATGGCACCAACACCCAGGACAATTCTTTCTCTCAATGTCAATGGACTAAATGCACCAGTTAAGAGACACAGAGTGGCTAAATGGATCAAAAATCTCAATCCAACCTTCTGCTGCCTACAAGAAACACACCTGAATAGTCAGAACAAATATAGACTCAAAATAAAAGGCTGGAGGAAAATCATCCAAGCAAGCAACAACCATAAAAAAGCTAGAGTGGCAATACTAATATCAGATGATGCAAATTTTATACTTAGGAAAGTTGTAAGGGACAAAGATGGACATTTTGTATTAATCAAGGGATACATACGTACAGCAGGAAGAAATCACTCTCCTAAACATATATGCACCAACTGAGGGGCCAGCAAAATATTTAATACAATTGTTGACAAATCTGAAAAATAATATCAGTAACAACACAATAATTGTGGGGACCTCAACACGGCTTTGTCAACACTTAACAGGTCAACCAGACGGAAACCCAACAAGAATATACTAGACCTGAAATGAGAAATGGAAGAAAAAGGCCTAGTAGATATATACATGACACTCCACCCCCAGAAGCCTGGATACACATTCTTCTCTAATGTACATGGGACATTCTCCAGGATAGACTACATGCTAGAACATAAAACATACCTCCATAATATCAAGTGGATAGAAATTTTGCAGGCTACGTTTGCTGAACATAGGCCCTGAAATTATATGTGAACTACAAAGGGACACAAAAGAAAAACTTTAATACCTGGAAATTAAACAACATAATACTGAATAACCAGTGGGTCTGAGAAGAAATCAAAGAGAAAATCAAAACCTTCCTAGAAACAAATGACAATGGAGACACAAACTATCAGGATCTATGGGACACGGCAAAAGCGGTACTGAGAGGAAAATTTATAGCTTTGCAAGCACATATGAGGAAGGAAGAATGGGGCATACCTGAATAGCTTAATGATGCAGCTCATAGAATTAGAAAGTACTCAACAAAAGGACCCAAAAATTGGGAGACAGAAGGAAATAACAAAGCTGAGAGCAGAAATCAATGAAGTGGAAACCTGAAAAACAATCCAAATGATCAACAAAAGAAGAATTTGGTTCTTTGAAAAAATAAACAAGATTGATAGACCACTGACAAAAGTAACAAAGAAAGAGAGATAGAAACTTGATAACTCATCTTAGGAATGAAAAAGGAGAGATCACTACTGATATGGTAGAGATCCAAAGGGTAATCAGAAACTACTTTGAGAAACTCTATGCAACTAAAAATGAAAACCTGGGAGAAATGGATAAATTTTTGGACTCATAATCTTCCACGGTTGAATTCAGAGGATGTAGCATATCTAAACACACCCATCACTATTGAGGAAATTAAGACAGTAATCAAATGTCTGCCCAAAAACAAAAGTCTAGGCCCAGATGTATTTACTAATGAATTCTTTCAAACCTTTCAAGAGGAACTTCTACCAATCCTGGCAAGACTCTTTCATGAAATCAAAAAAACAGGAACACTTTCAAATAGCTTTTTTAAAGCCAACATCACCTTGATACCTAAACCAGACAGAGATGCTACCAAAAAAGAAAATTACAGACCAATATCGCTGATGAATACAGATGCAAAGATCCTCAACAAAATCCTGGCAAATAGGATTCGATGCCTCATTAAGAAGATCATCCACTATGATCAAGTAGGTTTCATCCCAGGAATGCAAGGCTGGTTTAACATCCGTAAATCTATCATCATACACAACATCAACAACAAGAAAAATAGAAATCACATGATCATATCAATAAACGCAGAGAAAGCATTTGATAAGGTCCAACACCCATTCTTGATCAAAACTCTCAGCAAAATGGGAATGGAAGGAACCTTTCTCAATATAGTTAAGGCCATCTACCGCAAGCCAGAGGCAAATATTGTCCTCAATGAAGAAAAACTGAAAGCCTTTCCTCTAAATTCTGGCACAAGACAAGGCTGTCCTCTCTCACCACTCCTATTCAACATAGCACTGGAAGTACATGCCATAGTGACTAGGCAAGAAAAAGATATCAAGGGAATCCAGATAGGAAAGGAAGAAGTCAAGCTCTTGCTGTTTGCAGATGACATGATACTCTACCTAGAAAACCCTAAAGTCTCTACGAAAAAGTTTCTAGAAACAATAGACTCATATAGCAAGGTGGCAAGCTACAAAATTAACACACAAAAATAAATGGCCTTTTTAGAAACCAATATTAATAAGAAAGAAATGGACATTAAGAAAACAACTCCATTCACAATAGTGGCACACAAACTCAAATATTTTGCAATCAACTTGACTAAAAATGTGAAGGACCTATACAAAGAAAACTATAAAACTCTGCTCTGAGAAATAAAAGAGGACATTCGGAAATGGAAGCACATACCCTGCTCATGGATTGGAAGAATTAACATAATTAAAATGGCAATACTCTCCAAACGCAATACTCTCCAAAGCATTGTACAGATTTAATGCGATCCCTCTAAAGATACCCATGACATTCTTCAAAGTAGTGGATCAGGCACTTTAGAAATTCATTTGGAACAATAAACACCCTAGAATAGCTAAAGTAATCATTGGGAAAAAGAATATGTACTACAAAGCAATAGTTATCAAAACAGCATGGTATTGGAATAAAGACAGGCCCTCAGATCAGTGGAATAGGCTTGAATACTCAGAGAATGTTCCCCAGACATACAATCACCTAATTTTTGATAAAGGAGCAAGAAATCCTAAATGGAACAAAGAAAGCCTCTTCAACAAGTGATGTTGGCACAATTGGGTAGCCACTTGCAAAAAATTGAACTTAGACCCTCAGCGAACATCATGTACAAAGGTTAAATCTAAATAGATGAAAGACCTCAATATCAGACCCGAAACCATAAGATACATAGAACAAACATGTAGGTAAACACTCCAGGACATTGAGACTAAAGGCATCTTCAAAGAGGAAACTGTTCTCTCCAAGCAAGTGAAAGCAGAGACTAACAGATGGGAATATATTAAATTGAGAAGCCGCTTCACCTTAAAAGAAATAGGGCCCAGGTTACAAAAGCCCCCCACTGAGTGGGAGAAACTATTCACCCAATACTTATCAGACAAGGGGCTAATCTTCAAAATATACAATGCACTGACAGAAATTTACAAGAAAAAAAATATCTAATTCCATCAAAAAATGGGGAGAAGAAATGGACAGACACTTTGACAAAGAAGAAATACAAATGGCCAAAAGACACATGAAAAAATGCTCCACATCACCAATCATCAGGGAGATGCAAATCAAAACAAGTAGGAGGTACCACCTCACACCCCAGAGATTGACACACATTACAAAGAATGAGAACAAGTTGGCGGGGATGTGGAGAAAAAGGAACTCTTATCCACTGCTGGTGGGAATGTCGTCTAGTTCAACCTTTATGGAAAGCAATATGGAAATTCCTCCCCAAACTGGAAATCAAGCTCCCTTATGACCCAGCTATACCACTCCTAGGAATATACCCTAGGAACACAAAAATACAGTACAAAAATCCCTTCGTTACACCTATATTCATTGCAGCACTATTTACCATAGCAAGACTCTGGAAACAGCCAAGATACCCTTCAACAGATGAATGGCTAAAGAAACTGTGGTATATATACACAATGGAATATTATGCAGCTGTCAGGAGAGATGAAGTCATGAAATTTTCCTATACATGGATGGATAAGGAATCTATTATGCTGAGTGAAATAGTCAGAGAGAGAGAGAGAGAGAGAGAGAGAGAGAGAGAGAGAGAGAGAGAGAGAGAGAGAGAGAGAGAGACGCAGAATGGTCTCACTCATCTATGGGTTTTAAGAAAAATGAAAGACATTCTCGCAATAACAACTTTCAGACATGAAAGGAAAAGAGCTGGAAGTAACAGCTCACCTCATGAAGCTCACCACAAACAGGGTTGAGTTTAGTTAGAGAAATAAGTGCGTTTTTAACTATCCTAATAATGATAATGTATGAGGGAAATAAAAAGCATATCTAGAGTACAGGCGAGGGTTGGGTGGGGAGGAGGGAGTTTTGGGACATTGGTGATAGAAATGTTGCACTGGTGATGGGTGGTGTTCTTTACATGACTGAAACCCAAACACAATCATGTATGTAATAAAGTTGTTTAAATAAAAAAAATTAAAAAATTAGCACAAAAAATTTTGCCTGACAATTTTCTTTTAAATAATACCCCCATACACACACTGTATCTAGGGATGGCAGAGTATGCAAAATAAACAAAATGAATTCATTCATAACACTGTTATCACTAGTTTAATTTATAATGCTATTATATTCAATATTTCTTTTAGAGAGGATAGCAACGTATTATTTGTATATCTATTTGGAATTCTCAGAGACTTTTTAACATTTGTGAAACATCTCATTTTCACTGTCTTTAGGCCCCACGGAACTTTTATACCTTACATCTTTAATCTCTTAATTAAAAGAACAATGTAAAATGTGAATTCAAAGGCATTCTACTATGTTCTGCTTTAGAATCCTTTAAAGGGTCTAATTTTATTCTTGCTGCTTAAAAGGAAGTTTGTCAAGAAGATATATTTTGTAGACAATAATCATTGTGAATGTAAAAAGGGGAGGAAATGTAAGAACTAAAATACAGGTTTGATTCTATTATTTGGAAAAACATAAATATTAAATTCTTTTTATTTTTCTTCTGTTGTGAAGAAATACTAAGACTTCTTTTGTATTGCATTCATCCCCTTTTCCCAGAACTGTTGTTCTCCAGAGCTAATGTGTTGCTATTTGAGTCACATCAAAAGAATTTATCTGTGTATATTTCTGTTGAGATGCAAAAGATTTTGCATTAAAATGACTTCTGTTCCTCACCTTCTAACCTAAAAATATAAGCATTAATTACTCATTAGAGATTTAGGTTGCATAAAAAAATAAAGACTAATAATAATTTTTGCTGATTTGGGACTTAAAGTGTAATTTGAGCTTTTCTGTGGATAGTTGGAACTTTTCAAATGCTTGACTGTAAGAAGTTTGTTTAAAGTGGCTGTAAACCCCTTTGGAATAACTAAAGAAATCTCAGTTGCATTTCAGACTTCAACTCTGGGGAAATTTAAAATGCTTTAAACATATGGCTGAGTTGTTAGTTATAAAAGCTGCTTCTGCGTGGGGCTTGCTCAGTGTTGTTCACTGAGTAATATGGTGTGCAGGAGCCACATAATAAATGAATTCTCTGTCTGATCATGCTGTTTCCTCTCCGTACATTTTAATTTCTTTCTTGGGAAAGTAAAACCTGTTCCATATGTTTGGGTAAGGCTGCGTTAGAGGCATCCACATAGAGATAATAAGCATAGTTTCTTGGTATACCCCCAGTAATTCTCAGTAACTTTTAAACATCTGCAAAACACCCCATTCTCAGTGTCTCCAAGCCCCACATTAGCTCTCATTTGTCCACATCTTTAATCTCATGATTAAAACAACAATGTGATTGAAATTTGAATTCAAAGACATTCTTCCCTGCTTTGCTTTGTCCTAGTGCCTACTTCCTTGCAGTCTGTCCTGGGTATAAAGCACAATAATTAAAGACACAGTTCTTTGGGATAGTTACAATGTGTTGATGAAAATAAGAAACAAATGGATTGGGTTCATTCTAGTGTTGAATGTATATTTCAATAGATGAAGAAAGCATAAGGGTTGATAAATGTCTTTGCTCAAAAGTAACTTACTTACCACTACTCTATAACCATCCAGAAATAAAATACATTTTCTATCTTTACAGGTCAACTCTGGTTTTAATTTTTGTTTTCTTAAAAATAGAAAGCTGTTTTAACAATGTAAAAAAGAGAAGTGCAAGTAAGGTTAAACAAAATATAAATTTACTTTAAGGATTATATTAAAATTTCCACTACATTATATATAATTTGTGAGTACAAGGACCAAAGACCATTCATTGCAACATTTCTAGTATGTCATATGTTTGAATGGTATGTAAAGAAATTAAAAAAATAATTTCTTAAAATATGTTTGCGTGGAATCATAAAATTCCCTATATAGCCACAATAATTCTGATAAAAAAAAGATATAAGGCAAGCTATAACTCAACTCTAAATTATCCTACACAGCTATAAAAAGCAAAACATGTGTTGTGCCCAAATGCAGACTGAGTCTCAGAGCAGTACAACAGAATTGAGATCAAAGTAGTCAATCCTCAGGTGTGTTGGTAGTTAATTTTCACCAATAGGGGTGGGTAAATTAAGTAGAGCAAATACTTTCTTTTCAACAAGTGGTATTTACCCTTATATGAAAAATGAAGCTTAACTACTATACAAAACCAAACACAAAGTCAATTCAAAGTGTATTAATCTCTTAATACTACACCTGAATATATAAATTCATTAAGGCAGAACTCTCCATGATACTGACATCAGAAGAGTTTTCAATGAAACTACTCATTGATGAAGAAAACAAAAGAAAATATAAAGGACTACACCAAACTAAACATTTTCTGCACTATGAATAAAACAATGGCTTAAATCAAAATACACTAGGGAAAATATGATTACACATTATATATCTAACAATGAGTCAAGATTCAAGATATATAAAACTATCACAAAGCTTAGCAATGTCAAAAAACAAACAACCCCATCAGGAAATGAAGAAGAGCTGAACAGATGCATCCTCAAAGAGAACATACAGATGGAATGTAAGTATATGCAAGTATTATTTATCATGAATTATTAGGGAAAAGCAAATCAAAATGAAAGTGAGATATCTCACAATAGTGATAATGTTATATATTAGAAATCTGTAAGTAATCAGAACTTAAGGAGATGTTTTTAAAAAAAACTGTGCTGGTAGGTAGGATTGTTGCCCGAATCATTCTTTATAAAAAATAATATGGAAATTAAAAAAAAGTAAAATTGACTTTCCATTATGACTCATAATTTCCTTTCCTTTACATCTATCTCAGAACTCAAAACATTAATTTGTAAATATATATGCACATCTATGTTCATTGCCATACTATTTACATTAGCTAAATTTTGAGAGAACCCAAGTTCCCAATAAAATATAAGTGCACAAAAAATTGTCTTATATATACACAGTAAAATACTCCTGTGGGTGAGAAAAGACAAATATTTGCATTTCCTTTAGCTTAGCTGAATCTGGAGGGTGTCATATTCAACCAACTGAGTCAAAATGGGAAAATAAAGAAATACCAGATGATTTCTTAAATGCAGAATAAAAAAAAGTAATGAAGTACACAATAGACAATGGAAACAAACCCTGAAATGTTGCCAACAGAACTGAGGCTGCATAGTGGGGTGGAAAGGAACTGACAGGCAATGTTGGAGGATATTGTATTTCTAGCAGTGTGTGTGTGGTAGAATTGTAGAGCAAGTCTAAAACAATATCAACGCTAATAACTGATTCAAAACATACTTCATAAAATCAAGATTGAAAGTAATTATTTCTTAAGCTAATTACTAGTGTTCATCAGAGTTATGCATATGTGTTCATTTATTGACAAGAATTTCACAAAATTATGTTCCACCTACTAGTTTAACTACATTTGGAATCAGAACTATAGTATTCAGGCTAAGGTATACAACTTCCCCAGTTCAATCTATGACACCATGTTAATTCTCCTGTGGACAGACTATCAGGAGAATTCCATGAGCACATGGCTAGGAGTAAACTCTGAATATTTTTCAGCGTAACCCAAAATCCAAAAAGAAAACAATAAACTTCCACATTTTAGGTGAGAAAACTATTGTTCAAATAAGTTCATTTGCCCAATATTCT
This sequence comes from Suncus etruscus, assembly GCF_024139225.1. Lineage (NCBI taxonomy): Eukaryota > Metazoa > Chordata > Mammalia > Eulipotyphla > Soricidae > Suncus > Suncus etruscus. Next base: position 103,612,429 of record NC_064848.1, read on the forward strand.
TTCTACAAAATCACAGAGACTATACTTATTTTTTAGTCTTATTATCTAAATCAGTTTCATTAAGATTAAATTAATAAAATCTTTTTTTCTTTTTTTTTTTTGGTTTTTCAGGCCACAACTGTTTGATGCTCAGGGGTTACTCCTGGCTAAGCGCTCAGAAATTGCCTCTGACTTGGGGGGACCATATGGGATTCTGGGGGATCGAACCGCGGTCTTTCCTTGGCTAGTGCTTCAAGGCAGACACCTTACCTCTAGCGCCACCTCGTCGGCTCCTAATAAAATCTTTAAAAGAAGACAAAAATTGGTTTATTTAGATTCAGTGCTGAGAGCCCATAATTCAAAAGGATTTGGATCTCCGATCATGGGCTTTGCACATAATTTATACATTTTTAGCCTATATTCAAGTCATGCATTTTCATTTCTAACCCTTATAAGAGCAAAACAGAAGTTTGATTAAATCATGAATCTTAGGTACGAGCCCTGTTTTGTTGTTGTCATGGGCCCCTGTCTTCCCAGATACCCTAGGGGGAAATTTCCTATTCCCATACTGGACACTGGGTAAGCCTGGTCTCTGTTTTGTTCTTCTAGGTTCAGGCCTAAACTGTGTAATGACACTGTTCAGACAGAATCTTCAATATCTTCTTTTTTGGTTTCTGTTTTTGGGTCACACCCAGAGAAGATCTGGGGTTACTCCTGGCTCTGCACTCAGAAAGAAATCGCTCCTTACAGGCTTAAGGGACCATATGGAATGTAGGAGATCTAACCCAGGTCCATCCTGGATCGGTCATGTGAAAGGCACAGCTATTGCTGTGCTATAGCTCTGGCTTCAGTATCCTCAGGACTTCAAGCCATCCTAAAATCCCATACTGCTCTCTCATTAACATAAACTTTATAGCATCTATGCACTAGAAACAAAACTCATTATTTGAAGTCCAGGGTCTAAACCAAAACAAGCTGCTTAGTAAGCAGAAGGGCCAATAGCAGTGGTCACAAGACTAGTCAGCCAAGGTGACCAATTGAAAACAGGTCCATACCAATTCATTCTATTCTTTCTCAATTTTTCCCTATATATTGAAGCCTTGTCCTGACAGCTTCACAATTATTAACATAAAAGTATCAGTTTTCTCCAAGGCAGTTTACAAATATTCCTGCTTTAAAAACAAATTCAGCCCTCTTCTGTTCTGGAGCACCACTTCTGCCAAGGAATCTGACTTTGGAGATCTAGTATTGTTCTGGATGTTTGATAGACATCAACAATCCGCTGTAAAATGGACTGACGTCCTTATTCCTGCTATTTCAGAGCCTAGTCCTATAGCTGTCTCTCGACCAAATAATATTAGTTGAATCACAGACTTCTTCCCATGAGACATTCTTGAGACATTCTCCTAATAAAGAGAACAGCCAAACTCTGATTTTTAGGACATTTCCTTAGACTTTTAACAAACATTTGAAATGCAAGGCACAAATAACATATCAGTAGGAAAGAAGTGGGGTTTCTCAAGGGCTGAGATGAGAACACTGAGTTACAAAAGCCAAGCAATACTAATAATCCAATCAACCAAACATAGTATATATTAAACCCAGCTTTTCCAGCCATTTCCAGTCATTTGCTTTCACAGTTGGTAATAGTATTGTAAGAAGCAATCGGGAATGCACAATAACAATAACAATAGAAGTTTACAAGTACAGAGTTTAGAGACTCTCAGTTCTTATAGGCTCATAAGTGGTATTGTCAGTCACATTGACTATCATGCTTTTTCCTTAATGTCCAACACTGGGACTAGTCTGTGTTTCTGTGTCTAATTTGGATGAGCCCTTATCATTCAGTGTTTCTTTATCTGTGTCTATTAGATCCAAGGAACAATGTTTACAACCTTAGCCAGCAACGAGGGTGGTTAGAATGAGGTGTATGGACCAGTCCAAGGGGTGTTAATCCTGGTTGTGCTATATGATTACTCTTGCCTTTACTCTCTTAGCTGCTTTCCTACCTAACTTCCTATTTTACATTTTCCCTAGACATTTCACCATCTTAGAAATCATTAAGGGTTGGGCTGTAGTTGTAATACAGCAGAAGGGCATTTGTCTTGCACATGGCTGGCCCAGGATGGACGCAGGTTTGATTCCAGGCATCCATATGGTCCCCAAGAAAGAAGCGATTTCTGAGCACAGAGCCAGGAGTAACCCCTGAGTGCCACCAGGTGCGGCAATAAATAAATAAATAAGCAAATAAATAAATAAAATAAAAATCATTGGGCCAGAGCAGTAGCGCTAGATGTAAGGAGTCTGCCTTGCAAGTGCTACTCTAGGACAGACCAAAGTTTGATCCTCTGGTGTCCCATATAGTTCCCCCAAACCAGGAGTGATTTCTGAGCTCATAGCTAGGAGAGCCCCTGAGCACCAAATGGGTGTGGTCCCCCCAAAATATCATTAAGGGAATGTGGCCAAAGGTCCACTTTGGTTAATTAATCAGACTAACAAAAGGACTTGTAAACCCTACCTACATCAGGGGGTAAACTCTCAGGTAGGTGAGTCAGGCAATTGACTGGTTTGAGTTTGAAGTTGTCAACATTTAAAAAAGATCAAATCAATTAAATAGAGAAATGTTATTTAAAATGATCAGGTCCTGGAGCAGTTAAGAGTCTTCTCTATCCTTGGGAGGACAGAGCAGTAGAAGACACTCTTTGGGATAATGACACAGAAATTAAAGCAACAGAAACCAAAGCATCCTAGCACTATCCCTGAGTTTTCAGGCATCTGTAAAGTCACACTTCCATCCATCTGAAGAAGCTCCCTAATGCTGGACAGGTAGTATCAGGAGAGGAAGCCTAGGATTCCTATTAGGTTCAGTAATAGCACATAAAGCACAGATCTGAGTTATTTCTCTCACTATCCTGTTCAGCCTAACTTTTCCCTTGTAAAATTCTACTTCCAGTAGTCAGACTAGTGACAGTATCACATCTTACACATTTTTGAGTTCCTTTAGGAACTGATCTGCTACATTTAGTAATCCCACTTTCATATAGATTACACAAGGGGTACATTTAAATTAAATCCATTAAGTATAAGTGCATTAAAATAAGTGCAGTAAAATAGTTTTTCTCTCTAACTTAACTTTTAATATTGCTAGAAGGCTTAATAAATTTGACTTGTTCTTTTGCATAAACATAGCAAGACTGGAGAACTCTCCATTTGGATTACTCTATTGTTTATTATAACCAATCTGGGGACTGGTTAGGGACAGAGCAACCCAGCAATCTCAGTGGAATCTCCATATGTTAGGTGGCTGGTAACTATTCAGAACAGAGGACACTGAATTAAGAGTGAAGAGGACAGAAATAGGTTTATTAAGACTCAGTACTGATGTGCTGCAAGTGAAAGGGACTTGGACCTTACAAAGAATTCTTAAGTTAAAATTCTGTACTACACAGGTAGTAAGTAACTAAGAGGTGAAAATGAGACAAATTTCAATGTTTAACCAACTAATTATGACGTTGCTGATAAGGATAAAAATACTTAAGGGGGATGTTCTGGATTTTGCTTTGTTAATTAAATTCTGATATAATTCAAAGAGTTAAAGTATATAGATAAAGGACAAAATTTTAGTGTAAATAGAAAAGGAGTAAAAGGATTTATCATCTCACTTTCAATACTTGGGTTAATTTTTCTTCTATGAATCCAGACAGGGAGACTGCTAGGTTTATGTTCAAGGGAGTGAAATAAGTAAGAGAGAGATAGAAATAGACACAGAATAGTCTCACTCATCTGTGGTATTTAAGAATAATAAAAAATATTGTTGCAATAAAACCCAGAGACAACAGAGATAAGGGCTGTAAGGACTGGCCTGTGACTTGAAGCTTAGCACAAAGAATGGTGAGTTGACTCAAAGAAATAACTACACTGAGAACTATCATGACAATGGCAGTGATTGAGAGAAGTACAATGCCTGTCTTGAACACATACAGGAGGTGAGAGGCATTGTGGAGGGAATGTTGAACTGGTGAAGAAGGGTATTCTTTTTTATAACTGAAACTCAACTATAAAGATGTTTGTAATCATGATGCTTAATTAATATATCACTTTAAAAAATAAAAAGACAAAAAATAAAAAAACTGAAAAAATAAAGACACTAACAAAATGTGTAGTAATTATAGTTGATTAATTATATAAAAATACCTAACTGAGAAAAGTCTACTGCTTTTCTGATCCTACAAAATAGCACCTTGATTTTTTGGGTTTTCAGTTTTATAATAACACTGCATATTATTACTTTATTGTTTTCTTGTGATGGCTAATCTGTATGCCATTATTGAGGATCAAGGTAACCACTATGCAAATATATGGTTTAATATTATGCTTATTTTTTTGTTAAAGTGGTTTCAGATAAGATTAACATTTAAAATTCTGGACTTTGAATAAATTATATTTCCAGAATGCCCTTCCCCAATGTGGATAAAGTTTTTTTTAATAATGGTAAGCCTTAAAATGATCAAAATTCACCTACCCATAACCAAAAAAACAATCCACCCTTACTTGTTGTATCTCTTCATTGTAACCATCTGACATTATACATAAGGAATTAGAAAATCATAATATTATAATGAATAACAAAAAGTTAACAAGCAAAGAGGCCAGAGCAATAGTACAGTGAATAGGATGCTTGACTTACATGTAGCCATCCTGGGTTTGATTCCAAATACTTCATAGTGTCCCCAGAGCCTGCCCACTAAGAGTGATCCCTGAGTATAGAGGAGTTAGCACTGAGCAATGCTGTGTGTGGTTCAAAATTAAAAATATAAATAAGTAAATAGATACTGCAAGTTGGGGAAAAAACAATATTAAAACAGGACACAGGATCCCATGGTGTTATTAAAATTCAGTTCTATATCCATGAGAATTGGGTATCTTCTGGTGAAAACTTCATTTCCTCCATTTTTAAAAATGAATATTACATTTTTATTTTTTATTGATTGATTGATTGGATTTTGGGCCACACCCAGTAATGCTGAAAGGTTACTCCTGGCTCTGTGCTCAGAAATCGCTCCAGTCAAGCTTGGGGAACCATATGGGATGTCAAGAATAGAACCGGGTACTTCCCGGGCTAGCTGTTTGCAAGGCAAATGCCTTACCACTGTGCTATCTCTCTAGCCCCAAATATTATATTTTTAATTCAAAATACTTTTTACTTTTATCCCTGAAAATTTAGAAGTGTAGAATTTTGTGATCAAGGGTCATATCAGTTTTGGGAAACACTAATTCTAAAGGGAATTATAAAAATAAGTATCTATATGAAGCACTAAAATGAGCTTTCTATATTCCCATTTGACACCAAGTTTTGTTTTGTTTTGTTTTTTAGTTTTTGGCCACACCCGGTGACTCTCAGGGGTTACTCTTGGTTATGTGCTCAGAAATTGCTCCTGGCTTAGGGAACCATATAGGATGCCGGGGGATTGAGCTGCAGTCTGTCCTAGGTCAGTTGCATGCAAGGCAAACACCCTATTGCTGCACCACAGCTCTAGCCCCTGACACCATGTTTTAAAAAATATTTTATAAAGTTTTATTACAAAAACATTTGAAGAAAATGGAATTGTTATTATATAATTTTTAAATAAATATATTATCATGAAATATAAAACTCAATCTATGAAATTTGCTGTAGTAATATATTTGAGATGTTAAAATTAATATTATATGCAATTATTATTTTTTCTAAACAAAATATAAATCATAAAAATAAGTATTCTTCAAACATTTGTTCTACAGACCAACACATATGCTTAAAATAGGTCCATAGATATGTTATACAGACACAGATGTCTTTTCAACCTTTCTATATCTTTAGACCAGTGTTTCATCAAGAGTGACCTTAACATTATAGGCTCAGAGTTAAAAAATAAAAAAGGAAAAGCATAAAGCTGATATGAGAGGTTTCTAAAGTATAAATATATCTTTGTTTTTGAGATCATACTGTGGAACAAATATTTCCTCTCAATATCACAATCAAAGAGGTAATATACTATATTAGAACCAAAGCTATTAGGAATATTTATATTTCAAAAAAGAGCAATTGATCATATCAGCAACAAAAATTCACCAGTATAAACTATAATAAAATTCAAAATACATTGTTTTACGTTTTCTTACTCAATATATTTTATATTTTGTTGTTTTTTGTTTTTGACCACACCCAGCAGTACTCATGGCTTATTCGAAATTCTGCACTTAATAATCACTCTAAGCAGAATGGAGGACCATATTGAGAGTATATTATTTTACCATGATAAATTAATAGGACTAATAATTTATATTTATATTTTGTCTTTATTTTTTTGTTTTGTTTTGTTTTGTTTTGTTTGGGCCTCACCTGGTGATGCACAGGGGTTACTCCTGATGCACGCAGAAATCGCTCCTGGCTTGGGGACTGACCATATGGGACGCTGAAATGAAACCTCAGTCTGTCCTAGGTTAACTGAGTGTAAGGCAAAGGCCCTACTGCTGTGCAACTGCTCCAGCTCTGCTTACTTTATTCTATATAGTGTTTAGATATATAAATACTTTTAGACCCTAAATCACTACTATTTTATAATATACATTGATAAACATAAATAAAATCTTAATTCTGTTTTAACTATGCACTACCTGATGTCACTTATATTAGCTTTTCACAGATATGATTGTTACAAAATAGTTCAGTAGTATTAACCAATATTTTTAGAGACTATAGGAGTATAAAAGTAATTTTCCATAATAAGAGAAGAATTAAACATAGCAGTAACAACTGCAAAGGTTATAGAATCCCCAAATTTATTAACTTTAAATCACTGTTCAAGTTGGTTTGAAAACTTTAGAAAATAGTGCAAACTTTTACCTAAAAGTGTGAGTGGAAAACTGTTTCAGAAGATGATGCTATTGTACTCATGAAAAGCGAAAATTGGTAATATTTGAGATGATATAGCTTACTGGATTACCTTTATGTTACACAAATCTGACTAGTTATAAACATATAAACTTATATAAATGGTTCATTTATATTATGTTCAAATATTTTTAATTTGTTATTATTTAAAATGAAATTTGGTTAGTTACATAGTATTTAGTATGAGATTTACTAAATAAATTGACAAAAAATATATTGTGAGCCAGTAACTTTTCTCAATTGCAGTTTCTTCTAGAACTTCAGAGTTAGATAAATCATACAGACTTGTACATTTGCCTTGTACATGGCCTATCTAGGTCAATGTCTGACACCCGCCCCATATAGTTTCCAGAGACCAGCCAGAAGTGAGGTTGAATGAAGAACCATTAGTAGTAAATTCTAAGCACTGTCGAGTGTGGTCCCAAAAGTAAATAAAAAGAAATATATAGAGATGTCATATATGTAAATATATATATTTATTAAAATATATACTAAATAAACCTTGAAGCAAGATAGATAGTTGGAGAGCAGAAGATTAAGTTAAGCACTTACTTCGTATGTGGCCAACACTGAGTTGATTCAAAGAAGTACATACTCATTGCTGGTGGTCACTCCTGAGTACATACAGTAGTCTGGCATAGCTTCTAAATTCCATAGAGTTTGTCCCAAATTTAAATAAGGAAAGAAACCTAGAGAATAGTGTTTTCTATGATGTCTGTGTCAACTCAGTCAGTCACTGCAGGTCAATTTCTATCCTCTCAGTGCATTCTGGACCAAGAATTGTTTTCCTCAGGTGATGATTAAGAAACTATGATTCCCAGGCGAATAAACAGAGACACTTCGTTCTATTACAATAATGTTTATGCAGGACAAAGAGGAACTGGGATACATGTAAGGTGGCAGGGCCGTGGACATAGCAGAAGCATAGCCATGGGGGAGTGAGGTGCCAGAAGATAATGAGGCTTAGGAATGTTTCAGGTAATTGTGGGTATCCCCTCCCCCCAACTTCTTATTTATCCCACTGATTGATCAGAACCACCCACACCTGGAATGAGCAAGCGGGAAGAGGAGCTTACTGTGGGAAAGAGAGATCAGAAGGAGAGTTAGAGAAGGGAGAAAGAGAATCAGAATCAGCAGAGAGTATCAACAAGGAGAATTAGCAAAGGGATGTCAGTCAGCAAGGAAGCCTGGAGAGCAGCTGAAAGGGAGACAGAGGCAAAGAGAGCCAGAGAAGGAAGGAGCAGAGAAGTGGCTGCTAGGAAAAGATTAGCATAGAAGCCATGTGAGGAAATGTACATGGCGGTTAGGACCAGGAAATAAAGCTGGCTGACTCCTGGAACTTCATCTGACTGTTTTATGAATCTCTCTGCTGTCACCCTACAACCTTCAGACTCACCAGACCGTAGAGGCTGTAGGAGTCGGGCAGAGCTGAGAAAGGCCTCACCATTCCCCACACCAACTCTAGGACTCTTTAATTTAAATTAAAACAACGGGAAATAAAAGTGACCTGTAATCACTGTTAACCAGAACTCTCTGTGAGGGAGATGATTGGCCAGAAGTCAAGCCTGGGAGCAAGCACTCATCATGCTGAGATGGTGCCCCAAAACTATCTTTGGAGAGGTGTCTCTGAAGCTTTTTGCTTCAAAGACAATCCCTGGAACAGTTGCTCTATGGGTTTTCATCTGCCAGATGATTTAGAAACAGCATCACGAGGGCGGGGTGGGGGGGTGGATCCAAAAATGTCTCTATAGAAAACCAAAATTTTATGACTTTCTTACTTAAAGAAATAATTTCAACTTCTCTACAATTCTTCATTGGTTTTACTTTATAGTATTTATTTATTTATTTATTTACTTTTGGCCACACCTGGAAGTGTTCATGGGTTACTCCAAGCTCTGTGCTCAGAAATTGCTCATGGCAGGTTTGGGGGACTAGATGGGATGCCTGGAATAGAAACAGGGTTTGTCCAGGTTGGCCATGTGCAAAGCAAAAGCCCTACTCTGTGCTATCACTCTAGCTCCTATTTTATGGCATTTAGTAGCAGTATTTGCAAGCTGCTATTTTTCATTTACAACAGATAACTACAGAAAAAGTTTTCAAAATGTCACTAAATAGCAGGCATATTCATATTCTCAGACATATTCATGGGTAATTTACCATGAAATCACAATTAAGGACAAAGAAAGTTATAACAATGTCCACTGGAAACAAACTTTTAGACTCAGGCAAGAGGATTTAAGTTGGCAAGGCTGGCTTGGTGGTAGATTTAAGGGAATTTATGGACCAGGTGGAGTTTAACAGGAAATTTGGTAAAAGGTGTGACATGGTAATGCTGTAGTATTGGTATATAACAATTTATATCTTTTAAATACTCTTCAATAAAATGAAAAACTACTTAGTATATTAGTAATTTTACTGTACTTATTTCATATATAATTTTATAACTGAATTAAATGATAAATCTAATCCTGATGGTAAGACTGCTAAAACTGAAAACAATGTACTTATTGCTTAGTTAAAAAAATTGTTTTGGGGCTGGCGAGGTGGCGCTAGAGGTGTCTGCCTTGCAAGTGCTAGCCAAGAAAGGACCGCGGTTCGATCCCCCAGCGTCCCATATAGTTCCCCCAAGCCACGTGCAATTTCTGAGCGCTTAGCCAGGAGTAACCCCTGAGCATCAAACGGGTGTGGCCCGAAAAAAACAAAACAAAACAAACAAACAAAAAAGATTTTTTTCATTTATATTCATTTCTTAGAAATAAAGGTCATACTTAAATGGAAGCAAAATATTCTAAAACAAAGAAAGAGTTCAGATAGCAAGGTGCTTGCCTTATGAATAACCAACCTGCACTGTATATGGTCCTCCAGTCACTGCGTGGAGTAATCCCTGAGAACAGAGTCAGGAGTAAACCTTCAGTGTAACCAAATGTGGCTCAACATACCCCCACCACCACTTACCAAAATTAAAAAAAAAATCTGAGATCTCTGAATAAGTGTGAAATGATTTATTGCTGAACATTCTAGGAAAAAATAATATGGTCTAGGTTTCACATGACTTAAAATTCATAGAAAAATTATTAAGCAATTATTCATTTGTCACTTCATCTGTTGATTCCTTCAGTGATTATTGAGTCTTTGTTATCATTGTCAGTGCAGCTTGTAGTCCAGGGAGGATTTAAAGAGGAAACTTCAAGGCCAGAGTTGTAAAAGAACAATGTGTAAATACAAACAAAAAGCAATTAACAATAACTACAAATGGATAGATATAATCCAAATCAGGGATGAGTTTCAGACTGGTTTCATTAGATTGACTGATTGAGCAAAATCTTACTAAAGAGATATCATTTTAACTCATATTGACTGTTAAAGAAAAAATAAGATAAGGAGAAGGAAAATTTTTGAAAGAGCAAAGTCTCTTGTAAAAATGATAATATTTTAAAGTGCTTAATACTTATGAGTTACAGTTATCTAGTATTGTGATATGAACTGAGGTCCAAAATGTTAGGCAGGCATTTCAGGTCAGTACTGATAAACATAAATATTTAATTTTATATTCAGAACATAGGGAAAACCACTGGAGTTATTCAAATTGTGCCATAAATTACATTTTCAAAATATTATTTAATTTCCTGTGGGTATTATAGTAGGCTATAAAAAGACCTTTGAAATATTTCCCTAGAAAACTAGAAATGATGATGAAATGAAAAGATGATGAAATTATGATGAAATGTTGATAAATTTAGAAATTATTAATAGACTTAAAGTGCAGGGAACATGTTTTAGATACTATCTCTAGGTCAATTTATTTTTTTGTGGGGGGCCACACACTGGTGACACTCAGGGGTTATTCCAGGCTATGAATTTAGAAATTGCTCCTGTCTTGGGAACCATATGAGACACCGGGGGATTGAACCGCAGTTCGTCCTGGATCAGACAAGTGCAAGGCACATGCCCTACTACTGCACCATCACTCCAGCCCCTTGGAGGTCAATTTGATTTGGCTTGGCTGCAGAAGCTGAGAAAACACAAGGAAAAAGATGAAAGATAACTCCTAGATTTGAGCATTAAGAAATAAATAGATGCTGATTTTTATGATATAACTAAGGGATATTTGGTTTGGAAATCTTTAAGCAAAGATTTGAGTTACTGAGAGTAAATAAGCAACTATTTAAGTTCAGAAAAAATTAGTTTGTAGTGCATTAATTTAATGAATGGGTTTTAATGAGCTAAACTCTATTAATACAAGTTGTCTCATTTTTTGAATAAAATTTTATTAATTTATAGAAAGCCCCCTAGCCATGTACCTTAATTAGAATGTAAGAAAAGGATTTGGCTTTAAAATACTAGATAATAATTAATTTATCATATGCATTCCTTGGGAAAACTTTTTAAAATAAATATGTGTTATTTTTTCCAACGTTATGGAAGAAAAGATTAATATCAAAGAATTTGGCTAGTTTGTTGAAGATCATCTTGCTAGGAATTGGTACACTTGCGTTTAGAATGTTTAGAACCAGGCCTCAATATACTTTAATATACTTTCTACACTCCACTCCAGGATTGCCTGCTAGTTTCTTTATGTCAGTAGCTATAATTTGAATTCTGTCTTTCTTTCTCAAGACTACTTGTAAGAGTAATTTGCCCTTTTCTGTTGTTAGCTTCACACCCATTCTTTACCTGATTGCTTTCATGGAAAGGAAAAAAAACCCCACAATTTGTGCCAAGCTATTTTCTTAGACTGAATGTACAATTAGTTTTCAGTATATTGAAAGAATTTTTACCCTAAAAAATGAACATGCTTGGAATCCATTAGGAGGCATTATAAGAAATATAATTTTTCTATAACATAAAATATAATTCTATGCATTAATTGCATATTTTTCCATAATATATTCAACACCTAGTAAAGCACACTGCAGCAGCTAAGGAAATTATTTTGCAACAGTCTTTTGAAAACATTTTATCCTTAATCTTAAAGACATAAATCCCATCAGTTTAAAAAAGTTTTTCTTTCATTATCATTTTTATTAACTAGAAAAAAGGAAATGAGTTTGCCTTTTTCAAAACAAAGTGCTTTTCAAAGGAGTGAATATTTGAGAATTTCCTATTACTACATGAATGTTTTCTGTTTTTTTGTTTTGGTTTTTGGGTCACACCCGGCAGCGCTCTGGGGTTACTCCTGGTTCTAGGCTCAGAAATCATTCCTGGAAGGCTCGAGGGACCATAAGGGATGCCGAGATTCGAACCACCGTCTTTCTGCATGCAAGGCTGGCTCCATGCTATCTATCCAGCCCTTACTACATGAATGTTTATTTTTAGATAATGTCTTTATATAATGGGACTAGATGACAAATTAAAAAATAAATCTATTTTGTATATACCTATTTTAATATATACTTATTTTATTATACATATACATATTTGCCATATTTCTATATGTGCCTAATTTATTTTATATATGTAGTTATTAAAATGCATACCTATTTTATACATATGTGTCTGTATTGATATAACACATATATAAGTATATAACAAAATATTTGCATGTGGGCTAGAGCGGTGGTGCAAACAGTAGGGCATTTGTCTTGCACATGCTAGCATAGGACAAACCTTGGTTCGATGCCCCAGCGTCCGATATGGTCCACCAAGTCAGGAGCGATTTCTGAGGGTATAGTCAGAAGTAACCCCTGAGAGTCATTGGGTGTAACCCAAAAAGCAAATATATATATTGGCATAGGGGATCATGAGTGATTCAGGCAAAAATTAAGCTGTGATGATACAAGTTTCAGGAAGTTGTCTAAATGTCATAATTGCATATGGATGAAATTTACACATGAGGAATTGTGAAACTCACTTGCAAAACAAAACAGACAAAAGCTCTGAATACTTAACTCAGAGTAATGTGTACATAGCCTTTTTTATGCGATATTGTCTCTTTACTGGAGTAAAAAACACATCTAAGCTGAAAAGGTTTTCAGCATTGCAAGTTTATAGACTATATATTAAAATTTATTTTTAAATTCCTTTGTTTCTGTTAGGTCTTATTAAACTACAATATTTTTCCATTGTCACTTTATCTCATAATTTTTTTTAATGTGGTTCTGCAGTGATAGCACAGCAATAGGGCATTTGTCTTGTACGTGAACGACCTGGGATGGACCCAGGTTTGATCCCTGGTATTCCATATGGTCCCTAAGCCTGCCAGGAGCAATTTCTGAGTACAGAGCCAGGAGTAACCCCTGAGTGTGTCTGGGTGTGGCCCAAAAACAAACAAACAAACAAACAAAAAAGCTTCATGGAGGTACATTCAAAACATTGTTTTTATATAGGTAGAATACTTATAGAACTACTAAAACTTTTTGTATATCAAAACATTTGCCCTTATATGCTTAATTATTTAGTTTGAATGTAAAATAAAGGTAAATTTTGAGCACTTGTAAATGTAATAACTGATAATGTTTTCTTGGTGTACAAAAGATTAGTCCAAGAGCTAGAGCACATATTTCACATATGGGAAGTTTGGAACTTTTCTGAAACAGCATGGCCCATTAAGCACTATCAAGAGTGAACCCTAGCATCAAGCTGAGAGTAGACCCTAACTACCACTTACTATAGTCCAAAATCTAAAAAAAACAAAATTGTTTTCTTTAGGAACAATGGCATAGTATAGGGTATGTCACATGACATATTTTTATATGATTAGATTTCTGAAATCACATGGTCCTACAAATATCACAGTGTAACATTAGAGACCCTCAAAACATGGTTGTGTATGTCCTGGTGTTCACTGCTCATAACAGTGCCTAAACAGAAAGCATCCTCAGGCCCTATTACTAAATCTATGGCTGAAAGTGGCATGTTGTGTCCTCAGAGTTATATTCATTGACCACTTCAAAAAAAAAGAAAGAAAAGAAATCATTTGCTGTTAATCAGGATCTTTTCCTTTGGAGATCATTGATATACTTTCTGCTTAGAAGATATTATAATTTTATTTTTTGTAAATAGTAATTGCAAAACTATTCAGATATTTTAATATATGAACTTAGACCCCTTTCTCACACCACATACATATGTTGATTCAAAATATATTGACATATATTATTAGACCTGAATCCATACACTATATTGAGTAAAATGTAGACAGAACTCTCATGACAGTGAATCTAGAGAAATCGCCAATGATTCAAGCCACTGGCCAAGTAAATTGAAGGAAAGATCAACAAATGGGTCACATCAAATTAAGTATGCACCATAAAAAATGATGACTGAAATAAAATGATATTCCACAAACTTGGGAGAATACAATCCCACCAATCATCTGACATAGCAGTTATATCTAAGAGACAAAAAGCATGTATATATATATATACATACATACATACATACATACATACATACATATATATACATGTGACTGTGCTCAGAGGTTACTCCAGACTCTGCACTCTGGATTCCCTCCTTGTGGGTTCAGAGTCCCATATAGGTTGCTGGGGATCAATCCAGGTTGGCAGCCTGCATGTCAAGAAACTTGACTGCTGTACTATCTCTGCAGTTATATGCTTGTAAAACTCTTAATGAGAATATAACCAACACTGTAAAAAGTTGTTTTTTCTTTAAAGTTATGCATGGATTCTAAAATAAACAGGAAAAATACTAAATTAAGAGTAGGTCAATGTAGTATAATTGAAGGAGTTTGCTAGCCTAATGATTTTATGACACAGGGGGCATTCATGTATTCACTGATCTTCAATAGAAGGAATTACAGGGCTTGTCCTTACCACACAGCAGGATTATGAGTAAAAAGAATGCAGCAAAATTCTGTGGCAGGTATCCATGTACCAAGCCACTCCACAGCAGCCAAAACTTCATCAGTGAAAAGTAACTACACATGGGCAGTGTGCATAACTAGAGAAACCATTCTGAGACTCAGAGTTCAAGGTTTTTATTGGAAGATGGTTACACAGACACAAATAAGCCAGAACTTAAGAAATCCCAGAACCCCAGAAGAAAAGCAGATGTTCTGTGCTTTAGGCAGACAAAACACTCTTATCTGGGTATCAAAGATATCAAGGACTAAAATTTCAGAGAGCACACCAGGGACAAACCAAAATGCAGAACTTCTATAGATAAACACCTTAGACCTTAGTTCTGATCTCTCTCTTTTTCTCTCTCTCTAATTGCATATATATACATTTATATATATCAGGCTGGAAAGTATATATATTTTATAGAGAGAGTTCAAGCTCTCTCCTTCTCAACTTCCTCCCAGCCCGGTTAAGCTTTTTCTACACTAATAAAGGTGCTGAAATATAGATACATCCAAAATAATCAGAGAGAAGTATCTTCAGAAGTTTAGAAATGTATTTCCCCTAGCTACAAATTTCTCATCATTTCTTACAAAATTGAAATACAACTCAAATTCTAGCCTCTTACAGCTTTAGGTCATTGGGTATACTTTCTGCTTCACCCTCTCTTGGTGGAAGTATAGCATTATTATTTGTTAAAGTTTTACAAATTTTAATAGATTATTATTTGCTATCATCTTTTCTTACTAGTTTTCAAACTTATCATGGATAGAATGAGTTTGATTTTTTTTGTATGATTATCAAACCCTGTCAGGTGTGGGGAAAGAGCTAAACAAGAAAGTTACTTTCCATTTTATATTTATTTAGCTTATGTATTTAGAATACATCAATGTTTTGCCTTTAAAAAGGAGAAAATCAAACTTATTGAGATTATCATTATATGTAATAATACCAAATAAATCAATGTATAACACCATATTATTTTTATTCAAAAATATACTATTTGAAAAATGGAAAAGATAGTTTTACTTCTGAATGGAAAGAAAAGTCATGTGGAGAGGCATCGAATTTTAACTGGTTGCTGATTTTGTTATAATTCAATCTCTTACTAGCATTGTGAGCATAGTTATTGTTTTAAACTCACAAGCCACCCCAGTAGTTTCCTATGTTTATTTTAGGTTACAGTTGTAATTCAAACATAAATGTTTATAGATATTTTGAGTTTTAGATTACTCCTGGAAAGTCTATTGCCTCTAAAAATAAGAATTTATAGTCCCCCAGGATCTGTTCACAAAATAGTGTACTTGGCATAAGAAGTAGTGTAAATAGATTCTTTGACAATGGAATTTATCTATCAATAACTATCATGATTCTGCTAAAAGCTTATATACAAATCCTCCTCTCAAGATTCTTCTTCCTTGCATACCAGACTTTAGAATTACCATAAAGTCTATAATCAAGCAGTGGGTAGACACATGACAATCAGGAAAAGGATTTCAACCACAGACCCATTCACAAATGTTAAAAAAAATTCCTGTCACATAATCGTCAGTGTAAACTGCATAGAAGCAAAGCAGCACTTTTGTATTTAATATAGACAAAGATAATATAAAAACTAATATATATCAGTGTGATAAATTAAAATACTTATACAAGTACTTTTAAGTTTATGATATACAAAGTCCTTTAAAATTGAATTTCAGATATCAGTGAATCAAGGCCATTCCTGCAACCAGTGTCAACCTCCCTTCACCAATGTTCCCAGAGTGCATCCTATACTACCATCCTATGCCCACCTTGAATGTCAGTATAACAGGCCCATTTAAGTTTAGATTGTTAAAGTTTAGGTCTCTTGATTGCACTGTTGTTGAAATTGGCTTGAATATTTAGTTCTGCCCTTTTTTCTCCACCAATGCATCTGAGACCATTTGGCCCCTTGCCCCCTCTTTTCTTTTTTTTCCTTTCTTCATTTTATACAAAACATGCAAGAATATGAGGTAAAACAAAGTAATCTCTGTTACAAGGGTCCATGAAAAATGTTGTAGCCCCTATCTAAAAGATTTTTAAAAGATGTGGCATATTGTTTATATCAGTGCAGTAGAAGTGTGGTAATATAGAAAGGAGAAACCTTTGGCCTAAAAATAGAGTGTCCCTACCCATAAAATATCCTGCCATAAGATCAACTACTGGCTCCAGGTATACTAAGTTGTCTAACCATAAAGTCTTTCTTCATGGTCCCAGGAAAAGTTCTCCTCAATCATGGTTGTCACAGTCAGTCTATTCTAATTGAGAACTTGGTTTTTGCACAGAACCTATAATGAATCAGGATTTTCTGAGCATCTTCTGTTTTCATCTTTCAGAGCATCTTCTGTTTTCATTGTCACTGTTGTGTGGCGATGCAGGGAAACCTTCCCTGAAAGCAAGTTGTTGCTGTTTCCAAGTCATCAGGATGTCATATGAACCCATTCTTTTGGTTCAAGTTGGTGCCATGACATCATTAAGGCCTTCCCTGGTAGAAGTTCAACTCTTAGTACTAGTCCAGAAAACTGTTCTGGTTCTAAAAATGAAATCCAATATTTGGAGGTGAATGGCGATGTCCGATCGATTGATGCCTAAGTCAAGTCACTATGACAAATGTTCTGGCCCCTTTGAAACAAATATTTATTTTTTCTTTATGTTGCATACTTAACTTTGTAGAAATAATTTCAATATCTCTTCTTTTCTACATCAAAGTAGTTTTTGTTTCTATATGGCAT
This sequence comes from Suncus etruscus, assembly GCF_024139225.1. Lineage (NCBI taxonomy): Eukaryota > Metazoa > Chordata > Mammalia > Eulipotyphla > Soricidae > Suncus > Suncus etruscus. Next base: position 103,629,900 of record NC_064848.1, read on the forward strand.
TTGATTAACATAACAGTTAAAAAATGGGAGAAATTCAAACTTTGCACTAACTGTGCAACCTTCATAATTCTATATAATTCCTTAAACTACAACTTCCTCATATTTGAATCTGCTTAATTTAATCCACTTTGACTTTGTGAAAATTTATTATAACACATGCTTTGCATAAGTCTTAGATAATATTTGGTTTATTTGTGTGGTTTTGGTTTTTGGACTATACTCAGAGGTGCTCAGGGGCTATTCTTGGCTTTGTGATCAGGTATCATTCTTAGCAATACTCAGTGGACTACATGGGATGCCAGGGGTTAAACCTGGGGCCACCACATGCAAGACAAATGCATTCCTGGTTGTGCTATTATTATTCCAGCCCCAATTAAATATTTTTGAAGGTAATAGTATTTGTTTCAGTTTTACTAGTTTATATGTTTGCATTTAATTGAACAACAACTGATAAAATGTGACTTACTTTCCTGATTTCAGAAGTAATAATTTACTGATTTTGACCATTATCTTGACCTTTTCTGTCACAATTTCAGCCAGTGTGTCAGACCTTTATTTTTTATTATTTTTTAATTTTGGGGGTGGGATTTTGGGCCATACCCAGCAGTGCTCAGGAATTACTCTTGGTTCTGCACACAGAAATCTCTCCTGGCAGACTTGAGGGATACATGATATCAAACCCAGGCCCAACTCAGGTTGGTGGCAGGTAAAGCAAAAGCCCTACTGCTATGCTATCACTTTGACCTCGTGTCAGACCTTTAATTTGTATCACATGAGCACAAACTTGAACAATGTTAGCAAAAAATTATAATGTACATCATAGATTTTATGAGAAGATATTTCATGCTATTTTTTCCTAGAAAATTAATTCTCTTCTGTGCTTTGTTTCACAGATGCCTGCTAGAAATACAACTTTATATCATTTGGCCTAATAGACGTATATGTTTATATATATGCTTTCTATATATACTTATTTAGATGGAAAGAAAAGATTTTATTCTAATTAAAGACAATGACTTAAAAATTCAAAATTTATGAGATAAAAATTAAATATATTAATACCTAAAAATCACACAAAAATATAAAGAAATTACAGAAATGTAGACTTTCACATATTTCTTGTTCAACAAAGACAATAAGTTGTGGGAGCGAAGCAGCGGTAGGGCATTTCCCTTGCATGAGGCTGACGTAGAGAAGACCGGGATTCTATCCTTCAGCATTCCATATGGTCCCCCAAGCTAGGAGCAACTTCTGAGCTCATAGTCAGGAGTAACCCCTGAGCATCACAGGTGTGACTCAAAGACAAAACAAAACAAAACAAAACAAAGATGTGTCAAATTTTTAATTGAGCAAATTAACAGCAAGTAAGGTTCAGTTTTTCTCTTAGAAGTTAATAGACCACTATAACATTGTCTTAAGACAAAAGCATTAAGGGATTTTGTTCATGAACTGCTCGTGATTATAGCAGAAAATTCATGGGATAGTTCTATTTAAACTTCATGTTGTATCACTTAGTTTGACTCGACTATGCATAACTGGTTAACAAAATTGTCAAAGATAGATTTGTTCATAGAGTTGCTAACTTTCAAGGTTTTAATATCAGTTAGTCTCTGATTCCCTTTTTACCTGCGTAATTCCATGTGTATTGGGTGCTTTCGTTGCATGGTAGATGAGTTTCAGGTGTGAGTGTGTCAAGGTAAAATCAAGAAGGAAGCATATGTTTTATGAACCAGAACTAAAGTTTTAATTTCATTAATTTTGATGCACATATTCTGAAGGAAATAAACTTATATGCTTAAGAATAATGAGGGGCCGGGCGGTTGCGCTAGAGGTAAGGTGCCTGCCTTGCCTGCACTAGCCTTGGATGGACCGCGGTTCAATCTCCCCGGTGTCCCATATGGTCCCCCAAGCCAGAAGCGACTTCTGAGCGCATAGCCAGGAGTAACCCCTGAGCATCACCGGGTGTGGCCCAAAAACCAAAAAAAAAAAAAATGTGTACATATTCTGTCTTCTGGTCAGAGATGTAAAAACGATTTAGATAAGCATGTGAAACCAGAAATACTGCTGTATTCATCTGACAATGTACAATTTGCCATAATATGTTATTTACTTTCTTTAAATTAATTTTCCTAGAAATTTCACTGGTTGTCTACCTATCAATATTCCTAAAGTATACTCACCCACCTATCATCTATCAATTTTGGTTTTATATGGCTTTATCCATATTTAACCTGCTATCTTTTGATTTACTATTTGAACAGAATGTATAATTTAGCTTTGGAAAGCGATAGATGAACTATTAAAAACACATGGTAACTGAACCTGCTCAGGCCAAAATAAGCATAATGGAAACAGGCTATAATCTATTCCAAGTAACTATATGAATATTCTGAATGTTACCTCTATTCACATCAAATTATTTGTTTGTGGACCTGTGTCTGTTTTATAAGTAAAAATTTAGGTAAAACAATAGCCTATGTTATATATATTATATGTTATAATATTTAATATATTAGTAAAATATAATATAATATATAATAATTATATGTTATAATATTTAAGTACTTTGACCACTCAATTGAAAATTAGTAAGTTAATTTCACAATGTACCTACAAAAATCAGTTAAATCTATGACAATCTCTTGAACATAACTAGCTCAATTGACCTTATTAGAATTTAACATTTTCCTCATCAGAAATATGAAATCAATTTTACTATAGTAAAATAGGAAATAAAATAATACAAAATATTGATTTCCAAAATGCAGATAATTAATATGAAGTGTATTACATATTTATATATAAATGAAGAAACATATATAAAAGAAGAAACATACTTCCTGATTAAGTTTAAATAACATAATTTTTTTTACTTTTGGGGTCACACCTACTTAATTCAAGGCTTTCTCCTTATTCTATACTAAGGTCTTACTCTTGATTCTACACTCAGAATCACTTCTTGAGTTATCTCTTTGATCTCAAAAAAAGAACAAATTTAAAACATTTTGAAGGAGAATCCAAGTAATGCCTGACCAAGGTTTGACCCGTGGCACTACATTTCCTCCTGAGCATCACTGTCTGCCTGAAGTCTCCATAAGCAATAGTGGAGTAGCCCTGATGGTTTCTGGCACCACAGTGCCCTAAGCACATCCTAAATCCTGAACAATAATCAACCAGCCCAGTGGGTGTAATCTCTGAGCAGAGCTTGATATGGAGAATAAAAGCCAAAAAAAAAACAAAAAACAAAACAAAAAAAAAAACCCTCAGGCATAAGAAATGTTTTCAAAGAAATTTTTTAAAAATAAAAGTGTCATTAAGATTAATTGAATCACATTACAAGTCAAGTTTTTCATTCTTAAAGATGCCACATATTTTCTGTAAGTAGAAAATATGCTACAATATAAAAATCTTATTTACATTTTATATACTCATCTTCTTTAGTAAAATAATTTACAGATGGTAGAAGTATGGTTTGTTAAAAATATTTTAAAGGCAGTAAACCAGAAAATTTTATTTAAATTGTGGGCATAAAACCAACCAATATAAAATAAATACAGCAATCAGTTATAATTTTGTTGAATACAGTAAGATCTTTATTTATTTAACATTCATTTGAAACAGAAACTAATCAAATTTTATGAATTATCTCGTTGACATTTTCTAGCACAAATAAATATAATATTGAATGATTGTATATTTTATAATAATAATTAGCATAAGAAAAGTTACTACTGGACTAACATCTCCTACTCCTTCATTTTGTGTTCAACAAATAAGCAATTTTTACTAAATTTTAATTACACATAGAATAGCATTAGCATAGGTTTATTTATATATTTAACAAAAATTAAAGTGAGCTTTTAATTGTTTTAAATTATAATTATACAATTATGCACAATTTTATAATTATAAATAAACAATATAAATATATAATACATAAAAATTATGTGAATATGATGTATAAATGTGTATTTATTAAATATAAAAATTTATATGTACATATATTTATAAATATAAACATGCAGCCATGTTCTCCTTTTTAAAATTGAAGTTCAAAATATATATACTTTGTGTCAAGAAATAGTTTAAGAAAAATGTCAGATATCTATATTTCTGGCTAAAGTTTAAAATTAAATTTGCTTTTTCTCCAAAAGCATTTCTTTAAGGCCCAGGAATACAGTGCCTGCATGCACAGGTCACACGAATCTGCCCTCTTGAGATGTGTACTTTCCCACTTTTCATGTTGTGTACTGCATCTCGCTCCACCTCTGCTGAGGTCCACACTCACTTGAGCAAGTCACTCTCTCCCTTTCTTTAGAAATAATGGAGAAAAGGTGACAGCAGAGTAGTCTAAATCAATCATCCCTATTTCTCTTGCCATTTATTCCATTTGTTGCTGCACAGTATGGGAGAGGTAATGCTTTAATTACATGTAAAATAAACTTTACATCAGACTCAATTTTCTTTAAAAAATTAGAAAAATGGATGCAAACTCTGTACTATAAAAATAAAGTTTATTCATATTTATTTTCATTATAATTCTACTTTTAGTCTCATTAAAAGCTTATTTCTGTGTAATTATAATCAAATATATTAGACTCTATATTAGAGTCTTTGAATACAAGAACTCTTCCAAGATTTTTCATCCAACTAAAATGTTGGATGGCTTGAGTTCCTGGATGCTAAATAATGTTATTTGTCAAACAAAAGGAAAAACATACCAGAGACAAATAAGCTAAAAGTAATTATAAGCCCTCTTTCTATGAGAAATATTTAACTATCAGAAAACTAATGGTTAGATTTTTCTTATATTAACATGTCATTTAAGTGTTTTTATTTATGGCACTGAAATATACCCATACATTGTTTGTTCATCAATTAGCATCTATCATTTAGCACTTTAATTTTACCTCTTAATATATATTTAAACTATCTGTAAACATAAAATAATATTTGAAAATATATATGCAGAATTATGAAATATATTATTACTAAATAAGGCCATAAAATGGGAAGAAATATTGAAATATTTTGCTAACATAATCTTGAGATTTCTATGTTCCTATTCATTAATAAACTAATAAAAAATAACTTCTAGTAAGTATGTTAAAAATAAAGCATTTTTAGATAAGATGCCCCTCATAATCTTAAAAAGGAGACAGATGAGAAGCTATAATCCTGCCAAAAATTGATTAAGAAGCACATTCCAAGTCTCATGTCTAGATATTTTTCACTCAGATATTACTCATAATGTCATAACCAAATAATTTGCAATTTGCCAACTCTCCATAAGGCAGTCCAGATGAGATAGAGAAAAATATCTAAAATAGTCTAGCCTATTACTTCATAAAGTTTAACCCAAAGTGATTTTTCAGTTTTCTTTTTAAAATATATTAAATCTTTTATACATACCTAACACTTTTGGAAATGTGCAATACAATATTAGTGTTTTATAAAGCATTGGTTGTCTTTTTCTCTTTTTGTCAAGAGAAAACACTCAATTTTCAGCATGTCCATAAAAAGATGTTAACATCACAAATCATAATGAAAATCAAAGGCAAATCTACAATGAATTATCACCTCACACCTCTTAGTATGACTGTTATCAGAATTATATTAAAAGGCAAATGTCAATGAGGACATAAAGAGAAAGGAACACTATGTACTACTGATGGGAATGTAAATAGGTACAGCCACAAGAATTTCATAATTTTTTTCAAAACTATAAATATAAAGCTTATATATGGTAGTAGCTCTTATAAAATTCAGAGTAAAAATATACATGTATATGCATGTTTTGGGATATGTAAATTAGTCATATAAAATTATGTGCTATAGTTCAAGCTTTAGTTTTCCATGACATTTGAGGTAAATTACCAAATAGATTCCTGAAGCTGAAGAGCAGTGTACTTTTATTTTATCTAGTACATGGTTCTTAGATATTTTAAATCTGTAATACATTTTAAGTTAATTTCAGAATATAGAATTTAATATTTTTAATTTAATATTTTAAATTAAAATGTTTGCATGTTACAGGTTTCTCAATAATATTTAATAAAGAGGATTTTTCTTCTTTACTGTATGGTCTTGACTTCATTGTTATAACTAAATACCTATATATGTGTTGGTTTACTTATATAGGGCCTCTTAGTTTTAATAATTGGTGTGTGTTTATTTTTGTTCTAAGTCTATAGTACTTTAGTTACCATATCTTAGTAATATAACAAAAATTAAGGTAGGGCCATGCCTTCTATACAGGATCATGGGATATATATAGTCCTTCATGAAGTATAAATTCTTATCAAGGTTAGTATTGTAGATTTAAATGAGGAATGATTATGACTACATTTATTTTCTTTTCTCTCAGGTTTGTTCTATCAGGGTCTTTAACATTTCTATACACATTTTATAATTGTCTTTTCCCAGTTCCTTGAAAATTTTTGAGATATTTTTGTAGTCATTTTGTAAAATGTGTAATCTCAAAATATTTTCAAAAGTGAACATACCTTTATTTTGTTTATTTATTTATTTTTGGTTTGGGGGCCACACACGGTGATGATCAGGGGCTACTCCTGGCTATGTGCTCAAAAATCGCTCCTGGGCTGGAGGACCATATGGGACTCTGGGAATCGAACTGAGGTCCGTCCTAGGTCAGCCACTTGCAAGGCAAACGCCCTCCTGTTGCGCCACAGGTCTGGCTCCGTAATTTTTAATTTGTGTCTACTTCATCTACCTCTTTTAACAATGCTTTATAAAAATAAAGTTTAGGGTTGGAGAGATAGCACAGCGGTAAGGCGTTTGCCTTGCATGCGGCCAACACATGGCTGACCCTGGGCTGACCCTGGTTCGAATCCCGGCACCCCATATGGTCCTCTGAGCCTGCCAGGGGCGACTTCTGAGAATAGAGCCAGGAGTAACTCCTGTGCGCTGCTGGGTGTGACCCAACCCCCCCCCCCAATAAAATTTACCTACTTTTATATGTTCATTGACAGGCAGTTTATTCTTATTAAAACAATGCAGATTGAATTTGATTTAACTTTCCTCAAATTCACTATTTTCTGAAAAAATTATTATTATAATCATTTCTCATTTCTAGTAGATTATATTTTATGAGATCTTTAGAGATGTTATTTGTAATTCCAATATTTGCAAATACAAGCATTTTTACTGCTTTTCTAGTTCAGATTTTTCTTATTTTTGACTTGTCTTTTTCCTTGCTAGGTTCTAAATCTATGAATAGTATTAATGAGCAGACTTCCTATCTTGTTTCTGATGTAAGGGTAAAAGATCTTTTAACTTTTAACTACTATGATGCTAGCTTTTAAGTTGCCATGTGACTTTTATTATATTGATGTTTTTCTTATGCATCCCATTAATTGAGCGCTTTACATCATATAAATCAATGTTAAATCTTGCTTAATGCTGTTTCATGTCTACTGATTAGTAAACAGAAAGTTCATTAAAGGCCTCAAGATTAGACCAGACTCTATAAATATATTGAAGAAAACATCAATGGACTGCTGTAGTGTCCTTAACAAGATTGTAGAAACAAAGACAACAAAATCAAAAAATTAAAAATGGGACTACATCAATTTAAAAAGTCTATTAACATCAAAAGAACTCAAGCTACAATAAAAAGACAGAATGAAAGAATATATTTGCACATAATGCATCAGATAAAGTGCTGATATCCAAGACCTAAAAAGCACATACAAAATTCAACAAGGAAATTATCCAATGACCCCACCAAAAAATAGAGAACTGAGATGAACAAACACTTTCCAAAACAAGTCAGAGAATGGCCAAAGGGGATATTAAAATGTGCTCTTAGTCTCTCATGATTGAGGACGTGTAAACCAAAATTTTGAAATATCTCAGGCCAGTAAGGGTGGCACATACCAAAACATTTGGAATCAACTAGTGATGGCGGTGTTGTAGTGAGAAAGGAGTGAATTCATTCACTGTTCATTTATTCGGTGGGAATTTCATCTGATTCAGCCTCTATGGAAAACTATGGGAATAGCTCAAAAATTTAGGAATGACCAAGAAATTCTACTTGTTGATATTTATCCTCAAAACACAAAACTCAAAGGATATATACACACTATGCTTATTGTAGCACTTAGTATAAGAACAAAGTTATGCTAATAACCCGAATGTCCAACTCCAGATGAATGAAGAAATTGTTGTATATTGGGGCCAGAATAAAAGCACAGCAGGTAGGGTGTATAACTTGCATGCAGCCAATCTGGGTTCAATCCCTGGCACACCCCATATGGTCTCCTGAGAATACCAGCAATAATCTTTGAGTGCAGAGCCAGGAGTAAACCATGAGTGACCCAGATGTGGCCCCAAAACCAAAAAAGGAAAAAGAAATCATGTTATACATACTTGGTGGAAAATTATGCTGCTCTAATAAAGAACAGAGTTATGTGATTTGCAATGACATTTATCTAACTTGAGAATATCGTGCTAATTGAAGTCAATCAGAAGAGAAAGTTGCAGGATGTTCTCTTTCATAGGTAGGACTTACAGGTACACAGAAAGATAGTGACATTTACTTGTCCAGACAACACATCAAGAAAATTGCTCTATAAAACTTAGGCTATATGTGTGTTTGTGAGAGAGAGAGAGAGAGAGAGAGAGAGAGAGAGAGAGAGAGAGAGAGAGAGAGAGAGAGAGAGATAAAGAGAGAGGGAGAGAGGGGGAAGAGGAGGGGAGAGGAGAGGAGAGGAGGGGAGGGGAGGGGAGGGGAGGGGAGGGGAGGGGAGGGGAGGGGAGGGGAGGGGAGGGGAGGGGAGGGGAGGGGAGGGGAGAGGAGGGGAGAGGAGGGGAGAGGAGAGGAGAGGAGAGGAGAGGAGAGGAGAGGAGAGGAGAGGAGAGGAGAGGAGAGGAGAGGAGAGGAGAGGAGAGGAGAGGAGAGGAGAGGAGAGGAGAGGAGAGGAGAGGAGAGGAGAGGAGAGGAGAGGAGAGGAGAGGAGAGGAGAGGAGAGGAGAACAAATTGAATGGACATTGAGAGCCATGTAGTTGGGATGTAAGTACACTAGTGATGAATGTGGTGCCGAAATTTTATTTATTAGATATCATAATGTTATTATGAATTTTATTAATTTCCTAATTTTATTTTTAAATTTGGGGTTTTCTTTCTTCATGACCCTTATATTATCAATTTGAGGTTTGTCAATTTTGTTCTTTCAAAGAGCCAGCAACTTAGTTTTACTATCTTTTGTATCATCTTCTTTGATTTATATTTTATTGCCTCTAATTTGTTCTAATTTTGATTATCACACTATGATTAACCAAATATTTTAATACAATTATTTAGACATTAAATGTTAAAACACCAATAACACTACTAGTCTGACCTTCTTTCACCAATATCTTTTTGTTTGTTTGTTTTTGTTTTTGGGTCACACCTGGCAGCACTCGGGGGCTACTCCTGGCTCTACACTCAGAAATCGCTCTTGGCAGGCTCATGGAACCATATGGGATGTCGGGATTTGAACCACCGACCTTCTACATGTAAGGCAAATGCCCTACCTCCATGCTATCTCTCCGGTCCCAGTTTCACCAATGCTTTATAGATTTTTATCCTCTATCAATTACCCTAGCCTTCTATATGTAAACTCAAACAAATTTTCCTCATATTACAGCATAAAGGAAAATTAAATTAACAAAATTTAGATCAATAAGGGTAGTTTGAAATGTTATATTTCTCCATAGTGTTATTAAGTCATTGGACTGGGGTTAAGTGCTAGTTGAGCCTTCTGTGCTACTGGTTAAACTCACAGAGGTGGATAAATAATACTATGTAACTTTCCCATCAGATTTCCTGTGCAATCTGGGCTGACACTATTGTAAGATACTGAGGTATTATGTGATCTAAGATTTATAGATCTAAAATAAATTTGGTGGCTTGGGATTTTGATAAGGTTAATTTACAGAGAAGGCTACTTCTGAAGGGTGTATGGGGTGGTGTTAGGCTACTGTAGTTTATGCAAAAAGGGGAATATCCACCCCACTCCTTCTTAGAATGCCACAGAGATGAGATTAGTCAGGATCAGACTAACTAGGAAATATTATCAGCCATTAATTTGTTTTTCTTCTAATTAAAATCATCCTTCCTCTACTGACATATGTCTTTATTCTTTTCTTAGACTCTTTAGATCTTATAAGTCTATCTGTGTTCAGGGGACCCCGTGGTGTGAGAATTAAGTCAATGCCTCCTGCATTAAATGCATATTCTACAGCTTATTGAATTAACCATTTGTTCTTTTGATTTATTTCATTTTACTTTTCTCATACTTCTGATTCAATATTACTACTTTACATAATGCTCAAGATTTTGGGGAATTGTGTTTGTGTTTTTAATCACCTTCAATATTTCTTTTTAAAATATGTTTTATGTTTTTGATTTTGATGTCACAACACATTTTTCACAGGGTAAGCACTTAGGAATCACTCTGACAGGTTCAGGGAAACATAGGATGCCAAGGATCGAACCCACTCGGTCGCCTGCAAAGTAAATGGCCAGCCCTCAGTGCTGTCCTTCCTGCCCCATCTTTTCCTGTTCTTATAACGCAATCCATTAATTTTTTGTTCATCTGGGGAAAAAGCTCTATATCTAACATGCTTTAACATAATTTTAGTTTATTCTTTGTTTTTGTTTTTTTGTTTTGGGGCCACACCTGGTAATCCTTAGGGGTTACTCTTGGTTTGGCGGACCATATGGGATGCAGGGGGAATCGAACTGCGGTCAGTCCTAGGTTAGCATGTGCAAGACAAATCGCTTGCTTCACCGTTCCAGTCCCATTTTGCAGTTTACTTTTTTTTGTTGTTGTTTTGTTTTGTTTTGTTTTTTGGCCACAGCCGGTGACACTCAGGGGTTACTCCTGGCTATGCGCTCAGAAATCGCTCCTGGCTTGGGGGACCATATGGGACACCAGGTGGACCATATAGGACGCTGGGGGATCGAACCATTGTCAGTCCTAGGGTAGCGCACACAAGGCAGACACCTTAAGCCCTGCACCACTGCTCTGGTGCCTTGCAGTTTATTCTTAAACAACATTTTTTTCCAGAATTATGAATATATCATTTCACTTAACATGGTTAAACCACATTTAGTGAAGTATTCAGAATAAGTAGTTTTTTGATTAGTTTCTTTTTCTTCATTTTTTTTGTTGTTGTTTGGTTTTGGGGGGGGTCACACCCTGCGGCGATCAGGGGTTGCTCCTAGCTCTGCGCTCGAAATCGTTCCTGGCAGGATCCTGGGACCATATGGGACGCTGAGAATTGAACCAGGGTCTGTCCTGTGTTGTCCTCCTGTAAGGCTGTGCTCTATACCCTGTTGCTATTATGAGTTAAAGACGGCATACTTCATTGGGCATAGAACTGGAGGATAAAGGAACCCAGTTACTAAAAGCTCTGTTGTTCAGGGTCTTGTAGTAGCTACATTGCTACATTATAATAGCTACAATGCTACACTGAAGGAACTCTCTGGAGTTCTGAATACAAATAGCCTACTTGAATTACTTCAGTTGCTAATAAGAGGTTTTTTTTCCTCAATAAGTACTTTACTTTGATTTTGTGTGAACATCAAATATTCCTAACTGGTTACATTTCCTTCATCATTAAAATGATGAAACACTTAAGATTTCCATCAATGTATGATCTCATATGAATTTTGAATATATAGCCTGTCTTCTAGTCTTACCATAAATTTATATCTAATTTTTATAAGATATCAACTTATTTTACTATGGTGTTTTATTATTTTTAAACTCCATTTAAATTTCTAAACCAATTTCATAACAAAAACATTAGTTATTAGTTCAGAAATAAATGTGTTTAACAAAAATATTCTGAAGTAGAATATAGGAAAGGATATGAACAAGATGAAAGAAAACCACATATACAGCATCTGTTTTTATTTTGAATTGGTTAGCTGTTATTTCTTTGAGGAAACATATCTCTCTCTTATCCCTCAAATAGTATGCTCCAGAGATTTAATCATTTAATAACTTGGTTAGAAGTAAACTTGTACTGTGAAGAAACTCAAACCAACATAATATGTCTGGAACTTTTGGTGATACACTTGAAAAAAAATAAAACATGGGTTTTATTTCTGATTTTTTTCAGTAGAAGATATGATTAAGGGCCCGGAGAGATAGCACAGTGGCGTTTGCCTTGCAAGCAGCCAATCCAGGACCAAAGGTGGTTGGTTCGAATCCCGGTGTCCCATATGGTCCCCCGTGCCTGCCAGGAGCTATTTCTGAGCAGATAGCCAGGAGAAACCCCTGAGCAGCACCGGGTGTGGCCCAAAAACCAAAAAAAAAAAAAAACAAAAAAACAAAAACAAAACAAAACAAAACAAAAAACATATGATTAAAGAGTTGGTGGTAGTCTTGTCATTAGCAAAAATGTTCCATTTAAGAAAATGACTTAATAGCACATCAGGTAAGGTGTTTGCCTTGCTCAAGACTGACCCAGGTTCTATCCTGGCCTCCCATATGGCCCTCTGAGCCTTCCAGGAGCTATTTCTGAGAGCAGAACCAGAAGTAACCCTGACTGGTGTTGAGTGTGGCCCCAAAACTAACAAACAAACAAACAAAAAAGAAAATGAAAAAAGAAAAGAAAGAAAGAAAAAGTGACTTTATTAAAATAAAAAGGAGACAAAAGAAGAAAGAGAAGAAATATGCTGAGTAGGATATTTGTTTTATATGTAGTTTAGTTTGACATGGGTTTGATCTCTAGCATAAGATATTGTCCTAAATACTGCTAGGAGTTAAATCAGAGTGTAGAGCCAGAAATAAGCCCCAAGTTATTTATTTATTGTATTTTAGTCCATACAATATGTATGGACTAAAATACAAACAGAAAAGGAGACATAAAACTTCATTTACAGCTCACCTCATGAAGCTCACTACAAACAGGGATGAGTTTAGTTAGAGAAATGACTAAGTTTCGAACTATCCTAATAATGAGAATGTATGAGGGAAATAGAAATCCTGTCTAGAGTAGGGGAGGGGGTTGGGTGGGGAGGAGGGAGATTTGGGATATTGGTGATGGGAATGTTGCACTGGTGATGGGTGATGTTCTTTACATGACTGAAACCCAAACACAATCATGTATGTAATACATTTGTTTAAATAAAAAATTAAAAAAACTTCATTTCCTCTTTATTTGTCTATGAATTCAATTATATTAAATATACTAAGAGTTCAGTTACACTGAAAACATCCTAAGATCTATCAATTACTAGCAATTTTTCAAATGAACCACTCTACTTAAACATGGAGATGATTAGCCAAATTCTCTTCTAGAAATCCTAGTCTGAGATAACTATTTGGGAGTAGGCAGCATGTATTGGAGAGTGCTGTCTGGATGCTACCAGAGTCTATTTTGGTACATGTTCCTCAAATGAAGATCACAGTTCAGGGAATGATATCCAGGAAACATGCTGACCAACATGGACTAAATATCACTAGGTTGTGAAAAACACTGAAGTATATGACCAGAATTATCAATCTAGACAAGAGAAGAATATATATTACTACCATTTTTTATTAATAATCAAGGACTTTTTCTTTCTTCCAGTATATGTTAAATCTTTGTATTTCCAAATTTCACAAGTATGGTTGAAAGATAGAAATTACCAGGGAAAATATGCCAAATTTAGGAACATGAGAAGAATTTCTAGTTAGATATAATTAACTGATAATAGCATTAAGTGTTTGCTTGAACAATGGCTAAATAGAAGGTAGACAGAAAGTAGAGGAAACAATACAAAATAACTTTAAATATAAAATCTAAAATATACACTTAGGTGAAGAAAAAATGAGATTCTGTCTTATTTAATTAGGGAAGTAAATAACTTTTTTTATATTGATGCAAGCAGCACTTTGAAATGTATCCTGCTTTGGAATGCAAACTATGAATTACAAAGTCTGGAAATAGAAAAAGTAGAGTTTTTTTTTGTAACTTTTTCCCACTGCCTTCATTAAAGCTTATTTCCATTGCAATCAAAGTAGGCTAGATTGAAAAAACATAAAAGAAAAAAAATTCCATTATATTAAGAAAAGCTCTTTCTTCCTGAAAGTAGAAGTAGACTTTAATAATCATTATCTGAGCAGTTGAATAGTTTGTTTTTTGCTTAAGTTTTATTCAGAAGATAGAAGCCAAGTTGAACATATATGGAGATCTTGGAAGTGATCCTGGCATCCCTCTCTCTCCATCTTACATGCCATTACTCTCAGCCAGTCAATTCGAGGTAGACATCAATCCACAGATTTTTGTACCTGTGCTAGTTAGTTCTCTGTATTCATCTCTGTCAGTTCAAATTTGGTTAAGAAATAGGTGTACTACTAAGTAATAGGTTAGATACAGAGGGGACCACATATTCTAGCCACCCTGGGGGTGAGGGAAGAAGAAATGGGAGGGAAGACAAAAACGGACGGGTAGGGAGAACAATTCGGTGATGGATGGGAATCCCTCCTGATTTTATGTAAATATGTACCTAAAATATTATTGTCCACAATATGTAAGCCACTATGATCAAAATAAAATTATATTATAATAAAAAAATAAATTATGTTGTGTCTGCCAAAAAAGAAAAGAAATAGGTGTAAGATAAAGGCTGATTAGGCTGATTAGGAGGGAGATACATAGAGTTTTAAAGAGAGTTTTGCAAAGAGAAAGATTTCCAGACCAACATCTAAATGATAAATGATTTCTCATTGACCTTTCTTTTGGAATTGGACCACATTGACATCTTTTTCATATTTTGTGGGAGGTACTTTTCTTGAGTAACTCTGAAGGAGGATATCAGAACTGGCACAACACCATTCACTCCCCAATCTTGGTGACCCCAATCCTTTAAGGACAGGAGTAAGAAATGTGCACATTTGTGGGAGTATTTCCTATGCTTATGTAATAAAAAATAAAGAGGAGATATTCCTAGAAGGCAGAGTAAGATTACCTTAGCATGAAATGAATTACCAGGTGATGGAAAGAACTACTACTTAGTGATTTGGGGAGTGTGTTATGCGATTTGAAACAATGAACAGTGGGTGCCACCTTTCTTCTCTTTACAAAATCAGGAATATGTGTTTCAGACTTATTTCTTTTTTTTTTTTTTTTTTTTTTTTGGTTTTTGGACCACACCCTCTGACGCTCAGGGGTTACTCCTGGCTATGCGCTCAGAAGTTGCTCCTGGCTTCTTGGGGGACCATATGGGACGCCGGGGGATCGAACCGTGGTCCGTCCTAGGCTAGCGCAGGCGAGGCAGGCACCTTACCTCCAGCGCCACCGCCCGGCCCTCAGACTTATTTCTTATTATATTTTATGTATGCTGTAAGTTAAATATGACCTTAATCTATAAGATCCTGAGTAACTACTTATTTCTTATTTAGTTACATCAACCAAAAATGCATTCCCTCAACCTTTGGTATAAGCTAGTTTTTAATCTATATCTCCTGGTTTCAGCCAAAAAGGCATTGACTCTTTATATAATATAATATAATATAATATAATATAATATAATATAATATAATATAATATAATATAATATAATATAATAATATAATATAATATAATATAATATAATATAATATAATATAATATAATATAATATAATATAATATAATATAATATAATATAATATAATATAATATAATATAATATAATAATTAATATAATATAATATAATTAATATAATATGATATAATATGATATGATATAATATAATATTATAATATAATATAATATGATATGATATAATAATATAATATAATATAATGTAATATAATATAATTAATATAATATATAATATATAATTAACTAACAGTAAGCCAACTAATAAGTAAATAAATACTTAATTAACAAATTATAGCTTTGATGGATTAGTATGAAGCTACACTCAAAAAGAAAAGAAAAAAGAAACCAACCATCAACATGGGATAAGACAATTTTCATGATTATAACCAAAAAATCTTAAAGACATAACTGTATAAATAGTGCTGCTCAAGAACTACAAATGAATAAAGAAATGTATTTGCCATATCAAATAATTTTGTTTTGTTATTTTTGATCATGCCTAACTATGGCCAGGGGTTATTCCTTGTTCTGCATCTGAGAATTATAAGGATAACAGGGATAGAGACCACGTCAGCCATATGCAAGCACTATCTGCTGTACTTTCTCTCCATATCAGAAATTTTAATGACATTATGTCAAATACCAAATGTATAAGTGAACTCCCATGTTTTATTTTCTTTTTTTTATATTACAATATTTTAGGTTTGATTTAATATTTTAAGTAAAACTATATTAAAATAAAAATGTATTTTTCATCTTCTTTTGCTCTATATTAATAAAATTAAATAATATCTTGGGTTTGCCTGATTTCAAACCTTCAAAGAATAAACTTTTTATAATTAAAATTATAAATATATATTAGTTGATTTACTTCATCTCAAGATAAATTTTATGCAATTGTTTAATTATCTGAAAAGTATTTTGTCTATACCTGACATTGTATTTCAAAATAAAGCTAAAAATAATTATTTAATGATTTTTCTTTTTGCCAATATAAGCATAAGTACAGAACTACTGTATTTTCCAAAGTATAAGATGACTGGGTGTATAAGATGACCCCCTACTTTTTCTGTTAAATATAGGGTTTGTGCTGTATTTGACTTATAAGACTACCTCTCTTTTAAAGCACACCAAATGGAAATTTAAAAAAGTAAGAGAAAAAGAGTAGAACCCTCAAAGGTTAACAACATATGATTAATAAAGCTAGATTTTGGAGTGCCAATAATCATTTTACATTTATCATTTGTAGTGAGTGACTATGATTTTTTAATTGTGATCTTTATTGAGAGCAGGGAGAGGGGGGCTCCTCCAAGAGCAGCTGGCTGGGGTGCAGTGATTAATAGGACAGCTAGACATGAAGCTCATCAAATAGATTGTTGGGTGCAGTCACAGAAATAATTACACTGAGAACTATCATAACAAATTGTGACTGAATGAGGGAAGTAGAAAGCTTGTCTAGAGTACAGGCTGGTGTGGGGTGAAAGGAGGGACACTTGGGATATTGGTGATGGGAATGTTGTACTGGTGAAGGGTTTATTTTTATATATAAAGAAAAAGGAAAGAAAAAGAAGTAAAAACTATGTTAGTGATGCTAATGGCTTAGAGTAGAAATAATTTCTGATGTAAATAAACATTTTTCCTATAAGGAAAATTTCTATAAAGAATTTTAATTACTTATTATTTTGTTATTTACCATTCTATTTTCATTCCATTTTCCTTCTTTTCCCCTACCACTCATTCTCTTATAAGTGTTCTGACATCTATATAATGTTCAAATTTATATCTACAGTTTACAAGTTATAGGATATGTTATGTCAAGTATGAATACATATCAGCCATAAAGTAATGCAGCATTATCCAATAGAATTATTATACTATTGGGATTTTGCATTCTCTGTTAAAATGTGGTTTAGTTTTGTATGTTTTCAGTTTGGGGAAGGATACTTATGACAGGGTAAGCTGATACAAGATTTGGCTCTTGTCTGTATGTAAAAATTACACATTTAAGATAGTATGTGCATTTCTCAAGTTAAAAAATGGTTTGCATATATCCACATAGCTAAGCTTTAGTAATATTTATAGGAATCTCTTTTGTTTCATGGTTTTGAGTGGAATTAACCACAGACAACTCCAGTGGGATAGCAGAATAAAAGAGCTCACTTATAGCTAAGCTAAAACATTCATGATTCTAGTAGACTTCAGCTCATTCTTTATCTTTTCCTTCCTTCTTACTGAATTTGTTTCCAACTACTGGCTTTACTGAATAACAACAAAGCAAGCATACTGGAACAGATATTTTTTCATAAAATTCTCTATCAACTTTGGTTTCCAGTTTTACTCTGGCAGTTAGAAAAAGTTACCTGATTTCTCCCTACTAACTCAAAGTATCCATTTATACAAGTTATAATGTATAACAGTAACATTTTTAATGTCAGTAACATTTTCATGATTACTTTTATTTCCTTTATAAACCTTTTTTACCTTCCCTGTAATTGTGTACAAAATGTGATGTAGGGACAATGGGAAAGTCTTTGATTCTTCAGTTGTTCTTAATGTAAGTGATATTGAACACAAAAGTATTCACATTAATTGTTGTAACTGTTTTACTGCAACTACAATAAATAAAGAAATAAAGTCTTTATTTTTCAGAAGTCATGTGGCTCAATTTTATTTAGAATCCTCAACAGTCTTGGTTGATTAATAGCTCCTTTAAAAATAGTTGGTAATAGTTTCTCTTTTTCTCCAGGCCACCATTTTCTCTTTTTTATTGCTTTTATTAGTATAGCTTAATCACTATGTCATTTAGGATTTTGATATACAGAGTTATCACATATCACCACTATCAAAATGCTCAGATTATCTTATACCTATAGCATATATCTGTACCTATATATACCTAATATATATAATATATCTTGTATATCTTATCTTCATCCCCTATCTGATGGGTATGGGTGAATATTATCTCCCATTCTGTGGGTGGCCTTTGTATCCTAGTTAATATTTACTTTGAAGTGCAGAAGCCTCTCAGTTTAATATCATCCCACTGTTGATCTCTGTTTCTACTTGTTTGGTCAGTGCTGTTTCCTCCTTGAAGATGCCTTTAATCTCAATTTCACAGAGTGTTTTAACTCTATGTTCTTTCTTCTATATACGTCATGGTTCCAGGTCTGATATCAAGGTCTTTAATCCAATTAGATTTGACCTTTGTGCATGGGGTTAGAGGGAGGTCCAAGTTTGCTTTTTTGAATGTGGCTGACCAGTTGTCTCAATGCTACTTGCTGACAAGCATTTGTTGCTCCATTTTTCATTTCTTGAAGATTTATCAAAGATTTATCAAAGATTAGTTGATTGTATTTCTGGGGAATATTTTCTGAATTCTCAATTCTATTCCATTTATCTGAGGGTCTGTCTTTATTCCAAGTGATGCTCTTTTAGTGACCATTGCATAATAGTACAATTTAAAATTTGGGGAAATGATGCCTCTCGTCTTCTTTTTCCTAGGAGTTGCCTTAACTATTAGTGACTGATTATTGTTCCAATGAATTTCAGAAGTGTTTGATCCACTTCTTTGAAGAATGTTATGTGTATCCTTAGAGAAATTTTATTAAATCTGTACAATGCTTTGGGGAGTACTGCCATTTTAATGCTGTTAATTTTCCCAATTCATAAACAGGGTACATGTCTCTATTTTTCTTGTGTCCTCTTTTATTTCTTGAAGCAATGTTTATAGTTTTCTTTGTATAAGTCCTTCACATCTTTAGTTAAGTTGACTCCAAGGTATTTGAGTTTGTATGGCACTAATGTGAGTGGGATTTATTTAATGTCCATTTCTCTATTACTATTTGTGTATAAGAAGGCCATTGATTATTGCATGTTAATATGTAGCCTGCCACTTTGCTATATGAATCCATTGTTTCTAAAAGCTTTTTGTAGAGCCTTTGGGCATTATAATCATAGTAGCATGTCATCTGCAAACAGAACTTAACTTATTCCTTTCTTATCTGGATGTTTTTGATTTTTTTTTTGCCTAATTGCTATATCAAGAACTTCCAGCACTATGTTGAATAGGAGTGGTAAGAAGTGGCAGCCTTGTATTGTACCAGATTTTAGAGAAAATGCTTTTATTTTGTCTCCATTGAGAGTATTATTTGCCATTGGCTTGTGGTAGATGACCTTGACTATATTGAGAAAAGTTTATTTTATTACCATCTTGTTAAGAATTTTTATTATTAATGGGTATTGGACCTTATCGAATACCTTTTCTGCATCTGTTAATATGATCATATGATGTTTTTGTTGTTTTTATGAAGTATTATGTTGATTGATATATGTATAGTAAACCATTCTTGCATTCATGGACTGAAACCTACTTGGTCATAGCATTTGACCTTCTGATGAGCTGTTAGATTCTGTTTTTTAGTATTTTGTTGAGGATCTTTGCATCTGTGTTGCTCAGAGATAGTGGTCTTTAGTTTTCTTTCTTTTTTTTTTTCTGTAAGACTTTGGTATCAGAGTGATGCTATTTTCATAAAAACTATTTTGGAATGTTTCTGTTTCTTCAATTTCCTGAAAGAGCATGAAAAGAATTGGTAGTAGTTCCTCATAAAAGTTTTGGAATAATTCATTAGTGAATAATACATCATGAACTGGGCTTTTGTTTTTGAAAATAATTTTGATTAACATTTTAATTTTCTTAATAGTGATGGCTTTGTTTATATAGGCTAGATAATCGTGATTCAACTGGGGAAGATTATAAGGGTAGAAGACTATCCATTTCTTTCAGGTTTTCTTGCTTTGTGACATAGAGCTTTGAATCTCTAAAATCTGTAGAGATCTCTCCCTTTGCATTTCTAACTTTGTTGGTTAATTTTCTCTTTCTCTGATTCTTTGTAAGTTTTGCTAGTTGTTTAATAATCTTGTTTAATTTTTCAAATAAGAAATGTTTTCTTTCATTCATCTTTTGGAATGTTTATTTATTTTGGATTTCCACTTCATAGATTTCTCCTCTAAGCTTTGTTATTTTATTCTACATACCTATTTTTGGTTCATTTTATTGATCATTTTTTAATTTTATATAGTGTGTCATTAAGTTATTTATGTAGGTTCCTTTTTTCTTCCTGTAGAGCTATAAATTATCCTCCTAGTACTGCTTTTGTTGTGTCCCACAAATTCTGATAATTTGTGTCTTCGTTTTTATTTCTCCAGGAATAATTTGATTTTCTCTTTGAGTTCATCTTTGACTCACTGGCTGTTCAGTAGTGTGTTGTTTAATTTCCAGGTGTTAATCTTTTCTGTGTCCTTTGTAATTTACTTTTTTTTGTTGTTGTAGCTCACTTCTAATTTCAGTGCATTATGATCTGAGAAGATAGCCCATACAATTTCTTTTCTCTTGATTTTATGGAGGTATATTTTATGGACCAGCATGTGGTCTATCCTGGAGAATGACCCATGTCTATTGTAGAAAAATGTGTATTCACTTTTCTGGGGATGGAATTCCCAATATATAACTACTAGGCTATTTTCTTCCATTTCTCCTTTCAAAGCTAGTATATTCTTTTTGGGTTTCAGCCTGGCTGACATATCAAGAGGTGACAGACATTGTTGAAGTCTCCCACTATTATTTTGTTGCAATTGATATCTTCTTTCAGTTTTGTCAAAAAATGTATTAAATATTTTTCTGGTCCCTCATTGGGTGTATGTATGTTTAGGAGTGATAATTCTTCCTGTTGCACATATCCCTTGATTACTATAAAATGTTTATCTTTGTCCCTTATAGCTCTGAAAGACTAATATTTGTCATCTGATATTAATATGGCCTCTTCAGCTTTTTTTTTAAAAGACTTGTTTGCTTGGATCATTGTCCTTCAACCTTTGATTTTGAGTCTATCTTTGTTCTGACTATTCAGATGTGTTTCTTGTAGGCAGCAGAAAGTTGGATTCAGCTTTTGGATCAATTTTGCCACTCTGTGTCTCTTAACTGGTGCACTTAGTCCATTGATGTTGAGAAAGAAAATTGTCATTGGATTTAATGTCAAATTTATATAGGACTTTGGTGTGTCTGTTATTCTGTCTTGTCTTAAAGTAGACCTTTCAGTTTATGTTTTAAGGCTGCTTTGAGTCTGTAAAGTTGTTGATCTGTTGTTTATCTGTGAAGCTATGTATACTTCCTTCAAGTCTAAAAGTGAAGCTATCTGGGTGCAGTATTCTAGGTGAAGCATTCATTTCATTGAGTTTTGTCACTATATCCCACCACTGCCTTCTGGCCTTGAGGGTTTTTTGTGATAAGTCTGCTATAAATCTTAAGATTACTCCTTTGAATGTAATTTCCCTTTTTTATCTTATTGTTATCAGTATTCTATCCCTATCTGTGGAAATTTCACTGTGACTAGAATGTGTCTTGGGCACTTGCCTTAGAGTCTCTTTTAGCTGGTAATTTTTGGGCATGCAGGTTTTGATTACATGCAGTCTTTATCTTGGGAATCTCTCTGCAATTATGTCCTTGACTGTTGATTCTTCCTGGGGAGTCTCTGTGACTCCAATGATTCTTATTTTGTTTCTGTTGAATTTATCAAAGATTTCTATTTTTTTTGTTTGTTTGTTTTTTAATTTTATTGTTTGCTTGCTTTTTGAACCACACCTGGTGACACTCTGGGGTTACTCCTGCTATGTGCTCAGAAGTTGCTCCCGGATTGAGGTCCATATGGGATGCTGGGGATCAAACCAGGTTCATCCTGGATCTGCCACATGCAAGGCAAATGCCCTACCTCTGTGCTATTGCTAGGCCCCTATTTATATTTTTGTCTGTTCTCATTGTTTGAAGATTTTTCTATTGTTTGATCATGTGCTTTAAGTCTCTTTTCCAATTTCTTCTGTTGGTTGGAGTTGTGATGCATCTCATCTTCCAGCTCACTGATTTGGTCTTCAGTTGCTGTTACTCTGTTGAAAAGATTTTCCAATGACGTTTTCATTTTGCCTAAAAGTTTTCCAGTCCTGTTATATAAGTTTAGAGTTTTTTAATTTCTAATTTCATATCTCTTTTATTTTTATTTGTAGTATGTTCAGCTCAATCCATGCTTTCTTTGAGTTTTAAGAATATCCTCACATGTCTTCTCTAAATTCCTTATCTTAGAGACTAAAGTGATTGGGTCTTTTTGGTTCATAAGAACTGCCATCTTTATTCTCTATGCATGGTGTTTGGCTGTGTTGTTTCTCCATTGTCACACTTGTAGTGTGGTTTGTTTTCTTCATGTTGTGCTGGAGTTCATTGGCTAGATGTGTGCCACCACTGTGCTCTTTGTGTGTGAGGACAGCTCACCTCTGATAACATGCCCTCAGGGAATGTTCTGGCAGGGTGGTTCAGGGCCCAGCACACAGCAGAGCAGATGCAGTTCATAATGTCTCCAATGTGCCAAAACACAAGGTTGGAATTAGTCTCTGCCCTTTCTGGGCAGGGACAGCTCACCTCCGATGACCTGCTCTCAGGGAATAGCCACACAGCAGAGCAGAGGGGCAGTTCACAATGTCTCCCATGTGCCAAAGCACAAGACAGGAATCAGGTTCAAAATATAATTTTAAATTGTAGCATTTTTCTGAGTGTCACAGAGAAAACCCAGGCATTGTGAATGTAAAGCATATACTTTTTCAGTGGATCACATCTTTAGCCCCTTAATGTAGCAGTTATATTAGCCACTGTTTCATAAATATCATGCCATTCTCATGATAAAAAAAAAAACAAAAAACAAAAAACAAAAACTAAGCTCTTGTGCTTCCTTTTTTTCCTGCTTGTTTATTTTGTTTATAGGCTAAATTTGGCTAAACTCAGGTCTTACTCCTGACTTTGTAATCAGGGATTATTTCTGATGGGCTCAGGACCATAATGGAAGCTGGGGATCAAATCTAGGTTTACTGTGTGAAAAACAAGCATCATACCTGTTGTACTAGTACTCTGGACCCTATGCTCTTATATGATCTAAAGGAGAAAAATAATTTACAAAAGCAATGGATGAGAAACTTATATAAACATAGTTTTATATCATGCATGACTTAATTTCAGCTATTTTATAAATAAAATGAGAAACTATCGAAGGATTCTGGGGTCTTAAAGTCTGTGTAGAATTTAGTACCTCCTTGTTGATATCATTGTTCCAATTTAAATAAACAAGGCACAAAAAGAAAAGCCAAATTCAAGAATTTGTTCCAAATATGTATATTTCTCAAAAAACTAGAAATTGAACTTGCATATGATCCAGCATTACCATCCTAGGGATATACACTAGAAACCCAAAAAGCCCTTTGCATTGTATATTTTAAATGAATAAAACTGTATGATATGGACATTTTATATTGATATTCTAAATGTAAATTAAGTATAATAACACACATTATTCAAAAGAAAAAAGTTAAAATAGATTTGGATTGAACTACTTACCAGTGGTAGAGAAAAGAATAAACTAATAGCAAAACCACATCCCAGGAAATATTTCCAACGTGATGGAGGGTATAGACTAATAGTTTATGTAGCAATAAAGCAAAGTTCAACAGAAAATTAGAAGAACAGATGTGACCAATGGCATTCGATTAGTAGTTAAAAGTATGGCCCAAGGACTATCAGCCTCATTCTCAAATTTTTAGAGTTGTTTCTACATAGGAAAAGTGCACAATAATTCAAAACTTTGAATAAAATCTTGTTAGTGTTTAAATTCAATGATGAACTGTGTTCATTAATCTACAAATATTTACACATATCTGTTGATAATAAAATAAAGATGCATGACCATACTATACCTTACATATAGCGAAGAATCATATAGCAAAGAAACTATAAGATAAAAGTAATGTATCTAATCAAGACTTGACTGTGATCATTTTCCAGTATAATCACAAAACAAGCTGGAAGTAAAAAGGTTCATTCATTATTCCCTAAAGAACCTGGAAGTACAAATTTGATAACACAAAAATGTTATTTTCAATATTTTTAACTTCACTTTTTTTTACCTCATGGACTAATCATTAAAGAACATTCTAGAGTCATAGCAATAGTACAATAAACAGGAATTTTTGCCTGGTACATGGCTGACTAGATTTGATTCCTAGCAATCCCAGTGGTTCCTTCCTAGTGCTTTCCAGGAGAAAACCCTGAGCTCAGAGACTGGAATAACCCTTGTGCATCACCAGATGTTGTCCCAAAACAAACAAAAAATAATATTCTAAAATGACAAGTTTGAAAAACATACAAGAGTTAATCTTTAGACTTAATTGAAACATTTTATAACAGATTAAATAATGCTATATTATATATAATAAATCACATTTGTTCTGAAATTTCATACACAAATATTTTCAAAAATATTTCTCTATGTATAAAAATTACTATTCATGAACTAGTAGCTATAGATAATGAATATACATACTAAATATATTCAATAACCCCTATGTCCAACTAATTCTCAATGAAATGAAAATAATATTCCAATACCATTAGATGTACAAATTTAATATAATACATATTAATATACTATGATATATATGTGCAAATTATATATGAGGAAAGTACACCTTTTTGAATATCTATTTGTACATGGTATAATTACTGATATTCGTGAAAAAAAAAAAGGTCTTCTGGCAGATTATATTGCTTCAATAGAAAGGCCTGATTAAAACATTTGTCTTGTTCCTTTTTATAGATAAGCTTTCACTATATATAGAAAAACAATGTTAACATTGGAGATGAGAGCATTTAATCAAGTTTATATCTAAATAAACTGAGGAAAATAAAATATAAGTAATTTGTCTGAGTAAATCTATAGCAGAACTATAATTATACACTCCTTTAAACAATGTCTCTCCCTGAACCCATTTCACATTCTACTAAACCTTGTAAATGAAGGAATGGGAAAGGTAATTGTTTGGCTTAAAATTTCAATAGTTTTAAATATAGTTTACATATATATATATATATGTATAAATTTTAGAATTTAGAATATATATATATATTCTAAATTCTAAAATTCTGTTTCTCTCCAAATGTCTTAAATCCTTTATAAGTCTTCACTCTTTAGTTTGTGGTTAAATAAAACATAATTATCTGATAAATCTTTGCAGTGTGGTCTGATTTTTCCTGTGACAAATCTAACAACCTGAACCAAACTAACACATTTTTTGGCTTCCTCCAACTAAAAGAAATTATAATAAAGTAGGCCAGATTTTCTGTCCCAGAGCAAATTTTTGTAAGAGCTAAAGTTTTAGTTTGCTAGATAAGAAAAGAAAAATAGTAAAACTCTCTTGGCATTTTTACAGGCTTAAAGCCACAAGATGAATATTTGGTTTTCTTGGAGAAGAAAACATAGCTGATTATCTATCCACATGTCTATCTTTATCTCATAGACGTCAGTCTGATAATAGTTCAATTACAGGTGTCTAGTTTCTAAGGCAGCGAGTTACAGACATAATACATAGCTGGAACCTAGTATGAAAGGGTGGCAATGCTTACAAGTACCTATATCTATAACTTAATCCTACTATAAGATATTTTACTTTCATGTCATGATGTTAGAAAAATACTAGGAAAAATAAAGTCAATGACAATAAGAGTCACTGCCAAATATCCAAATGTAACTAGACTGACAAGCAGGAAAGGCTATAGTGAAGAAAGACTTTCATGCTTCTTACGGCATAGTATTAAAAGAGGGACATACATTTTGAAAATATGAATGCTTTGTGGAAATACTGGATTCTGGTCTATAATTCTTTAAATTCTTAAACTTCAGAACAATGTTTCTTATAAATTAAAGCTTCTTGTATATAAGATAAACTATATTTCCAAATGAGAGGTTAATAATCTCTGAAAGTTACTATAAGTACAAACAGCCAAACAGAAATGGTTAAGTGACAAATTATGGAATTATGGAATAGAGTAGACTACTTCCCTGGATTTATTCAGTCTTAAATTTTTAAACATAAACACATAGGATTAACTGCTAGGAAATGAAGTTATGAATGGACAGTGAGAATTGTAAGTAAAAGATGGTTCCTTCTTTATAAACTTCACATTGCTTTGATTATAATTTTTATTGAAATTTTGATCATTTAATTACTTTACTAATGCTTATAAACTTGCAGATATAAAGTAACATTATTCTGGGATGGAGTGAAAGTAAAGAATGTGAATGTTTTTTGTCTTTCCATAGATTAGTCACAAGAATTTAAGCAAATTGCTAAATTTGGAACACATATAATGAGATCAATGATTGGAAGTGTTAAAAAGTGAGTTAAGGGCAAAAGTTGCTTGTTCTTAATACATGGTATTCCTTAAATTGGTGTTGTTTATAAATCTAAACTTCATTTTGAGTACAGATAATAATCTTTCTTTTGTTAGTAACAAAATATTTTAGATTTCAGGAGTAAATATATAATTTATTATTTAGCTAAAGCTCTAATTTCAATGGAAAATTGAACACACCCTCATTTTGCTCTTTATGGAAAGCTTCATACCTTTTGGTTTTATAACTGGGTAACAATGTAAAATGTATGTATAGAGACAAGTCCTGCATCTGAAAACTGAAATGACTTGCAATGAGCATAAGACATCAGGAGCAGTGAGATAAAGAAATAAAAATAAATACTGTGTACTAGTCTAGAACCACTTTGTGGAGAAAAGAATTGTGAACCTACATTTTTGTTTTATTATTTTTATACTTTGACTTACATTCTTTGCATAGTAACATAATCTTTATATTATACTTAGTTGCAGTCAACATACAGTTTACTTATTCTTAGACTTTGAGATAAACCTCTATTATAAGTTATAATGATGAAAGCATAGTTTTAACTATTTTTATCACAAAAAAAATATTAGGGACTGGAGTGATAATACATGGGTAGGGTTCTGTTTTGAATAGGGTTGACTCATTTTCAATCTTTGGCATCCTATGTGGTCCCAGAGCCTGCCAGTACTGATCCCTAAGCAGTCAGGATTAAGCCCTGAGTATAGCTGGGTGTGCCCAATCCTACCCCCCATCCCACACACACAAATATTGACAGGAAAGCAAAATGTGGGCCTGGGTAATAATACAGGAGTAAAGATCTTATTTCTGTACAGTTGGTCCAACTCTAACTTCAGCATCACTTATGGTCCCCAAGCACTTTGAGGAGTGATCCCTGTGCATAGAATTAGCAGTATGTTCTAAATACTGATGAGTATGGCCGCCAAACAAAAATCATGATAAAATTTTTAAAAGAAGGAAAAAATAAAGAAAAATAAGCTCTCTAACTTTTTCTAGGTAATTTTTCATTATACACTATCCAAGAATATGTATATGTTATATTTCTACTGAAAACCGGTTACTTTTAAAAAAAACGTTAACGGCTTTATGATTGAGGATTAGAATTAATGAGAGTTGGGTCCAGAGAAATAGCATGGAGGTAGGGCATTTGTCTTGCATGCAGAAGAACTGTGGTTTGAATCCCGGCATCCCATCTGGTCCCCTGAGCCCGTCAGGAGCGATTTCTGAGCATAGAGCCAGGAGTAACCCCTGAGCGCTGCCAGGTGTGACCCCCTAAAAAATAAAATTAATGAGAGTAATAATATTTTCTTTCCCTGAAAGCACTTTTACTAAAGTGGTTATCTATTGGTTATAAATAGAACAGTCTGCTATAGAGTTGAAAGCAACCTACATGTAATATTTTTCTTTCTCAAATTGGCCCTTCAAATAGCAGGCTGGTGTATCTGTCTCTCTTTCTGCCCTCTGTATCTCTCTCTCTCTCTGTTACACATATACAAACACATACACACACATATATATGCATATAACAGAAAGAGTAGTTTTCAATAGTAACCATGCCAATTGATATTTTTACATATATTTGGTCTGTTTATGGAACTACATTTTCACTATTAATGATATTATTTTGTCGTAAGAATAAATCTGTTGGTAATTTAACAGTTAAGTTTTCCATATTATGTTTAATGTTTTTACAACAATACTGTTTTCAATAATTGAAGACTACATTTAGGAGTCTGCTTCAGCTGTGAAGTAAATAGCAATAATGTTCTACAATATGAACATTACGTATGTCGAAAAGCAACAACAACTTTATGTCAGGATATGTAGGTTAGGATTCACATATTCATTAGTAGTTCATTTTGCCTACTGTACTTCAGACCCTTCAGAAATTTCCTATTTGTTAAGTACACTGCTGAAGTGATACAACAGAAACAAAAGAGTCAAGAAAACTTTGCAACATTGAACAAGTAGTAAAATATATTTATATTAATACTATTTTTAGGATGGATAGTCTATATTTGGGTATTTCCAAGGTCCTTTTCAGTTTTAAAATGCCTTAGGTTTCATAGAAAATCATTGTTGTTTCTATCAATGCTCATTATGGGAGTAAAATTTTCTTTTCCTTTTTTATTTTTCTTCCATTATCTCTTCTCTTCTTTTTATGCATTTAGCAGTATTTATGTCTATAGGCAGAACTTGGAGAAATTGAGATTCATATCCAGATCACCATACAAATTAATATCTTAATATAGTCACATATTTTTGTATTCTAATACATAAAAATACATTGTTTCTAGTATAGAGTTCTCTTTTTAAAAAAATCTTGTGCAATACACAGTTACCAATTTGATCACTATTGAATTGCACTCATAAAATATTTCAATATCAATCCCTTTATCATTAAACATTTTCCATTATTAATGTTCCAAGTTTCCTTTCTGCAGTTCCCCCAGCCTGCCTCTATGTTGACGTTTTTCTTCTCTTTCTCTCTCTCTCTCTCTCTCTCTCTCTCTCTCTCTCTTTCTCTCTCTCTCTCTCTCTGCTCCATAGTACTTAGGTACTATGATATTCTATAGGATTACTCAATACTAGTCATGTGTCACTTTATTTTCTTTCAGCACCCAGTTCTTGTTCAGAGTGACTATTTCAACTATCATTGTCATAGTGGCCCCTTTATAGTTCTCTTTTAATTGTGCAATAGCATGATGTCTTAAAAATTAATTAACATACCTTACACTCTATTTCTAAAATATTCTAACTCTAAGTCAGTAAATTATAATATTTTTCTGTGGAAAATTATATACTGATGGCTGCTGATTTTACACAGTGGTGGTTGCTGAAGACTGGGGTACCTAAGCATTTTCTTTAAAAAAGAAAACAGCTTAACTTCCCACAACAATTTGCACGTCATTATACAAAATATTTGGTTCTATATGATAGTCTCTGATAGCATTTTATATACTTCCACCATATCTGAAGTTACATGCTCCAATGGAGCTTTAGGCCATTTACAGTTTACATTTTATATTTACAGTTGGTACTGTAGTATAGTCTTATAGGCAGGTGACTGGGTTCAATTCTTGGCACTGCATATTGTCTCTGAAATGGTGCCAGAAGTTAGTCGTGAACATAAACCCAAAGCAGAACTGGATGGGGAAAATGTAATTCCATTGAAACTTAAAGCTTTCTAGTAGATTGCAATCAACTTTTTTCAAATGTTTTTTCCTGTTAATATTTTTATCACTTTTCATGACTCATAAATGCTCTTAATTGCGATTAGAAAATTAAATGCTTTAAAAATTCAATACATATTTTCAGATTTATTAGAGAAATCACTAGTCCTTACAGCTACTATTTTGTGAAAAGTGCTTCATAAATAATTCTGTTGCC
Organism: Suncus etruscus; assembly: GCF_024139225.1. Classification (NCBI taxonomy): domain Eukaryota; kingdom Metazoa; phylum Chordata; class Mammalia; order Eulipotyphla; family Soricidae; genus Suncus; species Suncus etruscus. Next base: position 103,660,170 of record NC_064848.1, read on the forward strand.
TAAATTATTTCTAACCCATGAACTATAGTTATGTAATTTTCACAGGCATGAAAATAACACTAATTCTTATATACTCTTTATCAAATGATCTTGGATGAACAGATAACTTTCTTTTTTTTTCTAGTGTGTTACTGATATTTTTCTTATTTATCACTTTTATTTCTTTTTAAAGAGAACACCACATATTTCCTGCTCTTTCATTTTTCCTGTCATATTTCCCCTATATTCCATAAGTCAGAGCTGATTTAAAGCAGTGCTGATGTAGTAAGCATCACTATTCATAAGAGTAAATTTTTTTCAATCACATAATATAGCTTTAATCATAATCTGATGTTATTAATCACATTATATAAATGCATTGCCTTTACATGTTTGTTTATATCCACATTATAAATAGAAATCAAGCAATTCCTTTTAGGTCTTTAATATTATTTTATTACCTCTTCATTATTTAATACTATTTGTATTGTTTAATATCATTCACCTTATTTAAAATGTACTGCAATATTTTTATAAGCAGACATAATATTTTGTTAGTTGAATAAAGTCCAATCAAGCCTTGAGATATCACATTCACACAACCCAGTTAGAGTGTGTTATCCTCAGCATCTAACAAAAATAGATAAGGACACTGTGATTTGGAAAATAATCTAGTTTTCCAGAAGCCCTTCTGCACATGAAGCATGTCTTTTCTGTTCTACTTTAAACCAACTGGATCTGTGCTGAAGAAACACTAAGCTAAGTCAATAATTATTTTTATATAGCTATGTTTGAATCATTAGTCCTTTCTTCCTTTGCCTTATTTATCTCTTCTACCTGGAATATTTTTCCACTTTACACAAAGAAGAATCTCATTATTCTATAAAAGTCAATAAAATGGAACTTTATCAAAAACTCATTCTTCTAACAATTACGGTAATTAAATATTCCATATCTTTATTTTCAGCAATTTGTCAATTTTCTTAGACATAGACCTAGACATAAGATACCAGCATGTAGTAGGTAGGAACCAAGCCTTTGTGATGGTTGTTGCTGTCATTTTTTTTGCCTTTTTTATTGTAAGAATTTATTCAAAAGACAAAATTAATTAACATAATGAGGTAAACTAACATAACATAATATAGTGACATAACATAACATATAATATAATTGATATAATAATAATACATGTAAGTCAAAAAAAGTTTCTAATTAAAAACATTTTTTCCATAATGGCTTACATATCTTTCACAGTAGTATTTTAGATACATATTAACAGGTAACTTTCTAATGAAAATTAGTATTTTGAAAGAAAATATTCTGAGTGGGATCTTTTTGCTTGGTTGTTTTTTGACTACTGAGTTGTACTCAATGATTTACTCCTGGCTTTGAGCTTATTCCTAGCTTTGTATTCTAGAATCACTTTTTAATGTACGCAGGGGACCACAGGCATTTCCAAAAATTGAACCTAGGTCAGCAAAGTGCAAAGCAATCATTGTAATCTCCAAATTATCTCTCTAACTCTGAGATGTGGATTCTTAGTGGTGTGTCCTTAGAACCCAGAAAGACAGTGTACCAGATCAGGCTATTGACTTGCGTGCATGCTACCCAGTTTTGATTCTGACATTTTATAAGATCCTCTGAACCCCACCAGGAGTGATTCTTGGAGCACAAAACAAGAAGTACGATCTGAGCATGTCCATGTATGTCATAAAATTCCTCTAACCCAAATAAAACTAAATGTAATCATTAAATATTCTGTAAATCATACTGTAAATATATGTACTTTGCTTTTCTATTTATAGAGCATAGACAGATTAGATTCATCAAAATCTTCAAGAATGTTTCGGGCACACCTAGATTACTCAGAAGTTATTTCTGGCTTTGTACCCAGGATTCATATTTGGTGGACCCAAGTACCTTATTGGATGACCTGTATCTAATCTAGGTAGACATTATGTAATGCAAGTGATGTGGCTCCTATATTATCTATATATTCTGACTCTGGAGTTTTTTGAATGATAAATGGGCACCAGCTTCAATTAAATGAACATCAGCTACATAACCCCAATCAAGAGTCAGCCTGATCTTGGAAGCCAGATATCGACATCTCTCCAGTTATTTAAAGTGCAAGATAACTTCTTCCAATATAAGATGAGTATCTTTATATAGGAAATATGCTATTAGGTATCATGATTTTTATCAACTTTCTGAACTGCCTACAAGAAACACACCTGAATAATCAGAGCAAACATAGACTAAAAGCCAAAGACTGGAGAGCAATTATTCAAGCAAACAAATCACTTAACAAGGCTGAAATGGCCAGAATAATATCATACAATACATACTTTAAGACTAAAAAGTTTATGAGACAGCGATAGGCATTTTTTTTACTAATGAATAAAGTTGTAAACCAAGAGAAATCACACTTCTAAACATATATGCAACAAGTAATGGCTCAACAAATTATTTAAAACAATTGCTGATAAACTTGAAGGTGTGATAACACAACAAATACTCCATATCTTTAATTTTCCTACACAAACCTTGTTGCCAGGAAACTGAAACTCAAAAAGACTGACACAGGATATTGCAGTTAGAGTATGAGGTATGTATCGGGGTGAGTATTTCAGTTGCAAACTTGTTCTTAGTGTTTCAACTAATACTGTATTACCTATGGTTTAAATGGTAAGACCAAAAAATATAATACATGTCATCTTTTCATTTTGTTTTTTCTTTTACATGGATTCATAGATGTTTAACAAAATGTTCCAGCTTGACTCTACTGAACATGACAAAATTGGTTGATTGCATTCAGACTGCTCTCTCTGTCTTTAATGTATATTTTAAAGAGACAATATGTAATGGTTTAAAAAATTAGTTAGCTTTACAAAAGACAAAAGATTAAAACACACAAATAGAAATAATGTGAGACTTCTGATATGTGCAATAATACACTTAAATGTAAAACAAACATCATAGAATAAAATGGACTAAAAGGCAAAATAAAGGTCTAACAGTGAAAACATGTGGCCCTGATTTAAGTTCAAAAGATAATTTGTAAGTACAGGAGGTAACTGCTCAGAGATGAGTCCTTTTTTTTCTACATGTAATATATGGGTTGGTCTCCTGGAATGACATGAGTTCATACAAAGGTCTAAGATTTTATACGACCACAAACTCAACATGTGCCAACATTGTTTAGCAACTCTGTTACTAAAAAAAAAAAGAAAGAAAGAAAATCTACTTTGAACTGTAGTAATTAACATATGGTATTATAAAAGAAAGCTAAATGCATGGATCCAAAGGAGATCTGTGCCTGGGCATAGACTTGAAGAGAAATCTCAAAATATTCCAACACACACAGAGCATCATAAAACACTGTCCTGGATTAGGGTTTACTAGAATTCAACAGATGTTTTCATGTATTTTATAAAACTAAAATTCCCTTCATAAAAGGAATGAAAGGCAATTCTTACATTCAAGACTTCTAAATCTAAAACTTAATCTGAATATTTAGCATAGAAGAATTAGAGGAAAATGTGTTTATGTTTTTTTCTAAGACTTGAAGATATTTTGTTTGATATGGAAGATCTACTTTTCCAGTTCTGATTCCATTGATACCATCCTGGATGGTGCTGGTGGAGGAGGAGAGACATTTGTGCCTAGTTTTGTGGGAAATGGCTATGATTCCAACACTTACATAATGAACTCCTTTAGTCAAGTATTCCCAACCCCTGATTTTAGCCCCTTCACAAAGCCTACTCTAATCTTAGGCCAGATGTCCAGCTTCAATCCTTCTGGAACAAAGCTGGGACTGCACCTTCCCTCTGAACTGAGAAAACAGAATTGTTTATTATTACATCCAATCCTTGATAACACCCGGAAAAGGAAGGCATCTTTTCAAGCTCATACATCTGGAATCTGATATCAGTTCCTGCTGATAGTCCAGGCATCTCCAGAGTAGGATAATAAGTGTAAAATTTATTTTCACCTTTATCCTGTCTGTCTCTTTTAGAAAAGCGCTATTTTACCACATTTTATGAACCCTTGTCCTTTTTTGGCTATATAATGTAACCAGAAATGTGTTACTTACTATATGAATTATGAAGTCAAGTGTTTTTGATAAAATTCTGGGAATTAAACTGCAATCTGTGATTGGAATGTTCATTTAACATATTTAATACTAAAATAATCTGACATAAAGATTATGTTTGAGATAGGCTCTTAATCTGCAGAATTATTAAGAGATGAGAATTAAATTACATTAATTCCCCTCCTGAGAGGAAAGTCTTGATTTGGCCAATTTCTAAGTATCCTTCCAATTCTGATATTCTGTTGTTCTCTCTTTGACTGGACAGAGCATAAATGCACCAAAATGCTATGAAAATAATTAAATAAATGAGGCCATTCATGTGTAAATATTTTCAATGACAGAATTTTTCATCCAATTTTAATTTATTACCTAATGCAAGTGGATTATTGTACATTTACATTAAACTCTTCATCCCTCACTTATAAATAAGTAGGATTTAGTGCTATAGTTATAAAGTTTTGTACTTCTAAATTATTTGTTAATAAAATTATTTATATATATTTTATTTAACTAAATTTTGTTTTTTAAATCTTACAGTATAAACCAGGTTTAATAAAATGTTAAATTTTATTGGAAAATAAATGTGATTACTTATTCTAGCATATTTATTAACATTATAAACTGTAAGAGTGGTCCGCATGTAAAAATGTTATAAAATATTATAAAATTGAGAGTTTTGAACAACTTTCAGGAGAGAGCCTATTTCTATTTCCCCAGAAAGGAACAGGCAGTAATAGACATAATAAATTTGGCACTTTCAAAATATAATTTGTTTTGCTGTGAGCAGTTTATTTAAATAGAAAGTACTGTTTAATAAGCTTTATTAGTTTTTTCTTATTTCATAACATACCAAACAATTCAGGTATGGCAATAAAACTAAAATCCAAATACTGAAACCAAAATAAGTATTAAAAATGCCTAATAAAAATATTTAAAAGTTTTAAATTGCTGTCTACAAAAGGGAAGAAATTATACAGGGATATAAACATAGACTTTTCAAATTTTTCCTGAAAATGGGACAGGGAACTTAGATATTTCTAGTTCTGTAATTTCCCACTAAGTTACTTTATAGTTTGCATCTTATATGTTTGAGCAAAGAATAAAATTACATAACATAAAAAAGTATTATTTCCTAATTTTCTTTGTTGTTTTTCTTTTCAAAAGTAATTCAACCTGGGGCCGGGCGGTGGCGCTGGAGGTAAGGTGCCTGCCTTACCTGCGCTAGCCTAGGGCGGACCGCGGTTCGATCCCCCGGCGTCCCATATGGTCCCCCAAGAAGCCAGGAGCAACTTCTGAGCGCATAGCCAGGAGTAACCCCTGAGCGTCACAGGGTGTGGCCCAAAAAACCAAAAAAAAAAAAAAGTAATTCAACCTGTCTTAATTCTATAATAAATTTTTTTCACTTTTTTTAAATTTTTTATTTTTAATTATGAGAACAATGATGCAAAGAAAGAGGACAAGGTAAAGATACAGTGGAAGGACAATCACCCATAAACAGAGTTCTCAGAAGAAATCCCCTTGCTGACACCTAAATTTTGAACTTACAGTCAAAGAACATTAAGAAAAATAAAACAGAACCCATGTACAATTACTTTGTCCACAAGTCCCTAGATAGTAGTACATTATAACATTTCTTAGCAGTACACAAAGCAATCTAAAGCCATGAAATTTATGTGACTCCTTAAAGATTGAAGGCATAGTATTCTTTTTACATTTTCATGCACATGCAATTAGTTTAAGTTAACATCAAAAGTTTAAGTGTTTTTTTTAAGGTTTTGAGTCAAAGGAGCACAATAAAAGACGGTGTTAGAGTGGCAAATATTGTTTGCATAGGTCCACCAAAATATTGGAAACATGGAAAGGAAAAGCCTTGGCCTAAATACAAGGAGACCCTAATCCTGAAGTTTCCTGGCATAAGACCAACTCTCTCTCTCTCTCTCACTCTCTTTCTCTCTCTCTATATATATATACATATAATTATGTGTATATATGTATATATTATATATGTTATGTTATTTCATAAAATGTTATGTCATAAATGTTATTTCATAAAAAATTCAAGAAAGATACTTACCTGACAGGGGCAATACCATGATCACGGAGGTGGTTTCCCCTGGGCGAGGCTCATCCATTGAACTCTGGGTGTGCTGACCCCTGCGATTTCCCCAAATGTGGGAAACTCAACTTCATAATTTGTGGTAGTGGGGGACTGCGTGCACGCTCTCCCCTGAAAAAAAAAAAGAAAAAAATTCAAGAAAGAAAATTAAAAATACTGACATTTGCAACAAAATTGATGAATCTGTAGAGTTTTATCCTAAGTGAATTCAGCCAGAGGACTAAAGACAACCCCATAAAATTATATTACATATGGCATAGAGAGAAAAATAATAGATAGAATGAATACATTTGATTATTTGTGGCAGGGTTACAGAAAACTCTTCATAAATGCTTAAAACACCAAGGGTATCAGTCAGTGATATTTAACAGGACTGTACCCTGCCTGATGAATATGTGCTCAGGCCTATTAATGCAGAGGTAGTTGGGCACCTTAGTGCTGAGGCATACTGAAACCATACCCAGCAGTGCTTGAGGGCAATGAGATATTAGTGATAAAATTCGGGGCCTTTATGCCAAACATTTTTTGAACACTTTATTTTCTAGTAGCCCCTTAACTTTTGTTTTTATCGAAAAAATAAAACTTTCTTTTTATTGGGTATGTATAAAGTACTCAAATATTTAATATTTAAATAAGTATAATCATACTCAAATATGTAATATTTAAATAACTACAATTATACATTATAATAAGTACATCAGGCAGAATCTGATATTAAAAGAAGCATATAAATATGAGCAACTCATGAAAATAATATTTGTTGCAGGATAGCTATTAAGGCATAAATGAATCATATACTCTGAAGTGTAGCTAACTGACATTGACTATATTTTTTCTTAAAAAGCGCTTGTTCCTTTATGAAGTAGGCTGCTATAATCAGTTTATCTGGTTTATCTGGATTTCCTAATTTTCACCCCTTATGCAGGTAGTTGTATAGTGTTATTTTTTTTATTTTGTCAGTAGAAATAAGTTGCAGTTTGACTTTTGCCCATTCTCCCTTATAATATATTAAGGTGGTGAAATCTCTAGAGAGAAATGAAACAGGAAGATAGGGAAGACTCCTGTCCCCAAAATGGCAATGAGTTCTTTTGATTAATAATAGTTCTTGGTACATAATAAAACCAAAGGAGGAACTTGAAGAAGTTATTTTGTCCCTAGCCCTCAGACAACTAGGACACTCCTTGTGGAAACTGGATCTAAGGCCTGATAAGAAGAGGTCTAGTAGGAACAAAGGTCAAAAAAGGAAGGTCAAAAAAAGGTCAAAAAAAATTAGCTGATCCAGACCATTCCCCCTGTCAACCACAACAGGACTCTCAACCTAGGTAAAACGCCTCATTGGAGCCTATTGGAGAAATCCTATATAAGCCAACTTGGAACAAAGGAGGCATGCACATGAACATGGTCTTTGCATACACAAGTAACCTGCATCTCCCCTCATGAGATGTAGACTTTCAGACTTTCATTCTTACTTGTGTACCAGAGCTCTCTCCAACTTTGGAGAAAATCCCATGTCTTCTAAGCACCTTATCATCTTCCTTTTTTATCTTCTTGACCTCTCCACTCTTTCATAGTAACTTTTTCCTTTTCTTTTTCCTCCCCCCTCTCCTTATCTCTCCTATATATCCTCCCTCCTTCCTCCCTCCATCCTTCCTTCTTCCCTTACTCCTTCCTTCTTTCTTTCTTCTTAACTAAAACAACAACAACAAATAAAACAACAGTCAGGTATTTTGTCAGTCAGAGAGAGAGAGAGGGAGAGAGCATAATAGGTAAAGGACTTGCCTTTTACTCTGGTAACCTCATTTCTAGCTTGCACAGCATATTGTCCCTGGATCCTGCCATGAGTGATCCCTGAGCAGAGAGCAAAGTGAAAGACTTGAGCACAGAATTGTGTGGCCCCCCCAAACAGACAAAAAACAGACATTAGTCAATATGAGCTATTTTAAGCTTGAAATCAATTCAGTAAAGATAGGGCAGGAGGTTTTATTTATTGTATTTGTGTAACAATAAATGTTTTGGACTGAAAAAAGTTAAATAGCAAAACATTTAGTAAAATGCTCATATTTTAATATACATATTTATATAAGTAAAAGTCTTATACCATAATAGATGAATTAATATAAAAAACTATTAACTGTCATTAATTTCATAATAGAAAAAGGAACTTTCTTTACATAAAATTCTGCCTTAAGTACATAGTTTATTAAAGACAGAAAATTAAATTGTTTTCCAAATTCAAAATCTATAATTACTTCTGGGAACAACTAAAATTATTAATACTTATTTTTGCCCTTTTTATGAAAGTAGCAGTATATAAATATGCATCACATTTGCAATAATGGCAGTGACTCTTTCCTAACTGCTTAGCTCTCAAGTTCTCTTAATAACTCCAGTCGGTATTTAGGGTTTGACAATGATGTATTTATAAGACCAAAGTAAAAACAAAGAACCTCTCAATGCTGATTTCTAATATTTCACTAGATCACTCCATTTGGTTGTATTCAAAATGATCATAACAAATGACCTTGACAAGGTGGACAAGTTGTGAAGAGGCAATCAGATTCTAGTTTCAGGAAAAATTTTATAACTAGAGATGTCAGAATTCAGTTAAGAGTTCAAATTTCTACTTAATTTTTTTCTGCCACACTGGTGATTCTCAGGGGTTACTCTCTATGCACTTAGAAATCGCTCCTGGCTTGGAAGACCATATGGGACACAGAGGAATAGAACTGTGGTCTGTCCTAGGCTATCATGTGCAAGGCAGATGCCTTACCACTTGCATCACCGTTCCAGCTCCTACTTAAATGTTTTTTCTATGATATTCGACCATATTTTGAAATGCTTCCATAGTTAAGAAGAAATGTATGCAGTATTTTAAACAAGATATTAATATCTTAAGGTAGAATACTTGTGGTATTTTTATGGTAGAATTTTGATACTTAAAATATGATTATCTATAGATTACAATAAATTGATTTCTCATAAAGTTCTAGGTATACCTGACATCTGTAAGAATATTATAAATCTCTCTGGCTTTTTGATATTAGAGGATATGTCTAAAAATCTGCAAAAAAAATTTAAGTAGAAGTTAAAGACTGAAAAACATACATTTCCCCCTCTTTGGCATCTGTGGGTAGAATGTAATATCAGATGCTAAATTTTGAAAAAAAAAAACTAGGAAATTACTTGTTAGAAAGTAGCATTATTTTATTAAGACAGATTAGAAACTCAGTTGTTTGATGATAAGAAATATAATTATTATTTTTGTTTTCTGAAAATTATAAAACATCAAAATTAGATTCTATTTAGTTCCAATTATACATATAAGATAGTCATTCTAACTCAGATACATGTTCTAAAGAAATTATAAATATGTCATTACAGTTGCTATTAAAGGACTCTTACAAATGATGATGAATACCGTATATGCTCAAGTATAAGCCAACCCTCATATAAGCTGATACCCCTAATGTTACACTAAAAACTGAGAAAAATTAGTGACTCAAGTATAAACTGAGGTGGAAAATGCAGCAGCCACTGGTAAATTTCAAAAATAAAAATATATACTCAAAACATTTCCAAAAATTAGGAAATTAGTAAGTTAAATATTTTTCATTATTTATTGCTAAGGAAAAACTGTAAATTAGCAAAAATACTTTAAAACTTTAAAGTTTAAAGCTTAACAGGTAATCAAGCTAAATCAGAAAGGTTAAAATCCTTCACAACTGGATTCCTCCTCCTCATCTGTATGTCCAAACAGAGCTTCAGCAGTATCTGATCTGAGGGTAACAGTATAGACATTGACATCTTCACTGAGTTCGCAGATATCATCATCACTGCTGTCAGTCTCATAAAAAGCTCATAATATTGTGTGTTAATAGTTCAGTGGCATCCAGTTCAGTTCAGCCGCCTAATTCTTCAGCTCAGCCGAGATTTGTAGACTGAGCTGAAGTACCACCCACTCCAGCAGACAGCAGAAGATAACTGGAGACTATGTGCAATTGATTCAGTTTGTGCAAACCAAATCAAATAACCAGTATGACCTGAGTATAAGACAAGTTCGCGTTTGTTGGCACAAATTTTGTGCCAGAAATCTTGGCTTATACTCAAGTATAAACGGTAACTTATAATAAATTTTATTTTAAAATTGATTTACTTTGAAGAAAACAGTATTGTTATATGTTTTTGAGTATGCACACTTTTAAATTCTCTAATTGTGCTTTAAATACCTTTCTTCATTATAGGTCAGTAAAGATTCAGTGAAATGATGATTTTGCTCAAAAACAAAGTGAGTAAGTTCTGTTGCAACTTTGGCATTTCAATATTATTGAACAAAGCAAAAACTCTTAGTAGTAGCCCATTCTAATTATCAAAAAACAATTTATTTCTTTGTTCTTCATTACTCCAACCTGTTTCAATCACTGTTCTTCAAGACAGAATTGAAATTATTTTTTGTTTTGTTTTGTTTTGTTTTAGGGGTTGGGAGGCACATCTAGCCAGTTTACTCCTGGTTCAGTATGGGGAGAGTTCCAGGTAGTACAGTGCTAGTTATCAAGTCCAATGCTCCTATATGCAAAGTATTCACTCCAGTCCATTGATTTATGTCTTTAGAATATGCACAGCTTTTCTTTTAGTAAAGAAACAGATATAATACAAACCTTCTTTATTATCTTTACAACCATCAAATTATATTTCCTTGACTTACTCTAAGGTTTAAAAACAAGGCAGTTTTATATAAAATTAGTCCCAGGATTGTTGAAGATTGTATGTAAAACAAGGACAAATTGGGGCTGGAGTGAGAGCATAGCAGTATGGCACAGGGATAGACCAGGGTTTTATCCCTGGTATCCCATATGGTAACCTGAGTCTGCCAGAAATAACTCCTGTGCACTGATGGGTGTGGCCAAAACAAAACAAAACAAAAGGAGAAATTATAAAAGACTATTCACAAAATTTATTATTTGATAACTTTAATAGAATTACCATGAGTTGTTAATGAAGATTTTATTTTTATACATATTTAATTGTTTAAATCTTATTACATGCATTATTTTACTTATTATAAATTCCAAAATATTATTATGCAGTTAAATATTAGAAAAATAAACTTTTTTTTGGCCACACCCGTTTGATGCTCAGGGGTTACTCCTGGCTAAGCGCTCAAAAATTGTGCCTGGGTTGGGGGGACCATGAGCTACCTTTACTAGCATATTTCAGGATTCCATCTTCAAAACGTTATTTTTTGTTATTGTTTTTGCCATAGCCTTTTATGTTTAGGGGTTAGTTATGGCTCTTGCATTCAAGAATAATTAAAGTTTTAGGAGAGTTTTGATACATAGAGTTTAGGAGTTTTGATACATAGTGTTGCTATGTATCCAACTTCTGTCAGCCGTGCAGGTCTTGTCCTATCTGTCCAGCCCTAGTCATTTAAGTCGAGGGAGAGATATAGACACAGAATAGTCTCACTCATCTATGGGATTTAAGAAAAACAAAAGCCAGTATGTTAATAGTACCCAGAGACTATAGAAATGAGGGCTGGAAGGACTGGACCATGATATGAGTTTACCATAAATATTACTGAGTGCAGTTTGGTAATGAGTGAAAGAAATAGAACGCCTGTCTAGAATACAGGCAGGGGGAGAGAAGAGGGAGATGGGGGGGGCATTAGTGGTGGTAATGTTGCACTGATGACAGGGAGTGTTTTTTTCTATAACTGAAACCCAACTGCAAACATTCTTGTAATCATGGTGCTTAAATAAAGATATCTTTTTAAAATGTATTATTCAAAAGCGCAGCCATGTTTGTTTTTCTGTGAATTTTAACTTAGATTCATATGTCACCTGAAGATAGAAACATTTTGCAGTCAATATTGGATATATGCCAAAATTCTCCCTATTCACAATATTACAGGATTGTGATTTGTATATTTTTCCCACCCTAACTTCCTTTCTTTTTAATCACAGTCTTCCACCCACATACCCAATTTCTTCCACAGGCAAAACAACATATTTATATAGAATACCAGCATCATCCACTTGTTGGGCACCAACCTTTCCCCAAAATAATCACCATCTTAGCACTGATACCGAATTACTAGTCAAAACATCTTGCTTCTTTTTAAGAAATTTCTTCTCTGAACACCAGGGTCCTTTTCCGACATTGATTTAAGCTCAAGACTTCCAAATACATCAAAGTTGTCTAATGAAGAGCATAGAAAAAGAAGCCAGTTTATATTTGAACAGTTTTCCTGAAGAAAATCTTGTAAGCATAGCAAATTTTCTAACCTCTGGCCAACAGTTTTTCCACTCTAAAAATAGTGATTTTACGCTTGTTTATTTTTAATGATAAATACCCAAAAATTCTTTAAAATAATATGCTATATCAATACAAAATAACTGTGTGTCATAATCAAATTAAGAACCATTTCAACTCCTTAATCCTTTACATCAATAATAATTTATAACAATAATTAATTTCTGTATAAAGACATAGTTCTATTTCATGCTACAAATCTAATTATGGTCCTGTTTCATATCTACTGAACTAAATTAGAAGAAATCAGATATGCTTGTAAAAGATTTTTAAAAATAAGTAAAATATCCTATCATGTCCAATTATTTCAAGAATGTTTACCTCCTGCTGTGTAAAACCAAATAGCAATTTTGTCTTGCTTAGGGCAGTATGGGGAGTCTGTATTTGCTTAAGCTTCATTTAAAATATATCCTACTGTACAAAATAACCTAGCAAGGATGTTGTGGTTCATTAACTCAAGGTCATATCATACTCAAAAAGAAACATAGTTTTTCCATTAACCTATAGATTTCTAGATAACTACCCAAAGCTCATTTGCAACTCAGGATAATTGCATAGTTTCAGCATTATACTTTTTATTTCATACATTTATTTTCTCAATATCTTTTAACCTTTCCTCAAACTGCTGATACATACCTGATTTTGTTATAACAATTCCTCCCATATTAGGCCTCCTACATGTGCCTGTTGGAAGCTTATTGGTATCTAAATTAGACTTGGCAGAAAATGAAAGAATTTTGCACTTTGGATCAGAACAACCTATAGGGTACCAGTTTTAAAGAAGAAAATTGAAAATGAAAAGAGGTTTGATGCTACAAGTACAAAGAGAAAAACATGTTTGCAATGGCATAGTTTAAAATACAATAACCTATGTTTATTTGTAATGTCTAGAGATTGCCATGATTTACTTAGCAGTAAACTGTAATTCTAGGATACATATGCCATACAAGTGATTTTCAAAGTACAATATAATAATGTGCATTCTTCCATAAGCACAAATTTACTAAATTTGAACTTTGATGCCTCATTTTTTATTGTTTATATATACTAAGTCTGCCAAAACATACTCCTTCTCTATAAAAAAGAATAAATTTTTGTTTTTAGTTACTCACTAATAAAAAAGAAGGTTGGTTAATGGGAAATAATTACATGTCTAGAAAAATATGTTGTCTATCTTTGAAGAATGTGAGAGAAGTTTGTATATAAAAGTACAGAACAAAGTACAGCACATACAAGAGACATCAGGGAACATCATTTGATAATTTAGCTACCAACAAATTGATACCATTCATTAAACAACTACATAAACATTAAACATCTATTATATGCTAAAGGTTTCTCTCTGCCACTTTATATATAATATATAAATATATTATAATGTTCTCATACCTACATAAAGAGACAGTCAAAAGTGTATAAATCTGGGATTTGGAAATAGAACAAGAAAAAGAAAGTAAAGCAAAGCATAAAAATAAAAGTTTTTCAAATATATTTCAGTACATAATATTTTAATAATTATATAAAATTTTGTTGAAACAATATTGATAGTCTAAAGGAAAAATAAAAATTTATGAGTGTTATTATAAAATATTTTTATTAGGGCTCTAAAAGGTTAATGTAGAAAGAATTAATAAAAATATAAAAGAAAATGGCATATGTTTTACTAAAATCAGTTATTAAAAATATCCACTTATGGGGCCAGAGTGATACAATGGTTTTAAGGGGAGTTTTCTAGAAAACTCTTAACCCTAGATTTATTTTTAAAGAGAAAAAAGATTAAATGGAGGAGGAGAAACACAAATATGAAAGGATCAAGGCCTGGTATTGGTGGTGTTAAAAAGTACAGAACTAACATCACTAATTATCAGGACTATGCAAATCAAAACTACAATGAGTTCCATCTCACACCACAGAGACTGGCACACATCACAAAGAACAAGAACAATCAGAGCTGGCTGAGATGTGAAGACAAAGGAACTCTTATTCACTGCTAAGTGGGAATGCCATCTAATCCAACCTTTATGAAAAACAATATGGAGATTCCGCAAAAAACCTGGAAATTAAACTCCCATATGATCCAGCTATTCCAGCCCTAGGGATATGCCCTAGAAACAGAAAAATACAATACAAAAATCTCTTCCTCACACCTATATTCGTTACAGCGCTATTTACAATAGCCAGACTCTGGAAACAACCAAGATGCCCTTCAACAGATCAGAGGCTAAAGAAACTGAGGTACATATACACAATAGAATATTATGCAGCCATCAGGAAAGATGAAGTCATGAATGTTTTTTTTAATACATGGATGTTCATGGAATCTATTATGTTGAGTGAAATAAGTCAGAGGGAGAAAAATAGACACAGAATAGTCTCACTCATCTATGGGTTTTAAGAAAAATTAAAGACATTACTGTAATAAGGCCCAGAGACAATAGAGGTAAGGGCTGTAAAGACCAGAAGGACCGGCTCACAATTTGAAGCTCACCACAAAGAATGGTGAATGCTGTTAGGGAAATAACTACATTAACAACTAATATGACAATGTTAAAGAATGAGAGAAGTAGAATGCCTGTCGTGAATACAGGCAGGGGTGGGGGAAGATGAAGGCATTGGTGGTGAGAATGTTGCACTGGTGAAGGAGGGTATTCTGTTTATGACTGAAACCCAACTACAAACATGTTTGTAATCATGGTGCTTAAATAAGATTTATATTAAAAAAATAAAAGCCTGGAACTAAATATTCAAGCTAACGTTGACATCAATGAATCCAGAAACCCAAAGTATAACAATCTGAATTTAAAATGGAACTGTTATACTGGCAGCCTGGGACAGGGAGTAGTAGAGGCATGGGATGTACTCTGGGAACATTGGTGGAGGGAGGTTGATACTAGTGGTGGGATTGGACCTGATTCACTCTATGTCTTAAAGCCAACTATGAAGATCTTTGTAAATCACAATGGTTTTAATAAAATATTTTAAAAAATAATGCAAAGTTTAATTTGTACATCACAGGTCTGAAAACCAACATTTTTTTTTTTTACATGTTCTAAACCCTCTTCTTTTCACATAAAAACTAGCTGAACAAACATGCAATTCTCCCACCTCTACAAGGGGGACTGGGCTTAAATAGCAGTACTTTGACACACTGACTCTGCTCAAGAGTGACCTCTGGAGATCTATAGGGAAACATATAGAACTAGGGTTGTAGGGATGTAAAGAAAGCATATAAAACACTGTATATCTCTCTTGTCATTTTTGTTTGTTTGTCTTTGTTTTTTATTTTGTTTTGTTCTGGGGTCACAACCGGCAGTGCTCAGGGATTACTCCTGGCTCCAGGCTCAGAAATCGCTCCTGGCAGGCTCGGGGGACCATATGGGACGCCGGGATTCGAACCAATGACCTTCTGCATGAAAGGCAAATGCCTTACCTCCATGCTATCTCTTCGGCCCCTCTCTCTTGTCTTTTAAACATAATATTTTAGTGTAAAAATTTGCCAAAGAGAACTCAAGGTATATATGATATGAGGAACTGAATCAAGTACCTAAAATCTAAGAGACTCTCTAACAGCAAAGGAGGCTGAGGCACGAAGGAAACATAAAAAAGAAATATAGCTTAGAATTGAATATGGTTGCCTCAGGATTCTTTATACTGAATTATGAATGTAAAGTGTGTCTTCATAGGCAAGACTTTTACATGAATATTTTTGTTCTGTCTTTATGAAATGAAAGTTTATATGACTATATATTGCAAGGATCAATTTCTTAACACTTCAAAATGTATGTTTCCTCATGATAGCCATCATCAAAGTATCAATGTCTTTTCACCTTAATTCACTGGAACCTTTCCCAATTCAATTACCCCTATGATAACCACATTCCCTAAAATAAGAGTCCAAGGGGTAGGGGACTTTCAGGCTATTGAATTTCTTGTCATATTTCTATGTTGGAACTAAGAACATGAATATAGAGCTAGTGTAGAAATGCATCTAATTTAAGCAGGAAGACTGTTAGATATTGTTGAAATGTTTTGAGAAAAAATTAAAAAAAAACAAGATATAATTTTAGCTAGGAAAAATGTGAAAATTGAAAATTAGTAGAAAAAAAAACATTAAGAAAAATAGAAACCTCAGCTCATACCAAACAGAAATACTAGACATGAGAGTTTATTTTTTGATTTTTGGTTTTGGCTTGTTTCTTAAGCTTAAAATAGAAGGAGATTTTTTTTTTTTTTTGGTCAGCTTGTAATTGAAGTTAGAGAAAGATATGGCTATCACATGAACTTATAATAGGGCTCATTAGATGTTAGACTGCCTCCTGGACACATTTTTTAATTTAGTTGTTGCAGTTTAGACTTCATGCTTAGAGTGCTGTTGACTCTGAAATTCAGGTATATAGATATAATACAAATCTATATCACTGCTATGCTTAAGGAGTCGATCCTTCCCCTGTTACCTTTTGCCTTTGACTCACTATCTTCTTCCCTCCCCTTGGTTTCATTCTTCTCCTACCCTTATTCTTTTTTTTTTTTTCCTCCTACCCTTATTCTTAATGCTATCAACATTAGTCTTCTATACCCGCTTCTGGGCAAGGAGATATTAGTAAAGATATAACAGAAATCTTATGGTGCAAGAAAGACAGTATTGTATGTATGTTGTTTGTTTTTGCATGAAGCTTACTCTTTGAACCTGGAATCTCATATGGTTTGTCAAGAACGCCACCAGGAGTGGTTCCTGAGTTCAGAACCAGGAGTAACCCCTGATCATCTCTGGGGTTGCTCAAAAATAAAAAAAGGAAAGATAATTAAAAATCTTAAAATCAGGGTTTATCACTGAGCAGTGGCTCAGTGATAGGGTGTTTGCTTTGCATACGGCTGACCCAGGACGGACCACGGTTTGATCCCAGTCGTCCTGTATGGTCCCCCAAGATAGGAGCAATTTCTGAGCTCAGAGACAGAAGTAATCCCCTGAGCATCACCGGTGTGGCCCAAAAAGAAAAAAAAATCTTAAAACCATTTCAATAGATACAGAAAAATGTTTACAATAAGCTACATTAGGGAAAGAGAGATATCACAGTGGTAAGGCATTTGCCTTGCTGGCAGCTGATCCAGGATGAATGGTGGTTCAAATCCTGGCATCCCATATGGTCCCCCTTGCCTGCCAGGAGTGATTTTTGAGTGAAGGGTCAGGAGTAACCCTGAGCGCCACTGGGTGTGACTCAAAAACCAAAAAAAAAAAAGTTATATCAACTTTTACTGTAAATTTTAGAAATCAGAGAAATTTTAATAGGATAAATAAAGGATAAATGCAAAAATTTAATTGAGAAATCACACATATTGAAATCTTTCCACTTAAGATAAGGAATGAGATGAGAATGATCATTTATACCATTTTAACTCACTTTAGTAACTGGTTTCTATATGACATTTTATATATATATATATATAAATTAGTATAGCCATGGAATTTTTATAATGAGAATATTTAATTATATAATGTTAAAATATAAAATTATAATATATAACAGCAAAATAATAAATATACAAGAATCACTTGTATTTCTTTAGTATAGAAAACATTTTTAAATAAAATATTTTTGGTCTCATTAAAGATAGTAAATGTTTTCAAACAATCTAAGAAACTATATATGGTCAGTATTAGAGAGTATAATGTTAAATTAGGGTATATTATAATAGAACTCAGGAATATGAATTGATGATTGTTAATTAAAATTATTCTTGCACGGGGGCCATGCTAATCTTCTCTGTATCATTCCAATTTTAGTATATGTTACTGCTACCATGTTGAAAATAGTAGCATTTTTAAAATATTATGTTACTGACATTATCAAGTAATAATATAATAATTATGAGAGTAATATTTTATCAAGGATGGATAAATAAATCAACTACAAAAAACACAGAAACAAAATCAAATGTAAAAAATCCAGGATAGAATAATACTGAAGCATTATATTCAGAGATATTTGTATTTTATTTTAAGCTATTTTATAATACAAGAGAAATGTTTATGTAGTAGCAACCTATAAATACTAGAATTGTAAAGTTGAAAAATAAAGGACACAGTGATTTTGAGACATATGCTTAGTTTTTCTGTCTGATGCATTGTTAAACATAAAAATACATAGAGGTAATGGTGTATGTCTTGCATGTTACTGATCACTACTTGATCAGTAGTATGATAGTGGTCCCTGGAACCTTGTAGGTATGTCTCTGGAAAAATCTGGGAACAAGTAGGATGGTTCTGAAAATCTCCAGTACCACAAGAATTAAACAATACACTCTTAGGTTCTGCATTAAATAAACCACTATGTTGACTGAGACAATCACAGAGAGTGCTGCCTAGGCTCCATAAATACCACCTGAGAGAATCCACCCCTTAAAAAAATGTAATAATATGGTTCCTACTCAATAAGGATACAGGTAACAAATATAATGTAGTATACAATGGATAATAAATAATAAAAACCTTTTATCAGGACTTCCCCTCTATTATGCTTGATAATCTTGTATTTATAAATAGAAAATTTATTAATTCTCACAAAGTTCCAGATTGATTGGCAAATTTGATCATTACTTTATTATAAAAGAAAGAAGAAAATTTGAGGCTTAGTAAAGCTAAAGCTTCTGATATGTTGAGATTTTGTGACCTATTTACAAACAGGTAATTGGATTATAAAGTTGACTCTAGAACTGTGGACACTTATAAGAAAAGAAGAGCTTAGAACCAAAGGGAAAAATCAATAAACAAAGGCAAAGTAGAATTCATATATGAGATTAAGGTAGAAGTGTTGCAGACAAAGAAAAAATAGAAAAGATGTTTCCCAGTAATTCAGATTCTTGTAGTTTGAATAGCTTTTCTTCAAGTAAAAAGATACCATTATAAAGACATGTCATCATTTTTAACAAGGGTTTCTCCTCTTCCTCACTTCCTATTTTCTTTTTTTCTTTGGGATGCTGGGGAATTGAACCATGGCTCTGCACGCAAGGCAGATGCCTTAAGAAGGCATGTGCCACCATCACTTTCTATTTTCTATCTAGTATTATGTAACAAGTGTAAGAGACTCTTTTAAACAATATTATTGCCATGATCCTAAGAAAAAGAGAGATTCTTTTATTTGAATTGAGTTTATATAATAGGATATATACTTGGGGAGGGTTTCTTCTCAAAGACCTGATTGAAAACATTCTTTGTTTTTTTTTTGTTTTTTTTTTGGGGGGGGGGGCCACACCCGGTAATGCTCAGGGGTTACTCCTGGCTATGTGCTCAGAAGTTGCTCCTGGCTTGGGGGACCATATGGGACACCGGGGGATCGAACCGTGGTCCGTCCAAGGCTAGCGCAGGCAAGGCAGGCACCTTACCTTTAGCGCCACCGCCCGGCCCTGAAAACATTCTTATCCTTAATATTAAGTAACCTTTCCAATTCCATCATTCACCATTGCAAAGTATTTCATTGATCCTTAAATATTGAACTAAACAAAGTTTTGCCGTGTGGTCCAGTAAAGCTTAATGTGGGATGACACATTCCCAAAATAATCTTTTGTCAGGAGGCAATTTATTTTAAGCAGTAGCTAATTCTACAGGAGGA
Organism: Suncus etruscus; assembly: GCF_024139225.1. NCBI lineage: Eukaryota > Metazoa > Chordata > Mammalia > Eulipotyphla > Soricidae > Suncus > Suncus etruscus. The sequence goes on from NC_064848.1 coordinate 103,680,277, forward strand.
AAGTTATGGACATGCACCCAAATTCCTTCTTCTCAAAATCACTTCCTTTATTGATTTATAACAGAAATCTTGGCTCACCTGCATAAGAACTCCTCACATTTTTAACAGATTACAATATACGTCTGCTTAATAATCCATCAAGCAACACAATTAAACACATATCAAAACGACTGTTTCTTATATTTTTCGAACTTACTATTTAACTTAATATACTTTTTTTCTTTTCTTTTTTTAAAATATTTTAAAGATTTACTGTGCATTTTAGTACTGTATTTTATATTTTTTTAATTATATTTTGACCAAAGTGGATTACAAATATTTCATAGTAATAATATTATAGGTACATAGTGACATTGAATCAGGGGCATTCCTACCACCAATGTTGTCCTCCCTCCACTCCTGTTCCCAGAATGCATTCCATATACTCCTCCTTTACCCCCCGGGCTGCTAGTTTATGTGGCCCCCTCAGTGTCTAGCATGTTGTAGATTGGGTATTGATTCTGTTGTCATTGGCTTTAGATTTGGTGTTTAAGTCTGATAATTTTTTTATTTCCACTTAATGTTCATATGTCTACTTGGTCTTGATACCATCCATTATTTCCTTCTCAATTTGTGAGGCGGAATAAGATTGAGAAAATTAGAAAGGGAATTCCCTTGGCCTAAGAAATACAGGGGTTCTCTGCCCTTGAAGTATACTGTCATGGGAATAACTATAGGCTCCATACATGTTCTTTTACTCTCCCCTAGGTCCTTTTGTGGTGTCTGGAAACTTTCCATCATGGATGATAAAATCAGGCCTCTGTAGCTAGAGATCTTGGTATTTGCACAAGTTTTAATCATTCCTCTGTAGTTGGTGATCTTAGTTATTGCTCCAATCCTAGGATGAAGCATAGGATCGAGTCTTTTATTATGTTTCCAGAAAATCTGCTCGGTTGCAGTTGTCTCAGTCAGACCTCTGGAATTAAAGATCTTGGTTGTTGTGCAGATCATAGTCCAAGGCCTAGATTAGGGTCTTATTTTTATTGGTTCCAGGATAAATTCTACCCAGTCATGGTTGCCAAAGTCAGTTTTCTGTAGATATCAAACTTGGCTTTTGTACAAATCAAAGGATGACATGTCTTCTGATTTCATCTTATTATTAGGAGGAGAGGTAAGACAACCATCTCTTAGACCAAGTTGTTGCCATTTCCTCATTGTCAGGATGTCATATCAAAACTAGTGCATGTTGGTGTCAGAGCAGTATTAAGAATGTCCCAGCGAAACTTTGGTTCCTGGAGCTGTTGCAGAGAACTGTGTCAGGGTTGGATGGTTGCTGTCTAATCACATGGAGTCTAAGTTGGGACCACATGACATATGTTTAAGGTGGGAGATGCCCCTGCATTGTAAAGTGTATGAGTTCTTATCCCTAGTAGATAAAAGCTTGTTTCTATGCATAAAATTTCCCCATTTTTAGTATGCCTTTCCAAGAAGAAATGGTGCTATATTATATTGCTGGTGTCAGAATCCAACATCTCTGTGCCTTGGTTTTGACCTGAGCTATTATCCAAGGCATGACTTTTTCTTGTAGGTTTTTGTATCAAGCAGGACCAAAACAGGTGGAGTTAAGGAAGAAAAGAAAATGGAAACAAGACCAATATATACATATATATACTCATACTTATAAAGGAAAAAATAAATAAAAATAAGGGAACAAAATGATGCAGGAGACTACCTTACATTTGAGGATAAACAGGTTAAGATGTAGTATTATATATGTCTTAAACTTATAAATAAAATATACGCTTCCCCATTGTCTTTGGAGTTATTCTTGTGGGGGGTGGGATCCAGGGCACATTTTCCTCACACACCCTGGTCTTGTTGAGATTGAGAAATGATTTTCAGCAGAAAGGGCTCAGGAAGAGTTCTTACACTGGGGATCTTTCTGGATCTGAGTCTGGTATCAAACAACAGTCTACATTGGGGTGGGGGGTGAGAAGGAGGACTCAGAGCATGAGTCAGCAGGGTTTTTGGTTTTAGTTTCTCACGGGGGTGGGGCAAGATGTGGGGCTGAGTGAGTGTCCCTTCGCTTGAGAGATGGGTGATGGATTATCAGGGAAGGAGGTTGGTCTTGATATCTAATGGGTTAAGAACTGAGGGTAAAGAGCATTAATAAGGTGGGATATCAGATTGGTAATATGGGGTCAAGGTATAGTAGGATTTATGAAGGGGGGAGGAGGGATAATATATAGGAGGGGTTATATACACTATAGGAATGATTATTTACAATTTATTTTTGGTTCTCATAAAGCAGTCCTCTCTCTATGTACTCTATGCCCACTTAAAAACATACAGTAGTGATCTGTTCTTAAGCTTTTGTTAGAGATCTGATCCTAATAGGATAGGTCTGAGCTCTTCAGGACTGGTTGAATAAAGATAAATAATTAGCTTAGGTATAGCTTAAGAAAAAAAGGGAGAGCAAAAGATAAAAGAGGAGAACAGAAAAAAATAGGTAAATATAGTAAAAAATAAAGGAAAAAATTAATAAATCAACTAAGAGAGATTGGGTTGGTGCATTGGAGTTGGGAGGTTTTCCCAGTTTCTAGGCATTTCATCAGTGATGGGGTTGGACCTTCCTAAATGAAGATTTCAGGGTTAGATAATGACTGGAGCAATTTAGGATACACATAGGTGTAGAGGCCCTAAATCTGAGAAAAAGGGTATATTGGAGTGTTTTATCAAGACATTTTCATAATGCAAATTGATTATGGTATCTAGTGTGACTGAGCACTAAGGTGTCAAATTAGGGTGCCCACCCTTTGTATCCAAGAACCCCTGTTGACAGAGAAGCTGAGAGGTTATTTTAAGTCTAGTAAGATTAAGGCATTAAAACACATTTTTATGTGGGTTTTTTGTTTTTGTTTCTTTGGCCACACCCAGTGACACTCAAGGGTTACACTTGGCTATGTGCTCAAAAATCACTCCTGGTTTGGTGGGACCACATGGAACGCCAGGATTCAAATCACTGCAGTCCTGTATCAGGTGTGTAAGGCAAATGCACTACCGCTGTGCTATTGCTCTGACCCCTAACCTAATATTCTGTAAAGATTGCTACTATATAGAAGTATCTTAACGTAGTTGTACAATTATTTAAAAATGAGAGGCACATATCTCTGTGTACACTGCCTCAATATTAGGCAAATTAACCTTGGATAGAGTGAACATAGAACAGACAGAATTATATGACTTATTTTCATTTTTTTATGTGTAATTTGTCATGTTGTAAGCAAAAATAGACATTTTATGCACAAGGACACTAGAATACTGGTTTTCCAAACAAAGTGAAAACACCAGAAATGAACCTCAATGGTCTGGATTTAACATAAAAGGGAAAAATTGAATTCAAATGTTTGATCAATCTATTATGAGCTCTCAATTATAATAAAATGGTGAGTATTATATAATGTTAATTATCATTTTCATGAGATAGAGTAATATATGTGAATAGATTAGTTATAAAAATGTTTTTAAATATACATGCTAAAATTTGTAAAAATATAAAATATAGAGAAATAACTATTTATATATAGTTATATCAGCTCCTGGAAGCTCTATGAGAAAAGGATTATGTCACAATTGTAAAGAAAACCACCTCCTTTTTCACAGACTTTTTATTTTATAATAATATAATATTTTATATTTTAATGAAAATATAATTTTGCAGATATTTTCAAAGTTATTTGTTCTACTATCCCCTTTACAGAAGAAAACTATAGATAGATTATATATTCTATATTATATATATACATTATATATATAATATCACAGTCCCTCAGCCATGACATAGTTCTGGAGTGGGCCTGGGGTTGTAATGCTGACTCTGAGAAATACTTATCTACATAAGATTTTGGAAATATTAACTTTGAGTTACATTTTAGTATCTCTAAAGTAAAGGAACTGAATATGTCTTATGGTAGTCAAAGGGTAAATCCAAAGAAGCTAAGTGGTAAGAGTTGGCATGACAAAATGGTATCACTTGGAAAAGATACAAATTTTTATAAAAACATTATTCATTGAAACATGAGTAAACATTTAAGTGGGAAGAATTTAAGATCATATACCAATCAAAACAATATAATTAATATTCCTTAACTGTGCCATGGTTGCTATATATCCTTTATCAGTATTTACCTCTTTGCCCCTTTCGCAACATTCCTGAAGTCATCATGTATAGAACTATAAACATATATGTACATACATATGGTATTTAGGCATTTGATTCAACCACACACAATTATTGTGTTGTGTAAACAAAATCATTTTGTACCAAATATTCATATGTAGAAATCTTAGCTAGTATGATAACTTGGATGAGATATTGGATGCTGTATCAAGGATGACTTTAAATTACACTAAAAGCTGTTACAACTCAGACTACTCCTGCAGAAGAAATGTTACAGACTTTCTGTGTTTACTTTATCTCTTTACTTAACTTTATGTACACCTGTTTTATATACATACCTCTCAATAACTTTTTAGTCATAAGACATTTATATTATAATAAAGATGTAACCAGCATGTATTAGGGGTCTATGACTTCTCCCCAGAGTCGTTATTTAGGTCATATTGTCTGAGATAGCTCAGATATTATTAAAATAAATAAAATCCATAGAAACATAAAATCCATTAGAAACACCAGGATCCACCTAACGTGCCATGAGCTTATACATCAAAAATCAAACTTATAGCATTGCTCAACAGGCTTGTGCTCTAACACTTGAGAAATATCACTGGTTCTGTTATCTAATTTTCAATTGACCAACTCAATGGTTACCTTCATTATTCACAACTTGTTTTTATTTCCTATTATATAGTCTCTTATAACCATGAAATTACTCCTTAGATACATATTCTAAGAGAAAAACAATTTTTGTTTTATAAAATTGCAATATTGGAAATATTTCAAATAAGAACATTGATAGCATAATAGGGAATCTTTAGTTCTTCTGAAAGGCAAATAATTTAAATTCAATATAAGTTTATATTGGTCTTATTAGTTTCCATCACCAAGGAAAGAGTTCAGCTCACAATCAGGTAAGAAATCTTGTATAAGTTTTTTGGTTTTTTTTTCTTCAGAAAAGTTCTTGCTCTACAGATATGTACTATTTAAAACAAGTGAAATAATTCATATTAAGACAATTATTTGTTGGCTAATAACAGTTTCTTCAGGAAAGTACCTGGAATAATAATTCTTTTTCCTCAAAAAGATAACTCCTTTATTTTTTTCTTAGAAACTGATTTTCTATAAATTTGTTTTAAACTCTTCTTGACATTATTCACAGCTTCAGATATTAGGTATCCTTGTGAATACAGGAATTGAAGGAGTTGAATGAAGAAGGTCAGAGCAGGATGAATGTTAGCTAGTAAGAAAAGCAGAAATATATTTATCTTTTCTTATTTTTAATATCAGGCATGTTAAATAACATATTAACTTTTAATAATTTGTGTTTGAAAAAGGTATATAGTATTAAATATGCTGTTATTTTATATAAAAATAAATTTAGTAATTAAGCACTATATTCTTATCTAAGGATTAAGGAACCTGGAAATAATAATAAATGAGCTCTTATTGAATTTAGTTCTGGTATGTCTGGTTCTGGATTTTCTGTCTAAGCTTTTGGAAATTAAATGGGACAAGACTGTGAAAAGCAAATTAGTTCTTGTTCTGCAAATACCTATTACCCGGTAACTAATAATATAAAGAATGTGAGCCGTATGTATATAACTTAAAATTACAGATTTTAATTAATTAAATAATTGATCAAATATTTATTATAGTTCATTAAATAGAGTTCAATAATATAGTTTATTAAAGTTCAATAAACTTTTAAGGTATTAGTGCCTTACTTTTGTCATTTTAAACATTATATATGTGATTCCATATATCCTAGTGATAAACTACTATAAACTACTACTATAAACAACTATATTGAGTAACTATTCCAATTTCTTATTCATTTACTACCTGGTATTTTATATCTGTGAATCTCAATTCTCTTTGTAATTTTCTTAAAACCTTCCCTTCATCAAATCTTAAACTGAACTCAAAATGACTCCATCATACTAAATATCTTTCTTGGCAATATACCAATTATGTATTTATATCATTCTCACTATATTATAAAAATTTTGAATTACAAGCAGCTATTCATGTGGTTTACCTTTCAGTATGTACTCAACATTGAAGCATTGAGAGTATGAATCTGTGAGTTAGCATCCAAAATCAATTTTAGGGACAGGAGTGGTGGCGCAGTGGTGGGACATTTGCATTGCATGTGGCTGACCTAGGAAAGACGGCAATTTGATCCACCAGTGTCTCATATGGTCCCTCAAGCCAGGAGCAATTTCTGAGTACATAGCCAGGAGTAACCCCTGAGCATCACCAGGTGTTGCCCCAAAACCAAAAGCCAAAAATAAAAAATAAATAAAAATCAATTTTAACATGTACTCTATTGCTGTGCAACTTCTTGTGTTCTCTTATATTTGTTTCTTAGTCATCATATCTATAAATACTGGTCAGATACAAAGATAAGTTTAAAAGTGATACATTTGAAGAGCATTGACTGTAGCAGGATCTTTACTAAACTGAATACCTTTGTCTGTAAATCTAGGACTGAATCTAAGAAAAAATATGCATGCTGTGATTAAAATGAGGACAAGCAAAAATCAAGTTGCTCAAATAATAAAAGCATAGAAAACTTAATGATATAAATTCAATATACGTTTAAAATTACAATTTAAATATAGTATTTATGATATTATCCTAGGAAACATTATTTTTCTGAATATTAATTTTTAGAGAGAACTTTTATAGTATCAGAATTATAGAGATCAACATTTTCTGGATTAAAGTCTCCTCATGTCTTAACTGTCTTCTTTCAATTTAAGAAAATTAATTCATTAAATTATTTCTATTGATATATGCTATGCTTTCTTTGAAATATCATTTTATTTTTATCCCCCATTGATTACAGACAATATGCAAGTGCTAACTTTCTGTAATTAGAAGTGTTGAGAAATACTTATCTAGATGAAGAGTTTTCTTTTCATAGTCGCTTATTACTCTGAAAGTTTAAATACAACAGTGATAATATAGTAGGTAAGGTGCTTGGCTTGGATATGATTGACCCAGGTTTTGATCACCAGTGGAGTAATATCTGGACAAACCCTGACCAAGACCGGGTTTTACCTAGCCCCTAACAACCCAACTGCCCCCAAACAAGACAAAGTACTGTGTTTTGAGATATGGTTTATGAATTTATGGATACATAAGCATTTTTTATTTGGAGAAAATTCATATTTTTTAAATTCATGTGTGTGGAAAATATAAAATAAAATTAAATATTACTGTTCAGCACTTTGAATGTATAAATACTAACTATAGTTGTACTTTTGTAAGATATACTGTCTGATAAATACATGAACCTTGAATAGAACCAAAAGATTGTAGCCAATTTCCATTTTCTGTGACTGAATGTTATACAAATATTCCCTGAGGATTTTAAATACCTTAGCTTTTTCAATTTAAAGTTTTCCATCCAAGATGGATTTAATCATCTTGGAAATACTCTCACTTAATTTTGCCCAAGGCCTTTATTGAAGTAAATAAATGCTTGTTTATAAATGAACCGGTACTTTTATCACACACAAATAATTGCATAAACAATATAAAGTAGCAGGTACTGGAGGGACCATCTCTCATTTGAATCTCAAAGGGTACAAAAATGTCCTGGGAAAAATTCCATGCATTTACCCAGGAAAAGGCATTGAATTTGAAATGTTATCTAATATCACATAGCTTTCATATTGCATGAACTGCACAATTTTTAAGGGTAGTGGGAAAAAAATTTTCTTTTTAAGAATCCATAACAGAAATAGACATTTCATCAGAACAACTAATTTATATAGATACCTTGCAAACCAACCACTAGGATTCTGAAAACAAGCTGAAAAACATATAGTTAAATCAGAGCTGCATTTATATAACTATCTTACACAAGCGTAATAACTGGATTATGCTTTAAACTTCTTATTGAGAAGCTCAACTCAGTTGCACAGTTTTAAGGTTAAGACTTTGTAAAAAAATATCCTTAATATGTACTATAACAAACAATAACAAACTATGGTTTCCAGGATTTACATGACAAGGACAGAAGGGAACTAGGTCCTGCTACAAGAGTTGTGTCCCAGGCCAGAGAGCATATTACTCCACTGATCAAAGGTAAATACTCTAAAATGGCATTTAAAGTTTATATAATATCTAATATAAAAGAAAGGTGCATGCTAATAGCTACTAATTAGATGGGTGAGTTGAAAGAGTACTATAACTGTTAATGGCTGGGCAATGGGTTTGATGGTATGTAATTGCTATTATCCATCCAGAGGAATCAATCCTTAGTCGCCAGTCTCTGGGTATTTAGAAGTTCATTTTAGGGATGACTTTCAGGATCAAGATACACAAGGAATATTTTTTGTAAGAGGTTGCCTAGTTATTATGCTTTAAACTTTTCCTGTAAAGCTGAACTAAGGAAAACAGCTTACATAGCCAAAAGGCTTCTTTAAAAGTCTTTACTGTTTTTTTTATTTTTATTTACCTATCTACTTTTTGTCGCTTTCTTTGTTTTGGTGTGGTTATTGAAGTTGTTGTCCCCATTTATATTTATATTGTTTTTTTTCTTGTTCTCTTTTCTTTATTTAGGTGCTCCACCATTTTTTTTAACTCAAGACCATGGCTTTTTTTGTGGTGCCTATCGTTATCACTGGAGTGCTCACTGGATATTTGACAATTCTTTTTGTACTGTTGCGGTGTTTCACCTTATTTTTCTCCTTCATCTCTCAAACCGACGATGAGAGCCTCTAGAAGGATTCCACCCATTTTCAGCATATTAGACTTTTACCCCAGTGCACTACTTTTTTCTTCTTCAAATAAAACAACATAACTTGAACTATGTAGTCTTTTCTCCCAGTTAGAGGGGGAAATAAGGGAGGCACCAAGACCAAGACTTCTAAGTAGTAAGCTAGGTACAGAGGGGATCACATATTTTCGAAGCCTCTGGTGTGAGGGAGGAGGCTATGGGAGGTAGGATGAACAAGGAGGGGTAGGGAAGACAAATCGGTGATGGTAACCCCCCTGATTTTATGTAAATATGTACCCATAATATTATTGTCAACAATATGTAAACCACTACGATCAAAATAAAAATTATATTTAAAAAAATAAATAGTGGGAGGATAAAAAATGTCTTTACTGTTGAGCTTAAAACAGAAGTCTGAATTTATGATCTGGACAGTCACGTTGATGAGGTATCGCATAAAGGAGAAATTGGGAACAATTTGGAATTTTGCAACTCAGTTCTAAGAAGATAAGTAAATGACTGATTAGGTCACCAGAATTGGTACTTTATAGTATACATTAGTATAAAGTAATAGATACAAATATTATCTATACTGTTACTACTGTTTTATGCTAAATCACATACCTCAATGTATAATATAGAATAGTAAGAGTTGTCTTTTGACTTAATGAAAGCAGCTGATGATTGTTAGATTTTGGATACAGACAATGAAAAATAACTCCTGTTTTAAAGCCAGACTGTCTGGGAGTTGGACCATGACTAAATTCCTGATTGATAGGACATGTCAATAGATCTATCTAGTTTGGGGAAGCTAAAAAAAAGAAAAGAGAGTCTCAGACCTTGTTGATAATTATTTGTGACTACTTCCTTTCAGTGAAGTAATTTATTACTTCCTCTTCAACTAAGAGATAAGATCTGATGATTTAGTACATGTGTTACCATATCAGAGAGAATGAGATACGTGATACTAAAGAAGAACAGAGCAATGAATCAAGTTAAAGTCACCTAAGTGGGATTTAGAAAAAAAATGGTATGTACTGTGACAAGGGCCCCTAAGTAAAAGATATTTATAAACTGCAACATTTTTCACATATTATAGAGAAAATGAGCAAGGGTATGATAGAAATATTTAAGAAGTAAATTCAGTTGATTATTATGTCCATAAACATTGTGATGTATAAACCTATGTGTAAAATGGAAAATTTAGAATATCAAGAATATTTTCTTACCTTTGCTAAAATTATTGAGTACAAATAATACATATATTTTCTGTAACTATCAGACTCAAAAACTGAGCTACAATAATAGGAAATTATTTTACTACACCAGGTTATTTATTATGCATAACCAAGTGGCTAAATTCCCACAAACATATATTTGCAGATATCAAAAAGAATAGATAAAAATTATTTTAGATTAAATTGGGTAGTATTTAGACTGATACTATGTTAAAGTAGACTAGGTGTCAGGTAGAAATGATGGAAGAAATCCAAAATAAGAAGAATTAGTTTGGAAGATTTATATATTACATATACATATATGTGTGGGATATATAATTAAATACATATAATTTATTCATTTTTCTCTAATAAATATAATACATAAAATATAATAATTAGACCTTCTGCTTTATTACTAAAATTTACAATTTAATATTAAAATTACAGAAATTAATACCTCTTTTTCCAGGGACAGTATAATTATTATCACAAGAAATATCATAGAAACATAGGTTTCTCTTTACAACATTATCTCCTTCAATTTAAAGAGTGGAATTAAAATTTTAGATAGATAGATAGATAAATTTTATACATATACTTTGATTAATGAGCAATCAAATTTGCCTTAAATATTGAGAAAAGTATATACCATGTACTTTCTTCTCAATTTAAAAGGTAAAATCAGAATTATACATTTTCTGATACAGCTCTTATAATCCTGCAAGATAAACATTTTAACAAGCTCTGTTCTTTTGATATACACATTACTCATCAACTCAGTCTCCTGTTCTCCTGATAAATGGTTTCAGGTCACAATCGGGCATCAACTCAGTTAGGAGGTGAGGCTACTCCCCCAAACAACATGATTTTATAACCTTTCCAGTGACACTGCTTAGGGTTGCTAAGTATCCTGAAAGGTTACTTTTCCTCCTACATATTCTAACGTGACATTTCATGTTATCACAACACTATCAGTACCATGAATTCAAGATTTGTTTGTTTTATCTTAGTTCATACTTGTAATGCTCTGAAGTATTTTGGAAATATTGAAGCTTCAGATTCTTCTGCAGGCTTAAGGAATGACATGTACCTTGGCTGAACTCAAATAAAATCTACATTTATCACTGTTTTACTGCATCCGTTTATTTCTATTGGTTTCTCTTATGAGCATGAATTTTCTTTGATCTTCCCATATATTATAGCCACACTAAAATTTATGACTACGAGCCTCAATCTTTTTCCAAGAAAACATACATGACAATTTTTATTTTATTCTATAGGAACAAAAAATAAATCATTCTAGGTATTTGACCTTAGTTGCTTTTTTGTTTAGAATTTTCAAAAAGTTCTATCAAATTTTTCTAAAATCATTTACCAAAAAGAGAAGAAAAACTATTATTTAAATTTTCTTTTCATTTTCCAGAATTTTTGAAGTTCTAGAACCATGAGATATACTATAAACATTATTATTAACATTAATATAAACATTATTTCATTATAAACATTATTTTCTATAAACATTATTATCAACATATTATTATTAACATTATTATTTTACTATAAACACTATTATGTTATTATAAACATTATTTTCTTTTTACATAGAAATACTTATTTGAAAAATCAACATGTATTATTATTTATCCATCCCAACAAATTACTTTTCATAACATGTATCACAGTTCATCTTTTAAATACAAAGCCTTGAAAAGTAACTCATGATAAGAGGATATAGATACATATTACTTGAATATGACCATCTTTCTTAAAAATTGGAATTTGTCGTTTTTTGCAACAAATCTCATTTTAACAGCTTTATTGTTTAATATTTTCTGTTTTTATTTTTTCAGTCACAGAAACTCACAAAACCACTGCTACCAGGATTTCCTCTATCATTTGTTTCTCGGAAAAATTCACTTTTGTATCCACAGTTCTGCATTTGCTCCAGTGAATTTTATAGTACAGGATATGCCACAAAATATGCTTCAGGACTTGAACTGTATCTTACAAACAGAGAATGGTGAAACAAAGCGCTACTTGTTATTTGACAATATGACAAGCAGACAAGTAAATCTGAGCATCTTTTTCCTCATCTTAATGATTCCAATTAACTTAATTTTGAATTATTTTATTTTATTTTGAATTATCATTTATTTAAGATTAATTTACGTTCTGTATTTTGGCATCCAATATAAGTTCCAGTGATGAAGAAATGAAGAACCTGTCTCATATCTGAAAATTTTTACAGGCAAAAAAATCATAGAGGGTGAGAACTGGTAGGGTTTATTATATTAGAAGAAATTATTTTGCAGTTACTACTTGTCAGTTCAACTTAGGACAAGAGTCTTGCTTTCTGATAGAACCTTTCAGCAGTCAGTGGTGGTATCTAAGTGGTGATGCTTACTTATAGTTGATATATACTATAAGCCTAGCCAGGGATCAGTCTTCTCAGCAGTCACAATTATAGCAATTGCTTTTAAACTCACTGAAGGTCTTCCATGATATTCTAATCTTCCTCATTGAACTTATCTGAAATAAACTTCTATGGAGTGCCACAGAGATTCATCCTACTGGCTCTTTAAATAGTAGAGTCTTTATCAGCTCATTCAAAAACAATTCCCTTAAGTATCTTTTTAACACACCTTAGTATAATGTTTGGTAAACACACAACCAAGAAACAATGCAATCAGAACCCCCAAATTTACTTAAATATAATATTATTTTACATACAACAAATTCTCATAATTCCAAAGGGTTTCTGATAACTGTTTTACATGCACTCAATTTTAAAATTGGATCACAGAAAATATCACTTAATTCTGTCCTGAAATAAACTGATGCTAAATCTGATACGGACAGCTCAATCATTCAAAAACAGAAACTGAAACAATTGTGTGTGGTAGACAGTGATTCATTATGTATGAAACTAATGTTATTTTCTATGAGAGAACTGACAATACATTTGTTTAAATGTTAGTTTTCTATATGATGACAGTAATCTTACTATCGGCAGTTCTTAGAAATTCTCCCTGCTAGGAAACAGGAAGAAATAAGACTAAGCAATGTAGTCAACAACAATAATTACCATTTAGTATCTATTGCTCAAACTTTGTATATGTATTATTTAAGTTAATCCTCATCATCTTTTATAGACTCAGTAAATCATTGTAGCAATTTAACACTATTGATCTGAGTCTAGAATGGAAATACTAGATTTCACCATTCGTCTTCCAACTGGTATGTGGGGGTCACTGAACGGGGGAGCTAGCCGACAGGCCCCTGTACTGTTCAGGGAGATGGGACCCTCAAGCTGTACCAGGCCTTCAGGGCAAGACTGGGCAGCTGGGTCTCTGGGGATGTGGGGGAAGGGAAACTAGACTCTTCCATGGCCATAAATGGGGCTATGAGGTGGACTCCCTTGCAGGGGGCTCGTTTCTCACTGGTCCTCATTTTCAAACTTCGTGTGCCCACGCGACAACTATACTTTTTAACCATCATTCCACAATGCTCATAATTTTAGATGTTTCTAGGAAAGGAAATAGAATGCTCAAGAGGATAATACTCGAATAGATCTCTAAAGTCTGTCTATATGTGGGCGTGAGTTTCTATACAGTGGTCTTCTCTCAGATTGTCAAATCTAAACGGTAAACAATTCATATCTATAGTGTATATAGCCTTTCTTATATATTACCCCTACCCCACTTCAGAATCCCTCTATCCTCTCATCCCCCCAATCCTGATCCATTATCCCTCCTTATTTAACCCTCTTTACCCTCAGTTCTTAACTCATTAGTCACCAAAACCAATCTCCTGCCCCAACAAACCACCACCCAGTTCCCACATCTCGTGCCCTGGCAAGAAACACAACCAAACACCTGCTGACTCATGCTATGTGGCCCTTCTCACCCCCCTCAAAACATGGACTGTTGCATGATAACGGATTCAGCTTCAGAAACACCCCCAAATGAAGGACACTACCTGAGCCTTTAATACTGCAAATCATGTCTCAAATTTAAGACCAAGGTATGCGATTAAAAAGTGCCTTGTATTTCACCCCCACAATAATATCTCAAAAGACTTAATTGGGAGGCCTGTATGGACTTCGTATGTTTAATATTTTTATAATAATGCATCTTAGGATGTTTATTCCTAAATATAAAGCTAGCCTCCTCCATCACTTTTTTCTTCAATTACTTTTTTAATTAAGTTTTCTATTATATATATATATGTAATATATAGACATATTTTCTTTATTCTCATCTGTTTTGGTTCTGCTTGGTATGAAAACCGAGAAGAAAAAGTCTTGCCTGGGATAAAAGCTCAGGTCAAAACCAGAGCACAGAAACTGTAGCCTATCATTCTTACCCACAATAGCACCAGCAATTCAATATGACACCATGCACTTTTGTATAGGCACAGTAAAAAAGGGGAAACTATATACACAGAAACACGATCTTATCTTCTAGGGATAAGAATTCATACTTTTTATAACACAAGGGCGCCTCCCACCCTGAACATGTGTTATGTGGACACAACTCAGTCTCCATGAGATTTGACAGGGTTTTCCCAACCCCGAACCCCAGATCCCAGACATAGAACTAATATAGTTCCCTGCAACAACACCAGGAACCAAACTCCACTGGGAAATTTCTAACACCACCCTGGCACCAACTTGCACCAGTTCTGCTATGACATCCTTACAACGAGGAAATGACAACTTGATCTAAGAGCAGGTTGTTCTATCACATCACCTAACAGTAAGTGGAAATCTGAAGACATGTCATCCATTGATCTGTGCAAAAACCAAGAGCGCTAACTACAGGAGACTGACTTTGACAATAATGACTGGGTAGAACTTATCCTGGGACCAATAAGGAAAACCATACCCTAGACTTTAGCCTAGGACTTGTACAAAAATCAAGATCTCTAATTATAGAGGTTCAACTTTGACAACAGAGACTGGGAAGAACTTTTGGAACCATAATGAAGACTATCGTAAGCTTCAGCCTAGGATCTGAGCAAAAACCAAGACCACTTATTACAGAAGACTGATTACAACAACAATGATGGAACAGAACTTCTAGAACCATAAACACTCTATCCTAGACTTTGTCCTATGACCTGTGAAAATACCAAGATCTCTAGCTACAGAGGCCTGATTTTATCATCCACAACTGAGCAGAAAATTTCCTGGCACCACAAAGAAGATCTTGGTTGTGGTAATGATCATGTATGGTGCCAGTAGCTTTCCCATGGCAGTATGCTTCGAGGGCAGAGAAACCCTTAATCTCTTAGGCCAAGGGAATTCTCTTTCTTACTTCCCCAATACTTACTGCGCCTGTACAGTACAGGGGGCGAGGAACAAAACCTTGCCACACCAGCACTCCTCTTTTTCTTTCTCTTCTTTGTCTTTATTACTTTTCCTCATTTTCTTCCTTTTTTTCTTTCTTTTTCACTTTTGTGGTTATTATTTGGTGATTTTTTTTTTTTTTTGCTGCTGGGTGCTTTTAATTCTTTTGGTAGTTCCTATCTTTTTTTTTTTTTTTTTTTTTTGGTAAAAACTGCTGGGTTTTCTTTTTTTGTTGTTATGTTTTTCTTCTTCTTTTTTTGTTGTCTTCTAGCAAAACCACACAACTTGAATCATCTTAGTCTGCCTCATAAATTGATGGGGAAAATAAAAATGAACAGTACCAGAACCAAACAGCCATATGAACATTGAGTGGAATTAAAAAACGATCCAACTTAAACATCAAGCCTAAAGTCAACAACAAAATCGATTCCCTATCTACAAGCTATACACAAAGGGGAACAGTTTCACTAGCACTCAGGGGACAAAGGGGAGATATGGGACACATGCTGGGAAAAGGGGTGGAGGCAGGATAACCCTGGTGGTGGGAATGGCCCATATTCATTGTCACTATGTATCTTAAATAATACTATGAAAGATGTGTTATTAATTCTTTTGTCACAATAAAAATTATTATAAAAATAGAATGAAAATACTTGAGGTATTTTACAAGAGTATATAGATTTGACTAAAGGCTGAAATTTTCTGATGTGTCAAGCTACAAATATAAATTTGAAATACCAATCATTCCTTTCTCTCCCTTCTCTCTTTCTATCACTCCCTTCCTTTATCTCTCCCTCCCTTCCTTCCTCTCTCCCTTCCTCACTCCTTTCCTTCCTTTCTCTCTCCCTTCCACCCTTCGTCCCTCCCTTCTTTTCTCCCTCCCTCCCTCCCTCCCTTCATTCCTCATTCCTTCCTCTCTCCCTCCACCCTTCCTCCCTCCCTCTCTTCTTTCCTTCCTTTCCTTCCTTCCTTGCTTCCTTGCTTCCTTCCTTCCTTTCTCTCTCCCTTCCACCCTTTTCCCCTCCCTTCCTTTTTTCCTCCCTCCCTCCCTCCCTCCTTCCCTCTCTCCCTCCCTCTCTCCCTCCCTTTCTTCCTCATTCCTTCCTCTCTCCCTTACTTTCTCCCTCCTCCCTTCCTCCCTTCCTTCCTCCCTCCCTCCTTTCTTCCTTCCCTTCATCCCTCCCTCCCTCCCTCCCTCACTTCCTTCCTTCCTTCCTTCCTTCCTTCCTTCTTTCCTTCCTTCCTTCCTTCCTTCCTTCCTTCCTTCCTTCCTTCCTTCCTTCCTTCCTTCCTTCCTTCCTTCCTTCCTTCCTTCCTTCCTTCCTTCCTTCCTTCTTTCATCCTTCCTTCCCTCTTCACTGACTTACTCAGGGTCAGGGATGACCCCCCAAAAAATTATAGTATGTAACCCACAAACTTTTTCAGAAATGTGGCAACGCAAGTCAGATAAAGAATAGATTTTATGTTTGCTACTAAGAATATGCTTCCCTTCTAAGACTGTGCTGCCCCTATTTTTCTACTATATCATTTATCTAGGCTGATTTTGTTTTACAAAATTAATAGCTCATAATAAATTTAAAACAATATTTAAAAAAGCAAAGCACCTGCTTCAAAAAACTCTTGAGAGTAAGAATAACATATAAAACAAAATTTAAGTTGTAAGATTCTAATGACTAATCCATAGGATTCATATGCGGGAGATAGATGTAAATTTCTAGAAGAAAATTAAATTTTACTTAAATATCTTGAAAGCGATATTTGCTTTACTATTATTTTGTTCTGGAGCCATATATGACTGTGCTCAGGGCTTATACTTAAGTCTACACTTAGGGAGTATTACTGATAACTTGGAGGATATAGGGTTCAGGGGATTGAAAACAGGTAGGCTGCATATAACGCAGGTGTATCTTGTACAGACAAGTGTGTTTCAGTCCCATGGAAGCTATTTTTTCTAGTTTCTAAATATAAATTTTGAAGAAATTAGTTAACATATTCCTTATATGTCTAACTCACAACTATAATTCTTCTACTACTTATAGAAAAATTATTATTTAAATTTGGCTTTTGAGATAACACCTCTTATAAGTACACATAAAAAAGAGCAGAAACAGCTAGAGCTGGAGGAATATGGTTAAAAAAGTTCAATTCACTTTTGGTGGAAATTTTGTCTGTCTGGTTCACAAAAAAGTAGGGTTAGTCCCAGTAAGTCTATCCTGAGTCCGAACATGACATTTTAAAAATATTTTGACCCTATATTCATTGCATAAATATTCACAATAGCCATGATCTAAAAACAATTCTAATGCTCAGTAGTAGAAGAGTGACTAAAGTAACACACACAAACACACACATGTAATTCAACTACAGGAAAAGAAATTAAATCATATAACCCATTACACATACAGAGTAAATCGTGTAAGATAGAGAGGAACAAAATGCAATGATCTCAATCATATATTAAATATAAAGGGAAACAGTAAATTAATAATTATAAAAATAATAAAAATGTAAACATTGCTTAAAAACTTAAAAAACTAATTGTTATATCCTATAGTTTATAAAAATTTAAACACCTATCAGTATAAGTGGTCTGATATTAGGATATGTACTACAAAAGTTATTTATTTTATAAGATAAAATATAAATACTCGAGGCCGGAGAGGTGGTGCTAGAGGTAAGGCATCTGCCTTGCAAGTGCTAGGATGGACTGCAGTTTGATCCACCTGGTGTCCCATATGGTCCCCCAAGCTAGGGTCGATTTCTGAGTGCATAGCCAGGAGTAACCCCTGAGTGTCAAACAGGTGTGGCCCAAACAACAAGAACAACAACAGCAAGAACAACAACAACAAATATATATAAATATATAAATACTCAAACTAAATTAAAAATCAGTAATGTGTTTTACATTTTTTGTCACGTCTTAATCAAGCAACATCTAAGGACTGCCCTTTAATGAACTGCATGCAGTATTGTATTTTTCTTGTTTGTTTTTGCTTTGGGGACAAAGCCAGAATTACTCAGAGATTACTCATGGCTTTGAGCACAGAAATCACTTTTCGCATGTTCAGGAACCATATAATATACCAAGGATCAAACATGGATTGGCCGTGTGCAAGCCAAATGCCCTACCTGCAGTACTATCATTCTAGATTATCTATTTTTAATAAATAATACAAATATTATTCCATGAATAAGTTCAATGGTTGAATAATTTTATGATTCAAATGTGTAGATTCTTTTTCTTTACCTGACACAATCCACCATTTTCATTACAGTATATTTCAGTGTCCCAAATATCACAGTTAGAATTATAAGACAGATATACTTTGTCATTTCTTACCTTATTTGTATAAATCTCTGTTTCATAAACCTATAATTTTCATATAGCTTTATTTCACTGATTTATCTTTTTAAAAACCATTTCTCATTCATTATTCACAAGTCCATACAATGTACAAATATAAGAGCTAGGAGTTCTTAATTTATCGCACTGCTTCAGAAAGTTGTTCTCTTATATATAATATTTCAAAAAAGATGAACTACATTGGGAAGAAAAACTATCATACTCTCATTATATGTAGCATTCATAAATTCTTTTTCTTGATAACCTTTCAGACAAATTTTATCAAAGAAAATTATGGTTAAAATCTTAACTCTTGGGGCCAGGAAGGTGGCACTAGAGGTAAGGTGTCTGCCTTGCAAGCATTAGCGTAGGATGGAACGTGGTTCTAATCCCCCGGTGTCCCATATGGTCCCCCCAAGCCAGGGGCGATTTCTGAGCGCATAGCCAGGAGTAACTCCTGAGCGTCAAATGTGTGTGGTCCAAAAACCAAAAAAAAAAAAAAAAAAAATCCTAACTCTCTGCATAGTATTTGCATTTTTTAATTAACCACATAAAATATGCAAAAAACTGTGTAATATTAGTGTTTTTCATATCAATTCAATGAATGGTGACAAAAAGGAATAGAAAGTTCATCATGGTCATAATATTTATTTCAGAAAGCCTAACATATTTTGTAAACAAATAAAAATACCTACATTTCTTTCTAAAAAACACAGCTAACTACCCAAATCATATCTTTTTTTTTTTTTTTTTTTTTTTGGTTTTCCAGCCATACCCAGTGACACTCAGGGGTTACTCCTGGCTCTGCCTCTGGCTTGGGGAATCATATAGAATGCCAGGGGATTGAGCCAAGGTCCTTCCTAGGTTATCACAGGCAAGGCAGATGCCTACCCCTTTTCCACTGCTCCAGCCACCCCAAATTATATCTTGTAGTAGTTGATAGTCTATTATTTGAAATATACGTACTCTACTTTGAGAGCTATTAGTAGAGAAGAGGTAAAATCTGCCAGATAATGAGGGACACATCAGACTTTTCCTTAAAATGCATATTTATTTCTAAGTATCACCAAGTTCCTCTTAAATACTTTTCTATCAATATTTTATATTCATATTTATATATATCAGTATTTTATATGAGTATTTTATAAAGATTAGGAAATTTATTTACTTCCTTAGCATTTAGATAGAAAGAACCACCAACAGGGGTAGTTCCTGAGTTCGGAGTCCTGTGTGGCCTTAAATCAAACTAAGAAAAAAAAATGGAACTAAAATAATGACAAAACAATTAATACAGAATGATTAAAAATCTTCAACTATAGAAACATAATTGAAATAAACTAAGCAAATAGTTCTAGCAAAGTGGGTTTCAACATGCTGCAGATGGTAAATTGTGTACTAATGAAAATAAAAGCCTGTTCTCTATTTTTTAAAGGCTATTCAAAATGATAGAAATCCTAAAACAAACACTGGTTCCTTTTTACACTAGACATATCACAGAATTACCTGTTGCCCAGATATTAACCATGATAAACTGTGGCCTCTGTTTCAAATCATTATTCTTTTTTTCTTTTAAGATTAATTTTTCCATTTCTTCTGGGGGGGAGGGGTCACACAGGGCAGAGTTCAGAAATTATTCCTGGCTCTGTGCTCAGAAATCACTCCTGGCAGGCATTGGACAATATGGGATGCTGAGATTCAAACCACCATTGGTCCTGGGTCTGCTTGCAAGGCAAATGCCATACCACTGTGCCATCTCTCCGGTTCCTCAAAACATTATTCTTGATTTCCTCTCTCTTACACATAAAATAAACAAAATTCTTCAAAATAAAAATTTAAATTTTAGTTATAATTAATTCTACATTTTATCATTGATATTAAGCCAAATTTAATGAATCATTTTATAATTTACTTAAACTTTTTACTTGGAGGAAACCAAAATGTATTCAGAAAAAGCAATTCAGAAAATATTTCAAGGTAGTTAGGAAAGTTATAAAAGTTTAAACATATGCATTGGCTAGAGTAAATCAACTAGATGGCTATCTCTCAAGTAACATTATATTACCTGACAACATCAGTGGCCTGAGCAATCAGGTTTGCGTATGAAGTTGATGAGGGAATTGAAACCTTATCTCAGATAATCTATATATTAACTAACTACTGTGGCTCATTTTTAGGATATATTATTAGTTTTTGAAAGCTGTACATAGATATGAAATAACAAAACCTCATTGACACCACTAGGGTGGAATATTAATGTTTTTTATTTTAAGCCACAAAAAACACTCAACTTTTATATCATGTTGGGTGAATATAGTTGGAAATAATAGGAAAGATAATTATCACACACTCATGTGTAGAATTCAAAGATACATATAAAGGGGATTTAAGTGGTCAAAGGCAACAGATCTGAGTTTATGATAAGGGTGGGAAGATGAAGGGAATTGAAGATGTGGGAATTTGGGGACCTTTGTAGAGGGACATGGATACTCTGGTACTACTGGAATTATGTATACATGAAACTATCATTAAAAGTACTATAACTCGTAGTACTCAAATAAAGATTAAAAAGAGGATTAAACCCAATATTAATTCACTATCAAATTAGTGTTTTTAATCTTGCTAATGATTATTTTTTCCATGTAAAGAATTCAAAATGATAATACAAATGAATCTAAGGAACTTAAATTTAAAATGTTTACCTTTTTAAAATTGAACCAATTGTGAATAAGATAGGTCATGAGATTGCTACAATGACAGTAGCAGTTAAGTCCCTTAAATTGAAAATATTTATCAGCCAAAAGTTTAATATGAATTTAATTTGGATGCTTGCTAAACTTCATAAGGAGAAAAAGAAAAATTCTGGATGGATATAAATCATGTATTTTGATGAAAAAAGTTACTTTCAGTAATGGGATTGGCAAGTTTAGTTCATGGATTCTAGTAGTTAAAGCCTAAGTTTCCCTGCAGTTCATTCAGAATGTCAGGCATCAGTGTTCTCACTTTTGTGGAATTCTAATTTGGGTTACAAAATGAATTATGTTTTTATTGCTCCCATGTTAGGAAGCATGGGAGAATGCATTTTGTCATGTATAGAGGGTGTCCTAAAAATATCTCTTCTCCAGAAGTAAATAGGATCCTGTCATAAGTAGCAGAGTTTTTATCATGAAGTTGATAAAAATTGGAGAAAAACAGTAGGAACAAAGAAAAGTCTTCAGGTCTTTCAAAGTAGAAAAAAGTCAAATTTAAATTTCCACAACACCCCTTCAAAAACCCAAGGTTTTTTATTCTCAAATTTAGTGGTCAAATGAGTAAAAAAAAAAATGTAGAAAATATTCAGCTGCGGTATTCACTTTTGGCCCAAAGTAAATAATCAGTGAACAGAAATTTCTTTTCCATGTATTAGTGGCTTTAAGCATATATGTAGTTTTAATCAAGAGCATGTGAGAGAGTTTGATGTGGCCCTTAGAGCTGAAGCCAACACCACTGCGGTTCTGGATTCTGATGAAGTAGCCACCACTGACAGCTTCCACCATCGTGTCTAACAGGAACAAATTATTTCACCTTATTGAATATTATTTACTCAAAGCCATAGCATTACATAAGCAATAATTACTTAAAATATATCCTGGCTTATATAATCTAATTTATACCATTCAGGATAAAGTACATTGATTCTCAACACTTGTATTCTTTAAGTCAATGTCAATAACTTGAACTTGAAATGTGTTATAAGAGCTCTTTATTTCTTCCACAATAAAGCTGCATTTTCAAAAATTTGCAAAAATCAAATCATTCAGAAAACAGTAGATATCATTGCAGGGAAGTTACTCCATAATCCAAAATGTCTTTTGTTTCATAGAAGAGAATGACTAAAGGTTAGGTGGGGGCTGCCTTTTGCAAGAGACATTTACATTTACAAAGCACATGCATAGGCTATACTGAGAAGAATCTCCTTAGCTCTGAAAGAAGCCAGAATTAAAATCTACATAATAATAGGCATTTTATGGGCCTTTCTATTCTGTCTCAATAACCATTTGTATCTTATTTGAATTATTTATATGGTGTCTGATTCCTTGTGAGCCAATTAATTTTACTCTCTCATCTATCAAGGAGACATTCACATTATTAAACCTCTTTTTACTTTTGTTTTATTTCTCCATATCAATCTGTGTGGTGCTTGTTTGATTATTTGCCAAGATAAAGAATTAAAGTAACGGAGTTTCCTTTGAGCCCCAATACTTCAAAGACTTCCATGATCAGTCAACATTTTTTAAGCTAAGTAAAATAGGGACTATAAGAAGAGAGAGAAAGAGAGAAAGAGGCATGGTCAAGAGCAAACACAGAAGTCTGCAGAGGAGAGAGCTATCAATTAACTCTACATAGAACAATTTATAATTCTCAGATATTTATTTATTTTGATTCCTTTAATATGTAATCCTTGAGTAGCTATACTGCTACCCCAAATTAAATGGTAGTGATAAAGCTAAAAAATAAAACCGCTTTTGTCCAAAGTGTCCATAAAATATACGTATGTATGTATGTATATATATATATATAAAATAGAAATATTTGTTATATAATCTTAGGTTCCATTTCTAACACAGTGATTCTAAAACACTTGGAATTTCCTAAGTAACAAGAGGTATAAAGGTGACTTTTGTTAAATTTATTACTACATAATTTTCTGATGCCATCTAAGGATTCCAGTTACTTTTTCAGAGAACAAAGCTTTTGATTAGAGGATTAAGATGGGGAGAGGATTTGGTAGCTATAGCAACTGCCAAGTGACCACTGATTAAGATCAAATTTAGCCTGCCATGTAACAGTCTTCTGATAAAGATAAGAATAGAAAATACCCTTGGGCATAGAAGCTCTGTTTGAATATAAAAGAAGAGAAAGCATAAAAGTATCTTCACTGGGGCCTGAGCAATAGTAAGATCACAGTTTGCCTGGCCATCCCACTTGGGATGCTGGATGATATATAATGTTGTCCCTGAGCCTACCAAGAGTAATTTCAGCGCGCAGAACAAGGAGTAACCCAAGAGTACCACTGAGAGTGCTTCCAAAACAAAACAAAACAAAACAAAACAAAACAAAACTCACCCAGCTTTTAGAGGCTCTATTTTCTCAACTAAAGATGCCACTTATTGAAAAGCTAATAACAGAAAGGTTCCAAGATTTCCTGACTTTCACAGAGCTGATGGCTCCAAAAATGTTCCTAGTTTGTTTTCAATAAAAGCACTGAGTGTTCAGAAACAACCAGAATATTAATACATTTATCTACATTTGGCCACAAAACTTGTTGTTGCCCCAGTAGCCAATGGAAGCCTCCATACATCTATCTATAACCAAGTTATTTTGAAGGAAGCACAGAACTAACTACCTGGGTTGTAACTGAAGTAGAAAGATTGGGCAGGTAGCAGTTGTGGACCAGGATCCTTAACTTGTTAAAATATGAAGTATTACTAGTTAATAACACCAGAGATCACTGGTTGTTGCAAACTCCAATAGTGGGTGCCCTAAATTTTACTTGTTACGGTGGGACATCTCTCTCATGATCCAGTTTTATTATGTGCACCCAGAAGCTTTGATATGTTGGGGTGGCAAAACATAAATACACATAAATATATTATATCATTACAAGAATGTTAAATGCTAGCAAAGACAAGTAAAATACATGCCAGTGATACATAATTTACTACTCGATTCCAGTCAAGTTTGAGGTTCCTGAATACAAACTTGAGTCCCAGAGATATCAGGAGCACAACCTAAAACATGATCTCTTGTCCCACCCCCACATCCCCCACCTGCAACATTTCCCCTGCCTAATTTTGGACAATGCACTTTATATCATACAGAGAGGCCAACAAATTGTGGTCATGGGTGACCAGTCAGGTCTGGGAGTGACTGACCAAGTCAGGATTCTAGTTTGGGGGAGGAGAGTAAGTGACAGGAATCTTGTTTGAGGAGCACAGTGAATCCTGAGTTCTAACAGTGAAGCCCAGTTTCTCTTGACACTTTAATACCCTACATTTCACCCCCTAAAAGTACAGGCTATAGGAGTACAGGGGTCCTACTGCTTCCAAGTCTATCTTGTAAACCCACAATTGACCCCCTCCAATTGGTTTTATACATGAAATCAACATTACACACCAAATGAAATGGTATACCCATCCTGACACTGGAATCTTCTTTATGTCCATGCTGAAGGGGAGAGAAAATAAAAAGAAAATTAAAATGCAAAAGCAAAGATTACAAGATGAAATCTATATACCTATATTATGAAAATTAATGTAAAAGATATCAAGCAATCTTGTCTAAAGTGCATAGGAGAAATTGAAGAAAATAACATATAAAACGGAAGAAACTTTAACTCACACAGACTGTAAATCAGGCATCAAAGAAAGAAAGTGGGAGTTTGTTTTATGCTTGGTAGAGTTAAGGTAATACAAAACTACTAAAAGTACATATTCAGAAGTTTTTCAGGAAACCTATGAATATTTATACAGGGCAAAGCGGGCATGCAGAGTTAATAAATATATATCATACATATATATATTTAAATGGTAGATAAACAGCTTCAAGAGAATGTCACTGTAAATAGTGGGTCACTAGTGCACCCTCAATACTAACGAGCCTACATCAACCTCCATGGCTCTGGTGTGTTTATGTACAAAGGTGTCTATAAAATGGTCTTGGCTCCAATCAACTTCAGTGATTTTAAATTTGTAGTTCTTTCGAGGGAAGTATAGTAACATCCTTTAAATCTGAAAACTCAGACTAGTCGTTTTATCTTATTCTATTATTTATTTATTTAGTTTTATTTATTTGAGTAGGGATGGGATGGTTTGGCTACACTCAGTTAGTTTTAGGCATTATAACCCTTGGCAGTGCTCAGGAGACCATAAAAGATGCAAAGATTCAATTAATACCAGAGCCAGTCACATATATGGCAAACACCACAATTCCTGTATCTCTCAGGCCCTATTTTAGCTTTTTTATTTGCTTGTTTGTTTGTTTGTTTGTTATGCGGTCAAACCCTGTGACACTCAGAGATTACTCCTGGCTCTGCACTCATAAATTACTCCTGGCAGTTAGGCATACTATATTTTAGCTTTCTTAACCCCAGAGAGTGTTTCTAAGTTTTGGGGAGAGGGACAACAAGGGCACAAAGTTTCAAAAACTTTTTATAATTATACTCTAACCACGAAAAAATACTTACCTTTTAATGTTATTTTGAATAGACTTTTCCACCGCTTTTTTATCTTTAAAAATTATTATTTTTGTTGTATTTGTATTATTATTGATATTTTTGTGGGGACACCATGATTTAAAAACTGTAATTAATAGGTATTCATGCATAAAATATTCCAGCACAGCAATGTCCACCTAGGTAACAGTCCTAGGTAATGGTGATTTTGTACAAACTTCTAGCCTTATTTTATATATTTTTAAAGACTTTTTAGCTTCTTCTAGTGTCTCTGCTACATATAGCCTCATATCTCAGTAGTACTAGAAATCTTGTTGGAGTTCATATTCATGACTGTCTCAGTTTACTCAGTCTACTGAGCTCATATTCCTTTTTTGGCGACTGGTGGACAATACTACTTTGAGTCATGACTGTGATAACACTTGCTAACTAATGGTTGACAACACTTAAATTCTCTAAAATAGATGGCTAAAGTTGCAAACAAAATATTAAACAGGTAAAAACTTTTTCTGTTAAATTTGATCTTGAAGTATTTCTCAAAATAAAAAAAATAGTGTAACTTGCCAATTCTAGTCTCAGTTGAAATCCCATCCTTGAACTAATGCTCTGTTCTTTGTTATGTGAATATGCGTAATCATACCACTATAACACTGAAAATTGCTCAATTTTCTTTGGTTTTATTACCACTTGTGTCAGGCATTTCTTCCACAAAAACAAAAAGAGAAAATTTGTTTTATTTCAAAACAATAATAATAGGATTTTTTCTTATTCTTGGAGAAAGCAATTTAGTTTTTATATCAATTTGACATTTTCATGCTTAAAAGTTGAATGTTATAATTTGAAATATAAGTTTATTCAAATAATATTTGGAGCACTTGGTTCTCCTTTCTAATTGACATGATTTACATGATGCTTAGAAGCAGACTTAACTTTGTAATTAGTGGGATAGGACAAGAAATTTTTTAAGTTATATTGTACTGGAATTTAGTTCTCATTTGAAAGGAGATATTTTACTAAAGATTTCTATAGGCATATTAAATTATAATTATCTATGATTAAAGATGTAGTAAAGTCTTTTTAATCACCTGATTTTTATAAAAGCTAACAAATTTATTTATGTATTACATAATATATATGTAATAATACATACATATACTTACAACAGGATGCATATTTTATAAAAATTAGAAGATCTTAACATATTTAGGATTGATATAGGGAATACTTTATAAAGGAAACTTTGTAAGTCCAAACAATCTTTAACTGTGGATTAAAGAGAAACGTTATAATTTTATATTTTTCTGATAAGAGGTTTTATATAGATCTCTCTCTTTCCCTGTCATGTATATGTATATATACATATATTACAGATATTCTTTTTAATAAAAAATTTTTAGGATTAAAATTTAGAAAATGTATAACCAAAATACATTTCTTTACCAAAATCAATAATTTTTAAATGAATGTATAATTATATAAATGCAATTACTGAAGTTTTTGATTGATCTTGAAGAAAAGGGAGAGTGAAGCAAAGTATATATGCAAATATTACTAGCAAACACACTAAGATTGGATTCTAATATCCAATTCATATGAAAGAAATATTAATACTTTTTATGTTTTTAATCTTCTTCTATTCTCTAAGCAGTATGTTTTAAAGTTCTGTTATAATTAGATAAATTAGAATATCTAATGATTTAATAAGATTATATTTTAAGATGAATAAATTTAAAGATGCATTTATTATATATATGTAACATCTATGATTTGGAGTAGACGCATAAGTGAATGTTTACACATTAAATGTTTAGTTTACTAAATGTAATTACTATTAGTTTCAGAAATTGCAGCTTGGCAAAGTTATTTCTGAAAAGTTTGCAGTTTTAAGAAGAATATAAAGAGGTCAAGAACAATAAACAGTGTACAAGTCTCAAGAAAGATCAAGAGAGATTTAATATTAATTTTAATTAATTTTAATATTTCATTTAAATCTCAAGAAAGATTTAATTTTAAATTAAAAATGTTCAATCCTCATCATCTGAAATAGTCTCCCCGAGTACAGCCAGTAATGTTTCTTGACTATAGAGCCGGGAGTAACCCCTTAGAATTTCCAAGTGTATCCCCCAAATCAGAAAAATTTTAAATAAAGATTAAATAAGTATACTATAAATAAAATATTCTTTTTTCTGTCTAAGATCTCTGAAATGATTTAACAAAACATTGATCACTGACAATTACTTAGGGACAAATAATTCTCTGGATTTCTAAAACATATATAAACAAAAATATTTTAAGTAAAATTAACAGTGTTGATGCTGATTTATATTTAGTCAAACAAACTTTAGAAGTATTATTTACTAATTGTATGTAAATATGAATACTCACTAATGATTATTAAAATCAATTTCTAAATTTAATTTAAAAATCTATTATTTTAAACATTAATATACAATAAGTTCTTGAAATAAAAATTGAAGTAGTTAAGAAGCAGAGCAATATGACAGTGAGTAAGGCATCTATATTGCATACAGCTGGATTCAATCTCTAACAGCACATGTCTTCCCCAAATACCAATAGGAGGGATCCCTGAGCACAGAGCTAGGATTAAAACTTGACTACTGTCAGTATGATCCAAATTTAAACCAAGTAAATTGTTGGTTGAGTCTTGAGAATTTGATAATCTTGAGCATAGAATATAAATATAAATTTCAAAAAGTTTTGCTTTACTTTGTTTTATGGGAGGGACAGGCAAGAGACCAAATTAGCCTGACTCAAAGGCTATTCCTGACTAAGCTTGGATCCCTGTCAGTACTCAATGAAACATATGCAGTGCTCTTGAAGGAAATGGAGTCAGTTGCATGCAATATAAAGGCATTAACCTTTATACTTTCTGTTGCCTTAACAAAATATTTTGTGTACCAAAATAAATTATAGGATATGTGATAGATTTTTGCTTGGCTTTTTAAACTCATGTAATTTAATATAAGCCACTCAAAATCTCTACTCCTCAGTTCCCTTATTTTGACAATAATAATATTTCTTATAGGGGTTTGATGATTAAAATGGGATTTATATTTACAGAATGTTTATTGCTATATATTGCTATATGTAACTACTTAAATAAATCAAGGTTATATATGTATACATATATGTATGTGTATACATGTATATATATATATATATATATATATATATATATATATATATATATATAGCATAAATGTTGTCAGGAAGAAAAATGACAAAGAGCATAAACCAAGACCTGCTCAATATAAATTAAGTATAAAAAAATGTTTTAAAACATACTTTGTTCTTTTTATGATAGAATTTTTGAAAAGAATAACTCCTTAGTTATAAGGCAATTGTCTGCTTAATAGAGTTTATACAAATGTTTTTCAAAAGAGAATTATAGCTTTTTGTTTATGGATGTGGGGAGAAAGGAGTCTCAAGAAGTTTCATGGATCCCATCAGTTATTCCCTTTGTGACTCTTGGTCAATTCTGCATGGCTTGATTTTTCAATGTGAATGTCAGAGGCTGCAGTGTTGATTAGATTCTGCACTGTGCTGGAGTACCAGGGCCAAAGCAGTGCTTCAGGGCTACACTGATAATCAGATAGACAGAAAGGAATAGGTATTGATTCAAATTTATGAAAGAAAGCATGTTTCCTAAACCCTTTTCAGTATCTTATTCCCTATAATTATTCCAAAAGTCTTATTTTCAGAAATAATTATAAGTAAGTTACACAAAAAACTATTAGTGTATTATTATAAAGTAATTTTGTTGCAATTATTTTTATTTCTTAATGAGCAACTTTACTCTTAGATAAAATCAATAACAATTAAAGGAGATGAGGGGAGGATATTTCTAGTATGATACTTAACACAAAATATATTTTCAATGTTTAATTTCCCTGACTCAATTTTCCTATTTAAGGAGCATTCTTCTCTGAATGTACTTAAAATTTCCTACATATTATTTCAGATATTAATTCAAGCTGACTAGTTTATTACACTGATTTGTTGTTTGAAACCAACACAAATAGAAATAGTGTTAATGTTATTACATTATGATTACTACTGTATAAGAATCTATCATAGATTTTAAAAAGTGCTTAAGATAGTGAAAAAGAGATAAAAATCTTCATCCTAAAATTATTGTGAAACAACAGATTATATACACAAAGTAAAAAAAAAGAAAAGATAAAGTCTGTTACAATAGTTGTACATCCTAGTGAGCCCAAGTGTTTCAATATGATATAATAATGATTAAAATTAAAGCTGATAGACAAAAAATTTAACTATTATTTAAAGCAAAGTTTCCTATTTGCAATGAATCACACAATTCTACTATATGGTCACACTTCTGGGAAATTATTTATTCTGGTTTATTTTAGTAAGACTTAAAAATTATAAGGAGCAGAACAAAGAAATCTTTTTGGTTTCTCTCCACTATAAAATTTTACAGAGTATGGGTTGTAATTTAGAAAGTCTGTTTAAGTATAATATAAATGTGAATGTAAACAAACACTTTCTTTAAATATGCTTAAAATAAAATAATTCATAACACTAAATAAAATAATGCTACAAGTATCAGGCTGACCAAACTGTTACTGTAGGAAATTTGACTGGTCAGCCGGAAACAATTTGGTCCTTTCTGAAAAACACCAATGCCAAAACTCCATAGCAAAAGTGTTGAAAGATAAATATGCCTAATGGGAAAAAAGTTACTAAACATGGAAAATTATTTTCTTCTAAGTGGCATACTGCATTAAAAAGTAAATATAAGGCACATGGGAGACTAATTGTCCTGTATATAAATGTAATGAACACCAACTCCTGAAAACGCTTTGGGAAGAAAACTAAGCCCAACTCAAGTGGAACATGCAAGGCTGATATCTGGAGCAGTCGGCTGGGAACTGACCCATCACAGGGGTTAGTCAAATGTTTGGAATAAGATTGTAATTGCCTTGTTTATTTTATTTTTGAATAGCTCCTCAGCAATCTGTGTCTTTATTTTAATAAAGAAAATATTTAAAAAATTAGGTTATGAATCCTTGAAAGTCCCCTTCAGTGATTTTTAATCAACTCATTCTTTTAAGTATCATTCATAATAAATGTAAAAATTTTCCTATTAATATCCTTTTTTACATCAATCTATATAACTTCAGTAATTTTTAAGCAAAACCGTGATAATCCCTTAAGTGTTGCTAATTAATGTCAACAGTACATATTTAAAAGCAAAAGAGTTTTGATGTATTTGTCTATTATCATTATTCCCTAAAGAAAGATAAAAAAATAAATATAGGCACTGTGTTGATCACATATTTAAATAATTCTGCTAGATCTCAAAGGCCTATTAGGGAACACTAACAAAAGTGCCAAAATGAGGAAATGATGAATCCTGGGTAAAGAAAACACATTTTCAGTGTCAAGAATTATTCACTCATCCCAAATAAATTGTATATTTTAAAAGATTCTTTGAAGGTTAGTAATAACTTGCTAAAAGCTAAGCTTCAAATTTAATAAGCTCCATCATTCTCAGTCTCCTTAATAAAGTCAAGGGAATACATTTTTTTTTAAATCTTTTAGTAAGTTTTTTAGAAGCTCAAATTTAAACAAATTTCAAAGGACCTGTAATTTGAAAAGTGAATTCAGGTTAAAATCTGAGATCTTATTTGAAAACATTCAACTGGTTTTGTGTCTTAGTTATATGCTAAATTCTAGGAGCCATTTGATGAAATTTAAAGTTTAGAACAGACGTGTCACAAAACCAAACTTCAAATACTCATTTAAGACATTACTATATACTGTACTTTTAATTTCATTACCAATAGTTTCCAGAGACCAAAGTTATGAAAACTTGTACCTGATTATCAACTTTCCTTGAAATTAGAGACTCTCAGTCTGCTTAAAAGGAAAAACAGGGCAAGAAAGAACTTTTCCAAAATCCTTCTAAAAAAATCTTATAATCTTGTGTTTTCTATTGCTTCCATACAGGGCAGGAGGGATGGCACAAATGCAGCCAATATTACAAAACTATTTCCTATTCTCCACTTTAGGAATCCAGTGCCAAGTCTGAAAGGTCAATATTTAAGCAGTAAAGAATATGTGCCAATAATGGAAACAAGTAGGAGGATATGGAATCTATCAGTATCTCTGCCTAAAAGAGAAATCAGGTGAGTGAAATCCTCATTCCTCATGTTTTTGAAATTCCTCATTCAACATGTATTCTTAACATCTACCCATGTATGAAAAAATTTCTGTATAGTATAACTATTTTATAAATATGATTAAAACCTGATTAACCTTTTTAGTCTTACTAGTGGAAGGAAATAAAAGTGATCTCTTAATATTTGATGTTAAGTGATTTTAATTAAAAAATTAATTAGGCAAATTATACATTTTCAACTAGTCAAGTAAGTGAATCACAGACATAACTTTACTAAAATTCAACAATTGTCATAAAATTTCACAAGGGAATGAAATTCAATGAGACCTATGATAAAGCAAATATTTCCCACTATATCAATCCTAGATTTTTGCTGAGTTTTTGGGTGGTTCAAATAATCATGTAAACCTTTCTTGTTTTTTCATGTGTTTAATAGTCTAAAGATATACATATAATAAATAATTTATATCATATATAATGTCATGTACTTCACATACACATATATACATATATATAATTTTAACCCAGACTTTGTGTCAATTTATATATACCAAAAATAAGTCATGCCTAAGACTAGTTAGTAGTATAATTAATGGAGATAGTTGTTC
Source organism: Suncus etruscus (assembly GCF_024139225.1). Lineage (NCBI taxonomy): Eukaryota > Metazoa > Chordata > Mammalia > Eulipotyphla > Soricidae > Suncus > Suncus etruscus. Next base: position 103,713,068 of record NC_064848.1, read on the forward strand.
ATTTTTATACATAATTCAGTAAGCTCTAATTATTAATTTTAATGTTACATAACATTTATTTATTCATTAAAACTTTCATGTGTTTCAATTCATACTTTTGAGTCAACTGTGATAAATAGATTAATACTTATTAATTGCATACAGATAGTAGTTGATATCTCTATAGTTCTGATCTATGACCAAACTTACAGTATTATACTTTCACACACAGAAATTAGTTAGCATTTATAACTATGTAATCTTTACTAGTTATACATAAGTGTTTCATCTTTAGAAACTCATAAACAAAAATTCTAAGTTTATTCTTTCAGGTTGGTTTCATATAAAATTTTTAATAAAGCTCAGATGTACTTTCCTGAATGTTAGGTAAAAATTTTAAATAAAGAAAATTATAAAAAAAAAGAAAAAAATGTATAGGTTCTATCAGTCGGCACTGAAGCCCTACTGCACCTAACCAGGAGATCACTGCATCAGACCAAATGCAAAGAACAATGGGGAAACTAAGAAGACAACAGTGCCTGAGCTTATGGATAAAAATCCTAGAAAATTTCCAAGTCTTCCAAAGTGCACAAACCTTATATCTGAGTACATAAAATCAGCATTTAATGTCTTAGAAATGGAATTCAAGGAATCACTAGCCAAAGAAATTAAGAAATCCATAGATGAACAATTCAACCAACTCGAAGAAGAACTCTATCAGAAGATGAGAGAATCTATAATAATGGAACTAAGGGAACTAAAAAACATGCTACCAAACCATAGTAGCAGAATTATATGCATGAAAAAAAACTTCCAACTTAGAATCCACTACCCAGCAAAACTCAGTTAAATGAGAGGGAGAATTAAAAACATTCTCAGATTAAAAAAAATCACAATATTTGTGCTAATAAAACCAACTCTAAATAAACTACTCAGAGATTAATTACACAAACAAAACACCCAGTTGTAATAACAAAAACCCTACACAATATAAGAGCACAAAACATTCTCTGTCAATAATTTCCTTAAGTTTCAATGGACCAAACTTTTCCATTAAAAGGCACAGTGTAGAGGGTTGCAACAAGAAAAACAAACAAACAAAAAAAAACAAAAAAAAAAACAGACTTCTGCTGCTGCCTGCAGGAAGCACTCATAAAAGTTCAGGATAAATAAAGGCTTAGAGTAAAAGGATGGAAATCACTTATACATGCCACTGGAAAACAAATCAAAACATAAAAGTTGGAACAGCCATACTTATGTAAGACCAAATTGGACTCAAGTTTACTAAAATATTCAGAGACAAAGATGGACACTAGTTATTGATTAGGTGAACATTAAACCAAGAAGTATTAACTATATCAACATTTATGCATCAAATGTAGGACCAGCAAATTATGTAAGGCTTTTGTTAACAAACCTAGAGAAACATATGGAAGAAGATGTGGTAGTAGTGGAAGATTTCAAGACACCATTATTGCCACTAGACATATCCACTAAGCAGAAAATAAGCAATGATATAAGCATCCTAAATAAGAAACTAAAAAAATAGGATGAATGGACTTATATAGGGTCTTCCATCCTCAGAAAGTGGAATATGCATTTTTCTCAAGTGCACATGGAACCTTCTCTAGGATAGAACGTACCTTAGGACAGAAATTTAACTTACATAAGACACAAATATAAGAATTATACAAAGCACTCTATTAGAGTACAATGCAACAGAGATCAAGATTGACTGAAATAGAAGATCTGGAGAAAATCTAACATCTGGAGACTAAATAAGATGTTGCTCAACAATAGCTGGATCAAAGAGAGAAAATCATTGATTATATTAAAAGTTTCCTTGAGATGAATGACAATGAAGAAACAAATTGTCAAACATCTATGGGGTACAGCAAAACTAGTAATTAGGGGGTAACTCATAGCAATACAAGCCTACATTAGGAAAGATGAAAATGACAAAATAAATAACTTAAAGGGACACTTTAAGTATCTGGAACACTAGCAGCAAAGGAACCTGTCATACTACAGAATATTCTTGGGTCCCTTGAAAGATGTGTGCTTAGGGTCAGCAATGGGACACAGAGGCCAAGGAGTCAAGTTGAGTTCAAGCATAGTGATCAAAACAGTATGGTACTGGATCAAAGGCAGAGTCACAGACCAATGGGTCAGAAAAGAATATTCAGTGACATACTCCCAAATGTAGAGTCAACTAATATTTGACAAAGAAGCCAAGAATTTGATATTGAACAAAGACAGTCTCTTAAAAAAAATGGTGTTGGAACAACTGGATAACCACATGTAAGAAATTAAAGATTGACCCATAATTCACACCTTCTATAAAAGTCAATTCAAAATAGATTAAAGACCATGGGGCCAGAGCATGACACAGCAGTAGGGTGTTTGCCTTGCACACAGCTGACCTATAGGACAGACTTCTGTTAAATCCCTTGGTGTCCCATACAGTGCACCAAGATAGGAGCAATTTCTCAGCGCAGAGCCAGGAGTAACCCCTGAACATCACTGGGTGTGGCCCAAAATTCAAAAAATCAAAAAAAAAATTAAAGACCTTGAAAGCCCAAGACATAAAGTTCATTGAGGAAAAGATAGCAGAACACTCAACGACTTACACCTCAAAAAGTCTTTGATGATAGGATGCCAAATATAGCATCAAAGCTAAATAAATGAGACTGCATCAAACTAAAAGTTTCCTTTCTTTTTTTTTTTCTTTTTTTCTTTTTTTGGTCGCACTCAGCATCACTCAGTGATTACTCCTGGCTTTGTGCTCAGAAATTTCTCCTGGCAGGCTCAGGGGACCATATTGGATACTGGTAATTGAACCTGGGTTCATCCCAGGACCCCTGAGTTTAAGGAAATGCCTTAATGCTGTACTATCTCTCTATCCCCAAACTAAAATTTTCTGTTTGGCAAAAGAAACATGGGTTAAAATTAGAAGACAGATAACTAACTGGGAAAATTTTTTGCACTCAGCACATCAGATAAAGGTTTGATATCTAAGATATGCAAAGTACTCACGAAGGTTAGCACTACAAAACCTAAAAAACATTATCAAAAAATGGGGAGAAGAAATGAACAGACACTGCTCTGAGGAAGACCAACAAATGGCTCACAGACACATGAAAACATGTTCAGCATCACTTATCAAATCCAAATCAAGACAACAGTGTGGTACCATCTTACACCAGTAAGGATGGCACATATCAAAAATAATGGAAACATTCTATGTTGCCGGTGATGTGGTAAGAACTTCTAGTGGAAATGCTGCCTGGTCAAACCCATATGAAAACAGTATGGAGGATTCTCTGTAAAATAAAAAATTTAGCTATATTATGATCCAGAAATTCCTCTCTTGAGTATCTAATCCCAAGATAGAAAAACATTCATCCAAAAGTATAGATGCACACCACTATGCATTGCAGCACTCAGGACAATAACTAAGACTTGGAATCAACTTATACGTTCAACAACAGATGAGTGTATCATGAAGAAGTGGTACATGTACACAGTGGACTACTACATTGTGGAAAAAAACGATACAATTATGCAATTTTCAGCATAATGGATGGATCTAGAAATATTATTTTAAATAAAGTAAATCAGAAAAAAGAAGGATAAATATAGAAACAGGTGCAGATTGTGTTTGGAAGCAAGAGACTCCCATTGCAGTGCTCACTCACTATGAGTATGTTTTAATGTAATAATTTTAATATGTCTAAAATAACTCTTCAACTTCTTTATCCACAGTGGTTCTTAAAGATATAGGTTGGTTGCCCTAATTTTGCATCTTAGTGCTCTATCATATTAGATATATATGTAATATATTTATCTCAGTCATTAGTTAAATAACATAAAGGTAATATTGATTATAAAAAAAGTGCTAGGGTGAATAGTAAATAAGAGTAGAAAAATAGTTATTATTTGAGATAATTTTTATAACTTTCATTAAACTTTTTTAAATTATAAAAGGGAGAGTTTTAGAATTTTGGTGCTGTTTTTAATATATTGTTCATTAAAATGATTTTTGCAGATTTGGAGAAAAAAGTACAGCAGTCAAAATTTGCCTTGCATTCAGAAAATTCAGGTTCAATCCCTGGAACCCCAAATGGTTCCCTGAGTATGGCCAGGAGTGATTCCTTAGCACAAAATTATGAGTAAATGCTAACCACCACCATATGTTGCCAAAACCAAAACAATAATTATAATAAGATTAAAAAGGGTTGAGAAAGAGATAAAGAGAAAAAATGAGAGAGACTATAGCAAGTAGGGTATTTGCCTTGCACGAGTTCTAATTGTGTTTGTTACTCATACTACATATTGTCTCCCTCATTTTCCCTTGAGCAGAGGCAGAAACAAGTTCTGTACCCTGTTGGTGTTGCCCAAAAGCAAACAAAATAATAAGATGAAACCTAAAGAATATTAAAAAGAAGATATAACTTAACTATTCACTTACTAGAAAGACAAAGTATAATATTATTTAAGAATGTATGTGGTTTTAGGTTATCCATTATTACAAAGTAAATTCCATAAATTAAATTAAACTTGACTTTGAATCAACTATTTAATACATTTGACAATAAATATTTTAATGTCATTTGGTCCAATGCTGTTCATTTGCTGTTCAGTAAATTTGTTAATTTTTTCATTTTACAAGATACTCTTAGGAGAAAAATTATTTGGTATAGAAGCACAGTTTTAATTTAACCTTTTATATTATTCTACAGTATAATTATTTTTGCCAAATATTATCTCAGCAATAATAAAGAATATATTCATATTATTTCATAGGATATCCTTGCCAAGTATTTTAATATTTGAAAATGTTGGTTTTAGAACTAAAATGTAATTGAGTGCAACATGTTATGGGATTTTTACTATTGCCAATTTATTTTTTAAGTCAGAAAGTCTTGTTAATAGGTAATTCTTTGACATATTTGTTTCTCTCCCTCTCTTCACTGGTTTTAATTTTATTTATACAGTAGAGTGATAAAATAGTAAAATATGTTGAATCAAAATATTTCCTTAGCTCATTTGAAGAATACAAAGCAACAGCTTGATATAAGCAAATGTCAATATGTAAAAACCTTTTAACAGAACCTCCCCATTCACCAGGGACGTTCTTATCAAAAATATGAGTCCAAAGTCAGTCAATTAGTTGATGGAAAGAGCAAAAGAATAGTTTAGAAAAACATTCCTTTAGAGTCACAAATAGCTCCTTAGAGAGATGACACACAGAATGCATACTTTTGTCAAATTCTGTTAATAAACTCTGATTCAGAAGGGAGAGGCTTAATACAAAAATAAATTTTACAGAAAATGGCTTTGTCAAGCCCAGGAATTCTATGCATTGAGTACACTGTATGAAAAAAAATATTATAGACTATTTGTATAGTGCTTTTATTATATAAAAGAAAAAAATTGAGTTGTTTAAAAATATAGATAAATTTATTAAGGAAAGCTAGGCAAATTAAAGCATAGAAATAACATACATTTTTTAGTTCCTTTTGACACCTGCAGTCTGCCTTGTTATTTAGAACTGAGAATTGCTCAAGGATATACTGTGCTTCTAACTTTAACTTTGGTGAAAGGGATTTTAAATTTCTTTTATCAAAGTTTCAATATTCCTTTACATTATATATGCTTTGTTGCTTGCTTAGAAAGCTAATCTAAGAAAGCATTATAAATTTTCTTGCTGATAAAGTAGAAGATGGTATGCTTTTTCTCTTTCTAGGTTTAAAGTTTTTTAAAAAGAAAACAAAGAAGGCTAGCCTTGGGGGAATAGATATTTAAGCATCCCACTCAACTAAAGTTCACACAAGTGCTTCTCCTTGTTTATAAATTTTATAGACTCTTCACATCTGTTGTGGATTTTATTAGCAATTTCTGTTTAGAATGACTAATTTTATGAGCCAAGAGATTAAAAGAAGAAACTTCACAAGTCTAAATAAAAAGAATAATTCATTTTTGAAAATGGTGTTTGGGGAGCATTTTGAGAAGATAGGGAAATGAGAACTCTTAAACAGAAATTGTATCTGGTAGATGAAAATTTTCCTATAAAGGAAATCTAGGGGCTGGAGAGATAGCATGGAGATAGGGCATTTGCCTTGCATGCAGAAGAACTATGGTTCGAATCCCAGCCTCCCATATGGTCCCCCAAGCTTGCCAGGAACGATTTCTGAGCTTAGAGCCAGGAGTAACCCCTGACACTGCTAGGTGTGACCCAAAAACAAACAAACAAAAAAATAAAAGAAAGAAAATCTAAAGAAAATTTTCCAACAGAAATAGTACTTGCAAGTACTTCATATTTTCTCAATTGACCTCTAATAATTGATACACAACTAATCTTCTGAATTCTGTAACTTCTGTAGCTCATCTAGATTAATTTTCTGTTTTCCTGAATACAGATGAGTAGGTTTTCTAACTTCTTGCTAAGGTTGTAATATTACTTTCCCTTACACAGTAACTCATAGTTATATAGTTATTTATAGTTATAGTTACAAAATAAACTTGGACTAAACATAAAAATGTGGAGAAGAAAGTTTGTAACGGTTCTACTGATTTTTATCAAATATCATATTTCATCTATCTTACATTCTTTATGAACCCCTATATTCTGGTCTTAGCATGTCTTGTAATCATGAATCAAATGCTAGTCCACATTACTCAGCATCAATTTAAGGAGTACTGTTCAAATCCTTGAACGTATCTTGTTGTAGACTTCAGTTTTTAGAGTGATTTTTGGTTTGCCATCAAAAAACTAAGCTACAAACTTGTTTGAACAAAAAACACAGAGCCCCCAAACATTCTCAGTCTCCTCGTTATCTACATCCAGAGTAGTATGTTGAGATGCATGCACCTAATTTTATTTCTCAGAATTTCTCAGAGTGAATTTCCTAGTGTTTTTTTTTTCTTGATACAGGAACTTTATGGATTTTAACAACTAAGATTATGTTGCTCTTCTACACGTTAGATTTTCTAATGTATCTTTTATTGTGCTGTAATTCAGTAGGTTGCTTCAAACTTGGTCTTACGTTTTCTTTCATATTTTTGAGAATGTCACTCTTTTTCTAAATGCTTCACAGAGGCTTTTCTTACCTGTGATCTTAATAGGTGACTGATATAGAAGTGGGTCATTAGGAAGAAATGTTGATAATGATTTTAACTATGATTTTAATAAATATCGACTCAAAATGACTATAATAATCTTCACTTAAACATCTGAAAAATTAGACATGTGAGATAATGCTGATAAATAAGTATGCTTTTCCAAAAACAGTCTTTTGTAACAAATTTATACCAAGGTACACTGGAGACATTTATATTTGATTCATAGATACTCCCTACTTTTACCTTTCCTCCTCACATTTTTTTTGAATTGTAAAAAAACCAGGTTTAAATAGGGACCTGCCTATGTTTCTTTAACATAAGTACTCTTGACTTCCTTAACCCTAACCCTTAGGTTAATTTACCTTTGTTTCATTAACTCTGGCTAATAAAAGTGGCAGGGAAAGCAGCTCAGCTAGAATCTAGAAGCTTAGAAGAAACTGGCTCAGTAAGATCCAAGAGGCTGCTCAATCCACAGTCTCTATGCACCTTTTCTCTTAACTACATTTTTTGTGTGAGACATCTCTGTGGCTAACCCAATCATTCCAGAGTCAGGAAGAACACTGCAAATACTGAGAACTGCAGGCTATAAGCAGTAGCACCTGAGAAATTAGCCCCCACAGTACACCATTGTTATATGCTTACAATTTCTCGAGTCGTACTAGCAGTTTTAAATGTTCATTGATTTTCTAAATTAGATATATTTCTGTGTATTTTATTTAATTAAAAAAATGAAGAGCATCATCTGAGATTTACACTTCGTTTTGGAGTTAGGACACTTATTAGCTTTATAAAATTACCAAGTCACTTAACCGATTTCTAGTTATATATGGCCATGTGCACACTAAAATAGCTAGCTTATTTGTATTATGTGGATATAAAAAACTAAGCCCTGCAATTTTATTATATAATAATGCAAATAAAGAATTCAATCGTTTTTTTTTATTTTAATGTGTAGAATATAGAATTGAAAAACTGCTGAATTTCCACCTAGTACTAAGATTTCCTAACTTTTTTTGATTGTTTTGTTTTTGTGTTTGAGCCACACCTGGTGACACCGAGGGTTACTTCTGGCTATGCAGTCTGAAATCGCTCCTGGCTAGGGGACCATATGGGATGTGGGGATTGAACCAGATTTGACCTGGCTCTGCTGCATGCAAGGCAAATGCCCTACCGCTGTGCTATCCTTCCAGCACTAGATTTCCTAATTTTCAACACACTTTAGGATACATAATACTTAACCATAAATATTTAGTTAATATTCAGGGTTAGAGATACAGATAATTTGGGGGTTAAGGCACTTGTCTGGTATGTAGCCAACCAACCCAAGTGTGATCCCTAGAATATGATCTCCCAACCACTGCCAATATTGACTTTTGAGCTTAGAATCAGAAGGACGCTTTGAGCACAGCTGAGTATGGCTCAAAGAACAAAATTTGAACAGAAACAATATTATTTAATAAAGTACCTAGCTTTCTATTAGAGAACACTAGAAAAGCAAAAATGACATTTACAATTCTCTTTTGATGCTAACCCCCACAAAACTTATAGTTATTGACTTATAGAGTAGGTAACTTTTTATTTGCTACTTAAAGAGTAAATTAATAAATTATAAAATTTTTCCCCGGGGCCACGGTGACAGACTGCCTGCTCCGAGGGCCGCACGGCAGGCTGGGCGCTTCTGGATGGGAGCTGGCCAATAAATTATAATTTTTAAATATGTTACCATAATTTTACTTGTTTCTGAGAAAGATTAAATTACATTTTCTTAAATGTGGTACAAAAACAGAGTTAAGTTTTATAAATGAATTAAATTCTATGAATTCACAGTTAAATTATTTGAATACCCAATTAAATTCTAGTGGATAAACTTAAACAGAAAAAATAAATTTTCTTACAATAATAATTATTATAATATTTTTTGTAGTGAGAGAGTATATATTGGCATTTGAGAGACTGAGTATTAACCCAGCATTATCTTCTATTTTGATTAAATCCCACAGATTAGTGAGATTATTCTGTGTTTATCTCTCTTTCTCTGACTTATTTCACTCAATATAACAGTCTCCAAATCCATCCATGTATAAGCTAATTTTATGACTTTATATTTTTTCTAACAGCTGTATAGGCCCAAAGTGATAGAGCACACTTGTAGGGCTTTTGCCTTGCATGCAGCCATCTCATATATGGCCTCTAAGCACTATTAGGAATAATTCCTGAGTGCAAAGCCATGAACAGTTCCTAAACACTGCTGAGTCTGGTCTCCAAAAAAAATATTTAATGACATTTACAGTTTTAAAGTTACTATTTAAATTAATATGCCATTAGCATAATTTATAATGCCACAGTATTTCTAAACATCTATTGGGAAAACGTAACAATTAAGGCAAATTCATCAAAATAGAAAAATATTTTGGTTGCATGGGGTTGTATATAGGAGCAGGATTAACTAAGGGAAGGCACATAGCATAGTACTTTTGGAGAGTCTTGGCAGTGCTTTAAAAAACATATGATTATGGGTCTTAAAAAAATAGCTCAATGGGTTGGAACACATATTTTCAAAATCAAAGTCCTGGGTTTGATTCCCTATTAAATATAGTCTCTTAAACACTCCAATAAGAGGGGCTTCTGAGCACTGCCAGATATGACCACCCCCAAGAAATGCCAAATAAGAGCATAATAAAGACCAAGGAGGTACCACAAAAGGCTAATTAGTTAATCATTTCATTAGCTAATGAAATACTTAGCTATATTTTTAATACTTCAAAAATATATGCTATGATGAATACATATTTCAGGTCTGTGTTTGATGCACAGCACTGCATAATGCCTTGAGTATTTTGCCAGGAGTAGATTCAGATGAGTTATTATATTATGCAGAACTCTACATTTGCTAAAATCATTTATAAGACATTTGCAATGCACATAAAACTTAATGCAAATATAATTAGAAAGTATGTCAAATGTAGGCTATAAGTATGAAAACCATTAAAATATATAACTTGGTATTTGCACTGATAATTTGAGGGTATCTCCTAAGTATGGCTCATTAGGAATCTGAGTTCTACAAGTAATATTTGATTAGTTAGTCAGGGTGGTTCAAAGTTCATGACTGGCAAAGTTAGGCTGCTGTAACCAACAGTCCTATTAGCCAAAAATAGAACCCTGGAGGTGCTTAGGGAACCACAAGTACTATGAACAAAACTCTGATATCTGAATATATAAAGTTTGTCTGCTAACTACAAGATACCTCCCCAGTCCCTCACCTTGATATTTTTTCTCTGCCTTTTTCAATTTAAATTTCACCAACTAAGATACTGAATCCATTCTATCACAGAAATAGTAAAAATTACATTAATTACTGCTATTTTTCTTCATTAGTTCTTTATTATTTTATATACTCCTAAATTAAATTTATAAATAATTCACAATATTTTTCAATATTTATTTAAAATTATAGCAAATGCGCCAGCTTGTGCTATTTTAATACCTTAACTCTAATATTTTGGCCTAATTTAATACTCTTGATTTCCTCTATTTATTGAATTAATAATATACTTGATAATATACTTGATTATTTCCTTGATTTCTTCTCTTTTGAAGTTCTCCTGCCTATTAATTAATCATCTTTATTTCTATCCAGAAGGGCAAAGTAATTTAATAACATAAATCTAGTTACATCACAAATTTTTATTAATTCCCTAGAGCCAGTGTCAAATTTTTGTTTAAAAACCTTACCTAGTCTACAAACTTCATACATATTAGTATATTTAATTTAGGATTTTTATAAGCACTGATATTATGTCCAAAATGTTTATATACTGTAGTCACGTTAATGTGTTTTTGATGAGAGAAATTCATGGAATTCATCAGACTTCTAAAGCTTAAAGTCTGAATAATCAAAAGCTCTTCTTGAAGATTATAAGGAATAGCACTCTATGGTATAAACTCTTAATTCCTACAACTGACATATCTCCTATGAACACCAACTTATTTTCACCCTTTTGCATTATATACTCAAAAAAAATAGAGAAGAAAAAAATAGAGAACACGTATAATACCCCTTTATTATTTGTCTATAAACTGTACAAGTTTCTCTCCTCTGCTTTGTAGGAGTTTTTCTTACATGGTAAACATTTAACACTCAAGACTATTTTCAATGGCTTTTTGCTTTAACAAATTTTCATTATCATGTTAAAAAATAAAGATACCTTTGCATTGTATAACTTATAATTAATAAATGAACCATTTTTATCAACCTTTACAGTTATTGCAATTATCAGTCAGTGTTTTTTTTATTCATGGATTAAAAGAAATCAAGTTTTCTTAGTTTTCAATCATACCCAGGAATACGCAACATTTCAATTTTTCATGTATCAACACAGGAATTATACACAAGTGATTTCAAGAATATCTGAGTAAAACTTTGTTTTGGGAGGCTGGAGAGATATACAGCACATAGAACGTGTGCCTTATCTGCTTTTTACCTAAGTTTGATCCTTGATATCCATTATGTATACCCAAAGCCTTCCAGGAGTGATTCCAAGAGCAAAGAGCCAGGAATAAGGCCTTAGCATTCTTGGCTGTGGCCTCCAAACAAAGAAAATGTTATTTTCTTTTGTTTTCCATTAACAAAGGACCAAGTAGTTTTTATTGAATTGAGGTAGGGGTGGGAAGACAGAAAATGTTCCCCATAGTATCTATTTCTTAAGTTTTTGAACCTGTGAACAGATTTTATTAAATGGCATAGGGGAAAATTGAGATATAAAAGGATATTAGTTTTTAGATCATAGGACTTTACAAGAGGGAGATTGCCAAGGCCATTTAGGTGTATCCAATGTCGTTATTATTGTTATTGTTACAATTATTATATCAACACGGTGGTTACAAATTTGTTCATGATAGAATTTCAGTCTTACAATGTACTCAACACTTCACCTGTGCACATTTTCTGCTACCAATATCCCCAATTTCCCTCACTCTTCCCCCATCCCCCACCCCCCAGCCAGCCTCTAAAAAAAGGCATTTTACTCTCCCTCCTCTTTCTCCCTTTTACCTCTACTTGGTTTCCCTAGCTCTCTCCTTCCATCTTGCTCTCCCTTCCTCTGTCTCTTCTTCTCTCTTTCTCCTTCCCTCCCTCCCTCTTCCCTCTCCCCTTTTATCCAGTTTAGACACTGTGTTTTTGCACTATTGTTAATGAAGATATACTGTATCTCCATTCAGCACCCAGTTTTTGTCCAGAGTGATCAGTTCCAACTATCATTGTCATAATGGTTTTTTCTTTACCTTAACCACAATACTCCAATGTCTTCTAATCATAGCTCTTGTATGTAGAAAGGTGACAACAGAATCAAAACTCAATTCAGAACATGAAAGATCACATTACAGGGAAAGATAAAATATACTGGTAAATTATTAGCTCAGAAATAGATAGAGCAAAGCTCACAAACCAAGGAACTCGTTTTAAATTTTCCCAAAAGGAGTAAAAGTGCCCAACACCTGAGAAGACCCTAGAAAGATGGAGTACTAGTTGGTAGTCTCTCCTCTTTGTTACCTTCAAGTAGATAAATTTTCAGGGAGACACTGAGCACTTGTTTGTTTTACCCAGCACAAAGAGAGTTACAATTAAGTATTGAAATCTCTGATTTAGTAGATAAAGAAGGCAAACATGAGCTTTTCTCCTACATTCATAAAGGATGTATCCTAGCTAACCATTGGTTTTTAGCTCTGATAGGCACTTTTCAGACTTCTCACTGTAATGTAATTGTCACATTAGTACTAAAGCTAAATTGCTAAAGCTAAGTTTCCTTTTTTTCAGTGGTTAAAACAATCTTGTTATAAATTGAACTGTTCCTTTTTTAGTCATGTATTCAAGTTCTTAATCTCACTAACACAATCTTAGCCTTATTTTGATATACTGTTTTACCTTATTTCGATAAGATGCAGTTCATTAAGATGAAGTAAATGGTTGAAAGCAAGATGTTCAGTATTATTGGATTCCTGGTAAAAATAAAAAGGAGATGAAAAGATAGCCCTGTGACAACAGAATCTGGGCCTGGAGCAATACATGTTTATGTAAAGAAATTTCAGAAAATGCTCACAAACACCAGAAGCTGGAAGAAGCAAGAAAGAATATTCTTTATAAAAGGGGTAAAGGAAGACAATATTGCATTTCAGACCACCAACCTCCAGTATTGTGGAGCAATTCATTTATTTTTATCATCATCATCATCATCATCATCATCATCATCATCATCATCATCATCATCATCAATCACTTAGTTTCCGGTTTATTGCAACATTTCCAGGAAAATTCATACAAACCTCTCTTGTCTAAATTATAATTCCAGAGTATTGTTACATGTTTATCACACTTTTCCAAGGAGCTCATGATCATTTTTGAAAATCCAGTGTAATATTCTAAAAGTTGTTGTGACAATAGCTATATTTAGAACAGTACAAATATGACACATAAAATGTTCAATTTACTTCAATTCAAAGAGTGAACAATTGGGTCAAACAGCTGATTCTACTCATGTGTCAGGGAGTAGCCTGTTTTCAGTCCGTGAAGCAACAGGAATGAAAGGAGACAGGTTGAACATTCTACTTTAACACTTGTGAGTTTTGGGAAGAAGAAAAATGTATTAAGTTCGTATTGGAGTATGTATAGTGACATGATGCATTTCATCAAACTTGGAATAAGCAGTGTCTGAAGATTAACCTCAAAATAAATTTATTTTCTAAAAAATAAATTCTGAATTTCCAAACACTGTTTGAACACTGACAGAAGTTAGCTTTGTAAATTTTGTTTTTGTATTTGGGGCATACCCAGCAATGCTCAGGGATTATTCCAGGAGGTGCTCAAGGAAACATATATTGTACCAGTTAGACCACATACAAGGCAGGCACCTTAACTTTCTGGAATATATCTCTAGCTCTGTACTTAATTTTGAATATTAAAGTTTCAAGTGGTTAAGTAATAGTATCAATAATTCCATAGATAGCTTCAAAGCTCAGGATCCCAGATATTTACTAAATATTCACTTAGTCTATTGGGGGGGGGGGTTATGATTAATTCAAACGCTTTGGTAAATATCCAGAATTGAAATTGTTTTCTGGGGCGAGAGCAGTGGTGCAACTCGTAAGGCATTTGCCTTGCACGTGCTAACTTAGGATGGACCGCAGTTTGAACCCACGGCATTCCATATGGTCCCCTAGGTCAGGAGCAATTTCTGAATTTCTTTCTTTTTTTTTTTTTTTTTTGGTTTTTCAGGCCACACCTGTTTGATGCTCAGGGGTTACTCCTGGCTAAACGCTCAGAAATTGCCCTTGGCTTTGGGGGTCCATATGGGACGCCAGGAGATCGAACCGTGGTCCTTTCCTTGGCTAGCGCTTGCAAGGCAGACACCTTACCTCTAGCGCCGCCTCGCCGGCCCCAATTTCTGAATTTCTGAGCACAGAGCCAGGTGTGGCCCCCCAAAAAAACATATAAGCAAAAAAAAAATAACAAAAACCAAAACGAAATTGTTTTCTTGTTAGGAAAATACATAACTGAGATAGCCCTAAATTCAATATAGATGAAATTATCGTAAATTTTTAAAAGCTATTTCTTTGAGTTGAGCACTCCAGTCACAGATACTCTCACATTAAAAACTATAAATCTTTATTAAACCATTCCATTCAATATTGATACCAGAATTCTTTGAAAAGAATTTCTAATAAAATTTAAATTTATAGAAAAAATTGTTTTATTCTTTAATTTCAAAGTGGCTTTCTTAGTTTTTGGGTCACACCCAGCAGCACTCAGGGGTTATTCCTGGCTCTATGTTCAAAAATCACCCCTGGCAGGCACAGGGGACTATATGGGATGCTGGGATTCGAACCACAGTCCTTCTGCTTGAAAGGCAAATGCCTTACCTCCATGCTATCTCTCCGGCCCCTGTTTTCTTAGTTTTTAAGTGGAGCAATTCTCTTGTTGAAAATAGTTTCTTTTTAAAAAAAAATTGGCAAAATACTTTAAACATTTTTTAATTTATGAGGAAATACAAATGGATCATATTAAATGAACTTCTTCATTGATAAAATGATACAAATTGCCTTAATCAACCACTTAAACACGTAGCTTAATCAAACTATGTTTGTCATTATTTACTTTATGATTACCATATTTGTTTGAACGTCATAATTTGTTTTTAATGTACATTTGCCAAGATTTAAACTACAGTACTACATCAAAACTAAGTTAACATTAATTGAATAATGTGGTAATTAAAAAAAATTGTGGATGTGATTAAGACATCTTTCAAATACATCCAAACATGTGGTATCATGAAACTATTCTTGAAAATCTGTATTTTAATTATTTTGGCTATTGGTTTCTTAAAACCAGATTCTTTCCTGAAATTGGGCAAAGTAAATAGTAACTAGAAATCTAGAATGCTTACTACCTAAGTTAAATTCAATTTTGAAATTATGTTTTATTTTCCCCATAAACAAATGATAACATTTTAATCTTCTATTAGTTTTTCAGGCTGCCTTTAGCTTTATAGAGTACCACAGACCAGGGAATTAAACAATAGTTATTAATTTTCTTACAGTTCTAAAGGCTTGAAGTATGATATCAGGATATTGATATGATTGGCTATTCTTTATATATATATATATATACACATATCTTTATATTTTTATTTAAGCACCATGATTGCAAGCATATTTGTAGTTGGGTTTCAGTCATAAACAAAATAACCCCCTTGCTTGGTTACTTCTGAGAACTGAGAAGTAACAATCTTTTCCAGGTCTCTGCCTGGTTTATGGATGGATAAGTTCTCCCAGGGGTTTATCTCTTCTATCTGTTTGTTTGTTTGTTTGTTTTTACCTATAAGCATACTTATCACATGAGATAGCCACCAAATTATATCAGGATACTAGAAAACAATACTACTTTTACATAGTAATTACTTCTGCAAAAAAGCAAGCTCCAAATATGGTCCCAAACTGAAGTGCTTAGAATTAGAATTCAACATAATTTCTGTGTAGGTGCACATGTATGCATGTGTATGTAAGCATAGTTTTGAGGAGAATACATTCACCTCATGATACAAACAAAATTCAAAGTACAGTATTTATAAATACTATATTACTTAAGTATGTATAAAAACTTTTTACTTCAAAATACATAGTACCTTTTTGTATATAGAGGAAATAACAAATTAAGCTTGAACACTTAATTATTTTTACTGCTGAATTAAGTTTATCATATAGTAATTAAATTTAAAAATACTGTATTTTGGGCCAGAGAGATAGCAACGAGGTAGGGCATTTGCCTTGCATGCAGAAGGATGGTGATTCAAATCCCAGCATCCCGGCCTGCCAGGAGCGATTTCTGAGAGTGGAGCAAAGAGTAACCCCTGAGCGCTGCCAGGTGTGACCCAAAAACCGAAAAAAAAAAAAAAAAACAACAACTGTATTTTAAAAACCGTAAATAGTATTTTAGAAAAAATAGTAAAAGAAATATACATTATGTTTATATTAATTCTGCCTGTAATTCTTTTTTTTTTTTTAATTTTAGTTTTTGGGTCACACCTGGTGGTGCTCAGGGGTTACTCCTGGCTTTCTGCTCAGAAATAGCTCCTGGCAGGCACCCGGGACCATATGGGACATCGGGATTCGAACCAACCACCTGTGGTCCTGGATCGGCTGCTTGCAAGGCAAACGCCACTGTGCTATCTCTCCGGGCCCTCTGCCTGTAATTCTTACCTTTAAGATGAACAAACTTGTAATAAAGCCCACAGTTAGCTTCTAAAAAGTAAATGTGAACTTTAACTTATAACAGTAAAACTGGCAACATTAACCAAGGCAATTGTAGATTCAAAGATATAACTGTCAATTTGGAGTTGATTTTGGAACATGACCAGTCTCTGACTTGACTCCTTTGCATAAATTAGTCACATCCAAATAGAAGATGCAATATTATGATTAAAGGCAACATACTGCCTCTGATTTCCTGTACAGGTTCATTCTTGACCTATGAGAAATTACTAAAAATCTTTGCTTTATAATACATCAAAATTCTGAGAAGTATGGAATGAAAGTATTTAATCTTTCATAACATGATTTTTGTCATAGTATGTCCTTTAAAACAAAAAAATTGTTACATGTTAGAACAAAGAGCAAGCATATTCTGAGCATCTGTTAAAGAACCACCCACAACTTAATGTCCAAAATATAGTCTACAATTCTAGAAAATGGAGGTAGATTCTCTAGTGTGTCTTCTTTATTAGTCAAAAGTTATGGCATAATAAATATATTGTTTATTATATAATACATATATTAGTAAATGTACTGCACAATTTCATAGATATGATAACATATAAGTCATGTCAAGTTAAAATTAATCATATAGCAACACACAGAGATAGGGCGTTGCCTTGCAAGAGGCCGATCTAGGACTGACCTTGGTTTGATTCTTAATATCCTATATGAACCCCCGAGCTAGGGGTTATTTCTGAGCACATAGCCAGGAGTAACCACTGAGTGTTGCAGGGTGTGGCCCAAAAAAGCAAAAATAAATAAATAAATAAATAAAATCATATAACAAAGTATAACATTTGAAGAATCAGAATGAAAGGACTCCATTAATTTATTTTTGTTTTGTTTCTAATCCACAATCATCCATGGGGGTGTTTGAGAACTTATGCTATATATTAAACACAGGCCTCCTTCATGCAAAGCATATACTAGAATCAGGGGTCTCAAACTCGCGGCTTGTGGGCCATTTGTGGCCCTCCGTACAACATTTTGCGGTCCTGCCCTAGAGGAATCTTTTTTTGTTTTGTTTTGTTTTAGTTGTTTGGGTCACACCCCCAATATTCAAGGCTTACTACTGACTTTGCACTCAAGGATCACCCCTACTTTGCCTCCTGCGGCCCCCAGGTAAATTGAGTTTGAGACCCCTGCACTAGATCAATGAGTTCATTTGCTGTTTTGTTATATTAATTCATTTCAGAAAACTTGGGAATTGGAGGCAGTAGGGGAAATATAAATTCCTAATAGGAATATAGTCCATGTTCCAAATTAAAAGTCGATTATCCTAATTGAACAATGTTATATTTTTTTCTCACCTGTGATCCTTACACAATGGACAGCTAACTACAACAGTTTACTAAATCTTCTGCCTGTGTATTAATGATTTCATTGAAGATACAATAATTTTCCCAAAATTTCTTGCTACTATAAATTTCCTTCCTTCCTTCCTTCCTTCCTTCCTTCCTTCCTTCCTTCCTTCCTTCCTTCCTTCCTTCCTTCCTTCCTTCCTCCCTCCCTCCCTCCCTCCCTCCCTCCCTCCCTTCCTTCCTTCCTTCCTTCCTTCCTTCCTTCCTTCCTTCCTTCCTTCCTTCCTTCTTTTCCTTCCTTCCTTCCTTTCCTTCCTTCCTTCCTTCCTTCCTTCCTTCCTTCGTTCCTTCCTTCCTTCCTTCCTTCCTTCCTTCGTTCCTTCCTTCCTTCGTTCCTCCCTTCCTTCCTTCCTTCCTTCCTTCCTTCCTTCCTCCCTCCCTCCCTTCCTTCCTCCCTTCCTTCCTTCCTCCCTTCCTTCCTTCCTCCCTTCCTTCCTTCCTTCCTTCCTTCCTTCCTTTCTTCCTCCCTCCCTCCCTTCCTCCCTCCCTCCCTTCCTTCCTTCCTCCCTTCCTTCCTTCCTCCCTCCCTTCCTTCCTTCCTTCCTTCCTTCCTTCCTTCCTTCCTTCCTTCCTTCCTTCCTTCCTTCCTTCCTTCCTCCCTTCCTCCCTCCTTCCCTTCCTTCCTTCCTTCCTTCCTCCCTTCCTTCCTTCCTTTCTCCCTCCTTCCCTCCCTCCTTCCCTTCCTTCCTTCCTTCCTTCCTCCCTTCCTTCCTTCCTTTCTCCCTCCTTCCCTCCCTCCCTCCCTCCCTCCCTTCCTTCCTCCCTCCTTCCCTCCCTCCCTCCCTCCCTTCCTCCCTCCCTCCCTCCCTCCCTCCCTCCCTCCCTTCTTTCCTTCCTTCCTTCCTTCCTTCCTTCCTTCCTTCCTTCCTTCCTTCCTTCCTTCCTTCCTTCCTTCCTTCCTTTCCTTAAATTTTTTCTTTATTTGTTTTTAAATCTTTGCTTTTACTGCTTTGGAAACAGATGCATTATGATCAACTGCATCAGCTCTTTGATGAATTTTCTTTAATTAAATTAATAAAAATAAAATGGCAAAAATAAAGAAACAAAAAGTTAACCTAATGGCATTTTTTCAAATCTTAGATAATTTTGTGAAAGAGAGCAGATTCATCCTATATACTACATAGTATCTTTAGACTTAGATTCCAAAGCCATTTTATTACCTTCTACAACTCTTTAAAACTTTAAGTGTGAAAATGAGATGGCTGAGGATTCTCATCCTCAACAGCTGAGGATGAGCAATCATAAAATGAGGAAAGCAAGATGCAATAAACCTAATCTTAAACACAAATGCACACAGCTGCAGAGTCTTTAGGCACCAGAGAACCTGTCTTTGTGTAATGCAATATTAAAGGAAACATTCATGTTCTCTGAAATTTTTTACACTTCTTTTTATTAAAAAAAAAAAACACAAAGATCCTGTTGTTCGCAATTGTTGTTATTTGTGGTAGTTGGTCTCACACATACCTTTTTATTGTATATATTTTTAATCTCTTATCTTAAGAAAGGAGCTTACTAAACCTTCTGCTATTGTATAAATGACTTTATTGGAGATACAATAATTTTCACAAAAATATACTTGCTACTGAACTTTTTCTTTTTCATTCTTTTCTCTTCCATTTTATTTTTTTAGTTTTATTTCTATTTTCTAATAACTTTGCTTTCTGTGATCTTGAAACAAATGTAGTATGATCAGTTTATGTATATCATGTGATACATTTTTCTTAATTATAAAATTAAATAAATAAATAAAATGTTAAGTATAGCAAAAAAATATATCGCCAAAGTCTGAGTACACAGAACATAAATGTGAAAGCACTTCCTCTTTTTGAATGACCTCAACTCAAATCAACATATGCTGCTAACGACAACTTTGCTTGGAGTAACTTATTCTGAATTTGTGTTTTTCTTTTCCTAACTTATTTCTTAATGATTGCCTACAAGCACTTAAAGGCATTTTCGCCTTTTATTTTTAAGGTTCTAGATTGGGCCACACCCATGAACTCTCAGGTTTTAGCATGGCTTTGCATTCAGCAATCACTCAAGTGGTAACTTGGGGGACCATATGAAATGCCAGAATTCAAATCCAGGTTGGCTGCTTCCATGGAAGTGACTTTAGGACACTTCTAAGTCTTGTTCACTAGAATTTTATCTAGTAGGTTTTCATAGGGTTCCTCTAAATAGAGAAGACTTTAATCAGAAATGGAGGTCATGGGAAAATAACATCAAAATTCTACAATAGAGGTTTGTGTCCTCTAATCATCAAATGATAATTTCCCTAAAGTGATAAATAGAATGTACTTAGAACACAGTCTACATAAGTATAAAGCTTAATGAAGCTTACTACAGGCTGAATTTCGACAGCAATCACATTTTAACTATTAAAAAATAGTTTAAATTGGGGCCGGGCAATGGCGCTAGAAGTAAGGTGCCTGCCTTGCCTGCGCTAGCCTAGGACGGACCGCGGTTTGAACCCCGGCGTCCCATATGGTCCCCCAAGCCAGGAGCGACTTCTGAGCGCATAGCCAGGAGTAACCCCTGAGTGTCACCGGGTGTGGCCCAAAAACAAAAACAAAAAACAACAACAACAACAAAAAAGTTTAAATTAACTCATTCAAAAATAGCACTCTAAATACCTTCTAAAAGGAACAATTTCTTGTTTTTTGGGCCACACCCAGTGACGCTCAGGTTTTACTCCTGGCTATGTGCTCAGAAATCACTCTTGGCTTAGGGGACTATATGGGAAGCGGGGGGAAGGAACCCTGGTCCGTCCTAGGCTAATACGGGCAAGGCAGACACTTTACCGCTTGTGCCACCACTCCAGCCCCTAAAAGGAGCATTTTTAACTTTATTTAGAGAGTTGAAGCTTCCTCCCACAAAATGGTGAATTTTTACTTTTTAAATATTCTATCAATACTTACAGAATATATTATCTTAGCACCAGAGTCATGGTTAGATGGCAGAACATCTCATTGTTTTTTAAAAGCTTGCATCTATGCCCATGAATGTTTTTATCTCTGGGTTTCAAGATTCCCATGAATATTATATATTCTGTACACAAGGAGCCTTCTTAGCAAAGGAAGACACCCTCACAAACCTCATAATATTAATCCAACTTGTACCTACTTTGATTTTCATGACATAAAACTGTCTGACTTTCTTGTCTACATGTATGTACCTAGACCACGACCCCAGCTAAGTCTGTGTTAGACATACCGTGAAGTTTTAACGAGTGCTTATGTAAAGTGCCATCCTACTTGCTTAGACTAAAAGTATCCATTATTTTCTCCTGCTGAAATATCCTTGCTAACTCAGCCAAACTTTGTGACTGCAGGCCTGAACACAGTTTCAACTATGCCTCCTGAAGGCATTAAAGGTCAAAGAGAGAATGTCCACAAACCCAAAGTTTGTGGCTGTTTAGGCTCTATTTAAATACATCATGTCTTTCAAAGCCCAGGACTTGACCTATAAGGACAGAATTAACAAACTCAGGGAAATCAATATAATTTTATCCAAGATCTTCTAGATCTGACCCTCCAGGGAAGGCTGATGGAAGAACATTGAAAAGAAAATGCTGGGCAGGGGAGACTGATATCTAAATATACTATCACCGGAAAAAATGAAAAAAAAAAAAAAAAAAAAACGTTCACCTGAGGCTACATTACCTAAATTTCCAGCAAGTTAAATAAAAAGATCTGACTCTTTGATTGTTAATTTTTGAAGGGGGTATACATCTGATTATGCTCAGGGCCTGATCCTGGCTTTTTGTGTGCAGGGATCATTCCTGGAGTGGCTGCATGCAAGGCAAATATATTAACTGCTGTATATTATTATCTCTTGGTCCCCTAAATAGAAATTATCAGGACTCTCATCTCTTGCTTATTTCAAAGTAAGTAAAAAGGGAGCAGGTGTCAACTAGTATTAATAAGATAAAAGGAGTGATAATTAAGAAGAACTGAAAAGAAAGAATAAATATAAAGAAAAATCTAGTTACACATAGAGGTTACATCTCCATCAAGCATTTGCCATTTTTGGAGGGGTACACACAGCAGTATTCAGCATTTAATCCTGATTCTGTGCTCAGGGACCACTCCTGGTACAAGAGATGGAGACAGAAATGGCTACATGCAAAGCCTTACATGTATTCTCCCTTTCTATATCCTATTGAGCATTTTTTAAAAAGTGCTACAAATATCTGCATGAATATAGTAGATCAAGGTCTCTTAAGATTACATTTTAAATGTAACACAAGATTCATTTCATATAGAAATAACAAATAAGAACTGTTATTATTGCTTTTTACTACTAGTTCCCTAAATCAGGGTTTTTGAAATTATTCCACTCATGACTTATTATTAATGCAATATTTTTCTCAACCTCAGGTTTCCAAGTATAGAAAATATATTTTTAAAAAAGTATTTATTGACCATAAGCTACAACTAAAATGTTTAATAAGTTTTATAAAAATTTTTATAAGACTATAAAATTTATTATAAGACTTTGTAAGTTTTGTAACCTCCCAGTTTTGTGATCCATTATTTGGATTTGGACCCCACTTTAAGAAATTAGGCTCTTGGACAAAAGTAATAGTAAAGAGGATAAGGCGTTTACCTTGCACATGTCCACCTCATGTTTAATCCCTAGCATTTCATCTTGTACTCTAAACACCATGAGGAGTCATTTCTTAGTTCAGAGCCATTTGAGCATTAGCGAGCGTGGCCCAACTCTGCCCACCCCCACATAAAGGTTCTAATGTAAAGCAGTACTCTAAAATATAAGCTAAACTATGAATACTTATTTTTATTTATAACATTTACTTTCTTTAAACTCTTTGGTTTACAAGATTGTTTATAATATAGTTTTTGTTTCCACAGTTACTAAATTGTTCATGATCCAATTTCAGCCATACAATGTTCAATACCAGTGCATACTTCCTGCCACCAATGTCCCTAGTTTCCCTCCTGTTCCCATATCTCTTCTTTTTTTAAAATTTTTTTAATATTGTTACAGAAAGGGTATCATGTGCATCCATTTATCTCCTTTCAGTATCTAGTTCTTGTCTAGAGTGATTATTTCAAAATATCATTGTCATAATGATACCCTAACTGCACTCCCCATTTGTGGCAAGCTTTCTATCATTGACTGATACTTTTTGCCCTCACCACTATTGTCTCTGAATATTAATACCATACTAACATTTTTTAAAAATATGTTACAAATGAGGGTGGTCATTTTATGTCTATTCCTTTCCCTCTGACTTACTTTGCTCAGTATAATGAGCAAAATATTAATACATTTAATATAAAAGTTATAGAAAAGAAAATCATAAATATATTTGGAAGAAGAAGTTAGATTAAAATTTAAAATTATTTGTTTTTAAATGATACTATAGAGCCAGGGAGATATCTTGAAGGGTTGGAATGGAATAAAGAGTCCCTGAATTTATGAACTAAAGAGTTCCTAAATTCTATACATGACACCCCATGATTCCCTGAGCACCACTCAGGTTAGCCCTGATGACATCCAACACTGATGGTTCCAAACACACTTCCCTGAACAGTGAAAGCAATGCAGGACACTGGTTGGGAGGTGTCTCAAAAAATAAACACAGTAATGATCATTACACAAAATATTCTGTCTTCATTATTTTAAAGCATAAAATAGTCATAGCATCATGGATTTATGATGTTCATTAAATATAAATTGGTTGACTAGAGCGATAGCGCAGTGGTAGGGTGTTAACCTTGCATGTGGCTGATCCAGGAAGGACCTCGGTTTGATCCCCAGCATCCCATAAGGCATCCACCCCCCCAAGGCAGGAGTATTTCTGAGTGCATAGCCAGGAGTAACCCCTGAGCATCACCAAGGGTGACCCAAAAACCAAAAAAGAAAAAAAAAGGAAATAAATAAATATAAAATGTTTTTTTCAAAATTCCTTTAAAGTTTATTAGTTTGTTACTATTAGAAGTGGGAAGGTTGCACTGGTGAAGAGGGGTATTCTTTTCTTTAAACTGCAAACATGTTTTTAATCATGATCTTATATAAATATATTATAAAAGTACACTTATGAGTCATATGTACTTCCCTGAAAAATATAAAAATATGGTATTCTTCCTGATTATTAATTATTTTTCCAGAATTGTTTTTTTGAATTTTGGGTCACACCCAGTAATGCTCAGGGGCTATTCCTGACTATTTGGTCTGAGATCACTCTTGACTAGGGGAAACATATGTGATGCCAGGGATCAAACCAAGTCCATCCAGGATATGTGGAGTGCAAGGCAAATGCCATACCGCTGTGGTATTGCTCTGGCTCCCAAAAACTTATTTTTATAGGAAACTGCTTAGAAATTTTGAGACTAGAAAATTAATTGAAACAATCACATAAATCTTTGAGAATCAAACCATAAACTAACTAAACTAATAAACTAATTGCCCTGCTTATAAACTTAAAATAATTTACATTTTGGGTGTGATGGCTAAAGTCAATTTTGTTTTAAAAACTGCACAAGTATATTGCACATAGCATTTTTAAATAGAGATTATAAAAGATAATGTAGAAACATATGTTACACATTTATTTTATTTCAAATATACTGTAAATTGCAATGTGTTCTACTGTCAAATTTACTTTCAATGATCTGCTAATCTTGGGATCACAAAAGATCATAAAATGTTTCTTCAGTACTATTAGTAAATTTTGACAACAAATTGCCAAAAGTGTGAAATCATAAATTTAAAAGTTAAAGGACTTCTGGCGCAGAGCTAATAGTTTTATCTGTATGATACCACTAATAATGGCAGCAGATAATGTCATCATTCAATAAAAATACTTTTGTGTAAGTTCACATGCAATATACAGAGATATTTTCATGTTCTATAGTTTGTGTGATCTATCCTTTGAAAAAGAAGCACTTGTTATCAGTATGTAACTCAAGTCTCTCAGATAGGATTGATTACATATTTAAGGCATGAAAAATTAGTAATGCTTTCAACAGTCCCAACAGACTAACTTGGGCCCTTGTGACT
This sequence comes from Suncus etruscus, assembly GCF_024139225.1. Lineage (NCBI taxonomy): Eukaryota > Metazoa > Chordata > Mammalia > Eulipotyphla > Soricidae > Suncus > Suncus etruscus. Next base: position 103,738,366 of record NC_064848.1, read on the forward strand.
GATCCACAGGAGGTCAATTTCTTCTCTATAATCCTCACATTACATTCCAGAGGAAAGTCTTTTCTGTATCCTTTGTTTCATAAGTTATATTATTTGGTCAACAGTGAATTCTTATACTAATATTAACTGGACAACTGTATACAGATGTGTCATTTAAATGGATTGGCCAGAAGGGCTAAAATATGTGTCTTGGTCTCACCATTCATCAAGCAACAGCTGACAATTTGACTACAATTTGTGTTATGCAAAGATTTCCTAATATCTCTTCTTGTATTGTTTCATTGGAGGCTACTTTAGGAACCATATGAGAGCAAAAAGCCTACTTTTTTGAACAAGTTATGAAAACTATCATAAGGAAAAAATGCATCATTAAAATCAGTTTTAACCATGTTATTTATATATGATGAATGAAAGAATGGGAGGTGTGATAATAGCTAAAATGTTTTATACACAAATAAAAATATTGTTCTACCCATATTTTTAAATAGTACATGCTTTCTGTTGTAGGATTGTAGGATTGTCATAATTGTCTTTGCATATTTTTATGTATCAGACATGTATTTTGGAGATGTATTACTTATAATTAATCCTAATAGAGAAAGATAAGTCTGATAAAAACACCAGAAAAACATATAGAATTAAAAAACCTGATGCCACAATAGTTTACAACTATAATAAATTGAAAATATAATTATTTTAATTTTAATTATTTTTAATCATTGTTACTGTTGATAATTATTATAAAATATAAAAACTATTACTACTACCACTTATAATCTGTTTGTATAGTATAAGTTTTCTCTATAGTATTTGCTTCTAGAAATGTCAGTTAACATGCAGTATAAGAACTATATTTTTTCCTATCACTTATTGGTGAATGATGATGTGAATATTCATATTTTACTTTAGTGTGTTTTTATACACTAGTGAAAACCCCTGTTAATTGCATTAATGTGGGTATTTTTAAATTAAATTATAAAATTTTCCTATACATGATGGACATGAAGACTATTATGCTGAGTAAAATAAGTCAGAAGATGAAAGATAGAATAACCTCACTCATCTGTAGATTTAAGAAAAATAAAAAACAGTATGGTAATAATACCCGGAGAAAATAGTGATGAAGAACTAGGCCATGATATGAAAGTTACCACAAAGAGTGGTAAGCACAATTAGAGAAATAACTATACTTACAACTACCATGACTGATAGTGAGAGAGAGTAATAGAATGCCTGTCTCAAACAAAGATAGGCATGTAGTGGGGAAGGAGGAAATGAGGGACATTGGTGGTGGGAAAGTTGCACTTGTGAAGGGATTTATGTTTTATGATTTATACCCATGTAAAACATATTTATAACCATAGTATAGTGCTTAAATAAAGAAATTAATTATCTTAAATAAACTAATAAAGGAGATAAAAACTTTTCTAAAAATATGTTTTTATTTACATTAAAGTTCTGGTATTGGCTTTTGATTCTGTTTTCCTTTTTCATGACATACAAAATATGCCTGTTGCTGAATTCCGTTATTATCAGTTACTCTACAATGTGAATTGTTGCATCCTTACTAATGGAATATTTAAACAGCAAGGATTATCCAAATATTAAAAAATAACAATAATTTATTCTTATCCCAAGACAATAAAATTTTCATATGAACAATATTTCATTCATTCTGGTCATCTAATTATTTTACCCACACTAGAAAAAATTAGAAAAAATTAAGGTCAGCAGGAGGAAAGAGGGGGAGAAAAGGACAGGGAGAAAGTAATGCTAAACAAAAAAAGAGGAGAATATTCTGTGGTTACCTTAATCTACTAATGTTTCTTTTTTATTTTTTTGCTTGTTCGTTTGTTTGGGGGCCACATCTGGTGACACTCAGAGGTTATTGATGACTATGCATTCAGCTTGCTCCTGGCTTGGGGGACCACATGGGATTCCGAGGATCTAACCAAGTTCCAGCCTGGGTCAGCCGCATGCAAGGCAAATGACCTACTACTGCGCTGTCGCTCTGACCTCTTATTTGCTTTTTTGTTAAATTAATGGACTCATCTAAGTCTCACTTATAACCAAGTTATACTTTACAGTTAATTTCATTTTCCTGAAAAAAAAAACATTTCCTGAAAAAATCATAATAATATGATCAGATATAAAGAAGAACTGTGTTTCAAATCGCAGGCACTCTAAATTCTCTATATAAAATCTGATCTCTAAGTTATGTTGCTTTAACAGTAGTTGCTGCTTGCAAAGAGCTGTATATTGGTCTATATGTGATTAGATTGGGTCAAATGTGTTCATGTGATATGGCTGTGGAATATACATGTACTTAAAGATTCGTGGAAATGTCATCACTGCAAAAGAGCCCTCATCATAAAATTTTATATTGTTCTTAATACACCCAGGATTTTGACTTTGTATTATTATCATCTAGTATCTTGTATTTTGGGTTTTACATATATCCTTCATTGATTAATTTATCTTATAAATTAGAGTTCAGAAAAACTATTTGTGAAGAGTCTATAGAGTTGTGTTTAGAGAATGACTTATAAATTTGAAAATACCAATTTAAAAGTTATATTATGTCAAAGTTGTAGCTATTTCTTATTTTTTTAAACATTTTTCCATATGTCAAACTTAGAGAAATACAAGTACATTGCTAATATTAATATTTGTACATAGTTCAAGATGTTTGGGTATTTACATCTAGTAATGCACATAAAACTTTTAGCAAAGAATTTGGGACAAAGAGAGGAAATTATTATTTACATTTTAGAAGTTATAAAGAATGTACTTTAATACAGATTTTGGAGTTAATTTTCTATTTCTGACTGTATAGTTCTGTCAAGCAAACTACCTTAAATGTAAAATTCTCCTATCATTCTGAATCCAGTTTTAAAAAGTAAAATTAAAGATAAAACGATGCATGACTGTGTTAAGAAAAAAAACAACAACACATAAGACCCAAAGAATATCCTGGATTTTAAAGCTTAGATCAGGTTTGGAAAAATTCAAAATCTTTACCTATTTTTGTGTGGGGGGGTATTTTTTCCACATTATGTAAAGTCTTTATAGAATACAGACGGTATAGAGTTTGTGTGCTTGGAAATTTTATACCAAGAAGCTATGAAAAGAAAAACCTGCTCGATGGAGCATGTAATGTGAAAAGAAAGGGATTTTACTCAGCTAGATTTATATTGACTTTTTTCTTCTTTTCTTGAGTACTGCCTGGTACTATCCCATCGTTGTTTTACTAGTAAATCAAAGACATGTATTTCACAACTAACAGTAGCATTAACTTAGTAAAAATTACTTAATCTAAGTACTACTTTTTTTCTTCTCTCCCCAGTGACTTCATGTTCCTGGTGATTTACTTCCTAAGATGTCCACTTCATATTGTTTTTGCTGGATGATTGGAATAGAGAACCCTTTCACTGTTGTTTGCTTCACTTGAATTGAGATGGAATGGTTCCAGTTGTGTAAACAATTCGTGGTGATCTTCCAACCTTCTTGCCAGTGCCCCATGGAGATGCAGTTGATTAAGCAAGGCACGGTGTGGGCAGGTGCTACACACAATTCCCTCACAGTTCAACCATCCCCTGTGGACTATAAGTCTGATTTTACTCCCAGTTCATTCATGTGTTCAGACAACTAATCATAACTTACTTTGAGGTACTTTGGGTTATGTATACAAATTGCAGGTAGAACTAAGTTTGCAGAAACCTTTGATTGTATGTATTGCCAATGTTAGTTCTCTTGAGAGAACTGAAAAAGTTCTAATTTACTAATCATCACAGATAAAGAAAACTGAATGTAGAGTTGCAAAACAACTAATAGTATTCAATTAACCAAAGATTAAGATATTGTTTTGCCTAGTAAATCAAGTATAGCAATTATTGTATCTGATAATTTTGTATTTATTTTTAAATAGGATAACTGTGTAGCTAAGAAAACAAGAAATTTCTGTGGTGAAAGATATTCATTATCACATATTCAGGTACTCATCTATGAGTAACTACATTTATTAATATTATAAAATTTTACATCCCCTAAAGAAGGTTTATGAATAGTTGTAGGGAAATATTTAAGTAAATATTTAAAAACATTCTACATTTGAGTCCTTTGAGGCAACTAGCCAATGATCTCTGTTAAATATTATTAAATAGTGGAAAATATTATATAGAGTTATATAGAGTTATGATTATAGCCAAAGAAACATGAAATTATTTGGGCTTATTTAGATATTTGCTAAATAATTTAGTCTACTTCTAGCACACTCTAAAGGGTAAAATATCTCTATATATAAAATTTTAATATTAACAATTATATTATAATGCATTATATACTATCATAACATTAATATAGATATTAATAATCATTACTATATATTAAGTACATTAAATATATAGTTATATATTAAAATTAACATAAATTACAATGTATACTTATAATAATTAAATCTAATTACATATAATTAAAATATGAATTTAATCACTGTAGTCATACATTATATCCCACATTATCCTCTGTCAAATTCTTGTATTGTCTTTGTTTTTTCTTTAGCTAATTTTCTTATCATATTTCAATAATTTTAGAAAAATGTGAGCCTGTGAATTCAATTCATAAAATTACCTGTTTCCTGATGGAGATTCCCTGGGACATAAAATAGGATTTTCCATTTTTAATTAATATTTAAACTGTTTATTAAGCACTCTCAACATATATGTTTATTTTAGTTTGTTTTAATTTGTGTACTATATCAATTGTTGGTTAGGGCTTATTCTTAGGTGTTTTATAAGGGATCACTATTGGCAAGCTCAGGTACCATATGTGAATTGAACCTGGGTTAGCACTTACAAGGCAAGCACTTTCTCCACTCTACTCTCTTCTGAGCACCAAAATATACTTTTTCTGACTTTATAAGACAAAAGTAAAAACTCCTATTAAGGTGAGTAACATGTTAGAGGATTAGATTTTGTCAATGGCTATTTCCTATTATGTAGTTAGATTATGTGGTCCTTTAGAAAGTTATTTTTTCTCAGTAATTACTACAGCAGAGAAAACTAATAAAATAATATATCATAATTTAAAAATATAAATTTGCAATGTTACCTTGGATTTTAGTATCTATAATTTAGAATATAAATTGTGTTTGACTTTTTGATTAAGAATTTACTTAATTTTTTAATTGTGGAAATAATGACAAAAAGTATACTGTGAGAAAAGTACATGAACATTTTATAGAATTTATTTTCTATTCAATATTTATGATTAATTTTATTAACACCAAAGAGCTTTTAAATAAGAACCTTGACTTCATTGGATTTGGCTATCAGAATAAAATAAATATCAAGAAAGCAAACAAAACATTCCAGTGAAATAATCACTTTTTATTCCTCCCTTATAAAAATATTTGACCTTCTGTAAATATTTTTTTTCCTATCAATGACAAATTTCTATTTAAAAAAATTCAGTGTTGAAAAATTCTATTTATTTGGTTCTTTAGACTTTTGGGGCAACAAGAGAATGTTTATAGAATTAAACTTAAACTTTAAAAAGACTCTGGGGGGGCCCGGAGAGATAACACAACAGTGTTTGCCTTGCAACAGCTGATCCAGGACCAAAGGTGATTGGTTCGAATCCCGGTGTCCCATATGGTCCCCCGTGCCTGCCAGGAGCTATTTCTGAGCAGACAGCCATGAATAATCCCTGAGCAATGCCGGGTGTAGCCCAAAAAGCCAAAAAAAAAAAAAAAAAAAAAGACTCTGGGTCCCGGAGAGATAGCACAGCGGCATTTGCCTTGCAAGCAGCTGATCCAGGACCAAAGGTGGTTGGTTCGAATCCCGGTGTACCATATGGTCCACCGTGCCTGCCAGGAGCTATTTCTGAGCAGACAGGAGTAACCCCTGAACACCACCGGGTGTGACCCCCCCAAAACAAAACAAAACAAAACAAAAAGACTCAACTTGCTATACAACATCACAGAAATTTTTACCATTAAAATAAAAAAACAAGTTATTCAGGGCCCAGAGAGATAGCACAGCTGTGTTTGCCTTGCAAGCAGCTGATCCAGGACCAAAGGTAGTTGGTTCGAATCTCGGTGTCCCATATGGTCCCCCGTGCCTTCCAGGAGTTATTTCTGAGCAGACAGCCAGGAGTAACCCCTGAGCAATGCCAGGTGTGGCCCAAAAACAAAAAACAAAACAACAACAACAAAAAACAAGTTATTCACTATATTTCATGAGCTTGAATGATGTTTGACCAACTCCCCCAAGAAAAATATTAAAAATTTTGGAATTGACATAGGTTTGTTTTGAAAGCTGCTTGCATCAATAAATAATTCTGTTTTAAAGAAAATAGATTCCAAATAGTATAAATGTAATTGAAGTATATCATAGTCAAAGATTATGAAATATTACTTAGTCTTTTATTTTATTCAAGACGTGCTTTACTGTCTTATTTACAAATACTAGAAACCCAGAAAAAATTAGATGTGCTAGATTATATAAAAAAAATTCTGTACTTAGGTATACCTGGATTTGGACTGATATCACCAGGGCTATTTGTAGTGAGTGTAGGCATGCTCCCTCATATTTTCCTTTCTTTTAGGAAGCCTGGCAGCCATAACTACAACCACAAATGCAGTTGCTATGTTCAAACTGGGCAAACGCTATAGACTCACTCTTTTCTCAAATGAAACCAAAACAAGCCATAAAAGATCATAGGTATACTGGCAAAGCGCAGAAATTTGGTCATCTTGGGAGGAAAGAAGAGGACAAACCCCCACCTGTCATAGCCATGCCTGCTGCACGCATCACCCAGAATCACTGTTTTTCTAATGGTCTTGCCCCATTACCCCTGTATGATTCCCTTCAGGGACACCAATCTAACCGAACTATAGGTGTACCCAGCTTTCAGCTGATATCACCAGGACTTTTTGGAGCGACTGTGGGATCCCTTCCCCCCAAGACTTCCTTCTTCCTGTAAGCCTGGTATCTGTGACCATACCCCTAAAAGCCCAGTATCATTAATAATGCTTTGAATTTCTGGACAACTTCATTTGTTTGATGATGTTATCTATATAGAAATACACCAAGTAATTAGAATGAACAGCTAACAACAAGATCTTACTAAACCTTGTATCATTGTTTTAATGATTTCATTGATGATATAATAGTTCTCACAAATGTGCTTGCTACTGTACTTTTTCTTTATTCTTTATTATATTAAAATAAACTTTCTTTTCTGCCTTTTCTCTTATATTTCTTTTTTCTATTTTTTATTACATTTTTTATTAAATATATTTTATTTAAGAAACATGATCATATTTGGGTTACAGTCATAACCAGAACACCCCCCTTCACCAGTGCAACATTACCCCCTCCCCCCTTCCCATCCCCTGCCTGTTTTCGAGACAGGCATTCTACTATAGTAATTTGTTTTTAAGTTCAGTAACTTGTATTTTTTTCCTTAAAGGTTAAAGGTTAAAGGTTAAGAGTAAAAAAATATAGTAAAGGTGTGATAGTGGCAATCGCCAATGTTTGCATAGGTCCAGAAAAATGGAGAAAATGGGAAAAAAAAATCCTTGACCTGATTACAAAAAGGCCTCACCCCAGAAGTTTTTTGGCATAAGACAGACTCTGGGTTCCAGGCATACCAGTCTATCCAACTCCAGTCATTCTCAAGGTCCCAGTGAAACTTTTTCACACTTTAGCTATAGTTGGTATCAGACTTTTATATTTAAAGACTCTGGATTCTGTGCATTTCTTTTGTTGATGTCAGGCTGATGTGGAGCATCCTCTAGTTTCAGCATATCATTAAATGCAGAGCGATCTGCTCTGCATGCAGACTGTTGCTGAGTCACCTGGGTGTTGGGAGTACTCTTTGGAGTCAGTCAATGCCAATGCAGTGGTAGGTCTTTTCTGGTAGAGGCTTGGATCCTGGGAATGTTAAAGACAATTGTGGTTGTTTCCATAGTTCAGGTGTGTGTGGGCGATGCCCATTCTTCTGAGGCCTGAGCCAAATCATTATGCCAATGTTCAGGGTAAAAGGCCTAATTACATTACCAAATTTGTGTTCCCATCTCTATTAGATAAGAACTTGTTTGTATATGTATTATTTTCCCATTTTAATGTGCCTATGCAAAGGAGAAGCAATGCCACAAGATATTGTTAGTGCATCTGGGGACCAACGAATAAAATCCAACATTTCCTGTAACTTGGTATAAACGTGAAATCTACACAGAATTACTCTTCTACCAGTATTGCTTATAAAACAGATCTCATAGGGGGAAAATCAAGCAATCAAATAACTAATCTAGTGGGCAAAATTGTCACAAATGAGGATATTTTAAAAGAGTTATAGATGTTAAGGGAATACATCTGAGATATACAAAAGAGATACATGTGACCCTTTTATGTTTTAAAAAGAAAAAAAAAAGAAAACAAGGGTATTTGAAGACAACAGGTGATAGTTGAGTTTGCGACATGTTTTGCGGCATTACGGAACCCTATATTGTCCTTGAACTAGGGGTTATAATAACTTTACCCCCATATATCTGGGGACAAATGCATTTGGTCAACGATGTCAACTATGTACTACATTTTCTTTAAATAATGTCAAAACATGTTTGTAGTCTTTATATGGAAAATAAAAAGTAATTGATAATTGACATTAAAAGTAACATTGATAGGAATTTTAGGTGTGCAAGTAAATATATAACAATATATAGATACATACAAGTTATATATGTCATATCACAAAAATGTAACTAGAGAGATGCAAGTAAATGCATGCAATGTTTATTTTTAATTTGAAGTCAATATGTTTAATACTTATGTAGATTATAGATAAATTTATATTCTACTGTTTTTTTCTCCTACACATCTATTCTTTTGCTCATTTCATAGTTCACAAAAAGAAGTAAATAAAGTTTGACTGTGTTTGGGCTTCACGGCAATTGTGTCTTGACTACAGCATTTATTCACCAAAAATTTTAATTTATTTTTCACTCACTATAAATTATAAATTAAGAATATGTAATTTCACTGTTCTTAGGAATGAGGGCCTAGCTATGAGTAAAACTATTTGGTGGTGGTGACATGATACTTTATAGGATGAACTATTGCTTTAATCTATGAAAAATTGATGCCTTATACACTCCTTTTAAACTTGAAAAAATATTAAGATATTATAAAACCTTAAAAAACAGGCATGTTTTCTAATATAAAATATTAATTCTAAAAGATCAAATATAGGTCATTTAATTTTGTTCAGCATCAGAGTCTGGTAAGTGTCTGACAGAATTATTCAGTGAATATTTGTCAAATGTATAATAAGTAATGTGAAATTTTAAAGATTAGTATGTTATGATTTATTTAAGTCTACTACTTTGAAAATATTTACTTTAGTTACAATGGTGTTTGAAGTTATTATGCCATTAAAATAATATAACAACAGAAAATTGTGAATGTTTTCATTAATTAATCAACCAAGTCAATAATATCTGAGTGGAATGAGGATATTAAGTTATACATACCTTTGAAGAATAAAAGTAAAATTATGTGGGTGGTCATGTTACTGCTTCTATGTTACTCTATAATTTGGCCATTTTATATAATATTTAATCATTTTATAAATTTAACAGATACTTTTCTATGTAAATTTATTTTAGTTTTTAAAAATATATTTTTAATTTATAATTTATATATTTATTTATAATGCTTTATAACTAAGACCCTTAACAGATATCTTAATAGTGGATCTACTTTGTTAAAATTCTTATCATTATAATTAATAGTTGTTAATTTTAATAGAGGACATACTAAAGAAACCTTTAGTAACATTAACTATAATCTCTATTTATCTTCTTTCCCTAGGTACTTTCTTTTACAATCTTTAAGTTCTAATGCAGCAACTAAGAAAGACTATTTTATTTTTGCCTGGTTCTGTATTTAAATACACTGGTAAGGACCCTTTTTCTGAGTTTGTATGACTAGGGGAAAAATGAACTGGCCATATAATCAGTCCATTAGACCCTAATTTCCAGATTAGACTTCTGGAACTCTAACTTCTGCTTTGAGATATTAAGATTTTAGTTTGGTAATTTTGGCTGACATTCTATATGAGTGCTACAGAAGAAATGGATGACTCCAAAATCCTCCTTTGGAGACCACCAAGCTTGAGTTTGCTTATAAGTTAGTCCCAATAGAAGTAAATAATTGTTTTAAGATTTGTAGTTTCTTTTGGAACTCACAGTTCTCATATGTTTCTAGTTTATGTAACCACTCATGTCATTAGAAATAGTGAAATATAAAGTTAAAATACCCAAAAGTAATGGGAATTGTAGGCATAATAGAATTATGATATTTTTAGGAACATGTCAAAATCCAAATGGCAAATGCAGAATTTTAATAAGTGAAACTCACTGAGTGGTACCATGACTATCATAGCAAATCAGACACTTTTGAAAATGTTTACATTAACCTTCCATTGCTATCAAATTTTGTATTGCTATCTAAAATTCGACATTACATTTGGAAATGTATTCTGTTCTACATTTCACAGTAGATTTGACTATATAAATAAAAACACTAGGTGTATAGACTAAGTACTGAATTCATTTCTTTGATTCTTGATTTCTATTTTCTTTTTCTCTCTGTGGTATATTTAGTTTAGTAACACATCCATCAGATATCATGCATATTATTTGAACTGACAGATATTTCTTCTTTTTTCCTACAATTCTATTTCTAAACTTACTAAATGTGACCTTAGTGAGACTGAAAGAGCAAAAGAACTTCAAACAGCTTCCCTGAAAATGTGATTTATTCATTATGATTAAATTTCATATTAATTGTGAAATGTTTTGATAATTATCTTTTTCCTTATGTAACTATTTTGGAAATATTTCTGTTTAGTAACCCCAAAAGTAGACATTATTAATTATGCTTATATTTTTATTATTTGGAATATTTAAGAATTTAAAACTTGATTATGGATGCAAATTAAAACCCAAAATTTTACATGTGGCTAAAATTCAGCAAACCACTATATTTTAAAATAAAAATGAAATTACTCCTAAAAAGATGGCAAATTAATTTTATTTATTTTAAAGCAATTGTTTAGTTACTTATTTTTATTATTTTCAGAGACTCTGCAGTCCTTGGGTTACTCTTGGTTCCTTACTCAGAAATTGCTCCTGGCAGGCTCAGAGGATCATATGGAATACCTGGATCCTTCCTGGGTTGTCCGTGTACAAGGCAAATGCCCTACACTGTTCTATTGCTTTGGGCCCAAAAGATGAGAAATTTAAATAACACAAGTTACTACAGTATCTGAAATATAACAGAGAGAAACCTAGAATATAGTTCTTGATATCCACACCAATTTTATAGTGAATTCACCTTGTCACCAAATATGTAAATAAATGTACCAAAATATAAATTTATATATAGAAATTTGAAATACAGTTACTGCTGGATATATTAAAAGGAATTAAAATATATTCAGTGAATTCCATTTTATTTTGGCTTAATTACAATATTTAAGATGTAAGTGCTGGAACCTTGACATAAATTAACTTGAGGGCCAATGTTTCCTTATATACCATACTATGGTATCATCAAATTTCATCTCAGTATTATTAGCACCTTATACTATTCTATATCTTGTTTTAGTGATAATGCGTTCTTAATAAATTTTAATTTATTTAGGATATGAAATATCTAAAGTAGTTTTTTTCTCTTAGATACAATTAGATAATTTTATAAAATAAAACTGTATTTACTTTTCATTGTAGTCTACATTTTTAATGACTTCTAAATTATTTAACTGTTTTAAATAGATAACCCATAGATTATATTTTATTAAGGTTCCCAGAAATATTGCCTATAGCTGCTTGTCTAAGTTCTTTACATGCATTGATTGTATATTGGTGTTTAAATGTAATAGATACCTATTGGACAGAAGCAGAGAATAATAACAAATCACAACTTTGCTACCCAAACCACCCCATACAAATGTAAAAGACTAGAGAATTTTGTAAAGGGGGCCTCGAGGCTTGAACAACACATTTGATTAATGGAGAAAGGTTATTGGCCTTTTGCAGAGTGATGAAAAAATAAAGTATATATTAAAATTTAGTGACTGCTGCTAACAATATTTCTTGTTATGTCTCAACCTCATCTACAATAATTTATTCTATTTTCATCACTAAAATAGCTTTAAGTCATTAATATTATTTCAGAACTTTGTGTTTATGTTGTATTCTAAATTAAGAATAAGAGATCTAAAGTATAAATATTATGACCATAGATTATGAAGGGAAAAGTTCTTTCAATTTAACCAGAAAAAAAAGATCTTTTCATAATTAGAAGAAAGATTTTACTGTAAAATAGTCTTATAGATATAGTTTAAAGTTAAATTGGCGTAATACTAGAAAACACAATTTAAAAGATAGCTTAAAAGGAGTCAGGGCCAGAGCTATAGCGCAGCAGTAGGGCGTTTGTTTGCCTTGCATGCTGCTGATCTAGGATGGATCGCAGTTCAATCCCCCAACGTCCCATATGGTCCCCCAAGCCAGGAGCTATTTTTGAGTGTAGAGCCAGGAATAACCCCTGAGCGTCACCGGGTGTGGCCCCCAAACAAGCAAAACAAAAAAGTAAGGAGCTAGAGTGATAGTACTGCAGTAGGGTGTTGGCTTGCAAGTAGCTGAGCCAAATACCGATTTAGGTTTGGTTCCTGGCATCCTACATGGTCGACCCAGCCTGCCAGGAGCGATTTCTGTGCTCAGAGCCAGGAATAACCTCTGAGCACCACCAGGTGTGGTCCCAAAACAAAACAAATAAACAAAAATACAGGTTAGTAAAAGTACTTCTTGTGGAGATACAGGCTGGATACCCAGCATACATGGTCCCCCAAACAGTACCAGGAATTACCTAGAACACAGTGCTAGCAGTAACTGCTCAGCATCTCTAGTCTGACCTCCCACTAACCCGCAAAAAATTATAGAAATGCTTTTTTGTGTTATCTCTTTCCAATAATATAAGCTTTTAGACAACCTATAACACCGATTAACCTGAAATTAGGAATTTACTGATATGAAAACATGATTATTGTAAACATAACCATTACTGATTAATTATTAACAGTATCATGTTTAGAGTTTGAGTATGTTGATTATCTTATAAAGAACTTACCATCTTTCTATGACTATGTGTACATTCATTTTGTTACAAGAAAGGTACACACTCAAAATAATAATATAACGCTATTCTTTATTTCTAGATTTGGTTTTATCTTTAAAGCCAATTGAATGTCATCAAGTCACTTTGTTATTTAAGGATTAATAATCATAGTATTTCTTATGGATCCCTGATTTTACATTACTACAACACAACCTTAGTTTATTTCTAGACATACAGTGTTTCCTTTGTTATTTCTAATCTATATTCCTCCAAAAAGTCAATTTATTATTTACCCCTTAAAATATTTCTACTCCTGGTGCTGTCAGTATAGTGAATAAGGTAATTGCCTTATATATGGCCAGTAGAACATCTGATCTTGCAGGTACTTCCAGTAGTGATTCCCTGAGCACAGAAGCAGGAATAAGTCCTGAAAACCATTAGCTCTGGTCCAAAGTTTAAAAATTGGTTACTATGACCAATTTTCAGAACTTTATTATTCCTAATGGTTCATTCAAAATTAATTACTAGGAATGATTCATCATCATTAATTAGGAATTCATCATTAATTCATTTTTCCTAATCATTCCTTAGCACTGTTACTCATAATGGTTTATTACTAATAGGTTTTATTACTCCTAATAGTTCTCACCAACCAATTCATTTCTATTCTTACTTCTTGATACTAATGCTCAGTCCAGCTTCAAGCTGGTCCTTTTGAATATACAATAATTTCATAGAACGGACACTCTGTCTTTTTGTAATAAACAACTCTAATAAAAATAACATTAACTCCTAAGTAAAATTTCTTATGTAGATCTAAAGTTCTCCTTATTTTGGCCCCAAGCCTATCTCATAAATCATAAAGAATATTATTCCTTAAATAAACCCTTGACTCCACCTATATAATCAAACCTCTAAAACTTTAATCTTTCCAAAGGCATTCCTAATTTTTCATTCAGTGCTGTAATCTTCCTTTGTTTTGGAAAACTTTCAGCTCTTTCAACAAAATACTTTAATTTGATCTACCTTGCAGTGTCCATATCAAGGCTTATAGAAATTATAATTGTTCAAACAGAATTATCAAGATTCAGACAGCTTAGGTTCAAATAACTATTTCTGTCAGGAGAATCTAAATGACACTAGTAAAAAAAAATATATATATATATATATGGCTTGAAAAGGTAAAAAAATCTTTTTTCTCAAACTATACATCCCCATAGTAGATTAGTAAGAGAGACAAATCTGATCATTCATTCACCATGACACTCCATACTTAGAGTGTCTACTCTGTGACTGAGGGAAGGAAGCCCCAACAATAATATACAAAGAAAAAAAGAGATGAGGGCATGAGGACCAGTCTATGGCAGGAAGCTGTTTTTCAGAGCAATCTTTTCAAACTATTATTGTCAGTGGTCTCTTCTCTACCCTAATTGAACTCCCCTCTATTTGTTGTCCTCTAACACTCATGCCTTTTTTCTTTGTATAATATTGCCATATATCTGATAATTGTGTGTGTGTGTGTGTGTTTAACTTATGGTTTCAGATCTGATATCAAGGTCTATAATCTATGTTAGTTTGATTTTTGCATGGTATTAAAGAGAGGACTGAGTTCACTATATTTTGCATGTAACTTATCAGATTTCGTTTTATTATAATGATGTTTTTATTTAAGCACCATGATTACAAACATGTTTATAGTTGGGTTTAAGTCATAAAAAGTACACCCCCCTTTACCATTGCAACCTTCCTACCACCAATGCCCCCCATTTCCCTCCTACACCACTTGTTGAAGAGGCTTTCCTTGCTCCAATTTATATTTCTTGCCGCTAATTAATTTGAACATATACTTGAAGGTCTGTCTCGGGATATTTAAGCATATTCCATTGAACTTAAGGTCTGTCCTTATTCCAACGTTGCGCTCTTCTAATTGTTACCAATTTATATGTACAATTTGAAGTTGGGAAAACTGATGTTTTTTTATCTACTTTTCCCCAAGTATTGATTTAGCTATTTCTGGAGGTTTATTGTTCCATAAGAATTTCAGGAATGTTTTAATTATTTCTTTAAAAATTATCATAGGTTAATAAATATATAGGAATTGCATTAAATTTGTATAGAGCTTTGGAAGATTTTGCCATTTTAATGGTCTTGATTCTCCCAATCCATTAGCAGGCTAAATATTTTCATTTCCTTATGTCCTCTTTTATTTCTTTTTAAAATATTTTTTATTTATTGAAGAAAATGCTTCACATAGTTAACATAACTGATCATAATACAATTGTTTCAGGAAGATCAAAAGCAACATGATTAAAAAATAGAAAATTGAAAGAAAAACTAAATAGGAGAAAAAGGAAAATAAATGTTCAATGGCAAGTATATTTTTGAAAATTATTGAATCACCAGTGAACTCATTAAGCACTAGCAGAAAGATTAGTAAACTCTTTTTTTAAAGGATGAGAGTTAAAAAAATACAGTAAAAACGATGTGTGTGGCAATTGTTGTTGTTTGCATAGGCCCAGAAAAATATGGGGGATATGGAAGGGAAATGCCTTGGCCTAAATACAAGGAGACCTTACCCCTGAAGTTTTCTGGCATAAGACCAACTCTGGGCTCCAGGCATACTAGTTTGTCCAACCCCTGAGTCATTCTCTGTGGTTCTGGTAAAAAATTTTTGCAGGTTCACTGTTATTGATGTCAGGTTTCTGTAGTTAAAGATTCTGGTTTCTGTGAATCTTATTCATCGAAGTCAGGATGATGTTGAGCATCCTTTAGTTTCACTTCAGCATTAGTGGACAATGCAGAGAGCCATGCCCTGCAAGCAGGCTGTTGCTGTTGCAAAGTCATCTGGTTGTTAAGAGAACCCTCCTTGGAGTAAGTCGATGCCAGGGCAACAGTAGGGTCTTCCCTGGTAGAGGTTTGTGGTTGTTTTTGTAGATGGTATTCATGGTTTAGGAGTGTGTGGGCAATGCCCATTATTATGAAACCTGAGCCAAGTCATTTTGACCATTTCAGGGTGTAAGGCCCCCATGCATTACAAAATTTGTGTTCCTGGGCCGGGCGGTGGCGCTGGAGGTAAGGTGCCTGCCTTACCTGCGCTAGCCTAGGAGACGGACCGCGGTTCGATCCCCCGGCGTCCCATATGGTCCTCCAAGCCAGGAGCGACTTCTGAGCGCATAGCCAGGAGTAACCCCTGCGCGTTACCGGGTGTGGCCCAAAAACCAAAAAAAAAAAAAAAAAAAAAAAAAAACAAAATTTGTGTTCCTATCCCTATTAGATAAGAACTTCTTTGCATATGTAATATTTTATCATATTTATGTGCCTTTGCAAAAGGGGACAATGCCACAAGGTATTATTGGTTTATCTGTGGGCCAAGGTAACAAGTCCAACAATCCCAGTAACTTGGCTCTAAATGAATACTGAACAGAGAGGCTCTTCTGACAGAATTTTCTATTGAATAGATAGCAAAAGAACAAACAAACAAACAAAAACAATGGGTGAAATTGTCACTATAACAGAGGATATTCAATAAGAGTTATAGCTGTTAAGGGAATACATCTAAGATACTCAAGGAGATAACATGACCCTTTTATGTCTTCAGAAATAGTCAGAGGAGAGTTAAGTCTGGCAGTGGGATGAGTGGGTAAAGGACTAGAAATGTGCCTGTAAGGTGGTGTGTCAAAGGGGGAAGGAGAGTATATTATATTTTGTATAATGCAAACGTGAATTGAACTCTATGGTATCCTATTAAACTATGTAAACTTTACGAGAATGGGGACTAGTGGGAAGGAAAGTTACCAGCCATTTCCTCAAGCCCACCCCTCTTGTGGAGGTGGGGTTGGGGAAGTCCAGGGGTCCTCTTTAAACTCCTCCCCGGCACCCACCTCGCTTGCACTCTGGGCATGGGCCCAGGGAAAACCCCGGAGTCCAGAGGAAGGAGAGAGAAGGCTGTTGGGGGCAGCCAGAGCCCACATCTTTTCCTAAGCATGGCAAAAAGGCCTTAAGTATGGATCATTGTCGCTCCCCATGCTGCCTGAAGCTTTTGGCATCCAGAGAGGTAGTTCCTTTCTCTTTTATTTCTTGAAGCTGTGTTCTGTAGTTTCTTTGTATGGGTCTTTCATCTCTTTAGTTAAATTGATTCCAAGGTACGTGATTTTCTTTGGCAAAACTGTGAATGGGATTTTTTAAATGTATTTTCTTATCTTTCATTATTTTACATAGAAAAGCCAAGGGTTTTGCATATTAATTTTGTAGCCTGCTACTTTATGATGCACAACTATTTTTATAGAACCTTTTTTAGTGAATATTTTAGGCTTTTCTAAATATATGTCATCTGCAGACAAGAGCTTCATTTCTTCCTTTTATACATGATACATTTGATATATTTTTCTTGTGTGATTGCTTTGGCAAGATTTACAGTATTATGCTGAATAGAATTGGTGAGATTAGGCAACCATGTCTTGTTCCAGATCTTAGAAGATAGGCTTTTAGTCTCCCCCCCCCCCCTTTGACTATACGTTTCTATGGGCTTTTGGTAAATGGCTCAGATTATATTCAAGACATTTTCTTTTAATTCTCATCTTGTTCAGAGTATTTATCATGAATGGGTGCTGGGTACTGTCAAATGCTTTCCCTACATCTATTTCTATGATCATATAATTTTTATTTTTTATTGATATAGTTGCTATGTTGACTAACTTGTGTATATTATAACACATCTTTGCATACCAAATCCAGCTTTGTTATAGTGTATGAATTGATAAATTGTTGGATATTATTTGCTAGCATTTTGTTGATTATCTTCTCATCTGTGTTCATCAAAGATATCCGGTTACTCTGTTGTTGTTGTTGTTTGTTTGTTTTTTGTGTGTTTGTGTGTGTGTGGAATGTCTGCTCATCAGATACAAACCTAGCTAACAATATAGTTTAAGTAAACAAATCAATGAAACACACTGCCAGAGATGAGGCCAATGATATAAAAGAAAGACCAAGATACAAAAAGAACAAATCCAGAAGATGTCTTCTTAGAGATCTCATCTTTCCATGCTAGTAGATACTCTACCTGCTTCATATTTTTAATTTTGTGCATTTATTAATTTGCATCAATAACAGGATTTCTGGCTACCATTTCTGAAATACTTGTTTTATCTATTTTTTTTTTCATTTGTTTGGTTGATTATTGATGGTGGCAGTACATGTAAGTTGCTCACAGCTTACTTCTGGTTCTTTACTAAGGAATTATTTCTGGAAGTGCATGGGTAGAGCATATGGGATGCATGACATGAAACCCATGTTGGCTCTCTGCCCACAGCATTTTCACTCTGGTCCTATCCATTTTACTTTTTGTCACATTAAAGTGGAAGCCAAATAAATTTAAAACTGTCTTTATGATAATGTTGTATGGTTGATGTAAAATTCTCATTAATATCATCAGCCTAGGACAATTTGACGTATCACATAGTTATGATTTTACCTTGACTTGAGTACCCTATGTTTGGGAGAAGTTTCTTTGGACATTGCTTATTTTGTCACCCAGGATTTCATTTCATTTTCTTATTCATGGGTAATTCCCTCCTTTTATTTTTCTAAAGTCTCTTTTGAAAAAATATTTTGGAGGAACTACATATACTTTTGCAAATACTGACTCCTTATCTTTACCATAATTGACTATTTAAAGTTAGCTTATTTACTATTTTTAACATCTAATCACTTTTCTTATGTTTAATAATATGAAGAGCAAGTTTTTATGTGACCTATAATTAATTATTTATTTTGCCTAGAAAGTAAAATAAATTTCCCTTTCATAATATATAATTTTATACTTTAAAATATCTCATTTTATAGTTGTAAAGATAAAAAATGCTTACATAGAAAAAATGACTGAAACAAAACAAAGTTTTGCAAATAATAAGAAATCTATTTTATAATTATTATTGCTCTTTTTAGTATTTTTATTATGTCATTGTTATTGAAGTGTTTAATATGTTCTATATAACTTAACTCAAAATATAACAAAATTTGATACAATATAACAAAATATAATATTTAGGTTTCATATTAGACAAGGCACTTTCACATTAGACAAAGCAGTGCTTAGTGGTTTATCCTGGCTCTATACTCCTGGTGATGTTCAGGATAATGTATGGGATGCCAAATAATGAACCCAGGTCAGCTGTTTGCAATGCAAGAGCCTTACCCACTGTATTATGTCTCTAGTCCTCCTCAAACGTTTTGACTGATTTTGTCATAGTAGGACCATAAGGTAAAATTCTTCACTCATTTGACTCTTCAGTGAGTCTCAGTGACTGTCTCAGTTTTCATAAATTTACCTTGTCATAAAATAAATACATTTTCACAAACAGCCATGTGAGGTGGGAGAATATTCTGTATAGCTATGTTTCATATTTAAGTTGGAAGGGATACATTTTGTAGAAATTGTGAGTCTCTTCATGAATTACTTCTCTGTTAAAGTTAACTGAGAAGTATAAATTTTGTATTCTCCTTTAAGAAAAATATAGGTATGTTGTAGCTACGGTGACCTGGTTTACACCATGACATAGTTTTGAAAAGGGTGTGTAATAGGGCAATATACCTAAACAACATAACAACAAAACCAAAACATTTAGTCATTACTCACTCCTGTCATTTTATTAGAATAACATGCAACAACTTGCTTCACTAATGTGTGTTTAGTGGTATCATTATGCCCTGCTGGAATGCCATTCTGTATCAGAAGGTGCAGAAATTTATATTGCTAAGAGTAAGTATCAATAAGAAGCTTGTTGTAAAAGAAGAAGTTGTAAAATAATTTCTGGTATGTAAGGTACATGCTGTTCCTGTTTTTTTTTTTTTTTTTTTCAAAAGTCTTACCTACTTTAAAGCACTCTGATTATGTTCTGTCTTGCCTACTTAAAGTATTGGAATTTAATTTTGATTCTGCTCCCTAATACAAAAACAAAACATCTAAATCATTTATTTTGAACTATCTTGCAAATTTCACTTTATCTAATATATATTTTTTAACATTAAGACTTCTATTTATTGGAATAGTTTCATAATGAAAGTCCACATAAAAATAGTTCAAAAGGGCCATAGAAATAAACAAAGGGATAAAGTACTTACACTGAATTCAACTTATTGAGATTGGTTTTCAGGCACCGGAAACACAGGTGGTACACAAAGCCAGGAGTAAGCCCTGAGTACAGCTGGTTGTGACCCAACCTCATCATAAATTAATTAAAATAATTAAATATTTAAATGAATCTATAAAACTAATAAGAAAGCATGGGGTGGGAGCAAGTGATAGTATAGTGGCTAAAAGTGCCATCTTTGCAAACAGAATTTTATGAATTTTGTTTCTTATACTACCTAATTAAGCCAAATATGACTTAATTAGCTCTGCAGTTGTTGACCCGATGGTGACAAATAAGTGAAACTTCATAATTACTCTTATTTGTTATATAAACAATAAATACTTATTTATATATCTTATCTAGGAGATAAGCACATGCTCAAATAATTTTAGGTACATTTTATTAAATAGTAAGATGCATAGTCTACTATGAAAACACATTCAGGGAGACGCAAATCAAAACAACTATGAGGTACCACCTCACACCCTAGAGATTGGCACACATCACAAAGAATGAGAACAAGCAGTGTTGGCGGGGATGTGGAGAGAAAGGGACTATTATCCACTGCTGGTGGGAATGCCATCTAGTTCAACCTTTATGGAAAGCAATATGGAGATTCCTCCAAAAACTGGAAATTGAGCTCCCATATGACCCAGCTATACCACTCCTAGGAATATACCTTAGGAACACAAAAATACAATACAAAAATCCTTTCCTTACACCTATATTTATTTCAGCACTATTTACCATAGAAGGACTCTGGAAACAGCCAAGATACCTTTCAACAGATGAATGGCTAAAGAAACTGTGGTACCCCAGCACCCAGTCGAGAGGACACCCAGTCAAACCCACACCTCGTCTCCTGCAAGAAAAGGCAGCCAACTCCCCTGCGGATCCATGCTGCGCCGCCCTCCCCACCAACTCCCCCTAACGTGGACTGTTACCTGAAACCGGACTTAGGTCTAAAAGTATCCTCAATGCAAGAACCCTTCCAGGACCTCCCTGCCACAAATCTTTTGCCACTCTGAAGAAGATCTGGGGATGGGATGGAAAGATGCCTGGGGACCCACACACCACAAGAAAAACCCAAAAGACAATGGGAAAACCTGTATTTTCAACATAAGCATAAGAACTGTATCACACCACCTCTTTACCTGCTTTTCCCCAAATGTAAGATAGTCATATGCATCACTTTGGCCCTTTAAATACTTTGCTACCTCATTTAAAAAAAAAAAATCTGGCCTACATATACATATGTAAGCACACACATTTTTGATACCTATTTTTTTTTCTATTTATTATTTTTTCATCTTTTTTTTGGGTATGTAACCTGTTTCTGTTTTCCCCTTTTGACCACCCCCAAATGCACCAACAATATAAGGTAGCACCATTTCCCCCTGCAAAGGCACACTAAAATAAAGGGGAATTCTTACATAAATATATATATATATTAAAAAAAAAGAGAGCTCTTATCTATTAGAGATAGGAACTCATAGTTGTTTACAATAGAGGGATATCTCCTACCTTGAAAATATGTCATGTGGAATTAACTTAGACCTCAGGTGTTTAGATACCATCAATCCAGCCTTGAACCCTGGATCCCAGACACAGGAACGGCACAGTTCTTCACAACTGCTACAGGAAACAAATCCCACCCGGGATAGCCGCAATACTGCGAGGTCACCAACAAATGCCAGCTCTAATATGACATCCTGACAACGAAGAAAATGGGAACAACTTGACCTAAGTGAAGGTTATCCTACCTTTCTAGCTAACGACAAGACAAAATCAGAAGACTTGTCACCCTTTGGAAGGCCCAAAAGCCAAGATTTCGAGTTACAGATGACTGCTGCTAGAACCATGACCAGACTGTATACAGCCTGAGACCAATAAAAAAGCCCTAACCTAGGGTTTGAACTACGATCTGCACAATGAACATGATCCCCAGTTTCAAAGGTCTGACAGAGACCATTGTAACGGAATGGGGCTTCTGGAAGCACAAAGAAAGACACTGTCCTAGGTGCCATCCTAGCTTCAGTGCAAAGACCAAGATCACCAACCACAGAAGATGAATTAAAATGACACTGATGGAACAGAACTTCTAGAACCACAAAGACTGACTTCATCATAACTCCCACCGCAGGATCTGTGCAGATACTGAGATCCCTAGACACAGAGGCCTGATAGTATCACCCAGGACAGAGCAGAGGTCTTACAAACACCACAAAAGCACCACCGGGAGAGTAAATGATCCTGAACAGAGTCTATAGTTGATCCCATGACAATACACTCCAAGGGCGGAGAAACCCCATATCTCTTAGGCCTAGTGAAATCCTTTTCGTATGACCCCAATATTTACTGTGCCTGGGCAGGAGGGAAAAAAAAAACAAAAAGCACAAATCATTATTTTTTATATATATATTATTTTATTTTCATTTATTATTATTATTTTTATTTACCTATCTATTTTTGGTCAATTTCTCGGTATGGGTGTGATAATTGAAGTTGTCCCCACTTATACTTATTCTTTCTCTTCCTTTCTGTTCTTCCTTTGTATGCTATGCCATGTTTCCTATATCAAGACCATGACATTTTTTTGTTTGTTTGTTTGCTTGTTTTGTTGTTTTGTGTTTGTTTTTGTGGGTTTTTATTTTTTGTTTGTTTGTTTGTTTTTTGTTTGTTTGTTTTTTTGTTTTTTTTTGGTGCTTGTGCTTATTGTTGGAGACCTCACGGGATATTTGACACTTCTTTTTGTACTGGTGGAATGTTTCACCTTTTTTCTCTCCTTCATTTCTCAAACCGATGTTGAGAGCCTCTGGAAGAATTCCACTTATTTTCGGCGTATTAGACTTTTACCCCAGTTTATTACTTTTCTCTCCTTTAAACAAAACCACGTAACTTGAACTAGCTAGTCCTGCCCCCCCAATTAGAGGGGGAAACAAGGGAGACACCAGGACCAAATAGGTGCAAGACTACTATGCAGTAGGCTAGATACAGAGGAGACCACACATCCTAGCTACCCTGGGGGTGAGGGAAGAGGATATGGGTGGTAGGACAAAAATGGAGGTATAGGGAGGACAACTTGGTGATGGGAATCCCCCCTGATTTTATGTAAATATGTACCTAAAATATCATTGTCAACAATATGTAAGCCACTATGATCAAAAAATAAATAAATAAATAAAAACAAAAAAAAGAAATAAAGTTGAAAAAAAAAGAAACTGTGGTACATATACACAATGGAATATTATGCAGCTGTCACGAGAGATGAAGTCATGAAATTTTCCTATACATGGATGTACATGGAATCTATTATGCTGAGTGAAATAAGTCAGAGAGAGAGAGAAAGACACAGAATGGTCTCACTCATCTATGGGTTTTAAGAAAAATGAAAGGCATTCTTGCAATAATAACTTTCAGACACAAAAGAGAAAAGAGCTGGAAGTTACAGCTCATCTTATGAAGCTCACCACAAACAGGGATGAGTTTAGTTAGATAAATAACTACGTTTTGAACTATCCTAATAATGAGAATGTATGAGGGAAATAGAAAGCCTGTCTAGAGTACAGGAGGGGGTTGGATGGGGAGGAGGGAGATTTGGGACATTGGTGATGGGAATGTTGCACTGGTGATGGGTGGTGTTCTTTACATGACTGAAACCCAAACACAATCATGTATGTAAAAAAGTTGTTTAAATAAAAAAATAAAAGTAAAAAAATACATTCTAAAATTTAATGATGAGATAGAATTTAGGATTAAGATATGTTGGTAATGGTATTAGTATGAAATCAACAGTGGGCTGTAAACTGTCTTAAAAATAGAACAAAGGAGACAAATACTTAGATTTAATGACCCATAATTATTGGTAGTTAAGTCATATGAAAGGTAAAACATGGAACAAAGAATGCAGCTCATTGTCAAGCTACATGCCTTGTACATATGTCACCTAGGTTTTGATTGCTAGAACAACAAAGCAAAGAAAAATTAAAGGAAAACAATTGGATAGATACAGGGGTGGAGAGATATTACAGAGTTACAGTGGTTGCTTCCATTCATACAACCAATACCATTTCCATTTCATGCACTGTATATGCACACCACCCCACCCTTCATCTCAAGCACTGCCAGAAAAGATCCCTGGGCATAAGGATCTATTCTCCAAACCAAAAACAGACTCAGCAACAACAAAAAATGAGCAGGATACTTGGGGGTAAATTAAGATGAATTTAGGCTTAAATCATATGGGTTATTATGTCAACATGAGCAAGATTTGGTATTAATGATAAAGTTAGCAAGACCTTGCTTACATTTTAGATTTGACAGTAGCATACTTTGTTAACTTAATCTATGAAGTTGTTTAGAAAAATGAGAATATAGCATTGGAATTAGACCCATGAAATATACAAGAGAAAGTTTTTAAGTGTTGCACTAAACATGTAGAAATGAGGAGGGAATAGACAGATTTCTAAAATATGCGTGAGCATAATTCACAAAATGCAGTCACCAACTGAAAAGCTACAGATGAGATATTTGGGGAAACCCAAGCTGATAGTTAAATACTTTTCTTTTTAAATGGTGAAAACACAGTCCAAAACAGGAAATGAAATGAGGTCACATCGGAACTTCAAGTAAAGATAAGATGAGGCAGTATGTTTTGTGAGCAACATCTCAGAATTTTTCTATATAAATATCTGAGCCTTATTCTAATCCAACCGAATTATAACTCTCATTTATTTATATAAGTATATTTTTGGTTGGTTGGAGGTGATCCTCACCAACAATTTCCTGGATGTCCCTTCTCTTATGGTTTAGTGGTTGTACTATAAAGTCAGTAAGGATAAAAAATGGCTCATTCATATTCCAATAACTAACACAATTTTATGTTCTTTTTTGGCCACCAAAAGTGAATTAAATTGCTCCTTTCCTTTAAAAGACACTGAGGTTACAAGAAGAAAAACATGCACAGTTCTTCTCTCAAATGGAACATGGCTCATCACACAAAATTGCAAACACATAATTACTATGTTTAGATATGTTTGGCATTAGAGAATTATAAAAACAAGGGGCTGTTGAAATTATTTTAGAAATTGAAATGAGTTTAATAAGGGGAGGCTTGGGGGGAGATTTTTGTGTTGACTATGTCATGCAAGATAAAGTTATGCTGACGTTTTATTATAAAAACTGAAAGTCTAGGGGCCGGAGAGATAGCATGGAGGTAAGGCATTTGCCTTTCATGCAGAAGGTCCGTGGTTCAAATCCCGACATCCCATATGGTCCCCCGTGCCTGCCAGGAGCTATTTCTGAGCATAGAGCCAGGAGTAACCCCTGAGCACTGCTGGGTGTGATCCCAAAAAAACAAAAATCAAAAAACAAACAAAAAAATACCTGAAAGTCTAAATAAATCTATCTTTTTGTTCAGATTATGTAGTAGCTAATAATGATTAAAGTTTATTTTTCTCAACACTATGTTACACTATGTTAACTTTGCAATATCAAATTGTTCTCTGATACATTTAATTTTATGTTTCAATTCCAAGCTCAGCAGGTTTAAGGCTTACTCTCTAGTATTTTCTCCTACAATAATCCACAGATAGGGGAAAGAGAGAAAGTATAAAACATTTTCTTTTCACAAAACATTACCCTGGAATTACTTATATAGCATGTTGCTTAAATACATTGTAAATTCCAAAATAATAGAATAAGAATGCAGAAAAAGAAGTTTATGAATGGGTCATCATAGATTCTCTGGAAATATAGGAGCTTTAATATTAAAATAGAATAAAATAATGATATAGAACAGATATAGATATATCTGTCTATATCTATATGGAGGATCACCTCCAAATAACCAATATCTATATTTATATATATATATATGAATCATTATCATCATAACCAATAGACCACTATTAGATTTCTTCTCACACTTATAGTCTCTAGATGTTCCTATACACTATAACTTTAATTTTACTATTGTTTACTTGCTCTAGTGACTTCTATTTTTTATTTTTTCAAATTATACATGATCTGACATCATTTGGGTTTTTGTTTGTTTTTACTAGTCATAAGATTCTATTTCTTTTTTCCCTGTTCAGCTTATATTTCAATGGTTTGCAAATATAATCATTACATAGAACACAATAATAATGTCTTTTGTGCTATTTGTGTTATAATCATATGACAACATCAATTGTGCCTGAACTCAATGATCTATCATCTCTAGGCATGCATATTAGCCTTTAAATTTTTCTAGAAAAAATTGAGTCTGATAATATAGTTTCCAATTTGTTGTTCCATGTGGGTGACAGTAACAATGACTGCCATATTTTATTCATAATATATTATATGGTAAAATAGAAGATTTTACATTCTAGTTTTCAATAGTTTCTCAAAAGCTTATGAGATTAGAAATGTATTCATCACCCTGAATATTTTTAAAGTCTTAAATCACAATGAATATGGTATTCATTCTCTTGAATACTTTCTTTCCTCATGTAATTGTACACAATGGTGGGAAACATCTGAGGCCCCAGACTCTTCACAAAATAACGTGATCTGGTTTTGGTTCATGAAAGAATAACACCTGCATTCCTCAAAGGCTAGCTATGGCCAGTCTGTCTGTGTGTCATAAATATATGAATATTTTTTATGTTTGGATCCTAGATAGAAGAAAAACACGTAGATAGTTCCTGTTTCAAAGAAATTCCTTCATTTTTCTAAATCAAACTCACAAATCAGCATGTAGATGCCAAAGTTTTAAAAAAATATCTTTACCATTTTAGAATAAAAGTCTGTCATGTTATCTAGCTATCTATTTCTACTCTTGAAAATTTCACAAGAGATATATGTTTAATCACAATTTCCACAGAATCTGCAAATGAATTTTTTGATATCGTAGTATCATATATATACCCTCACTTCTACTACATACTCTATACCTGACTTTTCATCTATATTATCCTATAAAAATGTGTATTAACAATACTCTTGAAATTTGTTTTTAATGAGTGATCATTTATGCTTAACTCACCCAGTCTATGTTCAAACTCTAGGACTCCTTTAGGTTCACTACCAACTTCAAAAGACATTGATCATCATTGAACTTAACTACTGAGATAAAATAAATCTAACCTTCTTGTAATCATCTTTTCTCTCATATCATGCTCTTCAAATTTGCCTCTAACTTCCAAGGGTATTCATTTGATAACTGTCTCTTATTTTAAATTATAGATGTTGAAACTCTTCAAAGCACAGTGTTAACCTCCTGTCATGTCTATTTACTTTCCCTACCTGGGAGATAGTTCTATTCCCATAGCTTTAAATAATGGTTATGTGCTTGGTAACTTACAATTTTGCTTCTCTGATGAAGACCTCACTGAAGAGATTCAAATTTATAAAACCAACTTGCTTTGATACTTTGAGTGAAAACCCTTAAGGGGAACTTAAATTATCCAAACACAACTCTTGATTAGGCCTCAGTATGACTCTTTCACATTCTTCCTCTAGTAAGTGGTAGAGTTAACAACTTACAATATTTTAATATTGAGTAATACTGTATTTATTTTTATTTTATCAACACAAAACTTTAACTTTTTTGCATATTTATGGCACCATACGTTATAGCATGTACCTTTTGTGATATATTGTATATTCATACAGTTCTATGCAAACATTATCTTAACTCCTCCAACCACTTACATTTCTTTCTTAAATTACTTTTAATTACCTTCAAATTTTCTCATTTCAATGTTTTCTCCTCTTCCATGCATTCCCCATATAGCAATTAAAATACCCACTGAGACAAAAATTAGATAATATTATCCCTATGAAGTTCCACTGGCTTTCTTCTGCACAGGGAATAAAATGTAAAATGTTTTTTTATGATCCAAAGATCATGTGTGACTTGCCTCTGAGTTTTCTAAAACAATTCTTCTCTTCCCATATGTCAACATTATATCCATTTCTGGAACCAATAAAAACCCTTGTATAAGTCAGATGGAATACCTGGTACCAATCAGATCTCTTCCTGAATTAAGGCATGCATTGTAATTATGTTTATATAGTGATCTGGTCTCATTGAATGGTTTTCTCTAAGTTGTGTATGTCTACATTTTCTTTATATTTAGATAAAAGCTCATTAATAGTTTCACCCAGATCATTATATCAGTATAGCCCACCCAGCCATTTTATCAATATAGATCTCCATATATCATCAGATATCTTTATCATAGTACTCAATAATGCTTTTTGTTTCTAGTACTACTTGACGTAAAGTAATTAGATAATTATGTCTCTGTATTATTTATTTTCTGACTCCCACCATGATTTTGATACCTATACTTTTTGTTTGTTTGCTTGTTTTCGGGACACACCGTTTGATGCTCAGGGGTTACTCCTGGCTAAGTGCTCAGAAGTTGCCCCTGGCTTGGGGGGACCATATGGGACGCCAGGGGATTGAACTGCAGTCCTTCCTTGGCTAGCGCTTGCAAGGCAGACACCTTACCTCTAGTGCCACCTC
Organism: Suncus etruscus; assembly: GCF_024139225.1. NCBI lineage: Eukaryota > Metazoa > Chordata > Mammalia > Eulipotyphla > Soricidae > Suncus > Suncus etruscus. The sequence continues at coordinate 103,767,198 of NC_064848.1, forward strand.
GCTGGCCCCAATACCTATACTTTTAAATTTTGCTCTGTACGGATAGTTCTAGAGAATGAACTGTGTTACAGGAACAGAATGATGTCACAACACACAGAACTGTGTTGTTGATAAATTTATTTTGAGAAAGAAATTAACTAAGTGAATAAAAAAAAGTTCACATTGTGAACATATATAAAGAAGAAAGTTTGGTATATCAAATGAAGTTTTATCACAAAACACTGTGGGGTAAAATAAAATAAGAATTAATGATAACTAATTTTAAGTATTTTCTTAAATTAATGGCAACCCTAAACCCCGACAAAAAAGGTCTGTCAGAATTGGCCATAGAGGGTGATTACAGATAATGAGGCTAACTGACAGGAGACAAATACATACTAAATATCTAAGCTCTAGCATGACATAGGTAGCTGTGGTCTTATAGGCTGGCTATTTATTCAATACAGTATAGATCCTCCACTTGCCTGACATTTTAATTGACAGCGACATTAAAATACAATAAATACATAAAGAGTATAGTGGGTATTTTACTTAGCTAATCAGTTAGCATCCTTAAAAGTACAGAGTAAAGTCATTGAACAATTTCCTGTTCTTTTTCCCCCATGTTTTCCTTACATCTAAAAGATCCTTTCTTCTATGATGCCTGGAACATTTTTTGCAGGTGACAGATATTTGTTATTGTCTTCTTTTCTGCTATATTATTATTACCTTTTATATGTTTTTTTCAAACATTTTGCATTTTGATACCTAAACTATCTTACTGATGTGTATAACTCATACTAGGATTTTTTGGGGGGCAGGAGATAAATTCTCACAACTGACAATATAGACTTTTATTTTTAACTAACTTTAGAATTGATGACATACATGAAGAGAGTAAGTTTACTGTAGAATAGAACCATAGTTGGGGCATCATTATCCCCTTCTCAATTCTAAGTGAGATAAGATGAGAAACTGGAAATGGAGTATCTAGGCTACAAAAAATTTGACACATTACAAAATAGATATAAAGGCTGTTGAACTTGGTGACTATTTCATGTTGAAGATGAAGGAGCAGTAGAGTCAAAGGTGTTCCTGGTATCTAATTTGATGATTGATATTGTCACTAAGGAAATTAGCATATAAAATAAAAAATTTTATTGCAAAGGTTTATTTAATCACCTATTTTCCTTCTTCTGATTCCAAAGTTAGAAAAATATTATTTACATAAATATATATCAATAAAATTTAAATATGAACTCATCTTTCTTCAACATTCATTTTATTATGAAATTATTTTTGTTTTGTATTCATAACAGCATCAAAAGGACTGTTATATATTTGACAAAGTTTAGACTCTCTTGTACATAAGTTGTAAATAATATTATTTTTTAGGACCAGAGCAATAGCACAGTGATAGGGTATTTGCCTTGCACGTGGCTGATGTAGACTGGATGCAGATTCAATCCCCATCATCTTAAATGGTCCCCCAAGCTAAGAGTGATTTCTGAGCGCAGAGCCAGGAGTAACCTCTGAGAGCCACTGGGTGTGGCCCCAAAATATTATTTTTAATCTGAATTAAAGTGTATTATTTTCCTTCAAATATTTTTAAATTATTCCTATAAAAATATTAAAGTACATTGAATAATATTAAGTGCTCGTAACTAAATGAAAGAAACTGATCTGTAAAATATGCACAGTATGTTAGATTACAAAATTCTGGAATAGGTAAAACTAGGTAAATAGTAAAAAAATCAGTTTTAAAGAAATAAAAGAGATGAAGAATACTGATTTTTTTCAATTTTGAAAATAAGCAGTAAGATATTATATGATTGCAAAGCCATGTAGACTCAAATTATATAACACATAATGTCTGAGTGTTACAACAAAAGCAAGTAAACTTCATGCTTAATTCTTTAATCCCTTATTGGCACGATTTAATTTCAGTAGTGCATGTGTGATTTAGAGATATATAAAAATTATGCAGTTTCTGTACAAATTTTAATTATGAAATCTTAAACAATGCAATAACTTTATACCTCTTTTGCTTGAGAGCTCTCTTATTAATGAAATTCTACTTTACATGTTCTGGTTTTCCTTATTGTCTCAAACTTTTCCGATTCTGAAGTTCAGGAAGAGGTCAAGTTTTTAACTGGAATTTAAATTACTCTAAGTGCTGAAAGTCCTAACCTCGGGCCAAATATGTCAGCTACAAAGTCTGCCCTGAACTTCTTTCTCTTCTGTTTTGAAATCTATCCAAAATCTGCCTATACAGCTCAATGACTTGAGATAGCTGTATAAATATTTTTAATATGTTGTGTAGCTTCAAATTTTTCTGCAAGAGTGCTAATGCAATAAGAGCCCATAGAAGTGACATTCTCAGTTAAAATAAGAACTTTTATATTAATATATAAGAACTATCAGAAACACTCTATTTATCCCACATATTATTAAATGTTCTATTCTATTCTTTTGTTTTGTTTTGTTTTTGGGTCACACCTCGTGACTCTCAGGGGCTACTCCTGGCTGTGCACTCAGAAATTGCTCCTGGCTTGAGGGACCATATGGATGCCAGGGATCGAACCCAGGTTCATCCTGGTTCAGCCGTGTGCAAAGCAAATACTTAATGCTGCGCTATTGCTCCAGCCCCTATTATTAAATTTTCTTATGTGATGATCACTGACCAAACACATTGCACATCATAAACAACAAAAACTAGTTCTTAACATCTTTGTGCTTGTTTTTATTTCTATCTAATTATTCATCTATATTTGTATATACTTTATTTTGTGTGTAGGTGTGTGTAAATTTGGCAATATTAAGGAACCTAGTGGTGCTAATATCAAATTCAGGCCACTAGAATGTAAAACATATACTCATTTAGTTCAGTGATCTCTGAAGTCCTCTGCTTGATAATACTTATTTGATTTTTTGCTTACATGTTCACTTTTATTAATTACATCATATGTCAAATAAATAAACTAAAAACAAGTAGTGGGTGCTGATATGGGTGTCTATTAACTTTTCAAACCACACAATGATATTTTCTGTAGCAATTCGATTTTTAAATATAATTTTATAAAAATATAAATGTGGGGCTGGAGCGATGGTGCAGTGGTAGGGCATTTGCCTTGCACGCTGCTGACATAGGATGAACAGTGGTTCAATCCCTCGGGGTCCCATATGGTCCCCTAAACCAGGAGCGATTTCTAAGCACATTGCCAGTAGTAACCCCTGAGCTTCACTGGGTGTGGCCCCCAAACCAAACAAATTAAAAAAATACATTGAAGAAAACTTCTCAAAACTTATATTACATATTGTTTACAAGGAGAATTCTATTTTAAGAACTTTTTTTTTGAAATTAGAAAGATAGAGCTATTGAAAAGAAAATAAGGCATTTGCCTTGCACATGACTGGCTTGGGTTAGATCCCTGAAATCCCATAAGTTCCCCCAAATACCAGCAGAAGTATCTAAGTGCAGATCCAGCCATAGTCATCCCTGATCATTTCGGTGTAGCCAAAATTAACAGAACAAAAACAAAACAAACAAAAAGAAAACATCTCTTGAAGTAAGTCACAGAGATAGTACAAGGTAAGACTCTTTGCCCTTGCATACCCTTCACCAGAGGTTCTATCCTAGGCATCCCATATGGTCCTTTGAGCTCTACCAGGAGCGACTCTTTTTTTTTTTTTGTCTTATCAAGGTCTCTCTTTATTGATCAGTAAGGGCTCTTTTAAGCACAATTAAAGCAGGGGGTGGAGAGTAACCAAAATGGAACAGCCAGCATTACAGGCAGTCTTTACAAGGTGCATCCCTGTAATTAAACTTTACATGTTATCTTTACACAGGAACCAATTTTCACATAAGATAGTAAAGCTTCAAAGATATCTCAAGCTTCCTGGAATATATGCCTGATAGGAAATTGTGATATTTCTTAAGGCTCCGGGCTAGTCAATGCCTTAGGTTATATATTCTTGACAAACAGACTAGTTTGTCCTGCTGAATTCCATATTAGGTTTTGATCTCTGGCTGTCTCTGACAAGTCCCCCTTTCTTTCGTAAAAGAAAAGGTGGGTGGAGAGCCTATCTTAGGCCTGCCCAGGGTCAGCACTCAAAACAATGAAATAATTTCATTCTGCCCAATCATTAATTATATGGGGAGTGTGACTCTGACTCCTGGCATCGAGCTATTCCCGTCTTTGGCTACTCCACAGCCAGGACCACAAGGATGGTCTGATTAGCTTTTCAAGCTACAGGGCATCCTGTGGTAGTGGTCCTCCAGGGCTTAAAAGCCCAACAGAAGCGGGGTCAATAAAGTCAGCATCCAGAGCCTCTAATGGACAGCTATAGTCTTCTTGGTGGCAGAGTCAACCTGAGTTTTAACAAAATCTGTTAATTTATGAAATGCCCAAGGGCCAAAAGAAGTAAGTAACAAAAATTCTATGAATGGTCCCAGCAAGCTAGGTAGTAAGGTTGAGAGCCAGGGGGACGTTGAAAAACAATTCTGATACCAAGATTCACTTTGCTCTCTTTGCCTCTAAGCCTTGCTGTACATTATTAATGCTGTCATTAACCAATTCTAATTTATCTTTAAAAAAGCAACATTCTTCCTTAATGGCAGTACATAATTCCCCCTCTTTCAAAAAGGCTAAGTCCAAACCTTGGTGGTTTTGCTGTACAACTTCAGCAAGAGAGCCAACAGTTTCAGTAAGATATTTTAAACCTTCCTCCAGTTCCTAGACATCTCTATCAGCTTACACCAGGAGTGATTCTTGAGTGAAGAGCCAGAAGTAAACCTTGAGCATTGCCCTTTTAGGCCCAAAGACAAAAAAATTTACCTTTAAGTTTTAATGAATGAAACTCAAATGGTTTTGAACAGATGAACATGGTTAAAATATAAATAAAATTGTCATTGACTCCTGCTTACTGTTATGTGGATCAATAATGAATGAATTTACTTCTAGTCTAATGTTATTACCAATATTGTCTACATTTTAGTTTTTTTTCTACATTTGTTTGTAATCAGCAGTGCTCAGAGAATGCTTCCACTTCAATGCTTGAGGATCACTTTCTTTGGTGTTTGGGGACCCAAATTATGTCAGGATTGAGCCCATGGCTCTTGCATGTTTTTTTTTTTTGCGGGGGGGCCACACCCGTTTGATGCTCAGGGGTTACTCCTGGCTAAGCGCTCAGAAATTGCCCCTGGCTTGGGGATGAAAAGGAATAAAAAAAAAACCTCATGCCAGGTTTCACACAGGTTCTAACTAGGAAAGGACCACATGTTCACGAGCTTGTTGCTAGTGAAAAGGAAGTCCCGCCTTTACCCCTACCTCACCAATGATTTGTGTTACCATAGCGGAAGCCCCGTCTTTAGCACTACCTCACCAATGATTTGTGTTATCGTGGCGGAAGTCCAGCCCTCAAGGAAGTGGCGTCCTTCTCCTTCCTTCCCCTCCCATTACCCATCTTATATAAGGAGGGACCAGCGGAACCACGAGGTCTTTTTGCCTCTGCTCTGTTGGGAGTAAGCTATAGACCATGGTATACCAGAATAAAAGAATTCACCTGAGCATTTGCCCGAGTCGTTGTCCCTTCAATTCTCTGTATCGGAACAGAATTTGGAAACCCTCGAGCCTTACAGGGGGACCATATGGGATGCCGGGGGATCGAACCGCAGTCCTTCCTTGGCTAGTGCTTGCAAGGCAGACACCTTACCTCTAGCACCACATCACCAGCCCCGGCTCTTGCATGTTTTACATAAACTTCTACCACTGAACTTTTACCCAGTTTATCTCCACCTTATATTTTACATAATTTTTCTTTTTTTACAACACAAACCATATTTTCTAGCAAGATAACTGGCTTAATTTCATTCATTTATTCCCAGCTCATTATTTCAAATAAAGATAGATCCAAGACAAAATAACAAGTCTAAACAATGTATACATGTTTTATTATTCTGTGAAAAATACTCTAATTATAACTATAGTCAAGAAATCTTTCTAAGAAAAGTCATATAGCACTTACATTAGTTTTTTATTTGTTTAGCTCTTATAAAATAAAAGAAGTAAACAATATAATTATTCATATGTTTAGTAAGTCCATCTTTTTATTACTGGTTCATTTAAAGCTTAACTATATCTTAACTTAGACAATTTTTTAAGTTTTGCATGGGTACTGAAAATGGTAAAATATATTTTATTTACATTAGTTTCAATTTAATCCCAAGTGACAAAATATTCTATATTTTTAATATTTTTAAAGTAAGTTAATCATTTTAACTAAGAATTTTAGTTTATTTTCTTTCTTTATGGGTGACACTTTTAAAAATAAACATAGATATATGAATGAGCAATATCTATCTACTGTTTAAAAATATAAGTTAAAATTTCTGAGATATCTACCAGTTCTCATTCAGACTATTCTTGAAGAGGGTTTCCTCATTTTGTGTATATGGTGATTGAATTCTAGTGTCCACCTCAGCAGACCTGCTTGTTCCTTAGTCAGTCTGACTCAGTGTTGCCCATTTTTAACTTCATGCCATTTAGTATATCAACCTTGCACTCTTGAAGTTTAATGATTTTATATTACTATTTTTATAAAGTTGATATTTTGTAGTTGAGTTCTTCATCTGCTATATATGTATTCTCAATAAACTCTCAGTTTTAAGTTGTTTCAATATTCCTTAGAAACAAAGACTCCATCTCAGTTCTCCATTTTACTTACATGACAGATTTGTAAAGATGATTAAAGACTCTGAACATTAATTGAAATTTTTACCACACACCATTATTATAAGTGTTTCCTAAGTCAGACTAACAAATATAGCTCTTAATTTGTCAAACCTGACTTTTTAATTCATTTAAGCCAGTTTCTATGTGTCCTGCACCAAAGTATAGAATGTTTTATTGTGAATGGTAGAGTAGGTTAGAAGGGAATCAGGAAATATTAGTGGCAAATGACCTTGTTCATATAAACATTAGACCTCTCATTCTAACTGAGGTACAGCCATATTTGTGCCAAATATGATTCAGGCAGCACTGTGGTTTAGAATTCATGATAGCACGTCTGGCACACAACAACCAAGTGTGGGCAAACATCTTAAAGAAGTATGCTTATGGAGTGTTTTGCTTACATTTCCAACTATGCAACTCATGATTTCTTGGTCATTAAGCCATTTTTATTTGACATTTGTGTGCAGGATTGAAGAGTGTCTGTGTTCACATTTTTGCTTATAGTTGACCAGTTTCCCCAATAACACTATTTGAAGAAATTTCCTTGCTCAGCTTCATATTTCTTGCCCCTTTATTTAATATTAATTAATCATACATGCTTTTCTGGGTAAACAATATTGATATTCCTCAAAAAAATTATAGAAATTGAGCTTCCATATAATCCAGCAATTCCACTCCTAGGAGTACAACCTAGAAGCCAAATATATAATGTAGAAAAGCTCTCTGCATACCTATGTTCATCACAGCACTGTTCACAATAGCCAGAATCTGGAAAAAATCCAAGTGGCTGAGAACAGAAACTGGTACATCTATACAATGGAATACTGCACAATTATTAGAAAAAATAAGGTCATGGAATTTTCTTATACATGGATGGTTATGGAGAGAATAATGTTAAATAAAATAAGTCAAAGAAAGATGAATAAGCATAGAATAATCTCACTGATTTGTGACATATGAAAAAAAGCTATTATTGGGGCCTGAGCGGTGGCACAAGTGGTAGGTCATTTGCCTTGCCTGTGGCTAACCTAGAATGGACCATGGTTCAATCCCCCAGCATCTCATATAAATGGACAGCAATTCAATCCCCCAGCATCTCCTATAGTCCCCCAAGCCAGGAGCGATTTGAGTGCATAGCCAAAAGTAACCCCAAAAGTTATATATTAGTTATATAAAATAATATCAAAATAATAGAGATAAGGGACAGGAAGACAGTTAATGTTACAAAGCTTTCCATAAATAGCAGAAGAGTGCAGTTAGGGCAATGAAGGAGCAACTATGACAATGATCATTGGAAATGATCACTCTGGCCAAGAACTGGGTGCTAAAAAAAGATAAAATAATAGGAATTATGACCCTCAGAAACAATAACACAAACTACAGTAGCTATAATGGGAGAAGAGAGATAGGAATTGAGAATGAAAGAGAGATTCAAAAGCATCTTTTTCTAACACAATTATAAGATCATTTATAACATTTATAACCCTAAGTTTGGTATGTAAAAACTCCGAAACATCTAAAAGAACTCCCAACAATAAGTACATTTTAAAGGGAAATCAATTCCTGTGTATTTTTATAATAAGCACAGAATCGCAAAGAACTCAGACAAAGAATTTTTCAAGAGAAAAGAAATAACACCTTCCTCCACCATTGCTATTTCTCTCTTCTTTAAGAAGCTTGACATTGTAATTGAGCAGCTCTGGAGCAGTTACAACCTGCCTGTCTAAAGACATTGCTAAGGTTACTGACACACACACATTCATGCCAGCTCCTATCCAGTTCAGCTCACTCCCTAAGCCACTGAAAAATTCCTTAGTAACTGGTGCTTATCTGAGCCCCTCAGGGCTGCTGGCCAGACCAGGGAAGGGAGCTTGTGCTAAGACTCATCCATGAAAGAGAACTGGGCAAGGGTGCAACTGATCCACCCCTTACTTTTTTTATTTTTCAGACTTGTTTTGCCAAATTATAAATTCCAAATGAAAGAATTCAGTGAACAATACTATCTGCCTCATTGTTTCTAGAGCTGCAAAGTCATCTGAATTATTTTAAAACAATAGTTTTCTTTACTTTTAACATGATTTCCCTGAAAATAAATGTTATGCTAGATATCTCTTTTCTTTGTTCTTGATCAAGATGGAAAAGTTTTCTATTTCCAAACTTTCATAGATTTTTTTCTGAGCACTTAGTCCTCAAGGCTCTGTGAGATGACTTACCATAGATGTTTGCCAATGAGCATTTCTCAAGCAGTGTTCCTTTGCAGTTTCACTCAGTCTCTTATTATCTTCCATTGGTTTCTGTTTTAGTTTCTCTTTTCAGATCTTAGCAGACCTGAAGATAAGTATCTGCTGTACTGCATGACATGAACAAACTCTGGTTTGTCTCAAGAAGTTTTGAACCCTATCTCTACCCATTTGCAAACCTTACCAAATAAAACTTCCAGCTTAGTAACTTCTTTATCAAAAGTCTTGCGGTATGACTACACCATTGCAAAGATAACAGATACTTATCTGTCTTAGATGCTAAGACAGAGTCATGACTAATTCCAGAAGAGATACAAGCCAAAATACTAAAATCCACAGGTACTAAGGTTTTCTAGTTGGAAACTCTGGAACACCCATGGGAAGGAGGAGAGTATGCCGAGAACCTGCCCTGCTTAAGCCAGAGTGCCCACACTCACACACCCACAAACTTACTGCCATGTAATCTCATTGACTCAGTTACAGATCCTAGAATTCCTGGAGTAACACCCCCACACATATGATAATAATGACAGCACAGTGGTGTCACACCAAATTAGATGGGAGAGTAGCAGAGAAGTCACATTATCTCAATAAACAAAAGCAATGACAATGAAGGTTCAACTAACAATGAACAGCCCAGTAAACTCTCAAACCATGGTTTTAATAACACCATTGTGAGATATAACTATTATCACAAATTTTCTTTACTTTTTTTGAGTTCCATTAGTCATTTAGTTGTAACAAAAATATAAAGTAAGTTATTTTGTACCTGCTAAGAGATAGGCTAGGTGGTGGGTGGTAAACTTCAGATATGGTTGGAGGGAAAGTTATACTGGTGGTGGCAGTGGTGCTGCACTATCGAATGGTTTAAACAACTGCATTATACATAATTTTGTAAACCACAGTGCTTAATAAAATATATATATGTATAGGTACTAAGTCCTTTATCTTGACAAGTGGCTTTTGAAAGTCTCCCCATAGCCATCATCACTCAACTTCTAAATTTTATTAGAAGCCTAATTCTAAATTTTCTAGAAGCCTAAAATGCTTGTTAGAACTTTTACTGATTTTTGAAACCTTTGAGATATTATAGGTCATATACCCATTTACATCTAGAAGTTTTTGTTTTAGATAACTGAAAACATTTTACATGTGCCATAATACAATTATAAATTAAAAGTGTGACAATTGGTACAATACTATTACCTACTATGCTCTTTTATTGCATATTTTCATAGATGTCCTAATAATTCAACTTAAAATATTTTCCCAATTTAGATCCAGTTCAGATCATTGCATACCTAGTGACATATCATTTTGTTTTCTTTGTATGAAAGAATTAGGCAGCCTTTATTTAAAAAATATTTAGGAAATTTGATCAAGGGAAGAGGCGGAGGATTGGAGTAAATAAAGAGAAGTCAGAGGGGAAGAGGTAGGAGAAGGTAGAGTATGAGGAGACAGCTACAGAGAGAAAAGAGAGAAATCTCTCATTAGTAGAAAAAGGAGCACCACCAAATACCAGAATATAATGACTCCAGAATATTGTGCTACCACAGCTTATCACGTCTCTGCCATCATGTTAAGTATAGGTCTTATATTTTATATAATTAGAAGCATTTACTGATATTTCCCTTTTTAAATATTTTTTAACGATTTCTACCTTCCTTTTTCTTCAGTGGTAGTGTTTGTAATAGTAGAAGTGATAATAATAGTGATAGTAGAAGTGGTTGGAAGGGTGTCACATACTAAGTTGCATGTTTTATGAGGGTTCCACACTCTATTAGACAGGTGATACCAGAAATCACACTTCACTGTAACACAAAGAATCACAAATGATAATGCTCAGAAATCGTGCTTAGCATGTGGAATAGTACCAGTGAGTCAACTCCTGACTTCAGGACAACAAAGCATTGATTCTACCCCCGAGCCACATCTTAGCTTTATTGTTTGGTCGTTTTAAACTTTATTTTTATTGAAACTGCTTCCTCTGTATTAGCTATCTGCACTAGTCAAATCAGCCTCACCCCCACCCCATCTAAGATGGTTATAAATGTCTTTCTCATCTTTGTTTTTCAAATCATTGTTAAAGAAACAAAATCGCTAAAGTAAATACTGGAAAATGAGTATAAGTTTTCTATTTTGGTAAATGTTATTTAGTGCAGATGTAATATAGTAACAGAGTACTTACTTAACAACCCTTTAGACTATGTTTTTGAACCAGATTTTCCAACCTAATCATGTGTACATACTTTGTTTTATTTAGTGGAAAGAATGTACAAGTGAAGCAGAAAATTCTATATAATAAAAACTTGTCTGGGGAGCAAAGAAATATTATACCTTGCCTTGCATGATATCAACCTAGGTTTGATACCTAGATACCTATATGTCCTTCTCTCTACTGCCAGAAGTGATCCTGAAACCAGAATAAGAGCCAGAAGTAAGACCTAAGTTCAGCCAAGTATGCTCCACTGCCTCCTTTGAACAAATTAAACAAATGGAAAAAAAATCGAAGTGTTATTGTTTAATAATCACACAGCTGGTGCCATTTCAGCATTCCATCTATTTACCGTTTCTTGCATGTTATTCAACAACATCTGCCTATGTGCTAGCACTGCTCAAAACTTTTATCAAACGTTAGGTAGTTCTTTGAAATTATCTTATTTTCTTTATTAATAGAGTAAACAAATCTCTCAAGTAATTACTTTAGATAAAAATATATTTGATATCAATCAACAATACTGAATTTTACACCACTTAGTTTTGGAGATTAAATGTGATATTTTTTTCTTTCAAGAAAGGGTATTTAGAGATTATATATATATGTGTGTGTGTGTGTGTATGTGTGTATATATATATATATATATATATAGTATTGGTGTATTGGGGAGAAATTCAAGAATCACTTTCTATGGCTCTACTTTATTTTTATTAATATCTTTATTTAAACACCTTGTTTACAAATATGATTGTGGTTGGGTTTCAGTCATATAAGGAACACCCCCCTTCACCAGTGCAACATTCCATCACCAATGTCTCAAATCTCCCTCCTCCCCACCCCATCACATCTCCATCTGTACTCAAGACAGGCTTTCTACTTCGCTCATTCAGTCACATTGTTATGATATTTGCCAATGTAGTTATTTCTGCAACTGCTCTTACCACTCTTTGTGGTGAGCAACATGTTGTGAACTGGAACTTCCAGCCCTCATCCCTTTTGTCTCTAAGAGTTATTGCAAAAATGTCTTTTATTTTTCTTAAAACCCATAGATGAGTGAGACTATTCTGTATCTATCTCTCTCCCTCTGATTTATTTCACTCAGCATAATAGATTCCATGTACATCCATGTATAAAATAATTTCATGACTTTATCTCTCCTGATGGCTGCATAATATTCCATTGTGTATATGTACCACAGTTTCTTTAGCCATTCATCTATTGAAGGGCATCTTGGTTGTTTCCAGAGTATGGCTATTGTAATAGCTCTGCAGTGAATATAGGTGTGAAGAAGAAATTTTTGTATTATATTTTTGTGTTCTAGAGTATATCCCTAGGAGTGGTATCTATGGCTCTTTTTTTTAATTCCAAATCTAGGAATTTATTGTGGAGATATATATGGTCAGGTGTAAAAACACTCATAGTTTCATAAGACCCACACTTTAGTTGTTACAATATGGAACAGCAATATTCTCCAAATAGCTGGGTGTATTGTTTCAATGGGTTTCATTATTTTAGAGATGTTTCATGTTTATGTAGTTTGGTTTTAATCAAGCCTCTAACTTTTACTTTGACTGGTTATTACTAGTGTGTAGCTTTTCTTCCAACTTTTAAGGATGAGATTAAATTTTTTCGTGATAATACAGTGTCTTTCTTGGAAACAATAATAAGGTAATAAGAGAGAAAGGAATAAAAACTTTCTTTTATTGTAGGATAAAGTAACAATCTTTAATTAGGCTAAAATAAAGCAATTCATGAGAAAACAATTGCTAACTATAGCCTGTTTGTAGGTAGACACTCTCCCAATCAACTCAAATCAAACATTCCTTTCCCACACTGCTTCCACCCTCCTGAGTGTAAAGTACAATACTCTGAGAGGCTCAAAGGAAATATAAATGTCCTCAGAAGTAAGAAATGCAGGACAATTCAAGTGAGTGAGACAAATGTTTGAGCATCATTGGTTGTTCTGCCGAATGATGTAATGGTGTTTTGCAGACATGAGCTCACACCCCACAAAAATTTGTCTTGCTGATTTTAAAAGTAGTGACATACGTAATGCAGGTATTGGTCTCACTTGCATTAGGTTCCCTTACTGACAGACTGAAGAACATTAGATTCTAACCTTCATTCCCAACACATGGCAATCTACTTGTATATCCATTACTATTTCTTCTTGCATATATTTCATCTCTACCCTTTTCCCAGTCACAGAGTAAGTGACCCTCCAATTATATTTTGTTCAATAAGTATAGAGTTGATCTTTTATTTTTGACTATTTTTACAAATGATATTCCCTGATTCCTTCAAATAGCATTTTAATATATAACCTTTTTTTAAAGAAAGGAGGAATTCTTTTTTTCTTCATTTAACTATGCCTAATATAGTGTCATCTTTTCCTTGGTTCATAAAATTCCTCTGAATAACATGAAGAAATGTCATATGTGTAAGATAAAGGAAAGAAAAGTGCAAAGATTAAAATCTCAACTTATTACCATGCCAGAAAACCTTATTGTTGATTTTAATGTGAGAGTTGAACAGATGCAGTCAACATTTTGAGATTTCAATGCTTAGATATTTAGAAAAAAACATTTTTAATATGGTATATCTACTATGGGTCAGAATTTATTCACTGTATCCTCGAGATTGTTTCTCAGTATTTACAATGTACAAAGAGATGATTCTAGAAGCTGTTTACAAATATATTTCTGGAGTTTAAATAAAAAATATATGGCCTGGGTATAAGTTTGAACAAAGGTATAAAAAGGCAGGATATTAATAATGCAGTAGATAAAGAAAATGGGCTAGAGAGAAAATAGAAGCCAAGGATAACATCATGGGAATGTCTATATTTAAAGACAAGAAAGAAAAGAAATTTATGATTATATACTACAAAAAAGGCATAGTGAGAGAGCTAAAAATACTTGTAAAAGCAACCACCAATATATCAATGAAGGAGCACTTCTCAGGAAATGAAGGTGTAAAATATCACAGGAACTGAGCTTAAAGTGTTGGAAGGCTAGGACTAAAGTAAACTATTAGGGCAAAAATGCTGCCCTTATTGAATTTGATGTAAAGCCAAGAGGAGATGAAAGGAAAACCATAAAGAAAGGAAAATCAAAAAGCAAGTAGAGATTACTCCTTAGTGCCCTTTGACATTGAAAGGAGGGACAATTGCTTAATTGACTATGTACAAAAGTAGGTTTGAGTTTTTTTATTTTGATGTAGAGCTAATTGAGTTTGTACAGAAAGAAGAGCTCAGTCAAGGTGATAAAACCTGATGACCTTGGAAGGAATGTGTTAATGGATGAAGTAAGATTCTATTTAAATGAGCAATGAGGATCTTGAATTAACAGTACTTTAATCTTAATTTTAAAATGCCTAAAAAAATGAGGATAGGGATATTAAACAGCTCACTTCAATTTTAACAATGTTAACAATCAGATATGTTCTCTGCTGTAGCAAACATAGAGAATAATTATAGAATATGAGTGTGATATGAAAACATTATCAGTGATCTAATTGATTGCTATCATTGTTACTATGGAGTTAAGGATTGCTTCCATGCATTGAACCCAAAGAGTAATCAAAAACTAATAGTGCAGAAAATATAGTGAAGTGACTCCAGCATCTAAATAGGTGAAGAAAAGGAAATTCTCATATTTTAATCACAAACACTGTTAAAATAATTCAACATAACAAATACATATTTTCAGAATGTCTCTAAAAAGCACAATTGTGAGAGAATGAATAAAGCACTGAAAAGCTCTGTGTTGGTGAAAGCAAGATTGAAGGTAATAGAAAGTGAACGATATGAAAAGAATGACAATGATTGAAGTGCAGCTCTAGAGAAGGCAAAACAAGTGCATGAACAATGTGAAAAGAATGACATAGATTGAAGTGCAGATCTAGAGAAGGCAAAACAAGTGCATGACCTTGAAGAGGTGGAGAAAGTGCAAGGCCTACTGATTGGAAGATAGTGAAAGAACTAAAGAAAGAGATGGCTGAATCTTACAATTTATAATATCTATTTTTATGATTATATTTCTTTCATTTAAAAATTCTCCTTCCTATCTGCTTTTTGCTCTTGCTGAAATGTCACAAAGTCTTAGACTTTGGTTAAGATGTTTGCATATTTGTTGCATTGCTTGCACATTTGGTCACACTCTTGTTTGTAGTACTAACTTACACCTGACTGTAGTGTGAGTAGCTG
Source organism: Suncus etruscus (assembly GCF_024139225.1). Classification (NCBI taxonomy): domain Eukaryota; kingdom Metazoa; phylum Chordata; class Mammalia; order Eulipotyphla; family Soricidae; genus Suncus; species Suncus etruscus. Next base: position 103,782,576 of record NC_064848.1, read on the forward strand.
AGTTTGCATTATGTGTTGGAGCACAGGTAGGAATTCTAAACCATAGAGTTTCAAGGACAGCACTTCACGTATGTGGGTGATGCCAGGTATATTGCTTGCAACCAGGCAATTTTGTCATAAATTCACTTAGCCATCTTCAGGTGCCCTGGATGTATTTATCAAATTTATGATAATTTTTTTCTTGAAAAGCATATGTACTTTATATTTTTTTACACTGAAATCAGATTACAGTCTGTCAAAGTAGCAAATTAGAAAAGAGAAATAAAGATCAATAAAAGAATAAAAGTGCTGAGAAGTAGATTGGATCAGACATGTTAGTTACTAAAGGGGAAAATTCCAAAAATGCTAATAATGAAAACTGTTATTTGAAGATACTTTGTATTAATCCATTACCAGAGTAGAAAAGTAAACATGATAAATTAGGGCTATAAATTCTATTCAACATAATTTGATTTTTCTATCAAAGGCACATAATATAGTGATATTAATAAAATTTAAGTACATGTTATCAAAAGTTTATATGATTTTTTGGAAACAAATATTTGAAGCAGTGCTCTTCATAAAACAACAGTTTTGTGTTATGATCAAGTCTTGTAGAAATTCTACTTTCAGTGAATGTTGTATCAACTATGATAATATTTTATATGATTTAATTGAACCATAGAGCTAGAGTTTAGAGAACAATTTTTAAAATTAACAATGAGTAAAGACTCTTGCTTAATAAGGTAATGTTATGCTTATGTTTTTGTTTTTTTTAATATAATTTTTATTTTGATCATAGTGTCTTACATATTGTTGACAATAACATTTTAGGTACATATTTACATAAAATCAGGGGAGATTCCCATCACCAAATTGTCCTCCCTACCCCTCCGTTTTTGTCCTACCTCCCATTTCCTCTTCCCTCACCCCCAGGGCGGCTAGAATATGTGGTCCCCTCTGTATCCAACCCATTACTAAGTAGTCTTGCACCTGTTTGGTCTTGATGCCTCCCTTATCTCCCCCTCTAACTGTAGGCAGGACTAGCTAGTTCAAGTTGCATGGTTTTGTCTGAAAAAGAGAAGATAAATAAACTGGGGTAAGAGTCTAGTACTCCCAAAATGGGTGGAATCCTTCTAGAGGCTCTCATCATCAATTTGGGAGATGAAGGAGAGAAAGAAGGTGAAACACTCCACCAGTACCAAAAAAAAGTGTCAATTATCCAGTGAGGACTCCAGCTATATCATTAAGCACCACAAAAAACAGACGAAAAACAAAGCAAAACAAACAAAAAAAAAAACAAAACCAAACAAAGAAACCAAAAACACGCCATGGTCTTGAAATAAGAAACATGGCATAGCACATAACGAAAGAAAAGAAGAGAAATAAATAAGTATAATTGGGGACAACGATTTCAATAATCACACCCAAACAGAGAAATCGACCAAAATAAATAGGTAAATAAAAATAATAACAATAATAAATGAAGGTTAAAAAATATATATATATATATATATATATATATATATATATATATATATATAAAATAACCAAGGTTTTGTGCTTTTTGTATTTTTGTTTTTCCCCTCCTGCCCTGGCACAGTAAATATTGGGGTCATTCGAAAAGGAATTTACTTGGCCTAAGAAATATGGGGTTTCTCCGTCCTTGGAGTATACTGTCATGGGATCAGCTCTAGACTTTGCTCAGGATCATTTATTCTCCCGGTGGTGTTTTTTTGGTGTGTGGAAGACTTCTGTTCTGTCCAGGGTGATACACTCAGAGCTCTGTGTTTAGAGGTCTCAGTATCTGCACAGATCCTGAGGTGGGACTTATGATGAAGTCAGTCTTTGTGGTTCTAGAGGTTCTGTTACCTCAGTGTCGTTTTAATCCATCTTCTGTGGTTGGTGACCTTGGTCTTTGCACTGAACCTAGGATGGCACCTAGGATAGCGTCTTTCTTTGTGCTTCCAGAAGCCCCATTCTGTTGCAGTTGTCTCTGTCAGACCTTTGGGACTGGGGATCATGCTTATTGTGCAAGTCATAGTTCAAACCCTAAACTAGGGCTTTTTTATTGGTCCCACGTTGCTACAAAATCTGTGATTGTATCATTTCTGACTGCTATGTAATATTCCATTGTGTATAGATACCACATCTTAATGATCCATTCATCTGTTGTTGGACATCGCGGTTGGTTCCAAGATTTGGCTATTATACTGAGTGCTGCGATAAATAGTGGGGTGCACACGTATTTTGGAATGAATGTTCTTCCAACTTGGGGATATATACCTAGGAGTGCAATTGCTGGGTCAAAAGGGAGGTCAATTCTGAGTTCTTTGAGTACTCTCCAGACTGTTCTCCATAGATGTTGGACTAGGGGGCATTCCCACCAGCAGTGGATGAGAGTTCCCTTCATACCGCATCCACGCCAACAAAGATTGTTCTCAGTATTTTTGATGTGAGCCATCCTCACTGATGTAAGGTGGTATCTCATTGTTGTCTTGATTTGGATCTCTCTGATGATGAGTGAAGGTGAGCATGTTTTCATGTGTTTGTTAGCCATCCTTCTGTCTTCCTCAGAGAAGTGTCTATTCATTTCTTCTCCCCATTTTTTATGGCTTTATTTGGTTTTAAGGGGCTCAGTTTTCTGAGTGCTTTGTAAGTTCTAGATATCAGCCCTTTATCTGATATGTCTAGTGAAAAGGTATTTTCCCATTCTGTTAACTGTCTTCTTGCATTAAGTAAGGTTTCTTTCGCCATGCAGAACCTTTTTAGTTTGATGTAGTCCCATTTGTTTATGTTTTCTGCTAAGGTTCTTGCCATTGGTGCTCCATTCTCGAAGACCTTTTTGATATATAGGTCTTCGAGTGTTCTCCCTATTTTATTCTCGATAAACTTTATAGATTCGGGTCTGATTTCAAGGTCTTTGATCCATTTTGAGTTGACTTTTGTATAAGTAGTGAGGTATGGGTTGATTTTCACTTTCATACATGTGGTATTCCAGTTGTGACAACACCATTTGTTGAATAGGCTTTCTTTGTTCCATTTCAGATTCTTGCCTCTTTTATCAAATATTAGTTGGCTGTATATCTGGGGGTTTATGTCTGGGAATTCTGTCCTGACCCACTGGTCTGAGGTCCTGTCTTTGTTCCAGTACCATGCTGTTTTGATTACTATGGCTTTATAGTATAGTTTCAAGTTAGGTAAGGAGATTCCACCCAGCTTCTTGTTTTTCAGTATGTGTTTGGCTATCCTGGGTCTTTTGTGGTTCCAGATGAATTTTGTGAATGATTATTCTAATTCTTTAAAGAATTGTGTCTGGATTTGGATAGGGATTGCATTAAATCTATATAGGAGTTTGGGTAGGATAGTCATTTTGATTATGTTAATTCTACCTATTCATGAGCATGGGATGTTCTTCCATTTCTTTAGATCGTCTTCAATTTCTTTCTGGAGTGTTTTGAAGTTTCCCTGGTATAGGTCTTTCACTTCTCTTGTAAGGTTGATTCCTAGATACCTGATATTTTTTGATACTATCTTAAATGGAATTGTATTTTTAATCTCTCTCCTCAACTTCATTTTTTGTATATAGAAACGCTACTGTCTTTTGTGTATTGACTTTGTATCCAGCCACTTTACTGTATTGGTTGATTGTTTCTAGGAGTTTTACTGTGGACTCTTTAGGGTTTTTGATGTATATCATCATATCGTCGGCAAATAGAGATAGCTTGTGTTACTCTTTCCCTATTTGATTTCCTTTGATTCCCTTCTTTTGTCGGATTGCTATTGCTAGAAATTCTAAGGTTATATTGAATAAGAGTGGAGAGAGTGGACAGCCTTGTCTAGTTCCTGACCTTAGTGGGAATGCTTCTAGTTTCTCGCCATTAAGTATAATGTTGGCTGTAGGCTTTTCATATATAGCTGTAACTATCTTGAGGAAAGTTCCTTTTAACCCTATTTTGCTGAGTGTCTTTAACATGAAAGGATGTAGGATTTTGTCAAACGCCTTCTCTGCATCGATTGATATGATCATGTGGTTTTTGTCTTTCATGTTGTGATGTGATGTATCAAATTGATTGATTTGCGTATGTTGAACCAACCTTGCATTCCTGTTATGAATCCCACTTGGTCGTGATGTATGATCTTTTTGATGAAGTGTTGGATTCGGTTTGCTAAGATTTTGTTAAGTATCTTTGCATCTATGCTCATTAGTGAGATTGGTCTGTAGTTTTCTTTTTTGGTGGTGTCTTTGCCTTCTTTGGGAATGAGTGTGATATTAGCCTCATAAAAGGAGTTGGGGAGGATTCCTGTTTTTTCTATGGTTTGGAAAAGCCTATGGAAAAGTGGTAGTAAGTCTTCTTGAAATGTTTGATAGAATTCACCTGTAAATCCATCTGGGCCTGGGTTTTTGTTCTTAGGGAGTTTTTTAATTACATCTTCAATTTCCTCTGAGGTGATTGGTCTGTTTAGGCTTTCTAGATCTTCCTTTTCCAGTCTTGGAAGAGGGTGTTTGTCTAAGAATCTGTCGATTTCTACTGGGTTATCTAGCCTAGTTGAGTATAGTTGTTCATAGTATGATCTCATGATATGTTGTATTTCTTGGGGTTCTGTTGTAATCTCTCCCCTTTCGTTTGTGATCCTACTGATTTGGGTGTTTTTCCTCTTTTTTTTGGTGAGTTTTGCCAATGGTTTGTCTATCTTGTTTATTTTTTTGAAAAACCAACTCCTGGTCTCATTGATTTTTTGTATTGTTTTCTTGGTTTCGATGTTGTTTATTTCTGTTCTGGTTTTTATTATTTCTTGCCTTCTGGTTGTGGTTGGATTTCTCTGTTGCTGTTGTTCCAATTCTTTGAGGTGATCTTTTAAACTGTTGGTTTTGTTGTTTTCCTGTTTATTGACATAGGCCTGTATTGCTATGAGTTTCCCCCTAATTACTGCTTTTGCTTTGTCCCATAAATTTTGACATGTTGTCTCTTCATTGTCATTTGTCTCAAGGAATCTTTTTATTTCTTCCTTGAGTTGTTCTTTGATCCAGCTGTTGTTGAGCAGCATGTTGTTTAATCTCCAGGTACTAGTTTTTCTCCATTGCTTCTTCTTGACATCAATTTTAACCTCTGTTGCATAGTGATCTGAAAGGGTACTTCTTATGATCCTTACCTTTGTGGTCTTATATAGGTTGGCTTTGTATCCTAATACATGGTCTATTCTGGATAAGGTTACATGTGGGTTTGAGAAGAATGTGTATTCTGCTTTCTGGGGATGGAGGGCTCTATATAAATCTATTATCCCTAAATCTTCTAATTTTTCATTTAGAGCTCTTATTTCTTTGCTATTTTTCTGTTTGGTGGATCTGTCCAGTGGTGATAGTGGAGTATTGAGGTCCCCTACTATTATCACATTTCCCTTCATGTGTTTCTCCAGGTTTGCCAGTAGTTGCCTCACATATTTTGCTGACTCTACATTAGGTGCATAGATATTGACCAGGGTTAGTGTTTCTTGATCTAATGTTCCCCTGATCAGTAAGTAGTGTCCCTCTTTGTCTCTGATCACTTTCTTGAGGTTGAATACAATTTGGTCTGATATAAGAATGGCTGTCCCTGCTCTTTTTTGTTTTCCATTGGCCTGAATAATTACTTTCCATCCTTTTATTCTAAGCCTGTGCTTATCCTGTAACTGTAGGTGTGTTTCTTGCAGACAGCAGAAGTCCGGTTTATTTTTCCCAACCCAGTTCTCTACTATGTGTCTTTTAATTGGAGAGTTTAGTCCATTCACATTTAGGGAAATTATTGATAGAGAGGACTGTTGTGCAGTTGTATTGTGTGCAGTGGTTGTTGTTACAATCGGGGGTTTGGATTGTGTAATTCATCTCTGAGTAAGTCGCTTAGGATCGGCTTAGTTTGCACAAATAGTTCAAGTTCGTTCATGTTTGAGAATGTTTTTAGTCTGCCCTCCCATATGAATGATAGTTTTGCTGGGTATTGGACCCTGGGTTGGAAATTTCTTTCATTCAGTCGTGTAAATATGTCATTCCACTGTCTTCTTGCTTGAATTATTTCAAATGGGAGATCCGGTTTGATTCTTATGTCCTTTCCTTTGTACTTGAGGGTTTTTTTCTCCCTTATTGCTTTCAGGAGTTCCTCTTTCTCTTTGTTTTTTGCCATTTGGATTATTATGTGTCTTGGTGTGGGTTTATTAGGGTCTATTTTATTAGGGACTCTCTTGACTTCCTGGATTTGTCCTGAAGTGTCTTTCCAGAGTGTGGCGAAGTTCTCTGTTATTATCTCCCTGACTACCTGTTCTTTCCCCTTCCCTATTTCCTCCCCTTCTGGTATACCCACAATTCTTAGATTGTTTCTTTTGTCTTTGTTCATTAGATATTGGATTTTTCCTTCCAGTGCTTTGCCTTTTATTTTTTGTTGGTTTCTTGATCTTTTTTTGATTGTAGTTTTCCTTCGAGTTCTTCGATGTGCTTCTCCAACTCTGTGTTTCTGCTCGTAAGGCTTGTTACTTTGTCTTTTAAGTCCTTCACTTCTTTTTGTATGGAATCTCTCATGTTCTTTGACATTTCTTCTTTAATTTGGCTGATTCGTTCGTCCATGGATTTCTTATACTCGGTTGCTAGGGTTTCTTTCATTTCTTTTAGTAATTCTTACATTTCCTTCCTCATGACCGCTTTTAGGTCTTCTTCCCATGGATCTGTGCGTTTTGGTGGACTTGGAAACTTGATAGGGTTTGTCATGTTGTCTCCAGTTATTAGGGATATCCTTGATTTATGCATAATTCTTTGTATTTAATGGTGTGTTTTGGAGTGCTGTGGCTTCTAATTTCGGCCTGCTTTGGTCCCCTTCCTGAAGGTGTTCTAGAGGGTGCTGTTGGGTGGGCTTGTTGAACCGAGGTCTTTCTCCTCCCCTTTGCTACCTAGAGTTCAGCCTTCCTGCAGTGGGTATTATAGCTTTTCTACTCCTTATTTCTGTCAGTGGTGCAGTTCCACTCCTGGCCACAATGGTTGCTGGCGCTGTTGAGCCTAGCTCTCAATCCCCCCTCCTTTCTCTGGGAGTCAATGGAGCTCCGCCCCCTCCAAGCCTCCCTTGAAGGAGTTCCCTCAGTCCAACCCTTGAGGCTCTGCCCTCGCCCTTGGGGAGTCCCTGGTCCGCTCCAGGGCCAAAGGGGCTGGACTGCTCTAGGTCACCTGAGAGTCCAGATGGCTGGCCCTATCTCCCCCGACTATTCGGGTTGCTCAACTTGCCTTTCCAGGCGCCCACCTGGGGGAAGGGACTCACTGGGGGGGGGGGGGGAGTCGGTCCTGACGCTGCACAAGGAAACAAAGTCTCACCCAAGTCGCCCAAGGGAACAAAATCTCACCCAAGCTGCACAGGAAACAAAGTCTCCCTCAGGCCTCACAAGGGAGCAAAATCTCACCCAAGCCACATAGGAAACAAAGTCTCCCCCAGGCCGCACAAGGGAACAAAGTCTCCCCCAGGCTGCCCAAGGGAACAAAATCTCACCCAAGCCGCACAGGAAACAAAGTCTCCCCCAGGCCGCCCAAGGGAACAAAATCTCACCCAAGCTGCACAGGAAACAAAGTCTCCCCCAGGCCACACAAGGGAACAAAATCTCACCCAAGCCGCACAGGAAACAAAGTCTCCCCCAGGCCTATGCTTATGTTTTATAAAATGTTTTGAATGCTCTGAGAGAAAACTGACTCTTGGAAAAATCTCTCCATGATTAATAGACTATTTTATAAATTATTTTTTTAAATTTTTACTGAATATTAATTCCTTGGACTACATACCAGAGCACTGCCAGGAGTATTCTCTAAGCATAGATCTTATGCTTATCTTACTTAGTAAAACTAAGTACTACTGTCAAAAATTAAACAAAAAATTCTCTCAAAATAGAAATCCTCCAATTCTTGATCAATATGAGAAACCTATTAAAAATTGAAAGGTACATTAAAAGAAAGCTACAAGATTAATTAAAAGTATTTTTTGTTTTATTTTTTCTCATTGAATTTCATAAAATATAATGGCCTACCATTATGTCTATTGGACTATTATAACATTTATACATTACAATAACAAATATTAGAAACTTAATTTCCTATATCTCATTTTAAAATTTATTAGTATGATAATTAGATTAAGAACAAATTTTCTTTTTTCTTCTTTCTTCCTTTCTTCTTTCTTCTTTCTTTCTTTGTCTTTCCTCTTTCTTCTTCCTTCCTTCCTTCCTTCCTTCCTTCCTTCCTTCCTTCCTTCCTTCCTTCCTTCCTTCCTTCCTTCCTTCCTTCCTTCCTTCCTTCCTTCCTTCCTTCCTTCCTTCCTTCCTTTCTTTCTTTCTTTCTTTCTTTCTTTCTTTCTTTCTTTCTTTCTTTCTTTCTTTCTTTCTTTCTTTCCTTTTCTTTCCTTTTCTTTCCTTTCCTTTTCTATCTTTTCTTTTCTTTTCTTTTCTTTTTTTTTTTTTTTTGTATTTTTGGATCACATCCGGCAGCACTCAGGAGCCACTTCTGGTTCTGCATTCAAAAATCGTTCCTGGCTTAGGGAACCACATGGGATATGGGAACTCAAACCACCTCCCATCCTGGATTGACGATGTGCAAAGCAAACGCCCTACTGCTGTGCTATCTCTCTGGCCACAACAAATTATTTCTTATATGGATGGGGTCCCTCCTAATCTGCTGGAAAGAAAACAGCACTAGACCATTCCTAGCATTGCTGACCCCAGTGGTACTGACTGATTCAGTGCACAGGACAGTTGATACTTGGAGGGCTACACCCTATTTTGCACTGGTGCTGGGATTGGAACTCAGGGGCTTGTGTATAGTTATAGAAGTTATAGATAGTTATAGAAGACATATGAGAGGGGAGCAGATAGATGATGTTTGGTTAATTTAAATTTCTCTTACATGGATTTAGGAAGTCATATAAAAGTCATATAGAAGCAATTAAAGAAATAGGATATATATTTTTCTTATCTATCTATCATCTATCTATCTATCTATCTATATATTGTTCACTGCATAGATTAAGGCTCAGCTGATGGCATGAATTGATGATACAGACAGACAAATTTGAGAATTGATGGTGAAACAATTATTCAAATGTATGGATATAGGATAGGAGAAAACTGTGTAGACCAATGATGGGCAGCAATACCCACTTTACAACTGAGTGAGAGGAAGAGCAGATAAGTGGAGAGAGAAGTAGTTGGGTCCCTCTACTAGACACAGAGGCTTCTGTTTCTGGGGCTGCTGTTCAATAAATGAGACATTTGGTGGTTGACATGTTCTTACATTTTAATCCCAAAGATCTTGAACATTTTCGTAACACCAAACTTGTGCTACTGAGAGAACATGCCCACACTAGGAATAATTTAATTTGTAAATTATTCCATATATTGATTACCAATATTAATCTTTTTAAAAGATTTGCCTCAAAATATAATATCAATAATAAACAAAATAAAGGCATTTATGGTAAAAAATGGTTTGAGGTGGCACTTATAGTGAATCCACATATGATAAATTTCTTTATAATTAAAGATCAAAAAAGATTTCAAATTTATGAAATTCTAATGGCATATAATGCATACATACATAGAAATTGTATTTATGAATATGTTGCATATGTTTCTATTAAAATTTTATATAATCTCAATATTTCAAAAATAATGATGTTGATATTTTTACTTTGTTCAAATCCTTTAATCCTAGTATTTATACTTCATAGTCAGAGCATTTGCAGTTTTAAATAACTGTTTTTTCATTGTATAAATGCTTTGCAATAATGCAAAGAATAAAATGAGTCAATTAACTTAATATAGTTTTTCCAAAAATAAGCTGTATAAAGGATCTCAATGATTAGGATTCTATTTCATTTTTATTTTAAGAGCACAAAGGTCATTGAGCTTAATATACACAAACCTTCAAAAGAGTTTTACATTTGCCAATTTACCCAATGATGTGTAGATAAAACTTTATAATATCATAAATTTTTACAATATAAATTTAATAAAGGCTATATGGCATGTCCTTTGAATACATTTACCCTTTTCATATTTAATGTTATAATATCAAAAGAAAGCCACTTTAAATCTTCTTTATAAACAGCATTCATTAATTTGGTAACAAAAAAACTTTACTTAAGTTTAAAAACATTTCTTGATTATAAGCAGGAAAAAATTGATATCGTTACTTTCATTGTTGAAACCAGAAAATTGCTTTTCTTAATAGTTATGATGTCACCAAACCAAATGTCAAATTCTCTGACATTGCAAAATCTGAAAGCATGCTATTTTGAATTTTTTCCACAGCACAAAATTTGAAGGAGTATTTATTATGTTTTATATTTTAGTTGTATATTTAAGTGAAGAAATAGGGGACATAAAATAATCTGTCTTTTAATACCAGTATTAATAAATTTTATAAAATGTGAATCCTGACTTCTCAGGATTGTACTTTTAAAAAAATACCATGTTTACAAATTTTACTGCAGTATGTACGTGGAAGTTTAATTTGTAAAACAAAGAAACAAAAAAGAAACAATTGGTAAATCTGTGGTGATTTTGCAACTGAACTTTAAAACCCATCCTAAAGCTATCTTTATGCTTAATATACTATCACATAAATTCAAGTTAGTAAAGAATATTTATCACAGAGTAGTGATTAAAATATGAAATCCTGAATTTCTAAATGTATTTAATGATGTAGAAATGTGCATCAATAACACTTTTGTAGAAAATATGGACATTTGAAGGGAAGATGTTATACAGTACAACAATGCTGACAATTTAATGGTGAATTGGAAAGAGAAAAACAATAATTAAAAAATTATCCTAGTACTAATTGAAAAATAATGCAATGTTAAAACATCATTTTATTTTTAGAGGTTCTAATTTGCATTATTTTGTATATTATCATATAAATTTTAAAATTCTATACAGATAATACTTTTCTTAATAAATATAATGTCTTGTACCAGATATAGAACATGAGCTACAGTATATGCCTTGCATGAAGTCAACCCCTGTTCAACCCTGGGAAACACATGGTCACTAGAGTATAGCCAGGCATAACTCTGGAGGCACTTCAGTTACTACTAAAGTGACCAAGTAATTCCCAAACAGATAATTATCTCTGTTCCCTCAGACCTTCTAACTGAACTGCTATTCTAGTTGGTTAAATTACACTTGGAACAGTACAGGTCCTTTGCATAACTCTTATGAGCCAACTTCTCCCTAGACAAAAAATAGAGACTATGTCTTTAGTACAATATCATCAATCTATTTTTCCGTTTAAAATGCAAGTTTGCAGGAGTGTTCACACCTGGTAGTGGTCAGGGTTTACTCCTGGTTCTATATTCAGGAATCATTCTTGGAGTTGCTTGGGAACCATATGGAATATGGAATACAGTTATTTGAACCCAGGCTGGCCACATGTAACACAAGTGCCTTATCTACTGTACTATTGCTTTAGCTCATAAAAATAAAGAATTTTTTAGAGTTTATATTAGTGACATAATTTTCAAAATAAGATATTTGGCATATAGTGATGTAAAACTTTTGTTAAGTCTGTCAATAAGATATATTTTGCCAAGCGTACGCAACTTTATGCATTTGAAAGATTTCCTACCATAAGCACTCTTTAAAAATATTAGCTCTTTTTATCTCATTTAGCTCATTTTATCTTATTCTGTAGATAAAAATTCTACTTCTGTTGCTTTTTGAGATTGGGTATAATGAGAGGAGTACCCGAGACAATATGGAGGAAAGTGGGCATTCTGGTGATGAGTATAATATTGTAATAATGTGTGCATATAAATTTCATTAACAGTGATGAAAATAGGGGCCAGAGAGATAGCACAGCAGTAAGGTGTTTGTCTTGCATGCAGCTGACTAAGGATGAACCTGGGTTTGATTCCCAGCATTCCATATTGTCCCCCAACCCTGTCAGGAGCAATTCTGAGCATAGAGCCAAGTGTAACCCCTGAGCACCACCAAGTGTGATCCAAAAACCAAAAAACATACAAAAATTTGTTGAAAATAATGGTACATTAATAAAAATGATAGAAAAATCACAACTACAAACAATTAATTACTATTGATACTTATGTTATAATTTATGTTTGTGTTTCCTTCCCAAATAAGTATGCTGTAGATATAAGCACCAGGTGACTATATTAGGAAGTTGTCCCCTAAGAAAATATCTAATAATTATTAAAGTTAAAAGGGGCCAAAGATATTGCTTAAATGGTAGAAAATATGACCCTAGCATGTGGGATTATTTCAATCACCAAACATAAGCCGAAGGATCAACCTGTGAAATCAGAATCTAATAGTCAGGTCCACATCTTCAATGATGGAAGTGACTCTAGCCACACATTTCCAGCTAGACTCCAGCTTTCCCCTATTTTTAAAGAATTTATTATGCTGAGATATGTTCCTAAAATTAGTGTTTTTATAAGAGAGTCTAACTGTTCTTTCTTAATTCATGGCAAGAGAAGTCTGTATAAGGTCATCATGAAAATTATAGCAATCTAAGAAAAGTATTTTACTAGATTCTAACTTAGCTGACATCCTGATCTCAAACTTTCAGCCTCCAAAACAGTGATAAAATAAAATAGTTGCAGTGGCTTAAGCCACACAGCCTATGGTATTTTGCTGCATCAGCAAGCACATGAAGACAATTGATGTTGTTGTCACATTTTTTTCCTGTCAAATAGACAATACTTAAATAAAAACTGCTCTTAGTTACTCAGGAGAACTATTAAACCTTCAATTCAAAATAATATGACTTATACATCGTCAATTTAATGTATTTTTATTTTGTTTTTCTGTGGCCTCACTTAACAGTGTTTAGGTTTTGTTACTATGCTTGGAGGTCACTCCTGCCTGTGCTCAGGAAACCTATGTGGTGCTGGGGATTAAACCCAAGTTAGTTATCTGCAGTATTTTTCTAGCTGTAAATGTATTTTTAGTAAAAAATAAGTATGCAGAGAAGGTTAACATAACTTAAAAATGCATTTCAAAACCCATGTTACTTTTTTAGGAAAATATATTTTTTAGAAAAATAGTAAGTTTTTTATCTTCAATTTATACATTTATAAACATTTGAAAATGTGTTATATAAACATTAGTGGGTGTTCATATTTATTTAGCACTGTTTGAGAAATAAATGAGGGAGATACACACCAATGTAGTATATATATGATATAACTTATATATGTATATGTAATCAGGGAAGTGAATGGATTAAGTAAATAGAGAAAAAATGCTCTAAAAGTTGTTTACACAAGAGGCATGAAGGATGGAGATGGAGGGCATTGGTGATGGGAATGTTGCACTTGTGAAGGGGGAGGTGCTGTTTTATATATATATAATATTTATATAAAATTTATATGAACCAGTAAATCTTCATTAAAGAATTGAATACCTTGAGAAAGTCCCCAGTTACAAACAGTTAATTTTGATAAAAGAGCAAAACATGTGAAGTGGAGCAAAGAAATCCTCTTCAACAAGTGTTGTCGAAAAAAAACTGATCAGCTACCTGCAAGAAAATGATGTTAGATCTCTTTGTAAAACCATGTACAAAGGTTGAATAAAAATGGATTAGAGGCCTTGATATCACATCTGAAACCAGAAGATATCTGAAGGAATATGTAGGAAGAGCTTTCCATGACATTGAAGTTAAAGGCATCTTCAGTATGAAACACCATTGACCAATCAGGTATAAGAAAAAAATTAAAAATGAGACTACAATAAATTAAGAAGTTTCTATATCTCAAAACAAACAATGACCATGATACAAAGAACATGTATGGAATGAAAAATATTTTTCACCCAATGAACATCATATAAGAAATTGATATCTAAGATACACATATATATATATATATAGCATTGGTATAACTTAACACAAAAATATCTAAACCCATAAAAATTTGGAAAATATTTGAATAAAAATGTTTTCAAAGAAATACATATAGACATAAAAGAACATGAGAAAATTCTTTATATCATTAATCATCAAGATCATGCAACTCAAAACACAATATCACCTCACATCACATAGATGGGCACACATGAAGAAGAAGAAGAAGAAGAAGAAGAAGAAGAAGAAGAAGAAGAAGAAGAAGAAGAAGAAGAAGAAGAAGAAGAAGAAAAAGAAGAAGAAGAAAAAGAAGAAGAAGAAGAGGAAGAAGAAGAGAAGGAGGAAGAAGAGGAGGAGGAAGAGGAGGAAGAAGAAAGAAGAAGAAATAAGAAAAAAGGAAGAAGAAAAAGAAAGAAGAGGAAGAAGAAGAGGAAGAAGAAGAGGAAGAGGAAAAAGAAGAGGAGGAGGAAGAAGAGGAGGAAGAAGAAAGAAATAAGAAAAAAGGAAGAAGAAGAAGAAGAAGAAGAAGAAGAAAAAGAAAGAAGAAGAAATAAGAAAAAAGGAAGAAGAAGAAGAAAAAGAAAGAAGAAGAAATAAGAAAAAAGGAAGAAGAAGAAGAAGAAAGAAGAAGAAGAAGAAGAAGAAGAAGAAGAAGAAGAAGAAGAAGAAGAAGAAGAAGAAGAAGAAGAAGAAGAAGAAGAAGAAGAAGAAGAAATGCTGATGTGGAATAAAAGAAACTCATTTACTGCTGGTGGAAATGTCAACTGTTCTAGATTTCTTGAACATTCTTTAAAATAAACAGAATATGCCCCCAATAAGCAAAAACAGAAACAGAAAACCCAGTGATATTGCTCCTGGAAATATACCAGGAATATGCTAAAAATGCAGTGTTGAAAAGTCACCTCACTCATACATTCATTTTAGCACTATTCACAATATCCAGAATCTGGAAACAACCCTAGCTCCCAAGAACAGATAAATAGACAAAGAAATTATTGTATACAACAGTACAATGGAATACTATAATAGATATATAAAGTCCTGAAACTAGTTTGTATACAGGGATAGACACAGAGAGTATCACACTGAGTGAAATGTGTCAGAGGAAGAGGCATAAAAATAGAATGCTTCCAGATGTGGGATATATATAAATAATATGAGCATAATAACTAAAAACAATAGAAATGATGGGTGAGAAGTATAGTTGAAACAGAGAACAAAATAGCTGGAAATTATCACTCTGGACAAAAACTGGAAATTGAAAATAAATTATTATATGCAATATCAATATTCTAAATCACTGTGCCTAAAATGAAAAAAAAAAGTAAGAGAGAAAAAAAAAGTGTCTGTAATAGAAGCAGGAAGAAATAGTGGTACGGGTGGTACAATGGAGAAAAAACTGTGGAATTTTTTGCAAGAAAATGAACACTGGTGAAGATATGTGTGTGAGAACATTTACTGAAACTCAACTATCAACATGTTTTCAGTTCTGTATCTCACATTGATTTGATAAATAAATTAAAAATATTTAAAAGGACAACAGAACTTAACAATTTAGAGGTTAATAGAAAAAGGAAAGGTGAAAAGGGGGAAAGCAGAATAGTCTCGCTTATCTATGGGTTTTAAGAAAAAATGAAAGACATTATTGTAATAATGCCCAGAGATGAGACCGGAAGGACCAGCTCACGATATGAAACTCACCTTAAAGAGGGGTGAGTACAGTTAGAGAAATAAAACACTAACAACTACCATGACAATGTTAATGAGTGAAAGAAGTAGAATGCCTGTTTTGAATATAGGCAGGGGGTGTGGGAGGAAAGAGATGGGGGGCATTGTTGGTGAGAAAGATGCACTGGATAAGGAAGGTATTCTTTAGTGACTGAAACCCAACTACAGTCATGTTTGTAATCACAGTGTTTAAATAAATATATTATTAAAAATAAAAAATAAAATAACTTAGTATCTAAAAAAAAAGGGAAAAGCAGGGGTCATAAAAAAAATTCCCCATAGTCTATTTAAAAATCAGAGTAGCAAACCTCAAGGAGGAAACACCACAGATTCCGTGGTTTAAAAAACATAGCCAATATATAATTTGTATTTGGAAATAGGAAACAAATATATTGTTTTCATGATATGAACTATTCAAATTAAAGCCAGATAAAATCTTCTGGGATAAGGGTAGGAGCTTGTGGCAAGGAAGAAAGGAAGTAGTTGTTAGAATAATAATGGGTTTAAAAATATTACCACAGAGTTTAGGCATATTGGCTTTTAAGAAATACCTGTCTTATTGACTTTTTTTTCCCACAAATTATTTATTAGCACTGCAGAGTAAGACTTATGACCCTTAAATAACTAAGCATTATAAAACCCTTTGTTCTATAAATTTTTCAAATATAAATATTTAATATATTTTTCTGATAAACGTATGAAGGCACTTATTTAAAACTCTGATTGCCTAATTTGAAAATAATGCTCTAGTTATTTTGTTTTTGAGGAACCTAGAGGCAGATAGTGCACATGCATTGTGTGTGGGAGGACTAGATTATAACTCCAGCCCTACAAGGTCCCCCAAGATTCATTGGGAATGGCCCCATGATCAATTCACTGGGATTAAGATCTGTAAAACATTTGGGAGAATTTCCAAACTAAATAAAGGCATTTAAGTTCTTCAAAATTATATGAAAGGAACATAATGTGTCTCCACTACATTTTCCCCAGTTTTTTTTTCCAGCAATTTTTTTTTCTTTGAGAATTTGGGGCCAAACCTAATGACACTGAGACTTTACTTCTGGCTTGAGGCTCAGGAATTGGGATTCATTGCTGACAGAAATCAGAAAAACATTTTAGGGCGGTATTAAACCCAGGTCAGTAGTGTCCAATGCAAAATCCTTACGTACTGGCAATATTATATATGTTTATGGACATTGAAAAGAAAGTGATGGAGAAATTTTCTCCATATATTAGTCAGTAATTATCCTGCATTTTTGTTGTTTTTGTTTTTGTTATGCCTCTCCCAGTGGTGTATAGGATTGCTCCTGGCTCTGAGTTCGAGAATTACTTCTGGTAGGGATCATACAGGATGCCAGGGATGAACCCTGGTCAACCACATGTAAGAAAAATAAATGTCCTGCCCACTGCACTATAACTCCATCCCAGTACTCTTCTTTGGGACCACTTAAATAAGGCCAATTTTACAAATAAAATACTAAGACAAAAATATCATTTATCTATATTTCTCTATTTTAGTTAAATAAAAAGTATTTGAGATGCAATGTGCCAATAGCAGCATCATATTTAATATTTTCTCAGGAGAACAAATTTGTAATGAACTACAAACATATATAAAACTTTAGCTAAAGTAATATAAATAACTGTATTTAAAGTTAAATAAATAGAAAGCATTTCCTGATATGTGACTGCTGAGAGCCATTTTTCAGACTCCACAAGATCATATCACAGGCTGAAGTTGTGCTCTCGGTTTTATAATGACCTCAGACTATTTCAAAAGTTTTAGAGGGGGTATGTATATCTCCTTTGAATATTGCTTTAAATATATTTTCTTTATAGTATAGCACTTTTTGTCTATTTTCTTATGTAGTGACAGTTTTCCCTATTTCTATTTTTAGATTTATTTAGTTGGAAATTCTAGTAGATAAATTTCTCTAGTCTTCCAAGTTCATGTTAGAACCAGGTTATAAGGATTATTTAGTTTGTGATTTTTACCCCTTCATGTACCAGGAGTGCCATGTGACATTGTTCCTTTTTGCATAGGCACATTGAAATGGGAGAAATCTTACGTATGCAATCAAGTTGTTATCTAATAGAGATAGGAAGACATAAATTTTGTATTGCAGTACACTTGAATATATGTCATAGAGATTTAGCTTAGGTTTCAGAAGATTGAACATTGGTCATTCACCCCTGAACTTTGGATCCCATCTACGAAACCAGCACATTTTTCTACACCAGCACCAGGAATTGGATTTCTACCAGGGAAGGTCCTAATGCTGCTCTGGCATCGACTTGCTCCAGAGTGGACTCATATGACATCCTGACAATTTGGTAACAGCAAAAATTTTCAGGGAAGGTTTCTCTACATTGCTATCTAATGATAAAATGAAACCAGAACATGTTCCATGTCATGTTGACTTCAACTTAGGATATGTACAAAAACTAGAATCTCTAACTACAGAAACTTGACCTCAACAACCTTGATTGTGGAGAGCTTTAAATGGGATCACAAAAAAAAATCTTTGGGGTTACATAAATTAGTATACCTTAAGCCTGCATTTAGTCTTATATAGGATGCTTCATGAGTAGGGTCTCCCTGTTATTTAGGCCAAGGTTATTTTCTTTCAGGTTTTCCTCTATTTTGCTGTGCCTATGTAAAAAAAACAAAGCCCACCACACACATTTTTTTCAATATTTATTGTATTTTATATCTTTTAAATTGGGGCTCCTGCCTTTTTCATAGAACCTTAGGACACAGATTTCTTCATTTTACCACATATTCCCAGAATTTTCTATAAAACTAAGAAGAAAGAAATAAAGAAAGGTTTGAGCCAGGGTCCAAGTGGTCTCAGATGCATTGGCAGAGAAATAAATAAGGACAGAACTGAATATTCAAGCCAAAGTCAATGATAATGGAATCAAAGGACCTAAATGTTAACAATATACACTTAGAAGGGACTGTTATACTGGAAGGTCAGGGGGCAAAGGGTGATGGTATAGGATGCACTTTGGGTCTATTGGTGGAAGGAGGTTGACACTAGTGGTGGAAAGGACTGTGACTCATTGTATATCTGAAATGCAGCTGTGAATTTCTCTGTAGATCACAATTGTTTTAACAAATTTAATAAAAAAAAAATGGAAACCACCTGCAAAGTCGGGTGAGGCAGGGCCGCATAAGGGATTTTACTAAAAAAAAAAAGTCCTCAAACATCATTATTAACAGTTTTAATTACTTCTTCTGAACATGAATAGAACATTGAGTGAAGATCATGAACAGTTCCTCTGAACATGGTATCTTTTGCCTATTCCTTGCTGCCAGAGACTTGACAGCGCTTCTTCTCACAAATCTGAACCAATTTGGCTTTAGAGAGGAAGCAGTTGAGACCCTCAGTATGGTTTGAAGATGATCATCATTAAGTCTAGACCTGTATTTTGACTTATTGAAGTTCAATGTGGAGAATAATCCTTTTCACACAAATATGTGCTTCAAAAAAGGCACATGGTGCACTTGAACATTTGGGAAAGTTCAGGAAAGCTGGGGGGCAATTCTCTCAAAAATTGCCCATGCATGTATGCTTTTCCACGAATCTCCCTGAACTTGGCTTTGAGATCAGAGTGGCTTTGCAGGTCAATGAGCTCCATTTGAAACACAGGAGGGGCACCTTGCACATCAAAGGAAAAGGGGTCCACAAAAATTTGGAAAGTGGTTCTGTGCTTTTTGAAGTCTGAAAATCTGTGATCAAATTCATTCTCTAGCTTAAAAATAGCATCAACATATTTCTCACCACTGAATGGTATGCCTGCATCCACAAGTTCCTTGCATGCTGGAAAATGGCAAAGGCTTGTCTGAGAGAGCTGGGATTTCCATAACACAAGTTTTGTGGAGAATACTCTCACTTTGTCATAGGCAGCACTGATAAGCTGCCCGGGCCTTGTAACATCTTGTTTAGTACGTTCAGCTTATGTGTGATGTCAACAAGAAAAGCTAAGTTCATGAGCCATTTGTGATCACTCAACTCAGAAACAGCATTCCCATCCTTCTCCATGAAGGCTTTCATTTCTTCTTTCAACTAAAAAAATATTTTCAGGACATTTCCCCTGCTGAGCCAATGTACTTTGGTGAAATAGAGCACATCTCCATATTCTGATTCCATTTCCTCTAAAAAAGCATGGAACCTCCTGTGCTTTAAGCCCCTGGATCTGATTTGGTTGATGCATTTCACAACAACAGACATCACATTTTCACACATCAGGCATTTACTGCAAAGGGCCTGCTGATGGATAATGCAGTGAAGAGCAATGGCCTTTTCTATACCCTCCTCTTCAAGTTTTTTTGAACAAGTGCCACCAGTCCATTTTTCCTTCCTGTCATCGATGGTGCTCCATCGGTTATTATTCCAACAAACCTCTTCCATGGCAAACCTGCATTCTTAATGGCATCACACAGATGCCAAAATATCTCATTATCGGTGGTCTGGCCATGCATTGGAATTCTTGTGAGCAGCTCCTCTGTCAATTCAAAATTGCAATCAACACCATAGACATAAATTGTGAGCTGCGCAGTGTCTTTTATATCTGTGCCCGCATCAAGAGCAACTGAGTATGCATCAAAACATTTGGTTTTCTCACACAGTTGATGGTAAATGTCACTTGACATGTCAGAAATGCGCTCTGCCACAGTGTTTGCAGAAAGGCTGATTTTGCTAAACTGACCTTTCTTTTCCAAGCAGATAATACTTGCAGCCTGTAACATGCATTTTTTAACAAACTCTCTTTCTGTGAATGGTTTACCTGCCTTAGCAATCATCTCACAACCATGTAACTAGCTTCGACTGATGCAGCATTCTCTTTGGTTGCTTTCTTGAAGAAATCTTGTTGCCTCATTATACATGCTTTAAGACTGGCAACCCGCTTGGCTTTCTCATTTCCTTGATATTTTGCACATTCCTCAGCATGTTTAGTTGAATAATGGCGTTTCAAGTTGTATTCCTTGTGCTCTGCAACTTTCTCTGAGCCAATAAGACATGTGGGGATGCCCCTGTGCTCAACAAAGAAATACTGCGTCTCCCACTTTTCCTGAAATTGTCTGTGCTCGACATCAATCTTTCTCTTTACTTCAGGCTTTGATGAAGTCATGATGAAGGCATGACAAAATCTAATTCTGTAATATACTTCTCTCCCTTAGGCCTCCGATAATGCAAGGGACAGCGGTCAGGAGCAGTGGAAATGACGTCTGTGCTAAGCACAAAGTATTCGCGACTATTTGCTTACCGAACATTCAAAATAAAAAATTGCATTAGTAAGAAAAAATCGCAAAAAAAAAATCACATTAAACATTTGCATACCCCGAACGGAAGTGCTCTGGGTATGCGAATGTTTAATGCGATTTTTTCTTACTAATGCAATTTTTATTGCAATTATTCGGTAAGCGAATAATCACGAATACTGCGCTATATGAAGGCCGGCCGCAGGCCACAAAATGTTGTACATAGGGCCCTAAACGGCCCGCAGGCCACAAGTTTGACACCCCGATATATATACTTTTCCAAAGTAGTTTGTTGTCATGAGTTTTAACTCTCATCTCTATGATAGCATAGTTTAATGACTTTAAGACTTATTACTTGCTCACCCATGTGCAGAGATACAAGTCTTTTAAAATTTCATGCTGTTCTAACATTGGTATTTCATATATGCAGATAGACAAATGTAGGTAATCTTGTTACTGTTTATGGTGATATCAACCTCCCACATATTGCATCCTAGATGCAATAACGCATCTGCATAGTGAAGAAAGACAAGGTCAGAGCAATTCTGTTATTTCTGTGATGTTAAAAAGAGGCAGATACTGTGACAAAAGTCATTTGTCTTTTATGTTGGAGAAACAAAAATGTATGCTATTAAAATATTCATTGAAGATGTGTTTGCTTTAATGTATATGTACTTGAAAAGATGGTAGTTTTGTTCTTAATAACACTGAATTCAAAGAAGAAATAAATTTAACTGTTGTCTGCAGTGTAATGATAGCCTCATCAAATAAATTGTGAAGTACAATTAGAGTTACTATTCTAAAAGTAAATAATGTATTTTACCACATCTAGTTCCTGTTATACTGAAAAAAAAAAAACAACAACAACAGTGTAAGCAGGACTGTTAAGCTAATGTCAAAGTCTGAATATGAATCCAAACTTTTTTAAAAATAACTTTTATTGTGACCAAAAGTGAATAACAAATTCTTCAGAGTAATAATTAAGGTACATAGTGACAATGAATCAGGGCCACTCCCACCACCAGAGTTGTCCTCCCTCCTTTTCTTAGAATGTGTCCATATCTGCTTCTCTGTCCCTCGGGGTGTTAGTATAAATGTTCCCCTCTGTGTTTAGCTTGTTGTAAATAGGGTATTGATTCTGTTGTTGTTGACTTTGAATTTGGTGTTTAAGTCTGATCATTTTTTATTTCCACTCAATGTCCTTATGGCTGTTTGGTACCATTCAATTTTATTTTCCTCTCTCAGTTCATGAGGCAGAACAAGATGATTCAAGTTGTGTGGTTCTGCTGGGTAAGAAAACAAAACAAAACAGTAACTATCAAAAAAAGAAAAAGCACCCAGAAACAACAACAAAATATATTACCAAATAATAATTATAAGAGTAAAAAAGAAAAAAAAGAAAGAAAGAAAAAACAAACAAAGAAAAAGAAAAAAGAGAAAAAATAAATAAAAAGAAGAAAAAACAAAGGAAGGAGTATTGATTGTGCTTCCTTTTTTTCTTTTTGGCATAGGCACAGTAAGTATTAAGGAAATAAGAAAGAGAATTCACTTTACCTAAGAGATACAGGGTTTCTCCGCCCTTGAAACATACTGCCATGCGAACAACTACTGGCTCCAAACATGCTCCAAACAGCCCAAGGAGGTGGGTTTTGTTTGTTTGTTTGTTTGTTTTTAGTTTTTTTTTAGGTTTTTTGGTCGCACCCAGCAGCGCTCAGGGGTTACTACTGGCTCTACACTCAGAAATCGCTCCTGGCAAGCTCAGGGGACTATATGGGATGCCGGGATTCGAACCACCTTCCTTCTGTATACAAAGCAAGCACCCTACCTCCATGCTATCTCTTCGGCCCCACCCCCAAGATCTTTTTATGGTGCCAGGAAGCTTTCTGCTCAGTTGTGGATGATAAAATCAGGCCTCTGTAGCTAGAGATCTTGGTACTTTGCACAGTCATAGAACAAGTCTAGGATACAGTCTTTCTTTACGGTTCTAGAAGTTCTGTTCCATCATTTTTGTTGTGATCAGTCTTCTGTAATATGTGGTCTTGGTTTTTGCTCAGATCTTAGGCCAAAGCCTAGGATACAGTCTTCATTGTGTTTCCTGAAGTTCTGCTCAGTCTCAGTTGTCAAAGTTGGATCTCTGGAATTAGAGATCTTGATTTTTGTACAAGTCCTAGGCTAAAACCTAAGGTAGGGGTTTTCTTGGTCCCCGGATAAGTTCTGCCCAGTTATGGTTGTCAAAGTCAGTCTTCTTTAGTTAGCACTCTTGGTTTTTGCACAGATCAAAGGATGACATGTCTGTTGATTTTATCTTACTGTCAGGTGATGAGACAGGACACAAACTGATCCCTTAGTGCTGCAAATCATTTCTCAAACTCAACAAGACTACAGTGTGTGACGAAAATGTGAACCCAAACTTTGCTGTGCCATTAGAAAGAAACTTTGTTTAATTTATTAGTAGGCTAGTTCAAAATTCATGAATTTGCATAAACAAAACTATAAAAGTTGTATTATTTTTCACTATAAGTTTGTTACTGGAGTGTTTTGGGCTTAGAAAAGCACATAGAATAGTTCATTCTAATGTAATTCAAATAGAAGTGGCATGTCCTTTATGTACCAAAACAGTTAAGAAGTGTATACCAATATCAGTTTTTCTTTTCCTCCTTCAGCTAGATGTGTCTAACACCAGACTTTGTGAGATGAAAAAGTTACAATATAGATGACTAATTTCCTAAATATCTACATGAGATAAAGTTTTCTGTACTAGTAACAACTATTTTAGGCTTGTCAATATATGAACAATAATTTTGAGGCATAAGAATTTGAGGACTATTTTAAAATTCAATGTAAAAATTAGCATACATTCTCTCTAATATTTTATTTTATTTTTTTGCATGGCACTTAGATTTTTTTAATTATCTTTATTTAAACACCGTGATTACAAATATAATTGTAGTTGTATGATTACAGTCATGTAAAGAACACCCCCCTTCACCAGTGCAGGATTCCCACCACCAATTTCCCAGATCTACCTACTCCCCACCCCACCCACACCTGTACTCAAGACAGGCTTTCTTTTCCCCTCATTCATTCACATTGTTATGATAGTTTTCAGTGTAGTTATTTCTCTAACTGCACTTATCATTCTGTGTGGTGAGCTTCATGTCATTAGCTGCACCTACATGGGAGGATGGGGGGAAGTAAGGGTTGGGACTGAGGCAGTAAAATATTAGAAATGAGCTTTGTAGGGTTGTATCAAGGTCCCAATACAAGATGAATATTATGGATATATAGAATATATGCACACAATACTATCAATATGAAAACAAAGAGAAAAAATTTCCACTGACTGTCCCAATATAAACCAGTGCTAGAACAGCCTGCCCTCCTCCCAGAGTGCATTCCCATTAGTGTAGGGAGAAATAGGGGGAAAGCCTGTTGACCCCTATAGAGTCCACTTAGACCGGTGCCCAGGGAAAGACTGAAGTCCAGGGGAGAAAAACCCTATACCTCGCAAGAGCTGGTCTCCAGAATTAAGGACGAAATCAGAAGCCAGATGTCTGCCCACCCTCCTCCCCATGCACCTACCCCCTAGAGTACATAGGGAGGGGGGAACCTGAGGACCACTAAGAGTCCACCTGAACTCACTTCTGGCCATCTGAGCTGGCACCCAGGGAAGGCCTGTAGTCAGGGAAAAAAGACAAGGATGGCTGGGGGCCTGCCAAGCCTCCCAGCACTCCCAAGGCTAGGGAGAAAGGCTCTGGTATGGGGCCTCCCCAAACCCCATACCTGGCAAGAGCTGGTCTCCAGAATCAAAGAGGAAACCGGAAGCCAGATGTCTGCCTGCCCTCCTCCCCATGCACCTTCCCCCTGGAGTACGGAGGGAGGGGGGAACCTGAGGACCACTAAGAGTCCACCTGAACCCATCTCTCTAATATTTTAATCATGGTTTGAAGAAGCTAAAACAGAGAGCACAAAGAATAAAAGAGAAATATTAGACATATGCTGCTTGTTTTTTTGATATGTGAAAAAATTATATATTTAATATAAAGGAAACATCTAATAACTAAAACAGACACATTTTGATTCTATAATTTTTTAGTTTCTGTAAGCAAGTTTTTATGGTCTCTCTTATGTGTGAAATAAGAAATTCAATAGATTATGGAATGGAGAATTAATTCATGGGGTCAGGCACTTTCCTTCATGCAGACAATTTTATTCATTTTCCCAAGAACTACATATAGTGCTTCAAACATTACCAGGAATACAGTACAGAATCAGAAATATTTCCAGAGTACTTCTGTCATTCAAATCCTCTCTTTACCCATTTCTTTCCCACACCAAAAAAAATTTATTAAATAAATTAATTTATTTCAGCAATGCTATTCCTATCTGATATTTATACTAACATATGGCATGATCAACTATAAATTCTAATGTGATCTAAGAGGAAACAGATACTTATACTATAAAGATTACACTCTTGGAAGTTTCTGGATCCCAGGGTTTGCTCTATATATCTGACGCAATCTCTAGATAGCTGGTATTTCAGAATTGATTTAAATTCTTTGAAATTTAACTTCTTCAACTAGCAAATCAAAAACTGATAATATTTTGATAGCTTTCCTCTATGTTAAATATCCAAAAATATAATGAACAGTCTAGATTGTATGGTTTTATGAAAATAAAAGTAGTACTACACATGCATTAGTCTAAGAACCACACTTTCTCTATAAAATACACTCAAGAAGTTAGGCAAAAGCCTGTTGACTCATAAACAATTTTTTAAGAGTCTTTGACATTTTCACCAGCCCTTTCCTCACTTATCATTGGAATTAAGGAAACTTGCCTTGAACAGCAAGGCAGAGGCAACAGAACTGCAAATTTATGGTTAGTTCCTAGCCCCTAGGCCAGGGTCACATTCCTCATGGATGATGTACAACCAAAACAGGAGCTCTGCAGGAGGTGGTGATGCAGAGCAAATGCCTCCTTTTCGGGAGGCACAGAGGACTGCTCACCACAAAGAACCAAAGGTGAAAGAGGAAGATTTTTTAACTTGACCTTAGAAAATTAATAAGTTTTATCCCCGTTTTAATAACAATCCAGGTCTTTCATACAAAGAAAGGTGAATAAGTGAATCCATGCTTTGTGTATGTTAAATGAAAAAGGAAATTGAAGTTCAATTTATCCTTTATCCTTTATTATACATATATATTGCATTGAAATGGTTAGTTTCTACTAACCATCAGACATATCTTTGGTAATTTTTCCATTAAAGTATTATCTGAATTTAAATACAAAATTCCAATTTTATCTCTAGCTACTTAGAAAAGAGCTTTGCTTAAATTAAATGTCAACTCACTGTAAAAATTATAAACATGAGAAAATTTAACTTCTTGGGAGGAATAGTAACAAACTATATTTGAAATTTTAAAGACTTTCTTGATTTCAAAACTTTTCTTGATCTTTATTTCATTTAAAAGATGAATCATATAAAATAATTAATGCTGGGGATATTGAAATTATAATTAATACAACTTAATAACAGCATCTTTTGATTGGAAATTTTCAAACCTCACTTTAACTATTATAAGTTTTATTACATGCACTGATTATTATATTTTTCTCTGTATTTGCTTTCAAGAGAGCTTCCCTGATGAGTAGCAGACTTCATGTCTGAATTTTAGTGGCATAAGCTACTCCAAGACAGAATTCCATATTAATAAAATGAGAATAGTGTAAAAGTAAAATTTGATGATTGTTATCACTTCCTATTTATGCTACGTATGACATTGGCTGCTACGTTTATTTTAATAGTTTCCTTTTCATTTTCTTCTAAAACTACCAACAAGATTATTTCATATTTTGCATGCAACTTTTTATTTGCCTGCTTTGCATTTCATATAACCATAATGAGAAATTAAGCATTAACATTGTTAGCTATTTTAAACACAAGCATATTTTGAGAACAATAAATAATATTCTATACTCAGTGACCCCCATATGAGAACATATCAACAAACATCTTGGATAGCGTGACATAAGCTTCAAAACTCCAGACAAACTGTTCACATTCTCCAGAAGATAAATTTTGGTGTGCATTTTAACCTCAAGTTAATTTTCTAAGCTGTCAGAGAGGATATGTTGGATAGCTAACTTCTAAGAGAATGTAGATCCTATTTCTAAAACCTAGAATACTCCCTGAATATCAATTATAATCTTTTTTTATAATTAGTTTTTTTTGTTTTAACCCTAGTCTTTACTGAATTTTTTTTTATTCATATTTTCCTCTCACCCTAAAACGGGGTGTTACTGTGCCATGAAATTGCCTGATTGAACAATAGACAGTTTGGACGTTTGGACGTGTCCTCATCTCCTTATTTCTTTGGTAATGGGTCAATAGGACCCATACTACTGTTTTCTGTTTCTCAGCTGGAGGCAGTTTATTGGAGCACAGGGCTGCTTGAAAAGTTCTGAGGTCAAGGCCCGCTAGACTCCTCTCTCACTTTTCTACCTGACCCTGACCCTTATAAAACAAAAAATAGTGCAGTTGGCTTTTCTAATGCCTTCAATGCTCCAACCCATTTCTTGGCTAAATTCTTTGTCCTACAGTTTGTGCAACATGATTCTCTATAATCTGTTCTGGGCCCTCTGACCTGAACCAACCGATTGTGCCAGGGGTTGAAGTGATCACTCTAGTTGGATCAAAGAAGCGGAGAGCAGCTCTTATTTTGCTGTCAGCACCATCTCAGCAGTTGTCTTCAA
The DNA here is from genome assembly GCF_024139225.1 of Suncus etruscus. Taxonomy (NCBI): domain Eukaryota; kingdom Metazoa; phylum Chordata; class Mammalia; order Eulipotyphla; family Soricidae; genus Suncus; species Suncus etruscus. The sequence continues at coordinate 103,810,175 of NC_064848.1, forward strand.
AGAGCATTATCTCTATCAGGCAAAAGTAAAACTGATTTTAAACTTGCAAATCTATACTGAAAAGCTATTTTATTTATTCTAGAATAAGATTATCGAAAGTTATATTGATACCTTTATGCATACAGATGTAAGCTAAGTTCCAGGAAGATTGATTAATAGAGGTTCAATTTTATGCTTTTCTAAATCAGAAATTATTTTTGTTTTCATCCATTAATTGTATGACTGACATCAGCCATTCTTAAAGTGTGACTCAAAATGAGTACAAATAAAGTACCAATTTTTTTTTGGGGGGTTGCTTTTCTTTGGCGAAAGAAAGTGTGGCCAGAAATAACATGATAAGTAAAGCATAGATTTATGAATAGAAACTTGCCTTACAAAAAAAGAACCTTGAAACTCTGCCACCCATATGTAGTTTTATTGAAATGTTTCTAGGGTAACTTGTTATATAGCCCAAGAAACCAGTGTCACTAAAAGAATGAATTGTTTCATTTTATAGCCATAACACATGGTGTCCAGATCTGACTCAGAACACAGAGAATGTATTAGCAGATGGAAATATATATACATATACATATATATATATATATATATATATATATATGTAAAGAGCACCTGAAAGAATAGGGAACATAAATATTTAAATACTAATGTTTCTTGAGAAAGTTAGAAGCAGATAAGTATATTGGAGATGATAGCAATTTTTGACTTAAATACATTATTTAAGTATTGTAATTTGAAATTTCCTACTGAAGAAATCAGAACACTATTAATGAAAAATTCCGCTGACTGAGTCAAATGCAAGTAGAGCATATTACTTATTTTTGTATTGATAGTGTTAATTCAAAATACTTTGTGGCATTTTCTTGGAGATAGTTAAAACATATTGCTTGCTTTGAGTTTCAATTAGCATATTCAATACTAATTAGGATACTATCCAAAATCTCTTAGCATTTCTTTATTTTTTTTCTTCTTTTAATTTAGTAAAACTTATTTATGATTGGCCTTCAGGCTGAGGATGTTTCAACATTGATTGATTCACCAGTATCCACTTAGCTCCACCAATGTCCTTCTACCAATATTTATCTCCACTAGTCAGTCAACTTATAGGAGAGGCACTTTTTTTTTAAATAATAAGTTTTTGCACTGTAGTTTACAGCACTGTTGCTGATAAGGTTTTGTATATTACATTTTACCACTTTTCAGAACCATCTCCTGGTTAGATGTGCCACTTCACTATAGATGTTGCCCCTTCCTCAAGTAACATGTTTACTACTATTCTTATATTCTAACACTCCTCCTCAGGTTCTTTGTTCCTATTTTTATTTGTTATTCCACCATTATGTTTCTTTATACTTTACATGTATCTGGTTAGTTATATTTATTTGTTTATTTATTCATTTATTCATTTATTTTCTTTTTGGGCCATAACCCGTGAAGCTAAGATGTTACTCCTGTGCACTCAGAAATCGCTCCTGGCTTGGGGGACCATATGGGACGCTGGAAATCAAACTGAAGTTTGCCCTGGGTCATCCACGTGCAAGGCAAATGCTGCACTATGCTCTGGACACTCAAATATGAATTATTTAACTATGCATTAAGACTAATAATTAGGACTGGAAAGATAGCATAACAGTAGGGCATTTTCCTTGCATGCAGCCAACTTGGGAGAGACCTGGTTTGATTCCCAGCATCCCATATGGTCCCTCAGCCTGTCGGGGTGATTTCTGAGTGCAGAGCCAAGAGTAAACACTGAGCGCTGCTGGGTGTGGCCCAAAAATCAACCAACCAACCAACCAACCAATCAATCAATTAAGTTTAAAAAGAATAATATTCAATTATATATTTTCCAAATTTAAGAAGAAATAATATTAAAAACTCCATGTTTTTGAGGGGGTATTTTGGGGTCACACCCAGCAGAGCTCAGTACTCCTGGCTCTCTGCTCAGAAATTGCTCCTGGCAGGCACACGAACCATATGGGATGGTGGGATTTGAACCACCATTGGTCCTGGGTTGGCCACTTGCAAGGCAAATGCCCTACTGCTATGCTATCTCTGACACCCAAAACTCAAATTTTTTAACATAATTTTGAATTATGACATAGTATCAAAGAGTATCTTTGACATTTTTTAATTTAAAAGTAAGAAGCATATTGAAATAATTATCTAATATTTGATATATTGTGCTGGGCTATATTCAGATAGTTTTATGTAAACAGGCATAGAATCTAAAAATAATGATATTTAAATGAAAAGTCTAGAAATTAATTAGGTCCTTTCATCTAGCTGAAGTATTTCCTTTCACTAACCTTTTCTACTGATTGCTTTTTTGAGGGCCACACCAAGTTTTGCTAAAAACTACTGGCTTTATGCTCAGAGATCACTTCTGAAGGTGCTCAGGCAATATAAACAATGCTCAGGATAGAAACTGGGTAATGTTTGCACTTTTATTTAAGGAAAATGCAATTGCAGCAGAATAATTATGAATATTTATGAAAAATCAATGACTTATTTGGCATTATTTGGAAACTCACCTATGCCACCAAATTTTTTTCTTTTGTAGAAAAACAAAAATAATGAACTTGCTAATAATTACTTTTAATAAAAACAATTGTCTACTAAAAGTGATGAGATCACAAACTATTAATAGTAAATAACAAAAGTTTAATGACAACCATATGTCAATTATATTCTAATTCATTAAAGACAGTTATTATCTGTATTATAAATAAGGAAAGTAATTCCTTGAAGGAAGCATAAAAGTATTCTCAAGGGATAAACATTTTAGTAATATAGTTTTATTAATTTATTACTGTCTTATGATATTAAGCCATTTCAGGAGCTTAGTATTACACTCTATGTGTACAGTACCAAACTTTGTATCCCTAAAGTTTCAGCGTTATTACACCAAAAATTCAGAAATGAACCATGTATTTATCTGTGTGGGCAAACAAGTAAGTGTTTGTGTTCAACACTTCTTGGAAAAAGTTTAAGCATTTGTAAAATTGTATCATATTTTATATCAGATTTTATTGGGTTATGTAATTATGGTATATAATATACTTACTACTTGCATACATTTTTCTGTTAAAATTGTCAATGGGTAAACATTTCTCCTCAACAGTAGAGTACAGATATTGGTTCCTGGTCATCAGAATGCTTTCATCTGAAATTGGAGACGTTGTACAGAGGGTAAGGGGAGTTACCTTGCAAGACACTAACTTGGGTTCAGTCTCTTATATGGTACCCAGAGCCTTCCAGAGTGATTTTTGAGTGCAGAGCCAAGATTAAGACCTGAATACCTCTGGATATGTCTCCTAAACCAAAAGTAAATAAATGAATAATACACACAAAAGACCAGGATACTCTATCGGCAACCTTTTTTTTTTTTTTCACTGAGTCAAATCTCGCCAAAACCACGATTGAAATTTATTTTGAGAGCCACACAGGGCGCTCACTGACAGAGGCTAGGAGCAGAGTTCTGACTCCTGGAGCGGCCGCCCGGCACACGGAAGAGCCAAATTAAAAGTGGAAAGAGCCACATGTGGCTTGCGAGCCATAAATTGTCGACCACTGCTCTATTGCATATGGTTTTTTATATTTTTATGATTCTGACTTTTCTCCAACAAGTTTTTCTCATCCATTGAAATGTGGGCATTTCAATTGATCACTTATTTGTAATCCAAACATTATTTTCATTAGTTTATTAGATTGTGAAAACTAAAAAGCATACCATTCTCTCTTATATTTCTAAAATTTTATGAGCATATAGGCAGGTATTAGGGACAAATTCACTTGTTTGGAATGAATGAATAAATGTATTACTCTGACTTGTTAACATACAGTTGTAAATGTCTGTCACCTACTGCCACTGAAACAAAGCAAAAATAAACACTTGCTGGCTTAAGTTGTTGAGTGCATATAAGTCAATATAATATAGCTAACAAATGACAGATAGTCCAAGAAGTAAGCAACTGCATGTCAGATTTTTTAAATTGATCCTGCATCCACGAGGCTCCATATCACTCACTAGACCTGTGATGTTTGGAAGTGAAACATTGATGCCTTTTAGTCTCATTGTGGTGACTTCTAAGATTTCTATCTTAGGGTCTTTTCACAGGTATTGTAACATTAAACTAATAAAGCATGTGTCAAGAATATTGAGAGTAGTTACTATTCATTGTAACTACTGAAATTAAAAACCTGAAATGTCCTGAAGTCCTACAACTTTGATATGTGAAAATGATAGAATTTTATTCATTAAATTTGATAAGAATCCTAAATGTCTATATAGTTTTGATTAGAACTAGCTAGGAAAGTGAAAGGACCTTTTCTAAATTGCAGATAATAAAATGAAGAATTTGTATAGCCTTTTATAGGGAAAAACTGAAGTTTTTTTTCCCCTTTTCTGTGTGGGAAAATTGCTATCATATAAACCGGCCAATAAAATATCATAGAAAGATGTGTGTGTGTGTGTGTGTGTGTGTGTGTGTGTGTGTGTGTGTGTGTGTGTGTGTGAAAATTCTGACTAATCCTTAAATTCTTACCAGTCCTTAAAGAAGGTGATTTGGAATTCATGTGTTAAAAAGAACAACAGATAAGTCATTGTTATTAAACATAGATGTTAATTTAGAGGTATTTAATAGAAGAATATCCACTTACTCTTATCAGAATTAAATTTAATAAAATTTTTGCTTAGCTATTTGTTTCTTTACTTCCCTAGAAAATGATACTACAAAAATCACCCTATGTACAAAAAATAAAAAATTGAGCAAATCTGATATCCTAAAAGTGTATATAATTGCAGCATATTTTCTGATAAATACAAGTATTGAAAATGTAAATGATTTTATTGTTATTAATCAACAAGAATAAATCAGTTATTTTATTCAGAAGAATGGATCATGTTTGTGAGAAGAAAGTGCCAACTAACCAAAACAATATGTGTATAGCATTACTCTTCCCATTAGATGTTTGACAAAATAAAATGGTACCTACCCAAACCACAATATTAGGTTATGTATCCAACTGGATTTTGTTTATTTGAATCAATATACAGGACTGGGCATGTTTATGGGTTTATATTACCAAAGCCACAGATGTAGCCACTGAATATATGACATTTTTACATAGATGCACATGTTTTCAATGATGCTAAACTTAATAATTTATGTATTTTTTTATATAGCCCATGAGACTGAAAGGCAGCCAAAGAGAGCCACATCTAGAAATATGCTGATGTAAACTAAATTAAGTTTAGTAAAATGTTGTGCAAACAAAATTAAAATTAAAAATAAAACACATGTATCAAATGTAGGTTTAGGACGAGTCAAATACTGTGGATCACAAAGGTCAAAGGCCTCATATATATCCATTACATGTTGAAAGAAAGAGCAATTTCCGTCTGGTACCCAGAATAATGTCCCCTCTTGTCTTCTTAGCAGATTGTACACATAAGAGAGAATCATCACTTATCCATCTGTGATGAAACACAGACAGTGGTAGCTGAAGTGAAACCATCAAAACACTGAATAATTAGAAAATAGTTCCAGAGAGATACTGAATTTAGTGTGACTGTTTAACAAAATCTATGTCCTATAATTACAATAGTACAAGCTCTTACTTGAATCATGCTTTTTCTTGGAATTAATACTTTTTCTTTCATTGGTAATATATAATGAAGTGGAAATGTCATATTCAATTTTTTGAAGATTAATTATTGAAATAATTTTAATCCTTAAAAAACATTTATTTGTTTTTATATTTGTGGAAATTATTCAAAAGTCTAGTAAGATCTTTTCATATGTGACTATTGCAAATAAAATTATTTTTAATTCACATAAGTATGTTGTTGATTAAATACATACTAATTAGTGAACTGTTCACTAATCAAATAGACTATAAGAAAGACAATGACCATAATTGGTGTATTCAACTTATGATTATCTCTAATTTAAAAAATATATATTGCTTAACACCTGGAAAATAGATCTTATAATATCATTGTTATTAATAATCCTATATAATAAATGTTATCCTTAATGTTTTATTAATTTCAGATCTATTTTTCACCTAGGTAATGGTATTCTTCAATATAATACCTTTCTGTATTATATCCCAATTATCCTAAAATGCTTATGCACATATTTTATTTAACAATCTAATATAAAATGAGGATGAATTTAGGAATCAGTAAAAAAAAAACAAGCTAGATGGCAAAAATATACTTTTTATATATAATTTTATAAGTAACATTTTAAAAATAATTTGTGTTAAGACTAGATAAAAATTAAAGAATATTTTGCTGATTAATGAAAGGCAATAAATATAGAGTGTCTTCCCTGGTATAGAATTGTTATATTTTTCAACAAAAGGAAAGAGTGATGGTATTGCTTAATTATCATATGCTAAAAGAGGCTGTGTTATAAAATATTGTCAACATAAAATAAATTTTACTGGTTAAATTTTTTATTAGTTGATCTCATTATTTATTTTTCCCAAAATTGAAAAAAATATTTTATTTTAAGTTATTTTATCTGTAAATATACAAGAAAAGTAGATATATTCCAAACATAATGATTAACCAATCATTATCATTTCAATTATAATGTTCTTGAATATATTGGATTGATAAATTTGAGTACATTATAGTTTATCATGAATAATAAGAACCTAGACAAAAAATAAGAATTGCAACCAGAATATTTTTGTGTTGCTGTTTTAAAGAAACATCAGCATAAAATATTATTTTGATGATCTTGATAACAATTAAATATGCAGACATTGCAAATAAAATGTTTAGAATCAAAATTCAAAAACTAGTTGATCTTTTACTATTGAAAAACATTATGAGTGTTTTAGATTTTATATTTTTGGTACTTTTATATGAAAGTCCATGTAGAGAAGCTAATATATGTGGAAGAGATAGTAGAGGAGTTACAGTTTTCTCTTTGCAGGAGGCCAATCCAGATTTGATCCTCAGCACCATCGAGGTCCCTGAACAGTGCCTGGGGGATCCGTGAACATAAAATAACAAGTAAGCCCTGAATAGGGTAAGGTGGCCTCAAAATCAAAGGAAACAAAATATTTGGGGAAAAGAAATAAGATTCCGTTAGATGTCAGAAAAAAGTAAGTAAAATGACTTAAGAATAAAGAGAAAAGGTAGTAGTGATATTGAAATTAGTGCTCTATCAATGCTTAAGAGCTTTAAAAGGACTTTCTCAGAAGCTGGATGGATGCCTTATCAGTAGTGCTACACTTTAATGCATTCATTTTTTCCTAGTCCCTTCCTCTCTTCTCTTTTGGAGTTCATTCTGTTTCATAAATATCTAGCTAAAATATCTCCAAGGGATCAAGTTATATATAGACAGTGATATTTACACTCTGCACAAGTATTAATACTATTGTAACAATGGCTCTTGTATAGATATATCCTATATACAAAACCTATACTTATTTATGTATTTAACAAAAATGGTATCCTCACCAATTCATTTTTGCCATTAATTATATCAGTAGACACATTTTAAGTTTATTTAGTTAAAGGCATTTCATTAGATCACTATAAGCACAGTTTTTATTAACAGACATTGTTGTTATTAATTATTTGAAAACTTCGCCTTTTTCAATACTGATTTGGAGTTAAATAACACTTTTAGGCCATCAAGTGTAGTATGGTTAAGGAAGATTAGTGAGCTGTGAAAATCAATTTTCCTTAGATTGGAGAATCATATAGCTCATACTTGTCTTTCCTCAAAAGTACCAACATTTTAAATGATAAAATAATTTCCCTTTTCCAGTGAGCATATCTACATTATGTGTAATGATTGTGTATTGACTTTGCTGTTTTAAGCTAAAAACGTGTGTCAAGGATCGGTGAGGTTTATAGGTGCCTAGCTTACACTTCCTTTACCACCTTCTCTTCTCACATTTTCTAGTGACAGTATAGGGTGATAGCTGATGGAGTAGGTGAGTGTAAGCAGAGCTTATCAACTTTTCAGAGTCACCATTGCAGCTACTCTAGACTTAGATTTTAGTTTTCTAAATACATTTTTAAAGATGTGTTAAATTTAAGTTTTAGAAAATGCTGAATAAGCAAGTGACCAAATAAAAAAGATTCAGCTGATGAAAATTTACATCCCATAATTTTAGAATGAATTCTTAGAATCCAAGAAAAAGATTATAAAATTTTTAAAAATTATATCTTCTCCAAATTTAATGATAAATCATTTTAAGTTTGTTTGGGCAATAAACTAATTTCTTAATACTGGTAACAGATTTTTTGAAATTATTCTATTATAAATATTTAATATCAGATAGATTTTAAAATACTATTTTTGTGGCCACAGAGACCTTAATATAAAGACTATAGGTAAGGAATTTCTCAATTAATTGTAAAATATTTATATTTTATGCTTTGAATTCTGTATTATCTCTCTAGATCCTGTGTTAAATTTCTTAATTAATCCATTATTTAAAATTACCATGGTCAATTGATAAAATTAATTATGTGGCATAAATGTTTATTATTATTTTTAACAACTAGTTACCGAACTGACAAATTAGTATGCAAGTTTGAATATTTGTTCTGAATAAATTAGGAGTTAGTGTATTATTTAAGGAAATGAAATTGGAAGTTTGAAAGATAGATTTCTTTTTTGAAATAAATGAGAGAAATAAGGTATTTTTTTCCGAAGTATAAGACGACTTTTGAAACAAACAAAAAAAAAGTCAACCGAAAATCGGGAGTCCTCTTATACACCGAGTATATCCCGAAAACTGTTTCAAAGTGCCGCTAAGAAACAAACAAACAAAAAATCAGGCCACAGAGTTCCAAATCTCTTTCTTGCGGGCTCCCAAACAGTACTCAGGAGATCTGGGGGCCACTTGTGGCAAAACCCAGCTAACTGTGTTGGTGGTTCTGTGCTAGGGTCTGAGGATGGGATGATGTTTGGTTCATGTAGGGGGGAGATTAACTGATGCCACCAGGGAATTGCCAGAAAAGGTGCCTCTGATAAGGGACCAATCACTGCAAGCCTGCTCTGACCGCCTCTCTAACTCAGACAATCCAAGCAGGCTTTTTATGCATGCAAATTAGGCAATGTTTTGGACCGGAATCTACAGTGTAAAAAGCCTGCTCAGATTGGCCATAGTCAGAGAGGAAGTCTATTCCAGTATAACCTTTGACCCTTTGCTTGATGTGATTGGCTCACCGTGGTACATGCAGTTGCAGCACAGGAACGTTCTAAACGTCTGATACAGCAACTATAGGCCTAAACCTATGTTTTAACTGCAAAATTAGGGGGTCGTCTTATATGCTCATATATGCCGGAAAATACGGTAACTCACTCAGTAAACATTGTCAGTGATAATGCCTTTTCTAATTTATCAAACTATTTTTAAATAAAAATTACACATTATCCCCCAAGTCAGGAGCGACTTCTGAGTGCATAGCCAGGAGTAACCCCTGAGCGTCACCCAGTGTGGCCCCAAAACAAAACAAAACAAATAAAATAAAATAAAATAAAATTACACATTAGAAAATGAACAAGATAAAGACCTAACTCTTCACTGAATCAAATTTAAATGTTGATAAAAGTGAAATTTCATTATTCTAAAACTTAAATCAAACTAAATCTAAAACAAAACTTCATGACCTATAAAACTTCAATTCTAAAAGATCAATTGTACTCTACTGAGTCTTACTATTCCATACTCCAGGCAAATGCCTTTACTAAAGATTACCATCTACTTATTTCTTACCATCAAATATTATTTTAATTATGTGAATAGCTCTTTAGACATTAAAGACACTGATATTTTTGTGTATATAATGAGAATAAAAATTTAAAAATTATTAATGTACTTTACCTCTCTTAGCCAATGATATTCTCCTGGTGTTTACACAATGTCTGACTTCTTGTCCAGTTCATTTATATATGTTTTTGTCACAACTATTTTTATATAATACTTTTCAAATGTTAATTTGATATAAGCCTAAACAACCTAAACAAATGGGCCTTTTATGATTCAGGGTTGGGTGAGTGGTGGTGGCATGAAATGGACTCTGGAAATATTAGTGGGGGGAGATTGACATTAATAGTGGATTTTGGTCATGATATATTGTATATCAAAAGCACAACTATGAGTAGTTTTTTTTGTAAACCACAATGGTTTAAATAAAAAATTAAAAAAAACATTTGTCCCCCATAACATTTTTATATTTTCTGTGAAAGCAATATCTATTCATTATAGATTCCTTAATGTTGTGTTTTTGTCATTCTTCCTCCCTCATAAATTCACAGTTGCCGGAAAAATTTTAGAATATGTTTAAGGTATGTCACTCTATCTTTTTGGGGCATAAAAAGAAACCCTCCTACTTCTTCTTTTGAGTTTATTTTAATTCACAATTATAAACTACCATTCCAATCTATTGTTTTCATGCTAATAAACCCCTGTTTTCTTTTTTTTTTCCTTTGTTTTTTTTTAATTTATTTAAACACCTTAATTACATACATGATTGTGTTTGGGTTTCAGTCATGTAAAGAACACCACCCATCACCAGTGCAACATTCCCATCACCAATGTCCCAAGTCTCCCTCCTCCCCACCCGACCCCTGCCTGTACTCTAGACAGGCTCTCCATTTTCCTCATACATTCTTGTTATTAGGACAGTTCAAAATGTAGTTATTTCCCTAACTAAACTCATCACTCTTTGTGGTGAGCTTCCTGAGGTGAGCTGTAACTTCCAGCTCTTTTCTCTTTTGTGTCTGAAAATTATTATTACAAGGGTGTCTTTCATTTTTCTTAAAACCCATAGATGAGTGAGACCATTCTGCGTTTCTCTCTCTCTCTCTCTCTGACTTATTTCACTCAGCATAATAGATTCCGTGTACATCCATGTATAGGAAAATTTCATGACTTCATCTCTCCTGACAGCTGCATAATATTCCATTGTGTATATGTACCACAGTTTCTTTAGCCATTCGTCTGTTGAAGGGCATCTTGGTTGTTTCCAGAGTCTTGCTATGGTAAATAGTGCTGCAATGAATATAGGTGTAAGGAAGGGTAAACCCCTGTTTTCTTAAAAGAAAAAACAAAAACAACTACATTATGGGCCCGGAGAGATAGCACAGCAGCGTTTGCCTTGCAAGCAGCCGATCCAGGACCAAAGGTGGTTGGTTCGAATCCCGGTGTCCCATATGGTCTCCCATGCCTGCCAAGAGCTATTTCTGAGCAGACAGCCAGGAGTAACCCCTGAGCACCGCCGGGTGTGGCCCCAAAACAAACAAACAAAACCCCCCCCCAAAAAAAACAAAAAAAACTACATTATATAAATAATAAAATCATAAGACCTGGAGGAGTAGTTCAGACAATAGAATGATTGCCTTGTATGTGGTTTAACCTGGGGTTTGATTTCCAGTACCCTAGATGATTCACAGATTCAACTAGGAGTAATTCACCTTTAAACAAAGAACTAGGAGTAAGTCCTGAACATCACTGGGTTTGTCCCCAAAAACAAAATAAATTAGTGAAAGGAAAATAATTTTAAATGATAGATTAAAATTGTATATTTTTGATCAAAAGTATTCTTCATTACAGATATCCCTTCCTTCATTAAAAGAAATACCACTTACCAAATACTAAGGCCTTATATAATGCTTGATAAATAAAGGGTTGCACAATTTCTTAATGAGACATGTACTGTAGATAGATGGTAGTGCATAGATGAGTTTTATTTAATTATTTTCATGCCTGTCAATTCTATTTTACCCAATCACTTAAGCCTTATTCTTTACCAACCACCAAAATTCTGTATACATCATATTCTCAGCAATGACATCGAAAAAATATGTTTTAAAAACTACCTATATTTAACAAAAATCACATAATGTAATATAGAGGAGGGGATAGACAGAGCTTGATTCATCTTTTTCCTCCAATTTATAATAAACTTCACATATGATAAATTTGATAAAGACACATTAGAGAGCAAGCCATTGTATCTAAGTTAATTCAAGGAATAAAAATTGATCCACTTGCACACTGTTTCAAATTACTAGCCATCTCTTCTATATTTGCCATAGTTTGGTAAACTTCTGGTTTTGATAGGTGGAAGGAATGCATTCATGGAAAGATATTCAAGCTAGCATGTTATGCAACTAGGTTAACATTCATATTTTGTTTCTAATAAACTTTATTACCATATTTTATATTATAAAATGGGAGCACACTGTAATTTTAAATCAAATTTGAAACCAAAATGCCATACCAAAATGCCAAGCAGCTACTTTTAACTTTTACAGTAAAATTACCTTATAATATGTTACTATTGAGAGAAAATGTTCAAGGAAAAATGTTTGCAGTAAAACTACCTAGAACAATCTTTTTCATGAATCTCTAGACTAGAAAAATAGACTGCCCCGACTGTGGTTTCATAGGCCTCGGGCACTGGTCTAGGAGTTTTTTCCATAGCCAGTGAGTGCAGAGACATGTTTAACAAGACAATAACCTGACAAATTAAAGACCATTAACTTCGGACTTTAATGAGAAGTCTTTACAACATTGCTCTGGATGAAAAAGCCAAAGAAGTCATAGATGGAAAATTTAGTCTTGATGGGTGATGGAGTTATGGCAACCAGTTCACAACAATCACATTGCATTACAGCAACCTTGTTACTAGTCATTTCTGCTAGAGCAAATGTGTAACTCTATATGTTCTAGCTTGTGACTGGTAGGCATCATTCAGTGCACCATAAGTACATACAGGAAGATAGAGATCTGAAAAGACTTAGGTTGTTTGTCTGATCAACTCTTCTACCTTTATTTAGGCAAAGAAAGGGCAAAATGGTTTCCTGTTAGATCCACTTATGCAATGAGGTTTTCTTGCAGGTCTATGCTGATCAGAAGAAATTGGTTAAGATTTGGTTGGTTGAGTGTAATTTCTGAGCGATTTTAACTTGCCTATTTACTTTTAGCTAGGTAGAGAGTGCTTTGAAATGTGCCTGGCATGCCTTGGACTCAGCCTCAACAACTTCCAGGTTCAATTTGTTTTTAACCCAAACTCTGGGATAACTCTATTTTGTTTGCTTGTCTTTTTACATTATTAATCAGGATCACATTCTAGGTCTTTTTTTATTTGTTTTTTTTTAAATGTATTTTTATTTATTATTTATTTATTTGCTGTGAGATCATGATTTTAGAAAAAGAAACAAAAAAGCTGGAGCTATAGCACAGTGGTAGGGTGTTCGCCTTGCACGTGGCTGACCCAAAATGGATCTGGATTCAATTCATCCTGGGCATCCTATATGGTCTCATGAGCCAGGAGTGATTTCTGAATTCAGAACCAGGAGTATCTACTGAGCAACAACGGGTGTGTCCCCCCCAAAAAAAACCAAAAAAACAAAAAACAAAAAGAAACAAAAAGAGTCACTACAAGTAGGAGTATCATTCCATTTCCTGAAGTCAGGGCTCATTGCATAATCATTAAAAATGAATTTTCTTGAGGGAGCATAGGTGCTGATAAAGCAATAAATTTTCCAAGGGACTTTGAAGTGGAGATAAGTAGAGCAAGATCAGATCACCCACAAAAGAAACCATAGCACTTCACACATAGTCTGCTAGCTACAGTTTTCTAAGCAGAAGTTGTCTTTTTCAATAGTATAGGTCAAATCAGTTCAAACTGAGTCACTCTAGATTTAGTGGCTGTTGGTCCTAGGTATAATTCCCTCCTATCTTCTGCAAGAAGAAGGTTTTGGTGCTGGGAGTGCTGCAAGATTCGCTTGAGTGCCTTCTAGGTTTTTGATAAGAAAATGCTATAACTACATGGTGTAGTACTGGGGTAGCAAGGGATGGCTGGAAACCCCTAAAAATGAGAAAATTTGTTTCATAGTTTTGCAACTGTTACTGCAGGTCTGGGAAGCTTCAGGTTCTTTTAAGTAGTGAGATTATTTCCCAGTCACCTTATGTCTCCTATGTTACAGCCCATTATTAACTGTCCCCCCCATAGTATATCCATAATATACTTTCTAGAAAAATATATATAGTTCCAGACATTAGTAACAATAACCAGAGAAACAGCAACTATTGTCTGCCAAGTGACCTGGTCTTATACGTATTAAGGTTTATTTATTTCTTAGTTTTTTCTTGTATTTGATTGACTGTATACTATGTAAATAAGGGTTATAAGATTGACCAATCAGATCAATATGGAAAGAGGTTATTAATTGAATGATCTAGTAGGCCCTTGCTCCCTTTTATTGCTCTTGATTTTGGTTTGGAGGGGCCAAACCCGGCAGTAGCACTCCTGGCTCTGTACTCAGAAATTACTCCTGGCAGGTTCAAGGACTATATGATTTGTTCAAACCAGTTTAGCCTTATACAAGGCAAACACCCTACTCACTATATACTATCATTCCAGCCTTCCCTCCTCAATTTTTAATATTACTCTGTATCTGAAAGAAACTAGACACAAGAAAAACAATCTATGTTATTGGCTTTTGCTTATGTAAATCAAGGAAAAAGAATAAAAATAAAAGTTACAGAAAACGTAAAGGAAATATTTTTGTTTTAACTTTCCTTTGACTACTGATATTGTAATTAAGAAAAATTTAAAGTATCTGTATCTTTTCAGTGTCTTGAGAGATGAAAGCAAGAATGTACTACTGTGCTGGAGTAATTATTGGAGTAGGAAAAAATGAAATCAGTAATGATGATAGAGGAAAAGCATGACAAAGGCCAATCCCTACATTTCTGAATGTAGAAAATTGTGAATAAGAATTTCCTATTTCCAATTATCTCTTTATTTCCAATGTTCTGTTCAGGACAATCATCCTTTTCTTAATTTCTCTGGTCATTAACGAGCATCAGTATGGAAAGGGAGTGGCTATTTGTGTTCCATAACACCACATTCAAAGAACTGAATATGCCAAAAGGGTTGAATAGATGGCATTACCACCAGCAATGAATGAGAGTTCCTTTCTTCCCACATTCACACCAGCACTGGTTGCTCTTGTTCTCTGTGATATGTGTCAGTATCTGTGACATGAGATGATATCTCACTGTTTTTGATTAGCATCTCCCTGATTATTAGTGATGTTGAGAATTTTTTCATGTATCTTTAGGCTATCTGTATTTCTTCTTTGAGAAAGTGTTGCTTCATTTTTTCTTCCCATTTTTTGATGGGGTTAGTATTTTTTTTTAAGTTCTGTCAGTACTTTGTATATCTTAGATATTAGCACCTTATCTGATGGGCATTGGGTGAATAGTTTCTCCCATTCCAAGGGTGACATTTTTACCCTTGTTTTTGTTTCTGTTGAAGTACAGAAGCCTCTCAGTTTGATGCACTCCCATTTATTATTTAATCTGTTTCTACTTCTTTGGACAGTTGTGATTCCTCCTTGAAGATGCTTTTTGTCTTAATGCCATGGAGTGTTTTGCCTACATTTTTTTCTATACACCTTATGATTCCAGGTCTGTTATCCAGGTCTTTATCTCATTTTGATCTGACCTTAGTGCATGGTGTTAGATGTTTTCTGATGCTTTCTTTATAGCATGTGGCTGAACAGTTTTTCCAACACCACTTGTTGAAGAGGCTTTTCTTGCCTCTTCTTTGCATTTCTTGCCCCTTTGTAAAAGATAATTGATTGCATATCTGAGCATCATTCTCTGTATTTTCAAGTCTATTGCATTGATCTGAGGGATTGTTTTTATTCCAGTACCATGCTGGTATTTTTGTTTGTTTTGTTTTTGTTTTGGGGTCACACCCGGTGATGCTCTGGGGTTATTCCTGGCTATGAGCTCAGAACTTGCTCCT
This sequence comes from Suncus etruscus, assembly GCF_024139225.1. Classification (NCBI taxonomy): domain Eukaryota; kingdom Metazoa; phylum Chordata; class Mammalia; order Eulipotyphla; family Soricidae; genus Suncus; species Suncus etruscus. Next base: position 103,825,986 of record NC_064848.1, read on the forward strand.
GGCTTGGGGGACCATATGGGCTGCCAGGGGACTGAACCATGGTCTGTCCTAGGTTAACTTGTGCAAGGCAGATGCCCTACCACTTGCACCACTGCTCCATTCCTACTAGGCTGTTTTAATGATTATTGCTTTTTAGTACAATTACAGTTGGGGAAAGTGGTGCTTTTCATCTTTTTTTTCCCTAAGGGTTGCTTTAGCCATTCTTGGGTATTTATTTTTTCAAATGAATTTAAGGAGTGTTTTATCCACTTCTTTGAAGAATGTCATGGCTATCCTTAGAGGGATTGCTTTAAATTTGTATAATGCTTTGGCGAGTATGCCATTTAAATTATGTTAGTCCTTCCAATTCATAAACGTGGTGTATGTCTCCATTTCCTTATGTCCTCTTTTATTTATTAAAGCATTTTTTTTATAATTTTCTTTGTATAGAAGTGTATTTCACTTTTTAAGTTAAGTTTACTCCAAAGTATTTGAATTTCTGTGGTGTTATTATGAGTGAGATTTCTTTTCTGAAAAATAATATGGATACTCCTTAAAAAACTGTACATTGATGGACCCAGAGCAATGGTGCAGCAGTAGTGTTTGCCTTTTACACACTGACCCAGGATGGACTGCTGTTTGATTCCTTGGCTCCTTTATAGTTTCCCAAGTCAGGAGCGATTTCTAAGTGCAAAGCCAGAAGTCACCCATGAGCATCACCGGCTGTGGGCCCCAACCCCAAAAATTGGACATTTAGTTTCCATATGATCCAGCAATACCACTACTAGGGATATAACATAGGACAATAAAAACACAATACAATAATGCTCTCTGCTCTCCTATGCTCATAACACTACTTTTTATAATAGCCAAAATCTGGAAACAAGAAGATGACCAATAACAGATTACCGGCTACAGAAACCATCGTACATCTACACAATGGAATACTATGCAGCTGTTAGAAAAAAATGAAGTCACAAAATTTGCCTATACATGGACGAATATGGATATTATTATGTTGAGTGAAATAAATTGGAGGGAGAGAAAGATAAATTCAGAATAGTCTCATACATCTGTGGGATTTAAGTAATGTGAAAGTCAGTATGTGAATAATAACCAGACAATAGAGATGAAGGCCAGAATGACCAGCCCATTATAAGAAGCTTACCACAAAAAGCGGTAAGTGAAGTTAAAGAAATATTTATACTAACAACTACCATGACAATGATAGAGAGAGATGTGCAATGCCCATTTCAAAGACGGGCAGAAAATGAGGGAGAAGTGAAATAGGGGGTATTGTAGGCAATAATTTTGCACTGGTGAATGGGGAGTACTTTTTATGGCTGAAATCCAATTATAGGTATGTTTGTAACCATGGTACTAAAATAAAAAAATATTAAAAAAAATAAAAGAACTGAGGAAGGAATCCTTTCCTCACATCTATATTCATTGCAGCACTATTTACAATAATCAGGCTCTGGAAACAATCAAGATGCCATTCAACAGATGAATGGCTAAAAAGACTGTAGTACATATACGCAAGGAATATTATGCAGCCGTTAGGAGATAGAAGTCATGAAATTTCCCTATACATGGATATTCATAAAATCTATTATGTTGAGTGAAATAAGGTAGAGGGAGAGAGATAGACACAGAATAGAGTCACTCATCTCTGGGTTTTAAGAAAAATTAAAAGCATTATTGTAATAAGGCCCAGAGACAATAGAGTTAAGGGCTGGAAGGGCAGGAAGGACTGGCTAACAATTTGAAGCTCATGACAGAGTGGTGAATGCTGTTAGGGAAATAACTACACTAACAACTAGCATGACAATGTTAAAGAATGAAAGAAGTAGAATGCCTATCTCAAATACAGGCAACGGTGGGGAAGAGAGAGATAGAAGAGTCATTGGTGGTAGGAATGTTGCACTGATGAAGGGGGATATTTTGTTTATGACTGAAATCCAACTACAAACATGCTTGTAATCATGGTACTTAAATAAAAATTTATTTAAAAAATTAAAGAAATAAAAGAACTGAATATTGCATCTCTTGAAATGTTACTTCAATGTAAATTTACATTATATTGCATAGGTTTAATACTTTAAGCTACTTCTGCAAAAATACTCATTAAATATACAAAACTCAATGAATAACACTGAATGGTCATTTTAAAGTGGCTAAGAGTCTATTTTTAGTTTGTAATATCAATAAGTGCTAAATGAAGGGTCTATTCATTAAAGTGCTTTGGAGCACTATAGAAAGTATCTAATGCCTTTAGCAATTTAGAGTCACTGCCCTCAGATGACTAGAGCAGAGAAGGTCAATTAAGTAATTATCTGTCCTAATCCACCAAGCATCTCCTTTGCCATTACTAAATACTGTATTCATTTTAAGAGAGTATAGTTTTTTAAATATTTTTATGAGTTTGTTTTAAAAATATAATTCTTTTAAAACCTACTTTTTCTTTTTTCCTAATACTTGGGCTTTTCTATGTCAACTATTTCTCATATTCAAAACTTCTCATGATGTGGGTTATTTTTTCTTGAATGTGGATATACTGGAAACTACATTAATCTCTTGGAAGATCTATAATGTCTTCCATGTCAAACACATACTATCAGCAAGTAAAGCTTCTTGAAGAAAGGGGTCACTGATCTTACTAATCATATAAAGTTGGTTCTTTTGTAGTTTCTTTATTTATTTCCATGCTAATGATACACCCTACTAAATTTGTAAAGTTTTTGTTTCTTCGTCACTCAGAACCTGCTGTAGTATCTACATATATTACTTGTCTCTTCTTCATTTTCCATTTTATTTGCACAAGTGATAACAAGAAATAAACAAAAATTATTTGAGTGTAAAGATCAGTCTTAGAAAATAAAAATCAAATGAAGGTAGGGAAAATAAGATTCAAAGATCTAAGCGGCAAATCCTATGAAAATGTATAGAATAATACAAAGCATGCTTTTATACTCAAATCAGGCATGAAAAATTAACCATATATTTGGTCCCTCTTATTCATAAATAACTATAAAATAGAAATATTTACAATAATTTTCCCTAAAGGATAAAACAGACTTAGAAATTAATAATTTTAAGCATTAATTATAAAATACAGTAGTTCTTTTATGGTCTTTAAAAATAAGCATGTAACTAAAATGTTCACTGATTTTGTAAAAAAACACAAAAAGATTTCAGAATTTTGAAATATAAAAATTAAAACACTCCATCTAAGATATTATTGCAATAATTTATGCAATTTTAACAGAAAGTATTGAATAGTATGTATTTATACTAATAAAATGCAAAATATAATAATTTTTTTCTCGTTTTAAAACAAGAAATCACTCCTGGCAGGCTCAGGGGACCATGCTGGGATTTGAACCACCTACCTACCTTCTGCATGCAAGGCAAATGCCTTACCTCCATATTATCTCTCTGTTCCCAAGTGATAATTATTTTAATAATAGCACCTGTTATGAATTCAAACAAGGAGAATAAAGGTCCAGTGGAATAGAACTTAATATGCTGCAGGTCTGGGTCTGAGGACACCTTGAGAGTAATCTTAGACATCAAACATTCCCCAGAATATCACAAAGTGGTTGTGATGATTCCCTACAATTTTAGTTCCAACTATTGACTCTCAACTCTTCATAATCAGGCCAAGTTTGGTAAGGGCTGATCTTGAGAAAACAGGAGTACTGTTTGGTAGTTCAGAAAAGAAATCTTAAGAATAAAATGATGCACAGCAAAAAGTTGATAAAATTTTATTGGCTTTGGTTTTTTTTGGTTTGTTTTTAATTTTTGGTCATAGTGAGCAGGGTTTATTCTTACCTCTGCGACCATGGATCATTCTCAGAGGGTTCAGAAAATCATACAAAATACCAGGGAGAAAACCCAAACCAACCAGATGCAATGCAAGAACCTTGCCCTCTGTACTATCTCTTTGAGTCCAGCTTTTAAAAAGAGAAACCAGAAAACCAGTAAATCCTCTATAAGTCTTGGAAGGATCCAAATATTTACTATTAAAATTCAAACAGGAAAAACAACAATATATGGGATAGAAGACACAATTCATTGGGCTGATCAAATGCTATGTAAGCAGGAGTATTGGATCCGTGGCTTTGCAGGTTCCTGGAACACCATTGGTTATAGTCTAGCAGATGAAAGTTAAACAAAGAAAGAAAATATAAAAAATTGAAAATTTTACTAATCTTAAAAAATAAACTGACTTTTTGCTTGACTATGCAAATGATTTTGTAAAGCAAAATGTAGGAATAATATACCAGGAAATTATACTTTGCCTAGCTAATTTGTCTTTGGGATATAAGGTTTGGATTTTTATGGAAGAATTTATTGATTCTCACCACAACTTCATAAACTGAACTATAAAATTTATAGTAGAGTCCTGGATAATTAAAAATAATCTATAATCGGGGGCCGGGCGGTGGCGCTAAAGGTAAGGTGCCTGCCTGCCTTGCCTGCGCTTGCCTTGGACGGACCGCGGTTCGATCCCCCGGTGTCCCATATGGTCCCCCAAGCCAGGAGCAACTTCTGAGCTCATAGCCAGGAGTAACCCCTGAGCGTTATCGGGTGTGGCCCAAAAACCAAAAAAAAAAAAAATCTATAATCACAAAAGTATAATCAAATATAATTAATAACAATGAAAAATTATACATTTAAATAGAAATTTATTGTTAAAATATCAAATTGATATTTTAAAATAAATAGCCTTATACATTTATACATGTATTACCTGTATATATATATAAACAATATAAAGTAATAGTTAAAGAGAATCTATTTTTATAATATTAGAAATGAAGCAAAATATTTAGGGATAATTGGAGCTGGAGCAGTGGTGCAGTGGTAGGGCATTTGCCTTGCAGATGCTAACCCTAGGAAGGACCTCGGTTCTATTCCCCGGCATCCCTATGGTCCCCAAAGCCAGGATAAATTTTTGAGAGCATAGTCAAGAGAAACCAATGAGCATCAATGGGTGTGGCTCCAAAAACACCAAAAAAATTTAGTGATAATATTATTTAGAAATGCTCAAAACTGAAATAAAAATTAAACTTGAACATATATAATAAAGTCCTTTATTACTGATTTGGAGAAATTTTATTTAAAATTCAATTCTACAGCTAAAAATAATTTTGCAATTATCAGCTATTTCAGATAGTTTTCTATAAATGTTGTTTGACATATTGATATACATAAATATATACTTTTCTTAGGCTCTACACATTGGTTTTTGAGTTATATAAAATATAAATACTTAGTATCTAGTAGGTGATGATAAATAGTTTCACAAAGTGGCTACAAAAAATTGTACCTCCAGATATGGTACATGAAGTTCTGAACATTTCATCCTCAGTAAGTTTTAGCATTGTGTTATTTTCCCATGAGGAGGGAACATGATGTACAAAGAGTGGCAGGCACTTGAGTTTACTCTTTGCTCTCTGCTCAGGAATAATTCCTGACAGTCTCATAGAATCATACTGGATGCCAGAAATTGAACCCAGATTGGCCACATGCAAGGCAAATATCCCACTCACTGTGCTATGGTTTTGACCCCATTTTTGTAGTTTTTCTTTTTTCTTTTCTTTTTTTTTTTTTTTTTTTTTTTGGTTTTTGGATCACATCCGGCAGCACTCAGGGGTTACACCTGGTTCTACACTCAGAAATCGCTCCTGGCAGATTTGAGGGACCATATGAGATGCCGGGATTCGAATCACCATCCTTCTGCATCTAAGACAAACGCCTTACTGCTGTGCTATCTCTCCGGCCCTGATTTTTGTCGTTTTTCAATTCTAATTGTTGCTAAGCATGAAAGATCAGAAAAGGCATTAATGCAAAATAGGTAGCTGGTAATATGAGGTTCTTTCAGCTTATCAATGTTTGATAAATCTATAAATAATGATATAACCTATATATTAAAATATACATTTTAATAATATTTTAACTAACATTTAAAGCAGTTAATGTATGATTTATTGTCTTGCTAATAGATCTTTAAAAATAGCCTACTAACTTTTGTGCCTCATAACCTATGATTAAGAGTTTCGCATTGAAGATACTTGCCTAACCTAGTCTTTAGAAAGCCACCCAAACTATGAAACCCCTAATTTGTAATATTAAGATAGAGCACAATAATTTAAACCCTAATTTGTAATATTAAGATAGAGCACAATAATTTAAATATCTGAGGGGTAAAGGACAGTTCTAAAGATGTTTAAGGCAGCTAAAACAAAAAAGGAAGAAGGAAATAGAAATCAACACGAGAAAATGAGGAAATACCTGTTACAGGATGACAGGTATTCAAGCCTCTATGGAAAGCGATATGGAGGTTCCTTCAAAATCTGGAAATTGAGCTCCCATTTGACCCAGCTATTCCACTCCTAGGGATATACCCTAAGAACACAAGAATACAATACAAAAACCCCTTCCTCACACCTATATTTATTGCAGCACTATTCACAATAGCCAGGCTCTGGAAACAACCAAGATGCCCTTCAACAGACGAATGGCTAAAGAAACTGTGGTACATATACACAATGGAATATTATGCAGCCGTCAGGAGAGATGAAGTCATGAAATTTTCCTATACATGGATGTACATGGAATCTATCATGCTGAGTGAAATAAGTCAGAAGGAGAGAGAGAGACACAGAATAGTCTCACTCATCTATGGGTTTTAAGAAAAATAAAAGTCATTTTTGTAACAATCCTCAGAGACAATGAGAGGAGGACTGGAACACCAGCTCACTCCATGAAGCTCACCAGAAAGAGTGGTGAGTACAGCTATAGAAATAACTACACAGAGAACTACCATAATCAAGTGAATGAATGAGGGAACTGGAAAGCCTGTCTGGAGTACAGGTGGGTGTGGGGTGGGATGGAGGGAGATTTGGGACATTGGTGGCGGAAATGTTACACTGGTGAAGGGGGGTGTTCTTTACATGACTGAAACCTAATCACAATCATTTATGTAATCAAGATATTCAAATAAAGAAAAAAAGAAATAAGTATGTTAGAGGATACATTCTAGTATGGCATTTCATACTCATTTGGGATATTCCACTAGAAGAAAAACATAAATTTATAAATAAAATATTTACTTCTTTAATATTATGAACTGAAATGTGTGCCTCTAAAATTTCATATAATAAAGACTCTAAGAACTAGTACTTCAGAATGTGACTACATTCGAATACTTTCGATAAAATCGTTAAGGTAAAATAGAGTCATATGTGTGAATCCTATTGCAGTAAATCAGATGTCCCATGCACGTGAGCATGTGTTGGAAGAACTGGAAGAACTGTGTTTTCATTCTATACAGGATAATTCCTCTTTGCTGGTGCTTGTCACTCATTGGACTGGAAGTACCTTGCATGGAAGCATCTTTTGGCTTGGTTTTTTACCATATCTATTCTTCACCCTAACAGTGGTCCTCAAACTATGGCACGCAGGCCACATATTGTATTTGTATATGTTTTGTTTCTTCATTGCAAAATAAGATATATGCAGTGTGCATAAGAATTTGTTTATAAGTTTTGTTTTTACTATAGTCAGACCCTCCAATGGTCTGAGGGACAGTGAACTGGCCCCCTGTTTAAAAAGTTTGAGGACCCCTGCTAGGGTAGTCTTCACTTTCCATTAAACACCTTGGGTCTCAGAGAGACACTGTGTTCAGTTTCTTTTCCACAGCTGGTTTTGTTGTTACCTTTGCTGGCTGGCAGATAGCTTGTGGTGAAAGTTCCTAAACCTGGGGCCAGAGAGATAGTACAACTATAGGGCGTTTGCCTGCATGAAGCTGATTAAGGACTGATGGTTTGAATCTTGGCATCCCATAAGGTCCCCTGGCCTGCCTCCCAGCAGGAGTGATTTCTGAGCTCAGAACCAGAAATAATCACTGAGTGAAACCAAAAGCCAAAGAGAAAAAGAGAGGAGAGAGAGAGAGAGAGAGAGAGAGAGAGAGAGAGAGAGAGAGAGAGAGAGAGAGAGAGAGAGAGAGAGAGAGAGAGAGAGAGAGAGAGAGAGAGAGAGAGAGAGAGAGAACTCCTAAACCTACCTATATACCCAAGTGTAAGCTGAGGTTTTCCAGCACAAAATTTGTGTCCAAAACCCCTGAACTCGGCTTATATCTGGTCATACTGGTTATTTGATCTGGTGCGGGCACCAAATCAAATGCACGTAGTCTCCAGTAGTTTTCTGCCATCTGCTGGAGGGGGCGGTGCTTCAGCTCAGTCCACAAGTCGTGGCTGATCTGAAGAGGTCGGCGGCTGAACTGAACTGGATGCCACTGAACTATTTAATCCACAATATTTTGCACTTTGTATGAGACTGACAGTATTGATGATGAGATCTGTGAACTCAGTGAAGATGTCAATGTCTATGCTGATACCCTCACCTCAGATACATCTGAAGCTCTGTTTGGACATACAGATGATGATGAGGAGGAATCCAGTAGTGAAGGATTTTAACCTTTGTGATTTAGCTTGATTACCTGTTAAGCTACAGTTTTCTGTACTTTATTTAGTTTTAAAGTAATTTTTTCTAGTTTGCAATTCTTCTTAGCAATAAATATTGAAAACACTTAACCTACTGATTCCTCAATTGTTTTGGGTATATATTTTTATTTTTGAAATTTACCAGTGGCTGCTGCATTTCCGACCTCCAATTATACTCGAATCACTATTTTTTCCCAGTTTTTAGGGTAAAATTAGGGTCGGCTTATACTGGATTGACTTATGCTCGAGTATGTACGATATTTTTTTTTCTCCCTAATTGTGTATGGATTATTTTCTCTGTCAGTGTTGCTTCCAGGTCCTTGTCTCCCCAATGACTTGGAAATTGGGCATGAGGTTTCCACTTCACCTTCTCTAGTAAGCTGCTGATGTCACATGGGATAGAAAAAACTTTGGTTTCTGGGCCCTATCTAGCTGGGGGTACATGCTCATATCCGTGCTGTTGCTGCTCCTCTAATGGGGCTTACTCTTTGGCTTCTACCTCATCTGTGAACCCTATAAGCTGGTGCAAGTGGGAAAGGGGGGTCAAAGTACTCATACAAAGCACTTTTCAGAGAAGAAAGGCAGTGGGCATCCATCTCTTGGATGTTGTTCAGTCTTTTGCTCTCTCCTCTTCACTGCAGGTTTCTGTCCTGCCTGAGGGGACCTCTGCTACCATGGATGGTGGACAGCTGAGTGACCAAACCAAAGCAATATGAAAGCATTCTGAATAGGTGGCCATGTATGCTGATATTCTGGCGATAGGCACTGCACACTCAGTCTATCTGAAGGAGATCAGAATGGTGATTGTCCAACAGAGGGCCAAATCATTCACCATCCTAGGGGTCTTCTTGGGTCCTCAAGTCACTGTTCCAGTGACAGTTGTAGTGGAAGCCTCATGCCCCAATACCAAGTAATTCGTTAGATGTGGATCTGGAAGCAACACCAGCACAGAAAATAATCTAAACAGGGTTAGGGATAAAACAGTTTAGGGAGATAAAATTGAAACTACCACCACAAGCTATTTTTCAGCCAGCAAATGTACAAGCAGAGAACAACCTGTGGAAAAGAAACTAAACACAGTTTCTCTCTGAGACCTGAAGTCTTTATTGGGAAACAAAAGACCACCATCTAGAGTGGAGAACAGGTATATAAAGGAACAAATCCAAAAGGTGCTTCAATCCAAACGTACGTTCTGTCCAATGAGTGACAAATCATCAGCTAAGAGGAGTTATCCTGAATAGAATAAAAACCTAGTTATTTCAACAAGCATGGGCACAGGTAAACAGACAGAACCCTTTTAGGGGAAGGGGAAATTTTGTTCAGAGTTTACTCCTGGTTCTGTTCTCAGGTGTCACTCTTGATGGTCCTAAGACCATATGATTTTCCAAGGATTGAACTTTGGTCAATTGCAGGCAAAGCAGTGTTCTGTTTACTGTTTTATCTGAGTAATTTCACAAAAAAATTTCAGAAGAAAGTAGAAGAAAACTAAATAAGTTCCTACACCAAATTTCAACTTGTATGTGAGTTTTGCTTCTCCATATACATAAGAAATTTCTTTGCACCAGATGTCCTATAATCCAACTCAATTCTGATACTTTATACTTGAAGATAGCATAAGAATTTACAAATTATGGGTTACATTTTATAAGTTTTTCTTACCCCATTTTATATGCCTTTCAACTCTCAGCTTTTACATGTGCTCTGACATCCTGATTACGAATTAGAAGTTCCTGCAATATCCTATCTGGAAACTCAATAAAGACACAAGTCTAGCTTGTTACTGTATGTTCAATCAATGACTATACTACATATCCTATGGCAACTGTCCCTTTTGGATCAAATCAATATACTAGAACCCTTCAGGGATATCTAAAAGTAAGAAAACCATTAAACAAAGCAATGATGAAGGGTTTCAGAGAGTACTGGTGCTCTCCAGGTACATTCTTTTCCTCAATTTCTACTTGTTCTTCAACTTGGAAGGAAGCTCTTAGAACTCTGCTTACTAGAGTTTTTACAGAGGCACCATTGCAAGGTGATTGATTCAACCTTTAGCCTCTTTCCCTTCCCTGGAGGGTGGGGTGGAGCTAATAGTTACAAAACTCTAAATTTAGGATTTATTCATTCCTCTGGCAACTGGTGCAATTCCTAAGTAACCTAGAGGCATTCCAAAAGTTACCTCATTAACATAACAAAAGTCTCCTTTTTAGTTCTCAGCACTTAGGAATTTCCAAAATCTTTGGAGGAATTTTAAGAGTTTTGTGCCAGAAATAGTGATGAAGAACAAAAATATATTTATTATTATAAATCAGCACATTACAATGACCATCTACAAGCTAAGGAGACAAAAATAGTGGCCTTACCAATGCTGCCAAATTTTTATATCAGACTTCAAATTTCTTGAACTAAGAGAAAATTATTTCTGGTGAATAAGCCACCTGGTCTCTAGAACTTATGATAGCAACCTTAAAAAACTTAATTCAGGGGCTGGCAAGGTGGCCCTAGAGGTAAAGTGTCTGCCTTGCAAACACTAGCCAAGGAAGGAACGGGTTCTATCCCCAGCGTCCCATATGGTCCCCCCCAAGCCAGGGGCGATTTCGGAGTGCTTAGCCAGGAGTAACCCCTGAGCATCAAACGGGTGTGGCCCCCAAAACAAAAAAAACAAAACAAAACAAAATTAATTCACTTGTTTTCAACTGCGAGGTTTATTTTAGTCCTTTTTTGTTTGTTTGGGTCATACCTAGCAGCCCTCAGGGGTTACTCCTGGCTCTATGCTCAGAAATCGCTCCTGGCAAGGCTCGGGGGATCATATGGGATGTGGGGATTCGAACCATGGTCCTTCTGCATGCAAGGCAAACGCCTTACCTCTATGCTATCTCTCCGGCCCCCTATTTGAGTCCCTTTTTAATTAAAAGGCTGTCATTGAGAGTGAAAAAAAGTATTCTTAATTTTAATGTAATTAAAATGTAAGTAATAAGAATTTATTAATCTAAAAATACTAAGTTAAAATTTCTGTTTGTAGAAAGATACCGGGTATGTATACTGCCTGTTATCTTGTCATCTTTTAACTCCATATTTGTCTGGGTGTGGGAATCAAAATTTTATATTTCAAACTATTTTGCCATCTGGTCTTTGGTAAGATTTAGTCAAGTGAAGACATCTGCAGATCAGTAGGCAAAAGATAACATTTTATGCATGTGGTTTTCACAATGCAGTAGGTTCTAGTAGTTTCTGGTAGTTACAGATGGAGAGGCAATGCATTAGGATGTTTCTAATAGCAACACTCTAAAGAAAAACCTTTCAACAGGCAGTCATGGTCAGTGCAGCACATCTTAGACTTGACATATAATAATCACCATTTTTGAGGAAGTAGCAGCCAGTAGACTTAGAGTTTTCTAGTTTGGATATATAAGTAATTGACAGGTCTTTATAATAATATCATGATTTATTTATTTATTTCCAGACCCCTTCCTTTTTGCCTCTCCAGCAAATATCATCCAAATTCCTGACATAAATACTTCTGGTTTGATACTATTAGATTGGTGTTAACATTATTTCAAATTAAAGAAAAATAAGTTAAGATATACAAGCATGCTGATGCAGCATTATCTGTAAGAGTAAAATAATAAAAGTAATTCAAATGACCATCTTTATAATAACGATACTATAATCATGGGGCCAGCACGGTGGCGCTAAAGGTAAGGTGTCCGCCTTGCCAGCGCTAGCCTAGGACAGACCGCAGTTCAATTCCCAGGCATCCCCATATGGTCCCCCCAAGCCAGGGGTGATTTCTGAGTGCTTAGCCAGGAGTAATCCCCGAGGGTCACCAAATGTGGCCCAAAAACAAAATCAAAAGCAAAAAAATAATAGTATAATCACACAACAATATAATTTAAAAAAGCAAAGGTGGTAGCCAGAGGGATAGTATAAAGGTTAGTATAAGGGTAAAATCCTTGCTTGCTTGAGGCCAGCTCCATTTTGATCCCAGCACAATATATGGTCTCTTGAGCACCACCAGAAATGATCCCGGTCTACAGAGCAAGTCCTAAGCACTGCCCAGTATAACCAAAAATCAAAAGCAAAACAAAAGCATCAAATTTAATAAAACACTACTGCACACATTAAGAAAATTGAAGTGTAGTAATGAATAAAATTGTAGACTTTCATCATTTCTAAAAAACCTGATGTTATTTTTAGAAATAAGACTAAAATACAACAAATGCAGATTTACTCCAAACCCCATCCTTTGTAATATTATGGAAGCCTCCCAAGGTGAGTATGATTAAACAAATCACTGGCCATCCTGGGCTGATAGATTACCACATACCATTTCTGACGGTCAGACAGAGAACTTAAAGATATTTTATAGTGCATCTGAAGCCTCATCCCCCACCCTTTCTCGCTAGGTAACTTGACCTTACCTGCAAGACCCCGCCCATTCCTGGGAGGGGTCTTGGAAAAGGTAGATAAGGTATGAACCAGAGGGGATTAGGGTTTTGGGCTGGCTCTCTGGCCCTTTTTGGATCTCTGCCCTTTTGGTCTTTGACCAGCATGGAGCCCAAAGGGAAGATGGCTGAAAGGAGTTAAGATGCAGGGCTAGCGAAGAATGGCTGTGCTTGAAAGGTTATGAGATAAGCCACACACATGTGGTGAATAGGGCATGAATAAAGTTGATGCTTCCTGATGCCTGTCTCTGGATGAGTCTGATTCCGCCATTTACCTAAACCTGGGACCCGCCAGCTGAATGGGGGTTGCGGAGCCACGTGGCCTGGGGTGGCAGAGAAAGATCTCACCATCCATCCTTCACCATCCAGATCCATCGTTAATTATTTAATGCAACATGCATCGAATTAATATAGTGTTCATATTTCTATATATTTGTGAGGTCTGGAGAGGAAAAGAAGCACTAAACTTAGGATATTGCTTAGTCTTGTTTGCTAACCAAAGGGATGAATCTGGTTAGAATGAGAAATAAAATATTTTCTTATTAGTGAAAATTAGAGTTCCTATGAAATCTTTCAAAGTCAAGTTCATGTGAAATGAATAAATAATGCTATGTAATTTATAAGGGAATTTTTTAATAATTCTTAGATCCCCAGCAACTCACCCATTTACAGCAGAGATAACATAAACCTAAAATAATATAAAACTAAACATGTACTAAAAGTAGGAATGAAAGAAAGTAGAATAAAAACCTGCATATCAGGTAGTTTTCAGAGAAGGATCAAGTACTGTCACATGTACACTTAGCAGTGCAGAGATCAAGACAGTTTGTAGATCAAATTAAATGTATATAAAATTGTGAATTCATTTATAAATTTAAATTACTGCTTAGGTAATATGATTGCAATTGTGTTGAAACATCAAGTTTGCCACCACTAATGGGTAAAGTTCCTCAACAACTGTCCTCATATCTGATCTTCATTCCTTTTTATTTAATACTCATTGTTTGTTAAGCTGAGTTTATCAACTAAAAGAAAGAATTTTGCATTGCTGCTGTTGATTCTCTTGCCTCAATCTATTCCAGAGATTAATGAGATTATCTAGTCTTTGTCTTTATTTTGATAAGCAATAGATTCCAGTTCTGTATATGTTATGTTGCAAAGCTGGAATCAGTTTATCTTTTGCTATTACTGCATCGATTTTTTTGTCTATTTCTGACCAACTTCTTTATTCATCCATCAGTGCGCATTTGAGTTGTTTCCATATCCTGACTATTAAACTCAGTACATTAAAGATGATTAATTTGAATATACATTTTCTAATTAATGTTTTTATATTTTGAAGTTAGATGTAAAGAAGAGAAATCAGAGGGTACTATGGAACTTTATATGTTGGAGAAAAACTTCACCGTTTTATCACAGAGATCGAACTTGAAGACATTCCCCCAACAATAAATGAGCGCTCCTTTTTAACTGTGCCCTACCAACATTGTTAAATAACAACCTTTATCTTCTTTGTATTTCAAATAATAAGAATAATGATCATCATGGTCATAATAAGTATATCTGGTCTGCTTCAAAACTTTATAATTTACTTAGTAACTAAGCCATTTACGTGAGAGTTATTGGGTTGGTAATGGCAATTTGCCATTAAACCCCTTTCTATTTTGCTCTTTAAGGAAAGCATGGTTTGCATTATTTGTGCTATCTTGAAGTTAATTGTATCTGTAAATCATAAGATATAATATTTTTTTACATACTCATTTCAGAGTAAACTAGAGATAAACAGAAAATATGCATAAAATGAAAATTACTATTTTTCTTAACTACTTAATATGTATTTTACTTTTATAATGGAAAAATAAGCATCATTTTACAAAGAAATATTGTAGGCACAAATACAGTAGGAAAGGAAATCATAAATTTTCTCCTAGTTGTGGAAACTGATGGGTTTAAGTCTGTCCAAAAAAACCCTCACTATTTTGGAAAGAAACATAGCCTAATTCATTTATTTGGAAGGTAGTTTGATAATATCTAAGAATCTGTGGGTTATTTTGGAAAATCTCCTGTTTTTTAGGTTTCTCCTTCCATTGCGGCTAGCTAAGCAGCTGCTTCTAACCTTGAACAAATCAGAAGTCTTGGAATGCTTCTCGGCTGTTTGTATGAACCTATTCTCTCCAGTTACTGCACAACGGGTAGCTTAATTTCACTTGGGATAGAGGTATGTTTGGATTTCAGGAAATAGAACACTGCTGATTAGTTGTAAACTAGAACAAATAATCCACAAGAGGGCAGCTTTCTCTTCGTTTCATCGTGCTTGCACAAACAAATCTTTCTTCAATTAGGTATCACAGAACTCTCTTGTCCTAATTTTTTTTTAGAATACACTATATTATAAGAAAGTTGTGGTGATGGTATGAGGTATAAAGAGAAGCAATCCACCACCACCCCTATCCACCACCAACCCATCCCAACACCCACCACCACTACCACTTGACCTCCCACTACCAAAAAAAGAAAAGAAAAAAAAAAAAAAGAGAGAGAGAAGCAACCCTCTGTTTAAAAAAAGCCACTAATATTTCTTTAAAATTTTCTTTGGAATGCTTGTAGTTATAAGAACACTTTAAAAATTAAGAAAACAGAGAAGTAGTTATTTGACTTTAAGCCCCCTGCTTCTTCCTGCCATAGTTATATGGCCTTTTATATCAGGCACAGAAAGCTTCTCCAACTTTGAATAACTATTCCTCATCAAGGTTTTCTTTTCTGAAGCCTCAGGAGTTGTGCCAAGGAGATGGACTATGTTTTTATTTTTATTTTGAGGTACATGCCTGACAAATTTAATTATTTACCACATCCCAACCTAGCTAAGTAAATATAACTTAAGATCCTGGGTTGGAAAGTTATGGAAAAAATAGTTAATATTTTTCTTTTTTTTGAGGTAAAATCTCATAGTAGGTTGCAATATTGTAGAGGTTAATAAGGCAAAAGTAAGAAGGATCTGTATATTGTCTCCATCTTTTTATGTTGATTAGCATAGGGTTAAAAGTTCTCTGGGCCTCTCTCTATTCTGAGTGTTTATGATTATGTATGATGTCATTAAAGCTCAAAGACATTAGGCAAGTTTCTGACAATTTTACAATTTGAACAACTATATGTGATCTTAAATCTGTTACCTGATAATAAGAAAATTGGATACATTTACTCAGAGTTCAATGTATGTCTAATTAATCTCAAACTGCAGATAAAAGATAGGTGTGTTTTTTTCCACCACAGAACATTATCTAATAATCTTGATATGTAACTATCTAAATGACTCAGTGGATTGCCATGATCAAATGAAGCATAAGGAAAAAGAAACTGGAGTTTGAAAGGGAAAACACTTGATAGAAGATTAAGAGATGGATGAGTTGCTTCAGCTCATGCCATCACTTGTTTTAATTAGCCATGATTTATATATGTTCCAATTTTCTCTTGTAAAGGTTACAAAATGTTTTATATGTCAGTATGCTGTGTTAATATGTGAGAATACATTCATTAAATGTTATTTACTAAAAGATAGAGAAGTTTTATATATAACTAGGTCAACTAATTTTAGAAAATAAAACACTAAATGACTAGAGTTTCATCTTTATTCTTTGGCTGAGTATTCTTGTAATCTCTTTTCTATATATGTTTCTTATTATATTCAGTAAATTACCTTTTGTGTTTTATGTAGAAAACTGGCCAGTGAGAACCAGGACATCAGACTTTTGGGTGGAGAATAATACAGGCTTTTACCTTCTGTTGACATACAGCCAAGTCCACCGAGATTCTGCTAGATTTAAACTCTAGACCTAGTAATTATCTTTCTCCTGTCTTCAGGGCAGAAGTAACTATATATGGAGTTGGAGAAATCCAGAATATAAGGATTCTACTTTATTTTATCCCTGTTGCCTTATCCCAGGAGTTGCAACTTGAAATTCTCTAAGTATACCTTTAGTCTTTGGCTTCATTTAATAATAACACTATGCAATTCTTTGAGAAATAGTTGATTCCATATTGCCTAACTTTCATTACTTCTTGAGAATGGTTTACTCAAATTCTATTAGCTTAATGATGATGGATGAAAGGTAATGCTTAGTTATTATGAAAGAACTTAGACCTTTCAGATGAATTTACTGACAGTTTTACCAGACACCTGGAAACCCACTGTTTTATTTTCTTTTCCTAATTGTTTTTCTCATCTAGATTGAAACAGGCATAACAGAAGTAATTAGGCTGTTGTAACTGTTGATATACATTTTTGTCTCTTTCAGGATAAAGATCACTGTTGACTCTTGAAGAGCTATACTTGGAGAAAAGCAAACTTGTGCAATTTACCTGCCATTAAGAAGAAACCTGATTCTAAATTAGACATTTCCAACAGGAATTATTGCAAAGTATTCTATTAAGTATTAATTTGGACAAAATTAATAAATTGTTTTTTGGAGACAGTAGAATTTTATTGGGATGCTGTAAGATCCCATTGGGAATTGATAAATAATTCAGAAATAAATTCAGAAATAGTATCATATTTACTCTTTCCATCAATGCATTTAACCCCCAGATATTTAATAAAATTATATATTATGGGGCCTGAGAGATATTATGGAGGTAGGGTGTTTGCCTTGCATGCAGAAGGATGGTGGTTCGAATCCCAGCATTCCATATAGTCCCCCGAGCGTGCAGGAGCGATTTCTGAGCTTAGAGCCAGGAGTAACCCCTGAGTGCTGCCAGGTGCAACCCCTCAAAAAGCTGGACACTTAGATAACTACCCTAAAAATTACAAAGCAGTGGGGCCAGTGAGGTGGCACTAGAGGTAAGGTGTCTGCCTTGCAAGCGCTAGCCAAGGAAGGACTGCGGTTTGATCCCCCAGCGTCCCATATGGTCCCCCCAAGGCAAGGGCGATTTCTGAGCGCTTAGCCACAAGTAACCCCTGAGCATCAAATGGGTGTGGCCCCCCAAAAAAACAAAAAAAATTACAAAGCAGTGACTATAGATAAAGTTATTTATCTAACTTTAGACGAGGCAATTGATTCTGTAGGGTGCTTGTTCGGAGTAATTAAAGGTAGGGAAAGCACAGAACTCAGTTTCCAGATGTCCTTTTCTAATTTATGATCAAGATTCTCTATTAAAGATAATATAAATGAAATTAGGAGTATTTCAACTTAACTGATTTTAATAAAATGTATAAGCATTGTTTAGGGACTAGAGAAACAAAGACCTAACAAAGATAGCCAACATTTTATGTGCAATACAGAAACATGCATAACTGATTATGAAATAATCTGAGAATCGCTTATAATAGAAGAAGAGTGGTTTTGGAGAAACAAGAGGAATCATAAATTCTGCAGGGGTAATATGTGTAAGGTTGAAATTGTAGCAAAAGGAGCTGCTCTTTTATTCAATATTTTAAGCAAGAATACAGATACCCAGAAAGGGGAAGAGGATCTGAAAATGAATTAAGTTCTAGTTAAATTATAATTTGTGCAATATGCTGGAAGTATAATTAAACAAATAATGTAAATTATTTAAAAAATTAAAAAGTATTGGGGCCGGAAAGATAGCCTGGATGTAAGGTGTTTGCCTTGCATGTAGAAGGATGGTGGTTCGAATCCCGGCATCCCATATGGTCCCCGAACCTGCCAGGAGCGACTTCTGACATAGAGCCAGGAGTAAGTAACTCCTGAGCCCTGTTGGGTGTGAACCAAAAACAAAAACAAAAAAATTAAAAATTGTCTTATTATTATGTGCAAAACTTCTGATGTTATGTGTTAGGAGATAAAAGATATTTATTCTCACAGAAAGTTTCCATTAGACTTAGGGTTATTGGCATGGGGAAAAAAGGCAATATAAAACTAGAAGAAAGTGTAGTAAATGCAATGTACTCAGGGTATTATTAATGTGTGGTATAATATTTAATGTAAATATTCAGGGAAATTTTTGCTATAGTTTGGACTACTCTTAAAATACCTTTCACTTAAGAAGGAATATTATGGGAATTGGCTGATTGACATTCAAGACCAATGTTATGAGAATGGTCCCGCATGAGACACAGGAATGAACATTGTAAAAGTTAGGAAATTTGAGTCCTTCATGATCCTGTTTCTGCCACCAACAGGCTGCCAGTTCAAATGGCTCATTTAGTCTTAGTGGCCCACAACTCTTCAATGGTAAAGTAAGTCAGAGATAAAGTGTCTTACAGCCTCCCAGATCTTCATTGTTTCTATTGTCTGCTACCTCAACCAAAACACCCTGTCACTGGCCAAATAAACTAAGAAAACTTAGTCTTAAATCAACCTTATTCAGGGCCTAGTGACTGCTACTTTTCTGAGGCTCGTCTCCCTTAGCTTTATGTTTGGGACTAAAAAGAACAAGGAGTAGGACTACAGATACAGAGTCCTAGAGATAAGAATATAGCATACAGTTAACAAGACCTAAGCTTCAGGGTGCATTTACACAGGACATATTCATGTCCCTAGGGGAAATCTGGTCATTATTTTCCTAAAGGCCCTGCAAGTTTCAGTCACCATGAAAGGAGATTATTGCAAGCTGGTTGAAATACAACCAAGGTGCTGATAAACCTAAAGGAACCTCATTGGATTATTTTTCCCTCTCTTACTAGGCCCTCCCTGGCTTCCAGCCTCTTCATGAATGCCCCATCTCTTTTCCTTACCCCAGGCTTGCTCCTTCAAGGCCATTAACCGATTAACAGTGGACAGGGATTTTATGTGGTGGAACACAGGTGCTCTTTCTGAGCTTTTAAGATGCTGTTTGCGGTTAGTCGTTGCACTTACTTTATTTTATTTATTTAGTTTGCAAGAGTGCTTTAGAGGCTTGAGGGTCTTTAATGAACAGAACAACCCAGCCCTACAGTCACTAGGGCGCGGACTCCAACATCCGAAGTGGCTTTTTTTTTTTTCCTATACAAAATGCCCAGTCCAGAAAAATCCTCCTGGGCTGGGCCTGAGCTCCATGTAATCCCATGTTGCTGACAGCCTGCTCAGCAGCAAACAAGGACCGACTTCTGCGTGTTAGGGGTGGAGGTGGAGGGGAGGGCGTGCGCCTCGGGGAGAGGGCGAGGATTGAGGGGAGGAGATCGGAAGCGAAGAGGTAATCCCCGGCGTTCCGAGCACCCCCTTTTTAGTAAGACCGGGTTTCTCCCGGGACAGCTGCTGCGGTCACACCACAAAGTGAAAAGCCGCCCTCCCGCTCGGAGCGCGCCTGTCCGCGCCACCCTCGCCTCGCCTCGCCTAGTCGGAGCGGCAGCTGGTGCCGAGCGCTCCGCCCGTGCCTGCCCGCAGCCGCGCTCGGGGACAGCAGCGCCCCCTGCCACCGGGCCGGGCTCAGCGGCCACAGCGTCCGCGCGCAAGCCGGGCCGCCGAAGGGAGGCCGGTGGCTCAACTAGGGCTGTGGCTCCGGGGAGCTCGAGCCAGTGTCCCGGGTCGCCGCCTCTTCTGTGCCTCCCCATCTGGCTCCCCACCTCTCTCCCTGCCAAGACTTTTAGCCCAGATCCAGAGAGGGAGAGAGAGGGAGACGGAGTTGCAGGAAGGTAAGACTGTTTTCGCATCACCTGCTCTTCCTTCCAGAGGGAGGGGGCAGTGGAGCTGGCAATGTCCGAGCCGGGCTAACTAGATCTAGGGGGACTGTGAGTCGGAAGGGCGATGATGTCCAGAGGCTGGGATCAAAAGCGTGGGGGGGGGGGTCATTCTGAGCTTTGGGTAAGTCACCCCGGGGACCCGGAGGAGAACTCGGTGCGCTTCAGGAGCGGACTGGCTGCCTCCAAGTGCCTCGATGGGAAGGAACAGCGTGGCGGCCGGGGGCGCGGCCCCATCTTCCGAGAGGGAACACGGTTTTCTCCTCCGGCCTTACCCCAGAAATACATTCTTAGCTGCCGCCGGCTGCAGGCTCACTTCGATGCACCGGTGGGAATGGTCCAGGGAGGACAGGACCTTACGCGTCCGCGCCTTCGCTCGCTCCTGCTCTAGTTGGAAAGGGCCCAGGTTTGGGGAGCCCGGCACGAGGGGACAGGGTGGAGGGCTGGGTGTAGTCTTAATTTGTTTCCTTTTGAGGGAATCGCCGCGCTCCGTCGGGGTGGTGGGGGAAGCCTGAGTCCCTCTAGACGCCGCTGGAAAGCTGGAGGCAGCCCAGCCTCTGCGCTTTAGCTGGCGGGGCCAAACAGCGACTTGCCAAGTGCCGAGGCGGGCCAGCCCGGGGTCGCCTTTGCCTTGGCTGGCGTGGGGGGGAAGAAAGAAGCTGTTTAGACTTCAGCTGGGAACGTAGCTCGCTCAAACAGCGTGGAGCTCCCTAGGGTACTTTCCTGCCTCCCCTACACTTGACCCCCTTATTCAGCACCCGCCCGACACGGCCTGAATGGAGGAGGCAGTAACAGACTATGCTTGGCGGCTCAGGGCTTTTTCTTTTCCGTTCTGGCGGGGAGTCCCCTTTTCTCCAGACTTGGGTTCCACCCTGTGGCGCGGGATTTCTTAGCTGGCAGCGCAGCGCGTGGAAGGGATTGACAGGCAGGCGAAGGGGGAGACGGCGCGCTCTAGCCGGTGGGCGGGTGGGGACGGGACTGGCCAAGCAGCGCGCCCCGCAGCAGGGGCCTTAGGCGCCGCCGTCCTTGAATTGCCAGGGGGGTTAGCTAGGTGAAGTTCTTGCTCTGAAGTCGCGACTGACGACGGAGTCCAAGGCAAGTGTCCTAAGCACCACTCCATCAATTCCTTTCCCGGCTGCTCGCTTGCTGGTAGTAGCTTTTACTCCAGCAGCACTTGCAGGAGGCGTAACGAAGTTGGCTTGGGACTTTAAGCTCAAGTTTAGTCGGAAAAAAAGCAAAAGAAAAAGGTTTTTTTTTTTTTTTTTTTTTTTTTTTTTTCTACTCTGTGTGCTTGCATATGAAGAGGGCTACAGGGATTCCCAAGGGGGAGGAGTGGGGGACACGCGGAGGGAGCCCTTCTGGCTCAACTAGGGCTGCTGCTTCCCTCCGGGCTCACCATGACAACCGCCCCTCCGGGCCAGGGCGATCAGAGCCATCCCGGGTGCACGTGGAAAGAAAAATGCGCGGGGCCGGGAAGGAAGGGGTGCCGCATGTCATCACTCCCGAGAAATGCCTTCTGCGGCCAGGGCAGAAAGGAGGATGAGCCGCTGGGGTCTGCGAGGGCATGGACAGCGCAGCCCTGAGCCCCCAAATAACTAGCCAGCTCTGGGGGGTCACGGATGGCGCTTCAAGAGATATCACGGACTGGCCACCGAAGGATGAGTCAGGGAGATGGTCGGGGAGATGGAAAAAGACCGCGGTCCTTGGGAGAGAAAGGCCAGGAAGTACAGGAAGGTGATGTGGGAGGAGATAAAAATAGGGTCAAGAGGTAAATGAGAGACAATGAGAGGGGATGCTCACAACTGCCAACATTGCAAATGGAATTTGCCTATGTGTGACAGGGGAAGTTGGTGGAGAAATAAAAGCCTTGGTCAAACATTTATTCCATTCCAGGTGGTCTGTTTATTTTCACCATTATCATTACCAGTAATGATAATTTTTTATCATTACTTTATTACTAATTTTTAGACAAGAATACACAGGACTAGACAAGAGTGGTGTCTTTTGCCATCTTACTTTTTTTAATTTTAAAGGTTTAAAATTAAGTCTTAGGATGGCTTTCATGGCTGGGGGATTTATTATCAATTTAAAGGGGAAAGAAAGCTGGAGAGATACTACAGTGGTATGTAAGGTGTTTGCTCTACAGATTGTAGTCTCCAGAACCACTTATGGTACCCTAAGCATAGTTGGGGTGACCCCTGAGCACAGAGCCATTAGTAGGCCTTGAAGACTGATGGTTGTGGTCCAAAATCCATTCCCCACCCCCAATTTAGAGGTGAGAATACTGAGGCATCAAGTTGTGAACAGATGTATCCAAATATAAACTACTAATGGGCAAAGCTGAAAATGTAACTGTTTTACTTGGATGTCGGCCACTTTTTAGGGATTTTAGGCAGCTTTTCAGGACCCCAGGCAGATTCTCTAAGGTCAGTTCAGTGCTGTAACTATGATAATGGAAAGAACACCTAAGAAGTTAAATTAGATCTGTAGGCCTAAAATAATATGTGTACTGTATTAACACTTGCTTTTATGTAGACCTTATACCTTAAAAAATTATTAGGGGCTTTAGCAAAGGAAAATGGAAACAAAAGAAACAAAATTTGTCAGATAGTAAAAAGTTATTTTACTTTATTAAATATATACTTTTTAACATAAGCTTTAAAACATATTTATATCTTATTTTGTTATCAAAATTATTATTTACTTGACTTTATGCTTTACAGTTAACTAAAATTCCTACTAAATTTGTGTTTAACTATTGATATTATTGATAAATTTAGCTATGTCCCCTGTCCATTTTTAGTTTCTTAGTTTTTAATATCTTTTGCATAGGCATAACATTTCAGGAAATTCATGGACTCCAATCTTCAAATCTTTGTCTAAAGGGCTGTATGTGTTTGTATGTGGATGTGCATAGGTGTGTGAGAGAGAGGTAAAGAAAGAAACAGAGAACTAATGATAAAGGAAGAGTTAAAAAGAAAGAAATGAGACACTAAAACAGTAAAAGTGTCTTAAAAATACTAAGAACAATATAACTAATTTGCTCTGGGATCACAGTAGAATTTTATATTCAGAATCATCCATCTTTCTTTCAGATAAGAATTGAATTAATTATTAAAAAGGTCTGCAATCGTAAATTAGTCACTTCAACAGAGGAATGGAGACATATAATATACCGAACAATACTTTAAAATACAGATATATTTGCATAGCTATATGTGCGATTAATTTTTATTTATATATTTTGGGCTGCTCAGCTGTTCTCAGGACCTACCTACAAAGGCTTTGTGCTCAGGGATCACTCCTAGAGATGCTAGGGAGCCATATTGGTTGCTGGGAATATAACCTGAGTAGTTGCAATCAAGCCAAGTGTTCTACAATGTACTATAGCTCTGGTCCCACAATTAACATTTTGCAGAGAATCATTTTGTCTTATTTTTATTTCCTGCTAATGTATTTTTAAGTGATGACATGTACATATCATTTCAGTAACAGCATTATTTTTCAAACATCTTTGTAAATAAAAATAATGTCTTTTAGACTTTCTACACCAGAGAACAAATTATTTGGTAATCCTTTTATTTACCAATTTTATCCTTGATATATATATATATATATTAATTCAAAAATCATCTTTTAGCTAACTATCTTCTATTTTATAGCTTCATAAGTTAATGTATCATATCAATTAGTATATAACTAACTGCTAACTGTGCATGTTGGCAAAATGAAAAATAAGCAGGCTAATCTGTCTGCAAAAAAATTACTTGCATGAGGGATAGTATAAGGTTAGTTTTCAGTAATTAAAAATTGGGACAATGATGTACATCAAGAAATTATTTTATCACCTGTAAATTGGCTTTTCAAAAACTTTCTGTATATACAGATGATAGAAGATCTTTTCCCTTTCTTTGGTCAGATTCACATTTTTCAGAGCTACAAGAATTGTTGTCTTACACTATACTGTGATGAGGTTTGGCAGAAAGTGTTCATTGTTCAGGTTTTAAAAAGGGCAAGTTTTTGGCAGGATTAACTTGCATAAAAAAATGCTATGCTTACACATGTGTACTCAATAAACCCTTCAGAGGTTGGGCTTCAATATTACTGATTCCTCACTGCAGACTACCCCCCAGACTCTGGGTATTGATTGCTTAGAGAAATTAATTTGCTATAACACTGTCCATTGGCCTTTTCATATTACAAAATTACTACTTTTGATTTATATTTCAAAAAATATTAGAGCCCAGTGAGAAGTTGTTTTATGTTTTTGCACATTCTTGAGATATTTAAAAAAATGTTCATTGTATTCAGATACTTTCCCTAATATGCTTTGCAATCATCTCTATTTAGCTGACATCTGTCCTTTTGTATATTTCTAGCCATTGGGTATTACCATTTGTCAGAATAAAGATTTAGAGTTTCTCTTTTTAACCTTTCTTTTATCTTATATGTATGTGCAGTACTGAAAAGTATTTGTGCATTAAATAGTAAGATATGATAGATGAGCAAAAGAAAATTTTGTAGATTCTTCAGATCAATATACTGGACTTCTCAATATTATACACCCATGCCTATAATCTGTGCAATCTGTCCTCATGGGCTTTGGCTGAGCTATTTTCTCTGTTCTTTTGCAATAATTTTGACATCTGTTGCTACCACCGTTGGCCTCCAGATGTTGCCTGCTCCTCTTACCACCCTTACTAAAACTTGTCTGCAAAAGTACTTCTCAGTCAAATTCTATCCACAGTACTGCTCATATACCCTTCAAAATTTTTCTAATTTCCTATACTTTTATCCTCTGTCTTTTAGTATTGCAAGACCAAGTTTCTCAAGAATAGATACTGTGACAGCTTCTATTTTATAACATAACTTAAACTGCTGATATTATATACACAGTATTAAAAACTCTAAGTCAAATTATTTAGAGTACCTTACTGTTTTTCCACACCCTGATAACTTGTGTTCATAATTCATTAGTAAATTTATTTCAGACCTATATTCATTCAACACAATGAATATATTTTATATATTTCTTTATTATTGATGCCTTCCTATCTCTATTTCCTTGTCGTATACCTTCTCTGTTCATGACACTCAAATTTATTAATGTAGATCAAAATCTGGGCTAGTATTTTGAAATAGACAGTTATAAAATAATTCTTGGTCACCTTTGGTCATATAAAATAAATACACTTGTGATATAAATACAATAAATAAAAACATTATTATAATTGGGTCATATAAAATCTCTATGTATCAATATAATACATCAAAGCTCATTGCTATAATCATATTTTCTATCTCTACAATTTTTTTATTTAGTTGTGCCATCTCCCCTCTCTTCTGATTCTATCCATGTGAGAT
Source organism: Suncus etruscus (assembly GCF_024139225.1). NCBI lineage: Eukaryota > Metazoa > Chordata > Mammalia > Eulipotyphla > Soricidae > Suncus > Suncus etruscus. Next base: position 103,851,896 of record NC_064848.1, read on the forward strand.
ATGACCAGAGTCTTATCTTCAACTCTAACTTTTCTCTAAGGCTCCACTTATATCACCACTTCACTACACTTGTGGTCAGGTCCTTATTTTTCAAGAATTTTCTTTTAAAAAGGATTACTATGGTAAGCAAAAATTGTCAGTTTTTAATTTATGAAACTTTCAACTGTGTATTTATTTTTTAAATATATTTTTAACTTCTAGACAATTCTCAAGGCTTACTCCTGGCTATCTGGTCAGGTATCATACCAGGTAAGGTTCATGGAACCATATGGGGTACTGGGAATTGAACTGAGATCGACGATATACAAGACAAGCTCCTCCCTTCTGTACTATCAGCTCCAACCCCCACGACCTGTAGCTTTAAAGTATAGGAAGGAATATAGTACAAAAATTCAGACTGCCTGTGTTTATATCCCAGCCCTGTCTCTTCATAACTGAATGATTCAGACACATAACTTGGTCATTCTGTGACCAAGTTCTTGGTTTCCTGTTTTCTGACTGTGGGTTCCTAAAAGCCCTAACCACAGAGTTATTGTGAGTACTAAGTGGGTAAATACAGGAAAATTAAATGCCACAAGGTATAGGAATGGCAATTTCAAGGTTTTTTATTTAGCCAAAAGAGCATGTGTTGATTTTTCTTCATCCTTATGGATATTTTTTATGTTGAACAGAGATTTGTTTCTCATATATATATATATGTATATGTATATATATATATATATATATATATATATATATATTTCTATGGTCTTCTTTGTCTTTATTTTTTGGGGTCTCCCAGAAAGTACTCAAGATGTCTTAGGAAACCATCAGCCATTCTCATCAGTGAGATTCATCCAACTGTGATGGCAGTTCAATGCAAAGTTTTGAAGAAGCAATGCTGCCAGGGCCTTTTGGTGCCAGCTACAACCTGTGTCACCAGTAATCCCTGATGTTGAGAGTCTCCATTATTTCCAAAGCAGTGCTTGGAAACCATGTAATGATTGGAATAAAATCTGGGTTAGACACATTCTTAATATGAGTCTAGCTGCTCTATTATGTTCAGCCTTTTGCTTCCTTGTTCAAATTCTGTCAAGTTATTTTTACCTTTTCAAAGAATAGTCTTTGGGTGACCTCCATTATTGACTAGTCTAAAATAACTTTTTGAATTTATCATTACCATACCCTTTTTAGACAGATGAAGTAGATTTAAAGAGACATGATATAGGATGTGAGGGAAATTCCAAAGGTACACAGACCCTTCATTACTTGTTGCCACAGTAGCAACAGCTTGTTAGAGATGCTAAAGTACAAGTAGTGAAATTCTTAGACATCCTCATTTAAATTTCCAGACTTAATTCTTAATTCTTAACATTCCTTCTTTCTCTTTTAGGTATTTATTGGTGGATTCTTAACATTGTGTATTTCCTTCTAAAGCGGTCTTTTTCAAAATAAACAACACAGATTTGTTCAATAATCTCTCTTTTATTTTGTTTACCTAGTGCATGAACAGTTCTTTAGTTCTCCAACATAGATGATCTGGCATAGTATGTATGCCTAGCCTAGAGTTCTACTCTATGGTCAAGTCTTTAGTCCATATATTTCTAAGATATATCTTGCTCTTAGTAGTTACAAGAAATGCTTTCACGATTTTACACTTCCCAAATATTTTATTTTCTTCCTCTTAATAAGGTACATAGAAATAGAGTGATAATAAATTTATTTATTCAAAAGCATCAATAAATTACTAATAACTATAAAGTATGAATAAGTAAAATTAATAAATTAATAAAGTATTAATAAACTTGTCTTGTGTCCTGGAAATATATTTTTTCTAAATCTTAGACTGTGGATTGAAATTTAAAATACATTTATTTTTTCAAATATATTAAAGTATTTTGTCATTAAATATTTGACTTGCATACCTAGCTTCCAGACCTGCAGACCAAAGATCACATAAAAATTTCTCTGTCAAAGCAGGGTAACAAGTGGAGACATTTAAGAAGCTTTGTTCTTATCTAGTGCTTCTTAACCTTTTTTTAAAAGTTTCCCCCCTTCCTATGGGCCCCACTAATATTGTTCCTTGGTCCTGCGCTTGTTTATTGACTTTCACCTGTCAATGTCCTTCGAAGTAACCTAAGTATTCACTGAGTACTTATATGCACCCCCATCCCATTGAAAAACACTTTCCTTGTCTATATACCAGTGGTGACCTTACCCAAATGGAATGTGCATCCTTGGGTCATAATTTCTTCCCCTCTTTTTTACTGGAACTTGCAAAACCTGCAGTGTGGTATTTACAGAATCAAATTGCCTCTCATTATTTTTAAGGAGGAAATTGAAGAAGAAGCAGAGATAAGTAATATTGCATCTATATTTATGTAATCTAATAGTTTGTCCCAAGCTATCTCATTCGCTCGGCAGTTCTCTGGAATATAAATACTAGAAGCAGAAAACATGTTAATCAATGATATTTTCCAGAAATTGAACTTAAAGGTCATTTCAGCTTTTGAGTAAGTGAAAATGAAATGAAAAAAAAAATGTTCTAGCTATTTGTGGGAAAATATTTCTCTAATGCTTTTCTTGCTATTGTTTCAGATTAGTCTATTTTCATAATTTGGGAATTTGCAGCTAAATGTTCATCAAAGTAAATTAAAGTAATTTTTTTAAATAGATTATTATCTGGGGCTGAAGTGGTGGCGCAGCCATAAGGCATTTGCCTTGCACGCATATGACCTAGGACAGACTGTGGTTTGATCCCCTGGCATCCCATATGGTCCACCAATCAGGAGTGATTTCTGAATGCATACCCAGGAGTAACCCTGAGCATCAACAGGTGTCACCCCCCAAAAGGCTTATTATTTATATATTACGTACTATCAACAATTTCTAAAAATCACTTCATTTATGTATAAAACTAAGGTAGTTTTCAATTCTTATTTATGGGAAGATATTACTTTTTTCCATTAAGCATTATTATATTTATTCTTATTGTCACCTATATAACCAGTCAATCTTAAATAAAATATCAGATAAATATAAGATAAGGTGAATATAAGAAAATTAGAGTTTTAGGAGTTGAAAATAATATTCTCTGTATATATGTTTTTTGTTTCTGTTTTGGGGCCACACCTAGTGGCACTCAGGGTTTACTCCTGGCAAGCTCGAGGGATCATGTGAGATGCCAGGGATCAAACCAAGTTGTCCATATGCAAGGCAAACACCCAATAGAAAGACATTCAGAGACAATAGAGATGAGGATTAGGAAGGCCAGTACATGGTAGAAAGCTTGACACAAAGAGCAGAGAGTGCAATTAGAATAGAGAAGGGTCTATATAAAGGAACATTTATTGCACTCCTACATTAGCAGTAGTGCAAACCAAATGGGGGAGGGGGGAAGAGAGAGAGAAGTAAAAGGCCTGTCTCAGAATCAGGTTGAAGAGGGGTTGTGGGAGAGAAGAGAGTATCAGGGTCTTTGAAAGGAAAACTTTTGATAATAATGTTAAATAATAATAATTATATATATAAATATTTGGTCTACTTATTAAAAAGAAAATAATATCCTGAGACATATTTAACAAAATATAAATTTTATTTATAAAATAAAATAATTTATTTATTCATTTTTGCTTAAAATCAAGAAGCCTTTTTAATTATTTTTGTTTTTTTGGGGAAGCACACATGGTGGTTTGGGGAAGTTACTTCCTCGCTCTGTGCTCAGGAACCACTCCTGGCAGGCTCAGGGGATCATATGGGATGTCCGGCATAGAACTGGCATAGAACAGGGTCCACCTTGTGCAAGGCAAATATATCCTACCTGCTGTACTATTGCTCTGGCCCCAGAAACAAGAAGTCTTAATATTTATCGATCTTTAAATTAAAGACACCTAAAATAAATCTCAAATATAGCCGTAGTTATTTAATTAAAAATACCTGAAGTGTCAGGATAAGTGTTTTGTAGTGTTCTGATCTTAAATTATGTTATTGAATTGCTCAAAGTGCTCTATTTTACCTATTTATGATGGATTCATTTTGACTTTAGATCTGTATTCAAATGAATGTTACTTTAAGAAAGGTCAAGTCATGCTTTCAAATAAATAACACAGACAAAATATGTAAAAAAAAAAAGAACAAAACATATTTGGTGAAAGTGGCACTCAATCTCTTAATGTTTAGAAAGTAGCTTCCTTAAAGTTGGATTTTAGAGACTAAATATATTAAATTTGTACTATCTGCAGAAGTTTGGAATGTCTCCAAATAGTCTATTTTATGCAAATAGTGTATTTTATTAGTATAATTATTATCTGAAGTATTTGCATGCTTCTATTTGCTGGCCTTTGAAATAATTTTAGTGTAAGCCTGATAAACTCTCAATCTTTAAATAGAATGTAAATTTGGAATTGTTCTTTAAAATGAATAATACTTCCATTTTTCCATATATATGATTTGTATATTTTATATGTGTCTATAATACATATTGTATTAACATATTATACAATGATGGCTATCATAAAATTGAAACGTTTTAAAGTTTTAAAAATATAATAAGATTGATATTAGAAAAAACAAGGGAGGAGCTGGGGAGATAGCGTGGAGGTAAGGCATTTGCCTTGCATGCAGGACGACGGTGGTTCAAATCCCGGCATGCCATATGGTCCCCCTAGCCTGCCAGGAGCAATTTCTGAGTGTGGAGCCTGGAGTGGCCCCTGAGTGCTGCTGGGTGTGACAAAAGAAAACCAAACCAAAACAAAACAAAAAACAAAAACAAGGGAAATTTAACTGTAATTAATTATAAGTAGTTTTTATAACAACAATAAGCACAAAATACATACTGTGTCAGAAACTCCTCTCTCTGTCTCATCTCTTCAAACTATCCTGTTTTCAAAATTTAGCCATCACATAGAATAGATGTGCAAGAGAGAGTGGTAAGACAGTAAATAAAATGGGGACAGAGGCCCAAAATCATAAAATCACATAGTTCATGTGAATATAATACAGTACCTATAACTAATAATATGTTATATATTTGAAATCCTAGAAACAAAAGTTACAAAATACAGTTGATATCAGTATAGTATATAAAATGATAGCTATAGTTAATAATATGATGTTATAAATTTGTAAGCCTGGAAAGATATAATAAAGTTTGTCTCTCAAGAAAAATATTGTTGCTGTGTAGTGAGAGTTCTTAACTATGCTTAAGGTAATGTTTGCTTTACAATATATAAAAATAGTGAATCATTATGTTTCATACCTAAATCTATTAGGATGTAATTTGTTAAATATGTATCAATAAAATAAAGCAGACAAAAACATCATAAGATCCAGCAGCTTATTCCTGATTGTATAGTCAAAGAAATAAATTCAAAATTGCGAAGAAAAATAGAAAATAATTGCCTTTTCTTGGTCTATGTCCTCCGTTAAAAAGTAAGCTCTACCACAATAGAGTCATGCCTGTCTAGAATATCCTGTTATGAAGGTACTAAGAATTACCTGAGAGTAGTTCACTGCATAAGTATAAAATGGATGAATGATTCTTTTATAGAATAAATGCTTGTAAAATTTTTGGTGATGTTCTCATTGGTTCAGGAATTTCAGGAAGGTTCTTACGGAAAGCCTGGAAATTAAGTCTTTTTTTTTTTTTGGCTTTTGGCTTTTGGCTTTTGGGTCACATCCAGCGGCACTCGGGTTACTGCTGGCTCTGGCTGGCTTGAGGGACCATATGGGATGCTGGGATTAGAACCACTATCTGTCCTGAGCTGGCCACATGCAAGGCAAACACCCTACCACAGTGCTATCTCTTCCACCAAATTTAGTCTTTTCTTGCATTAAAAATTGTGCCTAAAAAAAAAATTGTGCCTGCTGAAGCCGGTGTTCAATCTGAAACAGATTGCTACCTGAATGCAGCACTCTCTTAAGCACTTTCTAAAACGTATTGTATGCCAAGCCTTTAAACAGTAACCAGCCATTAAAAATAAATAATATTAAACATTATTAAGAATTAACATTTTCATTTCATTATTTTTTGAAATTTAGTTTTATGTAGTTTGTAGAAAAAAATAAAGATCTCTGGGACTGGTGTTCAGCCATAACTTTTAACTATCTCCTCCCCATCAAATGCTAAGTAATGCACAGATCATGAAAATTGGGTACTTTTCTTGTACAAAATACCATTAAGTCATTTAATTCTAGGGTGGACTTTAAAATGTAATGTTCTCATAAAAATATTTATGTTAAGAGTGTTGGTTCTGATTTGTAATTTATGCTTCTTTGTCTGTAGGAGGTAGAGACTTATCTAAAACGTTGCCACTTTCCATTTATCATCTGGGTGTGAACAAAGAAAAAGAGATAACAGTTTTACACCACATGTGCTTTCTTGATGTGGTCACCTTTAATAATAGAAATCAAAAGAAACATTTCCCACTGTGTTCATCATAATTCTAGCAGGAAGCAGATGTGCAGTCTTATTTTTTTTCTCTAATCATGTATTTATTTATTGCATTACATCTTTCAGTTGTGGATATTTTCCTGTAGAGGGAAATTCCATCCTTCCTGGAATAATAATTCCCCAAGATTCATATGTTTTTTTAAATGATAGTTTGATGTGAAAATATACTCTGCCTTTATGTGTATTAGTCTTTTTATTGAATCTCTACAGGTAAAGCTTGAGTGCTTATAACTCTTCCCGAGGGTATTTCTGTGGTGCCATAAAAACAAATCCAGGGATTTTTAGGGGAAATCATATTCTTACTAAAACAGAATGCTTCAAAACTGTAAACAAATAGATCTCCAACAATGGTATCAGTCATACAGTAGAATTTTAATTAAAGTAAATTTTTATAGTAACTCAATCCATCCAAGTCTTTGATTTTCTTTATTTCTGATGAAATGTTTACTTCTTCATCACAATAATTCCATTCTTAACCATACACTTTTGCAAATTTTGTTTATTTTTGAGCAATATGCTGTTATTTCAGGTATTACTCCCTGTACTCAGGAATAAATTCTAGAACACTGAGTAGACCATATGGGGTACCAGGTTCTATCCTGGGTCAGCTGCTTGCAAGGCCAAGTGTCCCAGGCATTGTACTATTGCTTTGGTTCCAGAATTTGTAACCAATTTTCTCTATATCATTCCTAATCTACAGAGCATTACAAAAAACATTCTTTGTCTTTTAAAATTTTCATAGACTGATCAAATAAATTTTCTTGTATGATGTTGCACACTTTAGATTTCACTGTGATCTCCATATTGATTTCTATCTGCCTGTATCTATTTGAAATACCTGTGAGTTCATATTATTCTCTAAAGAAATTCATGTATTTTTATTTCAGGATATTGCTCAACTAATTAAATCGTATAGCTAACTCACAGTTCCTAAAATATTTAAGAAGCCAAAATTACAAAGTTATTGATAGTTGAGTTTTATACATATAATGTCCTACCAACAGTGTCTTCTTCCTTCCACCAGTTGCCATGTTTCCTCCTGCCTGCTCCCCAGCCTGCTCCCTTGATAGGAACATTGCAAAGTTTGTCGTTGTAATTTAGTTAGCTTTTGACAAATTTAGGATTTATGCTTGCAATCGCAGCACTTGTCCACACTGTCATTCAGCCAGTGGTATGATCAGCTGCTTTATCTCTAGTCATACCTTCCTTTTTCAAACCTCTCACTCATATTTATCTATGTATCTTCCTAACTTTCAAAATGAAAATTGGTGAAGCCGGAGAGATAGCATGAAGGTAAGGTTTGCTTCGGATGCAGAAGGTTGGTGGTTCAAATCTCTGCATCCCATATGGTCCCCTGAGCCTGCCAGGAGCGATTCCTGAGCATAGAGCCAGGAGTAACCCCTGAGAGCTGCCGGGTGTAACCCAAAAACCAAAAACAATAACAACAAAATGAAAATTAGTACAGTGAAAGGTGTTTTCTTTTGTTTTGTTTTGGGCCACACCCGCCGCGGAGCTTTTGGCTTTGCGCTCAGAAATCGCTCCTGGCAGGGTGTAAGGTCTGGGTGACCATATGGATTGCAGGGGATCGAACCCAGGTCCGTCCTGGGTTGGCCGCATGCAAGGCATATGCCCTACCGCTGTACTATTGCTCCACCCCCACAATGAAAAGTTTTAAAACTAATCTATTTTCTTTACTAAGCATACCAACCTTTATTCTTATGACCATTCAGTGAGTAGTTTAATTAATTGTATTTATTTTAATTTAATTTTTTTGTTGTTCAAGGGCTACTCTCAGTGATGCTCAGGGCTTATCCAGGTTTAAAGCAAGGTTGGTTACACGTAAGAAATTGCAACTTAACTGCCGTATCCTCTACTTCTGTTACCCCTCCCCCCAGTTTAGAGATTTAAAAATAATTTTTTTAAATCTACAGTGAAGGTCTGGATGCCACTCTGATCTTGGTTCAGCAAAGTTGCTTGGTGTTTGAGCCTAGTGATTTAGTGATGATAAGGCACTATAAAGCAGGGTCACCTACTTATGAAAAATGCTCAATGACCGTGAGTACATGGATTAAATTTCAGTCTCATGTATGTACTCCGTCTCTTTAATTTATCTACACTCTTAGTCTGAGTTCTATTTTTTACATTTTAAAATTACTTTTAGGTACCACTTTTGATACTCAGGGACTTTTCCTGGCTCAATGTTTAGGAGTACACTAATAGATTTTAGTGGACCATATGTTTCTGAGTATTGAACTCATGCCCCTTGAAAAATATGCTTTCTTTCTCAATGAATTATCCTTCTGACCCTCATTCTAAGTTTTTTTTTTTCATTCTAAGTTTTATATTATCTCTGATACAATTGCAGTGTATGTTTTGGTCTTAGTCAACTACGTTTTTCATCTTTACTTTTTCACTTATTGTATTGCAGTTTGGGATAACTAATTTATCTCTGTTTTAGTTTTCATTATTTTAAATAGGTTGTTGAATATGGCCATTATGTTACAGTGGGGACTAACTTAATCAATTGGAATTCATAATCTAGACTAGCATCTGTACCTAGTTATATTTTATGTGTTTGCTGTTATCAGTGTCATCTTCCTCTGCACTATTTCCAATTAGTTCAGTAAATTTTCTTAAAATTTTTCTCTTTTCCATACTCATTGTCAGCCCCATGATTCAAACATTTGTGATACTTTTGCTGAATTATTTTAATAGTTCCCTAATAATTTGTATTCCTGTTCTTTTTTTTTTTTTTTTGGTTTTTGGGCCACCCCCGGTGACGCTCAGGGGTTACTCCTGGCTATGCGCTCAGAAGTCGCTCCTGGCTTGGGGGACCATATGGGACGCCGGGGGATCGAACCGCGGTCTGTCCTAGGCTAGCGCTGGCAAGGCAGACACCTAACCTCTCGCGCCACCGCGCCGGCCCCTGTATTCCTGTTCTTGTTTAATTATAAATTCCAACCTATTTAGGGTAACACTTTTATAATTTTCCTGGTTGGGAATGCTGTATTTGGCAAGGTTAAGTTGTTGTAGAAAATATATAATTTGAGTGAAAATGATATTCAGTTATAATCTTTATGGTTATGGACATGTATATGAATATGAACTATTATAGTAAATATAAATAAAAAACAAACCAAATTAGGCAATCATGATCATAATTTTATATATTAATCATCATGTCACCTTCCACTGTTGAGTAAGGAATTTTATAATATATATTTTATTTGATTTTATTTTATGAAGACAAATGACCTTTTAAAATTTATAGACTAATTTTATTTTTTCCATATTATATATGAAGTTTCATGTACCACAATTTCTTCTTTAATTGAGACTCATTACACAACACACTTTTTTCTGTTTTTTTATTTAAAAGAGACAGAGAATAGTTAATACTTTTATTTTGATAGAAGAGAAGGAATTGAAGAGAATTTAAGGGTTATCAATTCATAAAATAATATTTATGTGCAACAAGCTAGTGAAAAATTACAAATAATAAAAAATCATGTGTGTAATATCCTCTCCTCTTGATGTGATATCCTCATTATCAGTTGGGCTGGAAGGAGCCACCAGTGTCATCCACTATCTGCACTGTGATGTCATCATTTAATTTGAATAATTAAATTGGTTTAAATTGCCTATAACCTAGGTTTTATTGTTCCAGTTTTAAAATTTAACCTATTTATTGAGGTTTCCCCAAATGGTATTCAAGGAGTGTTTGGACTTTTCTCCTGATACTTGGCTCACTGGGCCTGAAATTTAGTGCTAGGGAGTAGTGTCACTCAGCTCCTGCAGGGCTTAGAGCTGCCAGGGAATCTCCAGTTCTGTATTTGCATTGTCTGTGAGAAAATGTTGTACTGGGGATTGAAATAAGGGTGGGCTTATGACTTGTAGTTCTTTTACTATCTCTCCAGAGCTCTCCAATATAAGTTTAACTCACTGAGATATCACATGAAATTATTAAATCACATTTTTTTCTTTTATTATAGCTTATGCATATTTTGAAATATAGCCACCCTCAAATTCTAGCTTAATTTACATTCCTATTAAAAACTTCAGTGGTTCTATTTTATTTTCCTCACCTGTTAGGAAAGCATTTTTCAATAACTTAACTGCTGCCTCTATATTTCTTTTCAGATATAGTTTTTAGTATATAGTTTCTTTAATATTAGTATATGTTAGTTTACCTTATTTTATTAAGTGAACGTTCAATTTTAACAACTGGCTACAAAGTACAACAGTGTTAAATCTTAAGTAAGGGATTCTAAAGTTAGTATTTAAAGTTAAAGTTGCAAACTGTCCCTTTTATCTAAAATGTTTCTGAAGTAATATATACAATTTTATACAGCTTTATGTGACTTATAAGAGTTTAGCATTTGTATTCTCACAATTATGTAACATTATATGTCTTCCTTCTGCATTGGAACATGTCATTGTTCATCACTTCAAAAGAAATAGTTGGCATATACTTAAAGGCTATGTTGTGTAAAAAAGATCCATGAATCTTTAAATATGAAAATCAAATACAGATTGATGAAATACTCAAACTATGGAAACTTTAGAATTACTAGTGAAATTTTATATTTTTCTAAAATTATTTTAAAAATTACTTCAAAAATTTGCCTTCTTATTTTTTATAAAATAGTGTTGTTCACAGTTATATTTTGTATATATAGCTAGATAATAGATAAATGGAATAACTGAAATATAATAAACTAGTTTGGGGACCATATTAAACTTAAAATTAAAAAAATCTTAGAACAAATATTTTTTTCTAAATACAAAAAGGGGTAGAAAAGGTAAATTGCTTAAATTAGTATTATTTTGGCATTGATTTCAATTTAATAAAGTAGAAATAAATTAGAATTTTGATGGTGATCACAATACAATGCACACCAAAACTCAGCATAATATATTAAACTTGATATCAAATTATAAGTCTGTATATTGGAAGCCTATATAATGATTATAAATAAATTTTACCTCAATAAAAATAAAGCCTAAAAACTGTGTATCAATGGAAATAATAGAAGTTAATTTATGGAGTGGGAGAAAATAATTATAAATTATATATACAAAACTTAATTTGATTTTATATATATATATATATAACTCAATGCCAAAATAATACTAATTACAAGTGAGCAAATGACTTAAATGTATTTTGACTAAAAAGACTGATAATAGTACCAAACATTTGCTTTCTAAAGGATGCTCAATATCATTTGTCAGTAGAGAAATGTAGATCAAAATAGCAATGGTCTAAACAATGGAAATGACGGTTTTCTTGAGAACGTACAGATATTGTAATGTACAGATATTTGCACTGTAGGTAGAAAAGTAAAGTATATAATTGTATATATAATTGGAAAAATTATCAGCTTCCATAAAACTGTTAGAAATAAAGTTATCCAATAGACTGAATTATGAGTATGTATCCTAGAGAGTAAAATGTATTTCTAAGGGGCTGGAGAGATAACATAGATGTAAGGCATTTGCCTTGCATGAACAAGGACAGTGGTTTAAATCCTGGCATCCCATATGGTCCCCCAAACCTGCCAGGAGTGATTTCTGAGCATAGAGTCAGGAGAAACCCCTGGGCGCTGTTGGGTTTGACCCAAAACACTAAATAAATACTTTAATATACAAAATGTATTTTCTTTTTTTTTTGGTTTTTGGGCCACACCCGTTTGACGCTCAGAGGTTACTCCTGGCTATGTGCTCAGAAATCGCCCCTGGCTTGGGGGGACCATATGGGACGCCGGGGGATCGAACCGCGGTCCTTCCTTGGCTAGCGCTTGCAAGGCAGACACCTTACCTCCAGCGCCACCTACCCGGCCCCACAAAATGTATTTTCAAGGTATATACATACATGCATTCTCATAGAAAAATTGTTTCTAATAGCCTGAGAGGTAGGAAAAATATAAATATACATCAATTATGCATGAATAGATATAGTATTTATTTAAGGTAAATATGACTTTCAAAACAAAGAAATTCTACCATATGCCTTAACAGAAAAAAGTCTGGAGAATATTATGCTAAGTGAAATAGTCCAGTCACTAAAATAGTGTATTTTGTATGATCTAATTATATAAGAAACCTAAATTAGTCCTTGTAATGGAAACAGAAGAGAGGCATAAATTAAAAGGCCAAAGGGAAGAAGAAATGATAAGTTCAGTGGGTCTAGTATATTTCAGTTTAGTAAAGTGAAAAATTGGTGGTAATATTTTGCACAAAATTTTAAATTTAAATTACAAGACTAAGTTATACATCTGCTACTACTTATTTTTTCTTTTTAAATAAATAATATCTTTATTTAAGCATCATGATTACAAGCATGATTGTAGTTGGGTTTTAAAATAAAAAAATGTAAAGTTTATTTAAACCAATGAATGTATTTACAGCACTGAACTATATAATGGTTTACTTCAAGTAGTTCTTAGGTTGAAATCAAGAACTATTCAATGTAGAGGACTTTTCAAAAGAACTAACTTTTGTTTATATAGGGGATCATCATTCAAATCTATGCATTGTGACTAATAGACCTGAAGCCATAGTTTTATTTTTTTTTTTACAAAGGATCGGTTTCATCACAAATTATTTTGGAATAAAAATATATACTTCAAAAGATTTAAATGTTGATTTAAAATGCAGTAAACACTCCAAAAAAGTTTTCTATTATTGTTAATATTACTAATATAGTTGATGTTTCCATTTAACTCTATAAAGCATGATCAAAATATAAGGCTTCTTAGAAGAGGTAATAGTGACTTTACTCAGTTCTCTTTAGATTTGAGAAATAGGCAGGATACCTCTCTTTAGTACTTGAAAGGGCAGTCAGGCATGAAGTGCTTGATTATTTACTTGAATCAAAATTGAAACACTTGGCTAGTTGAAGGCAGTCTGGGAACAAGAAGAAGGGCGCCTCTAAGTATTGGAGCTGGATTTCTGAATTGAATCTTTCAGAAAGAGTGCTTCTTTGCCCATTTTCCATGAATTTAGATTTTTTATAGTAAAATTACCTTGGATCAGATAGATTTTAAGAAATAGTTCCCATTTTTAAATTGCTTTAATGCGACTCTAAATAACCTTAATTTTTCTTACTCTTTTTTTTTTAAATCCCTTCGGTTTAACATTTGGTTCCTTTTTGTTACTTAGATTCCAAATATGATTACTATTTTATAAATATTTTTAAAAATTGCATTTTATATATTTCAAGTATTATAGTCTTACTAATTTTAAAAGTTAGTTTTAAGGTTTTGTTCTTTGCACACATTTTTTAATATTGGGTCGTATAGTGATTTATACCATTCTCTATTTTTTAACAATTGAGGAAACTGAAGCATAGAGATCTTAAATAACCTTCCCAATTTTTCTTTCGTATGTGATAAAAATCGAATGTGGAAGTTGGTTCCAGAGTGAGAGTAGTCTTTGCTAGCACATAAATTTTGGCTTATCCTTTTAGAAAATCAATTACAAAGCCTATTTCTTTTTTCTTACCTTTATTCTTTTTCACATTTTTGCACATTTATTTTAGAACTTTTCTGTCACCTCAAAATGTAAATGAACATATACTGCTTTCCCCCTTGTCTACGCCTCATCCTTTGCACATGTCTTTGACCTTGCATCTCATTAGCTCATTGTTCTCTTGAGTTGTTCTTTGCCTCTAAACTTCTGCCCTGTGACATTCAATCACTGACACCATTCTTTCCTTCTCTCTTCCAAAGAATCTGAACATTTTAGATCCTATTTTCCTTGCAGTCAATTCCAAGATGATATTTGTTTCTGCTGAGTGTATTTATTTCTTCTGGGCTACTGGAAACTTCTGTTCTGCAGATTTTTCCTTGATGCATTTGAAAAGCAGTTGCTAAGTTTCTTTTTGAGAATATGTTTGTGTTACAATGTCTAGCAACTTTAGAGAGCTTCTACTCTTTATGTTCTCCTTCCACAATTCTTTCCTTACTCTCCATTGTTGTTTGCTGTCTACTTTCCTTACTCTCCATTGTTATTTGCTGTCTACTGCACTTCATCTCCACATTATCTTATTCTTAAAGCTTCAATTAATCTGAACCCTTCAATGTCTTTTTTTCCATTGTGATGAAAGTTGTGTATTAATTAACTGTAATAAGTCATCTTATGAATAGAAATTTCCACATATCCTTTAAATGCAAACACATTTTGTTTTTGTACTTCTTTTTTACCTGCTCTACTTCTTCAGCTTTTGATTTTTCTTTAATAATTATTGTGCTTTCATGACCAACATAAAGATTGAGAAAGAATCTGACTTCACACAATAAGAACTCTTACGTGAGAGAACCTGTGCCTATTAGTCCTGTGATTAAAGACTAATATAATTTAAGAAATACATTATTTTTTACATAGTAAGATGACAGGAGATACCACTTTAGGAGGTTCTTTCTCTCTACTGATTTCTCAGAACCTCTGCTGTTTCCCAGTATTGTTATTTGTAAAATAAAGAGCTAAGAATATCTAGCTCCAAATAATAAGTTCAAATGGCATAGAAAACACATGTAATAAAATTTAGAAACAAATATAAAGCAAAATGATTGCTATACTGGCCAGAAATGAGTTGATAAAGCATGTAGAATTGTAAATGATAACATGTGGAATCTGACAAATAGAACAGTGTGAGTATAACATTTACTTCATTTTTCTATTAAGTATCTTATAATAATGAAAATCTTCACCAAGAATTTTGATAAATATAAATAACCCTGACCGCCACCAGGTGTGACCCAAAAACCAAAATAACCAAAAATAAATAAATAAATAAATAAATTTCTAAGTTGTCACATGATTGTGCATGGGATGGGTGAATCACAGAGCTGTTTTGCTAATCCAAAGATTATAATCCAAAAATAATACCTGTGCAAGCAGTTGACAGTTTCTTCCCATTATAGGATGCATATTCCAGTGTGATTCACAGGAATAGCACAGAAGGCCTGCATGGACATGTAGCAGCATGTATTATTAGAAATGAAACTCACCTGGGAATTCTTCACTTCCTTCTGAGGAGCTCTCTTACTCCCACAGGTGATTATTTCAAGGTTTATATCTATCTACGTATCTAATTACATAATTGATTCATTAAGTTTTAATCTAAAACTATATTTTTAATCTAATTTTAATCTAAAACTATATTGCAAATCAATACATAGATTTTCTGGAAACAATATTTAAAGGGATTATTATCCACTAAATTTCCTTCTGCATGTTGCTAAATTAATTTATTATTTCAAGTCTCCCACTAATGAGGACCATTGTAGAAATAAAATATGAGGCTAAAGTTTCAAGTCTCTTTGAAAACAACTTAATTTGTTATTATGATATCATACATCATTATTCTGTGATTGTTTTAGAATTGTGTAAAGCTTGTTAGTAGTTAAGTGTCTATTATCTCATACTTATATAACAGTATGCCTGCCTTACTCAAGATGTTAATATTTCATACATCCAGAATAGTATTCCTGTCTTACATCAGATCAATAAGATTTATCACTCAGCTACTTATGCCTCCCTTTCTAATTTAGGGTTGTCTTCTTTTCAGACTTATGGAAATTATTCTCATGAGCCTCTCCTCCTGGTACCAGATTAAATAATAATTCTTTTCTCTAGAGTAGTTATGCCTGTAACTTGTGTGAAGATAGCTACTTAACCCATCAACTTGTTGGTTCACCAAGTTGTGCTTGTTTTTTGCTTTAATCTTTCATCATTAATCATTTTTCTCTGCATCTTAATCATTCTTCCATCATTTCTCTGAACTCATTCCAGCTTTTTACAATTTTTGGATAATGAGGTGCCTGAGTCTGAACACCAGGTGCAGTTCCACTAGTGCTGTCTAGGAGGGTCCCATTGCCTCCAGTGCTGCTATGATGCCTTTTTGCTCCCTAAGGTACTCATTAGATACACATGCCTGTCTCTACAGGTAGAGGAAAGCATGGCCACATCTTTCCCATTCTCCTGTAACTGCCTCTAACTAAAAATTTTCCAGAGTAAATATCACTTCTCATTCACTGTCACTTCTCTCTCTCACTCTCTTTTTCCCTCCCTCTCTCCCTTCCTCTTTTACTTTTCTTGCTTCCTTATAATTCATCTGCTTATTTCTTTCATTCTGTTTCTAAATTTTATCCAACATCTTCTGAATTTTATCATTTAACATTTATCATTTAATTATTCTTCTTTGAAAAGGTAATCATCCATTTCTTAAATACTTAAAATATTTTATACCTTCATGGAAAAATATACAGTACATTTATCATACATGTTACTTTTTATTAAATATCAAATTATTATATGATTTGACTTTTTTTAGGAATAAAATTTTGGAGATGCCCAGCAGCTATTCCTGTGTCTGTGTTTATATATATAACTCTTGCCAGTGCTTAGGAAACATGTTTTTTTGTAGGAATCTGATGGGGTTAGCAGGATGCAAAGAAAGTACTGTACTTTCTTACCTGAAAATGTAATTTTGTTAGATTTTTCTATAATTGTACTATACATTTTATTGGTGTGACTATTTAAACACAATAAAACAACATTTAGATTCACTTGTCTTCATAAATTCTGTAGTTTAGTAACTCTGTAGTCATTATATTGCTGACATATTCACAGTATATATTATGGTTTGTGTTTCTTGAATATGAGTTGATCCGTCTTTATTCTATCACTTGCTATCTTTCCTGCTACTTTGTTTTACGTGACTACTTAAAATCTAGCCTCCAAGATGGTATGAAAGAAAATATAGCACTTGTCTTCTAGATCAATTTTAAAAGTAGCTACAACAGATCACATTCTGCTCATTTTAATATATATCAATAATAGTCGAATTCAAGGATATGATTAAGTATCTGACCTTTTCTTCACAAGTTATAGAAAAACAGAGATAAATCCTAAATAAAGATTTGTGTCAGATTGAGGGAGAGTGTCTTAAAAATGTACAAAGGTATGTATAAAAATGATTTATCACCTATAAACTTACATTTAGCAAAATACTTTCAGAGTTTGAATGTAGTTTGTGCTTAAATGGAAAATTAAATGGTGAGAGAAGAGTTGGAAAAAAAATCTGTGGTTACAAAGTCCAAGAACCAGATAATAAAAACGACATACAGATTTTTATGTGATGGAACATTTGGGCTTAGCACAATTTAATTGGGTACTGCCTTGAAATTCAGTAACTGGTCAAAAGAGACTTATGTGTTATATCACTCAGAATGCTTTTGTAGTAATTTAAAATCCTAAACCCCAATCTATGATTGCTGAAATGTAATGTCTGTAAATTGCTACCTAGAAATTGTAATTGTCATTCCTTGCAATTAAATGCTATCCTTAGAAAAATTTAAGATGAAAGACCAATATTTGTTAAAGGAAATTCATTTAAAAGTATAGGCTGAGCAGGGAAAGTTAGAATAACCAAACAGAGTTAAAGGGCTAAGAAGTTGGAAGGTCCCTGAGGGAATGATCAGTGGCTTTGATGGGGGGAGTGATGTGGTTAGCAGAACAGGTGGAAACAAAAGACAGTTGACAGGAATGGGTGAAAGGAGTTAAGGAATTTGTGAGGGATCTGGGAATTATGACCTTTTGCTTTTAGTGAAATAGAAAAACCTCTGAGTGATGTTGCAAGTCGGTGTGTTGTGGGTAAGTAAAGTGATAAGTCAAGCACAGGATGTCTTTGGTAGAAAACTCTCATGTCCAAAGAAGGTTTTGACGTTTGCTTTGTTCACTCCAAATAATGGTGTATAATTATAAATTGATTCTTCTAGTTTACTCAGAGGTTGTGAAAATACAAGTAAAATAAAGTAATTAAGAGGTAGAACATTATGGGATAAGAATACAAAACAAGGGGCCTAGCACACACTAACTGGGACGGACCATGGTTCGATCCCCAGGCTTCCCATATGGTCCCCCAAGCCAGGAGCAATTTCTGAGTGCCTAGCCAGGAAAAACCCCTAAAAGTCACCGGATGTGGCCCAAAAGCCAAAAACCAAAAAAGAAACTAAAAACAAAAAAACTCCAAAAATAATACAAAGCAAAAAACAACCCTCAACATTAGAATATTATAGCAAGCATTTTAGAGAATATAATTTGGGATAAAGATGAGATAGTCGAGAAAAATATACATTGTACTATGGAGATTAAGAATGTCAAATTACTTACATATTTAAAGAAGAATTTGGGTTTTTTTTTATAATTTTTATTTTGATCATAATGGCTTACATATCTTTCACATTAGTATTTTAGGTACATATTAACATTGAATCAGGGGAATACCCACCACCAAATTTGTCCTCCCCTCTTCCCTGTTCCCTTTCTGCAACTCATATCTCCCACAATCACCCCCAGGCTGCTAAAGTAGGTGTTCTGCTCTTTGTCTAGCTTACTATCAGTGATCATACATCTGTTTGGTCTTGGTGCCCTCCCTTGTTTCTCCCTCTATTTGAGAGGCTAAGCTAGATAAATCGAGTTATGTGGTTTTGTTTGAGGGAAAGAAAGGCAATAGAATGGGGTAAAGATTAAGCAAAAAAAAAATAAAAAATAAATAAATAAATAAATAAATATATAAATTAAAAAATATGCTGAAAACGGGTGTAGTCCTCCTAGTGGCTATCTGTCTCAGTTTGAGAGAGGACATGAAAAAGGTAATTTAAACACCATAACAATACAAAAATAAATGTCAAATTAAATATCCAGTGAGCCCTACAGCAATAAAGAGAAGCACCACACAATAGTCTCAGTTCTGAATTCAAATCATGCCGGAGTGCAAAAAGGAGAAAGATAAGATAAAATAATATAAAAATAAAAAAGGAGACATCAACTTCAATATCTATACCAAAATAAAGACATCAAAAAACAATCAATCAATCAATATATATATGTGGAAAAATGATTATTTTGTGCTTTTCCCCCTGCATAAGGCACAGTAATTATTGGGGATATTATAGAGGGAAATCTCTTGGCCTAGGAGATACAGGGTTTCTCCATCCCTGAAGTATACTGTCATGGGATTAACTATAGACTCCTTGCATGATCATTTACTCTCCCCTCGGTGCTTTCGTGGTGTATGGAAGACTTCTGCTTCGTCATGGATGGCAAAATCAGACCTCTGTATCTAGAGATCTTGGTGGCTGTGCAGCTCAAGGAATGGAACTTATGATGAAGGCTTTCTTTGTGGTTCTAGCAGTTCTGCTTCTTCAGTGTCATTTTAATTCATCTTCTGTAGTTGATGTTCTTGGTCATTATGTTGTTCCTAGGATGGAGCCTGGGACAGAGTCTTATGTTATGTTTCTGGAAGACCCGTTCACTTGCGATTGTCTCAGTCAGACCTCTGGAATTGGAATTCTTGTTTGTTGAACAGATTGTAGACCAAAAGCTAGGTTAGAGCTTTTTGTTGCTGGTCCCTGGATGCGTACTGTCTAGTCCTGGTTGTAACAACCAGTCATCTGTATATAGCAATCTTGGTTTTTGCACAGATCAAAGGGTGACATGTCTTCTGATTTTGTCTTATCATTGGCTGGTGAGGAAGGATAACTTGCTCTTAGATCTAGTTGTTCCCATTTCCTCGTTGTCAGGTTATCAATTTAGAACTGGCGTACGTTGGCGTCAGAGCAGTATTATGAATGCCCTGGAGGGGACTAGATTCCTGGAGCTGTTGTGGAGAACTGTCGGTTTCTATGTCTGGAATCCAGGAGTCCCTGGAGTCTAAGTTTGTTTCCCATGACATACATTCAGGGTGGAAGATGTCCCTGTGTTGTAAAAAAGTATAAGTTCTTATCCCTAATAGATAAGAACTTGGTTTTACAGGTAAAATTTCCCCTATTTTTAATATACCTTTGCAGAAAGAAGTGGTGCTACATTATATTGGGGGTGAAGAGAGAAGAAAACATACCCATGATAAAAAATAAAAATATATATGCTCAGATATATCTAAAGAAAAAAGAGTTTCTTAAAAGAAAAAAAGTATTAAATAAAAGACATAATTAAAGGAATAAAGTGGGGCCAGGAGGGATAGCATGGAGACAAGGCGTCTGTCCTTTCTGTAGAAGGACCTTGGCTCACATGCTGGCATCCCACATGGTCCCCCATGCCCACCAGGGGCAACTTCCGAGTACAGAGCCAGGAGCTCCCTTGAGCTCCGCCAGCTTAGAAACTTGAAGAAATTTATTATAAACCTTCTGAATCCAAGGGTATGATATGATGGTTTGGGCACATGCCTTGCATGCCATCAATTTTGGTCTGATCTCTGGAACCCTAAGGCCTAGAGAATCATGAAGTGTGATTCTGGAGACCCCAAGCACTACTGTAGTTAACTTTATAGTCCCTGGAGCCTACAATTAATCTTTTGTTCCTAACATTGAGCAGCATTTGGAAGTAATCAAGGAAACTGCTAGTTGATAGACTGATTTTGCTGGACCTGGCTTTGATCCTCAGAAGTACTCATACTGCTTTGGAGTTAAGTCTATTCTTTGATTACTTTATGGGGTCATGCTAGTTATCTAGTACTTACTCCTGGCTCTTTGCTTTTGGATCATTCCTGGTGGATCTTGGGAGATCTATGTGGCATTGGGGAGTGACATCTTTCCCCAGTCTTTCTGTTAATATTTTGAAGTTATTTTCATTTCTCTTGATTCAGTGTTTTAACACACACATCAAAATTATTACCTTGTTTTCTATGGATATAGAATATATATATATGTATATATATATATATAGTGTTACTTACTGTAACACTTTACTAAGAAATGTATTTTATATAATGTTTTTTTGTTGGTTTTTTTTTTTTTGTTTGTTTGTTTTTGGGCCACACCCAGCGGTGCTCAGGGGTTACTCCTGGCTGTCTGGCTGTCTGCTCAGAAATAGCTCCTGGCAGGCACGGGGGACCATGTGGGACACCGGGATTCAAACCAACCACCTTTGGTCCTGGTTCGGCTGCTTGCAAGGCAAACGCCGCTGTGCTATCTCTCCGGGCCCTGAAATGTATTTTATATAATGTTGATATTCTTTCTTTCCTTTTTTTTTTTTTGCTTTTTTATTTTGTTGATGTTGTTTTGGGCCACACCCATTGACACTTAGGGTTACTCCTGGCTATGTGTTCAGAAATCACTCCATGGAGGGACCATATGGTACGCTGGGGGATCGAACCTTGGTCCATCCTAGGCTAGTGCTTGCAACTAGCGCCACCACTCCAGCCCCTAATGTTGATATTCCATAAAGAAATTATATCAAAACCAGACTTTTAAAAATTTTATTAAAACCACAAACTTATGTTTGGAATATTGACTTATATTTCAAAGGGCATTTATTCATTAAGCATCTATCTGCATAGGAACTTATTGTGTTTATCTTTATAAGAGTAAAGAATAATATTATATTATATTATAATATATGTTACAATATATTATACTAGATTATAAATAATAGTAAAGAATACTATTATGCAAGCACATTCCATCTGCTAATGTAGTACCATTAATGATATCATTATTTCAAACAAAATTTGTTTAAAATAATTAGTTTTTTTGTTTGTTTTTCGGGCCACACCCATTTGATGCTCAGGGGTTACTCCTGGCTAAGTGCTCAGAAATTGCCCCTGGCTTGGGGAGATCATATGGGATCTGGGGGATTGAACTGTGGTCGTTCCTTGGCTAGCGATTGCAAGGCAGACACCTTACCTCTAGCGCCACCTCGCCGGCTCCTACATATTCTGATTATTTTACTCAAGGAATTTCCATAGTGTTTTTATAATCTGTAAAATTCACAAGGCATTGCTAATTTTCTTCTTAAAGTATATTTCTTCATTTTTATTTTTGTTTTGTGACCATGCTCTTTGCACAAGCAGTTCTCTCTCTCTCTCTCTCTCTCTCTCTCTTTTTCTCTCTTTCTCTCTCTCACTCTCTCTTTCTCACTCTCTCTCTTTCTCTCTCTCACTCTGTCTTTCTCCTTTCTCTCTCGTTTCTCTCTTCAGGGGCTGTTTCCTGTTGTATGGAGGGGAGCATGTGGTTTCTTTCATACAACGCCTTTGTTTCAGCTCTTTGAACATTTCCCTGTTTCCTATTTGCTTCATAGTGGTTATGTTAGTTATTGAATTTTTGTTTTTGTTTTTGGGCCACACCTGGTGACTCTCAGGGGTTACTCCTGGCTATGCACTCAGATATCGCTCCTAGCTTAGGGGACCATATGGGACGCCTGGGTGAGGGGATGGGGGTGTCGAGCCAGGTCTGTCCTGGGTCAACCAGGTGCAAGGCAAATGCCCTACTGCTGTGCTATCGCTGCAGTCCCTGTTATTGACTTTTTTTTTAATAAACAGATTGGTCTTTTTTTTTATAAGAAAAACAAGTTCCTTAACCTGCAATATCTTAAATATGCTAATTATATGTCATCTATATGAAATGAAGAAATATAGTGCATAGGTTATATCTTTGGGAAAAATGTGGACTGCACAAATGGGATATAATTTGTCTCTAATTTGATAAACATATTAAAACTTATAATTCTAATAAACATATTAAAATTCTAATTCAATTAGAATTAGGATGTTGTTAAGATAGTTGTATAAAAGCAGAAAATTTTTTCTTGAGTATATTTTGTGAATTCATATTCTTAAATATCCAATTATATCTTTAGGTTGTCAGAATAAATTGCTAATATTCTGCAAAATACATAAGTGGTAGAAACTGGTTATTATATTAATATTTTAATATTTGATTCTATGTAGTAATTCTAAGCAAATGTATACATGCACATTATATATACTGTATTTTCTGGCGTATAAGACAACTGGGTGTATAAGACGACCCCCTAATTTTGCAGTTAAAACATAGGTTTATGCCTATATTTGCTGTATAAGACAGAACGTTCCTGTGCTATAACTGTATGTACCACAGTGAGCCAATCACAACAAGCAAAGGTTCAAAGGTTATACTATAATAGACTTCCTCTCTGACTCTGGCCAATCTGAGCAGACTTTTTACAGTGTAGATTCAGGTCCAAAACATTGTCTAATTTGCATGCATAAAAAGCCTGCTTGGATTGGCTGAGTTAGAGAGGCGGTCTGAGCAGCCTTGCAATGATTGGTCCCTTATCATAGGCACCTTTTCTGGCAATTCCCTGGTGACGTCAGTTAATCTCCCCCACTACATGAACCAAACAACATCCCATCCTCGGACCCTAGCACTGAACCACCAACATGGTTAGCTGGGTTTTGCCAGAAGTTGCCCCCAGATCTCCTGAGTATTGTTTGAGAGCCCCCAAGAAAGAGATTTGGAAACTGTGGCCTGATTTTTTGTTTTGTTTTGTTTAGTGGCATATTGAAACATTTTTCAGGATATACTCAGCATATAAGACGACCCCCAATTTTTGGTTGACTTTTTTTTTGTTTCAAAAGTCGTCTTATATGCTGGAAACTAGGTACATAAATGTGTATATGTAAGCAAAAGTAATACAATTTATTTATATTATCAACACCTAAGTATTTAATTTTGCTTAAATTGTCAAAAATTTAAATGAGAAACAAATGACTATATATTTTCTCTATGATAGTTACAATAATTGTCCAATAATATTAGACTATAACAATTGTAATTCTTTTGAAGCGGTAAACCCTTAGAGGTAAATATGTCAACTATAAACTGGAGCATTAAATTCTGTAAAATGATATCCTAAGAGTAAATAATAATAATTATTTGTGGGGCCAGAGAGATAGCATGGAGGTAAGGCATTTGCTTTTCATGCAGAAGGTCAGTGGTTCGAATCCCGGCATCCCATATGGTCTCCTGAGCCTGCCAGGAGCGATTTCTGAGCAGAGAGCTAAGAGTAATCCCTGAGCTGCCAGGTGTGACCCCCCAAAAAATTGTTTGTTATAATTTTCAAACAAAGCTTTCTGCTTACTAGTCACTTAATATATGCATAACTCATTCCAAAATATTCTTTCATTAATATCATCAAAACATGTTGTCTTTGATTTCATAGAACTAAAGGTATATTACTCTAACTGAAATATATTGTTTCAGTGATACACAATATTATTAGTTCTTTTTATGTGTACCTATTAAAAACTAATTAAACTATCAAAGAGATTAAAACTATGACTATAACCTCATAAATACTAAGCTATCATTGACAAGTTTACCAGTTTCCAAGTGATTTAATGAATAGCAATAAATAAATTTTGGTAATTATTATCATGTCTTAGTAGTACACATTTTAAACAGAAAAAATAAAATTATTTATATCATTTTAAAATGTTCAGATGTGGAATACACTATCATCTTTACTTCATGTTAAGAAAAAATATAAATGTCAAATGGCTAGCTAGGAAGTATAAATATATGATAAAGTAATTATATAAAAAGAGTAATTGTAAAATCCATATATGGGAATTTGGGTGTTTCTATATGCCTTATATTTTGTGTATACTTTTTTGGGGTATATTCTTTACTATAAATTTACTCTCATAATAACTTTAAAATTTATAATTTAAAGTTTGTTAAATATTTTAAAGAAGTTAATGTAGTAAGATATGAAGGGGTGATATCAATAGCATAAGTATTCTTTCTAAATGAAATAAAAACATTTGCCTTATTTTAGATGAGATTATTTTATATTAATCTTAAATTTATCTAAATTTCTTTCAAATGCATGTATATTTTAAGAAAGATCTCTTTTTTAGATATTGCGTTTAAACCTAATTATTTTTTATGATTCTCTATTATGTAGGGCTATCCTAAAATTATCACCTTGTTTTCTATTCTCATCAATGGACTTATTCAGTTTTATGGTTCTCTGTGGTACATTTTTACAAAGTGCACTTTATACTGCCCCTCTAGTTCTTTATAAATAGGGAAACAACTAAACTACTGTATTTCAAGTCATTGCATTTGGCTATTACTTCACTTGGCATTAAAAAGAAAGCACAAATGTACAAGTGTATTTCATACCTGCTTATTTCCAAAGTGTTAATAATAAAATGTCTGGTTATTCTTGATAAATAGAAAGTGGTAGACCTCCCACATGGAGTTTCAATAAGATTTGATGAAGTGAACTTCCTTGTTCATTGTCCTTTCTTCTCTTGTTCCTTTCATGTTATGTTATATTTTTATAAATAAAGTATTTAAGGGTGTTTTAAAATTGAATATTGTCCACCTTTATGAGTCATCAATATCTGAGTTATAATTAATGTATCCTAAGAAAATGGGACGTATAAGTTTTTGGAATTTAGACATTCTTTCAAGTCTATAGAATTAGGATGTTCCTAGAAGTTATCAGACCAGTCAGTCAAGAACAAGAAGTAAAGTGTTGTATGTTGAAAAGAGGTGCAAGGTAAGCCTTTTTCTGAGCTCAGATAAAAGAAGAAGGATTTTAATTTATTTATTTTTATACTAATTGATGCTAATGCTTATAGATATAATACATTCAAAAGGATTTTAGTTTGTAAATGATGATTGACTCTGCTATATATTTCTAGAGGTGTTTCTTTTTTTTATCAAAATAATTGCAGTATAAAGTCATAAAGATGTTCCACGTTTTATCAGTCACATATCTTGAGTGGCATTAGTTAATGTGCATAGTTATTCAACTCATTAATTTAGTAGTAATTCATTTAGAAGTAATGGTGTTTCAGTGATTAGAGATAGGTGAAATTGCTCTAGTTTCTGTGATTACTTGAGGGTTTTCTGGTGAATGACTATGCACATTCTGGAACTAACTTTGAAAATAATCTTAATTTCTTAAGAACATCACATTGATTTGTTGGCTTGCATTTTTGTTTCTATTAATATGTGATTTAAAAAGATTTCCAGAAATTATTTATAAATTTGGAAATAGTAAAACGTTATCCATTTAAATTAAAATTTACAAAGGAAAAATAAATGAAAAAAAGAAGAAAGACTTTGTGGAGCCAAACAGTTGGGGAATATTGGAATTGAAGGGGCTTTATGAGTAGCAGCACATTATTTTCTATATTCAATGTTGTATATAGCTACTGCAAAAAACTCATTTAATAATATAACTTGCTTTATAGTCTCAGTAATATCAGATGACTTTAATTTGGTGAGTATATGTGTACTTCTTTGCTTCAGTTTACAGCCTTACTTAAATATTATATTACTATTATAGAAAATTAAAAAGATATTAATATTTAAATATATAACTGGGTTAAATAATTTATTATCTTGCAACATTGTTTAATATATCATTATTATTTCACATTTACAATGAATAAAAACATACAAGTAATAAATAATACCATCCCAAAAAGAAAGCAATATTATGAAAATCAGCTTTGGATTTTCTCAGTGAAACCTTATTGTCATCCTACAAAAAGACATTGTTTTATAGGGATTTGAAGCTACATTATGAAATTATACATAAGTTCAGAAAATAGCAACATAGAAAATCTTCAGTGATTCTAAACTTTTGCCAATAAATAGACCAATTAGCAAAAATTTGGCTAAAATAAAAAATAAATCATAAATAATATAAATAATAAATAAATAACAAACTTGAAGTATCAAATGATAAATTTGAACTTAATTTCTCCCTTCCCTATTTTTATTTTATTCCATAATAAAAAAAAACATATTTTGGACTCTGTTTATACATGCACATTAAGCACTTTAAACTTCTCGTGTTTAACTGGCAGTGTAATACCTGCTTTACATGGATTTTGCTTTGCATCTCATCACTTGCCAAAAACTTCTTTTCACAGCTATGATGCCCTAGAAAGGAGTGTTGCACACTCCTGTGTTGATATTGTGAAATACCTTGACTAATAGTTCATATAAGGTCACACAAATGTGAGTTTACCATGAGACTTGAAAATATCTCAAAAAGAATGACCTGACAGTTTGATGTAGCACTTCAGAGTATCTTTTTTGTATTGCTTTAACCCCTTCTCAATTAAATTTTTGTATACAGGGGCCAGAGAGATAGCATGGAGGTAGGGCATTTGCCTTGCAGGCAGAAAGACGGTGGTTCGAATCCTGGCATCCCATATGGTCCCCCGTGCCTGCCAGGGGCGATTTCTGAGCATAGATCCAAGAGTAACCCCTGAGCGCTGCAGGGTGTGACCCAAAAACCAAAAATATAAAAATCAATTAAAACAATTTCTTTTTGTGTGCAATTGTTAGCCATAAACTCAACACATTAAAATTCAGAAGTCAGAATGGCTGAGCCATAGTAGAAGGGAATAAAAATTTCTGTAAAGAAACTAAAAACCACAATGCTTTATTATATAGTTTCAGTGTTTTCATGATATATTATATCTTTATGTCGATATCCTATGAACCTTATAAACATAATTTCTTTAAAAAAAACCCGTCACATATATGTGTATATATTCAAATAATGACTTCCACAGAATAAACAAAATATGATTTATCTTAAAAATAAATGACCTGTTTTCTGATTAATAAAATTTTAAAGTATTTTCTTTGTTTTGTGTTGTTTTGGGGGGCCACACCCGGTGACGCTCAGGGCTATGGCTCAGAAATTGCTCCTGGCTTGGGGGACCATATGGGATGCCGGAGGATTGAACCGCCATCCGCCCTAGGCTAGCGCTGGTAAGGCAGAACACATTAAAACTCCGTGCCACCACTCTGCCCCCCAAATTTCAGAGTATTACATCATAACTGAAGTCCTAGAAAATAAAATAAAACTTTAAATTGAATTAATTTCTACTGTATTTTTATACTGTTGTTGTTTTTGGTTTTTGGTTTTTGGGTCGTGACGCTCAGGGGTCACTCCTGGATATGCACTCAGAAATCACTTCTGGCTTGGGGAACCATATGGGAGCATCGAATAACAGTTTATCCTAGGTCAGCCACATGCAAGGCAAAAGCCCTACCGCTGCACTGCTGCACCTTCCCTCCAGCCCCGTATTTTTACATTTTAATTGAATGTTTAAAAACTAGATTTATGTGAAAAATTAAACAAAATATAATAGCATGACTATCATCTTCAGTATCAGGCAAGGTTAATAGTAATTTATTAATGGTTCCTGTCACTAACATAATTTTGAATTCAAATTTTAGCTACTCGTTTTCCCTATTTGTTCTGACTTTATTCAAATTTTTCATACCTACTTTATTAAATAATTTTTACTTATATGCCTACATTTATTTTAATATATGCTTCATTTTATAGCTTTAATAGGTAACAATATCTTAGAATTGGATTATATTACATATGTCTGTGTAGTTGTTTTTCATAAAACAATTTAAAATAACTAAAATAAAAAATTGGCAAATTTTAAAACTAACATGTTAAGGAGCTCTCTATTTCTTGTCATTAAATCTGATATGTGAAATAAATGTCTTCTTGCTTATATTATCATGTTATATATGTAATTTTTATGAATGAGTGACTGTGAAGCTAGAGATAATTTTACCTCATAACAATGACACAAAATTATTTTTAAAGGTAAAAAAAAATCACAAATTATCTTATACAGGTTTTTTCCTGATGTTACTTTTTGTAGTAAAGGTGTGGCAATCATAGCACTTGCTGTGCTTAGAGGGGGAGAGGCTGGCTTAGGGGAGTGTCTCTAGAGAGAAATATTTAAAAAATATAGATTATATACTATATTTTAAAAAATAACCATTTAACCTAAAAGAGAAAAGGTTATTATATTCACATCATATTGGTTGTCTGGAATTTTTTTAGAGAGAAAGCAAAGGGAGCCATAAAATTAAAGAAAACATTGGCAGGATTTTCAGATACTTAGAAATACATCCCTCTTTTACCTCATATGAAAAATTTATTTCTGGATCATTAAATCCAAATATCAAAAGCTTTTATTCTTTCTTAAACTTGTCTACATCCTGCTCTCTGAGATTCATGATAAAATATAAATTGAAAAAGAATGCACTATTACCAAGGAGAATGATTTAATAAAAATAGGACCACCATGAGATAGATTCCTTATTTCCCTGATGTAGTCTGTGTTTTATAAATAAATCATGTCATCTTTCATAAATGTTATTGTGTAGTTTTTAAGTAAGGTTGTAATTTTCTGTTTAGAGAAATTTAACTTTTAAAACAATAAAGTTCAAGGAATTAACTCTATTTGGTTCTGAAGTAGTAGATACAACTAAGGAAGATTAATATTTTACTAGGTTTTGGGAGTTAAATTTAATGACTTGGGGGGCCACATCCAACTGCACTCAGCATTTACTCCTGGTTCTAACACTTAGGTCTTGGCAACTCAAGGGACCATATGGTGTGCTGAGAATTGAACCCGGGTTAGCCATATGCAAGACAAATTTCTTTCCCACTGTACTATTATTCTTGTCTCGGAAATTACTTTTTAAGATTTAACAAACATTTTTATAATGTAAAATAATTAGAATACTCAAAAATTTTCTTTTTAGTGATGTTGATGTATCAATGCTAAAAATCCTATATTTCCTCATCATCTGTAGAAACACATTGCTTTTCTTTTTCTTTTTAAGGGCAAAGGGCTGTTAATAATGCATTAATAAATTAAAGCTCTGTTTAAATACATTTTTAAACTCTATTCTCTTTCTTTGAGTGTAAAGTACATTGCACTTATAAATTAATACTGATATGTCCAGATTTATTCAAGAGGGTCACTCAGTGATAAATTTATAAACTGGGTCTTTGTTTATTCTGTGTGAGGACATGTTCATTATTAGTATAGAATACATAGACTGCTTTTTTATTGATTCATGAGAATTAGCCCAAAACTTGAGACAACTGCAATTTTTCTCAAAAGAAAACAATATAGGGTACTAAAATATTAATTTAAGCAAATTATTTCTGCTCAACAAAATAGGAACATTCTCTTAGTGAAAGAATACATGGGAAAATATTGTAATCACATAGAAGATATTTTTAAGTAAATGCAAAGACCATGTCCTAGAAGTTGTGCCAGTCATTCATAAAAAAGCTTATATTCCAGGGAAACATGTACCATGTTCTCTGAGTGGATAAATATCAGGAGAACACTTCTTTTTAAAATAGCATAGAAACCTTGATAGCATAATGATTAATTTTCCTCTCTACACTAACAAGAGCTTTGAGAAGTATACATACTATGTAATTAGTTAACACACAGCTTTTGAATGATTTATTAGCTCTTCATAAGACTGAAATTTATGAAAAGGTTAGAACATGGGGCCGGGCGGTGGCGCTGGAGGTAAGGTAAGCCTTGCCTGCGTAGCCTAGGAGACGGACCGCGGTTCGATCCCCCGGCGTCCCATATGGTCCCCCAAGCCAGGAGCGACTTCTGAGCGCATAGCCAGGAGTAACCCCTGAGCGTCACCGGGTGTGGCCCAAAAACCAAAAAAAAAAAAAAAAAAAAAAAAAAAAGAAAAGGTTAGAACATTTTTTAAAAATGCAACTATAATGATATAGATATATCTATATGATATCTATATCTTTATCACCTATATAATAAATATATAATATATATACCTATAATATAAAATGAACCTATAATGCATCAAAAATTAATGTCATGGAAAAAGAAAAGTGGGAGTATGTGTCCTGATTGGATTCTAAGTTGAATAGTTACAAAGAACATTGTTCTTTTGCTATGAACAGTGTTTTAATAACTAAAACATTTAATAAGAACTTGATAAAAAATAAGAATGAAAATGTATTAATAGGAATGTCTTATAAATTAGAAATTTTATATAATGTAATCAATTGTGTTTGCATAGAAAAAATAGATCCTCTCACTTCCTTTTGAACCATTGTTTTATATATTTATGCCTATTCATTCCCTAGTAAGATATTGTTTTTCTTTTCTTTTTTAGCTTTCTGTGGGATCTCAAAATAAATATAGTCAATCATTTACATATTTTCTTGAATAGTTCTCTTAAAAGATATATCCCTAAACCAAAAATAAATGTTTTCTGGGAATATTAAATGCTAAAATCTTATAAACTTAACTAGGAATAGTAACAGGATAAATCTTTCAGACAACTTAATAAGCATAGTTCAATGTAAGCATTATTATTTTTTGTACAAATTACAATTTATTATTAAAACAGTAAAGAAATACTGAACTGGCAGTAAAAAGTACCTTTATATATTCATTAAGATAGTATTAATTGGGTTTGTTTTGTTTGGAGATCATAGGCAGTCTATAGTCTTCCTCTGTACTCTGAGTTTATTCCTGGCTGTACTTGGAAGTCCATGTGTGCCAGGGTTTGAACCCATGTCTCTGACATGCAAAGTGTGTACTCATCTTGGTGAGATGTATTTTCTGACCTCAAGAGAGCAGACGTGACAATAGAATATAAATAATATGTGTAGTAGAGAATGTCTTTGTGTTGTAGCATAGAATCTCTTAGATTGCTAAATGATGTAAAATTTCTCTTTTTTTGATAATAAGTTGGTACAAAGAATCATAATCAGGAGGTATTAAGACATTTTGAATCAATTTCTTGCAGTTTTTTTCTTTTTTTAGAGAATTCTAAATACATTTTGAAGTGGCTATTATTTTAGGTTAGGTAACAAAAAAACAGAAACATCTTAAACTAAATGAGTATTTCAAACTCTTTCATTCCCACCCTTGTTATACTATGTATTTAATTTTAGGTCATTCCTTCAGTAAAACTTCTTAAAATTGAGATAAAATAGATCAGGCTTTTAACTGAGAACTCAGTGGTAGAAAAAGACTATTCAAACTTACCTATGCCTCTATGCCTTACAAGTAGTTGGCTATATATTTTATAGGAGAAAAAAGATATATTAATGAGTCAGAAAACAAGAAAACAGAACTTGGCTATAAGACATTGAACCAAATTGTGTGGCCATGTTTTAAGTGACTATGATTAAAAATGTCTTTTTTTTCTTTAAGTAATCATGTACACATTAGAGTAGTAAGTCACTTTTAAATGCACCTTTCCCAATCTATTCATTAAAAAATAAATTAACTTTAATTCACTATGAAAAATTATTTGTCAGCAGTTATTTATTGCAGAGCTTAATTCAAATGGATTAATTTAAATTCTAATATTGCTTGTTTACTCTGTGCCATTAAGTTTTCCATTTTTAGTAAGAGAAAATGAAAATATTTTTAATACATAGCACTACTTTTCAGAATATATTAAAGTTATGCATAAAGTTAGATATTAAGTTAATTGATTTTAAATGAACAAATGCCTCTTATAAAAATCTAAGAATGGTAATCTGAAAGACATTAATCTATTTTCATAGATGCTATAAATTTACCTTATCCCATTATATAATAAATGACATTACATAACACCATTTGATTTAATTAGTTCTCATGTTCAGAGATGTCTTGTAAAACACAAGTTCAAATATTTATTTATTACTCATCTCAAGACTGAATATGAATTAGGCTTATTCTATTTTAACTCTAGTTTGTATTTAAAAAATACATGTATTCTGCAAGAACTTGTCTGTGTTACTCTTCTGTTCCTATGTCAACTTGGTTACTGTGGTTTGTAATCATTTAATGAGAATGCATTTGGACTATTATATGGCTCCACCTGGTATATCAAGAGAAGAACAGAGACAGTTGATATAGGAGAACAGAAACAGTTTCTTTTCACTTTAAAGAGAAAAGCAATCTTTGAGTTAAACAAAGGACAAACTTTGTTCCTATTTCAAGATTGGTAAGTGCAAATGTGAACTTAATCATAGATTTGAAAGAAATTAGTCTAATAGAGTAAAATTGTTATAAATTTTTAATAGCTGCATAATGTAGCATCATATTTGTGGTTATATTTAAGCTTCTCCATTTGTCCTTTTTTGTTTTGCTTTATTTTGAGTTTTGCAGCCACATTTATTGGTGTACTATCACCCTGCTCTGGCTTGGAAGTGGAAGGTTGGAAACTTGATTTGAGCAGCACTTGAATAGAAAAACTATACAATTGTGAGGACTGAACATGTGTCTCTTGCTTGTAATGAAAGCTCAGTTTTTGAAACTGGGAGTGGGGTGTAAATCAGTGCTGAGATTTGAACCCAGGGCCTCACACTTACAAGCCACTTCTTCTATAGCTTAGTCTCATTTCTGGCTTCCATCTTTTCATCTCTTCCATAATATACATTTTCCCTATATATATATATGTATATAATACATATATATGGTTTTGGGGCCACACTCAGTGACACTCAGGGGCTACTACTGCCTGTGCACTCAGAAATCGCTCCTGGCTTGGGGGACCATATGGAATGCTGGGAGATACAACCACAGTCTGTCTTAGGTCAACCTCATGCAAGGCAAACACCCTACTGCTTGCACCACTGCTTTGGCCCCTCATTTTCCCCATATTTTCTGGGTGCTAGTTTCACCTCTACTCTCTGATCTTTATATAAAAGAGTTTATGAGGCAGGATATGGTTTAATTTTTGGCTTTCCAGGGTCCCCTTAGCACCACCTGCATTGATTTTTAAGCAGATTAAGGAATGAGTCATGAGCAACACTAGGTGTGGCCTTAAAACAAAAAAATAAAGTAAAATTGCATCCCCAATTGGCAATATGTTCTACCTTTATTTTTGTCATGATTTTTGTTATGATTTTTATTAATGAATAATCTTTATTTTGACCAAAGTGGGTTACTAATTCTTCACAGTAATATTTTAGGTACATAGTGATATTGAATCAGGGGCATTCCCACCACCAGTGTTGTCCTCCCTCCAACCCAATTCCCAGCATGCATTCCATATTGCCCCTCCTTTGCACCCCGGGCTGCTAGTGGTCCCTTCTGAGACTAGCTTGTTGTAGATTGGGTATCGATTCTGTTGTAACTGGCTTTGGATTTGATGTTAAGTCTGATCATTTTTTATTTCTACTCAATGTTCATACTACTGTTTGGTCTTGGTGTCCTGCTTTGTTTTGAATTGCATTTGACTATTCTCTTCCATTTATTCATATTTAAGAAAGCCACATTCTCCTTCTCTTCTTTTAATTTCTTCTCATTTATTTCTCCATCTTCTCATTCTTGTTTACTTTCCCATGTGCCCTCCTTCTCCTTCTTACTGATCTTCCCCCTCTTCTTTTCTTTATCTCCTTTTTAAATTTATCCTACACCCTATTATACATCCTTATTAAAACATATTATGAAATTTTTATTCTATCTGTTTTGGAACTCTTATATGTTATACACTTTAATTTTCTTTTTTTTTTTTTTTTTTTGGTTTTTTGGGTCACACCCGGCGGTGCTCAGGGGTTACTCCTGGTTGTTTGCTCAGAAATAGCTCCTGGCAGGCACGGGGGACCATATGGGACACCGGGATTCGAACCAACCACCTTTGGTCCTGGATCAACTGCTTGCAAGGCAAACGCCGCTGTGCTATCTCTCCGGGCCCAATTTTCTTTCTTTATTTTGTTTCTTGTCCCATAACTTCTGTACTCAAGGTTTACCTCTGGTTCTGTATTCAGTGATCAATCCTTAACACATGATGCTGTGCTGAGAATATAACTAAATTTTGTTGCATACAAGGTTAGTACATTACCCACTGTATTATCTTTCTGGCCCCACAAGTTGTTTTTACTGAAAAAAACTGAAAATTTCAAATTACTGAAAAATTTTTTTTCATTTTTGGACCACACCTGGCAATACTCAGAGTTTACTCCTGGCTCTGTGCTAAGAAATTACTCCTGGCAAGTTTATGGGATGTCATGCCAGAGATCAAAACCAACTAAGTTGCTTGCAAGACCAATGCCCTATTAACTGTGCCATTGCTCTGACCCCAAATAACTGTGAACTATTCTGATGAAAATATTTAACTGTCTAACATATGTCATGGTATATGAAAGCATAATATAAAAATAATGGCTTGTTCTAGTATTTATATAAAAATGTGAATGACTTTCTAAACTGGGAAAAGTTAGGCTTCAATATGATTATATTTGTTTGCCACATTGGAAGTCAAGATTTAGGAGAGGATATTAGAATTCCAATAATTACAGCTTCTTTTATTTGAAGAAAAGTTCAGGCAATGAAACCTGGAGACACCACTCTGCACTCATTAAAGCAGCTATAACAAAGGATTAGACAATTGGTAGCTTACAAACAAGTTAAATTATTTCTCTCAGTCTGGAAGGGTAAAGACCAATGATCAAAGTCAATAATGTCACATTTTTATGAGAACTTTTATATTTATAATCAGAGCTGCTCTGAGTCCTCACCAAAGGGAAGGCGATTAGCATCTCTCTTGAGTCATGTTTTATTTCACCCATCCTATTCATGAAGTTTTCCTCCTCAGAACTATGTACCTCCCCAAATGTTCACCTACTAATATCATCACCTTAAGGATTTAGGGTTTAATATTTCAGTATCTAAGTTGTGGGAAGAATACTATTTTTAATGCTAGGGGACAAAGCAGGAACCCTACTATTTCAGAATATGACCTCTAATTTACACCTAGAATTCATAGATAGGTTTTGTCTCTTCAGACTAATCATCAAATAATTGTTTATACATGATGTTTTTATTAAATCACACACCATTCTTATTTTTACAAGATATGTTGCTAATTTATGATTACTATTAAGAAAAATGTAAAGGGCCCAGAGAGATAGCACAGCGGTGTTTGCTTTGCAAGCAGCCGATCCAGGACAAAAGGTGGTTGGTTCGAATCCCGGTGTCCCATATGGTCCCCTGTGCCTGCCAGGAGCTATTTCTGAGCAGACAACCAGGAGTAACCCCTGAGCACTGCCGGGTGTGGCCCAAAAACCAAAAAAAAAAAAAAAAAAAAGTAAAGCTCTGATATAGTAGAGGTAAAATTGTTTCTGATTATTTTATGTACATTATTATATTACAATAAAGTTTTTTTTTTCTTGGGCCACACCCGGTGATGCTTAGGAGTTACTCCTGGATATATGCTCAGAAATCGCTCTTGGCTTGGGGACCATATAGGACACTGGGGGGGAAGAACCTTGGTTTGTCCCAGGTCAGCAGCATGCAAGCCAAATGCCCTACCACTGTGTCATCACTGTTGCACTGGTATTCTGTTTATGACTGAAACACAACTATAAACATGCTTGTAATAATGGTGCTTAATTAAAGATTTATTTAAAAAATAAAAATAAAAGTTGAGTGGTAGGAAAAAAAACACATTTTATTACAATTATATTCTAGTGGATGCAAAATCTACCAAATCTTATTATTTTTTAGATTTTAGTCATGCCTCTGTTAATAAAATAAACACCCTCTAAAACTCAAAGTCAAATAAGATAATAGTGTGCTTCTCCATTTTATGCAGAATATGACAAAATACAGAGTGGCTAAGTGATTTTGCTTCACTCTTAGATTCTGTCATATTGGATTTACCTACTAAAATTTTTGCTGTCAGCTGCAATTTGCCACACTGTGTTATAGGCACATGTCCATGTGTTAGCCTGCTGAAATGGGGAATAAAGGTAAGCAGTTTCTTTTAAAGAAGTGTTAAAAGCATTATATAATTTACCTCATATTAGTAAAAATTTATTGACCTTGTCCTCCAACTTTGAGAAAGAATAGGAAATACATCCTCTGCCATGTGTCTTGCTCAGTTTCAAGGGTGATTTTTTTCTATTTCTTCACATGAATGAGGGGTTTTGATACTAAAGGGAGGTTAGTGGTTTCTTCGAACTACTCATTCTAAGAGAAAAAAGTTTTTATTTTAATGATAGACACTAACTTTTATTAATTATTAGTTAAATATATTTAAATAAAATCATAGCTAAATTATAGTAAGTTTGTATATATATATTGGTTATGCATGTAAGTCATAACTGTAATTAGTGTGCCTTATTTGAAATAAATATTTCTAGGCAGAATTATGAATTCATTTGATGATGTTTTGGTTTGTTTTTAGTTTAGGGACACATGTTTAGGCAGGATCACTGTCTCTGTGCCCAGGCACTTCTGGGGAATCAGTGGGGATTATCTGGGGTGCTGGGAATTGAATCACAGTCAACCATGAGCATGGATAGAAATATCTATCCGGGGCCGGGAAGGTGGCGCTAGAGATAAGGTGTCTGCCTTGTAAGCTCTACCAAGGAACGGACCACGGTTCGATCCCCTGGCGTCCCATATGGTCCCCCCAAGCCAGGGGCGATTTCTGAGCACATAGCCAGGAGTAACCCCTGAGCGTCAAACGGGTGTGGCCCAAAAACCAAAAAAAAAAAAAAAAAAAAAAGAAAAGAAATATCTATTCAACCCATTTTATTTTAAAAAATTGTCTAACAACATTTTAAAATATAATCATCTTTTGAATCAGTAAACTTCCTATCGTAAGGGTCAGATCCATAATACAAGTGTTAATACTCGCCTTGCATGGAACCACATTGATTGAAACTTTAGATCAATCTCCAGCACTGCTTATATTCTCCTAGATCCATCAGAGTGATCCCTAAACACAGAACCAGGAATAAGCACTGAGTAGCACCAAGTGGCCCAAAGACCAAAACATCAACAACAACAGCAACAACAACAAAACAAAAACAAACATATCCAAAAACTGCTTATAGAAGTAGCAGCAGAACTGAAATATGAGAAAGGGGGAGTATGGGCTACATATCACTTCACTTCTTTATACTAAATGTTTTATTTTGTCATATGCTCTATCAAAATTTTACATGTGGTTATGAGTTTATTAAAATAACATTGGTTTCTTAGAAATCCTATTAGTCCTAAAACTTATTTGGTATATAATAAATAAGAAAAATATTTTCATTGAATCTCTTATTTCTTGCTTTATCTGGTAAATATTTATTAGGCTTCTCATAAGAAATTAGTCATTTTATAAACTAATCGATGTAGATTTAAAATAATATGCTCTTTATATTTTTAAGCTTTTTCTAATATTATTGGATAGTTATAGGTTTATAGAAAGAAAGCTACAAAAATTTTAACACAATGTCAAGTGAATTTGGTGATGGAAAATGTGCTTTCTTGATTATAAAAGAGAGTGAGTGTTTTAACCTGGAATATTTCCAGAAATGCTTTTTGGATTATATTGGATCTGGGAGGGTAGGACATCATGAACAGGGAGGAAAAAGTGAACATGACTTAGATGACATTTGTTCATTGAACATCTAAAGTGGAACAGGGTATGCAAACCAAAGAACAGAGAGAATGAGAAGTAATTGCTGTAGGGAAGGAACTGGCATGCCAAACCATGGATTTTATACTTTAAATTAGAGGTGGCATTACAAAAGCAAACACTTTAAGAAAATTAATCTAGAAGCATCAGGCACTCCCAGAATTGGAACCTAGTAGAAGAGTCCATAATAATTCAGGCATGCAGTCAAAACGCTGGACCTCTGTTAGTATTATTGAAAGTAAGGTAGACAAAAAATTATTTGTATGCCTTTATAATGCATTACTAATGTATTTTTGATAATGATGACAACTTTGTTTTATAATTAAAAACCATGTATTTCCTCCTCTATATATCTTTTGCATATATTACTAACTTATTTAGTAAAGAGAAAATTGGTTAAATATTAAAGGTTTTCTGATATTTTACATAATACTTACAAGATACAGGAGCATCAATCCTCAAGAAAGAAAACTGAATTGAGTTGTAAAGTTAATATCAAATAACATGTCTATGCATTTGTTAATCATTTAAAAATACTTATTTGTACTCTATTAGATTGTATAATAGCTCCTTTAGGTTGGTGACATAGTAAATTTACAGGAAAGAACTACATGATCTGTACAGTTAATTAAATTCCTGAAGATGTACCTCAGGATTTTAAGGCAAAATCAGTTTTTATAATCTAAACTCAGTGTTCTTCCCTCTAGAGTATGACTCATCTTGCTCATTTTCTCATACAACTCTTGTAAAAAAGAATATGTAGGGGGGCCGGGCGGTGGCGCTAAAGGTAAGGTGCCTGCCTTGCCTGCGCTAGCCTTGGACGGACCGCGGTTCGATCCCCCGGTGTCCCATATGGTCCCCCAAGCCAGGAGCAACTTCTGAGCACATAGCCAGGAGTAACCCCTGAGTGTTACCGGGTGTGGCCCAAAAACCAAAAAAAAAAAAAAAAAAAAAAAAAAAAAAAGAATATGTAGGGGAGCAAGTTAATATTTTAAAAATCAGGTTTTAATAGTTTTTTTATAAGAATAAAATTTTTAAATATTTAAAATATACTTTCTATTTGATATAAATTATTTTAAGAGGAATCAGGCCTAATTTAATTTCAAATGACAATGGTTTTACTAATTTTTTTAGAATTTGAAGTATAAAATATTATATACATTCATAATTTAACTTATCTAAATTTAAATAATATATGTTAATTTAAAATGTTTTCTAAAACATTAAATTTTGGAATTTATACTTTACAGTTGATATGTTTATTTAACTTATTTATTTGCAAAATACGTTTATTTTAAAGTCAAATAAAATGCTTGGAATTTCAAAATCATATTATTCTTGAGAATTTTTACTTTTCATCATCCCTAAAAGTATCTACTTTTGAGTAAATTTGTAAAATAGTATACAAGGTAACTTTTAAAGCAAGAACAATATTATTAGAGGAACATAATAAGAGATTTTTATGTAGTCATGTCTGAATTAGTTGAATTTTAAAGTACCAAGAATAGGACAATATATTTTCCTCATTGTGGTGTTTTTATTTGTTTGGTTGGTTTTTTTGGTTTTGGTTTTTGGTACATATCTGGCAGTGCTCAGCGGTTACTCCTAGCTTTGATGTCAGAAATCTCTCCTGGCAGGCTCACTGGACTATGTGGGACGCTGGAATCAAATCCATTTGCCTACTCACTGTGCTATTTGCTCCAGTGT
Organism: Suncus etruscus; assembly: GCF_024139225.1. NCBI lineage: Eukaryota > Metazoa > Chordata > Mammalia > Eulipotyphla > Soricidae > Suncus > Suncus etruscus. The sequence continues at coordinate 103,892,078 of NC_064848.1, forward strand.
TTGCCTACTCAAACACCCTACTTGCTGTGCTATCGCTCCGGCCCCCCTCATCGTTTTATATATAAAAAAATCCCTTGCACTTTGTTAATGTCCAAGAAGATACATGCCTTCTCTCATCCAAATACATTTCATATTCTTTTTTGCCCAAAACAGCAATAATCTTTACATCTTCACTTTTATCTCCAAGTAATTTGAATGGTTTTCAACAAAGATAATCCTTTCCTATATACCCTTTTAATTTGACTACACATTTACTTAGAAACAATCTTGTTTTTGGTATGTTCTGGGTATGTGGGCATTATAAACATAGAACGAGTGATTAATGGATAGTTTTAGTAATGAGGATTTTTTTTTCCATAGACACTATACTGTGCAATGTTCAGGGAAGGGGTCCACCATATTGAGCTTAGTCCACAGTGCTTGAGTTTTGTATCAGTGATGCTTTGATACTCTGGATCCACCAAGGCCACACCTAGCAGTACTGGGGAACTGAGACTGACCTGTGTGCATTGTAGAAGAATATGTATCTAGTTTTCTGAGGAGGGAGAGCTCTATATATATAGGGAACTTTCTTCCATTTTTCTTTTTAAAGCTAGTATATTCTTGTTAGCTTTCAGCTAGTTGACCTATCAAGAGATAACAGGGCCAAGTTGAATACTCTCATGAATATTGTGTCAACTGTATGCTTATTTTCTAAATAAAACTTAAAAATTGACCTAAAATGGAAGTATAAAATAAATAGTATAATTAACATACTTTCTTATATTTTAATTTCTCTCTTTTCTGAGACCTTAGATATATGATGTTGGTGAGACTTGCAGAATTTTCTAAATTATCATAAGATCATTAGTATGCTGTGCATAGTTAGGAGAATGGAACTATTCCAATTTCAAATAAGGATAGATAATGCATAATAATGTTTATTTTACACATACTAAATAGATAAGTGGTTTATTACATATTATTTCAAATTTGTATTAAAATAAAAATTTTCACATTTTTTAAAAAAGTAATATACATAAAGTGGTAATACTGGAATTCATACAGAAGCTTGCCATCATCCAAAGTTTAATATTCACATTTCCTGTATATTCTCTACAAACCAAGCTTTTAAATACCATTTTTAAATGAGATTATATAGAAGCTCAATTGATAAGTCTTTTTTTTTCTTTTTTTTTGGTGTTTGGGCCACTTCCGATGGCACTTAGGTGTTAGTAGCACTACACTCAGAAATTGCTCCTGGCAGGCTCTGGGGGGACCATATGGGGTGCACTGGGATCAGATCTCTGTCCTAGGTTAGCATGCGCAAGGCAGATAACCTACCACTTATACCACCGCTCCAGCCCTGAGAAAAGTCTTTAAAAATATAATTTCTTTATTTCAGCACATTGGTTACAAAAATGTTCCTGGTTGGATTTCAGACAACAAATTTACACCACCCATAACCAGTATAAATTTCCCACCACCAATTTCCCATTTCCTCACTCTCACCCCCTGCTTGTTCTTCTGAACAGGCATTCACTTTCTCTCTCACTATCATTGACATGATAGTTGTTAGTGTAGTTATTTCTCTAACTGAACTCACCACTCTTTGTGGTAGGCTTCATATCATGGGCTTGTCCTTCCTGCACTCATTTCTATTGTATCTGGGTATTATTACTATATTGTCTTTTTTTTTAATCCCACAGATGAATGAGACTATTCTATATCTATCTCTCTCCCTCTGACTTATTTCACTCAGCATACTACCTGCCTCCATGTCCATCCATGATGAATCTGCAACTTTCATGACTTCATTTTTCCTAACAGCTGCATAGAATTTCTGCATAGTTTTGAGAAATATCATTTTCTTGAGGAATCCTTTAAGGAAAAGTCTTCAGGAAAGAGACATAGAAATATCAGAAATGGCCAGAATACCACTCTTTGTGCTCTCTCTCTCTTTTTCTTTTTCTCTCTCATATTATTTGTTCAGCCAGGAGTCACTCTACTTTAGCCTGAAATGCTCAGATATTTGTGAGATTACACACTCTTTCACCTTTTCATGATATCACACACAGATAAATTATCTAGGGAGTCGTTGGCAATTCTATCTCATCCTCAGAGTGGACTATTAAAGGGTAACATGAGTAATTGATTGATTTTTCATTTGGTTTACAAATATACAGTTATCTCTTGCTCTTTTCTTGACAATATGGTAGTGTCCAGATACCTACCATAAGTAGTTACACCTTGAGGATAATTTGACAAATGTTATTGATGAAGCCAGTCTTCATTTGTTTTAAAAGGCTGGAGAGGTAACTCAAAAGGCTGGAGCAAATGCTTAGCCTGGGTTCTATTCCTTCACTGCTTTGTTCACCTGAGCATTGCTGGGTACTTGAACACATGGCCAGGAATAGCCTTGGGTACTGCTGATTGTACTTACTCTATGACCACCACCCTGACATACCTAAAAAAAAGTACTTGCATGGGCTGAAGCAGTGGTGCAAGTGGTAAGTCTTTTGCTTTGCACGTGCTAACCTAGTAAAGACCGAGGTTTGATTCCCCGGCGTCCCAATTGGTTCCCCAAGCCAGGAGTGTTATCTGAGAGCATAGCCAGGAGTAACCCCTGAGCATCACCACGTGTGGCCCCAAAACATAACAAACTAACAAAGAAAAACAAAAACGTGCTTACATTTGTAGATAAAGATTAAAATTGTAAAGTGTAGGAAATGTTCTGACTATCATTTACAAAGTCTTTCCAAACTGTGATTTTTTTTTCCTGCACAATTCAGTGTTTTTAATACTATGAAAAATCACAACAGTTATAACAAAGCTAAATTCCTTATGTCTATAAACTTTCTTGACTCTTCTAATATCCAGTTAAACCTTCAGAAGTAATTTTAGATTGGGTTCCTGTCAAAACTGTTTCTAAACATTAATCTCATTTTTAAGAACACTATATATTTTCTTAAAAAATGTTAACCCCAAATGGAATATTCTTGTATGAAGACATTTCTTTTTCACTCTGCTTTTATTGTTTTTATTTTCTAACAATTTCCATATCCAATAAAGCAATTACATGTGTTCTTTTGGGTAGGATTTCACTTGGCAGTCAATTGACTTAACAAATTGAATGCAGAGTAAATAGTTTTTATTATAATTGTAATAGGGATCTATTGTGTGCATAGAAATATATTACATTGTAAATATTAGGCACTTTAATGCCATCTTTCACAGATACATTCACAGATACATTTGCAAGCATGATAGAAAAACAAGGGAGTTTCATGTTTTGGTTTAAGTTTTACACTCAATCTCTTTGGAAAAATAGTGACTATATGAGGATACAATGTTAGCTTAATCTAGTCTAGTAGTACTTTTACTATGCATGTTAACCAACCATATCTTTATATGTCTTAAACTTCTATAGTAATGTGAGCCAGTTATTATTATATGTGTCAGTGTGTGTCCTATATACAAATATTTGAAAGAGAAATTGAGATTACAAATAAATAGTAGTATTATTTGACAGTAAGTTATGTACTTAAATTAATAATAGATTTACCATAATTCAGAGTTTATAAAAGATTTTTATACCTATATTGAAAATAAAGGGGGTTAGATATGGAAAACAGTACTGTGAGTTATATAGGATCAATGGATAGATTCATAAAAAATAAAATATTTGTCATTGGATCAAAAGATGGTTCAGTTTATACTAGTGCATATATTCTCTCAGTATTAATAGTAGGTTATGCCTTGAGCACAGAGCTCAAGAAGTAAGCCTTTAGCGCCAATTATTGTGTTTATTTTGCCATAACCATTGAATGTTTAGGGCTTATTATATTCTGCTTGCCAGTTTACACCTGGCAGAGCCCAAAAGAACCTTATGCTGGGGATGGAACCTAGGTTGGCTATGTGGCAAGAGCTCTCTACTTATGATAGCTATCTCTCGAGCCCTTTTCTTAGATTTCTTTTTTAGAAGACCCATGTTGTTTTTCATAAGAGCTGCCCCAATTCACATTAAATTAAGGATTATTTTCTTCACACTATCACTAGCACCTCTTATACTTTATATATATACTTTATATATAAGTATATACTTTATATATATACTTTATATATATACTTTATATATATACTTTATATATACTTTATATATCACAAGAATGATATATAGGGTATCTATATGTTATTATACAAATACTCCTTGCTTAACGACCAAGTTCTGTTTCAAAGACTTGGTCGTTCAGCGAATTGGTCCTTAAGTGAGGAACTGCATGTACTGTTACAGTAGTACAGTATATGCATAGTACTTGACAATACAGTATTCTGAATAAGTAAAATAATGAGAAAGAGCAAACTGAAAACTTCCACTTGTTTTAATTTGCATAGTTGTGTAATTTACACCCAGTATTGCAATGTATTACAGAACATAAAGTTAGTACAGTAGGCACATTAAAGCATCAAGAACCACAGGACTGTACTCTGGAGTTTCCAAGATGGAAAAAGGACATTTAAAATAAAATGAAATAAAATAACGCTGAAGAGATGATAGTAAGTGCAAGCAGTCCCTAAACAGGTAGGTCGTTAAACGAGGAGTATCTGTATTATCACAGACCTTTTTTTTTTTTCAGTGTCCTGGTATTGAATAATAATCTGCCTATTTAACTAATTTATTTGCATGTCTTATCTGTATGTTTATCTGTATGTGTTCTTTGTATGTTTTAAATTTTTCTGTATATCTTCTTTGTTGAAGTGTCGATTAGGTTCTGATATTTTAGGTGGTGTTTTTTCCTCTACAGATGATTTTCTGAATTCTTTATATTATACATATTAACCTTTCTCACCTTTCTCAGATTTATGGTATGTATTTTCTGCTATACAAAAGAATATTATTTTTTTTTATAGAATTTTTTTTGCAGTTCAAAAACTTTAGTGTTTTGTAATTCCATTAGCCTATTTGTTTCTTTTGTTTTCCTTGCTTTTGGTGAATTCCCCAAACTAAAACAAACACTGTAGAATATTTTACATGTGTTTTCTTCTATGTAATTTGTGTTTTCAGGTTTAAAATCCTGTGAGAATACCATTGTGAATTAATTGTTTGCATGATGTCTAGTAATGTTCCATTATCTCTATCTTTTGGTTGTTGTTCTCTAGTTACCCTGTACTATTGTTCTGCTTCTTTTTGTCTTCCCTTTTTCTGGTTTTGTTTTGTTTTTGTTTCTGGGTCACTCAGCATTGCTCAGTGGTTATTCCTGGCTCCACACTTAGAAATCGCTCCTGGCAGGCTCAGGTGATCATATGGGATGCTAGGAATCAGACTCCGGTCAGTCCTGGGTCAGCGCATGGTAGGTAAACACCTTACCACTGTGCTATCACACTGCCCTCTCCCTGTTTTGCCTTTTTTTAAAAAGACACCTTTTTCTGCTTTCTACTCTTGCCTCCAATGCACAAATTACCTATTGACATATGAGGTTATGTCCCCTTAAATCTATTCTTTTAGTTGATATGCCTCTACTTTTTCTATAATATTTTGATGTATTTTATCATAATGTATTTGACACACTTTTGATAACTAAAACTTTTTTGACCACGCCCAGTGACACTCAGGGGTTACTCCTGTATATGTATTTATTGCTTCTGGCTTGGGAAACCATATGGGGCACCAGTGATAGAATCCAGGTTCGTCCTGGATCATTCCCATGCAAGGCAAATACCCTCCCACTATAATATCGCTCCAATCCCTGATGACTAAAGCTTTGTACTGTAGCTTAAATATAGTCATTGTGATGCTTCTTAACTTTTTCTCGGAAATGTTATGGTTTAAGCTTTTTTTGCAGTTCAATCTGTGTTTAAGAAAGTTTCTTCTATGTATTTGAAGAATGACAAATATGTATATTAGAAGGATTATATTTAATAGCTGAAAAGCTATGATCATTTTAATAATGTTACTTCATCCAATCCATGGGTATGAGATTACCTTTTGTCTTCTTCCATTTTTACAGTATTCATTGTACTAGGTATGCATGTCTTTGTTTAGCCTATTCCTAGATTTTTATCTAAAAGTTAATTATAAGTGCAATCAAAATATATTTTTCTTCTGATTAATCACTTGCATATAGATATGTAACATATTTTTGTATATTGTAATGTATTGTAATGTAATTGTAATGTATTGATCTGTTGTTTCTAATTATGTTATTGGGTTTTTAGAGTTTTTAATGGATGTTCTTACGTTATCTATGTATTAATAGGTTACTTATCTTCCAATATTAATTTATTTCTCTTGCCTAATTGTTATGACTAGTATATCTAATATTACATTAAGTGATAGGGGTCAGAGTAGATATTTTGGGTTTTTGCCTTATTTTAGAGTAAAATATTTTGTTTTTCACATGGAGTATGATATTGATCATGAGCTTTTCATATTTGATGTTTTTATTATCCTAATTTTGTTGCATAATTTAAGTCATAAATGAATGTGTGGTATTATCACTTTTTGGTGTGTAGTAATATGATAATATGGTTATTTTGTTTTATAACTCATAATAAATAAATTTAAATCATTTGTTACCTTCTATTTTAGATTAAGTGTGAATGAGTTTAAGTAACTTTTCTGGTGATGAATATTGGCAGATTTGAGCAGCTTTGCATTTGAGTGCTCAATCATGTACACTTTTTCTTCTGTCTTGTACAGGAGCAGTTACTAAAGATTTTACTGGAACATGTAGAAATATAGGTAGATGAGTCTAACAATGTAAAAATGTAAAAGAACTCAAATGGAAGCCAATATACTGTATTTATAAAAGTAATAACTTGTTACAATTATTTTATCTATATTTTATAGGGCCATACCATGCAGTGCTTAGGGAACTTGTCTACTCCTGCTGAGCCCAGTCTGTTCTGGGCCTGTAATGCTAGTGGGCCAACAGTGTCACACCAAAAGTGGGCATATGGAATATGGGTCACTGAGTATACTACATATGTACTCTAATAATTGAGTAATCTATCTCTCCATCCCTTTAAATTATTTTTAGTATTCTAATGGCAGGAATGAAATGTGAAAATACTGAATTGGAGTCCTTGGATCTCTTAAATTTCTGGTTTTTACTAGTAGTTTAGCTGGGGCAAAATTCATATAGATTTCTATTATAGATAACTGTCTTCCAGAGACCCAACTCTTTTTCTGTATTACAAACTTCTAGAATGAACATGTCCAAATTCATTTGGTAATATTTGCTAAAGGCAAACACAATAAGACATTCATAAGGGAAAAATAAAAATAGTTTTACTGTAGAAAAGTCCGTAATATTAGTTCTCTGTATCTTGTAAATATTTTTTCCCAATATCACTTAAATAAAAGTAACTTTGTTATGTATTCAAATAAATGTAATGAGGAAAAATATCAATGATTTTTATGTTAAGATGTTTCAGTTCTGCATCAAATATAAAAAACAGACAAATGTTTTTTTTTGTTTTGTTTTTTTTTTTTTTCAGTTTCAGACAGTACCTAGACTTTCTTGCCAGGAAAAAATTTTTCTTATATCCTAGTATGTGTTTATATTTATGTCAGAGTTAAAGTTATTATTACCTAGAACTTCACCTTTTGCTACACCTGCATACACAGATTAGCTTCCAGATGTGCAAATCAGCAAGAGATAAAAAAATAAACTAACCATTTCCTTAAAAGTTAATAAAATACAAATTTAGTTACTGAGTTCCACATCTTTCAAATATGCAAGTTCCAAATGTGGTTTGTAGTCACCATTGTGAGCAAAGACATGTCCTTTTTTCTTATGTTCTGTTTGTGCCAAAGAGACATGTGTCCATATAAACACAATCACTGGATTGAGGATAATAATCTCTCTCCGAAGACATCTCAACAATGTGTACCCCAGGGCAAAGTACAGCATTTCAAATACACTCCTGAAATTTACTTCTAGCTGCTATGTACAGGGAAAGCAGTCACATGGGCCTGCAGTTGATTCTGGCTAAGCATATTTAGCAAATGATGTACCTTTGATTCACTTTACTTCCAAGATCAAAGCTGTCAAGTTAAAAAAACAAGACAAAGAAATTAGGAAAGTGTTTAAAACTAAGATGAAATCTATTCACTTATCACATCACTAGAAATACAAATAACTAGAATTAAACAATTATTACTGCTAGAAGACCATTTTAATAAGACAGAAAAATGGTTTGTTTTCATAGTCGTAAGATATTGAATTTAGTATGCTATAAATAAGGTTAATAAAATTAATTCTATTAAATAAAGGTTCTACTTAAATAAACATGTTATTCTATAAATATTGTAAAATAAATGCTGTTTTGAAGTGCAAGTATTCAATTATTCAGCATTTTTTTCTGATTTTGTGCTTCAGGATAATACTTTTGATTATATAGAGAATAGTATATGTTAATTTAAAAAGTAAATTTTTTTTTGTTTTTTTGGGCAATACCCGGTGACAATCAGGGGTTACTTTTCAGAAATCATTCTTGACTTGGGGAACCATATGGGATACTAGGGATTGAACCAGGCCCATCTTGGGTCAGCCGCATGCAAGGCATGTGCCTTACCGCTGCTCTATTGCTAATAATTTTTTTTATTTTTGGATTTTGGGTCACACCCGGCAGTGCTCAGTGGTTACTCCTGACTCTATGCTCAGAAATCACTCCTGGCAGGTTCAGGGAACCATATGGGATGCTGGAATTCGAACCAACGACCTTCTGCATGAAGGCAAACACCTTACTCCCCGCTATCTCTCCGGCCCCTATTGCTAATATTTTTAAGAATTAAATTTATTTGCTTCTCAAATTAGTAAAAATATTTAGTATATTTAGTATAGAGTAAGAGATATGCATAGACAATAAATAGCAACATGGGTGATTTAGAAAAATTAAACTTTATATTAGTTTTGGGGTACACTTGGTGGCACTCAGGTGTTATTTCTGGCTGCGAGCTCAGAAATTACTTTCATAGGCTTAGGAGACCATATGGTATGCTAGGAATTAAAACTTAGTCAACTTACCCACTGTGGTATTACTTCAGTCCCCCAAATGTTCAAAAACATTTAGAGTATTAAATGTCATTAGTTAGTCTACATAATATTACATTGCTTAAATATAAATAATAAAACAAATGATAAAGAGGGACTTTTATATAATAAACATTTGGTTAATTCTTATCATCAAAGAAAAATATTGTTTCCACCCTAATTTCTACTTTTAAATGATAGGTACTACATATAAAAACATTTAAAATTTAATTCTTATCATCAAAGAAAAATATTGTTTCCACCCTAATTTCTACTTTTAAATGATAGGTACTACATATAAAAACATTTAAAATTAAGAACATTGCTAGGTTCTGAAATACTATAGTGAGTAAAGGACTTGTAAGCTGGTGACCTAGGTTTGATTCTCAGCACCCATATGGTTCCCTGAACCTGCCAAGAGTGAACCCTCAGCACAGAGACAGGAATAAACCATTAGCACTGTTGGGTGTGGCCCAAATACAAAATAAATAACTATTAATTTAAATGATATGCATTGAAATTATACAAGGATTAAAACATTGACTAAATATTCTATAACTTGAAAATAAAGTATATTTGAATTCCAAAACATAAGGAAGAAGTTAGTCTTTCTCAAGCAAAGGTATAAGAATTTTTTATTGTACATTTTCTTAATTTTTATTGTGGCCAAAGTAAATTACAAATCTTTCACAGTAATATTTAAGGTGCATAGTGACAATGAATCAGGGGCATTCCCACCACCATCTTCTCCCTCCACCCATGTTCCCAGATGCATCCCGTATCTCTCTCCTTTATCCCCCAGAATACTAGTGTAACTGGTCCCCACTTACACAGCTTGCTGTGGATCAGGTATTCAGTTGTCATTAACTTTTATTAGATTCAGTTGTCGTTGACTTTTGGTTTGATGTTTAGGTCTTATCATTTTTTATTAACACTCAGTGTTCATGCGAGTGTCTGGATCTGATACCATTCATTTCCCCTTCTCAATTTATGAAGCTGAACAAGATGATTCAAGAAATGTAGTTCTCTTGGTGATATAGAAAAAGAAAAAGGAAAAGAAGAAAGAAAAAAATAGAAGGAGTCCTTCTAGGTGTTATAAATATTAATTTAGAAGAGGGAAGAGAAAAAAAAAAGAAAAAGGTAACAAAAAAAAGCAATAACAAGAAAAATACAAAAAAACAAAAACAAACCAACAAAATAAACTAACAAAAATCCAAAGCAACTACAAAAAAGACACAAAAACAAACGACAAAAAAGTCAAAAATCCCTAACCAGCAACTACGTAAAAAGATTTCTTCTTCTTCTTCTTCTTCTTCTTCTTCTTCTTCTTCTTCTTCTTCTTCTTCTTCTTCTTCTTCTTCTTCTTCTTCTTCTTCTTCTTCTTCTTCTTCTTCTTCTTCTTCTTCTTCTTCTTCTTCTCTCCTTTATTTTTGCAAAGGCATAGTAGAATTGGGAATTGGGGAAGTTAGAAAGGGAATTCCTTTGGCCTAAGAGTTTTGGGGTTTCTCTGCCCTTGAAGTATGCTGTCATGAGAACCACTACAGGCTCCTTACACCCTCTTTTTTCATATCTCTACTTGTGGATTAGTCTTATAATGGAATTATTAAGTTTAAAAAATTACCAGTTAAGATTATGCTACTGGGCTTTTTCTAACCATACACATTAATAATTATCAATGGACTATTATGACTAAAACATGAGATTTACAATAAGATGATGAATAATAGTCATATATAGTAATATTTTGCTCTTTTTAAAAATGTTTATAAAATCATTTGTGCTGATTTTTGTTTGTATTGTTTTGTTTTGTTTTGGGGTCACACGCGGTGACACTCAGGGGTTACTCCTCGCTATACGTTCTTAAATTGCTCCTGTCTTGGGAGACCATATAGGGTGCTGTGGGGGATCCAACCATGGTCAGTACTAGGCTAGCTATTTGTGCTGTTTTGAGCATGTTCATGCTTGGTTTCTTTAAGACATTTTTGTAATACAATACTATTTTGCTTTTTTTTTTTTATGTTCAGGAAGAAAATTCAAGCCAATAGTATTGATTTCTTTTTTTTTTGGTTTTTGGGTCACACCCGGCAGTGCTCAGGGGTTATTCCTGGCTCCAAGCTCAGAAATTGCTCCTGGCAGGCACGGGGGACCATATGGGACACCGGGATTCGAACCGATGACCTCCTGCATGAAAGGCAAACGCCTTACCTCCATGCTATCTCTCCGGCCCCGTATTGATTTCTTTATTGGGGCAGTATTCCTTCCTGAGACCTATAGCCACAAAAATAAAGCTTACAGATATTATATAATATATAGATATGCTGTGAAATCTTGGTGATTTTATTATTTTCTGTTGATGTAATTTATTTAAAGATAAGAGAATGAGTAATTTGATATGTTTATTCGAACAAACTTGAACAATGCCAAGTAATATATAACAATGGTGCTTTGTTATAAATTAATTATGCAACAATATATTTTCAATTTATTTTAGAAAGTTAAACCTTGTGTTTGAATCAAAATTTAAAAACTAATTTGGCTTAATCAAAAATGTTTACAACATATTACTGGTTACATTCATGAGTATTTTGGTATAAAGTAAAAGTATCAGTTGATATTAGCAAAACGAGTATTAAGAAATAGATTAACATTTAATTAAGTATATCTTCTTGGTATCTAAAAAATCAAATGTCTTCTGCACTATGTAATATATTAGTTGATATTTACATATCAACTGGCTAATTTATAAAATCATGATTTTTGTAGGCAAAATTTTTTGTAGTTCTATACTAAAATTGTATTTCTTTATCACTGTGCTCTGTTCTTGAGCAATGATTGTATAGTCTTGACTTCTAAAGTAGGGCATTATATATTATAATTCACAGAGAAAATGAGTAATGATGATAAATGAAAGTTTTAGCACTTCAAATTTTATTCCAATGAATCTTTACATGTACAATTTGTACCCATTCTCCTTTGCTATCACAGCAATTGACTAATGGGATATAAAAAGTTTCTGAACAGACAAAACTTTCATTGCCTTTACTGACTTTTGCAATTCCGTAATTGTCATTTGTTCTGTTGTTTATATCCATGTTATAAAGTGATGTTACTATTAGGGTAATGTATCTTATAGGATAATCACCTATTTTAATATAAAAATATAAATTTCAATTCAAATGGTACTTTTAATTTAGGACAACCAAATGATTTATGTTTCCTGAGTTGTGCAAAAATTCTATAATTACCTATAGGTACCACAAAGCTATGATGATCAATTATCTCTATAACTTAAAAATAAAATGCTGTCCTTCCTCTCTACCCCCCTACACACTGTAAGAAATTCTGAATCTAAGTCAATGGTCCTCAAACTCTGGCCCACGGGCCACATATTGTATTTATTCCCATTTTGTTTCTTCACTTCTAATAAAATATATGCAGTGTGCATAGAAACTTGTTTATAAGTTTTGTTTTTATATAATCTGGCCCTCCAACAGTCTGAAGGACAGTGAACTGGCCCCCTGTTTAAAAAGTTTGAGGACCCCTGAAACTACTTAGATTATAAGTAGTTGATAGCTCATTTGCAAATAATTACTATTATTTTTAAATATCTTTCCTAAAATAAAGTATCTCTTTACCATAGTTATACTGGTTCTAACGAATCACTTTGGGATAAATTGTGGTAAGACAAATCAGTGAGTTTCTTATGTAAAATTATATACTTATTACTCCTCATGTGTGTTTGAAGAATCAGTATCTATCTGATAAGTTCTGGACTGTTCCTATTCCACTGGGAAACAGCACAACTCCTTATTGAGTGTTAGATTATGCATTTGGATTTCTGATTTAGTGGAACAGTGTGTAAAAATCTCTCATAATCAGAACACTCCCTATTGGCTCCACATCTGAAGATCCCCAAGAGTGCTATTTGTTCAAGTGAACATCTGGAATAGATTACATGCAGTTAATTGGCTCCAGGTTGAGCTTGTTATAGACAGTAGCATACAGTACAACCTATGCAATTCACTAAATCCACCCACTTTGGGTTAAATCACACCTACTTCTCTCAATAATCCTACACAGATGTATGTCAGACATACATATTTATTTCCACAAAACACACACATACACACTACTCTGGAATATAGTAAAACAGAGATTAGTGAAAATATTTTTGGAAAGACATTTAGTTGAATTAAAAAAAGTATTAAATTCAAAGGATTGTTGGGAATAAAAGCAGAGACTCATCAGATATTGTGACTGTTTTATAGTACAAAAATATTTAAAGTTTTAAATAAGAGCTCCAGATATTTCAGGATTGTCTATTCAAACATTGGCATATGTTTCTGCACGTGTAGGTACTTCTCAGAATGTCATAGTAGCAAGAATGCAGTGCTTTGATTTTTAACTTAACAATATTAATGAGTTGGGTTACAGGGAACAGTATGACTACTGTTCATTGAAAACTGAAACATCAATCTTCATAACTTATGATGCAGGAGGCACAGAGCATGTCTAAGCGATTAATGACCAGTTGGAGGAGTAGATATCTCAATACATAGTCAAGCCCCATTAACCCCAACTGGCCATTAATTCCCAGGATATGTCCTGTACTGAGGTCATTATTGCTAATAAAATGCACACATGGAAATTTCTCTCCTTTTTCCTATATACATCAATATGTATTCGCATTTTACACATTGTTACATGTCAGAAGAAAAGTAGTATTTCAGAATCATAATAAAAATCAGACCCCAAGAGAAATATAATAAATTGGATCTCTACATTAACTTGCCCTTAACTTTTTTTCACAGATTATATGTAGGTAGAAGATTAAAGTTTATTTTGTCAATAATTTGGATTTGCTTCAGTGTCATGTCCATGTTCTTTTAACATTTAAATAACTAATAATGAAAATGACAAAAAGGAAAAGGAAATTAGGATTAGAGATACAATGTTGAATGGAAATGGTTTGCATGATTTAACATCAAAGGCATTATGGAATCATTGTCATGTTTAAGTCATGGTATATTAGGTAGAACAAGCACATGGCATATGTCAGAGTGGTGAAGTTCCTCTCTAGTCTCCTTTCTATTCTATCCTACTGAATTGTTATACTCCTCTCCTGTTCCACATACAGATCTAGCCAACTCTCATGCTTGTTGCTTTCAGGACAGCCCTACTGATGATCAAATTTTCCTTTCCCTTTTTTTTCCCAAACCTTTTAAACATATCCTTTGGGGGGGGCTGGAGTGATAATAGTCACTTTGCATATGTCAACATAGGTACCATTCTGGATCCATATACTTTCCCTAAAGATCTATATATCCTTATAGATTTGTTTTAAATTTTCTCCATACCCAACAGTGTTATGGGATTATCGCAGCTACATGCTCACGGATCAATCTTGGCAGGTGTAGGACACCATATAGGTTGACTATATCAAGCTCATATTAGCTTGCATGCAAGGCAAGCGCCCTACCTGATGTGCTATCACTCTGGCCCCAAGGAGTAATTCTTGAGTACAGCTGTTCTTGAACTAAAATTCCTGCCTAACAACAAAGAAACAAACAACCCCCCAAATTTATAATTTCTTCATAAATTCTAAACTCCTTTGAATCATATTTCAAAGCATGTCATAAATATTTTATAAATTATTTGATAATACTTATTTGTATTTTAATTCTTTCAGAAAGTACTCATTTCTCTTTTGGTTAATACTTTTTGGCAACAGTGATTGAATTCAATGCACTGAGACATGAAAACCATGTCCTTTTTCATTTATCTACATTCCTAGTCCAGAAAATAATCTTATATTTTTTCCTATTTAACAATCCATGGAGATTGGGGCCAGAGAGATAGCACAGTAGTAGGGCATTAGCCTTGCAAGCAGCCGACTCAGGACCTACAGTGGTTCAAATCCCGACATCCCATATGGTCCTCAGTGCCTGCCAGGAGCGATTTCTGAGCACAGAGCCAGGAGTAACCCCTGAGCGCTGCCGGGTGTGTCCTAACCCCCCCTCCAAATCCACGGGGGCGATAATAATAAAATTTGCAAATGTGAACACACACTCAGTCAACAAATACCACCATGACAATGGCCCAGTTTTATTGATTTTCCATTAAATTCTGCAGAGATTTTGCCTGCAAAAAATCTAGGTATGCTGGTTGTGTCAAACAACTCCAGGAATCTTTGAATCAGAGACGGATACCTCTCCCTACTACATGGTCCATCAATTGTGGGCCTGAGCGATAGCGCAACAGTAGGGCGTTTGCCTTGCATGCGGCTGATCCAGGATGGACTTGGGTTCGATCCCCAGTGTCCCATGTGGTCCCTCAAGCCAGGTGCGACTTCTGAGCGCATAACCAGGAGTAACCCCTAAGCATCACTAGGTGTGGCCCAAAAACAAACAAACAAACAAAAGGTACCATCAAGTGGCTCTGTATAGTTTTAATACTGCATCTCAATAGGAACACACTAAATTAGACAAAAATTATCATAGAAACCACACAAGCTCAACTAAAAACAAACAGGATGCTCAGCTAGCAAGAAACAGCTTAGAAAATCATCAACATTGACTTAATGACTCTATTGCATGATGAAAATTTTATTTAATCAAGTATTTATTGTAATTTATTTTGGTTTTGGGGTCACACCTGGCGACGCACAGAGTTACTCCAGTCTCTGCACTCAGAAATAGCTCCAGGCAGGCTCTGAGTATCTTGTGGGATACCGGGTTTGAGAGATAGCATGGAGGCAGAAGGTCTGTGGTTCGAATCCCGGCATCCCATATGGTCCCCTGAACCTGCCAGGAGCAATTTCTGAGCATAGACCCAGGAGTAATACCTGAGAAAAAAATACGCTTGGCCACATGCAAGGCAAAATAACCACTTCCTGCTTTATAGCTATAACCCTTTGATCAAGTTTTTGAATGAAAAGTTTATTGTCATTTAGTTGTAACAAGAAATATTAAGTAAATTATTTATGCCCGCCAATGTCAGCTGTAGAGACTGAGAAACTGGAGAATGGTGGAAAGAACGTTACACTGGTGGTGGGATTAGTGTTGAAACATTGAGCATCTGAAATAACTGCATTATGAACAGCTTTGGAAATCAGTGTTTTAAAATAATAAATAATAATATATGATTGACATATGTAATCATAGTACATAAGCAAATATATGTATGCATATTTCTTAAATTGATGAGTATATAGGTTTGAATAATATGAGTTCAAACTGTAAAACTTTGCTTTTATTTGGATGTTTTGGGTTTTTGTTTTGTTTTGTTTTGTTCTGGTTTTTGTTTTTTGTGCCACACCCGGCAGCGCTCAGGGGTTACTCCTGGCTCTATGCTCAGAAAACGCTCCTGGCAGGTTCGGGGGACCATATGGGATGCCAGGATTCGAACCACTGTCCTTCAATATGCAAAGCAAATGCCCTACCTCCATGCTATCTCTATGGCCCTTATTTGGATGCTTTGTAAAGAGAAATATTAACTAAGTACTCCTTTGTATCATATTTCAAAGCATGCTATAAATAATATTTTATACTTTATTTGATAGTACTTATTTGTGTATAATTAAACTCTTTTTTCAGAAAGTACTAATTTCTGTTGGCTATTTTTTTAACAGGAAAGTACTAGAAATGTATATTCTTTTGATTTGTTGATATTTTTGATTTACATTAATAAAATATGGAAACAATTATATATAAAATATGCTATTACAATTGTATGCTATTAATAAGTCTTTTGGGCAATAGCAATTCATTATTAGGGAGGTAGACTACAGCTATACACAAATTTTCAGCTGCAAAGTTAGTATTTAACTATAGTATTATTTGTCAAGTATATTTTTTCCTTTATGGTTAAGAATATTTAAGTATAAATATATGTATATTTTTTCTTGCAAAATACAGTTTATAAGAATAATTTGAATCAAAAGATGCATATTTTTATCTATATAAGGTTAAATAGTTGTAACTATTTATTTCTAGAAATTGAAAAGTAAAAACTCTTGCTATCTCTTTATTTTCTTGTAATACAGGTGTAAAACTCAGGACTTCACACAAGTGATTTATTACTAAACCATATCACCTCTCCCTCAAACTTACAACTTACAATTAATTTTTTTGACACACCCTGTAGTGCTCAGAGGTTACTCTTGGCTCTGTGATCAGGAATTATACCTGGTGGGCTCAGGAGACCAGATGAGATGCCGGGCATTGACCCCATTTTAGCTGAATGCAAGGTAAATGCCAGACCCTCTGTGCTATATAGATCTGATCCCCACAACTTAAAATTAATATTGATAGATGTTTATGTAGACAGTGGTTAGCTACCTGCGGCTCGCGAGCCACATGTGGCTCTTTACAGTTTTAATTTGCCTCTTCTGTGTGCCGGGTGGCCGCTCCAGGAGTCAGGACTCTGTTCCTAGCCTCTGTCAGTGCGCGCTCTGTGTGGCACTCAAAATAAATTTCAGTCGTGGTTTTGGCGAGATTTGGCTCAGTTGAAAAAAAAGGTTGCCGATCACTGATAGACTAATTTGGCAATAGCATAAATAGATTTTAGTATTGTTGATTTTAGTATTTAGTACACCCTTTACTTATATTGTTTTTGGGCCACACCAAATCCAGCAATGCTTGGTAGTTAACTGCTTGTGCCTATGCATTCCTGGCAAGCTCAACCATATGAGATGCTAGGTATTGAACCTGGGTTTGCTACATGCAAGACGAACACCCTACCCACTGTACTATAGCTCCAGACTCATATTTTATTTTATTTTATTTTATTTTATTTTATTTTATTTTATTTTATTTTGAGACAACACACTCAGTAGGATTTAATACTGATTCTGTGCTCAGGAATCATTCCTAGTGAGTTCAGGGAACCATAAGAGGTACTAACACAGTCAGCTGCATGCAAGATAAATACTTTCTCTAATATACTATTTCTCCAGTCATCAAGTATTTTTTTCTCCTTTTTATATATAATTTTTATTTTGACCCTATTTGCTTACATATCTTTCACAGTAGTATTTTAGGTATATATTAACATTGAATCAGGGGAATTCCTATCACCAAATTTGTCCTCCCTCCACTCCCATTCCCATACCATCCCTTATTTCCCCCTCTATTTGAGAGGCGGAACTAGATAGTTCAAGTTATGTGGTTTTGTTTGAAGAATAGAAAGGCAATAAAATGGGGTAAAAATCAAATAAGCCGAAAATGGGTGGAGTCCTTGAGCTCTCAACCTCAGTTTGAGAGAGGACAGAAAAAAAAAGGAATTGAAACACCACAACAATACAAAAAGAAATATTAAGTAAAATATCCAGTGAGCACTACATCAATAAAGACAAGCACCACATACTAGTCTCGGTCCTGAAATAAAACCATGCCAGAGCGCAAAAAGAAAGATAACGATAAAATAAAATAAAATAAAATTGGATACATCAACTTCAATATCTATGCCAAAACAAAGAAGTCAAAATAAATAAATAAATAGATAGATAAAAAGGATTATTTTGTGCCTTTTTTTTCCTGCATAGGCACAGTAAATATTGGGGGCATTATAGAGGGAATTCCCTTAGCCTAGGAGATACAGGGTTTCTCCACTCGTGAAGTATACTGTCATGGAATTAACTGTAGACTCCTTGCATGTTCATTTACTCTCTCCTTGGTGCTTTTGTGGTGTGCCATCAAGTATTTTTACTGTTTTATTTAAAAAGTATTACTTAAAGTAGGACTCTTTTTCTGTTTTATTTTAATAATGTCTTTAAAAATAATAAACTTTAAAAATAATAAACTAGGAATTAAAATTTTATATGTTCCAGTAATTGTTTCTTGGCAGGCATTTCAAGGCCAAAAACTCTCCAGAAAAGAAATTTGCTTTTCTATGTTCATTGTAACACTATTCTCAATATTTAAGTTTTGAAACAGGACTCAAGCAATAGCACAGCGTGTAGGGCATTTGCCTTGCTTATGACTGACCTGGGTTTGACCCTCTGAATTCCACCATATGGTCTCCCAAGCCTGGCTGGAGTAATTTCTGAGTGCAGAGCTACGAGTAGCCCCTGAGCATCACAGGGTATGCTCCCAACAAAAGAAAAAAAAAAAGAAAAAGAAAAAAATTGAAACAACCAAATTATCCAAAAACAGTTGACTGAACAGAAAATTATGACACATATACAAAATGGAATACTATTCTGCTACAAAGAAGATGTAATTCGTTGCTACCTGGATTAATCTGGAGAGTATCACGATGTCATTTAATAAATTTTATCTTTCATTTAAAATTTCATATTTTTTGCAAGGGAATTGGGGTCTTGGAAGTGCTCAGGAGTTGTTTATGGCTCTGTACTCAAATATAACTCATAGATGGCTCAGATTGAATGCTTGGGGTCAAAACCATGCAGGTCATGTGTGAGACTGCTAGACAAACACTCTACCTGCTATGCTATTATTCTAGCCCATACTAATATTATTATATACTATCATAAAACTAATCCATATAAAATATGTTTTTACAATAATTGCCTAAATTACATTTTTTCATAACTTAAGTCAACATTCAAGAAAGTACAAAATTTGTTTTCACAGAATTGGGACATACACGAAAGGTAATCTTATCTGTGCATTGTTTTCAAAAGTAATAACTATTTGGTGAAAAAATTTGAAGACAGTCAAAAAAAATAAAGCTACTTGATCCTACCCTAAGGCAAAACATGCAAAGAATTTTGAATAAATCTTAAGCTAAATGTTTAATTCATTTTCTCTTTATTTCATTTTACCATTCTACTTCAGATTAGTAGAAGTTGTCTAAATTTGCCTATGTTTATTTATCTGCGAAATAGAATAACTTCTCACTTATCCTATAGAGCTGTTGTGAGCTCGGTAAAATAATAAAGTGAAACTATTCAGCATTTTTGTTCATTTCATCACTTTATTAGAATTGTGCAGTATCAAATCAGGTAGTCCAATGAGGAGAACTCACTGGACAGAAATTGGAGGGAACATTTGTTAGAAAATGTTATGAGAATGGGGGCCAGAGAGATAGCACAGCGGTAAGGCATTTGCCTTGCATGCAGAAGGACCAGGAGGAACCCCTGAGTGCTGCTGGGTGTGACCCAAAGAAACAAAAAGAGTTCTAAGAAGAAAAATTAAAATATATGTGTATGTTTTATTGGTAATAGTTGATTATAATTTAAAGTATAATTTTCTTTTTAAGTTAGTTTTATTTAGCATCTTATTTCATTAGAGTATATATGGGCTAAGATTTTAATTTGGCTTAATCAGATTGTCAGACTCTTATCAGTCAAATTTTTTGGCTTCATTTAACATCATTAAACAATTTAAAGTACATGAAATACTTTAACATTTTGTTCATACTATGAGCTGCTGAACATTATTTGCAATTATTCAATGCTTAGATTGAAATAGATAAAATTTTATTTCTTCCCTGCCTTGACAAAGAAAACCAAGTTAATGTATTTGTACTACAAGTAGTTAACCAACTCTACCTCTTATTAGGCCTTTCATTTTATATTTTGTGGGTTATTTTTAAATTTAATGTACCATTATCTTTAATCTAAAATTTGTAGTATTTACCCTAAATTAATTATGTCAAATTGATCTTATTTTAGGAAGACTTATTAATTTCTTTAAATACAAAATACTCCCTAAAATACTAATTTTTATTTTTTAAATAACTAGTTTATTTTTAAAAATAACTAGTATTTTAATTTAATATGTTCATTATAAAATAAAATAATACAATAAAATACAATACAATAAAATACAATATATACAATACAATAAAATATTAATAAAAATGTACAACAAATAAATATTAATATTTTAACACACAGTAAAATGTTCATTATAGAAACAGTAGCATTTATAACTTTTGATAGAAGAATTTATCTATTTACAAAAAAGCAGGTTTGTGTATATTTGCATAAGCATATTTTAAGAAAAGAAATACTAATAAACATATACTGTTGAAAATTTAATGATAAAATTATTTCTAGAGCAGATTAAATTTCGTTTGAATTTTTGTTGTTGATTTTGTTTTTGGGTCATACCCGGCGGAGCTCAGGGGTTACTCCTGGTTCTGAGCTCAGAAATCGCCTCTGGCAGGCACGGGGGAACATATGGGATAGGGGGATTAGAACCACTGTCTGTCTTAGTTCTGCTCATGTAAGGCAAACGCTCTACCGCTGTGGCTGTGCTATCTCTCTGGCCCCTCAGATTTGAATTTTATACTCAATTCTGAGTTATTCCTCCTGCAACTGTTTTGAAGGAGCAAAACAAGAGAAAAGAGGCTATTATAAAATCTTGGTACACTCAGGAAATTATAATTTAATGAGATCAAATTTAGCAAACTGCTCTATTAATATAATTTCTTTTATTTTTTTAGTTTTAGTTAACTGCTTGAAAAAGAACATTGTTTTCATCATGAATGCTGATCAAGATGAGAGACCGAAGTCCAGAAGCCATGATTTTCACATTTTCCATGCCTTGATAATTCTAAGTTTTACTATGCTGTTTCTTCCAGTCAGTGGAAATTCTAAGCAAAATATTCCACGACTCAAGTTAACTTATAAAGGTAATATACAATTGCTTATATGAATTATTTTTGTTATTCTGTCTTTTCTATAGAAATGATTATTGACAATAGTGAAATATTTATAGTATGTTCATTCTTAACAAAATTATAAAATTAAGGTAAAATGTTAGGGTTTTGTAACAAAAGTGTGCTAAGTATTTTAAGCCAATTATTTAAAATGACCAATTGCTAATTAGTGTAGTATAAAGATTTTTGGCTGCAAGTTTTATTTATATACTGATTTTTATTTAAATAGTTTTTGGTCCACATTGAGTGTGCTCAAAACTTATTTTTGCAGACGGCCTTCTGTACAACATTTTATGGCCCTGCCCTAGAGGAATCTTTTATTGTTTTGTTTTGTTTTAGTTGTTTGGGTCACACTCCCAATGTTCAAGGCTTACTACTGACTTTGCACTGAAGGATCACCCTGACTTTGCAGGTAAATTGAGTTTGAGACCCTGGGTTTAAGGCCTCTATGTAGTGCTGGGCAATGAACACAGGTTTGCTGAATTCAAGGCAAGAGCCTTATTTGCTGCACTTTCTCTCCTGCTCAAGCAACTTGTATGTAATTTCACTCAGGTTAGGTACAAGGTACAATCATTACTAAAAACAGAACAATAGTAGTGAATTAGATGCTTTTAAAGGTGCTTAAAATTTGACACATGAAGAAATCTTTAAGTCTAATGTATATTTAATAGAAACAGGCAATGTTAAAGTTTTAAAAAATATGGAGATGAAGTATAATAAGTATTAAACTAATTGTTTGAAAATATTTGTTAGTATCAAATAAATTTTATAAACTATAATTTAATCATTGCATATGTTTCATAGTTTATTACCAGATTTGTTTTCTGCAATCATAAAATATCTGAAAAACAGTATATAAATCAAATATTTAAAGCCAAACAATAAAAGTAAAGAAATGTTTAAAGTAAGTGGCCTGAAGGAAAAACAAAAAGGAAATTGTCTATTCTTTGTGAAAAACATACGTGTTCACATTGGTCAGTATAACTATGCATAATAAACGGATACATGAAAAAACTCTAGATGTTTAGTAATCCAAATTAGTGAAGACATATATTTATTGTTTTTCTTCAGATGAATCATATAATTTAATATACCCCACCATCCTTTGAATGGTTAACCTATTTCCTTTCTATGTGAAAAAATTAACATACTAAAGTATTGGGCTATTTTTTAATATCTTATCTCAGTTACTGACTCAAACCCCCTTTTCACAGAATTGATGCCTACTTTGTATTCTTCAACTCTTAGAATAAATAATTTTTTCCTGAGAATCATACTTATCAGAATGAAGTTTAATAGAAGTGAAATTTACAGAAGACTCATTCATATTTTACTACTTATATAATTTTTCAATTGAAATGATTAATATTACTGAAGGCTCTATTATCTATTTTAGATCACTGAGGCCAAAATAGATTCATAGACTTATAGAAACTTATGCCCTTGATCAATTTATGAAAAAAATATATACTTGCATAATGTTATAATGTGTTGAAAATAAAGATGTTATCTAAGAATGATTACAGAATATTAACACCAATGTGTCAAGTTATTGTTTGAAAAGAAATTATTTTCCCCAATTGAAAAATATAAATTCTAGATATTTGTTGCTAATTACTTTATTCTTATTTTATTGTTATTTTTGTGGTATGATGTTATCAACTTGGAATAGAGTGATAGTTAAATATCTTTATTTACTTTTACCTAAGTAATATTGATTGCATTAAAAGCTACTCATTTGATATCTCATATTTACTATACTTTACAAATATATATGTATTTTAGGTCTTAATCTACAAAAATTATGTCAATGTAATGTTAATGGCTGGTAAGTAGTAGCAAATACTAAATAAAAGATAGCAATTTTTAATATCCCAACCCAATATCACACATTCTTTTGCTTTCCCTGTAGATTCTTTTAAGAAAATCATTTACAGATTCTATGCTAATAAATATGATTATTTTACTCTATGCAACATTCATATTTCCACTTTAAAGAATATATATTTTATCATATTTTGTAAATTATTCTTGTCCCAGCAATTTTCTACATACATCTCCTATACCATATGTGATGATTTAGAAGGAAAGTGGTTCAAATACTAATGTGCTGATTTTAAAGGACAGCCTATTTTGGACTACTCAAGATATGCACAGCAATAGAAATGTTTGACATAAAATTTGGGGTTGAAGAAAGGTAGGGTGTGTACCTTGCATATAGCTGATCCAGATGCTATCCCTAGCATCCCATATGGTCCTATGTGTCCACAAGGAGTGATTCCTGAGTGTAAAGTCATTAATTGTTGACCCTAAACAAAACAAAACAAAATACTAATTTGTGATAGCAAATTAGTGATAATGAGGACAAATTGCATGTATAGCACTCATTCTTGCTTCTTAAATAATACTCTTCTATGCTATTTTACTTCTATTTTGATTTTGAACATTGAATTGTGATCACCTAAGACCACCCTTTTCTAGTTTTATTAAATAGAATTTTAAAATTTTATTTTAGTTATAATTATCTACAATACTATGTATGGTAGGTAGTGTTTCATGATTCTAGTACTGCACCCTCCACCAGACTAATTTCTTCTAACATTTTCCCAGTGCTCATTTTATTTTTGTTTATTTGGGCCATTCCTGGTAGTGCTTATATCTTGGCTCTGCATTAAGGATTCATTACTGCTGGTACACGGGGGACCAGATAGGATACTGAGGAATCAAACCCATATGAGCTGAATACAAGTGAGTTTCTGATCTAGTATACTATTTTTCCAGTTCCATCATCTTTATCTTTATTTTTATTTTTTATCTTTTTTTTTCTTATAGAAGAATAATATTCCCTTGCATAGATAGATCATAATTTGTTTATCAAGTCATCTGTTCTTGGACACTTGGGTGAATTTTAGAATTTTGCTATTGTGGATAGTGTTGCAATGATAATAGAAGTAAAAATGTTTGGGCTGATTCTTACTTGAGGTAAGTGTCAAGTGGTGGAATTTCTGAATTATGTGGAAATGACTGAGCATTTTGAAAGCATCCATATTGTTTTCTAGAATAATTTACAATAAATCATCAACTAGCCCCTCATTCTTGACAACACTGATTATTTTGTTCCTTATGATATGAGCCAGTCTCAATGGTGAGAGATATTTTATTATTCTATTTATTTTATTTTATTTTATTTTGGTTTTTGGTTTTTGGATCAAACCCGGCAGTGCTCAGGAGCTCCTCCTGGCTCTATGCTCAGAAATCGCTCCTGGCAGGCTCGGGGGACCATATAGGATGCTGGGATTCAGAACCATCATCCTTCTGCATGCTCTACCTCCATGCTATCTCTTTGGCCCTTATCATCTTTATTTTTATTTTCCTAATATAAATGATATAGAGCATTTTCTCAAAGACATTTTGGTTATATGTATGTCTTCTTTGAGGAAGGTTCTGTTTATTTTATCCTCATTTTTGAGATAATATAAAAATCAGTAATGCCAGGATATGAAGTTTAAAAAATAACTAAAATAAAATTAATTTTGCTTCAAATATCATATTTTATGGGCACACAATTAACAGTTTTTTTTGCCTTTCATAATTCATTCTGCCTTAGGTACTGACTAGAGACATCAAAAAGTAGATTTGGCATCTTGAATAGTTGAATGATTATTTTGAGGGATTTCTAAGAAATCAACTGAAATATAATAATCATGTTATCTACTTAGTACTCTTAGTATATCTAAAGAAATATTTTTGAAATTCTCAACACACAAAAACTTGATTGGTTCTATTTTTATATAAAAACATTTGCCTTCACTTGCATATTTTGAATAATTTTATATTTATGCATATTCAATCTGTTTTTGAGAAACAAGTAGGGAATATTGAATAATTATGGTCAACTTCCCTAAGACAGGGGCATATATACTTTAAATTTGAATTCAGCTCTTAATTCATTTTGTAATAGTTTGATATGTCTCAGTATAGAGAAATAACATCTTAAATTTTTCAGATAGAAAACAAGATATAGAACAAATATACAAATATATACTGTTTCAAGTATGGGCCATGCTATGAAGAATATAGGCAAGAGACACTAGGGTGGAATTAATAACTTAGATTTTTATCATGTTAACTTTTATGGCACTCTAGAAACCATGATATCTACACTTATTTTATAGTTTAGAACATGATGCTCAGAGCTCAAGGGCCTTGTGCCAAAGTAAGAAGCTATTATGTGGCTAAACTATGTTGTCTCTCTCTGCCTCTTATGGTCATGGTTTGACACTTTATCTCCCTGGTGGAAACTTGACATATTCAGAATAGTAATATCAAGATTTCAAAACAGTACAAGATTTCATCATTTTTTTTTGACATCGTGCTTATTTCAGTCTCTAATGATAGTGTTATTCTTTTTGTTTGTTTTTTGGTTTGAGGGCCACACCCGGTGACGCTGAGGGGTTACTCCTGGCCATGAGCTCAGAAATAGCTCCTGGCTTGGGGGACTGTATGGGACATCGGGGGATCCAACCGTGATCCTTCTTAGGGTTAGCACGTACAAGGCAAATGACCTACTGCTTGTGCCACCGCTCCGGTCCCAAGTATTATACTTTTAGTTCGTTAAAACAGAGTCCTTCAGCCAGTGGTCCTCAGTCTATAATGGTCTGGAAGTTTAGAAAGATTGAAAAGCACTCTCTAGCATCTTGGTTCTTACTGTTGGATCTATGACTGGCATAAGGACAGGTGCCAGTCTACATTGTAAGAAAGTTGAAGCACGCTGCTCTATATTCTCTTCATATAAAAGAAATTTTTGAAGTTATGTTTAAAATTTCTATTTGCTGTTACAAAGTTAAACGTTAATTTATTTGATTGTTTCTTGGAATTTTCTGAAAATTGGAAGTCTCTATTATACAATTTATAAATTTCCACTTTTATCTGTAAAATATTTTCTGTCTAGAAAAGATTCATGGTTATTTGACCCAGCTAAGTTTTTGAAACTGATTCTTTTGCTATGTCAACTAAAATAAATATCATTGCTTCACAAAAGAATAAGTTATTTATTTTCAGTTCAAATGGATGAAAAAGTTAACCCAGAATTGGTTTAATTGTTGTCCTTTCCATCCCCACCCACAACTATTGGGCAGGTTTCAAAGTGTTTGGAGTTGAAAAAAGCAGACTTTTCTCAAAACAGGGAAAATACATGAATCTCCAGGTTTCTTTTTAAGTATTTTGTGCTCATGTATTAGTTTTTCTAATTTACTGAAGTTGAAGAAGAAAATGCATATTTTGAATTTGTGAGATCAGTCAATATTTCTGTGGCAGAAATCATTCTAGATTTGAGGAAATATAACTAAGAAATAATCACTCAATATTAGACTTTAGTTTAGATGAACATTTGGCTCTTGTCTTTATAATTACTATGGCCAGTCTGGTCTCTTCAATTAGTGCCAGTAAATAATTGGAATTTAAATTGACTGAGGTACAGAACTTTCCACAGATGAAAATGTAAGGATGTCTTTCCTTTATTCCAATTTAGAAGTTTCTCAAACTCATCTCACCTTCCTTGTACCCAATTTTGTTCAATTTGGTTTACTACTTCAATTCCATAAAAAACAGTATTAAAGAAAGTTATAATGTTTGGGCATTAACTCCTATTATTGGTTTGCATATATTTGGATATATATATATATATTCTGAACCACATTGTTTTTATTCATAGCTGGATAAGCCTAACATTCACATGCTTTAATTTATTTAATTTTGTGAGGTTATAAAAGTGTTTTGGTCCCAGTAAAGAAAATAATATTTGACATAATAAGCATTTAATAGATGCTGTCATTGGTTTGTATAACTATTATAGTATTCTCCTATCTTAATGATTGTTTCAAGGCCAAGTGTTTCCTATGCAATTAAGTCAAAATTATATTCATCCCTACTGAGAGTTCACATATATTAAAATTGCTTCTGTTTATTCTCAAAGTACTTTCTATGAAAGTAGTTTCTCAGAGTCCAGTACTATCTACAAATTCAAAATACTTTTTGAGACAATTTTAATGTTTTTAGCTTTGTGTTCTATTAAGTTTTTGTATTTAAAATTTTATTGCTGGCTTTGATAAAAGATATGACTTTGGATATTTAGTAGTCCTTGAGTGTGCTTAAAATCATTCATACAGATAGGAATTCAAATTACAGGATGCAAGATAAACTGGAATATTTTTTGCCAAGATAATGGGAGTAAAGTGGTTATATTCATAGTACATTGGGTAGGCACTTGTCTTGTAATCAGCTGACAAATTAATAACCAGCACCCAAAATGTTCCTCAAAGTCCATTCAGTAAGTTATTCCTCCACACAGAAAATAGAAAGCACTGAGTACTGCTGAATTTCACACAAAAAATAATGGTTTGAAAGTTATTATATGGGTAGATTATAGTTCTAAAAAGGGAAGGGCCAATAAGGTATTTGCTTCCAGGTGGCTGAGCCTGGTTGTATCCCAGGGATTCCATACGATATCCAAGCATGGCCAGGAGTTATTCCTGGATACAGATCTGAAATTAACCCCTGCACACTGACAGAAATGGACCAAAGACAAACAAAAATAGTCAGGGCAAGTCATATAATATAAGGTAAAACAATTTTTAAACTAAAAAAATAAACATAATTATATACTTGATTAAAGGAACTGACATATAAAGTTAACTTATTGATTTGTATCTATAGGAACTTCAAATTATATAAACAATAAATATACTGAAGAAATACATTGACATGTGCACATTAGTAACAGGACATGTTAGCACTTTGTTAGAGAGATCAACCAGACAGTAAATCAATAATAAAAAATTTTATAAAATGATGAGCTGGAGGATTGGACTTAATAGGCACTTATAGAGCTTTCCACTTCAAGAGTTGAATACATGCTCTTTTCTAGTGCACATGAAACATTCTCTGTGACTATAACATAAAACAAGCCTCAATAAAGTTATTAAAAATGAACTCACATTTCAGGACACAATGTAATAAAAGTAAAAAAATACAATAACAAACTTGGGAAAAGCAAAACATTGGTGAAGTAAATGATATTCTATTGAATAAATATTGAATCAGTGAAGAAAATAAAACAACTTCTAAACTCAATTAAGACTAAAACACAACCCACCAGAAACATGGTGGAAAGCAAAAACAGTGATATGAGGATAATTAATAGAAGTACTGGCTTAAATCAGAAAAAGAAAAGGCCTCAAATTCGTTATCTAATTTCATCACTTAAAGAGCTAGAAATAAAAACAATAAATGAATCCCAAATTCAATAGAGAGAATGAGATAGAAAATTTGAAGCAGAAATAAATGTGATAGATATCAAAACGATAAGACATAAGATTTGTAAAATCAAGAATTGGTTTAAAGAACAAAAATATTGGGTTAGGTCATATGTCTCTAGTAGTAGAACGTAGGCCTAATGTAAGATCCTGAG
Source organism: Suncus etruscus (assembly GCF_024139225.1). Classification (NCBI taxonomy): domain Eukaryota; kingdom Metazoa; phylum Chordata; class Mammalia; order Eulipotyphla; family Soricidae; genus Suncus; species Suncus etruscus. The sequence continues at coordinate 103,921,193 of NC_064848.1, forward strand.
TTTTTTCCCCATTCCATATAACCTCCCAACACTACCACCAGCACCCTCTTAGACCCAACATTCTATGTGTGGACTATGTGACCTCTGAGTACTGCTAGATTAGCATCATACTTCTTTGGACAGAGTCATAGGTATTTTTCCCAATCTACAATGGAATGACTGAGTGTTATCATTGTTAACAAATTTAGAAATGAAAGATTGACAAACCCTTAAAATACTAAAAAAAAAGAAGCAAGAAGGAATGTCCAACAAAATAAAAAATGGGTGGGAGAGAAATTTTAACAGATGTCATAAAAACAAAATATAAGAAATAACTATTAAGGGTTTTATTCCCCACTAAATTATAGAACAAACTGATTAATTTTTAGAATCACATACATATTATCAATATTCAATGAAGAAAAATAGAAAACCTAACTATGTCAATTATAACCAGGAAATTGAAACAGTAATCAATGTATTCAGTTTGATAGCGTGATACAGTTTTGTAGTAACTATGCAACAAATTCTAGATTAAATTTATTTTTTATTTTATGTTATACAGTCAATCAGAAGAAAATAATCCCACCATGTTAAACTAGGAAAATGTTCAGTATTCAAAGGAATACTTTTATTGTGTTATTTGCTCAAACTCAGTTTCTACTAATCAATTGACAAATTAAAAGAAAAATTTACTGTTTATATATAAAGATTAAAAAATAAACCATGAAAGTAAAACAATAATCCAGGTAATAGAGGGAAATAATTAACATTTTGATTCTAGTCTCTTCCTTTTTAGTAAATGGCTATTGTATTCCAATTTAATAGTTAAAATTGATTTCATCCTTTATATGAGTCACTCTTCGGAATCTGTGATCCATAAAGGTTCAGAAAATGGTGGAAATTACCCATTCCTATAGCTAACACATGACGTAATATTTCTACTCAAATAGTATAGAAAAGGCATTGCTGAAATAAGATTCAGAAAATTCATTATCTTCTTATTAGGGCAAATGAAAGCTGTAGCAAAATATTTGTTGTCCATAAATATGGATTAGATTTTAGAAGATTTTGTTTACTATAATAAAATCTATTCAACTATACTTTTACTAAATAAATAACTTAAGCTACATTATATGTAATTGCTTACTATTCTATAAATTATTGAAAACAAAATTATTATAGACAGCTGCTTCTTTTATGATTTCACTTACCTAAACTTGGCTCTAATTCCTTAGATACTATTGATGGCACTTTTACAACAGCATTATTTAAATACATGTATGAAAATATAAATTTAAAAATACTTAAAAATGAGTGTCATTTTTTTTATCAGAAAACTTCACAAGTGCCTCTTTAGTTCTTAAAAGTCTAAAAAATAAATTGTGCACTTTTAGGAGTCCATTAAACAGGCTATTTTAAGCGTATTAATTTAAATTTGGAATTAATTATAACTAAAATACTTCAGAGGTGTAAGAAAAAGCACTTATAAAGACGTATTTTCACTAAATTCCCAGTGAGCCATATCAAGTCTAGGAAATAAGATATTTAAATAATCTCAATGGAATTGTGAAGTTGAAGAAGAAATAGAAATTAATTTTTCTGTAAGTATATTCTGTTAAACATAAGTACAAAAATTGTTTTAACAATTAATAATGTATTTAAAATATAAAATAAAAATCTACAGGTGATGTCACTTAGAAGACCTAGATACATTTTCATTCTTTCTCTGCCATGTACCATTGATATGATTATTTGTTCTTATGGCCTATACATCTTATCTGGGAATTATTAATCATCCTTATGCTTCTACTCAGGAGCAAAATTAATGGTTATAGGGGTAAACTAGGGTAGTGTTGCAAATAAGGTGCTTTCTTTGCTGACCCAGGTTTAGTCCTGATAGGATCCTCTCAAGCTTCTCAGAAGAGAACCTTGAGCACTAAGCCCCTGTAAGCCCTGAGAACTTTGAATGTACAGCCCAAGAAAAGATTATAGGGGAGAGCTGTTTGAATGTAATAAAGCTCAAAACATGTGTGATAATCTTTCAAGAAACATATAGTATGTTATTATTGTATTAATTACTCTGTAAGAAAAGTGAGAATATTTAAAAATATAATTCTTCTAAACTATCATGAATATAATTTCTGCTGTGTGAGACAATAAGAAATTTACTTGAATATTAATAAATCATGACTTGTCATCTTTGCACATCCTCATAAAGTATTGCATATTAAATGAAATCGCATTACCTTTTTTTTTTTGGTCAAGCTTTATCACTCGATAAAGCTCTCCAAAAATTAGTGGAGTTCCACAACACTTAGCATCGCATTATCTTTCTTAGAAAGAAATGGAAGGGAAAATTTTTATAATATTGTTATATGGAAAAGTGAGAGAATCATTGATATGTTAAAATATATAGTTATTAGTAATGAATTTAATATTGTATAAACATAATTTAATAATGCACAATTAAACACATACTATTATTAAATATTACTTTAGTACAAGTATAAACATTTTAATCAGAAACTAATTAGATCATATATTAAGTGAATTAGAATAAAGTAGGTTTTACATAAATAATAATGTAAAATTATAAAAGAAAACCACATTGGCATTTTGTATAAATTTAAACATACCATCATTTATGAAAGTGAAATATAACGTGGGGAATTTTTTTAGCTTTTGGAAGCAAAGAGGTTACAATATTGAACTGCCTTTTGGATCCAACTATAGTTCAGTGTCATTAGCACAAATGGAGTCTAGGAACTTGTTAAAAATGAAATGTCTCAGGCCCCTTTTCAGACTTCTAAATTAGAATCAATATTTTAAAAAGAGTCCCAAGTGATCTGAATGCATGAGTTTAGCTCTGAGTGTTTTGTTTCAAACAAGCATCCCTTTCTCTACTCTTAAGCAATAGCTATACAAATCATTTCTAATTGCAAAACATTAGAGCCACAATTGTGTCTCCAAATGGCACATTAACTTCTCTAAATTATGAATAAGGTTATAATGAATCTTGAATTATATGGAAGGCAGACAAACCAATGTAAATCAAAAAATTACTTGTTTAAAAAATCATTAAATAAATATTTGATAGGCTTATGTGCAAGTACTATTGATTTTTGTGAACTCTTATCTGAAAGAACTTGAAGGGCAACTTTTTAAGGGCAAATAAATGATAAAAATATTAATAGGGATAAAGTAAACAAAACCAACTTTAACTATTGAATAAAATAATTTATTGAGTGCAGTGTATATTCTTATCAGGAAATAATGGTCATTAACTTCTAACTTAGTGGTGATTTGGGAATAAAATTAGAATAGGGACTATTATGTGGTAGTGATTAATGAAAAATAGCTAAAGAGATCTGTGCTTTTTGTTTTGTGTGTGTGTGTGCGTGTGTGTGTGTGCATGTGTGTGTGTTTGTGTATGTGTGTGTATGTGTTTTTACAGTGCCCAGATCCTACTTCCAGTGCATTACCTGTGGGTCATGTTATGCTAGAGATAGAACCTAGGCCTCCTGCATGCTAAACACATACTCTAGTCCTCTCTTTGTCCTTAGAGCAAAGTTTCTATAATCCTTGCCAAATACTTTTAAATAATATTAATTTGAATCTTTGGCAATAGGAATTAATATTTAAAAAGGAAAATAGGGCCCGGAGAGATAGCACAGCGGTGTTTGCCTTGCAAGCAGCCGATCCAGGACCAAAGGTGGTTGGTTCGAATCCCGGTGTCCCATATGGTCCCCCGTGCCTGCCAGGAGCTATTTCTGAGCAGACAGCCAGGAGTAACCTCTGAGCACCGCCGGGTGTGGCCCAAAAACCAAAATAAATAAATAAATAAATAAATAAATAAATAAATAAATAAAATGGAAAATAGAAAAAAATTTATTCTACATTTTAAAAATAGCTAGTGATTGGTTTGAAATATATTTAGGGTTACCATTTATTTAAATAAAAGGAAAGGGAAATAAAATGCTAAAAAATAAAATCAATTTTGCTGATTTGATTTAAAAACTGGATCAATTTTTGAATTTGCAAATTGAGGCCTTTAGACGATTCACATGTAAAGTTGCAAAACTTCAAATCTCAGTTACCCTTTCTAGGAAACTTTTTATATGTTCTCATCAAAATAAGACTGAAGTTAAAAAGAATATAGGCTATTCATGAAGATGGGAATCATCAAAGAAAAGAGATGGAAGGAAGTTAAAGAAAACTGTTACTGATGGCCAGGAGAAAATCAGTTCAAAGTATAGGAAGTGGAAGAAAGACCTGTGTAAAAATGTCTCCAGACAAATAAACAGAGATACTTTCATTTAGAATTTGTATAAAGTGTTTTTCAGAAAATATCAATATTTTTATAATCTTCAAGAATACTACTGGCATTCTTAGCCAATATTAAATGTCATATTTAGGAAATAATTAGTAAAACTTTCTTTTAGAAAGAATATAGAGAATCTATATTTTAAGTGAGAAAACATACTTTTACAGTAATAGAAGTAAAATCACTTAATAAAAGTTTAATAAAATGGACATATTATATTATTAGAAGCTCATTTTGGGGGTGATACAACCGGTGACTCTCTGGGCTTTACTTCTTGTTATGCATTCAGAAATCACTCCTAGGTTAGTGCGTGCAAGGCAGATGCCCTACTGCTGTGCCACTGTTCCAGCCTCAGAAGCTCATTTTAAGGGATAGAGTTGGCATAACAAAATAATATTTTCAACTCTGTAAATAACAAAAATATCTAAATATCTGAAAAAAAAAGATGTTTATAAAGTAATGGTATAAGTTCTGTCTATAAATATGAAAAATAATAGGCAAAATACATAACATAATATGAATACAAAATACAAAATAACATAATACATATGTTAATATTAAGGCTATATTTGGGATGTTCAAGATTGAAAACAAAAATGATGATTGTACATGTACATTTTATCATGATTTTGTGTGTTTATTTACATAATAATATAATAAAATATATCCAAACCAAAGTCAACAACAATGCAATCAAGAGACCCAAACTCTAACAATCTAAACTATAAATGGGCCTGTTTTACTGCAGGGTGGGTGGGAGCAAATGTGGATGTATGGGTTTAATTCTGTGAATATGGTGGAGAGAGGTTGACACTGGTGGTAGGAGTGGCCCTGATTTCATTGTATGTCTGAAATCCAGCTATGAAAGACTTTGTAAATCACTACGGTTTCAATAAGATTATATTTTAAAAAATTAATTAATATTGTTTTGACATACTTAATGTATTCTCATAGCTGTTTTCTCTATCCACTAATTTAAGACCATTTTAGCTGAATAAGTTATTTTTGTTATGTTTATCTTTCTATTTAAAATCAATAGTTGATGGTGGACAAAGGAATGATCATTTTGAACCTTATAAAAAATAAAATCTACATATTGCTTGAAAACAAATCTACATGTATGTATAGTAAGGTTATTTGATATTAAATATTCCTTTAAGTTAGAAAATACAAAATATTTTAAAAAGAATAAAAAAATTATCGAAGTAGAATTAATATGCCCCAAATTATTTTTTCTGAGGAATTTTCTTTGTTTTGACATTTATGGAAATAAGTAGGTAAAATACCTACCTTTTAATATATCAATGGAAAATATCAGCAAAATTTTTGGTTTAAAATGACACATAGTTAAGCTTAAAATAAAAAAATGTATATAATCTGACGTTATGGCCCTTACATGTAATAGATTATATAAAGCATTTAGTATGAACTCTAGCCAAATATGGTTACTTTTTTTTCTTAAAAGCTTGGCTGAAGATGAATATGTGACAGTGTAAAATTGCTACAGTCCTATTCAACATCCTGTCTTGGCAAGAGTATAATTCTGATGATATAATAGTGTTGTTTCAAATTTTTAATTCCATATGTCATTTTGTCTAATTTATTTTTAACTCTAAGTAATGCTCTGTTCAATACCTAATGAACAAAATCTTATACAATGTTCTCTTGCAGAAGAGCAAGTTGTTACTTGATTTTTTTAATTTTAGATCTTTATTTACAGGAAGGTTAACAGACAGGGTTGGTCTTCCCAACAAAGAAAGTTAATTCAAAATAACATTAATCTCTAATTCTAGTGATGTCTTTTTATTGGTAATAGATTTATAATCTTTTAAACATTGTATTTGGGAGCTGAAGTGATAGTACCAGAGTTAGGATACCAAGGTTAGCCTGTTCTGATTTGAGATATGGAACCACATGGTTCTCAAAAGAGCCACCAAGAACCACCAGGAAATACTGAGCAGAAATAGTCCTGCAGTACCAGAGTTTTTACTATGAAAGTCCTGAAGCACTTCCAGGGAGCTGCGTGTAGTCCATGTATTTGCAGGAACTGGGGATTTCCACATCCTTGGTCACAGACAGCCAAAATTGCTAAAAGAAGACCCTGAGACTGCTGAATACTAATTGTTAGCTACTCTTTCACATAATTAATGTAGCTTATTCAGTTAAGTATGGAGAATAAATACATGAATAGAGAATAATAGGTATTTATGATATGTGGAGGTGAGCTGTTTTGTTAACCAGAATTTTCATAAAGTCTCATGCCTCCACAACCAAAGTATAAATTGAAACAATTAAAGATAAATCAATTATTTCAAAGTTTAAAATTGCCAAAAAAAATCCATGCTTTGCCTTGGATTAAAGGTTGAAGAAACAAACACAAACAAACACAAGTTCATGGAGAACAAAGTCTTAAAAGACTACAATAACATTAGGGATTACTTTTGATAGTAGAATTAATTTTTTCCTACTTACTGAATTCATGGCCCATTAAGAATAGGCTTATTTTGAAGAGCATTAACACTTATGATGCATCCTGAAATTGCACAATTATGGAAAAAAGAAATTTCATAGAACAAATTTTTGAGCTAAAGGCATATGAAAGCCCTGAAAATTGGAAGATCAAGTAGAAAAAAATTATAGGTTGGCTGCATGCAAGCAACTATCCACTGTACTATTTCTCCAGGCTCTACATGATTTTGTAAAATTTAAATATAAAACATTTCTTTACAAAATTATGGGAATAAAATAAAATAAATACAAATTAGAATTAAAGCAATTTTTGTTTGTTTTTATGTTTGGGCCACACTCGTAATACTCAGGTATTATAGCCCTACATTTTGTATTATCTCCCAGGCCCTAATTGTTTTTATTTTTTTTATAATTTCTTTAAGCACTGTGGTTAAAAATTTTTACTGGATATTATTACTGTATTGTCTATTATTTTTCTAAAATCCCACAGATAAGTGAGACTATTCTGTGTCTGTCTCTCTCTGATTCATTTTACTCAGCATGATAGTCTCCATGTCCATTCATGTATAGGGAAAATTTTGGCTGGAGAAATAGCACTGAGGTAAGAAGATTGCCTTGCATATGGTTTATGATGATACTCTGCACTGAATATGAACTGACCCCTAGCATGTTAAGGAATGGCCACTGATAGCAGAGCAAGGAGTAAGCTCTGAACACCACGTAGTGTGGCCCAAACAAAACAAACCAGAATTTACAGAGACAGCCATACAGAGAATATATTGGAGATTTGTCCCTATTCAAAAATTTCTACATTGTCTCTACTAATGTACTGTTAATTTTCTAGAGGAAACAGGGCAGAAAATGTATGCTGAATATCTTGCAGTAGTAAGTTCTAGTTTTGATCTAGACCCATTTTGTGCTATAAAGTTTACTTAGTTTATCATAACATCTTTGTTTCTGCTCCATGAAATTTGCTTTTCACAGCATTTTTTTTTTAGTAAAGAGAGAAACACATATCCCTATTGAGCATTCTTTATGAATGGGGGAAGCCATGTTTTAGCTATCAAGTTTCTTGTGTGAAAATTGACATGTACACCCAGTTCAAGATTTCTGGCAATAAATTCAGAATTTCAAGTATATTGGTATTTGTTAATTTAACAAACAAGGAGGAAGTCTGTGTTTCTTAATCCCAAATTTATTAGATTCCATGTGACTAACCACTCCCTTCCTTTCTGGGGTGAAGAGGAAAAATTCTAGATCATCAGGTCAAATATTTCTCCAGTCTGAATTAACAATTGTATTAAGGGACAAATAATCTAAAAGAGTACAAAGAATCTTTTCAGAACAAAATTTATTTCAAAATAGAAGCTCAGTTGTGGAATATTTAGACTTTCCTGTTTATTGCTATAAGGAAATTCCTTGTATCTGGACTCTGCCACTAAGTCTCATTAAATTTATTGAAGCCCACTCAATCATTCTTCATTTCTCTGGATTTGTCAAATAAGATCACCGGTAAGAATTGCAGATTCTGCGGCCACACCCTCAGTGATCAGGGTTTAATCCTGAAGTCTCATTCCTGCAGGTGCTCAGACCATATGTGAGGCTGTATATATTGAATGCAAGTGGACTATAACACGCAGTGCAAGTGCCTTCCCACTGAATTATCACTGTATTATCACTCTCTCCCTGAAAATTAATTTTTATTGGGGGAATCATTAGCATATTTGTGCTAGAAATATTTTAATATTCTAAGTGTGTTTATTAACTGATATAGGGATCATACATATTTCCCTATAACTTTCCAAAAGATACCTAAAGAAATTAATACCTCAGACTTTAAAAGTATTCACCTATATGAACAAATATTTGATGGCACATAGTTAATAGGATTCTTGAATATCAGAACTATCCAGTAAATAATAATATTTTGTGGATTGCTGATGAAGATAGGAGATCTGTATAAACCCCACTTAAATTCCAATAATTAAATAATTGATTAATCATATATTTACTTTATTACTTTCAGAACTAATAAGAATTGTAGATTTGTCGGTATATTTCTAGAACAAGAATGAATATTTAAGGACCTTGTTTATGAGGTTATGAGTGTGATTCCAAATTGAAAGTAAGGTTATAAGACAATGAATTGCTGAAAGGAATGGTGGAAAGGAACAGTTGTGGCAGATTAGGTCAAAGGTTTTGGTAGGGCAAAAAAAGAATGTATTTAAGATTCAAAGGTAAATGCTGCTAGTATTTTAAGAAGTGCAGAAAAGGCCATTGAGTTCCACTTGTGAAGCAATATACTCACCCCTTCTACGCAAGGGAGAATGAAGCAAAGCAAAATAATTTCTCTTCAAAAGCAGCATAATCTGTGGACAGTCCAAAAAAATCACATGTTTGAGAACTGCCACTTTAGAAAGAAAATAGAGCTCTGAAATGTACTGCCAAGATATTAGTTTTAACTTTCATGAGTTTTCTGCCTGCAGAGCCAGTATCCCTTTGTGATTGTTAAACTCCTGGGGGTATATTCATTTTAGGTGTTAAGATGCATGCTCTCAATTTAACATATTTTCCCCTGGACTTCGGTTGATGATCCTCTGAAAACAAAAATGACTTTGCTTGGTTTGGCAGAAATGCAAGAAAGATAAGCTCCTTGGAGTAGAGTGAACCTGTTCCAATCCTTGTTTCAAGGTCTTTTAAAATCTGTGTGTCAGCCTGAGAAATTTTCATGTGTAATGCCTAAGTCTAACTATTTAGTTTGGCTACAAAGAATTGGCAAAGCATACTTTAATCATTTTGATGCTAACATTATCACAAGGCAATATTAAATCATTTTGAAATTGATAATATGTTAGGTTAGCCACTATTTTTGCAGCTGTTTTTCCTTGTCATATTTGTTTGAAATTAACCCCAATAGAATTGGTTATGTAAAATAAAGTAATTAACTATATAAAATTTATATTTTCCTCACTGTAAAGTCTAAAGAATTTAAACAAACAAAAAATGGCATTAAAGATTATTAAATCTTTTTCCCCTAACCAAGAAAGTAATTGTCAAAAATTAGGCACTATTTTTAGAAATTTCTGGGTAGTGTCTTTTTTTGTTGATTCATCAACAATCACTTTTGTTGATTTCATTTTGAATATTAATTGTAAAGAGTTTTACTATTCTAAACTGTTATTTTTGTCTCATTTCTTTATAAAATATTTTGCCTATCTATGTAAGAATGAAACCCTTCAGTTTGACATCTTAAACCTTGGCTATGAACCTCATTTATCACTGCATGACATATTCCCACAAATAAACTACTGTCATAATTTCAGTCCCACAAACATGTTTCAGTTTGTTTAATTTGTCTCATAACTGAGCTAAGTGGTGGGCATTGAAAAATAAATAATGGTGTTTGCTCTGATAGAGGTTATAATTCAGAATAAAAAATATCTGTTAAAAATAACACAGCATGCAAGTATTGCATACAAGGATCTAAATCTGTATAACATTACATCTTTTCTGTCTGGAACAAGTGTTCCTTTGCATTTTTTAAATATCACTTCCTTGGGAGCCAAGAGATAGCATAGTGGGTAGGACATTTGCCTTCCATATGGCCTACCCAGTTTTGATCCCTAGCAGCCTTCAAGGCAGAGTCAATAACAATGGAATAAAGAGACTCAAACTCTTAACAAGCTAAACTTATAATAGGACTTTTATACTAACAGCCAGGTGGGGCAAAGAGTGGTGTATAGGTACATTCTGGGAACATAGGTGGAGGGAGGTTGACACTGGTGATAGATTGGCCCTGAATCATTATATGTCTGATACCCAACTATGAAGGACTTTGCAAATCACAACAATTTCAATAAAATTAAATTAAATTTAGGAGATATATAATTGCTTAAATAAAGACCATATGAAATGTTTTCTCATGCTGTCTAGATCTGTTTTATTTTATCTGTTCTTTTCATTCCACTTTTTTCTCTTCAGTTCTTTTTAAACGATATACAATACTTAAGGGATATTAACCAAGCAAAAATAGGTTTAGTCCATTTTTAGATGTTAGAATATATTATTCTATTGTGTCTGGTTAAAGAAAACTATGAAAGTTATACTTAGTTTAATGGGAAAGCAGTTTTATAGTTTAAATTTTTATTAACAAGATATTTATAATTTGGAAGCAATACTCACTTGGAATTTCAGGTATTATGGTATCTAGCATACTATTTTTTTGTTTTTTCAAAACTAGGATACAAATCTAGCTCAGGGACTAAGAAAAATAATCACTATAAGTTATAAAGAAGAATATCAGCAATTCTCAAAAGTAAAATAATGACAAAGTCAATACTTGGTGGAATACGTAGCCTTTTAATTTAGGTTCTCATAGCAATTTTATAGAGCTTCAAAGCTTCCACGAAACTTTTAATATACCTTTATCAATATACTTTTTATTTTTAGCTAATTAATTAATATAAATTAATTGAAAATAATGATTTAACTATTTCTAAGTAGTGGTCTCCCAGTGAAAACTTAGAGAGACTATAGTCACCTCTGGAAGTATTTTTGGCCACCAGGGCTACACCAAGAAGTACTAGAGGGTTATGTAAAACCAGGTCTAACTCAAACTAAAGGCCATTTATTTCATTTATTTTAATTATCTCCCATAGTTTTAAAATCCAGCAACATAATGAAATCAAAAAGTAATTCATGCCACTATCTCTTGAAAGCTTGTTAAAAATAATAAGAACTGAAAACACATTTTTCTAAAGTTCGTTGAAAAAATGGCTTATTAATACCCAGACCTAAATTTATATTATAATTTATTTATATCACAAATAAATTAAAGTGGTAAGACTTATAGACAAGTATTTGTAATATACTGGATCAATGTTCTAATTTTCTAATTTTGTGACTTTGGGACATTTGCTTTTACCTTTACATAATTAAATGTTTAAATTTATGAATGTTTAAATTTGCTTAAATTCATTTTGATTTCCTTTACAATATCAAATTGTGATTCAATTACTAATATAGGCTCATCTCTTTCATAATACTATTTGTAGTATTTATTTTATTTTTTATGTTCATGAATATATACAATAGTCATAGTATAATTACTAAAGAAGAGCACTAGATAAAGAATATCAAAAGCAAAACAGGGAGAATATTTATTTATTTCTTAGGCAAACTTTAATGCAAATATTAATCATTTTTTCAAATATTTTATTGATAATTTCTTTTTTTGATGTTATCTTTGTACTCTGTTTTATGCATACTTTATTTTTAATTTAATTTCATTTATTTAAAGATGATGTAATTACATCATTGACAGAGTTGATCAATGCAGTTGCAGTTGATCAATGCATAGTTGTTTCAAGGTAAGTGGGAGCAAAAAAGAAAAGAAGAAAAAAAGAAAAAATGTACACAGCAACAAGCAAATTTGTAAAAACTATTTTATCTCCAATGAGGTCAATAAGCAATCTACAGAAATATCAGGAGCTTGTTTACCATTATGTTACCTCTTTTCTTTCATTGTTCAACATATAGTCACTTCAGAGAAACATTGGCATATAAATTGGTGTGATTTTACAGGGATTTACAGTATTGTGAAAAAATGGAGTTGTTTTATGACCATAAATGTAGCTACATAGTCCAGAAATTCAAGCAATATTGCAGATACTATAACTTTTATGGGGTATGCTTTTGTTTTCAGTTGTCAGGTCTTCTGGTATATGAATTACTTTATTTAAAGGCCACTATCACATAGTTGACAAAATTTATCATGATACACTTTAAAAGTTATGTGGGAGTCAAATCATTAAGAAATTAAAAAAGAAAAAAGAAAAAGAATTAAAGAGTACAGTATGAAAACAATTTTTGAAAATTATTGTATCTTACAATTAGGTCACTAGATCATTGTCAAAAGATTTAGTAAGCTCTTGTTGCTATAGCATCATTCTGCTACTTCTTTTGTTTCAAAACATTAAATGCTTTCAGGTACACATTGAAATCAAATTTGTCTAAGTCGGTGCGTTCCTATGGGCTGACGGTATTAAAAATATGGAGTTGTAGTGTGCTGCTAATTTGAGGAATTCTAAGCACTATTGCACAAGTTTCTGTGAGACATATTTTTAGTTTTCAGGGTTTCCAAAAGTTTGAGAAGGCATGAGAAGAATTCATGCACTCCGAAAAAGTCTTTGTGATGTCACCCCAAATACTTTCATACCTGGAATTTGGTCCGAGTCTGTGCAGACAGCTGTGATGAGTGGTAAAGCAGGGCCATTGACGCAGTGGCAATTTGGGGTGATGCATACAACTGACATGGCTTCAGTGAGCCAGGGACTTGGCCTGTCTCTTTTCTCAAAATATCCAGCTTCCAGTTGCATGACCCATGAACTAATAATTTTTCACAGCTTGTTTTACGTCTCTTTTGAGAATAGAGTGAGTCTATGGAGCTGAGCAAAATCAGACATTGTGACTGTGTTCTAATACCTTTAATTTCTAATAATGTAGAAACAAAAATTTAGAATATAGTTGCTTCTGTATTTGTATATTGTAACGATTTTCATATTAATTTTAGTTATAAATATTTTATCAATACAATTATTTTAATATATATCTTTTTATAAGCAAGTATATTCTATATATTTGCATAAATTGGCACTATCATGCTGTTTATATGTTTTTGCAATGTTGGACATTTAATGCCTTTGAAAAACTAATTGTTTATTAAGAATCTTATCTTTATCTCTTTATGTACTTTTCTATAGATTTGCTGCTTTCAAATAGCTGTATCCCCTTTTTGGGTTCATCAGAAGGACTGGATTTCCAAACCATTCTTTTAGATGAGGAGAGAGGCAGGCTACTTCTGGGAGCCAAGGACCATATCTTCCTGCTCAGTCTGGTTGACTTAAACAAAAATTTTAAGAAGGTCAGTTTACTTGTAAATGGTTGGCTAGATTTATATATTTTCACCTATATTCTTCCCTTTATTTTATTTTAGAAGATTCAATACAAAATGTAGTAATTTCTATACATATGAAATCACAAAGATGGACTATATTACCTCTATATATAGTTTGTATATTTTCAGTTTAAATACATGTACATATTCTTTGTTAGACTTAAATGAATATAATATTAAATCTTCAAAAATAAGAATCACAAGCATAAAAATAGTTTCTAGACAATAGATTAGAAATAATGCTTCATACTAAAATGTCATATTACCTATCTGTCAAAGGTTTAAGTTTCCTTTGTATGAATTAAAAATTGGATTATTAACTTTCAGTTTAGAGAACATAGCATATTTTAGTTAATAGTGTGGCTATGGTAGTGATTTATCACTGATTTTTTAAGCACACATTTATTTTAAAACTAAAGAATTTTCTAAAATGGCCTATTAATATTTATAAAAAGAAGGTTAATATTTATGCTTCATCTCTGGCTATTAGGAGGACTTTTATTACTAAAAGGAAATACATACATACATATATGTATATATATAATTATTTAAAGATGTTTCCTACCATATTTACAACAGTATAATGATCTAAAATGATGCCATTTTACACTTTATCATTATTATTGTCCACACATTATCATTTGTGATCCACAAAGAAAATATCACAGTTTAGATCAAATAGATTATTATTAGCAATATCAATATCTATGCATAAAATTAATATGAAGGCTAAAGGGGTCTGAAAAACTGGTAGATAAGATATAATTTATGACTCATTTTTATCATTTCTTTCTATTATCTTTCTAAATTATTCTGACATATAATAGCACTGCAAGGTTTCAGGTCAGTGGTTCTCAACATTCAACTGATAATTCTTTCTTTCTTTTTTGTTTTGTTTCGTTTTTGGAGCCACACTCGTTTGATGCTCAGGGGTTACTCCTGGCTAAGCACTCAAAAATCGCCCCTGGATTGGGGGGACCATATGGGATGCTGGGGGATCGAACTGCGGTCCTTCCTTGGCTAGCGCTTGCAAGGCAGACACCTTACCTCTAGCGCCACCTCACAGGCCCCAGATAATTATTTCTTTTTATTTACAAATAATTGTTTACAGATTATTTTTTAATCTTGAAGCATCCTAGAAAATTCATCTACAAGTACTACTATAACCCTTTTAAATTATTTTTAATAATTATATATTTTTAAATATTTTAGTTCACATTTTTATATTTGAATACAAAAGTATACCTCCATTTGTTTTTATATTGTTTAATTGGTACTTGCATTAAAAACATTGTATTTAATGCTTCTTTAACCATTTAATTTAGCATTTTTATACATGTTTTCCATATTTTCACTAAAGAAAGAGTAAGTTTGTTTTTTTTATAAATATTTAGACGACAAATAAGTCTTGTGATAACTCATATTCATCCACCATATCCACCATACTATAAAGTGGTTCACATCATGACCAGCATTGAAAATTCTGGCCAATACCATAGTTTCATTTTTGTGTGTGTCTGCTTCCTTTGATAGAATGTGATTTGGACAGTGGAGGTGTGAACTTTAAGAATTCAAATAGGAATTGTAGCCAAGGCCAGGTGCACCGGTGAGCCTGAGGCATACAGAATGGTCTGTTTGTTTGAGCATAATTTACCTTCCATTACAAAATCTTCCCGAAAGTCATTAAGGAATGGTCAGCCCACCTAAAACTCTGTGATAATGAACATGTTCTTCACGGTCCATTAAGGTGGTCACTTGTTAGTGGTGGTGAATAGCCACAGGTAATAGGTGAACACTTAATATGCGACTAGTGAGTAAAAAAAAATAAATCTTTACTAGGAGAACGTAATGATGCTATCTACCAATACTTTAATCAACAGTCAATGTTTTGATATGATATGACTTTTTTCATAAACTATATCAAAGAAAATTATCATCAATTTTTGAACTTTTCCTTTAAAATATAGTTAAGAACATCTTTTTCCAAATATGGGTAAGTTTTTGTGTGAGAGCAAAAAAGAATTTGATGTGTTTCTTTCTTTCTTTCTTTCTTTTTTCTTTACTTTTTCTTTTCTTTCTTTCTTTTTTTCTTTTTTCTTTTTTTTTTTTTTGGTGCTCACTGCCTTCAGGGAATGGAAGAAAATGTCCACTTATCTGAACTGAGAGTATTAGATCATCACTTAAAATAAATTCTGATAGCATAACTTCCTTCTGTGACTATTTTAAGCTTCTCTCTCTCTCTTTGGCCATATTCCATGCTTGAAATGTGTTAATATTTAACAAAATAAATATTTATGAAATATTGATTTCCCTTATACTATTACATACATAAGCAAATTTTGAGCACATAAAATCAACTTCTATGCTAGAGTCTGACTTGCTGATGATATTTAGTTATAACATAATGCTTATTATTTATATAAGAGTTATATATGAAGAGGTAAGCATTCATGTTTATGTAGGTATCTACGTTTTTAAATTATATAAATCATTGCAGTGCTAAAAGGTACTTCACAGTAGCAAATAAGCATCAAGATATAGTACTTCAGCAGTGTTTAGACTTATGTGGTTTGCACTGGCTCAATGCCCCTCGGCAGAAATCCAGACTCCTCTGTGGAAGAAACCACACATGTTGGGACTCTGTGGAACTGAAGGATACCCTTTGTACTCTTTAGAGTTAAAGCAATCTACAACACATAATTGAGTTATGAGTTACTTGTTGGGAATTTTATCCTCTGGGAAATTAAAAAAAATTCAGTTGAAGTATTAACATTTAGGATATATGTTTCCTTGAGACTTTTGTCAAAAGGCTATGCTTATGGAAAGATAGTCATTATCATTTCATAATTACCACAAGTATTTAGTGTGGAATCACTGAAAACATTGTGATAATTTTTATGAAGCACCCAGAAATAAATACCTTGTTTTCCTCTGCTTAGATTTTGAGTCCAGTACAATGAATGGCATTAGTATACTCTCAAATAGTGACTAATAATTGAATATAGAAAAACATTACAAAATTTTAGTGTATCTCTACTTGTAAGTAAAATAAAATCTAGTGGATTAAGTTTTAAAAATGATATTTAGAGAACTAACAAGGCTGATTTATTTATTTTTAATACTAAGTTATATAGAGAATGTTAGTAGACCTAAAGGAAGTGTAAACACTCGTCACAGTTGGGAGTCTAATTTAAGTAGATTTTTCCAAAGTTGCACAAGGTCTCTCTCCGTATAAGAAATATCTCAAGGATTTCTCTTTGGGACAGAATTCAACATCGATTTAATATTTTATTTCCCCAACATTAAATTGAATGGCATACGTAAAACCTACCAGAAATGACCATATTTCAAGCAAAGGTATGGGTTTGAAACTGTACAAACCACTCTGAAAGCTTCAATTGCCAGACCAAACTGATAAGGCAGCACACATTACAATATTTTCTTCTAGTGTAAAAACATAACAACAGTATTTAACTGGGCTTATTTTGTAAAAGTTAATCTTTATTTTCTTATTAGTTCAATGAACCTGGCCATTAGAATGATTTCTATTCTCAGTTTATAACTTGACAGGTATTTTTTATTCACTAGTTTGCTTATTTTGCATTTTTCTAGATAAACACCCAGAAGAGAATGCTGAGTGACTGTTTCCAATTTTATTCTCAAAGTAATAAACCATGTAGTCAGTGTTGGACATTGAATCAGCCCCTTGAAAGGAAGCAGCTTAATCCCTATATTAATTCTTTGCCCTACTTTTGATGTTATACACTTTAATGATAATTCAATTATTTATATTTATGTTTAAGATCTTGATTCCTCCTACTTTATTTGCAGTATCATATATATATATATATATATATATATATATAATTTTCTTTGACCCCTCTATAATCACTTTCCCTCACTTTTTTCTCTCTCTTATAACTAACTACCCTGTTTATTATATCAAAAATTAACAGTGGAAATGGTCTAGGGTAAGGTGCCTGCCCTGTATTTGGTTGACTCAAACAGACTGCAGTTCGAATCCCAACGTCCCCTATGGTCCCCCGAATCCCGACGTCCCCTACGGTCCCCCGAGCCCGCCAAGAGTGACTTCTGAGTCAAAACCAGGAGGAACCCCTTAGCGCTGCCGGTTGTGGCCCCTAAACAACCAAAAAGAATAAAAAAAAGACAAAAAAATTTAATCACTTGCAAAATCTGTACTGTTAAAACTTCCTGAAATTATTTTTCAAATTCTTGCTCATTTCTTTGTTATCTTGAAGAAATTTATTTAATATGACTCTTTCACTTACTGTCTTTTTCTCTCTATGGTTCTCGACTCTTAGTAGACACTGTTATCTACTAAAACTAATAAAATAATGCTAGTTATCATTAAATTTTAATTATTTTTGTATGTATGGCAATTGCATATCGCCTATTCAGGGTCCTTCACATCTTCTTGGTGAGAAAAATGTCAATGACAATTCTTCTTCTTTTTTTTTTCTTTTTGGTTTTTGGGCCACACCCGGTGATGCTCAGGGGCTACTCCTGGCTGTCTGCTCAGAAATAGCTCCTGGCAGGCACGGGAGACCATATGGGATACCGGGATTCTTAAAGTCAAAAGAATTCAAGGGGAGCCGTAGCGGTGGTGCAGGGTGTAAGGCGACGGAACGCTGTTCCATCCCCTGGTGTCCCATGAGGTCCTCCAAGCCATGAGCGATTTCTGAGCTCATAGCCAGGATGAACCCCTGAGCGTCACCAGGTGTGGTCGAGAAACAAAAACAAAAACAAAAAATAATTCAAATATTTTCCTGCTTTAATAAACATCTAAGTTGATTGAAATATTTAATAATCAGTAATCACATTGATCACTATACTTGGCGTGAGAAAGTGGAATGTAAGTTTCAGTAAGAGTGATTCACTTACGGAAAGATATTTTTAATATTGTAAGTTACTGGAGGCAAACATAAATAAAAAATTTATCTAGATAATACCAAAGAAGGTTTATATTGTATATGAGATCATTATAAAGATAAACCCTCAACAAGTAAAATTATATGTAGAGATTTAATTTAATTTCAGAATATAGTCTTGGAAAATTTTCATTCAATTGAAAATTCTTAAAATTATTGTTTCTCTGCCATGTATTGTTAAAAATATATTACAAGATTAAAAATAATTATGTTTATGTAAGAGTTTCTTTTTAATATACTTGTTTCATGATTTATAATGAGATTTAAAAAAACTACTTTTTTATATCTCTTCAGACCTGTTAATTTTATCTCATAAATGTTTTAACTTTTGTTGGGGTTGGAATTGTTGGATAGAGTAGTTTGCATGATAATGTAAAATATTAAAAATTTCATCATTTTTCTATAGAGTGCGTTTAACAATTATCATAAAATTCAGGACTAGAAAAATAGTGCAGAGGCTAAAATACATTTTGTATGTGGAAGAATTTATTCTATGCTTGGCACCAAATGTTTCCTGAAAAATCCCTGGGAACAACATGAAAGGTTCTCAAGCACCACTTGCTTGTGGTCATAGAAGTCCTGAAAACTTCCAAGATAGTTTGGGCCATCCCTGGCACCACAGAACTCAGGAAACAGTGTTTTATTGACTCTTGTAATGAGCAATGGTCTAGATTGCCCAGAATTTCTTGGAGGGAATTCTAGGCCTCCTGAGTAGCAGCTGGGAGGCTCCCCCTAAATTATAAAAAAAATCTAATTTACAAAGAACATATTAAAAATTTAAATATATAAATGTATTTAGGCAACATTAAATATATTTCCAACAGAACTGTATATAAAGTAATGTCACTTGGGTTAATTTGCATTTGTCAATCATGGTTATATGTAACCTATTTTCAGCATTTGTGGAATAAAATGGGATACATGTTTAGTAAACTATTCTATTTTTGTGTCCTATTTTACTTGTGTTTCTTTAGTTTTTAATAAAAATAATTTGAATGTTTTGGAAATTAACATTTTAATGCAATGGAATACTCTATTCTTTTTCTTGTCACTCCTTATGTCCCAGATAGGAAGTCAAAGAATATGTAAATTTACATAGGTAAATTTGTTCTATATAAAAAAATCCTTTTTATAATTTCCAAACTAGAGAGATTACACATCACAAGAATTCAGGGAGAGAAGAGGATCAAATATTATAATATAATTTGAAGTAGTTCTATATAATTCAATAATATTAGATTATTAATATTATTGGTAGTGATTAATTTAAATAGTTCACAAAATGCTTATTATTTTCTTGTTTAGTTAGATAGAGGAAAAATGTGTAGAAAGAAATCTACTTCAATTATTTCCCCCTGCCAAAATATTTTTCTCACAGTTTAAATTAGCCCTAGGATTAAGCATCCTTTCACCATCTCTTAAATCAGAGAAATATATATATATATATATATATATATATATATATATATATACACACACACACAATTAGTTGAAATATGTGTGCATCTTTATACACTCTTATAGTTCTTAAGAAAGTGATACAAATATATTTTACATTAATTTATTATTTATTTATAAGTGATGCATTTGTAAACCTGCTTGGTGTAGACATCATAGTAATAGAATAGAGACGTGTACACACCCATGGTTTCTAAACAAATGATTTGTAACTGCATAGCACTTGTAACTGTGATTAAAAATGGACTTTCTCTACCTTAATCAGTCTTAATTAGACCTAGAAATAGTTTATATAAAGTCTAGAGTCCTTTTCCTATAAACTGTGGGATACTAAATACAAGGTGGAATTCTCTCTCTTCATCTCTCTGTCTCTATCACTTTCCCTCCTCTCAATCATAGATGAAGTTAAAAATATATCAGTCATGTACTTTGTTTGGTAATGTTTCTTAGTTTAGCTTTTGAGTTAATGAATTGTTGGTAGCCTTCCACCTGAAAATGTTATTCATTTGGAAGCAATTCAAACCATACTGGGTGGAGTGAGCTTCAGAATAGTATGGAAGCAAACAGGTCTCAGAGGGGATGATTTATTAAACTAAGCACTGTTATTCAAGCATTTGCTTCTTGGTTTCCTTTTTTCTTCTTTGATTTTCAAGTGGACTTTATAAAAAGACAAATAGACCATTGAAAGATAAATTCATGCTGAAACTGCAATTATTTATTTTAGTTACTTATCTAACAGCAACTAGTATGCCAACTCGTGAAATATAATAATAAACTTTTTTTTTCTTCCCTAACTCCCTTTCAATGAACTATTTCTATTTATGACCCTCTTCAGCCTGTTCCATTGCTCCATAATTCTACAAGTTTTATTACTCATGGGTCACACTTTAGCGACTAAGCAGTTATTATCTAGTAATTAGTAAGTCAAGTCTAGGATAATAATTTCCAACCTACTCTCCCTCTACCTGTCCCTGCTTGTGCACATCATGTGTGTGTGTGGCGGAGGTAGCTCTGGAATAGAGAGAATTAATAGACTTCTCTTTTTGCTCTAATGATCCTTGTCTTCCCCCAAGACTATCAAACACAGTAAAAGACTTCTCAATAGTAGTACAATGGGAGAAAGGGTGAAGGCTACATTAAAAAAGTTTCTTTTCTATTCTTACTTTTAGAGAGATCACATTTCTTCAGTATTTGGCCTTGCCAGAAATATTGCTTTTTTCTTCTAAGTTGCCCATCTTCTTTCCTGCAGTGAGACTGAATTTATTTGATCTCTGTTTTTATTATTTTTCTGGAGACAGTTATCAATTTTACCATGTTAATTTCTGAGCATTGCCACCTTTCTTTTCAATGAAAACTAGAAAGTACATTTTTTATGAGCAGGTTCTGGTAGATAGAGTGCATATAATATCACTGAGTCTAAACTCTGTTTACATTGAAACTCATCCATTAGAAATTCATCTACAATGCCCCACAAACTGAATGTTCAACTGCCAATGCATCCAAAGGTCCCATCAAAGCACCTTTCATGGCATGTAAGTAGTGTTTACCCTAGGGGGTTTTAAGCCAAATGTTATTACTAATTCAGGGTTACTTTTCATTCAAGTGAAAGAAACTGTTTTCTATTCTCCACCTTCCAAAAATATTATAAACAGAAAATGAGTAAAATAATCGAATACTTTGACCACTTTCACTAATTTTTATATTGTGTTAATAATTACTTTATTAAAACTGTGGATACTAGGTTGTTCATAATACAGTTGATTTTTTTCAAGATACAAAATTATTTACAATTAAGTTTCTGTCATGCATTGTACCTCAACTTCACTATTGCACATACTATCCATATCTGCAATCTCTTTTGCCTCCCCATTGCCTGCCAGTGGGGCAGACAATTTGCTTTGTCTCACTTTAACAAGATCCCTTTTAGACACTATGGTTAAGTAATATTGTTAGCGAGAGATATGCTGCCTATCACTTTAATCTTTCAGCATCCAATTCTTTTCCAGATTGATCATTTTCAACTATCATCTTTAGAGCAGTCCTTTTTCTTCCCTAACAGAACTCTCCCCTAATTTTAGGAAGCTTTATATGGTGGACTGGTCTTCCTGGCTGTTATATCTATTTTCTTTGATACTATTTTTTCCATATATCTCACAAATGGATGGGGTTATTTTATATCTTTCTCTCTCCCTTTGACTCATTTTGCTCAATATAATACTCTCTATACTCAACCATGTGTAAGTGAATTTCATAACTTCATTTTTTCTAACTGCTGCATAGCATGTGGTGGTGTAAATATACCACATTTTCTTTACCCACTTATTTGTTCTTGGACACCTCAGTTGTTTCAGGTTGTGACTATTGTGAATAGTATTTTAATGAACACAGGGATGCAGAGGGCTTTTATGCATTGTGTATTTGAGGCCCTAGTGTATATTCTTAGAAGTGGAATTGCTGGTTAAAATGAAAACTCAATTTTTAGCTTTTTGAAGAATATCCATATTGTTTTTTAAAAGTTGTACCAGTCTGAATTTCCCTGGCAGTGAATGTGAGTCCCCTTTTTCCCTGCATCCATGCCAGCATTGGTTGTTCTTGTTCTTTGTGATGTGTGTGCCAGTCTCTGTGGTGTGAGATGATATCTCATTGTTATTTTGATTCACATCTTTCTGAAGTAATGCTGTGGAGCAATTTTTTTCTTGTACATTTGAATTTCTGAATTCATCTGAATTTCTCTGAAAAAATATCTGTTCATTTTAACTCTATTTTGGGATAGGGTTAGGTGCTTTTATTCTTGCTAAACTCTACCTTTAGCCTTTTATATCTTGGATATTAACCCTTTATCAGATGTATATTATGTGAATATTTTCTCTCATTCTGTAGGCATTTTTTGATAATTGACTAGAATCCTAGTAGCCATTTCCTTTGATATGCAGAAACTTCTTAGTTTAATGTAGTTCCATTTGTTTACTTTGGTTCCACTTGCTTGGACAGTGTTGTTTTTTTTCTTTTTTCGTTGCAGATGCTTTTAGTTTCAATGTCACAGATGTCACAGTTTTACCTACATTTTCCTTTATGTATCTTATGGTTTCAGGTCGGGTAGCACGGTTTTTAATGCGTTTTGATTTGACTTTTGAGCACCTTGTTAAAGAGAGGTCTTAGTTCACTTTTCTGCATGTAGTTGACCAATTTTCCCCATACCACTTGCTGAAGACTTAACTTCATATTTCTCTACTTCATATTTCTTGCCCCTTTATCAAATATTAATTGACCATATGTTTGAGGAAAAGTTTTAGAATATTTAAATCTATGCTATTTATGTTTTTATTACAATACTATGATATTTAAACAGTTACTGCTTTATAATACAGTTTGAAGTTGGAGAAAATGAGGGCCACGATCTAATTTGCAAGGATTTATTTAGCTGTTTTTAGAGGTTTATTATTTTATATGAATTCAAGAGTATTTGATCCATTTATTTGAAAAATGACATTTATATCATTATAGGTGTTGAATTACATCTCTACAGTGATTTAGGACATATTGCCATATATTAGAATGTTAATCACCCAGCCCATGATTAGGTCATGTGTATCTATCTAATGGTTTTATCTATTGTTTCTTGAATGGTGTTTTGTAGTTTTCTTTATAAATCTTTCACTTTTGATATATTAATTCCAAAAAACTTTACTTTCTGAAGCACAATTGTGAGTGAAAAATTTTAATCTCCTTGAGCATCACAAAAAAAGCATCACCAAAAAGCAAGCAAACAAACAAAAAACAAAGAAAAGAAAATAAAAAGTTCAAAGGGAAGTTTTAGCTGAAGAAAAATTCTAAATTAAATGTATTTTTGTTGAGTTTAAACAAAACCAATCTCTAGCTAATAATTCAGATAGAAAACAATATAATGCATGCATAAGACCATTTTTAAAAAAATTTAGGGAGCCATATAAAACAATGCTCAGAAATTACTCTGGGTTTTACCCTTAGGAATTACTCCTGGTGATGCTCACATTCTATTTGGGATGCTAGAAATCAAAGCTCTGTCAGTGACATGCAAGGCAAACACTCTGCATAGTCTATCCCTATTTTTAATTATTTTAAAAAGTTTACCTTTATTGGTGCTCGCTTCGGCAGAACATATACTAAAATTGGAACGATACAGAGAAGATTAGCATGGCACCTGCACGAGGATGACATGCAAATTCATGAAGTTTACTTTTATTGATAGACTGTTTAGTCACTTTAATTTCTTTTTTAATTAAAATATTACTTTTAAGGGGCTGGAGAGATAGCACAGTGGTAAGGTGATTGCCTTGCATGCAGAAGGTCAGTGGTTTGAATCCCAGAATCCCATATGGTTTCCCGAGCCTGCCAGGGGTGATTTCTGAGCATAGAGCCAGGAGTAGCCCCTGAGTGCTGTCGGGTGTGACCCTAAAACAAATATATAAATATGTATATATATGTATATACACATATATATTACTTTTATTTATATGTATATATTACGTTTATATATACATATACATGTATATATATTACGTTTAAAACTGGCATATATCAGTGTTAAATATTATAAATAAAAATTCAAAGAATTGCATATACTAATTGAAAATGAAGCTTTATAATTGGGTTCTACTATGAACCTATTATTATTAGTATTGAAGACAAAGCTATAATTAAAAATAGTTTTGCTCACATAATTTATACTTCTTTGATGTAAAATACTATGTTTCTGGAGGGCACATTTGCTATGGGTTTTAGAAGGTAAAGTAGTGTATCAAAACAATATGTAAATTTTATATCTATGATAATGCCACATGATTCATCATTATATCATATAATTTAAATTGCAAATTTTAATGCCTACATATATTTATTTTCATCATTGTTAAATTAGTTATTAATTAATATTAATTAATAATTAATAATTAAATTAGTTAAGAAAAGTAATCTGAATTACTGAGGAAACATTGGCTATTATTAAATATAAGCCTAACCTAAAAGTTATACATGATATTTAATCTTTTATTTAGTAAAAATGTTAACAAAAAATGTCATGTGAGTAATCGATATATTTTTGTTACCTAAATTTTATAGCAGTTCTCATTAATTCATATGAAAACTGGTATATAATTAAAATAAATCATTAACATATTTGTAATTCTACAGTTAAATGTAAATCTCATAACTTTTTGCCCCACATATCTGAGAAATACACTTTCAATGATCAGTTTTACCTTTGTGCTCCTGTCATTATTTTTCAATACTTATTATTTAATCAGATTTTAATTTTCCTGTGTCTCATCATAGTCATTGATTTTCTGTTCCTTTTTTTTTCAGATCCTTGTACTGTATGGCATAAAGAGCCATGTTGTTCAAATCTCTTAACAACCATCCCAAGACTTGGGTCCTGTCTTTTAATAGACTAGGCCTATCTTTTGGAATATCTGAGCTTTTGTCCTTTATTAGATTTTATGAGCAAGTTGTCTTTTCTTTTAATGCTTTAATCAGCAGTTTTGACAAATTTGGATTAGGCCAAAGAATATTTGACTGAACTTGTACTCCCTAAATTGAGTCAATTAAACTATTTCCCTAAGGATAAAACATGAGTAGATATAATTAGAATGTCCTTAGAATCTTGTTACAAGGTCTTATCATTTGATTGTTTCTATAACTTGCTGAAGATTAAATAATTAAAAATAAATTGTATGACATTTTTCACCTTGCATAATGAAAGATTATAATGAGCTATATGTTGTAATTGTAGTATAATTGCTAGAGGTACTGTATTGTAGTATTTTATTTGTAATTTTATCTTGCCTATTCAAGTTGAAAAGAAAAGCTTCAAAAATATCGAGGAGAAAATAGCAATTGGGGCTAGAGAGATAGAGTGGATAGTGTACCTCCATTGCACAGAACCAACCCTGGTTCAATTTTCACCAACTCATATTGTCCTCTGAGCACATTAGAAACAGGCATAACCCTGAGCATTGTCAGGTATGGTCCAAAAAAAAAAAAAGAAAACAAAATAAAAAATAAATAACAAATTTTCAATGTGATGCAAAATAAGCAAAATCCGTAATTTAAAGAGATCAAAGCCTATACTTCTAAATTCATACAAATTTTTCTTATTTTCATTAAAATAGAATCTCCTGAAAGTGTGTTTGAAATACAACTTAAAAGATTTTATATGACATATGTATGGTGGCAGTGAAGACCTTTTTTTTCCTGTGTAGGGAGTCAGGAAATGGACTAAGGATCACTTCTGACAATGTGCTGGAATCTATATACAGTCCTAGTGAACAAACCTGGATAAGTCAAGAAGAAGGAAGAAAGAACCTCAATTCCTGTACAAGATAACTTGTCTAAAATTCAAGTCAATTATTATTATTTTTTGGACCACACCTGGTGACTCTCAAGTGTTGCTCCTGGGTATGGGCTCAGAAATCGCTCCTGGCTTGGGGGACCATATGGGATGCAAGAGGATCGAACCTCAGTCTGTCCTAGGTTAGCACATGCAAGGCAAATGCCCTACAGCTTGTACCACTGCTTTAGCCCCAAATTATTATTTTCTTAAAGTATATTTTTTCATTATGTAATCTATATTCACTTGATAATAGAAAAATATAAACTAAATGACTATTTGCTCTTTCCAAGTGTCAAGTATAAAAATCAATTTTCTAAAATTTTTTATTTTAATTGTGGGTATTATAAAAAACACAAAATATATTTTCATGTTTTACTTGATAAGTTATAGACTTTGGAAACCAATTTGTTGGGCATTTTTGTTTAAAATATATATGGTATCAGAATAATATTTTTGCAAACGGGAATTTTTTCTTTCACATTGATGACCTGGATTCTATCCCGAGCACCATGTTTTGTCCCTTGAACCTTTCTAGGAGTGAACCAGAAGTTCAAAGTCAAGAGGAATCTCTGGGCATCAAGGGATTGGCCCCAAAACACAAACAAAAACATTAACCCATTAATTTTCACTTCCAGATATACATATTTTATACATTTGCTCCCCACCAAATTTTTTAGTTATCAACTAAATATGTAAGATTTGCAAGAAAAATAGAATATAATTTACCCCTAATTTTTCAGTAGCAAGTCTGTTAGAAATTACTACCTAAATAATTATACTGAGAGAAATTCCTAAACTCATGTAATTCCACAGAAGATATTTTTAATTTCTGATGTATTGCTATCTGTGGTTGGAAACCCTTCTTCAAATTAGAAATCAAATTTCAAGGGCCTCAAAACTACTTAACACCAAAGTGACTGTTTTAAAAACTATTTGGTATATATCAATATATTAGTTAATAGTTTTCTGTAGGATTAAAAAAAATTTAAATTGGAGATTACGTAAGTTGCATCCATACTACTTGTATGCCTCTTACAACTGAAATAAATGTATCCTCATAACTGTCTAAAAGTAGTATAGCAACATGCACTGCAAGAAATAAGCATATTCGTTCAGGTTTTAACCTGTTAATGCATCTCTTAAAAGCACATAGTACTACATATGCAAGGCATTGACATATAAGTCAATTTATATAACATGATATTATTGAGGAATTAAAGTAACAGAGAATATTGATTTCTTTCTCAAAAAGGTTAATACTTCCTGTTTTAAATACTGTCATAGGATAGTGTAATTTTTAGTGTGAGGCATGATTTCTGCCTGAAGGAAGCATTATGGAAATGTATAAAGTGGGATACTAAAAATGTCTCAGAATCTCATACACCTGATGAACTTTGTGAACGTTTACTGTGTGCAGGTGCTACTGCCATGCACACACAATACACACATGTACATATTTAAACAGATACCTTTGATAAGAAATATATGAAAGAGGTGAAATGCTTATATATAGAGATAAAGAGAAGTGATGTCATATTATGAACATTTGTTCAAAATATTACTAAAAATAACAAATTTTTCTTAAGCATATTTCTGTCAAATCTATATGGGGATATTTCTTCTGTTGTTTTTAGATTTTATTTTTGGTTATGTTTTTAAATAGACTAGAGAAGAACTCTGTTTCTTTTATTTTCAAGGAATCCAAAGAAAAATCATTTTTAAAACAATTCTTTTTTTTTTTTTTTTTTATTCGGCAGGTGAGTTGTTACACACTCCTTAGCGTAAAACAATTCTTTATTCTACTGACTAGTGTAAAGTATATGAAAATCTCAAAAATAAATCATAATTACAACATTATCTATTAATATTGGCATAACAACCATGACTTTTTTATTTTAAAAGTTTTTTATAGTATTGAAACATTCAGATAGTGCTTAAGTTGTTATAATTAAGGTAAAACTGAAATTCTATAGTTTTTGACAATGTCCTGTCAAAATAAGCTAGTATAATCTTGATCTTGAATGTTACCTTACCAAGTAAAATTAGTTTCAGAATATTTTTAAACTTCTATAATAATAATGATCAAGACAGTTTCTAATTAAAGAAATAATGAATTTTATATTTTCAAGATAATGATGTAAAGTGAGATAACATTTTGAAGAAAATACGCTTTTTAACAATATTTATTAAATTAAACTTTGGTATTCCAACAAGTTTTAGTTCTTGTGTTTCTTTGTATAAAATTTCTTTTCTTTTACTATTTTTTTAAATAATTACTTTATTTAAACAATGTATTTACAAAAATGTTCATAGTTGCGTTTCAGTCATTAAATATACATCAACTTTCACCAGTGTAATTTTCCCACCTTCAGAAGTTTGTGAGTTTTATTTCATCATTGACTAGAATATTACAGTTCTATTTACAATTATGTGCTTATGATATAAATATATAGCAAATCATGAAAAGTATCTTTAAGAGATTTGTATTCATCTCCAAATGAATAGTCTCCAGTCCTTAATCATGACTAATGTTGAACATTTAAAGCTATATGTACTTATACGTTCTAGATAATACTATTAAAAGCAAGTATTTTCATACAATGGCACAGAAGAAAACCTGTGGAGACAGACTTTAATATTTAATTGCTTTTAGGTTGTTCCCAGAGCAGAGTGGACCAGTCTCTATGTACTCTTCTTACTTACATCTGTCATGGATGGCTTTTCATAATGATGTGTCAAATGAACACATAATAACATAGTTGCTTTAAATTTCCTTTGGAGTTTTTCATTTAAACTTCAAAAATTATACAAAAAGGTTTTAAAGTCTTAAAATACGCAAGCATATTTTAGCAGTCTTTACATGGCTTGCTCCATTGAAATCTATTTAAATATATTTAAACATTACTTAAGTATTTATTATTTTTGTGTCATACTGTGTAGTACTAAGTATTTAAATCTGACACTGTCCTCAGGGGTCATTAGTGATAGGGCTGATGATAGTGATATCATGATTAGTGGGTGATATAAGGTACTGGGATTGAACACAGGCTAGCCACATGCACGTTAAAGGTAATACATGCTGTACAGTTGATTTAAAACCACAATATTATTATTACTATAATATATTATTATATTGTTATATATTATATTATATATTAGTATATATTTATTATATTGCATTATATTGTTATTATTAATGTTATTTGGAACAGAGTACTCAATGTATGTCAGAATCCACCTAAGGGACACCTGGTGTTTTTAGGGTGCAGGACATAAGCAGTGCTAAGAATTAAACTCAGTATTACAGATAAATACTATACACTTGGAAATTAGAAACACCCTCAGCCTCCTAAATCATTTCTAAATATAATATTTAAAATTAAATTAAATTTAATTTAAAATTTAATTCAATTTTACTTTATACTATTTGAGGTAAAAATAAAACCCACTGTTTAATTTTCTTTCCTCATTAACTTAAATAATTTTCTCAAAAATTACTAATTTTGTTATTGTTAATATTAATGACTATGAATCTCATGACAAATATTTAAGTATTGAACCTCAATTTATTGCTAAAAAGCTTTTATTTTGCTATATTATTAGATGAAAAAGTATGAGACTCAACATACTGAAATTCTCAAAATTCATATGATATGAGATAAAGATTAAAATAGTTGGCATGTCAATTATTTTAATGCATTATCTAATATGACTTATTTACTATCCAATGATAGACAATTGTCCTCTGAATATTCAGTCTAATATTAAAACTCAAAACATACAGTTTTGATTTTGCATGGCATAATTATTCTGGAGATTGATTGCATAAGTGTAAATGTCTAATATAACTGAACTCTAACTTAATTATTTAACATGATATTTTGCTTTATATTTTACTACAATAAGTAATTATAGGAATTAGTAACAAAATTGGTATCATCTAGAATGATAAACTCACAAAAATTTTGTTCTTAATATTAACTTAAAACTTTTCTCTATGTAATTATCTTTATGAATTCTGTATTTGTCACACTCCTTATTTTCCTTTTACGTAATTGTTGCATCTACAATTAAACCTATATATTTTATTTTATTTTATTTTTGTTTTGTTTTGTTTTATTTTTTGGGGCCATACCTGGTGACGCTCAGGGGTTACTCCTGGCTATGCACTCAGAAATCGTTTCTGGCTTGGGAGACCATATGGGACGCTGGGGGATTGAACTGCAGTCCTTCCTAGGTCAGCGCATGCGTCACCGCTCTGGCCCAAATATATATATTTGTTTGTTTGTTTGTTTTGTTTTGTTTTGTTTTTTGGGGGCCACACCCGTTTGATGCTCAGGGGTTACTCCTGGCTAAGTGCTCAGAAATCGCCCCTGGCTTGGGAGGATCCTATGGGACGCCGGGGGATCGAACCGCAGTCCTTCGTTGGCTAGCACTTGCAAGGCAGACATTACCTTTAGCGCCACCTCACCAGCCCCTCAAACTATATATTTTAATAAATTTAAACTTTATTGTAAAAGAGTCTTTTTATTATGGGAAAGACTCCGTTGTGGATATTGTTTTTATCTCATGATAAATGACTACTTGTCATTCATATTACTTTTAAATGCTGAAATTCATTCACATTTTATTACTTGCTACTATTCAAAATAGTAAGAAAATAAATATCAGTACTTTAAATTTTTTCTGAATAAATTAAATTTGTACATTAGGGTTATAATTTGAACCTATTTCTGATTCAAACAACCTACCTGTGCACACACACTTTTGATTGTAATTTGTAAGTTGTTAGAATGTGTTCTTAAGAGTACTATCCTACTTCATTTAAGCCTCAATAATTTCATTGTTTCTGTCTGTTAATACAGGTTTAAATGCAGTTGTCTATTCTTTATTCACAGAACTAAAACCCTAAAATATAACCATAAGATAATATCATATAAACACTAGTGCTTTCTAAATCATTTGTTAATTTCAGGTTTAACAAGTCTATTTAAATGTATTCCCTCAGGTTATTTTCCTTTTTCCTTACCTATTAAAATATTTTCTGCTAACATTGGTGAGAAGAATAATAAAAGTTTGTAGGGAACACGTGGAACATTATAAGCAACTCAGAGCTTGCTTTTCTTGTTCATTCTTGCCTGTAGTTGATGGAGCAATATGATAGTTTGAACCTTATTTCTCAAAGGTTCCTGACATAATTTCTTATGTTCGTTGAAAAGATGAAGCAAAACCTTTGTTATAAATTCACGGCTGTTAAAGCATTACTAAAATCTACCAATCATGAAGTTAGTGGCTTTTGTTATTAATCATCTGTCTGAACAGTATTCATTATATAGTAATTGGTAAATTGAGGTTCTGAAGGTGGACAGATAATGATTTATCTCTATAGTGAACTAGCTTCCTATCCTTGCCATATTACTTAGAAGCCCTATGCTATGTTTTCTGATAAAAAACCAGAGTAAATACAGTTATACCACAGAGACTTTTGAGAATTAAATAAGGTAAGTCTCTTAAATAGTGCTTAACATCATAAACATGCTTAACAAAAATGAGATATATAAAACTTATGCACCTTAAATATTGTAAACAAATCTATACCTGTCTTTAGCTGAAGTTAATATTTTTATGCTTTGTGACTGAGAGTTTTGTTTCCCAAACCTCATCTCTAAGATTTGTAATTCACCAGCACTGAGGTAACAAAGATTAAGAAAGATTTTAGATCAGAAAGAATAATCTTTTACATAAGCAAATACTAATATGGGGTTCCATTGACATCACGGTAAGTCCCTATGACTCTAAATATAATTTATTATAATCAGCTAGTACTGAGTTCATTTAATAAAAATTAAAATATAAAAATTAAAATATAAATAAAAGTAAATGTGCCTGCACAGTTTTTCTTAAGTTTTCAGTGGTGACTTTGAAGATATTGTAAATATTTGGAAAAGTCTTAAAAAAATCTTACCTCATATTTAAAAAACATGCCTTTATATTTATATTCACTCTTCAATTTCAAATACTGGCTTTTCTAATTAGAATTGTGGGTTACACTATATATTCAAATTCTAACACACCTTGAAATGTTTTACAGATTTATTGGCCTGCTGCAAAGGAATGGGTGGAATTATGTAAATTAGCTGGGAAAGATGCCAATGTAAGTAAGAGACTGTAGAATATATCTTTGTTAAACTGGAACTGATATATTAGTAAATATTTATATTGAATTTTATTGAATAAGTGACATAAATTATTTTTAAGATTAAACTAGCATATTCCAAGTAAACATTAAATGATAAAAATATTTCTAACTTGAAAATAAATATTAATCTACTTTGCAACATAAATAAAATATTTTTATTAAATATTTTAAAAAATATTTTATTAAAGTGTTAATTCTTTTATTTTATTAGAAAGTTTCGAAACAATAAATATTACTTTACTTTGCAACATAAATAAAATATTTTTATAAATTTACAGTAACTATTTTATTAAAGTGTTAATTCTTATTATTTTATTATAAAATTTTGAAACACATTTTAATATTTAAATAAATCATCACAAAATGTCATACATCTAGGTATAGGCATTTTATATTTATATTCAATGTATTTTTAGATAGACTAAGTTGGATTATCAGTTCATTTCCATTGCAAAAACTGATATTTAATTTGAGCTGCAATTAAAGTTACAATGTTTTGAAATATCTTGATTTTGCATTTTTAATAAACATTGAAAATAAATGACAGTATTCTGGTAAAGACCTAGAAATTATTAAGTATAACTTTAAGTTTAATTATTTTTTAATAACTTAAAAAGAGTAAGTTGTGGAGACTGAAGTACAATTCTAATTTCAGCTTACTTGAAAAGTAGAAAAAATTTGTAGACCTAGACCACATGATTAACCTAATTTTGGGAGTGTCCTATCTGGATTACATTATGAAAGTTGTCTTACAGCCTCTCCCAAATTGTCTTGTCTATGTTATCTTCTGCAACGACTGAGCAGAGCTGTCTTCTGACACTCTTCTCCTTGGAGTTCTCTGAGTCAGGCCCGTATCTCTGTGTTTTGTATTGATTTCTTGAACTGTGGTGATAAAGAGAACCCCCACATTTTTTTTTTCACTACAAATCACTTCCTGAATGTAACTCAAGGAAAAAGGTTCTGACATTAGTCAGAAGCGTAGGCAGATTGAGGTTTTCTGCAGTATCATCTAATATGGTTTCTAAGTATAGCAACCAGTAGTATTTAGTTTAACATTGCCTCACTTTTAATAACAATGGTGTTACATGAAAATGTTTTATGTGAATGTATAATTATTCAAATGCATCCTTTTGTTATGTGAGAAAAGTAAAACAGACACATGATTTCTAATGAATAATTAAAGAAATATTTAAAAATAAAAATTTTATAGAACACTTTAGTCAACGGTTATTAAGAGTGAAAATATTCATTTAATATGTGTGAGACTGGTTTAGTATTTGCTCTCATGGAGCCTTTAATCTAATGAGGGATATAGATGCCTTAAATGATAATTTTTATAAAGTCAAGGTACTACAAAAGAAAATCGTCAAAACAGACCACAAAATATATGTAATTATGCCCAGTATTGTATTTAATAGTTAAATGTGATCTTTTCAGGAAGATATATGTGAATTAAAATATGTTATTGTTAGCGTCAAGTGTAATAAGAAATCATTTTCACATGCATTTTATCAGAATTAGAAGTTAAAAAAAATCCATTCTAGAGTTTTGTTCCTCCTAGATCTCTAATTACTTTGTAAAATATTCTAACTCTAGGTTCCCAGGTCTATACAATTATAAATAACTTTTGAATTTGTAAGAAAAAACTATATACTTGGTTATGAACATCATCATATATTTTGTTGAGTAATTGTAAAAGCATTTCATAAACAGTATGAACATTTTCATGTTTTAAAATATTGAATAAAGAGACAAGTGGAAAATAAATGAATAAATTTATTTAAATCTCACATTGAAGTGTTTAAAGTATTTTATAGAATGCTAAAATTTTATGTTCAAATATAATGTTAAATTTCCAGTAAAGAAGATGACAAAACTTAAGATAAAACTGAAGATTTTAATTGTAGCAGTCTTCTTGTTTCAGTATATACACTTATTCCAGTTATATTGTAACCAGAGCTCTATTACTAAGTGATAGTAAAGAGTGACCAAGTTTGATACAGAGTATTTGAAAACAAGTAGGACTTCAAATATGGAACCTGTTCTTTCAGTTCAGTTGTATCAACTTCCTTCTTATCCAATACTAGAGAATTAGGTGGTTCACTTTTCTTTTTTTAAATCTGTCAAAATTGAGTGTTGAGTAATTTATGTTTAGAAGGAGTCTTCCTCCCTTGAAAATAATGGTTTAGGTTCTGGCAAGATAGGACCAGGTTTAAGGCTCTTGCCTTTTATGCAACTGACTCTGGTCTGAACCATAGCACTACATAAGGTCCTTCAAGCACCACAAGCAGTACTCACTGAGTTCAGAACCAAAAGTAAGCTGTTAGCAGAATTTTGTGTGACCCCAAGCAAAGCAAAACAAAAACAAAATAAACAAAACACACATCAATATTTAGCATTAATAATACTAGCTTGAACTCTTTATTATCTCTTCTTTCCAGAAGACAATAAAGAGGCCAGAAAATGAAATTGATTGACCAATGCCACCCACATAGTCAATATAAAGCTAGGTGTTAAGCCAGCAATCTAGAATATATCCCCTAGGATATATGCTCTTACACATAACTATAATCTAAAATCTGAAATTTACATAGTGTTCTCAAGAACTTTATCCCACAAACTATTTCTCTTTTTAATATTCCTTTAACAAAGATTTAATTTTAAACAAGATTACATATATTTCAGCATGAGAAAAAAGTATTTTTATTTGTTTTATTGGCATCTTTTACTCTCTTGTCACTTTCTTTTCTCTTCCTTCTCTCTAGTAATTTTTATCTAACTCCCAAGAATATGTGTAGGATTAACAATAGTTTGAAATGACCTCCCCTAGATACAAAGGTACTGTATAACTTTAAAAAAAAGTCAATAATTTACCACAATGGAAATTAGCTAATTAAAGTAAGAAGGGAGTTATTTCTGTTCTTCAACATATTCCTCAGTTTAATCCAAGAAAGGAAAATGTGATGAGATTCTTGGGGGTAGCATTTGTTTATATTTTGAATAATATTTAAATGAAAATAACTGAAGAAATGTCTTTAGTTCAAATTTTAAAAACTAGGTAAGACAGTAAGTTAAGACAAAGCAAGGTAGAGAGTGTGGACAATTTGGCATCTATCAACTTAGCCTGAGAAATGTACAATATTGTCCACATGAGAATTCATAAATAATCTTCTTGTTCTAAAGTTCTACAAATACATTCATTTTATAAGACTAATTTAATAGCTATACTGTGTTATTTTCTATACTTATATTATATTATTTATATTACTTATATTACTTATATTTATATTATTATATTATATAATATATAATATACATATTACATATTATAATAAACTTCTTTTGTTATAAGCTTGGCATACATCTATTTTTAAACTGATGTAGATGAAGTTACAAATTACAAACCTCATAATAAAAAATATGAGCATCACTGATTATGAGCCAAAGATTTTTTTAAAACTTTGTATACACACAATGGAATACTATACACTGTTAAAAAATGTCTTAAAATTTGCTTACACATGAATGGATCTGGAGATTATTATGTTGAGCAAAATGATTCAGAGAGAGAGATAATCATAGAATGAGCACACCCTTTTCTGGGATGTATAAAAAAGATAATATTATGATAACATCCAGAGGCAGTAAACACGAGGTCCAGGAGTCAGGAGTATCAGTCCATGATAAAAATTTCCCATGAATAGTGGAAGACTGCAGTTAGGGCTGAAAAAGGAACACTTTTGTCACAGATAGTTGAAAATGATCATTTTGGACAAGAACGGGGTGCTGAAAGGAGATACATAGGCATATTAAGCTTCAGTGACAATATGGCAAACTGCAGTGCCTAAATGGAAGGACTCAGGGAAGAAATGTGGTGGGTAGTAATACAGAGAGAGATAGAGACGTATATAGTTGCTTCTGTAATTGTAACTTATTAAGAGAACTTTGACAATAAAAGGTATATATCTATAGAATGAATGATGAGGTCTGCTATAAAAATCTAACATAGCATGATGATAAGCTTGTAGAAAATTATCATAAGAATACTCTGAAAAATATAGTTTTATAGAAGTAAAAGCAATGAGACAGGGGTATGTTTAGTGGTAGAGCACTTGCCTTGCATGAGTGAGGCATAGAGTTGGACCTCTCATTGCAAAATCCATTACTTATACATTTTTTTAAATAATGAAGTATTCCTCCATATTTAATTTAATACTTGAAAGTTAGTTAACAAAAGTATATATACAGTTGTATTGGATTTAATTTCACTATATATAGGTAGGAAAATTAAGCATTAAGCATTTATTTTTGTTTAATATATTTTCAGGTATATAGAAAGAAACTAAAATTAAAGGTGTTTATAAGGTTCAGAGTGCCAAAGTGATGACAAATAGGCTATTTCCCTTTTACTAAATATTCAGACTTTGTTTTATTTATTTATACATCTATGTATATGAGTGAAGACAACTCATTACTCATTAAAATATATATTATTTTGTAAAATTATAACATTGATATTTGTTTTGATATTTTTTCAACCAGTGTGTGTTAGGATAAAAAGGAAGTGAAGAGAAAATCAGTGCTTCCTTAAAATGGAAGATTTGATTAAATTCTTAGCTTATTTGCAACTTCTGCCAAAATGAGCAATGGCTGTTTTTCAAAGTTACTTTCTTCATGCTTCATAGAGTTACTCTACTATTTATAGTCAACCAAGTAACAAAGTAAATTAGATCAAGTTAATTATTTCTCATACAATTTAAAAAAAACTGTGAAACCTAGTGTGTTAAAAGAAAAAAAAAACACAGAATCTTGAGGAATTAAAAAATGAAGTTGTGAGTTAAATTTTAAATAACTATCAATTTGTGTGTAAGATTAGCAAAAATATTTACCCCAGGGTAAACTTAAAGTTAGAGACTTTATCTTTTATAATCTATCTCTGTTCTCAATTTACTTTCCCTCAGAATATTTTATTTTTTTATAACCTCTAGGATAACTAGAAAACTACTTTCAACTTAGCTGAAGACTTTGAACAGAACTAATTTGAACAGATAATTAAGACACATCTATACCTATTCTATTTCTTAATAAAGCCAATATGAAAGAAGAAAAATATTTCATAAATAAATCCCTAGATTGCCTTGATCAATTTAGGAAACTAACATAATAGGCTAATAGAAATGAACAACTGCTAAAGTTTTACAGATATGGCTATTATCTTAAAAAATCATATCAGCCATTGGGATATTGAATTTTTATGTAAATTCAGGAAAATATTAAACAATTATTCATCATTATATTATTTATATTTATTTATATTATGTTATATTTATATTATATGTATTATATTATTATATATATTTAATCTATATAGCATTCTGATCAATTAAGTCACTTATGCCTTATAAAATAATTCTAGAAATTATTCTAGGAATCTACTGTTAGGTCATTAGCTAATTTTGTCTTTTTCCTTTTTAATATATCTTTTCTGATAACAATAGTGCTAAGTCACTTCCTGAGTGGCAAGAGCCCATGATCTTTCAAACAGAGATAAATGGGACTTTTCCTATGCCAGTGGTTTTGATCTTTTTTAGTAAGCACTTATTAGTCTTCTAAAATAAGTTAATTTAATATTATATTGTTCTGTAACTCATTGATTTTTTTCAGGCAGGCTTCTTTGTGTCAGACATCATGATACTAGAAACATACATACATATACATACATATATAAAGAACCACCTATGAAAATATTACTTTAAATAATATAAAATTACACAAACTGAAAATAAATGTTTTCTTACAATTAATTGAGGATAAAATACCATTGTTTTTCCAAAAACCATTAACAAGTAATTTTTTATTGGCCAGAACATATGCAAAACAAGTAAAAAGGTAAAATTTTCTTCAAATATTTGACATGTTCAGGGACGGAGTAGAGGTGCTAGAGGTAAGGCGCCTGCCTTGCAAGCGCCAGCCTAGGACTGACCATGGTTCAATCTCCAGGCGTCCCATATGATCCCCCCAAGCCACGATTGATTTCTGAGCGCATAGCCAGGAGTAACCACTAGGCGTCACATGGGTGTGGCCCAATAAAGCAAAAAACAAAACAACAACAAATATTTGACATGTTCATGAATAAGTTAGGAGACTCTTGGGATAAGGAGAAATTAAGCTGATTTTTGTTTGTTTTTGGGCCACACCCAGCAGTGCTCAGGGGTTACTCCTGGCTGTCTGCTCAGAAGTAGCTCCTGGCAGGCACGGGGGACCATATGGGACACCGGGATTCGAACCAACCACCTTTGGTCCTGGATCGGCTGCTTTGCAAGGCAAATGCCACTGTGCTATCTCTCCGGGCCCCAAAATTAAGCTGATTTTTTTTTTTTTTTTTTGGTTTTTGGGCCACACCCGTTTGATGCTCAGGGGTTACTCCTGGCTATGTGCTCAGAAATCGCCCCTGGCTTGGGGGGACCATATGGGACGCCCGGGGATCGAACCGCGGTCCTTCCTTGGCTAGCGCTTGCAAGGCAGACACCTTACCTCCAGCGCCACCTACCCGGCCCCAATTAAGCTGATTTTTAAAGTTTCTGTTATACTAGAACATTTTGGAAATAAAGTAGCAGGATATTTCAAACAATAGGAATTCAGTATTTATAGAAATGATGTATCTGTGTTCAGTATAGCCAGAGTAATCAATGCTGCAAACAGGTTCTATATGGCACAGACAATGTGGCTATATTAGAATATGACAGATTTTATTCTACAGGTAATCCTGGAAGGTAACACTGGATATTTATTCTATGCTTTGTTTATATTCTCAGGAGGAAACTTTCCTTATCCCTCTGAGTTCTTTTAGTCAAAAAATTAAGTTGATCTCAGGCATATAATTAAGTATGAACAATGCAAAAATTATTACATTTACATATAAGTTGTATATTGATTAACACAAATTCCTAAACCAATTATGCAAAATTAGCATATATACCCTGAATTGGTTAGTGAAATTAGTGACTGGAGCTTCAAATAGAGAGGAAAGACTCACATCATGATAACCTGATAGTCTATAATTGTTTGTCCTGCTATATAGAAGGAATTCTCTATTAGAAGCCTAAATGTTAGTAAACAATTTAATTATAGGTAAATATCTTCATTTCTCATACTTTTAAATAGTTGAGAGTGGTACAATATTTTGTGAATCTGTTGAGACTCCTCTCATTTCAGCTGGAACTAGAGCTCATGCTGTAGTAAAACATCTTAGAAAGGCCTGTACTAAACAACTTGAACAACTCTCATTTAGTACTAATTCTTTGTTGCCTACTGAACACCACTATAAATACCTGTATTTAAACATTTTTATTAGTTCAATATGTTTTTTAATTATTGTGCTGTCTTCATTTTAAACATTTAAAAATTAAATTTTGATTTTATTTTACAATTTAATACTTACATAAATGTAGTATCAAGAGTAATAATGTTGTTCTCACTTAGCTGAAAATCTATTATAATCAACTATACCAACTATGCTATGAATTATCTTTAAATAATTTATGTATATATATGAGTTTGATTTTGTGCTAATACTTTTATTTATTATGAGTTTGATTTTGTGCTAATACTTTTATTTATTATGCCCAATAGACAGAATGTGCAAATTTCATCCGAGTACTGCAACCCTATAATAAAACTCACATCTATGTGTGTGGAACTGGAGCATTTCACCCAATATGTGGCTATATTGATCTTGGAATATACAAAGAGGTAATATAATGAAACATCATAAAGCATAATTTATTATAATAATTTGTTTTTAATGACTATGGAATAATCCAGATGTATTTGAAAATAAAAGACTTATTCAGGAACCAGCATTTAGAATCTTTCTTCTGAACCTCCATGGATCAGCTAGTGTTTTCCAAAGTCACTATAATTCTAGCCAAATAAGTTGCTAAAAGATTTTGCTGTCCTTGAGCAACAATTATAATTATAAAACTTTCAAAAATGATTGTGAATATTTATATAAAAGATACTCTGATTTCATAGATGCTAAAATGTCATAGGAAAAGATATGCCTTAATTCTTCTAAGGAGTTTTATTGCAAGGGTAGAAGAAATGTGTGCAAATTTTTTTTAAATTCTGGGAACAACCCTAGAGATTGTAAAGTAGCTCATAGAGTTAATGTATGTTAAATGCTTACATCAGAAAAATGAAAAAAAAACTATTAAATCATACAATTGTCTGGTAACTTCTTCCTAATCATTTTTATGGGTTGTCATTTTGACATGACTATTTACATAATATACTTTGTATTAAATTTTGTTTTTATTAAGTGATCAAAACAGTGAAAGTACTTGATTTTTGCGTTAATTTTCTGCCCCTCTTGAGCAGTTTTTAGAACATCTGGGGTCCCACCTGCTATTCTTGCCCAGATGAAGTTGTGATTCCAAGCGAAAGCTCAAAGGTGCTATGCTGCTTTGACCTTATGAAGCCAGGGTTACCAAGGCCACCCGGATTGTGACAGTGACCTGCAAGGCAACATATGGCAATTCTCAGGGGACCACTTCGTGCTGGCAATGCAAACCTGGTAGTTAAGGATGCATTTAACCCAGACTGTTACTCATGCTATGCATGCTTTACTCTATATTATCCCCTTTCCCCTAAAATACATACGTTTTAATATATTTACATATTACTTTCTTTTGGCTGTTTTTTTTCTTTTTTTGGTTTTTGGGTCACACCCAGCAGTGCTCAGGGGTTCCTCCTGGCTCCAAGCTCAGAAATTGCTCCTGGCAGGCTCGGGGGACCATATGGGATGTCGGGATTTGAACCAATGACCTTCTGCATGAAAGGCAAATGCCTTACCTCCATTTTCTCTCCGGCCCCTCTTTTAGCATTTTAACTAGATCTATATAATATGTTACTGTTTATAAAAATACATTTCCTTACAGTGGGTTTGGTATTTATAAATATTATATTATTTTACTATCCAACAAATAACTTTTCATACACATACACATATATATGTATATATATATAGTAGAGCATACTACATACAGTAAACCTTATTTGTTCTTAAATTGTGGAGATATTAATTAGCTCATTGAATCCATTATTTCTGAAGTACTAAATTGACATTGTAGAAATAAAAGTATGTTAATAAGAGTGTCTTGTTCTAGGTAATAATAAATAATTTAATAAAAAAGATCATGACAATTTTTACTAATGTATTAGTAATTAATATATTGAAGTGTTTTGTTTACATCATGGAAAATATCAGAGTTTGTCTGGATTGTTTATTTTGAATTTTACAAAACACCTTATAAAGTCAATACGTTCATAATTTCTTTTTCTTCAATTCAATAAATTAGCAGTTTCAGTGGAATTAAAAAAAATTCTTGAGATTACCTGATAAATGGTTTAGAAAGGAACCAAACTAAGACAACCTGTCTCTAGAAAGTTACTCAAAATTGTTTCTTTGTGTGTGTTGATGGTTACACTGTCATATTCTTATGTATGTTTGTTTTGCTTGTGATTAACCACATATTTTTGCAAGATAATAGGATGTGTTTGAAAGTAAAGTACAGGATTATGTAGAAAGTTTCTTTCATTTACTTGATGCATGTAGAGATCAAGCCTACAAATATGTCTGGATGATTTTTCTCTCTAAAATTCTTGCCTGCCAGACCAAATTCAACTGTTCAAAAGTAAAATTACCCTGGTAGTTAAGTCTATGAATCACTAGGAGTCTTGGCAACTTGAGACCATCATTCCTACTAGCATAAATTTCTCTTTTGTCTCTTCAGTGAAG
Source organism: Suncus etruscus (assembly GCF_024139225.1). Taxonomy (NCBI): domain Eukaryota; kingdom Metazoa; phylum Chordata; class Mammalia; order Eulipotyphla; family Soricidae; genus Suncus; species Suncus etruscus. Next base: position 103,963,695 of record NC_064848.1, read on the forward strand.
GGTAATATAAATCAGTAGCCTAAAGCATAAGGTGTAATTATATAAGATAGCCCCACTACTTAGATGTGTTTTGATGCCTAATGCTACCTGCTGAGGAGGGCAAATAGTGTTTTTTAGCCTCAAAAGTGACAAATGCAGAAAGTAGATTAAGATGTAGCTAATTACTAATTTGGAAAATATCAAGATGCCTTACGGAAAATTAATGCATTGTATGTTAATAAAATTATTCCTGAACAGGGCAATTGAGCTTTTTGAACTTTCCACCAGTGGCGAAGAATAGATAATAGGGTCAGAGAGATAGTCCAGAGGTTAAAACACTTCCTAGCTTGTTACTAACCCAGGTTTGATTCTTGGCACCACCTAAAGTCTAAATGCCCCCCCTTTAGTCCCATCAGGAGTAATCACTTATCTCAGTCACCTAAGTACAGTAAAGTATGCCTCCCTCCTTCAAAAATAAATTTGTATGGCAGGTCAATACCTTTTCAAATTAATTATTAAATATGTGATGTCATTGTCCTTTCAGAGACAATTTCAGAGGAAATGTAAAAAGTTTTTCAATTTTTTTTTTTTTTGGTTTTTCGGGCCACACCCTTTAGATGCTCAGGGGTCACTCCTGGCTATACGCTCAGAAATTGCCCCTGGCTTGGGGGGACCATATGGGACGCCGGGGGATCGAACCGTGGTCCTTTCCTTGGCTAGCGCTTGCAAGGCAGACACCTTACCTCTAGCGCCACCTCGCCGGCCCCAAGTTTTTCAATTTTATATAACTATATTTATTCAAAGGTTACTGGAAAGAAATATCCAGAATATATATATATATATATATATATATATATATATATATATATATATATATATAAAGAATAGAATACTATGTGGAATTCTGAGTAGTTTAGGCCATAAAAGTAGAAGAAAAAGATCAAATCAATCACAGATTCCTTTCTTTGGCAGTTGAGTTCAAGAGAGGTATTATTTATTTAGGTGAGAATAATGACAATCTTGTATGGGAAAATACTGGATTCATTTTGTACATTCCACTTTTGAGAAATAAAAGTGGGTCATGCCAATTGGTAATTCAAATCTGGATATCAGCATAGAAGTGATAACTGTTGTCAGCAGCTGATTGATGGAGCCCATTGTCAATTGTGGTTCCTGGCATTTACTGGCTCCCTGGTGTTATGCATACTGAGAAAGCTTTCTAAGCTTCTACTAACTCAGTAAAATTATGCTGAGAATAATAGAGGAACTATCACACAGAGTTGTTTTGAAGATACAATGAGAAATAATTGTATAGCTTTTGGTAGACAACTTGCCCAGTCCCTGATACTCAGCCATACTAGAAAATGATGGAGAAGATGTTTGATTTTAAAAATAAACTGTATGTGTGTTTACTTTTTTTTTTATAAAAATAATACATATTTTATGTCTTACATATAAAATACTGGAATTTGTAATATTAGTTGAAGAATTGGGGGTATTTTATTTCCTCTGTATTGCCATTCAGTGGCAACAAGTATTGATGTTAATAATAACCTTGTACTCTTTTAATGTTTCCTGTCATTTTTACTGTGTTAGCTCTGTGCTTCAACAGTACTTCTCTTTATGCAGCCTAGAGAAATGTCCTTCATATACTAATTAGCTTACTGAATTTAATAGAAAATCATAAAATTAGATTTCAATGTTAGGGCCATGTAATTGAGTTAGCTAATTTTCAGAAGTACATTTTATTATTCATTATTTTTCTCATAATTTTTATGTTGGTGCACATGAATCTGGATTAAGAAAACTTGCTTCTGTCATCTTCCTTCACCAGGAGATTATAAAAGAGACCTTTTACTAAGCCTCCACAAATAATAATTTTATGAGTTTACCTTGAGACTTTAATAAGGTATTACATTATATAAACAAAAATCCTCACAATTATAGATTTTATCATTATTTTGCATCAACTATGATTTTTCCCTCATATTTGTTTTTTAAAGCATTTATTATAAGTTTCTATCAACATAATTTAGTTTACTTACTCCTTTTAAATATTCCATTATAGGCTTTAGAATAAACAGTAATGTTTAATTTATGGAGAATAATGTACCTTTGATAATATTTAAACATACTTACAAGTGAAGTTTTCCATTGGTATGTCACTACCCTCATCCACATTGTTAATCTTTTTTTTTTTGTTTGTTTGTTTTGTTTTTGTTTTTGGGCCACACCCGTTTGACGCTCAGGGTTTACTCCTGGCTATGCGCTCAGAAATCGCCCCTGGCTTGGGGGGACCATATGGGACGCCGAGGGATCGAACCGCGGTCCGTCCTATGCTAGCGCTTGCAAGGCAGACACCTTACCTCTAGCGCCACCTTCCCGGCCCCCACATTGTTAATCTTTACATTCCACTATTGAAACTGGAGAGTAATCAATTCAGTTCATAATAACCTTCATATTTTTATATATCTTCAGTTATACTTCCAGTTACATACTTTATGTTAGTTACATGGTGACATCCTGTCTATTTAATTTTAACCATTTTCAAAATTGGTTTAAAATTTGGATTTCAAGCAACTGCTTTGCTATGTCTAGTTATATGGCAATGAACAAAATATTATCTCCTGCTTTTCTTGATAGTGGTCTTCTAAAGTTGTTGGATTTGATAGTACTCTTAAAATACTTCCCTCTCGCGTATTGTGAGGGATTCAATGAACTATATGCAAAAAGATTTTAGCCAGCATAAAGTATGTATTAAATCAAGAATTTAAAATGATAATAACTAAAAACTCTTATGAACTGTTACTATTATTTTAAATACATTTACTTAAAACTATGAAATATTTAAAAACTAAACGTTTGTTAGCTATATTTTTTACTAGTAGTTTAATAGTCATTAACTTACTGCTGGTCTTGTTCAAGGAGAAACCTAAAATTAAAACAATAAATAATACCATTCTATTGTAAATTTGCTTCATTCTTTTCCTAGGTAGGTAGCCCTAAATGGGCCTTTATTATTTCATAATAATATAGGAATAACTTTTTAAATAAAAAATAACTTTTTAAATAAAACTTCCAGAGAGAATGTCCAAAATGCTGAATTTCTCTAAGTCATGTCTCAACAGAGTGAGCTTTTAGCCTTTGTGCTGCCTGGTAGTTTTTTCATTTAACAACTCAAATGAATTCTAATGACTCAAATCTCATGAGGCCACATGCATTTTACACATATTTTTCTTGGAAAATTCAGCATTAGAAATTATTTTTTTCCTTAATACTAAAAGTTTGCCAACATCTTTCTAATTGTGATCACAACTATAAAAATAGAAACTTGGGCAATAATAATTTGTAGATTTTAAGGATATAGTGAAAATACTACAACACAATTTTATTGACCATGTGTATCAACAGTTTTGAAAATGAGCTGCCTGTTTTAAACGTTTATAGCACTAAAATGGCAAAATATTACATAACTTAAGTAATTGGATATATTTGGATCCAAATAGTTTATCCATATTTGAATCAATATTTGGATATATTTGAAGTTGCTTATTTTTTGATAACTCAGTTATTGTAATACATTAATTTTAGATAATAATGGTAGTGTTATTAAGCTTAATAAGTATTGTTAGGTGGTGATTTTGGTAATGATAGTAATGCAAGCAAAATATATTGTTGGATATGTTAGCATGTACAACTAATATTCATTTATAATTAATATTCATTCTTGCTTTAGGTAAGTGGAGCCCAAAACATGGGGATTGAGTCTTGGCCAGAAAAAATATTTACTAAAGAGTTAAGAAGCACAGCATGATGCACATACAATATTCTTGACTCATTGATATTGAATTAATGAGATAGAATCTAGTTCTTATCTTCTCTTTTCTTGCTGATTTTGATACTTCTTAAAATCTCATTTGTGTTACTAATTTTCATTACAGGAAGTTATGTTCAAATTAGACACACACAATTTGGAGTCTGGCAGATTGAAATGCCCTTTTGATCCTCAACAGCCTTTTGCCTCAGTAATGACAGGTAAGATCAATGACAGTCAGTTCTTGTTTTGGTGTTTTTCATAATGGTATAGGTAATTAAGCCACATTTTTTCAGTGAGTTAAATATAAAGCATTATCCATAAGTTATTTGGTTATAGTTTCTGTTCTGTACATTCCTATTCTTATCACTAAAGTGAACCCAACAACATGAACATAACATTATAGACGTCTTCATTTAAATTTTTCTTAATGTAAATGGCAATGAACACATGTATAATTATAGTATATAAAATATATTTTTATATTTAAATGTTTCATATTTTCTTATTTAAATTATACCCATGTTTTTCTCAATATAGATATCTAATTTAGCAGTTTATTAAATTGTTATCAAATTAGCTGAAGAGTTATTTAAAGACTTAATTAAAATGATTTATAAGACATAGGTAGATTAAATAATAAAACACATTTTATAATAACTTTTAATATAAAAACAAGCTACAGCTAATAGAATGTTGAAACATTTCTTCTTAGTCTTCACCATAACCTGATTATATTAGTGGTAATGTAATTTCTTTTCCTTACAGTTTAAATCTTCTCTTACTTTGTATATATCTGAAATTCTCTGAGAAGATAACTTTCCTGCTTAAAGAGTTAGTATTAATACTCCATGGTCTGAAGCCTGATCTCAGTAATGTCTGCCCAACCTCTGAATTTAAAGCATGTTAAAGACTTTTTTACCACACCCAGCAGTGCTAAGGGGTTACTCCTAACTCAGCTCAAAAATCACTCCTGGCAAGCTCAGGGGACCATAATGGATTCTAGGGATCAGACCCAGGATGGTCCTGGATTAGCTAATTGCAAACAAACACCCTACCCACTGTGCTATTGCTCTGGCCTCTTTATTTTAAGAACTCTTCTCTTGATTTAGTTCACGACTTAAGTCTCTCTTTATTTGATCTATCAAATGTTTGACTAGCTGATAAGATTAAAGCATCATGACATTTGAATTTTCATTTAGTGTAAAGCAGTAAACTTCCTTTGAAGTGCAAGTGTGTGTTTTGGAAACTATGTGACTAATGTTTTGTCATTATTCTCAGAAAATCAAAACTTGTAAATCTGTCAAGCGGATTTCACACAATTTAATAAAAAAAATACATTATAGGGGCTGGAGTGATGGCACAATGGTAGGGTGTTTGCCCTGCACATGCTAACCTAGACAACTGCAGTTTGATCCCCTGGTGTCTCATATGTCCCCCAAGCAAGGAGCGATTTCTGAGTGCATGGCCAGGAGTAACCTCTGAGCATCACTGGTGTGGCCCAAAAATAAAGAAAAAATACATTATAGACATTGATGACACCTATTTGGAAACCTTAAATAATTTAATGACAAAAAAAAATAAAACATTTTATTGCTATGTGTGTGCCAATTCAGTGGTAAGCAGGGTGTGCTGCCAGCTGTGCACTCAAGAATCAAGAATAATTCCCAGTGGGGCTGGAGTGGTGGCACAAGCGGTAGGGCGTATAACTTGCACGTGCTAATCTAGGACAGACCATAGTTCAATCCCCCAGTGTCCCATATGGTGCCCCACGCCACGAGTGATTTCTGAATACATAGCTAGGAGTAACCGCTGAGTTTTACCAGGTGTGGCCCAAAAACCAAAAATAGAAAGAAAAAAAAGAATGAAAGAAAGAAAGAGAGAAAGAAAAAGAAAGAAGAAAGAAAGGAAAAGAGAAGAAAGACAAAAAGAATGGGAGAGAAAGAAAGAAAGAAGAAAGAAAAAGAAAGAAAGAAAGAAAGAAAAGGAAGAAGGAAGGAAGAAAAGAAAAGAAAGAAGAAAGAAAAAGAAAGAAAGAAAAAAGATAAAGGAAGGAAGAAAGAAAGAGAAAAGAAACAAAGAAAGAGAAAAGTAAAAGACAAAAAAGAAGAAAAGATAGAAAGAAAAAGAAAGGAAAGAAAATAAAGGATGAAAGAAAGGAAAAGAGAAAGAAGAAAGAAAGGTAGAGAAGAAAATGAAAGAATGAAAAAAGAAAAGGAGAGAAGAAAGAAGGAAAGAAAGAAGAATAAAAGAAAGAAGAGAAAGAAGATAAAGAGAAAGGTAGAAAGGAAAGTAAAAGAAAAAAGAAAAAAAGAGAAAGAATAAGAAGAAAAAAGAATGAAAAGAAGGATGGAAGGAAGAAAAAAGAGAAAGAGAAGAAAGAACAAAGAAAGTAAATGAAGGAAGGAAGGAAAGAAGGAAGGAAGGAAGAAAGGAAGGAAGGAAGAAAGGAAGGAAGGAAGGAAGGAAGGAAGGAAGGAAGGAAGGAAGGAAGGAAGGAAGGAAGAAAAGAAAGAAAAAGAAAGAAATTGAATCATTTCTTCTGGGCACCAGGGACCATATAGGATGCTGGGAATTGAACAAATGCTTTACCTTCTGTGCTACTACTCTTGCCTTGCAAACAAGACAGTTTTAAAACCTGGTTACTCTGATGCAATTATTAAGCTGATATATCGCATTTTTGAACTGCCAGAACTATGATGATCAAGTTTTGTACATTTCAAAATAATTGTTTCATTGGTGGTGGGAAGGTTGCACTAATGATGGGAAGTGTACTTTTTATTATTAAAGCCCAACTACAAACATTTTGTCTCTTATATAAAGATATTATTAAAAAATAAGTGTTTTCTGTATCTATCCTTACTAAATTTTTAATAATGTCTATGTTTATATTTTATTTTTATTCTGTATTTTTAAAAAATTTTCCATGGTCATTGTCTTTTATTTACTCTTAGAAAGTATCTTAAGAGATGGAAGCATACCCTGTCTGTTTACTGTAACATGTCTGGGCATTTTCTTTTTAATGTTTAGATTTTGATAAATTTTATTATGTAGGTTGGTAATTATTTATTAAATAATTTATTAAATGTCTCATTAGGTTGATCAAGGCATTTAGAAAGTGAGGCATTTGGGGCTGGAGAGATAGCATGGAGGTAAGGCGTTTGCCTTTCATGCAGGAGGTCATCAGTTCGAATCCCGGCGTCCCATGTGGTCCCCTGTGCCTGCCTGGAACAATTTCTGAGCCTGGAGCCAGGAATAACCCCTGAGCACTGCCAGGTGTGACCCAAAAAACAAAAACAAAAACAAAAAAATAGAAATTGAGACATTCATACAAGAAATTTTTTTTCTTTTTTTCTTTTAACCATTGTGATTAAAAATGTCTTTCATAGTTGGGTTTTAGACATAAATGTTTCAAACCATTCATACCACCAGAGTCAACTTCCTTCTATTAATATTTCCATGGTCTCTTCCCTGCCATCACCCCCACCCCAAGCTGCCATCATAACAGGCACCTACAAGACAAAATTTTAAGAATATACTATTACAAAAGTTGGATTTCTATAATACCATTAGTTGTACTTATATTTATGAATTTAAAAAATGCTAAGTAACCCAATAGATTAGACAATTTTACTTTGATGTTCTGTGTATGACTCAACATGGTTGATTTCTTAAACTATCAGAGAATTAATTACTTTTTCCAGGAGCAAATACTATACTGTAGGGACAGTATTTTCCATAATTCCCACCTTCACCACACCAGCATTAATCAAGATTCACTCTATTACCTTCTTTTCCTGTGTATATCTTTCTCTCTCACTTCACTCTCCCCTCCTTCCCCTATTTTCACCATTACTTATCTCATTTTTTCTTCTCCTTCTCCATGCATTCTCTTCTTACTCTTTCCACCCTTTCACATCTACCTTCTCAACCCCTTCCCCACTCTTTTCATCATCTTCTTTCCCTTTATCTCATTTCTTTTTACTTCCTGTAAAACATGGCCTTGACATAAAAAAAGACACTTGGTATGCATCAATGGCAACATTCATCTCTTTTCAGGAATTTCTGTTTATCAGAACTATTAGAGACATGATTAGCTACAAGGAACGCAACATGTTATAATTACAAAGAATGACTCCAGTGCTGAAAGTTCCCTTTCATCAGAGGTTAGACAAAGAATAGTTGTGGTCATTTAGGTTGTGTCAGTTAAGTAAATACTAATCATACAATTCATTTCTCATTAGAGCCCTTACTTTAATTATTTTCTATGTATTTCCTCAAAGGGGAATTATTAACTGTTAAATGCCTTAGAATTATATATACTTTAGAATATGTGGAAGAAGAGAAGCAGAGACAGAAGAAGTTATTCATTATAGAAGATAATACAATGAAATTTTAATTTGCATTAATAATAATCTATTCATACTAATTAAATTATCTGTTCATATATATCTAGAATTATTTAACCCATGTTTATGAGCTAATTTTTCTTCAGTGGTACACATTTTTTTAACATCTAAAAGTAGAGTATATGAAATAATTCTGATGTTGACATTATGCTTTTTGTTAAATATTGTGAAAATTAGTATATTGTAAATAGTATCTGTGAGTAAACTTTTATAACTCTGTGCCTTTTTTTCCCTGCTAGATGAGTATCTCTACTCTGGAACAGCATCTGATTTCCTTGGCAAAGATACTGCATTCACTCGGTCTCTTGGGCCTACTCATGACCACCATTACATCAGAACTGATATTTCAGAACACTACTGGCTCAATGGTTAGTGATTTTTTTTTCAATTATTATTGTTTTTATTTTGCTTATAGTAAGAGAAGAAAGTCTTTATTAGGGGCTGGAGTGATGACGCAGTGGTAGGGCGTTTGCCTTTCTTGTGGCTGATCCAGGACAGACCTTGGTTCAATCCCTGCCGTCCCATATGGTCCCCTAAGCCAGGAGCAAATTCTGAGCACATAGTTAGGAGTAACCCCTGAGTGACACTGGGTTTGGCCACCCCCCCAATATTTCAAAACACTTTGGAAATTATTGTCCATTAAATTAGGTAAATCTGGGGCCGGAGAGATAGCACAGCGGCGTTTACCTTACAAGCAGCCAATCCAGGACCTAAGGTGGTTGGTTTGAATTCCGGGGTCCCATATGGTTCCCCGTGCCTGCCAGGAGCTATTTCTGAGCAGACAGCCAGGAGTAACCCCTGAGCACCTCTGGGTGTGGCCCAAAAACCAAAAAAAAAAAAGGTAAATCTCCTAAATCTATTTTGTGTATACAACAATAATGGTTGATAGTCATCATAAGTGTTCTGTGATATTGTCCTCAATATCTAGACTGAAAATATTTTCAAAAGATATTAACAATAACCAGATATATGCTATTTTTATATATGGATTAAAGATGAATAAATTAAAGTACATATAAAACATCTCTATTATATAAATTTCACTTTGATAGTAGTGGTAAAATCTAATTATTAGTTATAGACAAGTGCTCACCATTGAATGATATAAAACATGTAACTTTTCTTTAGTACTAATTTAGTAATTTTTTTTTTTTTTTTTTTTTGGTTTTTGGGTCACACCCGGCAGTGCTCAGGGGTTATTCCTGGCTCCAGGCTCAGAAATTGCTCCTGGCAGGCACGGGGGACCATATGGGGCGCCGGGATTTGAACCAATGACCTCCTGCATGAAAGGCAAACGCCTTACCTCCATGCTATCTCTCCGGCCCTAATTTAGTAATTTTATGTGAAACTTGCTCCTTGGTTTTAAAATTATTACCAAATTTGAAAAACTAAACAATTTTAAATATTAGAGTAAATGTCCATAGTTTCTTCATATTACTGCGTTTCAGATTACTTGCCTCATTAATTTGAATATTTTGTTAAATTTACTTTCTTTTTTAATTTAAAACCATTTGCATATCTACATGTATGTTTGAATTAAATTACTTGAGAGTGCTTGGAAGCTATTTCTGACCAAGTGTCCACTTCTAGTGGTATTATGGAACCTTGACATGCTGGGGCTAGAATCTGGGTCTCCTACATGTAAATTGTCCTCAACCCATTGAACTATCTTTCCAGCTCCAATTTTGTTTAAATAAAGTGAAATACAAAATTAAATTAAGATTATAATCAAGTATTTTGGTATTAAGATAAATATTTTCAGTAATTAACTCTTTAAACGTAACTTTATATAAATATAACATTTTTGTACATTGGGAGGAATTTTATTTTTTATGATTTTTTCTCTTACCTAGAATTTACCAAATTGAGATCAGTGAATTTTTTATAAGTTTAAGGATCAGTTACAGTTCATTGTGTTTCTTATGAAATCACAGTATTTTGAAAGTTTTAACAGTGGGCAAGGGAAATTCCTTGTACATGGCAATTCCAGATTAAAAGCTCTGCACCACATATGGTTCCCTGAGCCTCTCCAGGAATGATTCCTAAGCACAGAGCAAGGTAAAAGTCCTAAGCACTGCCAACTATTGCCCCAAAACCAAAATGGCAGATTTTTCAATGCAGTGTAATTACATAGGAAAAATAATACAAAAAGGTTTTATTGAAATGCTTTTTTCAATAAGGCAAAAAAAGACAGATTCACACTTCAGTATGAAGCGTATATAAACTGGAAGAGAATTTTTTTTTTTTGGTTTTTGGGCCACACCCATTTGACACTCAGGGGTTACTCCTGGCTATGCGCTCAGAAATCGCCCCTGGCTTGGGGGGACCATATGGGATGCCCGGGGATCGAACCACGGTCCGTCCTACGCTAGCGCTTGTAAGGTAGACACCTTACCTCCTGCGCCACCTTCCCGGCCCCGAGAATTTATTTTAAATAAATTTATTTTAAACTTTTTGCTGATTTTTAAGTGTATCTAAAGCAGAAAAAGCTTTATATGAGTTTTTGAAGGAATGAAAGCTTGCTGTTCTCATCCCTAGGAGTCAAGTTTCAATCACTTTTAAGTTCTTCATAAGACTCTATAGACAAAGGTTGCTTTTGCAATTGTAGATTTCCATGGACAGGACAGGCATTTGAGATACCATGCTGATATATTTCACCTAGTATATAATGAGAAACATGGGATGGGGGAATCAGAATACAGGTTGTCCCTCCCTCGGTGGCATTTTGTATGCTGCTGGTATTGACAGGTATAAAGACTACATCCTGAGACTTGTTACAGGAGGCTCTACTAAGCTTAAGTGTAAGAATATGTTCATTGCAGGATGTCGGGGTTAGATAAATAAATAGCTCAATGGGCTGGAGCATATGCTGTTTACGTGAATGGCTTAGATTCAATCCTCAGAGCCTTCTGTTCCTTCAAGCACTTTTGGAGTGACCTCCAAGGACTGAGCCAAAAGTAATTTCTGAGTACTACTGGGTGTGCCTCCTACAAGGGAGAAAACAAAACAAAACACTGCAGGGAATTAGCTAAACTGTAAACCTGAGGGGATATTATATCCTTCCAAAGAGTTGGTTTCCTGCTTAGATCCTTGTCAAAATTTATCTTGGACTTGGTCTAGTACAGTTCCAAAAGACTTGAAATACATGAATCCTGATGCCTTCTTAGAGAAACAAATTCATCTATAAAATACCTTTCCAGGAAGGTAAAAAGTTTGTCAAGATGGAGTCTAATGGACAGTAGATGAAAACTTTTTACACTTTATTTACTTAAGTTTATAACATATCAAAAAATAGAGATCTAAATACAACTCAGTGTTTACTCAAACACTGAACTTTTTGTGCGAAATTTTTTATTATAAAACTAAAAACTTACAACCATTTGGAAAATAAAAACAAACAATGATGCCTAAGATGCATGTGTTTTTGTTTCCTTTCCTGGAGAATTTTTATTTTAAATTTCCACTTTTTAGCATACAGAAGCCATTTTTTATTGAAGTCTCTCTCTGTGGGCTCTTTGTCTCTTAATTTTTCTCCCACACAAAAGGATAATACTTTTCACAAGTGAAAGTATTTCACACATGAAAAGGATAATAGTTTTCACAAGTGGTAATACACAAATATTACAAGAAGAAAAAACTCACTGTGTTATTAAATCTAATGTAGTGTGGTCATTCAGGTGAAAAGAGTTTATGGAGAAAGGAAAGTGATTTCAGCCACAAGCCACATGGTTTTTTTGCCATTTCCATTTGCAGTGACATATGGTGTCATGGTAAAAGTTCATTTGTGAAAATTCATGATTTTAAACTCCAACCCTATTAGGGCATGTGTTTCAAATGCCAAAGGGGAAAAGAGTGCTATAATAAGGCCCAGGTGTCTATTGGTATGATTTTAAATTACTTAATTCAACAGCTATGCATGCCATACACCGATTAAATGATACTTATTTTTACTTTAACTTGGCAGCAAGTCAGGAAAGGGTTTCTATCATAAAATTCTAAAATCAATGTTCTAAGACAGGGCCTCAATTGGATCTATAATAAAGAAAGTTTTTATTCTTAACACATATTTATTTTTAGCTTATAAGTATACTTATTTAAATTTTAGAATAGAGGAATACTTGATACTAATTCTTTATCCATAATTGGATTTCTTTATATATTAAACATTTGGCTTAAACATTACTGCCATTCAATTTTCTAACAGTACTTCAAATAGTACCGCCAGGATAATTTTCTTAAAGTACTTGAAAATTAACCATTTAAAAAAGAATTCAATAAACTAAAGTCACTGAATAAACACTCTAAGACCATATATGTTTCATACTAGTTGAAAGTATAAAAAGAACCTAGCTTCAACAAGCAGTCTCTATTTCTTATATGTCATGTGAAATTTTTGTAAGATAGATTGGTGTTATGCTCTTCACTTTTGATCACTTCACTTGGTAATGCCTGGCTATACTTTAAAACATGTTTTAAAGAGTGTTACTCCTATATTTATGTAGTAAGGGAATATGAATTTCATGTTTATTTTCCTTATAGGGTATATAAATTCACCTTTGTTATAAATCTATGCTCTCTGTTGATTATTTTTAGCAAGTGAAGAGAAAGCAAAACAAATCAAAATGGAACAGTTTAGATACCCATTTCTTCCATCTTACTATTGAGAAAGCTTTTTAAAAAGTGCCCTCTTTCGTACTCTCATTCTTTTTAGGATGATTTTTGGTTTACAATACCTGATATTTTGTTTGTTTGATTCTTTGTTTTGTTTTGCGCCACACCCAGCAGCCTCAGCAGTTACTCCTGGCTCTGAGCTCAAAACTCGCTTCTGGCATGCTCAGGGGACTATATAGGATTTCGAGGATCAAACTGGGTTCTTCCCAGGTCAGCCACATATAAGGCAATGCCCTACCACTGTGCTATTTATTGCTTTGACCCCAAATATTGTGGGGTTGGTTATTTATTTTTCAGTAGAATATTGTATTCATTTTGTATCACTATGATGTTCTTTCAAGCATAATTAAACAAAGTCATAAAAGTAGATCTGATAAAGCATATCCAAAGTGATCTGATAAAGCATATCCAGAGTGATCATAGTACACAGATAACTTCTATTTAAATTTAAATGCTGTGATAAATTCTACATGTAACATTTTACATATTAAGTTCACATATTTATTCATATAAATAGGTCAATCATATCCTCATAATTTCTGTACATTTTTGATAATGTCTTTTTATTACTTATTCTAATTTATTAAGAATTTTTCCCAGAGATATCACACAGCAGTAGGGCATTTGCCTTGCATGCGACTTACCCAGGACGAACCTGGGTTCAATCCCCAGCATCACCCTGAGCCAGGAGTGATTTCTGAGAGCATAGCCAGAAGTTACCCCTGAGCATCACCAGGAAGTCCAAAAACAAAACAAAAAATTAATTTGACTAAAAACGAATATGTATAACATTGCCCTGTTTTAATGAGAATCACTTCCTTTTACATATAGGACAGATATATGTCAGTAACTCTTATAATTAGATACAGGTAAGAACCAACTATCTGGTTTTATTTATTTTACATTTATTTTAAAAATACACATGTTGTGCAGCTGGCAGATTTTCATCCAAGTTTGTATCACTGTATTTACAGTCTCTAAATTTTTAATTTTATTATTAATGCTTACTCTGTATCTGTGGGAGCCCAAATGTGCTTGCCTGTGTTTTTCTTTTTCTATTCTTTATAGCTGTCATTTTTCAAGTCACTAGAAGAATCAAGATTGGTGTCTTAAAAAAAGATTGATGTCTTGCTTAAACTTGAACATTAGTATTTTTTTAATCAACTGATTAGTTTGAAGTGAAGATTGAGTTTTTCTCTTTTTGTCTCTTTGTCATAGAAATTTTAATTTATCTAAGTGTATTGACAGTTATTACTATAATTATCTAAATTTGTATCACCCAATTATAGTTCTGTGTCTTGGTTAGTTTGCTATCATAAATAATTGAGTAATCAACAGTTTAGTACAGAGTGTTTAATTTTTGCAAATACATTATTATATAATATTATTTTGGTTTTGGAGCCTTGTCCAATGGTGTTCGGGGCTTACTCCATATTCTGTGCTCAGAAATAACTCTAGGGGTGGCTCAGGAAGCTATATATGGTTCTAGTGGTTGAACCCTGTTTGGTTGCATGCGAGCTATATGCTTTAATTAAATACTATCTCTCTAGCCTAATAACAATTTTTAATACATAGTTTTTGATATATAGTATTTGGCTGGCACTTGGATTACACTCAGTAGTATTCAGTTAATGCTCTGAATTTCTGCTTGGTTTTTGCCTTCAAATCTGTGTTCAGAAGTTACTTATAGAAATTTCCAGGAAGCCAAAGCATTATACAGATTTAATGTGATCCCTCTAAAGACACACATGACATTCTTCAAAGAAGTGGATCAAACACTTATGAAGTTCATTTGGAACAATAAACACCCTCGAATAGCTAAAACACTCCTAGGGAAAAGGAATATGGGAGGCATTACTTTCCTCAACTTTAAGCTGTACTACAAAGCAATAGTTATCAAAACAGCATGGTATTGGAATAAAGACAGACCCTCAGATCAGTGGAATAGGCTTGAGTACTCAGATAATGTTCCCCAGATATACAAGCACCTAATTTTTGACAAAGGAGCAAAAAATCCTAAGTGGAGCAGGGAAAACCTCTTCAACAAGTGTGTTGGCAGTACTGATTAGCCACTTGCAAAAAAGTGAACATAGATCCCCCCCCCCAGTTAACATCATGTATGAAGGTAAAATCCAAATGGATTGAAGACCTTGATATCAGACCTGATACCATAAGGTATATAGAACAACATGTAGATAAAACAGTCCATGACATTGAGACTAAAGGCATCTTCAAGGAGGAAACTGCACTTTCCAAACAAGTGGAAGCAGAGATCAACAGATGGGAATACATTAAGTTGAGAGAAAAAGTGTCCAGGATACAAGAGCCACCCACTGAGTGAGAGAAACTATTCACCCAATACCCATCAGATAGGGGGCTAATCTTCAAAATATACGGGGCACTGACAGAACTTTACAAGAAAAAAACATCTAATCCCATAAAAAAATGGGGAGGAGAAATGAACACTGATAAAAATGAAATACAAATGGACAAAAGGCGCATGAAAAAATGCTCCTCATCACTAATCATCAGGGAGATGCAAATCAAAACAACGACGAGATACCATCTCACACCACAGAGATTGGCACACATCACAAAGAATGAGAACAATCAGTGCTGGCGGGGATGTGGAGAGAAAGGAACACTTATCCATTGCTGGTGGGAATACCGTCTAGTCCAACCTCTATGGAAAGCGATATGGAGATTCCTCCAAAATCTGGAAATTGAGCTCCCATTCGACCCAGCTATTCCACTCCTAGGGAATACAGTAAAAAAAAACCCCTTCCTCACACCTATATTTATTGCAGCACTATTCACAATAGCCAGGCTCTGGAAACAACCAAGATGCCCTTCAATAGATGAATGGCTAAAGAAACTGTGGTACATATACACAATGGAATATTATGCAGCGTCAGGAGAGATGAAGTCATGAAATTTTCTATACATGGATGTACATGGAATTTATCATGCTGAGTGAAATAAGTCAGAGAGAGATATATACGCAGAATAGTTTCACTCATCTATGGATTTTAAGAAAAATAAAAGTCATTTTTGCAACAATTCTCAGAGACAAAGAAAGGAGGGCTGGAACTTCCAGCTCACTTTATGAAGCTCACTACAAAAATTGGTGAGTGCAGATATAAAAATAACTACACTGAGAACTACCATAACCATGTGAATGAATGAGGGAACTGAAAAGCCTGTCTAGAGTACAGGTGGGGGTGGGTGGGATGGACATTGGGGTGGGGACATTGGTGGTGGGAATGTTGCACTGGTGAAGGGGGTGTTCTTTACATGACTGAAACCTAATCATAATCATATTTGTAATCAAGATGTTTAACTAAAGATATTAAAAAAAGAAATTGCCAGGAAGTTCTGGGAATAGACCCAGTATTAGCAGCACATCATGAAACCCCAATACTTTAATTTTTGTACTTTCTCTCTCCCTTTCTCTCCATCTCCCTCATTTCTACAGCACATGGTTTTATGAAGTATACTATATATTGTTTATACTTCTATGTAATTTATTACTTAGTATAGCTGTGTGTTTGAATATTTTAAGTTCAGGTACAATTTAAATGATACAATAAACAAATACATATACAGGAAAACAAAACATTTAAAAATTAATAAGAGGAATATGGTATGGAGTATCTGGTATTGCAGCTGACATTGAAATACTAGTAGTCATGTCCTGCACCATCATGGCAATGTAAGGAGCTCAAAAAGGTCTTTGTTAAACTCCTAGATCTTGAATTATAGATAATTGCGTCTTTAATTCTGGCTCATAATCTTAATATGGTGATGTTGTTTAAGTAAGCTCTGGTGGTGGGAAAGTTTCACTGGTAAAGTGGTTGTGCATTTTATGGGTAAAACCAATTACAAATATGTTTTCAAGAATTGTGCTTAAATACATAAATTATTTTCATGAAAAAATTAGCTCTTGTGTTTCATAAATGCTACTATTTGAGGTTGCAATTTTTACTTTGAAGGTAAAGCTGAATTATAGCTATATAATTTTAAATGACTAAATATTATTACTATTTTCTTATTGTGAACAATTTATCATCTTTTTCTTATTTATTTCTTTATTTTTTTGTTATTGGGTCAGGACTTCTTTTTGCTTCAATGCCCATGGATGATTCCTGACAGAGCTAGACAAACTAGATATGTGATGTCAGGAATTAAACTTGTGTTGTCTGCTTGAACAACAGGCATCTTATCCACCCTACTATCTCTTTGGCCTCTCACTTAGTTTTTGTTTGTTTGTTTTTTGTTTTGTTGGGTCACACCTGGCAGCGCTCAGGGGTTACTCCTGGCTCTAAGCTCAGAAATTGCTCCTGGCATGCTCGGGGGATTATATAGGATACAATCATCGTCCTTCTGCATGCAAGGCATACACCCTACCTCCATGCTATCTCTAAAACCCCTCTCACTTACTTTTTGTAGTTATGATATTAGTGCTCATTAACACACCAATTGTTATCTTGATGATGAATACTTTGAACCTTTACTAGGAGTCTAGAACTTCTAATTGTTTCACATATAAAAATCACATGGTTATTGTATTAGTTATTGTACACTTTATTTACAATTTAGATTATGTGAGGGTGACCTCATAATACATCTGAGATATCTGAAGTATATAAAAGTCATATTATAGTCCTGAGGCCAATTATTAAAATAAGTAGTGATAGATTATCTTTCTGGAATGTGTACTCCAGAGCCTACACTGGAATTAAACCAAGTTCTTTTATACCCGGTTTAGCAATTACATAAAACATAGAAAATAACCTTTTACTATGCAAAATTAAAGATGTTTATGGATTTTCCCTAAGATATTCATAATAGGTATTGTAATTAGAAAGAATTTTTCCAATCCTTTCCAATAGAAAGCAATGACTATCATATAGACAAAAATATGCAATAATTTAATAAGCATTAATTTAGTTGTGTTCTAACAATAGTGTATATCATCCACGGGTGAATCACTAGTTTGGGGCAATGCATAGGGAGCTTGTGCATGTTAACCTTTTCATGTTAACTGTGTTTCTACACTGTTTCATGCTTGTATATTAGTCTTATTTCCTACATCCCAGTTCTTTTCTATTAATTTTCTATTAATTATCATTTTGTTGCGGCAACACGATGAATATTGGCTCAATTAGGAATCTTGGCTAAATTATGAAAGCATTTTAATATTTGTCTTCTTTTCTCTCAAACAGGAGCAAAATTTGTTGGAACCTTCCCCATACCAGACACCTATAATCCAGATGATGATAAAATATATTTCTTCTTTCGTGAATCATCTCAAGAAGGCAGCAATTCTGATAAGACAATTCTTTCTCGAGTTGGAAGAGTTTGTAAGGTAAGATATATATGTATATATATGTATATATATATGTATGTATATATATCTGTTTTTTTAACTTAAGACATTGTATATAAAAACCATGTAAAGCAGAGGTAAAATTAAATATTCTTTATTTATAAGTGGCAAGATAACTTAATTCTTATTAATGTATCTTGCATGTCAAGTATTAAATATTAAAAATGGACTACATTGTTTCCAATATTTTAGATATTTTTCAGCTCTCAGGTATTTACATATTTCTTTTGTAGGTGAGTAGTTTTATTGACAGGTGATTCACTTGCCATTTATTGTTAGTGAAATTCCTCACTGCTTTGTCTTCTTACAGAGGTTAAAATGTATGTGTGTGTGTGTGTGTGTGTGTGTGTGTGTATTCAACATAATTTATTCTAAGAAATAAATTTTACTTAAAAGGGACAAAGAAAAAGTAACACATTCAAGAGAGTATGTGGGGGCAGCTCTGAAAAGAAAAGAGCAAGATGAGGTAAAACAATAAATATATATACTTTAATATAATCTTATTTTAAAATTGGTTTTAACTTAAAAAATGGAAAGAATAGGAAATATATCCTGTATTTTTGAGTGCACATTTTAAGTTATATATTTGTTATGATAAAATATTAGCAAAATATACAAAAAAGTAAAACATTTATGTAGTAAAATATTGCAACTAAATTGTATAATATTGCTATTTTGTATGTTGCAAGACAAAATATAAACCGAATCAATTACATCTTAACTTTAAACCTCTTATTTTAATAAATAAAGCTTCACAGAATAATAAAACTATGGTTATATTACTCTTAAAATCAGTTGTATGATTTTTAGCTTTGGCTTTATATTCATTGAATTCTCTTTAATTTGGCTTTATATTCCCTGGAATCACTTTAAATAGACACCTTCAGATAAACGCAGCTATTAAAAGGAAGAGCTGTTAAGTTCACAAATACTTTTCAGTGTGAAGCTTTCTTAGGTCTTATGCAAACAGTTCATTTGCTTCCATCTGAGCCTATCACTTTTGTCTCATCTGTGCCCTTAGGCTTTTGAATGCTTCTAGGGGCAGAAATACAAACCACTTAAAAGTACTAATGAAAACATGGGTGTTTAAATGAGACCAACTTGTGAGCACAGTGCATTCTTTACCTACTGTTCTAGCCGGTAGTGTCTCCCACTGATCCCTCTGCCTGAGGGGACAGATTCTCTAAAAGCATCCTCATTCTTTTAGACACTAAGAATGCAATCATTTCTTGTAAAAACCTCTTGCTAGATTTGAATGGCCATTGCTTGGAGTGGTCCTGGTGTATTGGGGTACTGAAGCATGCCTTCTAACAACAGAAGCACTGCACTGAAAAGCTGGGTTATGTTTTGTCAATCATTTGCATAAATGTTCTATCTCAAATATGCCATAGAATTTTTTCAATTGATTAAATGTTAGCAATGATCAGTTTCTAAGGAACATACATAATCAAAACATGTTGTGTCTCAGTCAAGTACTTCTTTCTTGATAGGGATAATTCATTTGATATGAATTCACTTAGAATGATATTTTTAACTCTAGCAAACAAACAAATATATCCAGTTAATTTGAACATTAAATTTATTGGAGAGATTTCAATGAACCCATCTAAAAGTTCTTACCATAGAATTATTCTTGATTCTCAATATTAACTATGTAACATAGTATTTGTATTAGGAACAGATTCTTGTCAAACTGAAAAGATAGAGTTGAGCATGGCTTTTCCCAGCACAAAACTCTGAGGCCACACAGCAAGATTTTGTCATGCTATTGTCTTTGGATAAATAGCTAAGAAACTGTGAGTTCCTATAAGAAATATGATGGATGCATTGCCTTTAAAAGTATTTTTTTTCTCACAGTAATGTGTCTTTTTACTCATTATTTTAAATGAGTACCATATTCAAAATTTCCTAGTTGATTCAGTAACTGGAAAATAGCAACTAAATGCTTTCTTTGTAATTTGTTGCAATTTGTCCCACCCATGTTTTAAAAGTTACTGAATTACTTAGAAATAAGTTGTGGTAAATAAAAGAGCTCTTTTAAGTATAAATTTAATTGACATGATTAAAAATATCTT
Source organism: Suncus etruscus (assembly GCF_024139225.1). Lineage (NCBI taxonomy): Eukaryota > Metazoa > Chordata > Mammalia > Eulipotyphla > Soricidae > Suncus > Suncus etruscus. The sequence goes on from NC_064848.1 coordinate 103,984,032, forward strand.
GAATTTTTTAAGAAAATGATATTGCAAAACAATAGAAAGACTATTAAAAGTCATTACTCAGCATCATTGTTGCTAGGTTAGTGTCACATAAAATGACTTGCATAACATTTGGAACAAATTATTCTCTCGATGAGTTTTTTATTTACTCCTATTGAACTATTATAACATTTTCTATTTTCAATAATAATGGCAAGTATACATCTATTCTATGAAACAAAACTTAGCTTAAAATATATAAGCAAATATTTGAGAAGGAAGAGCTCTTGTTAGAATTATGAGTTAACTGTGTGAATTTTATTTCTCTTACAAAGCTTTTCCAGCAAAACGAGAGGCACTGTTTTTATTCCACCAAAATTTTCCCACAGTACCTATTATTTGGAAATATTTGGGCTTTGTTTTTATTGCTTTTGTTATTATTTTCATTTTAAACTAATAAGCTTCAGCCCAATGAAAAACTCTTGACAAATTAAGATTTCTCTTTTTTCAGCTAAAATAAAAGTTGTTACATTGGCCTGTTAAAGATATAATTCTTCCATAACAATATATAGACATTGGTAAATAATATGTTATAAATTGGCAAAAAAAAAAGTTCACAAAATGAACAAATAATTGTTTGCAGAATATGGACAAATGATTTAAACTCTATAATTCACTTATTTTATTATTCCAGCATTACCACACTATATAAAATTAAGATCTGTGCAAATAAAGTAGGCATGGTTTTATAACTCACTGTTCACTTTCTTTAAAAACTTGCTTCAGAGGCCTGAAGGATAGCACATTGATAGGGTATTTGCCTTGCACGTGCTGGACCTGGGTTCAATCACCAGTATTCCATATGGTCCTCCAAGCCAAGAGCGATTTCTTATCATATAGCCAGGAGTAACACATGAGCAGCACCACATGTGACCCAAAAACCAAAACCAAAAGTAAAAATAATAATAAAAGTTGCTTCACTGAGAGTAATAGCTATAGGGGTAAAGAATCACAATTTAATGAAATAGAGGACAGAGTTGGGAAATGTATACATTCAATGAAGCCCATGTTTTCAGGGAATGGATATAGAGCTCCAGAGAAAGAATGCATGAATTGCATGCATGAGTTAGGGACTAGCTCAATACTAGGTTCTAGAAGTGAGGTAGCTTTGGTGCTGTCTAAGAACCACTAGGAATGTCATGGACTCCCTACACCCCCAATCAACAAATGTAGCCACAACTCTTAAAAAAAGGAAAACAATTTTTCAAGGAAGTGATGCTTGATTTTTGTCCTTTAAAGGAACCTTGCACTAATGAAAGAAAATGTGATATATTGATTAAAGCCATAAAAATGTCTGAAATTGGCCCCAAAATCTATACTGCAAGATCAAAGAGCAAGATCAGAATCCTGAAGAATAATAATGCATAAAAGAACAGAGGATGGGACTAAAGTTGGAAAGGGTATTATAACACCTGTTTTGAATGTATGAGGTTCTGGTTTTTATCCCCAGCTCTGCATTCCTCATTCCCATTACTGCTAAGTATGACCACAATAAGAAAGAAAGGAAAGAAAAGGAAGAAAGGAAAGAAAGAAAGGAAAGAAAAAAGAAAGAAAGAAAGAAAATGAAAGAAAGAAAGAAAGAAAGAAGAAAGAAAGAAGAAAACAGAAAAAAGAAGAAAGAAAATGTGTATAAAATATGAAATACAATTTTTTTTATTAGGTTGGTACAGAAGTATTTCACAGATGCGGGGGAAACTGCCCCAAAACAAAAATAAAATGAAGAAGTGGTTGCTATTAGTTCTAAATACACCAATGGGAAATCATATACATTTCTTTATTTTAAAAAGAAAACCCATTATGATTTTCAGCCAATAATAAGCATACCATCAAAATCAGTTGACCTGATGACTCAACTTAAAAACAAATCTAGTTTCAGGGCCTAGAGATAAAACAGAGAAGACAGTGTTTGGCTTGTATGCTGCTGACATGAGTTTCTTCTCCAGCACCACATATGGTACCTGAGCACTGGCAGAAAGATTTAGCACAGAGCAAAGGAGTAAAATCTGAGCACAATTGGGTTTGGCCCAAATTTCCACATACCCTCAAGAAAATAAGATCTAGTTTATTTTAATCTATAAAATGAGTAAAGTTTCATTATTCACTAATTACTATTACAAAGTTAATATAAATCTTAAATGAGAGCATATCATGTGAATATAACAGGCACTAAAGGTAACTTGGCTTTAATTATTTAATCATTTAATCTGCTCAAGAAATTTATATGTAAATAATATAAATGTATGACCACACTAGTGTGAGTTGTCTTAAAATCATACATGCACATTCAAACAAACACACATACAAACACAGCATGTAATCTGCTGGAATCAAATTATGGAACTACACTGAGGAATACATAAATGGACTATTTGTACTGAAATTTAAGAATTGCTTAGATACAAAACATTACTTGAAAGCTTGACTTTTTGTTCATTTTATAGATTAAAATGGCACAAGTTTTTTTATATTTTCAACAATATCTATTTAAAAGATGGATTTTTTTTTTCTGAACAGTCAAATATACTTTAGACATAATGTAGGAACAATTTGAACACTGAACTGTTTGATAAGAATAATGGAAGGGAGAGACTTTGGAAAGTAATGATACTGGGAGCGTTAATAAGGCATTGTTGATCCAATTTGATGTAGAATATATTTCTTAATCTCAATAATCTCTTGCAGACCCAGTATTATATCATTATATATGACTGAAGATAAATTTTAGTTACAGTATCTACTCAGTTTTCTTATATTTAAAATAAAGTTGTTTCCCTACATACCCTCCCCCCCCAGACAAACTAGAATAATTTTTGAAATCCAAGTTTAATTCTCTAATACTTTGGGTCTAATAGTTAATATTTTCAAACACTAAGTAATTTAACTTAACCCTGGGATTGTTTTATATATGGTAAACTCACAGATCTTCTTGGCAAGGTAATAAATGTTGATTGGCTGAACAGGTGAGACAGCATGAAATCAGTCCCTGGAAAGATTTGTGTCTGTTTACTTTTCAAGTTAGTCTGGAAAGATCCTATTATTTATGTCTGTGTGATGTTTGTTTCGGAGAAAGGTGAAAAGGGAAAGTAGAAAAAGAGAAAGAGGGAGACTCAAAGAGAGTTAGTGAGAGACAAAAATGAAAAGAGAGAATGAGAGAGTGAGGGAGAGAGAGAGAGAGAGAGAGAGAGAGAGAGAGAGAGAGAGAGAGAGAGAGAGAGAGAGAGAGAAGGATTAAAAAAGAAATCAGTGTGTGTGTGTTTTTTTTTTTCTTTTAAGACTTACTTTTAAATATGGGGAAATACCAGTTAGACATGCCTGTGATTTCCACCTCAAGGCTGTTTTGCATTATTTTGGGATTCTGTTCATTTTTGGTAGTGTTGTCTATTAGAGTACATATGCTAGCACACTCTAGATTTATGCTGTAGGTTATGCCAGCTCTTTTTATTCTGCAGTATTCCTTTTATCCTTGCCAGGAATTCAATATGGATGTTCCTTTCACATAACTTGCCTGGAGGTCTAATTAATAGCCCTCTGCTTCAATTTCACTTCCATTGTCTATTTAGATATATGGTCCTATTTGGACAATTATAGCCTTTGAAGAATTGTATCTTACTTTAGACTGATGACACTTTATGTATTTATTGATCTTCAAATTATGGGGGTTTGTGCTTACTTTTAGTGTGTCACTTACAACCTACTTGAGAGATTTAGAGTCCACAACTTACAGATGTGCTTTTGCTTTATTTCCATCTGTTATTCTGTCAGAAACTCCTCGGCAAGAATTTATACTGTCGACTTGCTATTTTTTTTTCAATTTAATGAATTCCGATCTTTCCTGAAAATTTGCCTAGCAGACTAAATTTTTCTAATTTAAATATCTTAAATCTTAGAAATTGATTGGTTATTAGCATGGCATACTATGCAATTCCTGAGTTTCGATTAATTTTACAAGTTTTGAAGTACTTACAAAAGCATTATATTCTTAACAGAAAATCTAAAACAGTCATCTCTAAATACCAAAATTCTTTTTAAAGAAAACAAAATGTTTTGCCTGGAAGTTTATACAAGATTTATTCCTTAAAATAGAAGTATTTAATACATGCCATACAAAATTTTGGTGATTAAATTTTTCTTGTGCCTTTCTGTGTGCTATTTGTTTATATAATTTAATTTTTTTACTAGGTAAAAGAAATTTTAGTAGATAAAATAGAAAAGCCTTTCTTTTATTATTTTATATTTTAGAAACTACAATTCTTTCTTGCCTATGTGAATCAATTTTAATTTTTAGTGAATCATCATATAAAGTATTATAGCACTTTTTAAAAAAATTTAAGCTTAAGATAAAGTATACTATAGTTCTGAACTTTGATTCAATGGTTATAAATAATTCACTATTTTCCATTAGTTTATAGTATGTGTTAAGAAAACCCCATTTAAGCTTCTCTCAGTTGAATACTATATTTTAATATTGATGATATGGCCATCACAAGGCACTATTGAGATTGTATCTTAGTCTTGTATTTTTGACACTACTCTCCATTTTCATAATTTCAGGCTTTTAAAAATACTGTCTTGTGTGTATGAACTTTTTAATCATGATGACTTTTATATCATTGATCTTACTTAAAAACATTCTAAAATTTATATACAGATATAGTTTAGTTAAGATGAGGGCAAGACAGAATTTTATTGAACTATTGCTCTGAAAATTGAATGACATTTTAAAATAACCTAGGTACTTAATAGAAACAATGAATTATTAAATTTTACTCTCCTTATCTGTTGCATTTGTAAGAAGGATCAATAGAATAACTTGTATACTAGTTTTATTGTGATAGTTTTACTGAAAAAAAGATTTTTTTCTTGATTTATAGTAGTGGTAACAAAAATATTTAAATGAGACATAGAAACGGAAAGGTGAGGTTAGTTCAAGATAAAATTTCTATAATGAGTAGAATTATTGAATAACTATGGGTGTGGGTGTGTGTGATTGTGTGTGTGCATGTTATGGTTTTCTTATGTTCTTGCTCACACGAAGATAGTGAAGAACAGCATTAAGCAAATGAAATACATTTTAGGCAAGGGAGAATTTATAAACTTTGACTCTAGTATAAAAATTTGTTGTTGCTGCTTAAATATTAATGTATCATTAGAAAAAGTATGGTACCTTCTTAAATACAGTAATATGACTACAAATTTCTTAATTCATGTTGTATTTTAATAGATTAATATGTGATCAAAATGTCTCTAAGACTTCACTGGTTTATAAAACTTCAATATTTAAGAGCAGAAAAATATAATCAAAAATTTCATTTTCCAAGTGCTTCTGTTTCTCAATTTACAGATAAAAATGGCAATATTTATAATGTACCAAGAGAGTCTCAAGAAGATAGTACAGATTTAATAGATTAACCCAGCATATTGACCCTAAGGTCAAAAAAACACACTCAATAGAAATTCATACTTGACAGCTCATAGATGCTTTTAGTTCTATGTAAGATTTATAAGGACTTGAGTGTGCTAAGCCAAAGTAAAGTGGAATAATCATTAAATTGCTTCATGAGTAAATGCTATGTTTAGCAGAGCATATTTAATTTTATACAACAGTCACACTAACAGATAATCCAGAAACACTCTATTAATGGTGATGAAGGACTATATTTTATTTCATCTTAATTTTTCTTCTATTGTAGTTTTGAAATTAAATCTTGCAAAAAATTTTAAAAGCTGCAAATATAAACAGGCACACACTCCGCCTTTACCACCCACATTGACCATGTTTACAATCAATTTCTTTGTTACTTTCGTCTGTATCTTTGTGTAGAGGATGCCAAGGCTTTCGGTGATTTGACCACAAAGAAACGGTGATAAATAGAGGCACAGAGAAGTGATTGGTGACTAGAAGCTGCTGATTGTGACATCTCAATAATAAATCTATTGTGTTAGTGAGATGGTGTGTTCTTTAGAACTTCACAAAAATAAGCAAGGAGGTGACAATTAGGTATAAAAGTGGTTACCTCCCTCTCTGTCCTCTTAAGAGTTTAAAGTTCTCAGAGGGGATTGAGTGGATTTGCAAACAAATCCAGAAACTGAGAGCTGGTCAACAAAGTCAGCCAGCTGACACTTCCCTACAGAAGAAATACAATTTCTTGTGACTTGAACTTTGCTGTCCTAGGTCATGCTTCTGGGTGTCTGTAAAAATTACTGTCCAGCCATTAAACATGTATACTCAGTTCTTGAAAGCTCTTATGCCAGCAACTAGACATGTTTCCCTAATAACAGGAGGTGACTTCCATATTTGGATTTGGTTTGTTTTTTCATCTTTTTATTCTTTGAAGGGTTAGGGGAGGCCACTAGATGGACAGCAAGAATACTTAAAGATTCTTTTGTTTGAGGGATTGCATTTTCTATTTTACAGGTTAAAAAGAGAAAAAAACCTAAAGGTACTTACTAATCCCCCTTCCTTTCCAATAAAATTTTATTAGCAACATAGAACTTTGTCATGCTTGGTCCAAACTTATAGAATTAGAGAAAATGATTGGATGTGGATGTTTATTGCTAATTTCATTGATTGGGGGGCTTTACATAGTTTGTGTAGGGACTGCAAAATAAGTACAGAATTTAAGGCCCTTACTGACACTTGCTCAAGCCCCAACACAACCTGGTTCACCAATGATAGCCAGAAATGATCCCTGATCATAAAGACAGAGTAAGTCCTGACCACTGTCTGAAATTTAAAAAAAAAAAAATTTACTCAGTTCTGTAATGAAGTTCTGACATTTGTTGTGTTTCTATTAACGAAATGTGACTGAATAAATACTTGTTATGCATTTGTTTATTGTATTTGTTTTAGCAAAATAATTTGAGCAGATACTCTGCTAGGGGAATAGCAGTAATCAAAACTAATTCATATAACTCTATTCATGCTCACTTACAGCTTTTAAGTGTATTGGGTGTCTGTAAGATTTATTCAATGCAACAATTTTGCATTACTTATGACTCAAAATATAGATAGGAAAATTTAATACAATTTAATACAATATAACTTTTAATACAATATTATACAATATTTAATACAATATAAATAAAATTTATACAATACAAATAAAATTTAAAACAATATAAATAAACTAAAATATTATAAGTTCATATCAGCTCTGTTTTGAATAATTGGGATCTGCTATCAAAAAATAAAAAATTAGGTATATGAGTTTAGATTTATTAAATGATTAAAAAGCATTGACCTTAAAAGGGACAGTTTTGAAGAGAAGAAGTGGGGAACTAGACTGTGGTTGCATTTGGTGGGAAGTGTGGTGTGTGATAGTAAACATGTACTTGGGAGAGACAAGAAAGGACTTTGTATTCCTAAAATATATAGTCGGGTACTAATATCAATTATAAAAAATCATCCATTGATATGCTTGCACATCACTAGACAACTGAAATATCCAAGAACCACCTCTACATGTGTTGTTTTTACCATTGGGTAGTAAGAGAAATGCCATACACAAAATATAAGTTTAGGAATAATTGTATTTATTTATAAGTAAATAAATAAATTTATTTATTTTGCATTTGTTTTCTTAGAAAGAATGGTTATTTCATATCTTTGTAAAGTCTCCACCTTGAATATTAAATACCATAAACAGTTGCTTTAGACTTTGTTTTAAAATTTTCTTTGATTTCTAACCCAATTAACTTTCATAATGATATCCCCATACTTTCACTTTACCTTAATTTTAGTTTCTTCTGCCCTTTATCTAACCAACATCTGAACTGGCTTTGAGACATTTTCTGTGCTGCTCCACCTGCTCTTCTGTTCTTTTAGTTTCCATCACTTAGATTATTTATTTAATCAATCTGTGCAAGTCTGAACCTACTCTACCTGTTATTTTGAAGACAATGTTAAATCTAACTCTTTGTTCAGTGAAGTCACTTTTCCCACTTGAAAGAAACTTCAGAGGAGACTGAAATTCTTTGGGTGAAATGAATAGAGAGTGCAAACAAATTTGCAAACAAATCTAGAAACTGGGGTGGGAGGGTGGTCATACTTTAAAAAGTAAGAGAAACCACAAAATATCAGTTTTATTTTTGTTACTGCCATGCATAAAAATTCTGAACAGCACCAATAACAAAATACTACTTCCACATAAGTCTTTGTTTTTCAATTTCTAGACAAGCATCATAGTTATCACTCTATTTTTGTTCTGTTTAAATACAAACACACACATACATACACTTACAAACAGTCAACTCCCAATAATAAGCTCTTATGTTAATGTGTTTCCCAAAAAAATCCATAGGGATTTTTAATTATTTTTGAGAAACTGTGAATTTTTTCAAACTGTTGATACAGGTAATAATTTGTTTAATTTAAAATTATTCTTTTAAACTTTTTCTTTATAGATATTAAAGCTGATATAAAATTATATTAGAGCTATTACTAAAGATTATTCTTAAGTTTAGAAAATGGATATGTAAAACATTGTTTACACTAGGTATCACATTTCTCCCTAAGTTTAGGTATTAGGACTATAAAAACAGAAATGGTCTCTGGTCTCAAGGATTTCATTTGCCTTCTTGATTCTCCATAAATCTACCTATATCTTGAGTTTGCTAATACTATCATATAGCTATATATTTGAATTTCTGTGCAGCCCAAGTTTAATGCTAAAAGAAATTGTCTCAATCAACCTGCTCACCTTCTGCCCCTTTTATTTAAGAATCATGGCTCTTCTGGGGCCAGGGAGATAGCACAATGGTAGGGTGTTTTTTTCTTGCAAGCAGCTGATCTAGTATGGACGGTTGCTTGAGTTCCAACATTCCATATGGTCCTCCATGCCCGCCAGGAGCAATTTCTGAACACAGAGACAGGAGTAACCCCCGAGGACCGCGGGGTGTGACCCAAAAACCAAAAAAAGAAACATGGCTATTCAATCTCTGGCAACACATACACTCTCATTTAATTTATCATAAGCATATCATGTCTAGTCAAATCAAGTAAAATATTGTATAATTGTACATTCACAGGAATATATTAAATAAAAATAACTATAATTTTGTGGTGTTATTGAACAAAATGATCTTATTTAATTTAAAGATTTAGTGCCTAAATTTTAATAAAGGTTCAAAGAACATTCGAATACAATTACTCAGAGTAAAATAAATATGAAAAATATAAATTAACAATCAAAATCGCCTGTATTTACATGTTGTTGTATACATATTGATGCTGCATTGGTGTCTAGTGGTTATATTGAGGTATATTTCTAAAGATAAAAAGTATAAAGATGCACAACTGATTTTAATCCTACATGGTATACAAGTCAGTGATGATACTTTTGGAACACAGTTATTTCACCTATGCTTAACATTTTATACATTTTTATTTAATCATCAAATTAACTGTTGCCAGTCTTTAATTTTATTTTATTAATAAGAAGACCTAGACTTAGAGGTTAAAATACACATTGTAAGCCAGAGAGAAACATGGCTAAGAAGAAATTTGATTCCAAGCCTTCCTTCTATAATGTATCTCTGCACTTATCTGCTCATTAGCTTGTTGCTTACAGTGCTTTCATGTCCCCAGATGAAAAACATGCATCATTCAGAAGTTCAAGTCACAAATCCATAGATACTCTGACTTTATAAACAGACACTTTAATGAAACACAGACTCTACAGTAACCACCAACTCTAGTTGGTAAAAATAATTGTGTCAATGAATATGTATTTAATAATTTTCATTGTTTTTCTCCCAGAATGATGTAGGAGGACAACGCAGCCTCATCAACAAATGGACAACTTTTCTTAAGGCCAGATTGATTTGCTCCATTCCTGGAAGTGATGGGGCCGATACACACTTTGATGAACTTCGTAAGTGACTCATTTAAAAAAATTCTTTCTACTTAATTAAGTAAACTATGGTTTATTTTGTTTTATCCTTAAATGTCTACATGTAGGCCCTAATCTAATTAATAGGAATGGCTCAGTGAATTTTAACACACAAAACTCAAAACACAATGAGGTATTCCTGATTAGTTGTACATTATATAAAATGAAGCAATTTTTCTCTGTCTGAGACTTCTTTGTATATGTGAGTGAATAAAAATGGAGCAAGTGACAGAAATATACTCACTTTGGGACTATAGGGTCTATTCATTCTCCACCCAAATTTGACCTGGAGAAGGTAGAACTACTTTTATCAGAAGCAAGAAACAGTTTATTTTATTTAAACATCAAGGTTAGAAACATGTTTATAATTGGGTTTCACAACCCCCTTCACCAGTGCAACTTTCCTATCAGTTTAAGAAATAAATAACTTTGTCTCTTTATTCTGCTGATGCCCTCTGCTGGACAAAACAGGAAATTTGGTGAATAGTCAGAAAAGCATTATAGATTTTTTATCATTCATTTCTCTCTTCTCAAACCTAATTGCAGAAATATTTATAATATATGCATGCTTAGAAAGATTTTTATTTATATTTGAATTGTATTTTTGTATTTTGAATTTGTATTTTTTCACTCAAGATTATCATTGCATGATAGGTCCACATTGCATTTTACATTTGATTCTATTCACTATTAATAACTCTTATTTATAAGGAAACATTATATATCATTAAAATAGACTTAACACATACTAAATAAACATGTTAAAATAATAAACACATACTAAAACATAAATAGTAGTAATATACATATTATGTGCATATAATTTAAAACAATTAAACACAAGCATATTACATATCTAAAGAATTCTATTTGCACAGTTTAGTATAATTTATGTAGCAATTACTTATGTAGCTATTTTACTACCAGAGAGTTCACTGAAAACAATAAGAAATTGACACAATTACACACTGGATGTTTAAAAATAACTTTTCTTTTCCTTTTTATTTAATATATTTAATCTTCTATTTTACCTAAAACACTCATAATTGGATAGTTATGGGGGTTTTGAAAGTGAATTATACAATTTATAAATAATGAAATAAATACTTAATAGATTAATATTTCACTTTGCTAGTAAGACCATTGCTCTTTACTCTTGATTACTCAAGGTGCAACATGATTTTCATTGATATCTTTACTATGTATACTTGTTGGACACTCAAACTGTTTTCTTACTAAAAGAAATGGAAACGTGTTATACTGAAATCTTAAATAACTGTGAATTATTTTTCTCCATATATAGAAGATATTTACTTACTCCCTACAAGAGACGAAAGGAATCCGGTAGTATATGGCATCTTCACCACAACCAGGTATGAACTTTTAAATAATTATTATGAGTATGTAAAAAATAAATCGTTATTTTTGTCTTTCTTTTTAAAGGTAGTTATCATATAAGGTTTTTATATTTTTACTATGTACCTAATCTTTTAATATCAGCATATCTATATCCTTGTTCTTTTTATTAGTACCCCCTAGAAAACTGTAGCCATTTTCTTTAACCATTCCCCTATGAATAGCTATTTCCATGTGTCCAGTTTTTTACTGGTACTCATGATGCTTGGTGAACAATATTGTCCTTCAGCACATGTATCAATGAAACAAATTACAAGACTAAAATCACTGAATACAAATATATATGTAGTACTAATCATGATTTTATTAAAACATCATGGTCTGTGATTAAAAAAAGATAACAAAAAATGCTTGTGTTAGGGGCCTGAGGGATCTTACTAGTTATTGTCATATAAGCTAGCTCACTTTACTGTCCATGCAGTTGCTGACCTGGCTTCTTTTTAGTTTGGGTCCTTAGTCTTTGTTTGGGACCCTAACTGGCTCAAAAGTAATTTCTGCCTCTACAATCAATAATCACCCCTGGCAGTGCTTGGGGGAATATATGGGATGCCAGGGATCAATTCCAGGTTAGCTACTTACAAGGCAAATGCCCAACCCACTGTACTATCTCTTTGCCACTAACCAGGGTTCTATCCTTGTCTCTACATATGATCTCCCCTAGTCACACCCTGAGTGATCCCAGAGCACAGTGAGTGGAAAAAGTGCTGAGTTCAGCCTCAGTATAAATTCAAAACAAACAAACAAACAAACAAAAATGATCACCTTAATCTTTTAATTAGACTATATTGTATTCATGTATTCATGACATAGGACACTTAATTTTTTATTATAGAAAATATGTTTTTCATTTTTTTCAAGTTTTTTTCCTAGTAATATACTTATTTAAATTTATCCTTATTAATTATTCTTAGTATTTATCCTTATGTAACTGTAGTTACAAACATGTTTGTAATTGGGTTTAAGTCAGACAAAAGGACACTTAAGATTTTTAACACATCAACTTAGGCTGTTGTATTTCTACTTTTCCTGCAAATATAGTTCATCACCATTTCAATACTACACTAATTTTGGCATTGTTTGATATCATGTGTTATTACCTGCACAAAGAATAAATAGACAACTAGAAGTAAGCATGAGAAACTTTAAAATGTTTTCCTAATTTTTACCTTATATTCTTGTCTTCTCTATAATACTATTATAGGCTTTTTACAGATTCATTGACTTCCATCTCAGTTAATTCAGCATGTTTAACTCAATAATATATTTGACAATGATTCTTTATAAATTTATCTTTTGTAATTATCTTGAATCATCTTTAAAAATTTGTACATATTGTTGTCTCCATTTATATATATTTTTTCTTCTTTTCTTTTCCTTCTTTATGCGCTCTGCCATGTTTTTTATCTCAAGACCATGGCATTTTTGTGGTGCTTATCTTTATTGTTGGAGTGCTCACTGGATATTTTATTTGACACTTCTTTTTGTGCTGTTGGGGTGTTTCACCTTCTTTTTCCCCTTCATCTCTCAAACTGATGATGAGAGCCTCTAGAAGGATTACGCCCATTAATGGCATATTTGATTTTTACCCCAGTTTATTACTTTTTTCTTCTTCAAACAAAACCACATAACTTGAACTATCTAGTCCTGCCTCCCAGTTAGAGGGGAAATAAGGGAGGCACCAAGACCAAATAGGTGCAAGACTACTAAGTAGTAAACTAGGTACAGAGGGGACCACATTTTCTAGTAGCCCTGGGGGTGAGGGAGGAGGATATGGGAGGTAGGACAAGAACGGAGGTGTAGGAAGGAGAAATCGGTGATGGGAATCCCCCTGATTTTATGTAAATATGTACCTAAAATATTATTGTCAACAATATGTAAGCCACTATGATCAAAATAAAAATTATATTTAAAATATCTTTGTAAGCTAGTAATCTATGCTGATTCAATAAAAATAATTTAAAAAATTTGTACATGTACTGTTAGTCTTCACCAGTAGCTGTTAATATTGAATGAATTGGTGGCCTTTGTAGTAATACTGGAGGAATGTTTACTGTCTCACTTGAAAATTTTGTTAAAATATTTTGTAGACATATTACTTTCCTATGCATTGTTTTCCTCATAAAGTTCATAATGTAGATTATACATAAGTCTAAATATATTATTTGAACAAAGAGTATCAACAAAAATTACACTTAGATTTAAGAATAACCATTTCCCACAAGGCTATTACATTGTACTACATTTTTTCTGCCTGTTTCTATATAAAATTCAACATTTGGGAAGAGCAGGTATCTATAGTTAACTAAATTAAGTCTCAAAATTATTTTCTTGGTATTTTTACATTTATAGAATTTTCTGAGTCAATTTATATGAGTCCCTATGTGTTCACACACAAGGCAGATATAGATGCCAAGGAAGCATAATTATGTTGCAGTTTTCTCTTTCTCCTACCACTTGGAATTTGAAGTGCCAGGGCTCTTTCATTTGGTGTTATACTTTGACTTACATTACTTATTTATTTATTTATTTTGTTTTGTTTTGGGGTCACACCTGGTGACGCTCAGCGATTTTGTATTGGGAGTATTCATCCATGGACCTGCATTTTATCATCGACACTTAAGCAAAATATATCAAATAAATTTATCTGTAATACCTGATAGAATATATGATCAATAAATGTCCTTTGAACCTGTGAGTGACTCATGTTCCTGTCTTTCAGCTCTATCTTCAAAGGTTCTGCTGTCTGTGTATATAGCATGGCTGACATCAGAGCTGTGTTTAATGGTCCCTATGCTCATAAGGAAAGTGCAGACCACCGTTGGGTGCAGTATGATGGAAGAATTCCTTATCCTCGACCTGGCACTGTATGTATCAAACTCTGTAACCACATATTTTCTCAATACTTATATTATCTTCTTAATGTGAATAAGCTACTATTCAACAAAGCAAAATGTATTATGGTTTTTAAACAATGATTTATTTACAGTAATTTTATAGTATTTTTACCCTTCCTGGGAATTAAATCTTTACTTTTTTTAGGGAGAATAGAGCATATAATCAACAATACTATAATGATTAGACTGTGCTTAGAGATATTGTTTATTCTAAATAAATCTATAGGAATATAAAATTAATTTATCACAAAGAGCAGCAAGTCCATTAATAGATAAAAATGTCAAGTATTTTCTAATCTCCTACTCTGCAGAGAGCTAGTCTTCTAGTCACTATTTGACTTTGAAAGGATTACAATTGCAAAAACTGATTTTTATCATTTAGATGATTCTTTTCTTGCCATATACTAATTTTTCCTTTATTGTGTTGCACTGTGGGATAATGTGTTGTATTTTAGATTGATACCTAGCCTACTAGAGAAACCTCTTCTAAAATTATATTATTTATCTGGTTCTCAACACACCCAGCTGTAGAGGATACTGGGGATTGACCTTGCTGGCCATGTGTAAGGCAAGAATCCAACCCTCTGTACTATCCCCCTACTCACCCAAATTTTTTTTAAATAGTGTATTTCTTTAAAGCATTTTAAAAAATAGGAAATGGGTTTTTTAGTTACTTTATGAGTTTGCTTTTTTAAAATTCTTAGCTAAAATATGTATTTTAATATAATGGTTATATTTTGCTCTATTAAGAATATAATTTAAGTTAAAGATTGGGATTAATTAATAGACCTGATATAAATATAAAAACTTTCTATTTTTCTAAATTAAGAATTTATATTGAATATTAATGCTAAATTTGTAAAAAAGTAATCAAAACTTGAGAAAAATTAGAACAAATGCTTCAACTTTTACTGAAAAAAAATTTTTTTTTGTGGGAGTCACGAACTGCAATAAACAGTAGTCATTCATGCCTCTGTGTCCAGGAATCACTCCTGGCAGTGCTTGGAAAACATATATGATGCAGAAAAGAACCCAGGTCTGTTGCAGACCAGACAATTACCCTGCCTGCTGTGCTATCTCTCAGCGCCCTTAAATTTGATCTTTTATATGTTTATTCCTTAAGGTAAAATAGCTGGTGCCCAGGCTCTCTGAAGTCTTTCTGGGTTCTTTTATTTAGCAATTCAAGAGCACACTGTCTTGCTCTATCACAACTGTTCCTTAAAGGACAGAGAATGTTCTCATAAGTGAAAAACTTGCCTTGCATTAGTGAGGTCCCTGTATCAAATTCCAGGCAACACAAACACAATCATACACAAAAATATCCCTCACTAGAAGGATGCTGATGAGTTATTTACATTTTGTGAATATAAAATGCTGAGTATTTATTGAAAACAAATAGTTTTTCGAAAAATATGTTCAAGTTCAGATGCATTTGAAAATATATCTTATAATTGCTTTTTCAAAAATATTTTCTTATTATAGTATAGTCGCATGGTTACAAAAGTGTTAAGTTTCCTGTATCGCTACTTTTTAAGTTTCTTAGCTGTTGTACACACTTGAGTGATTGTTAAATAGAAACATGATGGGGCCTAGAGTGATAGTGCAATGGTTACTTTTCAAGTTAGTCTGGAAAGATCCTATTATTTATGTCTGTGTGATGGTTGTTTCGGAGAAAGGTGAAAAGGGAAAGGAGAAAAAGCGAAAGAGGGAGAGTCAAAGAGAGTTAGTGAGAGACAAAAATGAAGAGAGAGAGAGAGAGAGAAAGAGAGAGAGAGAGAGAGAGAGAGAGAGAGAGAGAGAGAGAGAGAGAGAGAGAGAGAGGGAGAGAGAGAGAGAGGAGCGAAGGATTAAGAGAAATAAAGCAGTGTGATAGTCCAATGGTTAAATCATCCGCCTTGCATGCTGCTGTCCAGGTTCCATTCCTGGTATCTCATATGTTCCTCCAAGCACCAGTAGGAGTGAGCCCTGGACACAGAGCCAGGAGTAAGTACAGAGAACCTCCAGTTCCCTCACAACACACAGAGAAAGAATGAATTACTGTTTTTATTGTAAGGTGAAGAAACATTATTTTAATGATATATGTTCTGTTCATATATGATAATAAGCCAAAGCCTGGTCCCTAGATTTTTTTACATTCACTGTGTTAATTTACCTATAAATGCACTGAGAGGACTATTCTCACATTCCTTCACTTCAATTGATTCTTCTGCCCTCTGCTGTTCAAATAGAATGACTGAATGAGCAGTTTAGAAGAATTTGGTTTTGGGTGTTTTGTTTGCTGCTGGGCGTGGCCCCAAAAAGCAGCCTCCCCCCAAAAGAAAGAATAAAAGAAATTTCTAGTGAAATGTAATATGGAAAAATCCACTCCAGTCAATGGTACAGGTCTGTTATAGAAGTAAACCTAGGTCAATCGCAAAATGTAAGGTTTCCATAGAATCTGTGAATATATAAAAAGGTAAAATTGTTATTATTTGATATTTGATGTATTAAGAAAGATTTATTCTGCACTTTTATTGTATTTATAAAAAAATTAAGATTTTATGACTGAAATGTAAATATATATGATAACAAATATAAATGTTTATAGAAAAGCAAGCAGTACTTTTTTATATATATTTTTGATTAACTAGCATGTTAACCAAACTGTGGAAAACACTTGTTTTTTAAATATTTGCAATTACAGTGTTTACTGTCAAATATTTTAATTTGGTGAGAGTTGGGTTATTGCCAAAGATCAAATCAAGACTACTTCAATCTCTGCAGGGACAGCATGTGTTCTTAGGAATGAAATACATTCCCAGGACCTCATTTCATTATAAAAATATTAGAACTTTAAAATGAATTTATCAACTAAAGCCCCATGTTTTAGTAGAAAACAAAATAAAGCAGTTATATCATCTCAATTTCAAATTTTAATTTTTATCTTACTGTGTTCTAGATTGGCAATTGATAAGCATATTGTAGTTCCCATTAAGAACGTACATACTACAACATTGTTCTTTCTTCGTAATAAAAATTTATTATGAAGGTTCTTATGAACTTCATTACCTAAAAATCTGGAGCATAACTATATTTCCAAAAAATGCCATAGAATGTTCAAAACCTCCTAGACTAGTATGCCTGTCTTTTGAAATTTCTATATGTTACATATTTGCTTATTTTCTAGTCATTTACTCATTGAATTTTTTGCTTTCTCTTAAGCCATATAAAAATATCAAGATATTTAGGTCAATGTTCTTTTATTTTAACATGGCATATTTCTAGCTACAGATCATGTATGTCTTTGTATTTTTATTAAAGAAAAAAGGATAAAATATTCTATAGAGACATGAGTGAGAATGATAAAATCTCAAAAATCCTTGTAATAAGCATCTAGCCAGCCCCAATTCTGTTCTACAAATTTAGAGATCTTTGAAAAAAATCTAAAATCCTTTAACAGAGTTCATGCTACATATTAATTAATCAGCCACTTAATTTACCTAATTTGCTATAAAATTTTTAATGTTTCAACTATAATCATATCTAAAATAACAAACAGCTCCCTTTGTGTAACATCACAGATATTATTCAAAATATGCTGATACATCCCTTAGATGGAATTTGTCAAAATTCCAAGATAAATGTGAAATACTTTCTGTCCCGGCAGCAGGGTTCTTGCTATTCCTCTTCCATGCTGTAAAATAAAATTTCCTAAATATTTGTATAGGTATTATGTATATGTTTTTATCTTTTCTTCACCAAATTATCAAACTAACATTCTGAAATAGATTAACAGAGCCTAGAGAGATAGTAGAGAGTATAAGATGCTTGCTTTGCCCATGGCCACCCAGGTTTGACCCTTGGCTACCTAAGCTCTATCAGGAGTGATCCATGAGCATGTAGCCAAGCACAAACCCTGAGCAAAACTAGATGAAACTCTGAAAATTAAAAAAAATTCATTCCAGTTCTATTAAAAAGCACACAGTTCTAGATGTCTAGATCTGCTACCATCAATCAGATCTGAGTCCTGGCACACCCACTTGCTCTCAAAAGATTTACTTTTTTCTGGTAACAAAATATTAATGCTTTAACGGCAATTGATTTATAATTTCATTCAAGAATAAAATTGCATATCTTTTATAATAATACGTGCATAATGTCAATCCTGTGATCTAATGAGACTACTGGTGCATGTGCTGATGCTTTGTCCAGAGCTAGTATGAATGTAGTTGAGAGGATTCAACTTGCATGTTGGACAAAGTTTTCAGCAACAAAAAAGCTGTAAGTCTTGGGTTTTCTTTGGACACCCTGTAATTCTTTTTATTATCCAGCTTAAATATTTGACTGGAACAATCACATATTATTGCAATGTTTACTTTTTATAGAGACTTAATATTTTTCCAAATTGTCTTCATTAATCATATAAGTTAAATCTGAGTTACCATGGACTGAACATTAATGGAAGAATAACCTTACAGATTTTCACATGATCTACTAAATTTTTGCACTGGAGAAATATTGTAAATAGTTTAAGAAGACTTTTCTGATCCATTTAAATGGAAAATGTTGGGAGAGACTTTATTCTGTGCTTCATATTTATTTGAGTATAATTTTGACCCTAATATTTGTTCTCTACAGAGCCTACCACTCTAGTGAGTAGTGTACAAATATTACTTGCAACAAGTTCTCTAATGTCTGAGATTGTCTTTAGTTCTATTTGATGTAGGCTTTTATTTTAAAAGCAAAAGGCAGGGGCCAGAACGAGGGTACAGCTGTAAGGCATTTGCCTTGCATGCAGCTGACCCAGGAAAAACTTCGGTTCTATCATTCGGGGTTCCATATGGTTCCCCAAGACAGGAGCGATTTCTGAGCACCTAGCCAGGAGTAACCTCTGAGCATCACCGGGTGTAGCCCAAAAGTAAAAAAAAAAAAAAAAAAAAAAAAAGCAATAGGCAGATACTACATTAGTCTGACTACTGCTTTTTTTTTTTTTAATTTTGTCACACTGAAGAATGTAGGAGACAAAAATACCTATCGCTGCTTGAAATGAACATTGCCTATTTCTCTAAAATAGTGAGAGACAAGAGAATTCTTAAATAAATAAAACTTTTCAACTGGACTTTCAACTTTCATTTCTCTAGGGACAACTTCTACTCTTAAAATTAGATTCTCTAAACCCCAGGCTTTTTATTACATTCAAGTGTTTTCCTTTATCGAGCATAATTTTTTTTTTTACTCTACAATAGCAACACTTTTGGAATGCAGAGATGGAAAAGGAGGAAACAAGGAGAGTGGAGAACAGAAGGATGGTGGAGGAAGGGAAGAAATAAAGAGACATTTTCCTCTGTAACTTTAGCCCTTGTCTCTGATATTGAACATAGATCTTCCTCTTCCATATCTGTTATAAACTAATTAGTACATCAATAAGCAGAGGGATAGAAGAGCATTTGCTAAATATGCACTTTACCTTATATAAAATATGAGACTTTCTTGAGCTATTGTATTACTTTTCCTAGTTTGCTAAAATGGAAACTGGTTTATTCTTTCCCTGTGCCATGTCTTGCATCACATTGACCATTTCTCTGGTGTTTCATTGGAAAATGCAACCTGTAGAGAAAATTCTAAGGCAGCAGCAGGAGAAAACCTTTAACAGCTGTCTGGGGCCTTTCCAAGGGCAAAGTTCTTTTATTGGATAAAACCCATTTTTCTCCTCTTATCCATTGCTTCCCACTGCACTAAGAAAGACCTTAGACAAACAAGCAGATCAGCCAAGCATAATACAATCACACCTAGCCAGCTGTGGCAGGCAGCCACGGGAGATAGGCGCTGAACCAGAGAGCCTTGCTGTTGGGTTTACCCTTTCATCTCAGGGTCTCTCCAGTCTGCTCTTGTGCTGCTATTGCTTCCAGCATGAAACTGACATTTTACCGTTTGAGAATAGTTTCTTGTGGACTCTTTCGTCTCAAAATTTAACAGTTTTATAAAAGATTTTCCAAACAGTAAGTAGATTAAAAGCCTAGATTAATTTCCTGCAGCCAGAGAAACTGAAGTAGCAGACATGAATCAAACAAGGAAAAGAGAAAAACAGATGTAAATGACCCTATAATATGAAGGCTCGTGTATTAACAAGTAGATCCTAAAGTCCATGTATAAGGGGGAAACCTCATCAAATATTTAATACCCAAGATATACACCAAATAATAGGAAATTTCCTCAAAATTTTTGAAGAGAAATGAGTAATAGTAGTATTTAATTTAGCTGTAGCAACATTATTTTCTGAATGCCCTTTTCATTTAGAGGATTTTCCCTCTTTCTATTCTGCTCTAACCTGAATAAAGTCACATGGCACCTCTAGTTATTTTTTGATCTGTCACATGCAGCTATGAGATGTCAAGGAAAATAATCCCAGTTGCTTGAATGTGGCAGAATAACAAAATTTGGTTAAACTGTACTGTCTCAATCCTCAGGTAGTACAGTCTACAAAATCACTTTCACTTGTGAAACGAGATCTAGACCCTAGAGATCACTCAGAGCAAGCAGGATGATAAAGGTCATGTGCAAACACCAGAAGCATGCATGAGGGGAAGAATGATACAACAGAACCTACTACATTTTCAAAGATTATTCTGGAACAATCAATCAGGTTTCCTCCCTCTATTTCTTAGTGTTACCCTTAAAATTTAAGGTTAGAGTTGAATAATAAGGAAAATTATATTTTCTTCATTAAGGATACTGTTATATCTTAATTTATCTCTAGTATTTCACACTAATATCTTAATTATTTAAGGGTTGGAGCAATAATACAAGAGGAAGGTTTTTGCCTTGCACATGGCTGACCAAGGTCCTGTCTGCAGAATTCTGAATTGACAAGAAGTAATCCCTCAGCACAGAGCCAGGAGAAATCCCTGAGTAGAGCCATGTTTAGTCCCCCCCCCACAAATAAAACTAATAAAATGTTAGTTGCCAAAAATCAAAATAATTAAATATTTTATAATTTGGGGAAGGGGCAAATATTTTATAATTAGTATTAATCATTTTAATTAATTATTTTAAAAATCTATATTAAAACCCATAACTTAATGTCATGACAGATTTATTTTGAACATTGTATAACTATATCATAGTATTACTGTTTAACTACAGCTGCAAAATAAAAAGATATTTTCTCTCTTAAGTGGGAGGTTATTTTTCAAAAAGATGATCCAGGAAAATCTGCTTTTGCTTTGATTTTAACAATAACACTACCAGTTTGTTTCGCAGCCATTCTAAATCATAAGCCCATTATGAATGGTCCTTAACAGAGCTTCCACTATGCAGCCTATAATTGGGCAAATGCTTTCTATCATTTGAGCTCCATATCCCTTTTGAGCTGCTGCTTAATCTATTTAATGTAGGGTTTCTTTCATTGTGAATTCACAGATCTCACTTAGCGGAAACCAAGTTTTAAAAACACTGGTGATAACATAGGCATAGACAGTAAAACCAATGTTCAGTTACAAATGTGCCATTTTCAACCTTTTCAGTCTTCACTGGAACAAGGATTGAAAGCTTTTTTTGATCATGAGATTTCCTCAAAATTTCCCAAATTTTTTTAGGAAATCATGAGCTTACTTTTATAGCAAGTTTCTTTTCCCATAATTATTGAAAGTACAATTTTTACTGGTGTGATATGTAATAAATTTGCCTCCACTATTCAACATAATTTATTCTTGTATTCCAGAAAAAAACATTCTTGAGTCACTTATAATCACAATTTTGGATCTTTGGTGGGGTTCTTCTATTAAGTGCCTGGTCTAAATAGTTCAGATTAGTGTAGAATACTTCTAATTTGTCCAAAAATTAAAGGAAAAAATAAACATGTCTTGAAAGCTTGTTTATGATCACCTAATTTACTTATTATGTCTGCATCATCAAGCCAATTTTTTTATTCCAAAAGAAAGCTCTTGTTTACCTATTAAGAATTTGAATAAAAAGAGAAGTATGGTAACATGTCCTATCTGAATTGAGTTTCTAAGATATAATTTATTTAAATGATAAAATAAATTATTTTTGAGTAGGTCTTTTTTAAAATCAATTATAAAGTAATTTCATCTTTTATTCACGTTCTTTAGATAAAAGAACATTGAATTTGAACTAGTCTGGACTTTTTACTTTCACCACCAGGGGGCAGGGTATGCTAACTATTCAATTACTAGAAACAGAAAGGCGCAGGAAGTACTTTTAGATAGAAGTGATAATTTTACAAGGGTTTTTCCACCTATTCTGTAAGGGGAGGTCTGTTGAGCCCATGCACATTTAATTTTTAGACCAACAAGAAATTAACTAGCTTGTTTTGAAGCGTCATCATTCACATATCAGTGAGAAAGTACACAATGAAAAATAATAGTTGTTCCACATATACACATAAGGACCATCTTTGACTATAGTTTATAAATGAATGGCGTGAAATATATAAAAAAGAAATTAACTAGCTATAATGACAAAGTATTAAATGTATTCCAAGTAATTTTATTATGTATAAATTTGTTCAATTGTGTTTTTAATAATAGGGCTTTAACTTAGAACTGAAATATAGATAATACATTGTAGAATATTTTAGACAAAAATGGATTAAAATGCATCAAAGTAAAACGGTTTTATTTACTAGCACATGTAAGTCCATTTTGATGGTATTATTTATTTCTATATTATTGTCAATGAGAAGGTCATAGAAGTTTATTAGAAGTAAGTGAACTTATCTCAGGTATGAACAGTGTCTTGCATTGTCCCCCTCCATTTATTTTTCAGTGTCCCAGTAAAACTTACGACCCACTAATCAAGTCCACGCGAGATTTTCCAGATGATGTCATCAGTTTCATAAAGCGGCATCCAGTGATGTATAAATCCGTGTACCCAGCAGCAGGAGAACCAACATTTAAGAGAATCAATGTGGAATACAGACTGACACAGATAGTGGTGGACCATGTGATAGCAGAAGATGGCCAATATGATGTAATGTTCCTTGGAACAGGTAAGCCAGAACCAGAAGATGCTTTTGGTGAAAAGTTTTAATATTGGACAAACAACTACAAGCAAGTAAACTGATGTAAAAAAAATAGTAATTATTTTCAGAAAATTAAGATTTCCACAAAACTGCCTAACACATGCTTTTGGTTGACGTTTTTAAATAGTACAGCATTTGTTTGTCTTCTTGGTTATTTAAAAAATATTATATATTATGATATCAGAGTGTCTGCTATAAATTGGGTGTTAAATACATATTTGCTAAATGACTATTTGATAAAATTTAAAAAAAGAACAAAGGGATATCATTATTTTTAAACTTTATATTCCCTCTCTCTATAAGTATATTATTATAATCTTTCCTAAAGATTTTTTACCTAATTTTGAAAATCACTGATTTAGTTACTAAACATTAAAAAGAAATTAAATGTTTCTTGCATAAATACTTAATATAAATTTCTTATAGATTGTTTGCCTTTATATGTTGGAGATACTCTCATAACTGGAGCTTGTTTGATTTGTTTAATTTATTTACTTGTTGTCTTTCAGTATTTCAAATATCTTTTTTCCAGAAAGGGTTAAATTGCTATTTTTGTGAAAGTGTATATATTTTTATTAAGTACCTCTAAGAAATGAGAAGAAATATCATTTATTAAGCTCTTGTGATTAGGGGTTGGAGAGATAGCATGGAGGTAGGGCATTTGCCTTGCATGCAGAAGGACAGTGGTTCAAGTCCTGGCATCCAATATGGTCTGCTGAATCTGCCAGGAGCGATTTTTGAGTGTAGAGATAGGGGTAACCCCTGAGCGCTGCAGGGTGTTACCCAAAAACCAAAAAAAAATAATAATAATAATAAAAAAGATCTTGTAATTCCTAATTTCAGAAAGGCTATAACATCTATCATTTTACAAAATCTCTGTCCCTAGACAATGTTATATAATTGAATTACTTATGCATTATACGGGGAAATAGGAATGAGTGGTGTTTAAAATAATGAACATTTTTATTCAAATAGAATTTAGGATTCCAAAATAATTTTTGCATGACTTACCATTGTTATGCCTATTTAAATTATGAATCTGTTGTATACTCAAGTTTAAAATAGTAGAGTCAGGGGCCAATTCAATACTTAGTGACTTAACGTATTTTCCCTTCATGGGTGCAAATCCTGGTGTAATAGAACAACTCAGTCTCTGCTAGAGATCCACTCCTAGGTAAGAATACTGGAATATATCTTAGTGACTTAGTAAGTAGCCAGGGATCAAATAAGAGTTTCTGAGTTTATCCCATGGTGCCAGACCCTAAACAGGGCCTAGAATTCCTAGTAAAGTGATATGTGTTTGGGAGGGAGGATCTAGAAGTAGAGTAAATTTTTGGCCAAATTATGTTGCAGATAGCAATATAGCAGTACAGGAAAATAAAATGATCTTTTCTAGACTACACAGTATATTGTCTACATTTGATATGTAGATTGCATCAAACTTGATAAACTTAAGTTACCACAATTTATAATGTGTTTGTTACTTAATTGGCTCTATCCACCTATTCCTAGGTCTTTAATATTTTAATGTCATAGATACCAAAGCCACTAGGTGGCACTACAAACTTACTGAGTAAGCTGGATTTTTGGATAGATTTGAGACATTAGAAAGTGTATATTTAATATTTTCCAAAGATTCTAAACACTATTTAAAAGTAGGCTTAAGTAATCAAGACTATTTCTTCAGAAATTCCATATTACACATGTAAATGACTCCAAAAACAATGCTAAGAAGTTTAAAAGCATTTTTGTAGCAGTTAATTTCCAAAAGTGATAAATGTTTTAAATGCTTTTCTGATTGTCTTTTTATAAGGTGTGTCACCTTATAAAATAAAATGATATGTTAAGGTTATTGTCCATAATTTTGTTTTCTATTCTTAAACTTGTTATAGTTTATAAAATTGAAATATAATGTTTTTAAACAAAACCAGACCATTAATTGTAAATCAGATACATCTGATGAGTGAAGTGCAGTTTCTTTCTGTACATAGCTTCAAAGTGAGCTCTTTTTCATTTGTTGACATTATTAATAAATGTTATATATGCATATCAAATATTCACATATACTTTATATGCTTTTTTATGAGAATTGGATATAAATACCAAATAATTCTTTATTAATATTTGTTGGTTTAATATAGTTTAAGTTTTTTAATTAAGGTCAAAATGTCATTCCACTTTTATTTCATGTGTGTATACTATATATTTATTTTATTAGATACTATTTATTAATTTTATTAGCAATGGACCATGAGTACATACCTTTTAAAATCATCTTTATAAATATAAATTTTATGGGCTGAAAGTGACATTTCATAAGGAGGAAATTATATACCTTAAATTTTGTTTCATGCATGCTTTGCTTATGTTGATTTCTTGAGAGGCATTGAAATAAATGGGGAGCATTATCGAGGTTGTTAGGATTATATTTACAAGTAAGCATTCAAGTAAAAATAGCATGATCATGAATAATGTTTTTCAGACATTGGAACAGTTCTAAAAGTTGTCAGCATTTCAAAGGAAAAGTGGAAAATGGAGGAAGTGGTACTGGAAGAGTTACAAGTATTCAAGGTAAGACTCAGTACAGAGTTCTGGGGAAAAAATTGTGACACAGAGTAGCAAAGAGTTCACATTATTTTTTTAAAGGCGTCATCAGTTGTTTTGGGGAAGTTTACAGTTAGCTCCATTATTTTCCTTTTTACATGAGGAATTGGGAGACTTTCAAAGTAGGTGAGAATGTAATTCACCTTCTCCTACAGAATAGCATTCACTGAATCTGGGCTCCTGAGCTTATCCCTCATTATTGTATTTTCTAAACATATGGTCAGGTAAATAGTCACAATAGATGAAAGCCTGAAGATGCCTACAACGCAGATGCTCTTCTGCTTTATAACCTTTGCTTTTCAATTTTCTTCCATTTCATTTAAGTAAAGTTGAAGAACAGTGTATAAATCATGTAATCTTCAATAAAATGAGGGGATATGGCAATAATGTGAGACATATATCTGTATTTCTTATGAGGCTTTAAAATGTGTATATATATATATATATACTATGTATTTTAATGAATTTTTGTTGAGATAGTCTCTTAGACTGGACCAATTTTATATAAACATCTAGTGCCTATTAAAAAAGAGTAGTGCCCTGCACCATGAGGACCTCAAGTTAATTAACATGCTGAGTTCCACAGGATCCTGTTTACATTGTGATAATAACAGTGGTCAAGGAGTTAACAAGAACAAGACCTGCTCTCTGTTGTCTACCAAAAACAAAATCTTGGGTGGTTCCTAAGGGAAAAGCCAATTTCAAATATAACTTAGAGTCCAAAGGCCAAAAAGCTCAACTCATAAATGAACATTAGAACAAGACTTACTCATTTGTGTTAGTAGTCCTAAAGAATTGTTTGAATTCCACTGTTACAACTAGTAAGCTCTTTCATCTAAATAATTTTTAAATGTTTTTACAAAATTTTTTTTCACTTAAAATTGTATATCTCACACATTTTCTTAAATTTTTGACATTTGTTATTGGAGATTATTATAGGCTGAAAAAATGATTAATATATGATAGGTAAATAATTAGAGACATCTTATTGGTTAAAGAATTTCAAATATCTCCTTTCATTTAAGTAGTTTTGTGTTGTTATTCATAAATTTACATTTTAATAATAGAACCAAATTTTGTTTTGTTTTGTTTTGGGGATAAGCACAGCAGTGTCAGAATTTAGTCCTCACTTTGTGCTCAGGGATTATTCCTGGCAGGATTGAGGAATATTCCTCAATCAACCTGGGATTGAATCCAGGTTGGTCACATGCAAAACAAATGTCATACCAGCTGTACTATTGTCCTGGCCCCAAGTCAAGCCAGATATTCTATAAATATTACTGCCTTTAAGTGTTCCTATATTGAAATCATGGGAGTTATTATCTTGCAATATTCCATAGAGAATATTACAAAGAGATATTCACAAAGAGTGCTATAACTTATCAGAACACACATACTTTAGCAGTTTTCGAACTACTTATATAAGAGCAGAAAGAGGTAATAAATAATTCTGAAGATGTCCTTGTCAGCACTAGGTTGAATTATATGGAAGCACTTAAGATAAGCAAATGTAGAAGAAAGAGAAAACTGTAAATAGCTGGAATTATTTTTTATTAATAATGTTACCACAAGATACTCCAAATAACTTGTTTTATCATTTCTATTAAGGTAAAATAACCCTATATTGGAAGAAAATAAAAAGATTAAAATAATTTTGTTCTTTATACAATGTATATTAAAGTTGACTTTAGTGATCTCTAGTATAAGATAAAACATATTGCCTACTATAAAGACTGTTAGTGCTTATCTTTAGTAAAGCTTAACTTCTCTTTCAGCACTCATCAATCATCTTGAACATGGAGCTGTCTCTTAAACAGGTAATTTTATTTTTATTTCCTTCATTATTTCTATAAAAATTAACTGCAAAGGCTATAGTTTGCAGAATCAAATGTTTTTTTATAAAACTCCATTGAAGTTATAAAATAAATTATAAGCAACTTGAAATGATTTAGAATGATTTTACAGTTATTTAGATGCTATTGTTTTACCCTTGCATAAGGAGAAATGGGACCACATTTTATTAATTGAATAATATATTCTACCCTTCATTTAGCTCTTAAAAATAAAGCTCACTTTTCTACTCTCATGAGGATATCTTTCTGTCAAATCTGTAAGAAATTCATGTAAGGGGCCGGAGAGATGCAGGTAGGGTGTTTGCCTTGCATGCAGAAGGATGGTGGTTTGAATCCCGGAATCCTATATGATCCTCCAAGACTGCCAGGGGCGATTTCTGAGCATAGAACTGGGAGTAACCTCTGAGAACTGCTGGGTGTAACCCCCCAAAAAAAAGAAATTCATGTAAAATACAAGTCTTTATCATTAAATGTTTTTTAATCATGGTATATATGAATTAGAGTACATCTATGGCAAATAATATTACAATTAATTTTAACCTAACACTTAATAGCTGTCTCCCAGAGTCAGTTATCTAAATAGTAAAGCCAGGATACAATAGTATCCAATAAACAGATCGCTGATGGAAATTTCTGGACACAGAGCTGGTACATATTAAATTTGAAGTAAGTGGTAGCTATCAATAATATTTGATATGATTTCATAGTTGTTAAATATGACACCCAAAATTCTCCTAAATTTCAGTTGCTTCAAAGGATTCATATTTGTATTATCAAGTCTATATGTCTCTAAGTTTAAAAGAAAATAGATATATATTTAACATTAATGTGCTGATAATATTGCTTCAATATACTACAGAATGTATTAAGGGAAAGCCCTAAATAATTTTATACCTCATATTTTCTTTCCCTTAATTAACTCACCCATTTAACCTTTATTTCTCAAAAACTAGATTTTACTGTCTTTGGAGATCACTAAAGTGAATGAATAATATAGTTTTATTGTTTGTTTTGTTTGTTTTGGTGTTGGTTCACTCTTGAAGGTACTCAGGGCTTACTGCTAGTAAGTACTGCTAATACTCAGGGAACATTTTTTATTGTACCAACAAGACCCTATGGGATACCAGTGATCAAACACTGTGTGCTGAATATATAGTAAGTTCCCTATCTACTATTCTACCTCTGTAGCCCTATGATACAGTTTTTAACTTCTGGAAACTCATAGTGGATGGAACAGGAAGAGCAAGAAGCAGGCTAATCGTGCAGAATTCTGATTGTAGTATGTACTGGTCACACAAAAGAAAGGAACACGTTTAAAAGTTAACCAGAGGCTGGGTTGAGAAAGATAGTACAGTGAGGAGGTGCATGCCTTGCTTGCATTTATTTAGTTTCTATTCTTCACATCCTATATTGACCCCAAGATCATCAGGAATGATCTCTGAGTGAAAAGTCGGGAGTAGTCTTTGAGCAATACTAGGTATGACAAGAAAGCTAAAAGAATGTTCCAGTGGAGCTAGGGAAACAGGAAACATAGTTGAATATACTGTAAATGATGCTATTATAGATAAAACTAGCTAGTTAAATAAAGAATAGTGAAACTTGTGCTATGCTTAAAGGGACACAATTTGAAAAGGAATGAAAAATGAGAGACTAAAGTTTAATACGTTTGTATATAAATAGAGCAAAGGGTACATTTGTGCACAAGAGGGAGAGAGGAAAGATATGAGTCTGGGGAAGATAAAGACTGGTTACTTCTGTAAGTGTCCTAAGAAGTTTAACAGTTTCATGTAAAAATGAAGAAAACCACTAACAATTTTAAGGCAGAAAGATCAAAAGATTTTCTTTTAGAAATATTAGTCTGGTGTGCCAGTGTAGTAGATGGATTGGGTTCTGGGAGAGAGGTGAAATTTTCTGGAAAACAAGGCTCAAGTTAGAGGAAATTGTACACTTACAAGTAATCCAGGAAAGAAATGATAAGGACTCAAACAAAGGTCATGGAAGTGGAAAGGGAGAGGTGGGAATAGATTAGAGAGCTCTGTATGAGAGAATGGAAAGGATGTGATGACAGATTGGATGTGAGAGAAAGAAGATTCAAGACAGCTTCCAACTTTGGGTCTTGGGTAACTAAAGATGCTTCTTGCCAAGTGAGGGTAGCAAGAGTAGATTTAGGAAAAAAACATCTTTTGTTCATTTTTATGTCATTTTAAAAATTCCTCTAAGTCCTTGTATGAATTAATAGAAAGGATAAAAAACTAAGAATAGAAATGAGAAAAACATACAGAGGTAAAAGGGTTTCAAGGAGATGTTTTTTGGAGTAAAATATGACAGAAAAGTGCACATTGCAGATACCAACTCAAAAAATGTAACTTAGAGTTTAATAGAAAACAGACTACAAAATTTCTGTAAGTTTGTAATTTATTTATACTAATATCTAATTCTTAGATTTTTTTATATCTATTTTGAGTGCTGCAGGATCTACTAAACTTGAACATTAGTTAACTTATGGCAAGGTTATGTATGGCTTATTTACCTTTGTCACTCTCTGCCTCCCTCTCTTCTTCACTTCCCTCCATTTCACAACTAGATATACATGAATAGATACATATAGAGTTGTGCATTATATTCAAAATATGATTTTATTTAGTAAGTTTTTCAATATCCTACACATTTTGTATATAAAGTGGAATTCCTCAACTCCTCTTAATACTCTGTTCATCTGATGTCCCATTTTACTTTAAGAATCAAGTGCTACATTAACAAATATAATGGTTCATTCAAATCATCAGAAAAGTTTATTAATCCACTTCTCAGTTGCTGTCATATATTATGGAAGGAGAACCATCAGTATTTACTATAAAGCATCTGTGCTTTATATAATTTCCAAAGTATATTTTCAACTTTTTGAGAAAGAATTTGACATCTTAATTCCTCAGTCTAACAGCTGGGTTTTGGCCTTCTTAAATTACTGTCAGGGTTACATTAACTCTATAGAATGTTTTCCATCCCCAAATCAACATATTCAAATGGCTATCCTGCCAAGGGTAGAATGATTGACTTACCTTATTCTTAAAAGTTGTATTTCTGTATGAGTGTTTGTAGTGGGAAAGATACCTAAATAGATTGATATAGATGTGTGATTTGGTATTCAGGAAGGGGATGTTCTTAAGACTAATCTGAATGATGCTTCTAATGCATTTGTTTTGCCTGATTTGCAGCAACAATTGTACATTGGTTCCCAAGATGGATTTGTTCAGCTCTCCTTGCACAGATGTGACACTTATGGGAAAGCCTGTGCAGACTGTTGTCTTGCCAGAGATCCCTACTGTGCTTGGGATGGAAATGCCTGTTCTCGATATACACCAACTTCAAAAAGGTCAGAAGCACATAGAATTGATAGGAAATTCTCCTTTGTACACAATGGATAGCTCATATTTGTACCTTATCTTACTTACAGAGAATTAATCTTAATTACAGAGAATATGTAGAAAGCATACTTAAGACTATTAGAATTAAAATACTCCATAGTTTTTTATAAAACCAAAAATATAAGAAAGATAAAATAAATTGTTCAAAATTTTGAAATGTAAAACTTTAAAAACTTGTTTATATTGTTTATATTATTTTCCTTCTAAGATTAACACTAATAAAATTTTTATATGTTATCAATGTTCTTATTTTCCCTTTATGTTGATTCTAAGAAATATTCACCTATACTTAATATTATATAAATAATGTATAAGTATATGTGTTGGTAAAATTTTACATACAGCACACTCCATGACTCATGACAGTTTTACTTTTGCTATATAGACTCTAACTTGCTAACTTACAGCTTATAATTTAGATATACCATTAACTATTGTCCTACTGTTTGTAGTTTACTACTTTGTGTGCTATTAAAAGTAATGTTATCTTAGAGACCAGAAAGATAACACAGCAGCAGGGCATTTGCCTTGTAAGAGGCTTCCCTGGGACGGACATGAGTTTGGATCCTAGCATCCCATATCATCCCCTAAGCCTGTGAGGAACTATTTCTGAGCTCAGGGCCAGGAGTAACCCCAAGCACTGAGGGGTGGGGACCCAAAACAAAAACAAAGAAACAAAAAAGTAATGTAATTTTGAGTCAACAACTTCCTGCTAGGAACTTTTTTTACACATACATGGGCAAAATTACTACAAAGTTATGTGTTGACAATATTCATTTCAGCATTTGTTTTCTTAGCAAAAATATTATAAACAACCTGAATTTAATCAATATGACTGATGATGCCTAATATAGTATAAATATTTTACTTAAAAATGGGTCAATCTAACAGTACTTTATGACATTATTCAAAGTTACTGTCTGTAAATAAAATAATAGCAATTTATATGTGTTACTTTTTTTTACATTTGGGGGCTACATCTAGCAGTGCAAGGGACATACACTGGCTCTGCATTCAGAATTCACTCCTGGCAGACTAGGGGGTGGGGTGGAGTG
Organism: Suncus etruscus; assembly: GCF_024139225.1. Classification (NCBI taxonomy): domain Eukaryota; kingdom Metazoa; phylum Chordata; class Mammalia; order Eulipotyphla; family Soricidae; genus Suncus; species Suncus etruscus. The sequence continues at coordinate 104,016,227 of NC_064848.1, forward strand.
CTGGGAATCAAAAATGAGTTGGCCTCTTGCAAGGCATAGGCTCTTTCACTGCACTATTTTTATAACCCCAATGTATGGTATTATTTTTATCTTAAATCTTATAAACAATATAAAATAACTTAAATAAATGTTATTCTATCTCTAATTATACATTTTTCTCTTTTAAATCTTAATGACATAATAAGTTGAAAATTCTAAGAATCACTATTTAAATATGTAAGAATACAGCAATATAAAAAACCCAGCAATATAATTAAAATTAGGAAATATTGTATATTTATTAAAACTTTCAATTTAATTTTTAATGGCATACTTTTATTACAAGTTAAAAGTAATAAATACTCAACTGTCTACTTTTTGGCCAAGTAAACAATAGATAAAACCTAGTAAGTCTTTGGAAATGCTTTTCTAGAAGCTAAAAAGCATAAATACTTATTAGTTGGTAATGAACCTTCAATTTGATGAATTGACAAAATTCTTTAAGCAGCCAAGTTTTAAAAACATTCTTGACCTTATGTACTTATACTGTCATCAATTTTTCTCCTTATATTTCCCAGGATGATACCTATGATCTCACAGATATGCCACTGTGAGGTTTTTCCTTAACTCGTAGAATGTCCATACGAGCCCTAACATGAATAGGATAGTTGAGTTCAGTGCAGGTGTTCACTGGTCAGGCATTGCCCTCAAGAGATACCCAGAATACTATACAAAACATGTTTGTTTGATTTCTAGCATCTTCTGCATGATAACATAGAACAGAAAATAACCAAAGTTAAAGAAAATATTCTCTAATTGAATACTGCTTGGCTAGTGTAGTGTAACATATCTATTACCCTCTATGTACTCATTTTTGATAAGGAAAATAAATGATATTGAAGACTAGCACATTATTTTTCTCATACTTATCATTATCATATCACTATTATTCAGCATCATGGTGATTAAATAAAGTAACATATCTGCTTTTGAATTTCTCTGATCAGCCAATAAAATAACATTGCCTTGTTAAAGGCATGCCAAATTGTACTTTCATTTCAAATAACTATCTCTTTCTGTTTAATAAAAATATATGTAATAGTGACTCAAAATGACAAATGATTTTGTATTTGTTTGTATTTTGTCATCCACTAACTGAAATTTTTATATTGTATCTTTTTCCCCAATGATGATATAAAGAAGGTTGGAATATTGAACCCCATTCATGTATGTAAAAACCTGCATTATGTTTCATTCAGTCGATTCTCATGAAAAATTTACTAAAAGTCAAGGAAAGAAAAAGCTTTGAAAGTTAAATAAAATGTCTTATTGCCAAAATAGCATTGGTTCTGTCAGAACTCTACTTCTAGTAATATTTTATTTACTATAGGAGTGAATTAAATATTGGCTTTCATTTAGAATGAGTAGCATGATTATTATAGCACAGATATAGCTAATGTTTTTATATTGTAGTTTTTTTTTATTTTCACTTGTCATGCTAAACATTCTAAATAGTTTAATTCATTTTCCATAGGAGAGCTAGACGCCAAGATGTAAAGTATGGAGATCCAATTACGCAATGTTGGGACATAGAAGACAGTAAGTATAGATTAAAAGGCTTTTCTCCCATTTAAAATTTTAAGCCTGTTTATGTGTGTCTTTTTGTTATATGAATTAAATCATCTATTATATAGAAAGAGCTCATTTTGTGTATTTATGCTCTGGAAAAGCAATAGAAGAATTTTTTTACATCAACTTACTGTCTACATGCCTAAGTGAATAATACTTTGATATATTGTTGTTTCATATGTCTTTTACAATTCCTAAGACCCCCTCCCTTTTTATTTTACTGCTTATCTAGTCTTGTAAAGTTTGAAAACTGCTTTTAAAGATAAAGCAGGATATGATCCAAAGCACTGGGACATTTATAAACTTAAAGGGACCCTCCCTGACAAGTCTGATAAATGTATTGGCATCTTCTATATTGTTTGTATTTGTATGTAAATTTGCATATTACTTCATTCATTACATATTATTAAATGCCCTCCTGTGCTTATAATTGTCCTGAGTATTTTCTGAGACAAAGAAACTCTTTTGAGAGCTTATTATTCTTTGGGGAAATGTCATAAAGCATAATTAGTGACTTGGGAGTTATTGAAAAGAGCCATCACCAAAGAATCAAGTGTTCACAGAAAATTTCAAAAACCAGAAGCATACACACACAAAAAAAAACTAGAAACACGAGAAAGCATGAATCTTGATGGGTAGACTGGAGAACAGAGAGGCAGTGTTTTAAGTGCCTGATAGCAGAAAATAATCTCTAAATCTCTAAACAATCTCTACAGCTTTTGTTAATTTTCATAAACTCCAGTTTGAAATTGCAAGTTTGGATAGCAAAACACATAAAAACAGGCACACACATGCTCATATACACACAACTGGAGAAAAAAAGATGTTATTAGATGCAACCCTGGCGATGGAAAATTAACTGTTTGTTTAAATAATTTATAACCTTATATTACTGAAAAATGAGCACTGTTTGGCCCAGAATATTACATTTAATTTTTCACTACAATATGTAGGCAACATACTATTGTGCCCCATATTTTTTACAGTTATTTTTCTGTGTGTCAGGTATATAATTTTTAAATGTTCAAGTAAGATTAAATAGGAATTGTTTTAGAAATTAAAACTATATTTGTAAATAAAAATAGAAACAATCTGTGCATTTCTGAAACATTAGAAATGTGTGTATTGGTAGAGAATTAGGCAAAAACATCAAAAACTAAACAACAAACTAAGAACAAAGAAGTATATTCTTATGTGGGTTTATAATAAATATTATAAATAAAATAATCTTAAACTCTTGTTTAAAATTAACAAGGTATTATTTCCACTGTTCCACATCCTATTCTTGCTATAACTAGCCACTGCACACAGTCTCTTCTAATCATCATCATCATTCCACTCTATCCATTTTTTGTCAAGGTCACTAGCAATTTCCTCTTTGCCATATCCAATGGGCAATTTTCAATTCTCACTTTTACTCAATTCTGGTTCCTTATTTTAAATGCTTTCTCTATTGGATTTTTATACAGTGGTGTGCTAAAACAATGGACAAAGTTCACTATGGTCCCAAAAGAGCTGTTTTCTTTTCGGGATACTTATAGGAACACTGTGAGATGGATTTAAATAATTGGTAGCTTTAATCGACAATGCTGGATTTTGTTTTTAGATCAGTAAAAGTGATAAGCATTACAAAACAGTCTTTTTGTTTGCATAGATATCTTTCAATAAATCTGTTTCAGTAATCAACTCCCTTCTAATTTTCCTCTTTCTTTACAGACTGCTTCTTTTGACTTTGTTTAACTTTCCTTTTGGCTCTAACATTTTAGTATCCAATCCATGCATATTCATTCCCTAATGCTGTAATTTCCATGTTATCTAAAAAAATTATTTCTACAGTTATAACAATATTTTTGTGTTAATCTGTATATTCATTCAAAATCTTAAGAACCCTCCTAAATAAATGCTCAATAAATCTGTCAAATGACATCAAGAAAAGACCTACTGTTATTCTTTTTAAAAAGTATTTGTTATGTAAATATTTTCCATCATACTTATATGATGGAAAAAAAAAATATATATATATCCTTTCATCTAACTGACCAGTTTAACAAACACCCATCATTTAGCAGTCATTCTTTAGCTTTTTTTTAAAATGCCTAGAAAAAATTTATCTACACCTTTTTATTCTATTACATACATACCTAATACCAATTTAATCAAAGCTTCCAAACTTGATCAGAGGCCATGCAACTGAAATTTGTGCTCCCAAACCCAAGTCTGCCTCCCCTGAGTCTCTTCCCCATTCTATGAGGGAAGTTAATATTTTAGAACCTCCAACTCATATTCAGGGGTCCCTTGGACCCCTACTTGTAATAAACAGCCAACAAGGCACAGTTCAGTGCTAGGTTCAGAAAATGTAATGCTTAAATCCTGTAATACCATGACCACTAGGACCTCCCAGTCATGTTAGAGCTCTCCAGAGTGGTACTCCATCATGCTTAAAACATCATTGGTGTTGTGGTGAAAGTTCTGTAAAGCTCATGCAAAGCATGTTTCCTAATTCCTGAACTACCTCCCTAGTCCCAGAGTAACCTATATACTTATTTCACATCATTGCATTCCCTTAAAAAAAATTAACTCTATCTTTTAGAATTATAAAATAATTATAAATTTATGGCCCACAAATCTCTACTGATCACATGGCAAACTATCATTAATGTATCAATTGATTAATATTTCTTATTCAAAAACCCCAAATATAGTATTCTCTTCACATATAATAGTAACTTGTGTTTCTTCTACAAAAGAAATCATTGCTACAGATATTTGTATTCTATCGTCACATAATCTAATTTTGTACCCTAAGTCTTAGTTTCTCTTCATTAAAGCATTTTTTGTCCATTTCACATAAAATACCTTTCACTATTCCCTCTTTATTCCTTTATTTGTTTAATTTTATTTTAGCTCATAAAAATGACAGATAAAATCTGTTTTGATTATCTATACATTTGAAAATATATTATATTTACTAAAATAAGTCATAATGGCAAGGAATTTGCCCATCATAGTGCCTCAATAATAGTTACATATTACACAAGAACATTTGTTTAATAGATAGATGAAGAAAAGTATCTCAGATAGCTATATTTTGAGAGGTTGCCTTAAAAGCAAGTCAAATTTGATAAAGTAGAATTAGGAAGAAATTACAGTTTGTTTAAACTTGTCATGTTTTCTGTGTTTTTAGACAAAATTAATATTTACTTTATATGTATAAGGAGCTATTTAATATTTCTAAAGACATATTTATAAGTAAAAAAGTATTTACACCATATTGATATAAATTGGAATTTTCAAAAAGCCAGCAGGAAGGAATAGATTTTTGGAATTAAAGAAAAATGTTAAGGGAGAAGATCAGACATGAATAATAGTTTCTAAGAAACAAGAAAGGAGATAATTTGTTTGTAATTCATAGTAAATAGTCAATAGATAATTTTATTTGTTTTTCTTTCTTTATTACTTGAACTGTCACATGCTGTAATACTACATGATTACTGATACTATAATCAGTAATAAATTTAAACTTTAACATTTAAGTCAACATTTAAATTCTAGCAATGTTAAATATAATATTATTTCAGTTACTGATAATGATTTCAGTGATGTCATTCAGTTATGATTTATATAATATTCTAGACATTTTATATAAAATATTGTCATCTAAAAACCAAACATACTCTTCGTAATTATTTTACACAAGTTTACAATTATTTTACACCAGAGAGAGGGGTAAAGAATTTTTTTTAATAAAATCTTTATTTAAACACCATAATTACAACCATGATTATAGTTGGGTTTCAGTCATAAATAAAACACCACCCTTTACCAGTGTAACATTCCCACCATCAATAATCTCCTACCTCCTTCTCCACCCCTGCCTGTATTCGGGACAGGCATTCTACTTCTCTCATTCATTAACACTGTCATTCTACTAGTTAGTGTAATTATTTCCCTAATAGCATTCACCACTCTTTGTGGTGAGCTGCATATTGTGAACCGGTCCTTCTGGCCCTTAACTCTATTGTCTCTGGAATTATTACAATAATGTCTTTGCTAAACAGAAGGGAATATATTAAGCTGAGAAGCTTCTGCACCTCAAAGGAAATAGTACCTAGGATACAATAGCCACGTACTGAATATGAGAAACTATTCACCTATTACCTATCTGATAAGGGACTAATATCCAAAATATACAAGGCACTGGCAGAACTTTACAAGAAAAAAATCTAATCCCATCAAAAAATGGGGAAAACAGACACTTTGTCAAAGAAGAAATACAAATGGCCAAAAGACACATAAAAAAATGCTCCACATCACTAATCATCAGGGAGATGCAAATCAAAATGACTATGAGGTACCATTTCACGTTACAGAGATTGGCACACATCACAAAGAACAAGAACAAGCAGTGCTGGCGGGTATGTGGAGAGAAAGAAACTCTTATTCATTGCTGGTGGGAATGCATTCTAGTTCAGCCTTACAGAAAATAATATGGAGATTTCTCAAAAAACTGGAAACTGAGCTCCCATATGATCCAGCTATACCACTGCTAGGGATATATGCCTTAAGAACACAAAAATACAATTCAAAAATCTCTTCCTCACACCTATATTCATTGCATCACTGTTTACAATAGCCAGGCTCTGGGAACAACCAAGATGCTCTTCAACAGAGGAGTGGCTAAAGAAATGGTGGTACACAATGGGATATTATACAGCCATCAGGCGTGATGAAATCATGAAATTTTTCTATACATGATGTGCATGGAATTTATTATACTGAGTGATATAAGAGGGAAAGATAAAGAAATTTTTTAATAGGACTGTACCACTTTAATATAGTTTTTACGTGAGATCTAAGTGAAAATTATGAGTTTTCTTTGCACATAAAACAAATTATATTTGTTGGGCAAGTCAAAAATTAAGTCGCTAATGAGGTGGTTTTCTTTGAATTTTTAATTAATTAATTGAGTCACCATGGGATACACAGTTACAACATTGTTTATGTTTGAGTTCAGTGCTCATTTTCCTCACCAGTGCATATTCTCCACCAGCAATTCCATATTTCCCCTTCCACTCTTTACCCTGACATCTGTCCTCTATGACAATCATCTCTCTCGTTCAAAGAGAATTTTGAGGGTCACACTTGGCTATGCTCAGAACATTCTTCTGGCTCTGGACTCAAGGACTCTGAGAAACATTGGTAGTTCTGGGGAGCCAACACTGGTCTGCTGTGAAAAAGAATTGTTAAGGCCTCTGTGTACTCCCTCCAGTCCAAAGAGAATTATTCTTACAAACATTTTTAAACATTATCTAGAAACTTTCACAGATTAAAAATCAGATAATAGTAGTAGATTAGTGTTGCACTTACCTTGTCAAGTTTGATTGATTCCCCCAGCATTGGTCCCCGAGCACTGCTAGTAGTGACCATAAACTCAGAGCCATGAGTCAGCCCTTAGTACTTTTGAGTGTGTCCCCAAAGCCAAATTTAATTTATATTAAATAGTAACTTATTAATAAATCTTTGTCTATACAAATGTATGTATGTGTATATCAGTATATGTATACTGTCAATAACTTGTATAACACAAATATTATCTTAATTAAAATTTTAAGCTCAGAATTGAAACAAAATGTGGGAACAAGAATTTCATTTTTAGTTAAACTGATACAGCAATGACTATTTTTTATGATCACTGCTTTTTAGTTCTTTGTAGAATGATTTAAGCCATCTCAATATCTTTTTTTTTAGTTTTCACAAAGCTGGACATCTCTTTAAGTTTGTCTAGTTGTATTTTTCTATATCTTTCTTAACAGTCATCCTACATCTTCCATGTTTATTCCATAAATTTTTCTTGCTCAGGTGAAAAGACATTTGTCACTATGATGACAAAAGTAATATTTTTGTGTATTAGTAATTTATTAACTATAAACCATCTATGAAATATTTTTGAATTGGAAGAGATGTAAATGTATTATAAGGTTAATTGCTACACATTTTCAAGATTATATGAGGATAATTCATAATGGTGTCAGAAAGCTTGACCATAATTTCTAGTAATACACAAATAAGTTCAAAGGAAATTTCTTGAAAATTAATATTTGGTTATATGTATTCATGCCATTTACTAATAATTTTGTGTGTGTAGGTTTAGAATCCACTTTGGTCTCTTAAGTCTTACTCTTTGATTTGGGCCTAAAAGTCTAAGTAGGCTCATTTATAGAATAGAGACATCTGAATATATGATGAAAAAGTATATATTAGAGCCAGACTAGGCAGTCATTATGTTTATTTGATCAAATTTTAGGTACAGATTTTAGATCACACATGGGGCACAGCTTTGGCTACTCCTAATGAAATGTGTTTCAGGTGTTGTGGTTGATTTATGAGAATAGGGTTCTGAGACACTGTTCCTTTAGCATCTGATTAACTTTATCATACCAATACATGTGTACTGAAGTTTTCTTCTTTTAATAAATTTTCTTAATAACCAAAACAGAAAATATCTTGATTTTTAATTACTAGGTAAAAAAATTAACTTGTCATTACTGTAGAATGTCATCAAATACCTTTCTTTTTATTAAATGTGCTTTATGTTATATATTTAGCTTTGTTACAAATTTATGGCAGAGTTTCTTTCTAAAAGTTACACAAATTGTCTCCTAGAACAAACTACAGTATTTAGTGAAAAATTAATTAAGTCTTTAAAAATAAAAAGCATTAAAGAATGCCAAAGGATTTTGAAACAAGCATTTTATTCAACTAAGTCAAAAAAGAATCAGTGACTAGAATTAGATCTTATGAATTTTTATTTTTTAATTGAATTATAAATAGATACTTGTTGATAGAGGAGTAAAATGTTCATTGTGTGGATAGAGTTTTAAAAATCAATGTCATTGATAATTTTTGACTTGTAGGTAATAATATTATAACTTGAATTTCCTTTCTCTTTAATAATGTATGAATCTTTCCTTCGTAGCATCTGTTCTAAATCATTCTATTTTCCCATTGTTTTTAAAAGAAGGTCAAGGTTAATCTCCTATTCCATGTTTGCTTTCCAGGCATTAGTCATGAGACTGCTGATGAAAAGGTGATTTTTGGCATTGAATTTAATTCGACCTTTCTGGAATGTATACCTAAATCCCAACAAGCCTCTATTAAATGGTATATCCAACGTTCAGGAGATGAACATCGAGAAGAGGTAACTTAATGATATAAAAAAATGCTCACCTTGAGCGAAATAGTGTGAAGTATTATTTGTTTTGATTTGAGAGGAGTTTGTCTTTGTATTATTCCACTATAATCTCCCCATCGCTATTTGATAAAAAAAGAAAAGTACATCTAATCTCCTCTATGAGAGTAGCAATGAGCTTGCTCTCTTCGATATTTAACAGGTAAATAATTCAAGTGTGTCAATAAATACATTTTAAAGTAATTTGAACATTAGAATTGTAAGTTTAAAATTTTAGTTTCTCAAAGACAGTCATTTTATTAGAACATTTCTATGATGAATATTTCCTCCACCTTATAGTACAATGAAGAATATTTCTTCCACCTTGTTGTACAATGGTTAAAATTTAACTCACATTGGGGCCGGAGTAGTGGCTCTAGAGCTAAAACATCTGCCTTGCAAGCACCAGCCTAGGATGGATTACTGTTCGATCCCCAGGTGTCCCATATGGTCCACCCAAGCCAGGAGCAATTTCTGAATGCATAGCACTGGCTTTACAAGCAAATACAGATTGGCCCCACAACAACAAAAAAAAACAACCATTTTTTATATTTTTCAGACAAATGTATTATTTTATAGCTCTATTGTGTCTTACTCTCAGAAAAAAACTCCTTCCTCATTAAAATAGAAATACTAATTTTTATGTATGTTATAATGCAAAATAATTACATTTTATATTTCATTTTAATAAAAGGTGTTATTTAATTTAAAAATGATTTTAGTTTACTTAAATTTGAATATTTAATGCTTGATACCTATAGTGTTGAGGGAGCTACTTTATGCGTTGTGACTGAGACTCATTCTTGGTGGTGGTGCTCAGGGGACCATGCACTGGGAATTCAAATCTAGGCCTAAAACAAGCAAAGAATGTGCTCCAATTCTTTGAACTATGCCTTTAGTCCTAACTTTGATTTCTTTAAACAATGTTTTTAGTAACTAAGCACTATTTTAAAAGAAGTTTCTATATTTGATGAAGAAATGCATTATTTTTAAAGTTTTAGATTTAATTCTAAGACACCTTCATGCTGTCTTTCTGAAAGGCTGACAGGTGAATTATCTACAAGGAATTATCATTAAGTTGCTATTATCACAAAATGATGTGCATGACCTTTACCTGCTGTTTGGTACCTTAAGAGTCCTTTGTCTCTTTCCATGTTACTCTTCTCATTTTAAATGAATTGCCCTTCACTAAAGATCTATGCTTAATAAAGCCAAATATATGATCTTTGTTCACATTAGCTAAATGGATAGTCGACCCCAGTTCAAACATGGTTTTGATTTGAAAGACTGAGCAGTTTTTACTTATCACTTTTAAAGTAGAGAAAATTCCATGACTTTAAATCAGTGGCAAGAGATTACATTATCTCCTTATAAAGGACTGGAATTCTCTAAATTGACTGAGCTGACATTTCACTGTGAAATTCAGTCCTCATAATGTATCCAATTCTACCACAGAGTGAAAGCATTACAGAGAATGAAAATGGAAAGTAGGCAAATGTTCATCAGCCATTTAATTTCTGGGCTATTGATTTCTATATCTAAATCACAAAATTTCTATGAAAAGAAATCAGTTCAATTGTATTTTATTCAAGATGTAATTTTATTAAAGGCATACCTTTGTAATATCTGAAGAACAAAAATCCCGTAATCTAATAAAGATTCAACTAGATAAACGAAAGAGATACTGAGATACACATTTTATTAGAAGGTGAGATATTAAGAAAAAATATTCATTCATGGGAGAAAGAAATGATAAAGAAAACAGACTAATGCAATGACAAGTCTTTATGAAGTTGAGTCTTGTATGGACAGCAGAAGGCTCAAAAAGTGCAACAGTAACCAGACATCAGAGGGGAAGCATAAACAGGATACAGAAAGAGTAAGAACAATAATGATGAAGTGTTGCATAATGTGTGTGAAATTAACGTCATTCTTGCTTCCTGTCAGAATATTAAAGAGAACAATAAAAATTAATGAGTCAGAGCTGAGATTATCTCTAAAGCACATTAAATGCAGTTTCTATATTGGCACGAATACCAGTTATGAAAGGAAGTCTAGAGATAAAATGGAATCAGTCAACCCATTTTGATTTCCTTGCTAATAGCCACAGTTCATTTTCTATTAAAAGAATCGCAGAAATATATATAAGATATATATATTATATATATATATATCTTCAGAACATCTCTCTTGCTACACAGCAGTAGTCTATAATGTTGTTGATAATTCTTCACACTTCAACCTTCAAACAGCTTTGCTTTTAACCCTCAGATACAACCATATGTTATGTCACTAACTTGATAAATGGGAGGCCAATCAGGGAAGATGAATGAGTCATCAGTGGAAGCAGAGAAGATAGGGAACAGAACCTAAGCTATGTAGTATTGTCGCCTAAGATGTTTTTACATTTTTTGCAATGACTCTTACAATGGATAACTGAAAAGAAATATATTTTTATATTAATTATGATATTGATGAATTTAACATAATACATAAATACATATTTTAGTTAGCCTGTGGAATACTATCAATGCAAATTCACATTGGTTTAAGTATGAATGCCTGTGGTTTCTGAAACTACAAGTGAATTCAAGGTTCATTTGTACTACAATAGCATTTTTGAATATCTATGCCTTTAGAATAAATCCATTTGGGGGGAAAAACAATTCCATACACAACTCACTAAATGGCAAAGTAAGGGAAACAAACAAACAAAACCCTGATGGTGCAGATTTATTGTGGAGAGAAGGCAAGGCTGGAGACCATTCAGCCTCATTAACTAGAGATCTGAGCTGTGACCTGCCTGTGGCCTCAAGTGGTACCCCGCCAGCTGCACTTCTCTGGCACAGAGGGTGGTTGGCCATATACTTGTTAGTTAACTGGGCTGGTCGCCAGAGATGTTTCTTTTCCTTTTCTCATATTTCAAGAATTGAAGGGATTTTTCCTACATATTTTTCACATAAAGATGCAGAGTATAGTCCACCCACTGTGAATAAATCTAATTTAGCTGTCTTTATGCCTCCTGGATTTCCATCAACGAAAAGTCGACAATACAGGGGCAGATGTGTAAAATGGGAAATCTTCCAGACTTCTGTGTTGTTTTGTTGTTATTCTATTTAATATGGACCCTCTCAACAACATTCCACATTACACAGGGCTCTTACATACATGCACATGCCTCTAGATTTATTGAAGATAGATTTGCTATTCACACCAGATTGTAAACCAGGGGGGCTTCAATACTTGAATTGTCTATTGCTTTATAGAATAGACAGGATCACATTTCAGCTGAGATTCTTTTAGTTCACTGAGTTTCTCACACTTGAAATCACATTACAATGTTATAACATACAGAGGTATGACAACTATTTCCCTAAATGACATAGTCTAAAGTATCATATAAACTCACACAATATCAAAATTCAATCTATGATAAAAAGGGAAATTCAGCTTTAAATGTTGCTAACATTCCAACTATGGTCCTTTTCAATTATAACTCTAACTTCTAAAAAGGCTGTGTCCTTACCTTTCCACTTGACTTTTAACAAATTACTACTTACAGATTCCATATGATATATGATATATAAAAAATGCTAACTTGGGGGATCAGTGATTTCTTCTATATTACAAGTTGTAGCAAGCACTAAATTTTCTTTTTTTTTTCTACACAATGGCTGTGTCATTAAAGTTTTAAATATTTTAGACCAATTGATTTTCTTAATACACCAAAGATAATCCTATATTTTTTCTTAAACACAGCCAGATAATAATTTCCTATTTATTTCACTAACTTTTACTAACTTTCTGCAATTAGTACACTGGGGAAAAAGAACCTAACCAAATCGAAATTTTTCCTTTAGTCATAATAGATTTAAACTTGCATCTTTGGGGGATATTTCTTTTTTCACCCTCTTAATTATATGTGACAATATTCTACTTGATGACAGAGAAATGGAGAATATAGTTTTTAGATTCATATAAGTAAAACTATGTAGCCTGTTTTCATTTTCTCATAGCCCTCTCTGTTTTTAATTTATTACCTATATTTTTCCAATTCTGCAGTTGAAATCCGATGAAAGGATCATCAGAACAGAATATGGGCTACTGATTCGAAGCTTGCAGAAGAAAGATTCTGGGATGTATTACTGCAAAGCTCAGGAGCACACTTTTATCCACACCATAGTCAAGTTGACTTTGAATGTTATTGAGAACCAACAGATGGAAAATACACAGAGGGCAGAGCACGAGGAGGGGCAGGTCAAGGATCTGTTGGCTGAGTCACGGTTGAGATATAAAGACTACATCCAAATCCTTAGCAGCCCAAACTTTAGCCTGGACCAGTACTGCGAACAGATGTGGCACAGGGAGAAGAGGAGACAGCGAAACAAGGGCGGCCCAAAGTGGAAGCACATGCAGGAAATGAAGAAGAAACGAAATCGAAGACATCACAGAGACCTAGATGAGCTTCCTAGAGCTGTGGCCACGTAGTGTACTATTTAAAGAAAAGAACACTTTACTGCAAAAATACTGTCTTCTGTACACCCCTTATCCTATCTAATAATAACTTTCTCAAGAGTTTTGCCTAGATGCAAGAACCATAATTTGAATAAGAGTATTAATGAATATGGCGATGAAAGGGAAGTAATTCACTCATCTCAACCTTTTTTTCCCCAAGAACAAAACTTGTACCAGCAAAACATGGAACTTGAAATTTATAAATGTTGTACATTCTCGGTTTTAGAGTATGTTATATTATGTATGTAATGGAGTAAAACAAGTACCAAATTTGTTATTCTAAGAAGATGCTTCATATTCCTTCCTTGCCATTTGACAAGTAGTTTAGCAGGCAATTGAATTATATGAACAATTCTTAGGAACAGGTAAATCATTCCTGGTTGTCTTGTGCAGGAATTGAAAGAAAGACACACATTTACAAAGCTCACATTATTAGCAGAAATATTCCTAGTGAGCCTTTCATTTACAATGCTTGGTTTAGGAATTATGAGAGATGTGTTACTTCTCCCATATTATGGAAACACCATTTATTTACCTTATATAACAACATTATTTTTTGTGTGTGGGGGGGCATACAGCTCCTTTCAGGATTCCTTATAAATTTTCAGGAACAGCAAGTTAGCATAGAGATATTACTCCTCAATTGTGATAATATGTGTGTTCTGAGTTTAATAACATAAGACACGATGTATACTGCATCCTAATGACAAAGCATACAGATGGGATTTGTAAGAGACAGAAGGAAAGAGAGCCATAAATTTTGGCTTTGGGGGAAAATCTTATCCCCATAAAGAGAAAGAACATTCACAAATAGAGTAGGTGAAATTGAATGGGGCTTTATTCACTAGAGTATAAATAGTTGTGAAGTTGTAATCCATCTGTTTCTGAAATATGGATTACGGTAAAACTGCTAGTAAAAGTCTAATGAAAAATGCTCTAAGGCAAAGAATGAAAAGAATATTTACAAACAATGGGTTTTCAATATTTGCTTCTTCTCCTTAAAAAATTATCATACTCTAGAAATTATTTCCATTTACTGCCTTTCTTCTCTCTTGAATTGCGTGTTATTGGATTTTATTTGAAAACTAGGGGAAAATATATATAAAGAGAGATAGAATTAGGTAGGTAATAGACCTGGAAATGGGAATATATATATTTGTTGAGTAACAGAATAAATGCAAAAATGTTGACAACGGAAAGGGTTAAATTAACTCTTTGACATCTTCAGTCTTTTTGCATTTCTGAGAATATGCTGTAATTCAAGTATAATTATTTTAATAATTTAATAATAAATCTGCTGCATGTAAAGAAAAACACACCAAGTAACATTTTGTCATATTTTATTAGCACATTTAATTGTCTTAATAATGGCTATCCTCTATTTATGTATGGTTTGCTATTCATTTAAGCAAGGTTCACCTTAGCCTTCTTCTGTTTTGCCTTTTCATGCCCTTTTTAGTGTGAAATAAAAATTAGTCACTTTCTAACATGGAAAACAGCTTTGCAGAAAACTAAATAGCAGACCATGTTTGTTTTTCATGTGTTCTACAAGTCCTGAAAGAAAATATCTCTGAGCACCTATGTGATCAAAGATAGTTCATTACAAAATTCATTATGTCTATTACTTTTTTGTTTTGGTGCAAAACATTCTCTTTATTGTATTTGCATTTCTTACTCATCTCAAATTAGTAGTACTGCTAAGTGAGGCTAAGATTTTGATATAATACTCACAAGTATCTTAGAAGTTTTATTGTAAGGAGAACATAGGAAGATAATTTGTTGTTTTTAGTGCAAATTACTTTAAAAATTATGCACAGGGTCTTATTGCTTATTGATTTGATAGGTTAAAATGTTATAGAAATTCAGCAAACTCCACACAAATACATAAGAGCATGTTTTAGTTATAGAATATTTTCTAAAATTTGTATATCAGGCAATAATCAAATTATGGATGGCTTTGGGATAGTTACATTATGCTCAAATGTTAGAATTTATTTGTGAAAATAAATTTAATTTTCATCAAAATATAAATGTCCAAGACATTTTTAATTATTTTTTCTTATTTTTGAGTAAGACAAAATTTGGGTGACCTTAATTTGCTTTATTTCTTTACATCCAAGAGTCTTTCTTAGTATTAGAAACTTAAAATATATTGTGTACTTGGTCTATCACGGTATGATAGATGACAGGATATTTGAAAAAGCCAAACTTTTGTAGAGTTATAATTTGTATCCAATCCCATTGAACTTTGGTTAGAAATGCTCATTTGTAAGATACTGCAAGCAAAATGATTTTGTTCTTATATATTGCCTTTGTTCTATATTTTTATTCTCAAATAGCTATTAAATATTATTTTTGCTAATTGCATAAACTCAACCAAAATATATTTACAATGTTAATGCCTGTTTCTCAATATAATCAAAATTAAAATTTCAGGGACAAATTGATCTTATTCTAATGTCCTCACAATAATAAAATAAATTGTCATTAATTAAGATTATATTTTAAACTTAAATATAAGATATATTTCATAGAATTCAGTTATAAATGAAAATAAAAACTGAAATATATCCCTTTATAACTATAGCTATCTTGAATACCATTAAATAAATTTATTGGGAATTAATTTAGTAAAATAGTATTTGAAAAATATATACAAATGTTTTTTATCAAAGTTAACAACCAAATACTAAAATAAGTTATTTCACTGCTGAGGTTAACTGATAAAAAAAAACTCAATATGTTATCTATTGATCATACAAAGATAGTAACATGTGCATGGATTTGCCTCATTTATATGTAAAGTATTTATGATATGCTGACTAGATAATTTGGAATGGGGGAATAACAGTTAATTTTTTAACTTAATTCTGGTATTGTAAATGGTTATCTATTAATTTTAAGTTTATAGTTTTTTATTTTTAAAGAAATGTAGTCCTGTGATTTAAAATAATTAAAATTTGTTAAATGTATATTTTGCCTGTATTGTAATAAAATTTAATAATTTGTGTAAAGATTTATTTTAAGACCTTATATACAAAATCAAAATTTTATGTAGAAAAAGCACAATATCAATATCAATACTACAAGTGTATTTTATAAAATTTTTTGCTAGATATATTTTTAAGCAGTTGGGGAAGTACACTGAAATTACAGTGAATAGGGGACTTTTCTTTCATTCTACTTATCCAAATTGGAGCCCCAGAACAGTATATGCTCTCCTATCACCATCTGGAGTGATTCTGAATACAGATCGAGAATAATTCTTGAAAACTGCCAGATCTGGACCAAATTTCAAAATAAACTAAAATAAAAGCAGGGCTAGAGATCAAACCTTGGTCTTCTCACATCATTAAAAATAATTTTTTATTGTAAGTATATAGTAATGTTTGTGTAAGTGAATGGATAAGTATCGCAATTAATACAGTGATGTTGTTAGGCTTTATTCTGATTTAAACAGATTTTTTTCCTTTTGGGAGGATATCACTTGATAGTGTTTTAGAGTTTCTTTACACCCAGTGCTTGGTGGGGGGCACACTATGTGTCACTTAAGGGTCCATATATTGTACTCCTGGGGGTTGAATTCAATACTGTGGCATGTACAGTGTATAATCTAGACTTTTAAGCTATCACTTTGGCCCTGTCATTTAATTTTTACTTTGGCAGACTGAAGTAACTATTAGTATCACAAATTAAAATTTCTAAGATTTTCAATTCTCATCCTATAACTAAAAATATACATTTATTTACGAATATCTCTATATGAATATACTTTATTAAGGTGTTTATAAAGATATCAATTTTTCTGTTTGCTTCATAAAGACACTTTGAGAAGAAAAATGAATCTCTTGCCAATTTAAAACAGATGAAGGATAATTAACATTTGCAAAAATATATTATCCTCACAAAATGTGATAATGAAATAATTTATAAAGATAATATAGAGTAGCAATATTAAAGTATATGTTATATCAAATAGATGAATTTCAAATGTCAAAATTTTTGTAGGTGTTAATAGCCCAGAGCATAGATTTATAAATTATACACTGATTTATAATTTATAAATTAATTTATAAAATATAGCAGTGATTTCATGTTACCCTTAGTGAATACATGTCCAAGCTGTTATTGTAAATAAAATACAACACATTAATAAAATATAGTGTGACTAAATTTAATGATTCTAAATAAAATTGCAAATAAATCTGTTAGATCTGTTACAAAACCAGTGATTCTCAAGACGAAATGAGTTTAACTATTATGTTGAGATTCAAAGTACAACTATATTCGTATTCACAGACTTTATAAGGAAATGCTTGTTTATAAAGTGAAAGACCATGTTAATTTACTTCTTATTTCAGTAGTTAATATACACTATCTTTGCATGATATTGATATACATATTATTAATATTGATATTAAAATATATTTTTCCTTTTTTTATTTATGAAGACAAAGATGCAAAGAAAGAGGACAAGATGAAGTTACAGAGGGAAGATAATCACCCATAAACATAATTCTCAAAAGAAATCCCCTTGCTGACATCTTAATTCTGAATTTTCAGCCAAAAAACATTAAAAAAATAAAACAAAAACCCATGCACAATTACTTTGTCCCTCAAGTCCTCAGATTATAGTACATTATAACATTTCTTAGCAGTACACAAAGCAATCCAAAGCCAAAAAATTTATGTAACTCCTTTTACACTGAAGTACATTAAAATGTACTCTGATAATCAGATTTTCATCATTAATGTATACCCTGAAATAGTTTTCACATGTGCAATCTAATGTAGATATTTTAAAAAGTATTTATTGTAGAATTTTAATAGGGAATAGAGCAACTGTATTTGCAATGTAATAATAATAATAGTTAAACTAAAGTGCAGTCACTAAGAGGATATAGAAGTTTAAATGGAATGAAAATGCTGATGTATCAATATAAATATAGGCATAATATGAAATTAAGGGGCCAGAGAGATAGCACAGCCTTAGGGCACATTCCTTTCAAGCAGCCGACCCAGGACCAATGGTGGTTCGAATCCCAGCATCCCATATGGTGCCCCATGCCTGCCAGGTGCAATTTCTGAGCACAAAGCCAGAAGTAACCCCTGAGTGATGCTGGGTGTGGCCCAAAAACCAAAATAAATAAATAAATAAATAAATAAATAAATAAATAAATAAATAAATAAATAAATAAAATAAATTAATAAAATTAAAAGACATAGGAATTTAAGAAAATTTATATTTGGTATATTGAATTTAAGAAAGCAAATTATACCACCTGTATATATATATTCATATTTGTATGTAACTATATATAAAAATTCTCTGGAAAATTTAAACAGAAAAATAAATCTATATTTTTCTTTAAAAAACTATGCAGAGAAAAATCTACAACTATTTCAATAATGCCTCATTTATTTTCTCAGTCATATCTAATATTAATATATCTCCAATACTAACTACATAAAATTGTAGGAAATAATACTTAAATATAATTATTTACAAAGTTGAATACTGAATTGTAATTTTTATACTACTAACAATATAATTCTTTGAAAATGAATATTTTCACAATGAAATTATAGCTGATAATGTAAGTCTAAAATTAATATAATAATCAAATTTAAAGAAGGATAATACATTGGAATATTAAATACTTATCTGTCAAATTAAATATATTATTTTGATTCTAGGTACTTTATATATACATTATAGAAACTCTTGTATACAATTATTATTTTAAATTTTTTTCAATCAGTATTGTGGTTGACTTCTGGAACCAGGGAATAATGTGTACTTTTCAAAGCAACACCTTATTGTTATGGAAAGTACTATAGTACCAGAATTAGCTGAATAATGCCCAAATAATAAGATCAAATATTTCCAATATCTGGATTGTCCTTTCTTGAATTGAGTATTGCAGG
Source organism: Suncus etruscus (assembly GCF_024139225.1). Taxonomy (NCBI): domain Eukaryota; kingdom Metazoa; phylum Chordata; class Mammalia; order Eulipotyphla; family Soricidae; genus Suncus; species Suncus etruscus. The sequence continues at coordinate 104,035,506 of NC_064848.1, forward strand.
AGATTGATGTTTAAAATATAGAATTAAAAATGGCTCAATAATTAGCCAATGTGTCTTTTCTTGAATTGGGTATTTCTCAATGTTGATGTTTAAAATAGAGAACATTTTATTTACATTAAATGCAAAATATAACTAATTTTCTCATGTGGATTAAGAAAATAATATATTCATATATAGACAAACACAATCATTAAATGATCCTATAAATCATAGTCTTTACATAAAAGATTCTGCATCAATATAATTCACAATTCTTTCTTTTTTTAATTTTTATTTTATTTATTTATTTATTTATTTATTTATTTATTTATTTATTTATTTATTTATTTATTTATTTATTTATTTATTTATTTATTTATTTATGTTTTTGGGTCACATCCAGCAGTGCTCATGGGTTACTCCTGGCTCTATGCTCAGAAATCGCCCCCGGCAGGCTCGGGGGACCATATGTGATGCCAGGATTTGAACCACCGTCCTTCTGCATAGAAGGCAAACGCCTTACTGCTGTGCTATCTCTCTGGCCCCACACAATTCTAATTTACTTTGGATGCTTTGTAATGTTTAAAAGTATGCCAAAATTTAAGGGCTACATTTTTGTCCTTTAATAAATTCTTAATTTTGTTGCAAAATAAATTGATTTTTGCAGGGGTTATTGGCCTACTATATGTAAATATGTGTTGCAGAGCTACACATATAGGGTTCTACTTTAACATACACAAGCTAATTATAGCAGAAAATGTAAACAATTCACCAGATAAGAAGATGTTCTTTGGAATTATAAAAGTCCTGTCTAAGGAGCTATTTTACTCTAACTTCTAGCATATTGAAACAAGCTATTATTTGACATTATCCTGATTGTTTAATTGTTTTGTAGTTTCATTCCTTTCATAAAGGTCTTTTTTTACTATTAAAAAAAGCAAACAACCTTTAATATCTAGTGAAATTTGGGCCAGAGAGATAGCATGGAGGTAGGACATTGTCTTGCATGCAGGAGGATGGTGGTTTGAATCCTGGCATCCCATATGGTCCTCTGAGCCTGCCAGGAGTGATTTCTGAGCATAGAGCCAGGAGTAAACCCTGAGCGCTGCCAGGTGTGACCCCCCAAAATATATCTACTGAAATTTGTGGTGATATAAATAATTTTTATGGATATTTGGATGTAGCCTTAAATGTAACTGACCACAGGCACAGTTAAGAGAGATTCTTAACTTAATCAGGTATAAAAATATTAGGAATGTGCATAAGGTTATTAGACTTTTATAATTCAGATTTCATAGATCTCATGCAATGGGCAGAACTACTTATCTTGTATACAGAATTAACTATACAAAACACATAATTGAGTCAATTATTTTTAAATTTTTTTATTTTTAATTATGAGAACAAGGATGCAAAGAGAGAGGACAAGGTAAAGTTACAGTGGAAGAACAATCACCCATAACATAATTCTCAGAAGTCCCCTTGCTGATATCTTAATTTTGAAATTTCAGCCAAAGAACATTAAGATAAATAAGACAGAATCCATGTACAATTACTTTGTCCCTCAAGTCTCCAGATTGTAACACATTATAATATTTCTTAACAGCACACATGGCAATCTAAAGCCATAAAACTTACGTAACTCCTTAAACATTACAGGCATAGTATATTTTTACATTTCCATATACACACATATTAGCTTAAGTTAACCTCAAATTTTAAGTGGGTTCTTTTTAAGGATTATAGTCAAAGGAGCACAGTAAAAATGGTGTTAGAGTGGCAATTGTTGTTTGCATAGGCCCACCAAAATATGAGGGACATGGAAAGAAATAACCTTGGCCTAAATACAAAGAGACCCGACCCCTAAAGGTTCCTGGAACAAGACCAATTCTAGGTTCCAGGCAAGCTAGATCGTCCAATCCAAGACATTGTCTGTAATGCCAACACACTTTATTTTTTCACACAGTCTCTGTTGTTGGTATCATGTTTCTGTATTAAAGATCCTGAAATCTGCATATCCTACATTGAAGTTAGGATGTGGAGCATCCTCTCGTTTCACCTCACAGTCAAAGGGCAATGCAGGGAGCCCTGTCCTGTAAGCAGGTCATTGTTGTTGTTAAGTCTTCTCAGTGTTAAGGGAAGTCTCTTTTGAGCAGGTCGATGTCTGAGCAGTGTAGGGTCTTCCGTGGTAGAGGATTGCTTCCAGGTGATGTTATAGACCAGCCTGGATGTTTCGTGGAAGGCTTCCATGGTTCAGGGGTGAATGGAAAATGCCCTTTCTTCTGAGGTCTGTGCCAGGTCGTTCTGTCAATGTTCAGGGTGTAAGGTTCCTTTGCACTACAAGATTTGTGTGTTCCAATCTCTATTAGATAGGATCTTATTTGTATGTATAGTATTTTCCCATTTTAATGTGCCTATGCAAAAAAGGAGCAATGCCACGTGGAGCCAATTTTTAAGGGGAGAAATTACATGATAAAATTTTGAGATTTACAAATTAGAACACAAATAATAAAATAAAAAATGTCGCATCTTCATTTTTTGTTTTGTTTTGGGGCCACACCCAGCGGTGCTCAGGGGTTACTCCTGGTTGTCTGCTCAGAAATAACTCCTGGCAGGCACGGGGGACCACATAGGACACCGGGATTCGAACCAACCACCTTTGGTCCTGGATCGGTGCTTGCAAAGCAAACGCCGCTGTGCTATCTCTCCGGGCCCCGCATTTTCATTTTTAAGCTTTTATTCTGTGCAAATGATGGTCCTCTCAAATCAGAGGGAAAACAAATTAGATTGGTGAGTTAATGGTTTCTGGCTTTGAACACTGTAAGTTTCAGATATTTTACAATTGTTTTTTATTCAGTGTGACATGTGAATTGGATGTTCAGATTAAATGAAAGTAGGGATTGTTTTGTGGTCACTGATATAGAGATCATAGGAACAATATAGTACAGACTACAGTGAACATTAGCATAGCAGGGTGATCAAATTGGAGCCTAAATCAGTGTCCACTGATGGAAGTTACCACTAATTGTCTTGTTGCTCATTGAGATGCCTCTAAGATTTCAGACCACTTATCCTTTTATAGATTTTCCTTAATTCTTCCTGGGAGAATAAAATTTCTAATGAACTGTATTCTAACAATCTAGTATAATCTCTAATAAGTGAATGATATAGTTGTCAATGTTACAAAATAACAGAAGAAAACTATGGTAATTTATTATCTAGAGAACTAATAAGAAAAAGTTCCAACAAATGGAAACATTTTCTGAAATTGCTACCCCATGTGCTTCTTTTTAAATAAAATTGGTAAATTGATGAGAGTCTATTTTCATTTTGAATGTTCATTTTAAACAAAACAATTGCAAAGTGGTGTTTTTTTATCCTTTGATTCAAGTGAACTCAGTACCATAAACTATGCAGTAAAATTGATATGAGGACCCATACAATTTTTAGCAAAAAGTTTGTTTAAACACAGACTTTGAAGAGGGCAGAAAATGCTGAAAATGTTTAAATATTTTAGTTCTTCCTAAATCAAGGATATAAATTTATCTGACATAAATGTTATGCCTAAAAATAATTTAAGTATTATTTTACTATAATATTTCTTTGTTCAATATACATGAAAAAAGCACAGAGGTCTTACATAGAATGATCTTGTAAAAACATTTTATTATACCTTTAAACATCCTACCTATTGAAAGTACGGTATTTAGTCAGAATTCCAGAATTCTATATGATCCCCTAATTTTTGCTGAAAGAGATTCCTTAGCAATAAATCAGAACTCAACCCTAAGCAGAGCTGTGTATTTCCCTTAAAAATATAGTAATTTGGAGACTACTAACACTTATATGATTAAATTAATGTGAATTAAAAATCTAATGATATATCTTTAACTTTCTAAAAAGGGTATAACTGTCCCAATGTTTAAAATATGAATTAATTTTCATAATCTTATGTGACATAACATATGTATCTAGAATTTACATATGGAAAACTGATGCCCACTGAAATTAATAAGTAACTGCTCTGAGATTACATAGGGGCTGAGATTGGTTGTGATTCACTGCTCTAAGTTACTTTAAAGTTCCAAATTGGAGGGACTGGAGCAGTGGCACTAGAGGTAAGGCATCTGCCTTGCGAGCGCTAGGCTAAGACAGAACACAGTTTGATCCCCCTGCATCCCAAGCAAGGAGCGATTTTTTTTTTTTTTTTTGGTTTTTGGGCCACATCCGGTAACTCTCAGGGGTTACTCCTGGCTATGCGCTCAGAAGTCGCTCCTGGCTTGGGGGACCATATGGGACGCCGGGGGATCGAACCGCGGTCCGTCTCCTAGGCTAGCGCAGGTAAGGCAGGCACCTTACCTCCAGCGCCACCGCCCGGCCCCAGCAAGGAGCGATTTTTGAGCGCATAGCCAGGAGTAACCCCTGAGCGTCACCGGTGTGCCCCTCCCCCCAAAAAAATAATGAATAAAGTTCCAAATTGGAAAAAAATCACTAACTTAAAATTCAATCATTAAAACTCTTCTAAGAACCTGGTTATCACATCACAGGCAAGAAACTATAGTGGAATGGTTATTATATTATAAAAATTAATTAGCCACACTAACATTCCATATTGTAAAAGGGATTCTTAACTGCATTTTTTCTGAAATGATGTCTACACCTATTATTCTTTGAATTAATGTATCTTTAGATTTAGAACATGAATTAGTGGAATTAGGAGATGATATTAAATTGACCATGTAGTTTTGGCCTGAACTAAAATCCTCATTTTTATGAATCTACTGATAATATTCCAATTACTCTTTTACACATGTGAAATTGAAATACCTTTTGTTCATTAGAATGTGTGTGTTAACATTTGAGCTAAACTCAATTTCACTTATCAAAGAATCAAATAAAGGCTCTTAGCTAAATCTAGAAAAGTCAAATGAAGGCTCATTGCAAATCTGGAAAGGTCTGCTGGAAGAAAGTTATTACTCTTCTACTTAGAATTATTGAGTGATATTATCCCTGAAGTTACCTAAATTATGGCTTTAGATACAGAGGCACATTAAATAGAAAACCACTGCTGGAGGCTGAACAGACTAATTCCATTTTTCCTTTTGGCATAGAGTCTGTCACTCCAGGGAGCCAAGTTTTTAATCAGGACATATGTCAGGTAACACTATCAGTAGGAGCAGGCTGTGCTTTGCTCCAGAACAATATCTGTACATGTGCTGAGCAAGGTGCAGAGCTGATTTATACAAATTACTACTTATAGAAAAGGGTTGAAAGTAACAGGCACTGACTATAATGGCTATTTATAAAAAAAAATGAGAGAGAGAGAAACACCTTGTTCTGAGACTTTGACTTACTAGAAGCAAAAACAAAAGAGAAAATTAAGTGAATGGTGATTAATAATGATGAAAATTGTAAGTTCTGGCAGATGAAGACTTAATTTTCCACCAACATTTTATCATTTATTTCAATGTGTCTCCTATATATTGTTAAAGGTTTTATTACATGAACACACTGTGGATTAATATATATTTCACTTTGTCCTATATATGAGTGAAGTAACATAAAGCGGTCTGATAAACTGTTTCTTTCCTTTCCCTTCAGTCCTGTCTGGCAGTTCCTGCATACCTACTAAAGTGGAGCTAAAGCTATATATAGGACATGGCATGCTTTCTTAGAGCAAATATCTTTTTAGGAGCAGAACAAACATCTGTCAGGTTTTATTCTGTGTTTGTATGTATGTGTGTAGGAATACTTTACTTATAATTCCAACTTTTTTGTTTATTAATATCTTTATTTAAGCATTATAATTCCATCTTTTATGCTTTGAAAATATATAAACTAAGAAGTGATTCTTTTCAGGGAAAGAAGGGGAAATGTGCACACAAAAGGTCTACATTGTTATGTTAAATCTTAGTATGCTAGGAAGTTGTCAGAAGTTTCTCTTTTGCTATTCTGGATCTTTCTTTATTTTCCATAATTTTTTTCTAGCCTAGTAAAACTCTATTATGATATAGTTGAGTCTATTCCAAGTTTTTACCCTCACACTCATTTGAATATATATATAGAATATATAGATAGATAGATAGAGATAGAGACAGAGAGACTATATATATAATATATATACATATATATATCCTGCCTGAGAAGAAAACATGTCTGGATTATCATTGGGGTAGTATATGCTTAGTTGTGTACCACGATAACTTACACACATAATATACCAACTTCTAATGTATACTAAAGATATTTTTGATACATAAAAGATAAATAGATGCCGGGTGAAAAACTCAGGAGTAGAATAATCTGTCCTGCATGTATGAGACTGTTGAAGGCATACATATGGTTTTTCACTGTCAGTGAGATCTCTGGCCCATAACCAAGTATACAAGATCAAAGAAAGAAGGAAAGAAAGAGAAAGAAAGAAAGAAAGAAAGAAAGAAAGAAAGAAAGAAAGAAAGAAAGAAAGAAAGAAAGAAAGAAAGAAAGAAAGGAAGGAAGGAAGGAAGGAAGGAAGGAAGGAAGGAAGGAAGGAAGAAGAAGGAAGGAAGAAAGGGAAAAAGAAAAAAGGAAGTGAAGAAAGAAAAAGGAAGGGAAGAAAGAAAGGAAAAAAAGAAAGAAGAAAAGAAAGAAAGGATGGAAGGAAGGAAGGAAGGAAGGAAGAAGGAAGGAAGGAAGAAAGGGAAGAAAGAAAAAAGGAAGGGAAGAAAGAAAAAGGAAGGGAAGAAAGAAAGGAAAGAAGGAAGGAAGGAAAGAAGGGAAGAAAGAAGGAAAGAAAGGAAGAAAGAAGAAAAGAAAGAAGAAAGAAGAGAAGTAAAAGAAAGAAAAAGAAGAAAGAAGGGAGAAAAAAGAAAAAAGAAGGAAGAGAAGGAGGGAGAGAGAAAGAAAGAGAGGGAGGAAAAAGGATGGAAGGAAGAGAGGGAGGGATAGAGAGGGAAGAAAAGGGAGGGAGGGAAGGAGAGGGAGGAAGGAAGGTAGAAAGGAAGGAAATGGGGGAAAGAAAGGAGAGAAGTAGGAAGAGAAGAGAAAGAAGAAACTGGTTAAATATATATTAAAATGAAAGTTTAAAAGTGGAATGGAAATGGATGGGGAAGCTAGACAGATAGATAACAGCATATTTCTTATATGCTGTTGACTGGTTTATTCCCTGGAACCACACATTGTATCCTGAACACCTGAAGCAACTTCCTGAATGCAAAGCCAGGAGTAATCCCTAGACACCATTAGATGTGACCCAAACAAGCAAAAAATAAAAGATTTTATGTTACCACATCCTCTTCAATAAATGCCATTATTATAGGTGTGCTGATTTATCAGTTATTTTCTTTTTTTTATTTAAACAACTTTATTACATACGTGATTGTGTTTGGGTTTCAGTCATGTAAAGAACATCAGTCATGTAAAGAACATAATTCAGTGCAACATTTCCACCACCAATGTCCCAAATCTCCCTCCTCCCCATTCACCCCTGCCTGTACTCTAGACAGGCTTTCTATTTCCCTTGTACATTCTCATTATTAGGATAGTTCAAAACGTAGTTATTTCTTTAACTAAACTCATCCCAGTTACTGGTGAGCTTTATAAAGTGAACTGTAACTTCCAGAACTTTTGTCTTTTGTGTCTGGAAGTTATTATTGCATGAATGTCTTTCATTTTTCTTAAAACCCATAGATGAGTGAGACCATTCTGTGTCTTTCTCTCTCTCTCTCTATGACTTATTTCACTCAGCATAATATATTCCATGTACATCCATGTATAGGAAAATTTCATGACTTCATCTCTCCTGACAGCTGCATAATATTCCATTGTGTATATGTACCACAGTTTCTTTAGCCATTCATCTGTTGAAGGGTATCTTGGCTGTTTCCAGAGTCTTGCTATGGTAAATAGTGCTGCAATTTCCTTTTTAATAAGGACATCTTTTGTCCTTACTTTTTTTTTTTATTTTTGCTTACAGACCAGATGTTTGTTCAGATCCTATTTCTAAATTTTATTTTTATTGTAAAAGTTTATGAGTTATTTGTATAATTTATACATTAACCCTGTTGATGTTATGAATACATCTTCTCCCATTCAGTAAGCAGTCTTTTCAGTTAGTTGCTATTTTCTTTCCCTAAACATATATGCATTCTTATCTTTATAAATTTACCTTAGAATGTGAGAGTACTTTAACAAGATATACTATTGATCTTTGTCACTTTAATTTTTACCAAAATTTTATTATATCTCAATTACTAATTTCCTATATTCAGGAATGATTTTTGACTGTGTACTACTAGATATCTCTTCTAATCTCCTTTATTTTAGTCATGTTTTCTAATAAAATTATGACTATAAATATCTTCAATTCTTCTGTATATTTATATATTTCAGATTCCTGAGAGTGAGGGTTTTGCTAATGTAACCTATCACTTAGGAGTTATAATCCTTACAGAAGTACAGTGAAATAGTGTAGAAATTGAAGTGATCAGTTAGGCTTCTATGTGATCAATTAGGTCAGTCCGAGCAGTTCGTGTTCCCCTGAGCACAAAAGGAGTGACTAGAATACAGAGCCAGAAGTAAGCCCTGAACACTGCTAGCTGTTTCTCATAAACTAAATCTAAATAAATAAATAAATAAATAAATAAATAAATAAATAAATAAAAGCAAACCAAAAATTATCTTGTCTTGTGTTCACTTTCTGCCTTTCTGACACTGGTGATTAATATCACTTCTTTCCAATTAAGTCTGACTTTGAAGTCAATTGCACAAGACTTTTCTTTGTTTTTTCTATTTCCATAGCATTATTCTTTATGTCTTTTCTTATATTTTGTGTTCCTTAAAATATAATCCAAAGAGGAGAGTCTAAATTATATTAAATCATTTTTTTTTGTTTGTTTGAACCCAGGCTCAACTACTTGAGAGCTATATAACTTTGGAAAAGTTATTTATTCTGTGTTTGGGGGATAATAGCAATAAATAATGTAAGTATTAGCTTTAACTATTATTTTCTAGGTGATATATTTGTGTTTTTATATGTCTCTAGTTTCTATCCTGAAGATTCCCAGGTACACATCTAGGATTTAGACTCTGACTAAATTATTTTTGGAATTATTTTATAATTAAACATTCATTCCAAAGTATTATATTCAAATCTTAACATAAATTTTAATTTTTATTTTGGTAATTGAAAATGCTAAAATATTTCTCTGTACCCTTATTGCTCTTAAACTGGGCATCATTCTCATTAATCTACTTTTGGTACAACTTATTTAATAAATATATTTTAGTCTTTATAATTAAAGACTTTACATATATAACTTCTCATCTCCATCAATTCTTATTAACACAAACACTTCTTCTTGTGTCCTAAATTTGTTATTATGTTTGTTACAATTTCTGTCATTTTCTTTACCATTGTATCTTGCCTTTCTAATCTATCCTTCACAGAAAATCCAGGAAAGTTGATAACTATTGTTTTGATCATAATTATTATTCACGAAGTTCAAATTTCATGTCACATTAAACCCTTTTGTATTGATTCATTCCCATTATTCCTGCTTATCTTTTGCCTAAGGCCCACTCCCATCCTTTTGTTTAAACAATAGATATGGTTTTAAACAATAGGGAAATATAATGTGCCCTCAAATATATTGTATCCTTCATCTAAACTCCTCATTTTCCATTCTACATAAAAAACATATATTTGAATGGTTTCAAACTAAACTTTCCTTACTTAATAAAACTTGATTTGAAACCAAATATTTGTTGACATTCTTCTCTTTGCCTCCAAATCTATATTACAACATAGTAGATTTATTACATCTCTACATCTGACGATTTGTCTTTGAGTAAAATTAAACTCCAACATAAAAATCAATATGTATTGATAAACAATGCTCTTGCAGTCATTTGCAGACATGTGGGTAAACTTACCTCAGGTCCCCATTGATCTCTTTTGGTCAAAAGTTCAATATTAATGAAACATCAATGTAGCTGAATTGATATCTTTATAAACAAATCCCATAAAACAGAGATACATATTGACTAGTAAATTAAATATGGCTAAAATGTTGCAAGATTCTTTCTATGCTTTCACTCATAACAATTGTCAGCACTCATAATTCATTATTTGCAGTAAATGTAATTACTGTAAAATGTTATGATGACCTGTGATGAAAATTAATTTGATATTTTGTGTACACATATAATTTCTTGAAGTTGCAGCTCTATCTTTTCAATTTGTCTACTTTCTTGGTCTTGAATCATCCTAAATATAGTGTATCAATATTTTTGAGTAGATAACATGAAATTGTAGTATGCAGGGACTAGAATATATGACAGAATTTTTCATTAATGTATGCATAAAATCTTTGTACAATTAGAATCAAGTCAGTAAGTACATTTAACTCAGAGGAAAGGTTTTTCTTGTTGTTTGTTTTGGTTTTTTTTGAACCACACCTATTTGACACTCAGGGGTTACTCCTGGCTATGCACTCAGAAATTGCTCCCGGCTTGGGGGACCATATGGGACACCGGGGGATCGAACCTCTGTCTGTCCTAGTCCAGCATGCGCCACCTCTCCAGCCCCAGAGGAAAGGTTTTTTGAAGGATTTAAATGAGTAGGGATAATGAAACAGGAAATAGTTGGGTTAACAGATTCTAGACAAGGAGAACCCATATAGAAATGGCAAGAAATGAAGAGTTACATAGGATCATACATAAACAACCATTGTCTTTTTCACTTTTTTTTCTATTGGTGGCATTAACTGCTAGCATCCCTTTCAATGCTACATGAATTTATAGGGTGACTAAGTACATAGAAACATAGTATGTAACTTCAGATAATATAAATATTCAACCATTATTCATTCAAATGAAGTGTCAAACTCCTATTGGCAGGTGATATTTTGGGGCTTTAGGACAAAAATGATAATTTTGAGACTCCCCTTAATTATTTCACTGTGACAATTCAAAATTAAGTGTACTTGAAAAACTAATATATTTTTGTATGGAATCAAGCCATAAAAACATAAAAATAGGTACTTTTTTAGTGTTTTATTAAAGACTGAAATCTTTAAAATTGGCCTACATTTACAAAATATATTTCAAGGAATGTACAGAGATTTTCCTGGTGTTCCCTTGTCACATACAAACACAACCCTCCTATTATTAAGATAGTTCTCAAAACTGCATTTTTTTTTGAAAAATGAACCCCTTTGGCACATAAAATATCCTTTAAAGTTTATAGTTTGACTTTATGGCTCACACTTACCATTAAATTCTATGGGTTTACACAAGTGTATAGATAGCAGGACTCATCGATCCAGCCTTAAAAGTCTATAAACAGACTATTCTTCATTTTCCCTCTTCTCCTTGATCATGACCTTTTATCCTTTGTCCAAAGTCTTTTCTTGTCTAGAGTGTCATTTAGTATTAATCTTATTTGTCTATTTGTCATAGTAAACATATTATGTAGTGTGAATTATATAGTCTCTGATTTACTTTTCCTAGTATATATAATTAATATTTACATATTTACAGATAAAATGTACATTTTATATATGATTACATTTCAATGTTTAAATATACCATATTTATTTATCTAACAAAAGATAACTTTGTTGTTTTTGTGTTTAAACAGTTAATGATTTGAGCTTCTATAAACATCTGTGTTTATTTTTCTTTTTATATTTGTGGATGTTTTCAACTCTTTGGATAAATTCTAGCAAGGCCTTGCTAAATCACCTGGAAAAAGTACATTAAGTTTTAAGACCCAGTAATGTTTTTCAGTGACTCTAATAGTTCCTGTTGCTTCATGTTTTTTCTACATTTCATGTTGTCAGTGTTTAAACATTCTAGTAAGTTAATTCTAGTAATTGAATAGTGATATTACAGTATTAAATTCTTCACTTGACTAATTAACAAAAAAGTTATTCTTGAATAAAGATAAATATGTCAGGGATACAGCTATTTATATTATATTATATTATAAATTTTACTTATGTTGGATGTAAAGGAGAACTTGTGGAAATATTTGATAATATAAAGAGATGCAAGGGGAAGAGTAATATATTTGGAGAGAGATGAAGAAAAAATCATTGATGCTTTTTGCTGTATGTATTTAGATCTCTAATGATTCCCCAAACTCAAGCATGTATTCAAAAAATAAAAACAAATTGACTCTTTTTTGTTTTTTTTTTTTTTGGTTTTTGGGCCAAACCCGTTGACGCTCAGGGGTTACTCCTGGCTATGCGCTCAGAAGTTGCTCCTGGCTTGGGGGACCATATGGGACACCGGGGGATCGAACCGTGGTCCGTCCAAGGCTAGCGCAGGCAAGGCAGGCACCTTACCTCTTTGCGCCACCGCCCGGCCCCTGACTCTTTTAATATATAATTAAGCATATTTTTGTATTTTTCTAGAAAGAACAGTAATTTTTTTGTTTGTTTTTTGAACCACACCCAGTGGCACTCAGAGATTACTCCATGCTATGCACTCAGAAATAACTCCTGGCTTGACAGACCATATGGGACTCTGGGGTATCTAACCTTGGTCAGTCCTAGGTCAGTGCAAGGCAAAAGCCCTACCTCTGCGCCATCGCTCCAGCCCCTAGAATGAACAGTAATTTTTAAAAATGTATTTAAAGAAAATGTATCACATAGTTGACATAATATGATATTTTTGTTTCAAAATGACAGAAAGAAAAGTTATTAAGAAATAGAAATAGAATAGAGAATTAAAAAAGGGAGTTAATTAGTAGTTATATTTGTGAAAATTATTGCATCACCAATAAAATCATTAATACAATAGCCGAAGGTTTCTTGCACTCCCTTTTATTTTCTTTAGAGATGGGAGATACACTTAAAAAAAAGATGTGTGTGTTTGTGTGTGTGTGTGTGTGTGTGTGTATGTGGCAATTGTTATTAGAGTAGATACAGCAAAATATACAAGAAATTGGAAAGAAAGACCTTTGACCTAAAAAAGACAGGAAGATCTCATCCCCGAAGTATTTTGGCGTAAGACCAACTCAAGACTCCAAACATACTAGGTTGTCCAACCCAATAGTCATTCTCGGTGGTCAGCTTTTCAGTATCACAGTTGTTGCTGTCAGGTTTCTGTAGTTATAGGTCCTGGTTTCTGTAGTTATAGGTCCTGGTTTTTGTATAGGTCCTATGTCGAAGACCAGGTGGTGTCTTGTGTCTTCTGGTTCCATCTCACCATCATTTAGCTTTGCAGAAAATCCTGCCCTAAAAGAAAAATGTTGCTGTTGCCTGGTTGTCAGGGTGACATAAGAACTGGTTTTAGAGTAAGTCAGTGCCATGATGGTAGTGAGGCCTTCCTTGGTAGAATTTATGTTACTGGTGCTAGTGTAGGAAACTACGTTTGTTTCCGTAGTTGGTATTTATGGTTTGGGGGTAAATAGTCAATGTCCAATCAACTGGAATCTAAACCAAGTCATTATGCCAATTGTTTAAGGTGTAAGGTCCCACTGTAGTATAAAAAATTTTGTGTTCCCATCTCTATTAGATAAGAACTTGTTTGCATCTATTATCTTTTTTCCATTTTAATGTGCCTATGCAAAAAGAGACAATGCCACAGGGAACTACTAGTACATGTCGGGGGCTGAGGTTTCAAGACTAGCAGTTCCCAGAGCCTTTTGCTTACATAAACTTTGAGCAGAGATTTGCCAACTAGTATTCTGTATTGAACAGATCCCGAGGATAGAGGAAATTGCCACTACATGAGAAGATATTCGATAATGGTTATGCCTATTAAAGGGGTGTTATAAAACAAATATTTAAAGGAAATTTAAAAATGTCCTCTTTAAATCTTTAGAAATATGCGGGGAAGAGGTGAGATAAAGGATGCAGCTTCAACTTGTGATTTGGTTTTGTGTAGTCTATGGAAAATGGCTCCCAACAGTCCCACATTGGGAAGTGTCCAGGGAGGGATTTCTCAGGAACCAAATCTGGTAGCAAACAGAAGTCCACGGTGAAGGGAGGTGAAGGAAGAGGAGCCACCAAGAGCAAATCAGTAGCAGCAGACTATCATTTTCTTCTCATGCTGAGAATCTATCTTTTCACTTTGGGAGCTGGTTGGCATCTGGCTGGCTGGGGAGAATGTTCTGCTTAGTGAGGAGTTAAGGACTGAGAGTAAAAGGTTTAATGTGGAGAAATAAAATGAAAGGCTCAAAAAGGGTTGTAAGGTGATAAGCAAAAAAAAGGGAGGGAGGAAGGGTTATCTATGAAAGAGGAGACAATACTATACTACGTAGACGTATCTATTATGGTTTGCAAGTCTAAAACCCAGTGACATGGTAATAAACACTGTCTGGGAAGACTATATCATGAAATTGTTATTATATCTATTACAGATGAACATTAGACAGTCCTTAGTATGGTGAACATATATATTCATGTGATCGATCCATTGGTTACAGTTAAAAGGTGAGATGGGACATAAAATTAAAAAAGGGAGAGAGATAGCAAAGGAAGAAATAATTAAAGCCAGCAAAGGCTTCCCATTTTCTGGTCCAATCCTGTTTGGTGAGGATAATCTTTACTTTACTGGGGAAAGGCTACCTGGAATAGATTGTATATAGAGCATTATAGAAAATACGTGATATGGTAATGAGCACTGTTTAGGGAGTATATACCATGAATTATTATCCAGTGGGTCTTGCACATCCCATTTCCTTTCCTAGAGGCAACCTATAATTATGAACATTATGGTATCCTGGTAGATTATACGCCCACGTGATTTGGGAAAACACACAGACACACACAAAACAATCTTTTTTATTTATTTATCTATTTATTTTTTTATTTTATTTTTTTGTTTTTGATATTGTTGTTTCCTTTATTTGCGTTCTGTTCTGTTTTTATTTCAGGACAGTGGTTATTATGTGGTGCTTGTCTTTATTGCTGTAGTGCTCATTGGATTTTTTGTTTGATATTTCTTTTTGTATTGTGGTGTTTTTCTTCCTTTTTCCCTTTCTTCTCTCAAACTGATGTTGAGAGCCTTTAGAAGGACACTGCCCATTTTCAGCTTATTTTATTTTTACCCCTTTTTATTGCTTTTCTTTTCTTCAAACAGAACCACATAACTTGAACCATCTAGTTCCGCCTCTCAAATTGAGGGGGAAATAATGGAGGGTACTACCCAAGACCAAACAGTTGTATGATCACTAAGTAGTAAGCTAGACACGGAGGGAACCACTTATCCTAGCAGCCCAGGGTGGACGGGTAAGGGTGAGGGATATGAGATGCATGCTGAGGGTGGAGGGAGGACAATTTTGGTGATGGCAATTCCCCTGATTCAATGTTAATATGTACCTAATATATTACTGTGAATGATATGTAATCCACTTTGGTCAAAATAAAAATTATATTAAAAAAAAAAAAAAAAAAAGCTCTTTTGTAAGGCCTGTGAAGGCACCGGGACTGAAGTCCTGTTGCCCAGATCTCCTGCCTTGGCAGATGCCACACAGTTCTCAGATGAAAATGGATTCATTTGGTAGTGATACTGGGCACTGGGGGCCCACCTGAAGCCACCTGAGCCACCCCGGTCCCTCCCAATGAATGTCGGTCACTGACTAGTGTTCCCTTTCTCCAACACCCCTTTGGACTCACCTTTCTGCTCCCGAGTTGGAGTGGTCTGAGTTACGCATAGACCCAGAAAGGCCCGAGGACTGGGGTCCTATTGCCCAGGTCTTCTGCCCCAGCAGAGGCCATGTGATTCCCAGATGAAAAATCTGAACAGTATTTTTAAATATTTACACTAAAAATATATAATATATATTTGAAAAAATAATGTATAAACAAAAATAAAACAAAGTGCCAATTTAGGTTTATTTATCTGATTATAAACTTATTTGAGATTGTTTTAATCAAATATCCTAAAATAGTAATTATATCGTATAATTTTAAAAAGGACAGATGAGAAGGAGGAAAAACCCACCATCCAACCTTGAACCCTGGATCCCAGACATAGAAACGACACAGTTCTACACAATAGCTCCAGGAACTAAATCCCCTCTGGGACATCAGTTTAAAGTGTATAATGTGATGTAAAAATTAGCCTGGAATCATGGTTCTGGGTGTCTATTCTGGGATTTGACACTAAAAGATTATGGATGCAACGTTCTTCCAAGTTCCTTTCATGGAAGTGACAAAGCTGAGAAATATGGGAGGCTTTAAAACTGCTTTTCTAAAATATTGTTTGAGTCAAAGGTATAGAATTAGAAGGGACTTGATCAGTTGCATATGTTTAAAACCTGTTCTATTTTATATCCTGTCCTGAAACTTACATTTAAGCACTGAAGCATGCAGTTAAATGAATTAAGACTAAAATTTACCTGAATTGGGAATCACATTTTTGATAATGTTAGTTAGATATGGAACATACCTTTTATATCAATTTAGACCCATAAATAAACTAAATGACTTCTGTCTCATTTTAATGCATGATTATATTTTCAAAGTATTTAAGTAATATCTCAGTGAAAAAGAAATTTATGCTTATTTTTTAATTGGTAAGTAGCAGCTGAAACCAAATATATATTTTTTTAATTTTTGGTTTGGACCTCACAAAGAGATGCACAAAGATTATTCATTTCTCTGTAGTCAGGAATCATTCCTGGTGAACTCAGGGGACCTTAAAGGTTGCTGGAGATTAAATCTTGGTTGGACTCTCATGCAAGACAAACACCTTACCCACTATACTATCTTTCCAGTCCCACAAAAATGATTTAAAAATCTATGTAAATTTAAATTTTCTCAGGCTTTGTCAGATACAAAATGTGGAAACTCACTACCTGACTAATTTCACTTGTAAACTTTATTCTGATCACATTTTCCAAGCACGTATATTAATTTACTGAACATTTACTTGGTCAAGACTAGTAATTCTGATTTTCTTGGTGAAAGCAGGAAGGCAGTTTGAAGTGTAATATTAAATTAATTTCTGTGGATAGTTATTTTTTTTTTTAATTTGGATCTTTTTCTGTTAAACTCAGAAGAGCTTGTTTCTTGCCCTATGTCTGAGGTCACTCTTGGCAATCCTTCGAAAATTATCTTTAGTACCACAGATAAACTAGGATAGGACCCATAAGTCATGAAAAGCAACCCCTTTACTATTTCTCCATAGCAATTAAGTCTTTCAGAAAGTGATCTGAAGGTTCCTAAATTAGTTAAATGATCAGCCATTAAGTATATTTGTGTTTCAATCTTTGAAATCTTTGGGCTTCTTGGCAGAAAAATTTTAAGAATTCACCTGATTAAGGTAATTTTTAAATCTAATGTCACTCTATCTCTCTAATAATTTGGAAATGGAAATTGTGTTAGAGTATTTTAATAGTAAGATTTTTTCAGAATTATAGCCATCTTCTTTGGAAAATTGAAAACCCATTATGAGGGGCCCGGAGAGATAGCACAGCGGCGTTTGCCTTGCAAGCAGCCGATCCAGGACCAAAGGTGGTTGGTTCGAATCCTGGTGTCCCATATGGTCCCCCGTGCCTGCCAGGAGCTATTTCTGAGCAGCCAGTCAGGAGTAACCCCTGAGCAATGCCGGGTGTGGCCCAAAAACAAAAAACAAAACAAAACAAAACAAAAAAACATCATGAAAAGTATGTCTCTTGTTTTTCTTACCTTAAAATTTACTTGATTTCTCTAGATAAGAGAAGAAAGTGGCTACTTCCAAATTTGTTTGCCTTGACTTCCTGGCAGTTCCCATGGAAATTATTAGCAAAATATAAAAATATAGAAATTCTAAAGTACTTAAAAAATTAAAGATTTCTGTTTTTGGGGATTTTTTTTTTTTTGCTTTTTGGCTCCCACCTGGTGAGACTCAGGGGTTACTCCTGGCTATGCTCTCAGATATCACTCCTCGCTTGGGGGACCATATGGAATGCCAGGGGATAAGACCGTTAACCTTACCGCTTGAACTACTGCCCTAAAATTTCTGATTTGGAAGACCTCAAAATTTCAGTTTCTTTTTATAATTATCAGATAGTATATGTTTAAAGAATATCATGTATAATACATTTAAAACTGTCTGTATAGGGGCCAGAGCAGTGGCACGAGAGGTAGAGTGTTTACCTTGCACTCGCTGACCTAGAATGGACTGTGGTTCAATCCCCAGGCACCTCATATGGTCCCCCAAGCCAGAGGTGAAAAAAATTAGAAATAAAAAATAAAATAAAATTCTCTGAATACTCTGGAAACAACCATGATGCCCTTCAACAGATGAATGGCTAAAGACACTTTGGTACATATACACAATGGAATATTGTGTAGCCGTCAAGAGAGATGAAGTCATGAAATTTTCCTATACATGAATGTACATGGAATCTATTATGCTGAGTAAAATTAGTCAGAGGGAGAGAGAAAAATACACAGAATAGTCTCATTCATCTATGGGTTTTAAGAAAAATTAAAGACACTGAAATAATTTCCAGAGTTGAGGGTCAGAAAGACTGGCTCAAGATATGAAGCTCACCACAAAGAATGGTGAGTGCAGTTAGATAAATAACTATGCTGAAAACTACCATAACAATGTAGAAAGCCTGTCTTGAATACAATTGGGGCATGGGGAAGGGAAGAGATGGGGGCATTGGTAATGGGAATTTTGCACGGAAGAAGGAGGGTGTTCTTGTTATAACTGAAATCCAACTACTATTATGTTTGTCATCACAGTGGTTAAATAAAGAAATTATTTAATTAAAATAATTCTGTATAATATTACAATTTCAAGGTAATTCTGACAAAAGTTCATTAATATTATTCTTTACAAAAATGGATTTGACTGTCCATTTGAACATACAATACTTGAGGATAGTGATTTAATAAAATAAACAAACCAGACAGTATGCAGACATTCCAAAGTTTCATTGATATGACAGGATTACTTCATAGTAACAAATCCTCATACTCAGGATTCTATGATTATGACTTTTGTTATTCTCCCATTGAGATCTTTGATATGAACATTTCACCTCACTAAATCACTATTTTTCTTGATAACATTCATTTCAGGAAGATACTCAGACCAGATCTGAGTATCTGATGGAATATATTTTTTTATTTCATAATATAGAAATCATCTAAGTTAAAAAATAGACCTTGAGACCATAATATATAGTACATGTATGATACATTTATCCTTCAACCAGAAAATATAGGTTTGTTCCCTGGTAATGTATGGGCCCCAAGCCCAACCAGAAGTGGTTTCTGAGACCAGAGCCAGGAATAAGCCCTGAGCATCACCAGGTATGGCTCAACTTCTCAACAATCCAAAATTTAAAAAAAGATCTCTAGAGAGAAAGGCCAGCAAACCAGAACAAGAAATAAATGAACAAAGAGATGTGGTATTGAAAATATTAGAGACTTGGCAGCCAAAGGCTGGTAGCTAGGCATACAGTTTCCAGAACAACATTTGAGAATATAAACAGTACCTGACCCATTCACCAGGTGACTAT
Source organism: Suncus etruscus (assembly GCF_024139225.1). Taxonomy (NCBI): domain Eukaryota; kingdom Metazoa; phylum Chordata; class Mammalia; order Eulipotyphla; family Soricidae; genus Suncus; species Suncus etruscus. The sequence continues at coordinate 104,054,938 of NC_064848.1, forward strand.
TGCCAAGGCAGACAAGACTATTTTGTGGCTATGCCTGAAAGAAGACAGAGACAGGAAACTCTAGTTACAGAAATAACAAGCCCTCTGTTGATTAACATGTGAGACAAAGGCTTTTTTATCAGAGACAGATTTAACTTGACTTTAATCCTTTCACTTTTAGAGAAATGATCAGGATACTCAGTCACTGAGCTGTCCTTGCTTCAGACAGCTCTCAATCTGAAATGGGTCTCTACTTTCTCAATTACTTCTGGATGTCACGGAGTCAATGCTATAATAAGCTTCTATCTAAAAATACTTCAATTCACTTGTCAACTGAAAAATAAGACATTTGTTTCTGGATGGCATGGCTAGTGAACTTCAAGGCCAGCTTCAATTTTGAGAGTATATAATTTAGTATGAACTAAATTTGACATAAAGCAAACCCAAGCCAAACACACACACACACACACACACACACACACACACACACACGTGCACACAATGGGTTAGGGGAGTTAGAAGATCTAAAAAAACCCTTAGTTTTTGTTTTTGGGTTTTTTGTTTTTTGTTTTTGTTTTTTTTGGACTGCACCTGGTGATGCTCAGATACTCCTGGCTATGCGCTTAGAAATCGCTAGTGGCTAGGGGTTCATATGGGACTTCAGGGATAGAACCATGCCCGGCCTGGATGGGCCACATGCAAAGTAAATGCCCTACCACTGTGCTCCTGCCCCAGAAAACTTAGATTTTTAATTTTTTCTCCTGTTAAAATACATTCCTGAGACTATAGAACTGTGATGTTTGAGTAAACAAGTAGCTAAAGAACTTTTGAAACAAAGAATGTTTCTTGAAGAAAAGACATAAAATTAGTCAATTTAAAAGTTTTATTTAGCTGGGAGCCTTAATTTCTTTTTCACTCAATTAATAGACAATTAGTTAAGTGATAAAAGGCACAATAGAATGCAGTGAGAATGTAGAGTAGCTGTATGTAAATTTTCGGGGAACAAATGAGCAGGGGTTGAATCCAGTCCATATACCTTAGACTAAATCATAGATACTGCCATAGATATAGCTTCATCAGCCTAGAGGAAAGAACACATTTCTTTTGTTATCTGTACCCCCTAAGGCACTATCCTTCTAGGAAAGACAAAGGTCAGATAGAACAACATATGCTCTAAAGAAAAAATATTTCAAATTAAAATTTCCTACACACGTGTATTTCTTTTTATGAAATAAAACACATGCAGGTACTCAGAACCTCAGTATCTCATCCTCTGGGACTGCTTTAAAAATTGAGGTAGTCTGGAACACAAGCAATCCATCTTCTCCATCTAAAAGAAGCTACATCTGCTAGCCCCAATTTGCCCATCATTTTCTCAACCTGCGATAGCACAACAGGGTTTAGGAATATTTGCATTTAATGATTCATATTCTCTGTCAAATAGAAGTTAATAAGTTTCTTTGGTGTGTTTAATTTTAAAACAGGAAAATAGTGTTAAGTAGCCTGCTAAATTTTACATTTCTTCATAAAGCAATATCATTTGCAATATCCTGATACTTGATCTTTAATAGTTAATAAAATTCTTACACTGAACCCTCGTCTTTTACTCTATAGAAACATCATGTTCTAAAAGTCCTCAAAGTTAATACTAATAACTAATAGTAATGATAGAAGGTTCAGTATAAAAGTATGAGTGAATGTGCTGTGAATGTATGTTAAGAAAGAAAAAAAATTAAGGAGAAAAAAGAATGTTTGAATAATACGTATCTTACAAGTATAGTTCAGGTCAATTCTAATTATATGTTGATTTTTCTTGGTTTCTTTATTGTGTGTTTGTTGACAGAGAAAGATAAAATTTCTGGGAGGATGCTTTTGACAGTTCTTGTGGAAACAGAGTACTGGGAATCAAACCTGGCTATCTATGTGAAAAGCATGTATTCCAGTGCATTGAGTTATCTTTTCATCCATTAGTTGTGAATTGGCTCAAACTTTTACATTCTGGAAACTTTTCAAGTTCAATGTACTCAGTTCTGTTAGGACTATATTGCAAAAATCCACCTTGCTTAAATACTTATGATAGTTTCTCTTATTCTTTTCATGAATTTTATGGCTTCTTGCATGAGGCACAATATTTTCCAAACTATTTTTTTCTGATGAACCGAAACATTCCACCCTAATTTTAAATTTAATTTTTATTAAACTTCTCTTTTAAGTTTCTAATAGAATAAAATATGCGTGTAAGCTCTAATATTCACCCTGGAAAATAAAACAAAACAAGATAACTATCAAGAAATTGACATTATCTAAAAAAATTACTGTTCTCTATATTAAAGCCTTCTGAATATACTACTTTTGATATATTTCTAGCTTCTCTTTAAGGGTTTTATTATGTACTGACCCAGAGTTCATTCAGTTTTAGGGGAAGAAAACCTCTAAGTGACCTGAAAAACCAGCTCCTAGCAATATTCAGCCAACCCTATGAGATCCCTGTAATCTGTACTGCTTAGGAACTATCTTACTGGGGATCATTGTAACAACCAGAAGCATCTCAGCAGTGTGTAGTGATAAACAAGGCCTAATTCTGAGATACTTGGAAGGCCATATGATGCTAAAGATCAAAACTGAAATGGTATGCTCTTTGCATATGCCAAAACTACTATATTATCCCTCTTGTCCCAGAATCTGTATACTTTATTTAGCAGTCTTCATCTAGATTGCCTTAAAAAAGTATACTTCTTGACATAAAATGAAGACACATGGATCAGCAATAGGAAAACATATTTAATGGTAAAATAGTATAGCAAATCTGAGAAATATTATATGTGAATTCAGCCAAAATAGGATACTTGCACTGTGAGGGCATCGAGAGTTCAGAGAACTGATTAATCATAAGTTATCAAGAAATAGAAAGGCTCCTGTACCTACATAAATTTTTAGGAATGGTAATGCAGTGAACAATTTTGGGATTTCTGAAATAAAATTATTCTATTATGTTTTGAATATCTTAGATACAAACACATTAATTGAATTCTCTTTTTATTCTGTTCCCTCTATTCTAGGTCTTCTCATGGGGAAGGTGTGCTGTTATTTACTTTTTCTATTTATGCCATACTTATTTAAGACAATGCTCAAACAATAATAGGTTTTCAATTAATATTATTTACAGATTTACATTTTGTTTGGATATACACTTTATTTGTCTATGTCTTCTTCCCTTCCTGATTTATCATAATAATTTTTCTTTATCTTATTCTGTGTAAATGTGTCCTTATATTATAATCCAGAAATACATCACTTAAATATAATGTCAATTCCAACTGTTATTTTGATTTTTATTTTAACTATTTTTTTAAATACTGAAGATTTAGGAGGCCCAGGACTGGCTTTATTATTCAAGTGGTAGGGGATATACCTTGTGAATTTAAAGCTCTTAGTTAGATTCCCGGAACTGTACTCCTCTCTGAACGCTGAAGAATGTAGCAATAGTTGTCCCTGGGTAGCACTAGGTCCAGGAACTCTTTAATTATATCTGTTTAAAATGCTAAAGATTCCACTAAAACTATTTAAAATAAGGAGGTCTAATTGTTGGTAAAAGATGTGCTTATTTTTTTAGTTCTATTGTTGACAGTTTCAAGCAAGATGTTACTATTCTTGATCTCATTCACTTTTTTTTCGGGAGCATTGTTGTGTTATTCCAATACTTCTCAAATGAGATGCCCCAATTTATTATTCTACTTTTTCCTATTTCTATATCGCACCACTTACCCACTTTTCCAGATTTTGTACTAGGGAATATAACAAAAGGAAAGAAGTACTAGGCCTATTTCTATGATTTCTAATGTTTCCTTGAATTCCCAAGATTACCAGCATTCAGAATCATATTCTCATTCAGAATCATACTCTTCCCTTTCACATAAAAGGGGATACTATTACCAAATTGTGAATAAATCATAAAAAAAATCTAAAACAAGGATGAGCTGAGCTTTAGCAAGAGACCAGAAAACATGTATGGAGAATCTGAGAATTAGCCAAATGCTCCCTAATGTCAAGCCAAGATTCAATAGAAATAATCATTCTGGCATTTGACAGAAGAAGTCAAAGGTCAGGATTTAATGTCACCATAGACTTATTTCCCAACTTCATTGAGCAGGTGCTTAATAAGACATGATTATTTGTTATGTTTAAAAATATTCAGAGCAAAGTAAGTTGCAGTGTCACAAAAGAGAATGATTCCCAGCTCTATTATCCTGGTGAGAACACTGTAACCTTTTGTTAGCAACAATTCTGTTGAGGTCATTACTTTGTCAGAGCTTATTTCTTTGCCGAAATAATATGAAATGCAAACATATTATATTACACGGAACTACTATTGTCACTGATTAGTTTTCAGTGATTACAGAGAAGAGTTTAAGGTCAACAGAAAGAAACTTGAATGACTGGACAATCAGATTAAAAACTGTTTACTGTGACTTTTAAGTGAAAAAATTATTTAGAGTTGGAAGAATCAAATGAAACTTCTGGGGTTTATCGATGAATAAAAAGAATGAAAGCAAATTAAAATAGAAAATAAATGTGCTACAAGTATGTGCTAGATTGTTCCAAGCAAATGGACTTAATGCTAGCAAAGATTAGTTGGCATTAATGAGAACTCCTTTCGATATGAGAAATAGAAGATTGATATTTTAAATGATTGCTCACTACACTCACAAAACAAAAATAAAATTTTTGAATTCCAGTTTTTCCAATGTCATGGTGAAATATTTTTTTTGACTTTCCTAATCTATCTGGATCTTTACTACTTTGAAAATAACAGTTCACAATTAAGATAAATAATAGTGACAGTCTTTGTGAAACATTAAGAATAGTTTTGGCTCAAAGTAAGTTAGTCATTTTATTATAATTGTTATTGTTGTTGTAATATACAATAATCTATCCTGGGAACAAAATAAATAAATAAAACAGTGTCATCATGCATGAACTCTGCAATCATCTACTTAGGAAGAGATTAAAGAAATAAATATTGGTTGAAAATTTAACTACTAACACTATTCTTTATAATAGTCATAGTAAACCTTGCCTTATAATATTTATGGTACATTTCTCTTCTGCTTTGAACCAGTTTTGACTCTAAAATTCAAGTTAAACAAGAATAGGTAGCAGAAGTGACACGCTGTAAGGCCCAGATATGAGTCAGAAAGAAGACCTAGAATTTTCTCCCTTTAAGCTTTTAGGGTCTGTGAATCACCATTCATTAAATCTGCCTATTTTGCTGAGTATGCCTAATGGAGAGACCAAACATAGAAGGTGTGAATGGAGGGAAGTGCCTCATAGCCACAGAAAAGTAGAGGGTTTTGGCTAACCCAGCAGGTCATCTCATCCAAGCCATGGAATCACCATAATAATGATTCCACTATGGTCCTGCTATTCTCCATGAGATAGATATAACTAGATCCTAGATAACTAAATGGTCAACACAAAGAACTGAAAAATTTATTTTAAATGTTAAGATACTAATTTGGGATGTGTTTTATTATGATGTACTTAGGGAAATAAATAAAGAAACCATGTGGAGCCACTTTTTTTAATATGGCTACCAGTAGTTTATAATAAGTTTATAATAAGTACTTTAAAATAGCAACTAGTTTCCCTCAGTACTTAAGTGTTAATGTCCAAGTAATGTAATTAATATGCATTTAAAATTTGAAACAAAAATTTTCTTTAAAATTTTACAGTTACTTGCTTTTCTCTGTTAAATATGACTAGGTACAAGATATTTCACTTTATTTTCTTTCTATTGTGTTACTACTCAATTGTTTTCTGTCAGATGTCTATGCTTTCTAGTTTGCCACATTACCACACAACCAAAATATCTTAATATATTGAAAATAATTTTATGTTATATTTATATTAAATATTAAAATGTACAGTATTTAATTTCACCTATATTGTTTGTAATTTGATTTCTAGAAGATTAGGAGTTACATAAGTATTTAGTATTTTATTGACAGAAGATTGTTATATATGATTATTGTTGTTTTAAAATAGATTTAGTTTTAGGGCACCAGAAAATAATGGATGGGCAGGAGACTTCCTTTGCACACAGTTCAATGGGCTCAATCACATGGATCATCTATGATCCCGAGTACCACAAGGGGTTTCCTGAACACATACCCAGGAGTAAGTTCTGCACACTGTCAATTGTGACCTACACAAGAAAATAAATAAAATACAGTTTCAAAGAATACTTTCAGATTCTATGTATGCTATACTAATCTGCATCCACAGCTACCCTCAATAGGGTAATTAATTTAATTAATTAATTTAATTACTGTATTAATAAATTGCAGTAATTTGTTTTATTTGTTAAAATTAAGTTTTACTAATGACAGTGGCATTGACAAAACCCTTTCTCTATTAATGTTTAACTTAATGACTTTTATCTATTTCAGAATCTCAAGATACCATATTATATCATAGCCTTTATATCTTTTTGGTGGGGTCACAACTGGTGACGCTCAGGGTTACTCCTGGCTCTGCACTCAGAAATAGCTCCTGGCTTGGGAGAACCATATAGGATACAGGGAATGAACCAGCAAACATCCTAGAACAGCTGCGTGCAAGGCAAATGCCCTGCCTCTGTGCTATCATTCTGGCCCCATCTTTATATCATTTTTACAGTCACACTTCATTGGGCTTATTCTTGACTCTGTTCCTTCAGGATTCACTCCCAGTGGGGCCCAGAGGACCATACAGTGTGCCAGCTATCAAATACAGGCTAGCCACATGCAAGGCAAGTTCCCTATCTTCTGTAATTGTGTGCCAGGCTGACTCTTTATATCCTTTGGTTTGAGAATTACTACAATTCTCAAGCATTTTTTGCTTTTGATGATTGAGTGGTTTGAGTGATTACACTTAAAATATCAATTAATTTCATAATATGTGAAATTTGTGACTGTAGCCTTATTTGAAAAAGAGGGTTTTTTCTGGTTAATTAAGGTAATGATCAATAAGTAAGATTGTTCTCAATTATTTCGGTAGAATAAGAATCCAATGTCAGGGGCCGGAGAGATAGCATGGTGGTAGGACGTTTGCCTTACATGCAGAAAGATGGTGATTCTAATCCCTGCATCCCATATGGTCCCCCAAGCCTTCCAGGAGTAATTTCTGAGTGAAGAACCAGGAGTAATCCCTGAGCACTGCTGGATGTGACCCCAAAACAAACAAACAAACAAAATGAATCTAATGTCATATTTTTTCATAAGGGAAACACAATGAAGAGCTACACAGGAAGAAAAATCAATGCTATCACAGAAGCAAAGTTTAATGTTTTAGATTCACAACCCAAGAATACAAATAATAGAAGCTAGAAGTTAAAAAATAAATACATTAATAGATATTCTGAAAAGAGCACTGCTAAAACATTAAAATAAAGCATCATGGCAGTTTGACAATACTGATGAGATATTTTCTTGAATGTTCACTGCTGAAATGAATTTGATGTTTTTTTTATTATTAGGCAGTAGCTCCTAGAAGTAAAACCACCAAAATCAGGTACTATTTTCATAATATTGTGTGAAATCATGAACTCTAAATATAATGTATCCCAGTTGATATTAATTATGTCCAACTACTTCATACAATTTTCTGTACTAAATAATTGACTTCTTCCTATCTTTCTATAAATATTGTGCCATTCTAAGAACTTTTGATTAATTACAATAAAACTTACGTGAAAATGCAAAGAAGGGAGTGATAAGCCTTAATGGGAACAAGTAGATACCAAGTGATTCCTGCACAAAGAGAAAAATAGATAAAGAAAAAAAAACACAGTAAAAATAGTGTTTTGGAAAGAAAAGAATTAAAGTTATATAATTTGTTCAATTAATTTTATATAAACATTGAATAGGTGATATACAAAATAAGGTTAAAGAATTCAGAAGGTCTCATTCAAGAAAAAACTCAATTCATTTCAATAAATATTCAGACTTACTTTATAGCAGATGGTGAACTTGGACCTTATGCATTCAAATTTAGCATGATTTTGTTTCTGTATTAAGGTGTTTTACCACATGAAAATGTAATTTAAATAGGTTTAAAATAATTATAGAATTGCATGAATATTTTTAAAAGGAGAATAGAAAAGTAACATTGATGTTCATTTGAATTATTATTGTTTCCAAAGATCAACTAGTATTTAAGAGAAAAAAACACTAACTTCAAAAAATGACATGGTAGTCTGACCTAAAATTAACTTTTAAAACATCTCTTAACCTTGCTGATTCTTAAATACTGTTATTAATTCATAATTGATTAGACTTGGGAATAAAATCCCTGCCAAGGAACATTATAAAATTTAAAAACTTATTAATTATATTGAAAAATAAATATGTCCACTTATATGTGAAAAACATAGAATATAAGTAATAAAAGATAATTTGATGAGTCACGAATAAAGTATTAGCAATTAGAGTATTAGCAAAGGCATTATCCTGCTAAAGACTCAGTTTACAGTTGGTAAACTGTTCGAATAAAAATAGGTCTCCATCAAAAGATCATATGAAGTAAGGCATAGAGTACATAGTAATACATAATAGCCTCCCAAGAATGTTTTTCATTATGATGAGCATTTTTCAGCCATATATTTAATACTCTTATTTGTTACCTTTTAACAGAGTGGTGGAGTAAATGGTAGGGTGTTTGCCTTGAATGTACTAACCTAGGATGGCGGTGTAATCCCCCCCCGGCATTCCATATGGTCCCCTGAGCCAGGAGCAATTTCTGTGTGCGTAGCCAGAAGTAACCCCTGAACGTCACTGGGTGAGGCCCAAAAAGAAAAAAAAATATTTTATCCATATCATGACTATACATTGGCTAACAAAGTGTTCATATAAAAAGAAATGCAATAAATGCAGTTACCTTAATTTTTAATTATAGGTAAATTATATTAAGTAGCAATAATTTAAAGTTAAAAGTATTTAGCGTTAAACCTTTTGTAATTTAAATATATGTGAATTTGTAAAAAGCCCTATTAAAATTTTGATGTATTTATTTATATATGCATAAGGAAATTTACACATGTAAAAGCTACCTTTCCCTGTGCAATAGTACTATGAGCTTTACTTGATTAAATGGAAAGAATCAGACAAGCCTGAGTCAGTGGGGGTTAAAATGGCTGTGGTGAGGTGATTTTGGTTCTATTTATGAGTAAAAAATGGAAGAAAGGTGACATAAACTTAAACTTAGGGAGGTCCAATACTAACTATGTCACAAGATTGTCTCTGTGGACTGATTTAAGCCCCTCAACAACTTCTCCATTTTATTCTCTCCATCTGTTTTACCAGACTTTAGGGAGGATTATTTAGTTAATGTTGAAGACTATATTTATCAATTCCACAAAATGTCTGTTATTTAATGATGAGAAGGCTCTAAATGACACTGTGGGAGTATCACAGCGGCTAGCAAGAGCATTATTGTAGATTGAGTCCTTCAGAAACCCACAGGACAAAATATGATATGCAGTTCTTAGAGCATATGGAATTGAGTTTCAATAATTATATCTCCCCTTTACTCCCCCACCTCTAGTCAATCGAGATTTATTTTTCTTTTTTCGGCTTGACAAGCAATTTGTTTCTATTTTTTTATGATGGTGGAATTTTATAATGATCTTAACAATATCCTGAAATTAATAATTTTCCTAAACAAAATTACAATGCTGCAATGCACTATAAACTGATAACTTCTATTTAAACATATCTATAAATGCTAACTGAACCTTAACTACAGTACGAGTCCTTTCTGCCTCTCTCTGTCCTCTTCCTATAATGAAAGATACAATTTCATTTTTAGTAACTTGATCCTAAACTAGAGACTGAGAAGTCCTCGCTATATCATATTTAAATGTAAGTCTTCCATGGGATATACAAGACAGAGAAAATTAGAATTTGAAAAAATAATATATATTGAATACTTCATGATAAAAAGAATTTCCTTTGTGAATTAGTTTATATAAATAGTCTGCATTTTAATAAGTCCATACAAAATATCTTTCCAATTCAGTAACAATGAAAGCACAAACTAATAGATTGTAGCTGCCCAATTCCCAGGACTAGAATAATAACTCCGTACCTGTATATTGCAACTAAATATGTGCAAATATACTGAAAAATAAAAAAGGGAGGGGGACTGTAGGGAAGGAAAATATGCTACTATTATCTTAGTCAGCACACAAGTTGTCTGTCATACCATAAGGCTGGCAAATAAAATCCCTCTACAATGAAACCTCTATGTGAGGTAAATCAGTTATTTCAGGTCAGTAGGGTACCATTTAGTAAATTACCTCTATTTCTTCATACCATGGGACATTGATATTACCTCACATATGTGGGCTCGTTATGCTCACTACATATCAAACTCTTCTAAATTGCTCCAAGTATCAATCTCTGTTTGAATAAGAATGGAATTTTATTAATGGATAATTTAGACTTTAGGCCTGGGGCTAGATTCATGCTGTTACTCGGTCAGAATATTGGCACTTTTCCTTCTTTAATTTATGTTTGCACAACAGTGACATGAGTTAAGCTTGAATATCCTTCTAGAAATCTGGCCTGAATCCTTCTTTGTGTGTTTCATTTGCACCCTTTATAGTATTTCTGTGTTATAGTTGCTTGCATAACAAGTTGAATGGAATTTCAGACATGATTGAAAGAAGTTCTATTTTCGTAATTCAAACTGAATCATGTCCTGGCAACATGAATGAAGCTCTCTGGGTGGTAATCCTGGAATTAAAGGTCTCATTTGAAAAGAAAAACACTCGTTTGTGATTTTTATTGAAGGTTATCATGTCCTCAGAGTGTATGTTTGGCATGACTTCAGAGTGTAGTCTAAGTAATTTCTACTATGTGTATGTTAATCACATTAGTGCATGAGCTCAATTTCACAACAGAATTATAAGCAGAACTGGAGTCCCAGTCATTATATGACAAGTTGAAGAATTGGATGTGTGACATAACTGTAAGGGTCAGCAGGAGCCCTAAGGAAGCTGTAGAGTAATTGGGTTTGAGAACCAATCCACTGAGTTGGCTACTTTATTGCCTGCCCAATACTACTGGAAGAAACTTGTTTTTAGATAAGCTATTTTAAACTGAATTGATCGTTGATTCCTAGAAAAATGTGTGTGCACTATTATGAATTGAACATATGATGTGTCCTCTCCAAGCTGTGTGTCCTATTCCACTCAGTTCACCTTTCTCTCTCACTTGACTCATCTCATCTTTTGTATCTGCCCACCTAGAACTATTATAGATCTGAGCACAGTACTTCGCATCGCATCTCTATACATTTATCAGTGGTTATTTTGAATGGGTTAGATAGTAACTAAATGATTTAAAAGTTTTGAATGTTTGTGTGTTGTGTAATATTTTTTTTCTTTCTCTTTGGGGTCTTGCTTTGGGTCCATTTTGCTTTTATGTGAAAGGTTCTTTTAAATAGATAATTCATTCTTTAATATTAGTTATATGCTTTTATAAAAAGTTACTTTTATAATGTAAGTACAAATCTTATTCTTTCTTGCTTTCTTGTTTTAGTCTTATTCTGATAAATGTGATATTTATGTCTTTTGGTTATAATTTTTTCAGAAGAAGAGTTACCATAAATATTATTTACTTAAAGGCTTTCATCTACAATAAAAACTGTACTTGGTCAAATAATTTTCTATAGCTATTGAATGACTATTTTCCATTTTTTTGCATGAGTACTGCATTCAGAACTTATTCCAAATTCTGAATTCAGGGATCATTCCTGGTAAGCTCAGGGTACCTTATGATGCCATAAGCTTGGAACAAACCAGGTCAATGAGTTCAAGGCTAGCTCCCTACTGCTATACTATGTCCTATGTAATGAATTATTTTTAATAATTTGTACTAAAAGCATGGGGCCGGAGAAATAGCATGGAGGTGGGGTGTTTGCTTTGCATACAGAAGGACGGTGATTCAAATCCTGGAATCCCATATGGTTCCCTGGGCCTACTATAGCAATTTCTGAGCGTAGAGTCAGGAGTAACCCCTGAGCACTGCCAGGTGTGACACGCTCACATTACCCCCCAAATAAAAACAAACAAAATAAAACAAGAAAAAAATTAATTTGTACTAAAAGCTGCATAGAATGATTTGTAGTTAGAACCCAATACTCTTGCTTTTGTTTCTTCTCGTCTTTTCTTTCTTTCTTTTTCTTTCTTTCTTTCTTTCTTTCTTTCTTTCTTTCTTTCTTTCTTTCTTTCTTTCTTTCTTTCTTTCTTTCTTTCTTCTTTCTTTCTTTCTTTCTTTCTTTCTTTCTTTCTTTCTTTCTTTCTTTCTTTCTTTTTCTTTCTTTCTTTCTTTCTTTCTTTCTCTTCTTTCTTTCTTTCTTTTCTTCTTTCTTTCTTTCTTTCTTTCTTTCTTTCTTTCTTTCTTTCTTTCTTTCTTTCTTTCTTTCTTTCTTTCTTTCTTATCTCTATCATTTTTTCTTTTTCTTTCTTTCTTTTCTTTCTTTTTTCATTCAATCATTCTTTCTATCATTCTTTCTTTTTCTTTCTTTCTTTCTTTTTAAATTTTTTCATTTAAACACTTCATTACATACATGATTGTGTTTGCGTTTCAGTCATGTAAAGAACACCACCCATCACCAGTGCAACATTCCCATCACCAATGTCCCAAATCTCCCTCCTCCCCACCCAACCCTGTACTCTAGACAGGCTTTCTATTTCCCTCGTACCTTCTCATTATTAGGATAGTTCAAAATGTAGTTATTTCTCTAACTAAACTCATTCCTGTTTCTGGTGATCTTCATGAGGTAAACTGTAACTTCCAGTTCTTTTCTCTTTTGTGTCTGAAAGTTATTATTGCAAGAATGTCTTTCATTTTTCTTAAAACCCATAGATGAGTGAGACCATTCTGTCTTTCTCTCTCTCTTTCTCTCTCTCTCTCTACTTATTTCACTCAGCATAATAGATTCCATGTACATCCACGTCTAGGAAAATTTTATGACTTCATCTCTCCTGACAGCTGCAAAATATTCCATTGTGTATATGTACCACAGTTTCTTTAGCCATTCATCTGTTGAAGGGTATCTTGGCTGTTTCCAGAGTCTTGCTATGGTAAATAGTGCTGCAGTGAATATAGGTGTAAGGAAGGGATTTTTGTATTGTATTTTTGTGTTACTAGGGTATATACCTAGGAGTGGTATAGCTGGGTCATATGGGAGCTCGTTTTTTCAGTTTCTGGAGGAATCTCCATATTGCTTTCCATAAAGGATGAACTAGATGGCATTCCCACCGGCAGTGGATTAGAGTTCCTTTCTCTCCACATCCCCACCAACACTGCCTGTTCTCATTCTTTGTGATGTGTGCCAATCTCTGGGGTGTGAGGTAGTACCGGATAGTTGTTTTGATTTGTATCTCCCTGATTATTAGTGATGTGGAGCATTTTTTCAGGTGTCTTTTTTTGCTCCATTTAGGATTTCTTGCTCCTTTATCAAAAATTAGGTGATTGTATGTCTGGGAACATTTTCTGAGTATTCGAGCCTATTCCACTGATCTGAGGGCCTGTCTTTATTCCAATACCATGCTGTTTGGTAACTATTGCTTTGTAGTACAGTTTAAAATTGGGGAAAGTAATTCCTTCCATATTCTTTTTTCCCAATGATTGCTTTAGCTATTCTAGGGTGTTTATTTTTCCAAATGAATTTTAAAAGTGCCTGATCCATTTCTTTGAAGAGTGTCATGGGTATCTTTAGAGGCATCACATTAAATGTATACAATGCTTTGGGGAGTATTGCCATTTTAATGATGCTAATCCTGCCAATCCATGAGCAGTGTATGTGCTTCCATTTCTGCGTGTCCTCTCTTATCTCTTGGAGCAGAGTTTTATATTTTTCTTTGTATAGGTCCTTCACATTTTTAGTCAAGTTGATTCCAAGATATTTGAGTTTGTGTGGCACTATTGTGAATGGGATTGTTTTCTTAATGTCCATTTCTTCCTTCTTACTGTCTGTTGGTCAGTCTTGTCTTAAAGTAGGCCGTTCAGTTTTTCTTTTAAGAATGGTTTTGAGTCTGTAAAATTTCTGAGCTGTTGTTTGTCTGTGAAACCATGTATTGTTCCTTCAAACCTGAAAGTGAGTTTTGCTGGGTGCAGTATTCTAGGCGAGGCATTTATTTTATTGAGTTTTGTCACTATGTGCCTTCTGGCCTTGATTGTTTCCGGTGACAGGTCTGCTGTAAAACTCAAGGATGTTTCCTTGAATGTAATTTCTCTTTTCGATCTTGCTGCTTTCAGAATTCTGTCTCCATCTGTGGGATTCGTCATTGTGACTAGGATGTGTCTTGGGATGTTTTTGCTGGGGTCTCTTTTAGTTGGTACTCTTTGGGCATGCAGGATTTGATCGCATGTATTCATTAGCTCTGGTAGTTTCTCTTTAATGATGTTCTTGTCCATTGATTCTTCCTGAAAATTTTCTTCCAGGGTGTGGGAGACCGAGCATCCCACATATCAAAGGAACTCTGAATGAATTTTCCACTGCCTGATTCAAGCCATAAAGTTTGCATAGCCCCGAGCCAAAAGGAAACTCTGCAAATAAATTTAGCCCAGCACACAGAATCTGGCTTAACCAGATTCCTTAACCTTTCCATGGAACCTGTTTTTGTAACTGCTCTCAAGCATGTAGTTATAGATAGGTTTTTGTAAGGTTTAAACTGTGATCCTTACTGCTTGCACAAAAGAAAGATCTAAATGAAAAATAGGCTAAACAAAAAATTGTATTTGCGTAAATATCAATTACCTATTTGTTTAAAGATTTGCTTCCCCTCCCCCCATCCTGCCAGGTTCCTCTTTATCCTTCCCGCCATCAAAATGTGTTCATGCTCCCATTGGTTAAAATTGTTGTACTTGTACAAATCTGATTGGTTTATGTTTCAATCCTATGTTACTACCCCTCCCACAGGAGCAGGGCATAAAAACCCTGCTCTCCCCTCATTAAAGTCTCTTGACTGGAATACACCTTGAGCGTCTTACTAACTTCTGCAGCTTAATTTTTTTAGGTGTTCACAAAAGAGCTTAACACTCGCGAATTATTTGTAGCTGCTTTCTGCCTTCTGTCCCGGTTGAGAGAAAGCTGCTGGCCAGAATTCTCTCCCAGTAAAGGGCAGGAGCAGAGGCAGTTACACCAGGGTCTCTGGGACTCCAATGATTCTTAAGTTGTTTCTGTTGAGCTTATCATAGACTTCTATTTTCATCTTTTCCCACTCTTTGAGTAATTTTTCCATTGTTTGTTCATTTTCTTTAAGGCTTTTTTTTCCAATTTCTTCTGTTGTAAGGAGTTGTTTTTCATCTCTTCCAGTGTACTAATTCTATCCTCACCTGCTATTAACCTGTGGGAAAGCTCAGCCATGTTTTTCTTCAATTCATCTACTGAGTTTTTCAGACCTGTTATTTGACCTGAAATTTCAGTTTGGAGTTTTCTGATTTTTTTCTTTATATTCTCTTGATTCTTATTAGTCTTCTCTTCTATACTTTCTTTGAGTTCTTTGAACATCTTCCATATTGCGACTCTAAACTCCTTATCTGAGAGACTGACTAGTTGGTTGGTCATGTTCAAGTTATCAGAGTTGCCATCATCATTCTCTATGTCTGGTGCTGGCCTGTATTGTTTCCCCATTGTCACACTTGTATTATGGGTTTTTCTATATGTTGTGGTTGTACTCATCGGCTAAATGATGTGCAAGGCCGGGAAGCGAAGCGGAGTGGCCATGCTCCTCTGGCTCCACCCTTTCTGGGCTTGTAAACTCACCTCCAGGGAAGGCTCCAGGGAAAGCAAGCCATCCGCAGATGAGCCACACGCAGGATATAATCAGGCCAAAAATGGAGCACAGCACAGAAGACAGGCAGATAGGGGTGCTGGCACCTGAGTTCCAGCAGAGTTCAGTGGCTTCCCCTTTATGGGTGTGTAAGCTCACCTCCAGGGAAGGCTCCAGGGTAGGCAAGCCGACCACAGATGAGCCACACACAGGATGAAATCAGGCCAAATTGGAGCACAGCACAGAAGATAGGCAGATAGGGGTGCTGGCATCTGGGTTCCAGCAGAGTTCCTCAATTCTGTTTCTGACTCTTAAGCAGGCAGGATCACTGGCAAGAATGCCGATGAAATCCAGTCTCAGGCAGCTGAAAACCTCATGGCCCAAGATGGCTTCTGCACCCTTCTGACTCCCAGCAGAAACCAGCAGGAATCAGTGTGTGTAGGTCCTGACTCACCTCTGAAGTCTTCCTTCCTTCCTTCCTTCCTTCCTTCCTTCCTTCCTTCCTTCCTTCCTTCCTTCCTTCCTTCCTTCCTTCCTTCCTTCCTTCCTCCCTCCCTCCCTCTCTCCCTCCCTCCCTCCCTCCTCCCTCTTTCTTTCTTTCTTTCTTTCTTTCTTTCTTTCTTTCTTTCTTTCTTTCTTTCTTTCTTTCTTTCTTTCTTTCTTTCTTTCTTTCTTTCTTTCTTTCTTTCTTTCTTTCTTTCTTTCTTTCTTCTTTCTTTCTTTCCTTCTCTCTCTCTTCTTTCTCTCTCTCTATCTTTCTTTCTTCTTTCTTTCTTTATTTCTTTCTTTCTTTGTTTCTTTCTTTCTTTCTTTCTTTCTTTCTTTCTTTGTTTCTTTGTTTAATTCTTTCTTTCTTTCTTTCTTTCTTTCTTTCATTCTTTCTTAATTTCTTTCTTTCTTTCTTTCTTCTCTCTCTCTCCCTTCCTTCCTTCCTTCCTTCCCTTCCTTCCCTTTCCTTCCTTCCTTCCTTCCTTTCTTTCTTTCTTTCTTCCTTTCTTTCTTTTCTTCCTTCCCTTTCTTTCTTTCTTTTCTTTCTTCTTTCTTTCTTTCTTTCTTTCCTTTCTTCTTTCTTTCTTTCTTTCTTTCTTTCTTTCTTTCTTTCTTTCTTTCTTTCTTTCTTTCTTTCTCTCTCTCTCCCTCCCCTCCCCTCCCTCCCTCCCCCTCCCCTCCCTTCCTTCCTTCCTTCCTTCCTTCCTTCCTTCCTTCCTTCCTTCCTTCCTTCCTTCCTTCCTTCCTTCCTTCCTTCCTTTCTTTCTTTCTTTCTTTCTTTCTTTCTTTCTTTCGGTCCATGATTCTCTCCCACTGCTGATATTATTTTTTCTCTGACACTCACTTTTCCTTTGGCAGCATTCTGTCTCTTTCTCTCTCACCCCTTTCTCTCTGTATATATGTATGTTTCTGCATTTAAATCTCTCTTTAACAATGGATTTCTCTAGATATATTTTTATTGGATATAAAGAGTGATTAATTTTTTAAGAAATTTAATAAAGCCAGTAAAAAATTGGCAATCCAACTTTATTTATTAGTGAACATCTTGTTTGGGGATATTTCTCTAGTGTCCACAAGACACATCCACTTTATCCAAGTATATGTAAGAAGAATATTTGTGGTCACACCTCAAAAACTCTAAACATTTAAGGCTCCCTGGCCTGGCCTAATTTGAAAAATAGCATGAACTGTTAGAGATGCTATTAACTATTTTCAGATGTGATCATTAAAATTGTGAGCAATGAAAATTGAGTGATGTTACTGCTAAATAGTTTGTATACTCTTAAATAATGTACAGATAAGGGCCAGATTCTTAAATAAAATAATTACCTTGTGTGCTATTTTGTAAATGACACTTCTAAAATCATTGTTTAGAATGCATATCTAAAATAAAATAAAATAAAATAAAATAAAAATTTTAAAGTATGTCTTTCATTTGGGAATTTACTGATTAAAAGAATTATATATTTTAATGTATTTTAAGGTCTGAGATAATATAAGAGAAATGAAACATCTTCCATGATGGAGCTAAAGTTTTATATATACTCATTATTATAAGATGTGATTGTCATCTGCTCCAAATAAGTATTTAGTTTAAATAGTTTAAAGGCATTACTTATCTTTACCCAAATTAAGTATTCTTTTGTTTCTCTTGAATTGTATGCTGTTTTTAAAAGTATTCATTTATTTGAAAGTTTAAAATGCAATATTTACATATTAAACTATAGTAAAATTTGTTTTAATCTACTAACAAATGTAAAACTAAAATTTAACCTAACACTTTTATATATACCTGGCATCAATTTTGCTTTTATGTTAAAGTTAATTTTATGTAGATAATTCATTCTTCAATATTAGTTATATGCTTTTATAAAAAGTTACTTTTATAATGTAAGTGCAAATCTTATTCTTGCTTGCTCTCCTGTTATTGTTTTAGTCTTATTCTGATAAATGTGATTTTTATGTCTTTTGGTCAAACATTTTGTCAGAACAAGAGATACCATAAATATTATTTACTTAAAGGTTTTCATCTACAATAAAAACTATATTTGTTCAAATAATTTTCTATAGCTATTGAATGACGATTTTCCATTATTTTTGCATGAGAAACTATAAATAATTTTTTAATCCAAAACTTTCATAAGAATTAATCTAACTAGTGTATGTTAGGTGATAGATGTGTTTCCAACAAGTTGTAATCTAGAAAAGGAGAGAAGTTGGGCCCATATAAGTTATCATTTGCTACATCCCCTTTTTCCTGAGTGCCTCATGGACAGGCAACCAAGGTTTTTCAGGGCCCTAATGCTGGTGAGAACAGAATACTCTTCAAACACTCTCCCCTACAGGTGCTCCTTTTCAAATGCCTTCTCTGTTAGTAAGGCAGCTTTGAAAAGATCCTGTAATATAGACAGCTTTTAAAAACCCTTGTTTGAGTAGCTAGGGCCTTTTCAAACTTGGTGCCTTTCTAGGTCTCAGGGTCAATTTACACTATGGAAAGCAAGGTGTGGGCTCTGCTTTCAGGAAGTGAGCTGTGCTGTTCAGAAAAGATCATCTCCCCTGTCCCAGGGTGGCATCTTTTACAAGGTTACCTCTTGAAGCTTCTAGAGAGGAAGGGCGGCAATAATTGATTTTATAGGGGCCTTCACTAGCATCCTTAAGCGGGAAACATGTCCTACTTTCTTAAACCCAGCTTCAATATCTGATAATTAAATGTTGGCCTTTAATATAAATAACCAGCAGGAAATATAAAAACTAAAACTTTAAGCTAAATAAACTAAATATCATAATAAATAAATATTTTTAAAATAAACTAAAATATCAGGAGCTCAAAAACAAAAACAAGGAACTGGAGAGATAGTACAATGGTAATGCAAGTTTGCCTTTCATGCAACTAGCTTAGGACTGACCGAGGTTCTATTCCATGTATCCCATATGGTCCCCTGAGCCCGCTAGGAAAGATTTCTGAACGACTTCTGAACCAGGAGTAATTCCTGAGTGCTGCCAGGTATGACTTAAAAACAAACACAAAAACATTTTTAAAATGACTGTCAGACACTATAATTTTCCCTTGTTTTTAACTTAAAGATAATTATGAAAGTCAAATGTGCACTTAGGACAATTACAGAGATGACCCCTTTCTATAGATATCAATCTTTTAGCTCTCTCGTGCTAATAACCCTTCTATTAGTTTCCTAAAGCTTCCCATTTTTTATTTTCTACTATTAAACTACTGACTTTTAAAATAAAATGCCATTGAATATCTCACAAAGACATGTTCTAATAACTGACTCTTTTGTTGGAGCAAACTATGAATAAAATAGCCTATATTTCTCCTCATTTGATGGTCTTTATTTCCATGATATGTATTTCTATAAGTACATTAAATATTTCCTTAAAATCTTGCAAAGTTCATGAAAAAAGCTTTTGCCTTGCACAAAATAATCAGTAATATCTTTTCAGTAATACCTTTGGCTCCACATATAGCCCCTAAACATATTTAGGTGTGATCCATCAGCACAGCCAGGAGTTAAAAAACTGAGCACTGTGAGAAGTGTTCCCAAATAATGAAATATAAAACTTAATTGTTGAACAGTTCATTCTCATTTTTAAGTATTTACAATATTTTGTGACATGTTTGAGGTGCTACCTGAGTGGTAGATTAGTGATATACATTATTCACTTTCAAGAAAACTCGTCAAAATGAACCTCCACTGATGCAGAGAATGACAACTGAGTATTGGTGCCAGTTCACTTAACTTCTAAAAGGACAACTTTTACCAGGTGAAAAATGAGGATACATTGAAAATATGGTGCTCACCAGGGAAGAAGCATATGTTTTCTGAAGAATCAAAAAAAGCCATAACAAGTAATCTTAAAGCTAGAGATGGTTATTTTTTCCTTCTATAAAAACCAGATGTATTTTACATTATTTCATTGAATACTTGCATTGATTCTGTTTCTCAGGTTTTTAGGATCAAGTTTGGTAAGGTTGTCTTTTAAAGTATTCTACAGGTTAGACCATATGTAAAACATAACTAGAAGTAGTTTAGAGCACAAAGCATATTTCTTTAATATGAACACTTGAAGATTCTGTTCCCAATAGAGAACTGGACTTTTGAGCTTATAACAATAGTTACAATAGTTTTGTTCTGGACTTTTGAGCTTATAACAATAGTAGATTCTCAATTTCTTATTCTAAACTATCACAAGTCAAGAAAATTAAATCACAATTTTTGTGATTATTAAATCACAATGCTTATTTTTATTATACAAATATAATGATCCATGTATAAACAATTGGGGATGATCCACTTCAACTGGAGAAGGATCCTCACTCTCCATAGTGCACAGGAGAAACTAATATTAATTGACTTAAATTTTTCTTAGCTTATTCACATATTCATTATAGTTTAATTTCCATTGATATTTGTATTGTGGAATGACACATCCTTGCATACAATGAAATGGGATTATCATTGTTTGTGCTGAAAAAAATAAACCAGAAACTATTTTATTCCAACCTCTTAATTTAAAGCAAATGTCATGAACAGATAGGAAGAAAAATGAGTAAATGGGAATAATGATCTAAGATTCTCGTTGCAGTATTCCAGCCTGTGATTAATTATGCAATTTGGACATATTTTAATCCTAATTATTAGCCTTATATAGTGGACTTTTCTTCCAAAGTAGAGAAAGAGAATTATGAAGAAATTGAAGATTCAAATTAGTCTTGTTGGATGTCATATATGTCAGTAAATACAATGGCCTAGTTTGACTTACAGACAATAAGAAAGTCTTAATAAACTTATGAACTAGTTAGTCAATCCTGATGGCAAATTAAATCAGAGAGAGATGTACAAATTTAATGATAAACCGTGTAGAGAAATGTGCTAAGTATAGCTAATTAAGTATATGCTAATAAGTATGTGCTAATTCGAAAGGAATTGATCATATGCATTTTAAATAGACAGATCAATGAGGCAATGAGGGAGAAAAATGAAGGCCTTTCAAAGTTAAAGCATTTAAGTTGATTTCTGCAGCAATTTTGACTATTATAAAATAGATGTAGAAGTAAAAAATTTTAAATTACAATGACACAAATAAAATTTTAAATAATATCTTACATTTTAAGTACTTGCCATGTCAGTAAATGTATTACATTTTAGATACTTTTTAGATAGAATATTTTATATTTTATAGATAGAATATTTCACATTTCAGAAACTAAAATTTTGTGATGTACATTTATTTTTTATAGATTAATCTTGTATTAAAAACAACTAGAAATATATAGAGCACTAAATATTTTTTCAATATAAATGTTAGATACCAATTAAATACCAATTAACACTGCAATTTCTCCAACTTTTTCTTGGTACACAATGCATGTTAGTAAATTCATTCTAAAATTCAAAATTGATTTCTAAATAAAAACTCTACATGATGCCCAAAGAATCAGAAACTCTGAAAGTAGCTGGAAAGACATATTTACTTGAAGTGCAGGGTATGATTATCTTCTTCAAGAGCCAAATGCTACCCACATATGCTGTCATGGGGTTGCTCTGCCCTTGGTGTCTTCCCTCCCTGCCTCAGCAAATGATCTTCAAAGCAGAGGACTGGATTGTGGCATGTTGAAAAGCATGTGGAAAACATTTTCCTCATTGATTGTTGAGACTGTGAGCTTAAGTTCACCTTTTTCAAAATCTTTATATATTTAGTAGTTTCTTCACATTCATTTGCAGGCAAGTTTGTCCATACAAACTCTAAATGAAATCCTAAAATGTTTGTAAGAGAAACAGAGCAACAACAAACTGTATCAGACTGGTGTTATATTTCTGGAATCCTGCTTTGTATTTTTTGAGTACCTAAAAGGGCAAAAAAGAATTACTCTTTAAAAAGCTGTATTAATTCCAAGTTTGGTAATGATGTTTCACAGATGGAATATATTTATTAATATCAAAGATCTTCAGATACTAGTAAGATTATCCAACTATAACTCAAATTTGAATAAAGCATACATATTATTTAAAAAATTCCTTGTATTGAAAATCAAAGCCATTTAAAAGGAAATTATGTCATTGTTTTATGCTAAATACTAATTATGTTAAATCAAAAATTCTTATATAGACTCATTTTTGGTTTCAAATCATTCAACTCAACAGTTATTTAGTCCATTTCAAGTGTTTCAGTTACAAAATTCAACAAATATTTACTGTGTTCTAATTTAAATCTCTTCTTTCACATTCCATAAATTATTCTAGTGATTTAACAACATATCTATGATTAATTATTCAAATCTTGGTTGAATTTTAACATGTTAATGATGTTAGTACAATAACTACAGTATTGAATATTATACTTCATTTCTTAAAACTAATTTTATTTTTAATCTATAATTTTCCAGAGTAAATTTAAATTTCCCTGATGCAAAATTTCTCTTAAAACAGTATATTCTGTAAAATGATGACATCATGCTTTATAACAGACTGTGTGTTACTTTACTAATTTTTTTTTTCAGCATGGAAACAGTTGCTTTCTAAATTTTAAGATGATGCCTCTCACTTTACTAAAACTTTCTACCACCTGAAAATAATCTAGCACAGGGTTACACCTCACCCAGTTCAATGGAGATGGAAACATTTAAGCATCTCTTTGATGGGAAGGAAATGCTATCTTTAATGTGCCCCTTTATATATGGTGACAACCTCATAGTTAAATTATACTATGAACTCATACCAAGACACTCATGGTCACACCTCTTATCCCTTTATTAACCTTTAGGTTTTTACGATCTGTTAGGCGTAGATACACATCTGTTCGACAGACCATAATCATACCTAGCCACCTGCCTAAGTATTTCAAAGGCTACTAGTAAAAATACTTTGAGTGTAAAAACAGTGACACTTTAAGATAAGCATATTTTCAATACACCACAATCCTCATGACGCTGTTTCCAGCAACTCACATGGTTGACACCTGGGACAAGTTGATTCTGGATTTGGTTTGAGGTAAATAATAATGCAGATTTAAAGTATGCTGTATCATTTAACAGGAAGTAAGTGCAAATTAAAATTAGAGCCATATTATGTTTATTCTTGAAAAAAATGACGGAAGTGTAAATCTAATTTTGTATTAAGTGTCCAGGGCCCAGATGATATTATAAGTCAAGAAATCACAAGATTTTAAAATTATATTAATATATTTGAAAATAATTTGATGTTGACCTACTTGTTTTAGTTTAAATAAAATGAATTCATTAGTTGATTAATCAATAATATCTAGAATATTATGATTTAAGCATTTTTATTTAAAATATCCTTTACTATATATCTTTTACTCCAAAAATTTCAAGTATGCAATAAAACCAAATATGTTTTGCATAAAAAATCTTTAACAGTATTATAAATTATAGTACTTAAAATGGTACAAAACAATAAAAATAAAGGTGCTCTGATGTAAGAACAATAATAAGGAATACATCCATTAGTTAATAATACTGGTTTCTTAAGTACATCACAGAAAAAAATGAGTTCAAATTTAAAAGACTTTAAAACTACTATCTAAGTCTTCAAAAACTTGATAAAAATGATACAATAATTAAGTATATTTTAATGCAAGAAAATTATTGGATATACAAGCAGCAGTAACAATATATTATCCATGTAATTGATTTCCCCATACAGTTACATGAAAAGAATAGTATTTATCTACTTAGTTATATTACTGATTTGGATTTGACTTATAAAAATAGTTATATATTAATCTTGGAATTTTATTTTATATGAGGAATTGTAATCAAAGAGACACTATTCACCCTTTAGCAATCATGTCAGACATTCAATTTGTAAAGGAGCAAGAAAAATATAAATAGAAGTGGCAAAATGCATCATTATTATAGATATTTTATATCAAAATATTAAGAGATTATTTGTAGTATAACTGTTTAGAAATAAATATTAAATCATTTAAATGTCTTGAATTTAATTTTAAGAGATTCATTCTTTAACTAGGGTTAAGGATTGGGCCACATCTGGTTCTGTTCAGGACTTAAATATGAATCAATGCTCAGATATCTATAATTGTTGCTGAGGATAGTACTAAGATTAGCTGCATTTGAATCAAGCATCCTGACCTTAGTTAGTACTATCTCCCCTGCCAATTTTATGCTACATTGAATAGTATGATAGAAAATCTAACATTGGTTATCAGTATACAAATAGTTGGGGTTTTTTTCTTTCTTTTATTTAAATTTGATTTGAAAGTATACCAAGGTAGAATTTTCTTAGGACATAGCTCCATGATGGATACTTAGTTTTTTAAGAATTTTAGCAGGATAGTAGTAGATTTTTGAGCATGACTAATATTATAAACAAATAATATATTTAATAAACACATTGAAATAAATTTAATATTTTAAATTAGTACTTTTGTGGATTTTTTGTCAATGAACTAAAGATAAGTAAAGATATATTTTAACTATATTATTGTAATAAGGTAATAATAAATGGCTAAAGAAATAAAACCTGAGAACTGGTCTACAGAATATACTGCATGGCAAGGTTGGATGAATGAAAGAATATACTGAGAAATTGGTAGAAGGAAGCAGACACTCTATGGAACTATTCTTTGTTGTCATATTGTATGCATATTATGAACAGGGTTGTTAATTATTGTTTCAAAAAGACAGTGGAAGACAGAAAACAAAAAAAGAAAGGCTTACTTTCATTAAATTAAAAATTATATTTTTAAGTAATGTTAGAGGTTTTTGAAATTATCTGAAAAACTAACACTCATTTATCATGTATATTATGTTTTGTTTTTTTTTTTTTGAAGCCATACCTGGGAGTTCTCAGGACTGACTCATGGCTCTGTATTTAGGGATCACTGCTAGTGAATCTCCAGATACCATAATGGTATTGACAACAGGTCAACTACATTCAAGGCAAACACCTTTACACTGTACTATTGTTCTGACCTATACTGTATGTTTTTACAGTAAAAATATGTACACAATTCATAGCTATGTCAGTTATTATTGTCTAAAGGTATCTTAATACAGTTTCAAATTGTTTTGTCTATCATATCTTATGTAGTTTTAATTGAATCTCATTTTATTATTATTTTATGAATATTTTAACACAATAAATAACTAAAATAATATGAAAATTTTATATATTATTTATTATCATGTTTTGACATTGGTTTCTATTATTTTTCTAATAAAGCTTGGCACCTATATCTATGACATATACTATTACATCAATCAAATATGTAGTCACATATGTCTCCATGATTTTTTTAGTTTAACGCAGTGTACTGTGATTAAAATATCAACAAGTAATATATAATTATGCTGTCAAGGAGTCAGTGATAAACACAAGATTTGTTGTTGCTTCATTACTTCTCATGATTGCTAGTAGCTGGCCTTTTAATAC
This sequence comes from Suncus etruscus, assembly GCF_024139225.1. Classification (NCBI taxonomy): domain Eukaryota; kingdom Metazoa; phylum Chordata; class Mammalia; order Eulipotyphla; family Soricidae; genus Suncus; species Suncus etruscus. The sequence goes on from NC_064848.1 coordinate 104,080,663, forward strand.
AGGTGTGGCGGTTATCAATCACAAAAACCTCTCAGCTTTCCTCCTCTTTCAATCAACTTTTACTGGCTTGTTGATGCAAGGAGTGCATTTGCCTCAAGCAATTGGGTTAAAAGCATTGCAATTCAGTGAGGATCATTTTATGTTGCCTCTGTGAAAACATTAAAATTATAACTTTCTGCTAAATTTATGGGTGAAAAGAAGAACCAATTTATGAGCTTCTAGTTGAAATTACTAGTATTCTGAAAGAATGAAATGTAATTTTACACTTATCAAAAGTTTTAAGAGGGTTTATTTCCATTTTGTTTACCCCTACATCTGAAGGAACTACACTACTGATGACAACTGTTATTCATGTTGGAATGTGAATAACTTGTATAACCTGTGTTCCCCTAAGACCACACGTGCTTAAGAATATAATATTGTTACTATAATAATTAATGTCAAACCTCTAGTGCAGAACTGTGAGAATTATAGGTTCCTTCATTTCCCTCCCAACTATGTTAAGTATTTCCTGCTAGAAAAAGATCTTAAATTACTCCAAGAATAACTGCTTGAAATTTCGTGAAATTACTTTAAGTGTACTACTACTCTTCTGTCAATACTTGGATAGATATAAGGCCATGGGAGCTGAATCTGGAGCTCATTTTAATAACACTATATTTATAAATTAATGATCTCTATCTCTTCAAACATTATTTCTTGTTTTATACTCCCTAATGTCAAGTTATATAGTAAAGAAGTATCCCAGGTCCACATATGTCAGTATACATAGGTGGCCCTTCATATTTGTTGTTGTAGACTTCCTGATATTACTTTTAAAAAAGTATAATTAAAATATATGTGTAAGACCTTTAATTGTAAAGTTCATGGATATTGTTGTGTAACCATAATCACTAACCATTCTTGAACTTATTCTAATATCCTAAACTAAAATTCTCTGCCCATTAAAAATAACTCCCTGTTTCCCTCCCTACAACATAACAAAAGTAACATCCTATTTCCTCTCCTGAGTTATTTGAATATTCTAGGTATTTCATAAAGGTTAAATTATATAATGTTTATTTTATTGTGCATGTCTTATTTATAAGTATAGTGTCTTCAGGTGCATCCATGTTCTGTGCATTAGAACTGCACACATTTTTAAACAGTAATATATTTCTGTAACTGTTGAATATGTATTTATTTATCAATAGGCATTGCAAGTTTTCTGCATTCTTGGCCTGTTATTTCTTTAAAGTTATATGCCCACAGAAAATTTTTTGTTTATGTGGAATTTCTATGTTTAACTTTTTTAGGAATTTGTGCAGCATTTTTTTTTTTCATTTTTGTCCTTGTTCTGGGGTCACAGTCAGTGGTATACAGGGACTATTTCTAGTGTAGTGGTTGGGGTTACTTTTGGCTATGCAGTAAGGACCATGTTGTTCTGGAGATGGAATCAGGGTTCCCACAAGTGAATGGAATTTTTATTTATATCTCTGGACACACTGCAACATTGTTTTCTAGTAGAAATGCCATGTTATATTAATAAAGGAATGAAAAATCATTTCAATTCTCTTTTATTTTCAAACATATTTTGTCCTCTGTTGCTTTTTTATAAAATAACATTCACACAAATTTGAATAAAAATGTCATTGTGAATTTAATGTGAATTAACTTAGTTGTTAGAAATAATGATCATTTCTACTTGTTTGTTGTTCTATTGATATTTTGAGATCATGCTACCATATTTGAATTTATAAGAGTTTTATACTAGAATTTGTCCAGAGAACAATATTCTTAGTCATTGGACTAATAGCCAAGATATATTCCTGGTTCATTTATTAGCAAAACATTACCATGTAATCTTATATGATTATTCAGGTCTGCATCATGAAAAATTGTTAGGTGTATCAAGGGAGATAGGTCAAGTGGTAGAACATATGTCAAGCATGTATGAGGGCCTGGTTCAATCCCCTAATTCCAATTAATTTTTTTTTATTCTAAGCAAAGTCAGGCTTATGTTCTCTAAATCTTAGGGGGTTCCCTTCTTGAAACAATCAACATTTGTATATACTCAATTAAATTCAACAGTAAAAGTCCAATTATATCCCTTATAGTGCATTTGTTTTGGTTTCAAGTAGAAATTATTTTAAGAAGGCAATAAGTACTACTCAGACATTCAAAAAACAATGTCTTGAAGAAGAAATAGCATAAACAAAAATTAATTTATGGGTCATACATAGACTTCATGGTCAAGTGGTAAACAGTAAATAAATTATTTGGGCCAGATAAATAATACAGGGTGCTTTGCAGGCAGCCAACTCCAGTGCAGTTTCAGGCAATACATATTGTTCCCCTAAGCATTGATTGGGCCTAGAGTGGTAGCACAGTGGTAGGGCCTTTGCCTTGCAAGTGGTTGATTGTCCAGGATGGACATGGATTCAATACCCGGCATCCCATATGGTCCACCCCAGCCAGGAGTGATTTCTGAGTGCAGAGCCAGGAGTAATCCATGAACACCACTGGTGTGGCAAGTTAGATAGATAGATAGATAGATAGATAGATAGATAGATAGATAGATAGATAGATAGATAGATAGATAGATAGATAGATAGATAAAACGTAAGTACTGGCAGAAGTGCTAAACATAGCCAGAATGAGTAAACCTTGATCAATACCTGATATAATCGCCAACGCAAAGCAAAACAAGAAACAATATTTTGGGAAACTAAATATTCATCACATAGAGACATTAAATATATTTTGTAAAGCTTTATAATAGTGAAAACAGAATTAATAGACCCACTGAAAATAGTTCTGCCTTTTTGTTTTTAACCTTTTAACAAAATAAAATTTTAAAGCAAAGACCAAATCAAGGGTTCTTTTGTTCAAAACCTTAGGACCTAATCTACTGGTGTGGTTATCAGTCTTTGTTAAAATGAGGATGTTAGGGATTCTTTTTTAGGTTGAAACTGTACTATAAAGATTAAGATCTTATATAGTTCAGATAGCCTGGGTATATCTAAAGCTTCAGTAATTCAATCTTGAAAAAAAAACAGATCAAATCATGTGTGATTCATGGAACTGAATTGAATAATAAATTGTAGACTATTTTCATAATTTTTTTCATTTTCCTTTTTGGAAAGGGTTGCTTCCCAGTGGTGCTCAGGTGAGAAGTATCACAATACTTGCAGTGTAATAAAGGAATGAAAAATCATTTCAATTCTCTTTTATTTTCAAACATACGTTGTTCTCTGTTAGGTGCTCGGACCAGTGCTGTCATGCTTCTTGGCCTAGCAATTAAGGATCCCACCTAGTTGATACTTAGAATACCATATAATTCTGGGGAACAAAGTAGAGTCTCCAATATTCAAAACATATATTCTACTACTTGAGCTATTTCCCCAGGTCACTTTAAAATTTTTAAGAGCTTTCTTAGCAAAATATAATTAATACACAAATATTTTAGTATTTGAAGAAAATTTTCACAGCCACGAAATAGAATTACAATATACTCAACAGAGGTCAGAGAGATAACACAGCAGTAGGGTGTTCACCTTGCAAACAGCTAACCCAGAATAGATGGTGGTTCGAATCTCGGCATCTCACGGGGTCCCCCGTGCCTGTCAGGAGGGATTTCTGAGCACAGAGCCAGGAGTAACCCTGAGCACCACTGGGTGTGGCCCAAAACCAATATTTATATTATGTTATGCTGTTATATTATGTTATATAAATCATATAAATATAAATATCATATATGCTCAATCACCAAAATAATTGTTTCCTGTCAAAATTATTTTTGCAATATCCTTTCAACTGTAACTTAGGTAAATTATGTAAAATCTGAAAATCCTATCTGATAAATCAAAATTCTGCAGAAAAATGGGTGAAAAAAATCAGTTCCAGAAAATAGATTAAAAGAACTATCCACCTTACAGGCTAGAAAAAAATTTACATTTGTTCTAAAACTGCGATGAACTAAGAAGTGACTGTGAGGGTCTTATTTCCCCTATTAGGGTCAGAGGAATTGTACAGCGAGTGTGTAAGGTGCTAATCTTGTAAATGACTGACAGGGGTTTAATCCTCATTACTCTAGCCTAGGGCCTAGATGAACCCTTGAGCACCATTAAGCCTGATTCTCTGAGCACAAGCCAGGAATGACCCAAATATCAAAATAATAAAAGAAATAGGAAAATATATGGATGTTATTTAGTTGCAACAAAAGTTTATATAGGTTACACACTAAAAGACAACTGGCATGTCTATAATTGTGAAAGAACAACAGGATAATCATTTGATTTGAAGAAGATCTGTGGTATACTGGAATCTCCACTCCTGCCATCTTTCATGTTTCTAGAATGGAGGGATATAGAGTCTCATAACACATTGGAATTGGCCATATAACAAACTCAGTTGAAGAAATTTTAGTGAGTGGGTTGCAAGCAGAAATCTTTAAAGTGACCCTAAGGCTTGAGTTTATGTTTTGTACCACTAATGTTTCCCCATGTTTTGATGAACATGCTCTGGTATGAAAATGCTTTGGTGAGAATGCCCTAATCCAAGTTGATTTGGATATGTGGGCTGCTTACCAATTAACCAGAAGCCTTAAACCAAGCTGAACTGAGCTGTTTCCAGTTACCAGATCATGCTAATCAAATTTAACCCTGTGAAGGAGAAAAATAGTATACTGTCTGTTACTGATACTTTTCAAAGATTTTTAAAAGATTGTTTTACATTATAATTCTAGTGATACTTGACTAATGAGATAATTACAATAATGTTCTAATCTTCAAGGGATTTGTTGCATTTTTAATTTCCCTTCAAAATTATTAATAATAAAGAGCAAATCTCTGAAGACAACCTAATTATATTACTTTAATATATTCATCTTAAAAATAATTTTCCACTTCTCCACCCACTCCAGTCACCTATGTTCATAGATTAAATGAACTTTATTGAAATTTACATTTTACTTAGAGTCCTTAAAATTTGTAAGCTATTTTTCTTAACATATTTACTTTGCATAAATTATAAGTAATTAACTTGGATTCCATATAGTTTGTCACTAAATTATTTTGATTTTGAGATATTTAATATTGACATAGTAAATCATGTCTCTTGATTTTGAATATTGAAATAGTATTCAGCACAGGTTTGTAACAATTTTGATTAATCATTTTCTCAAATTATAATGCCTAGATAATTTATCTTTTCTTTCACAAACATCATCTGAATGAACATCTATGTTTTCAAATGATCTTGTATGAATATCTACTTTACATACTTAAGGGAGATTATTATTGGTACAATGCATTCGCAAAACTTTTATACAAAATGATTTTTAGTTTGTATTACTATATTTATTAATTTAATTCATAATGAGGGGTTTAACTCCTACCATAATGATGAAATTATGGAGACATGGATATAGACATAAATATAACTCTTATATTGAGCTGGATTGGTACTACAGTAAGTAGGGCACATGCTTTGCTTGAGACTGACCTGTGTTTGATCTGTGGTACCCCATATAGTTTTTTAAACTCTATTAGAAATGTTCCCTGAGAACAAACTAGGAGTATGTCCTGTGTACCACCAATGTGAACTCAAAACCAAAATAATAAAAAAACAACAAAAGGACTGTTCCATTGTTCTATGTCACAATTTTATTGAGATAATATAATTATAGTAATTAACTTTGAAATATATAGGGATATCTATTATTTCCATGTCAGATTTATGAAGTACTTGTAACATTATTTTGAATTAATACCATAGTATATGACAATCATATATATTTAGGAAAGAAAATGAATAAAAAGAAAGTAGAGCTCTCTTTTTCAAGGAACCAAATTAGAAGCACACAGATCTTGGATGTTCCAGAATAGTAAGAAATAAAATTGATTTTTACACAACCAGAGTATTTTGTTACGGTACCACAAAAATACTCTTCTGATAATATAGCATCTGATTCTTTCTCTTTGAACTGGGTCAGCAGTATTTTTTAAAAAATAATTTATATCTTTCTAATGTTTCTCTTGAATTATCTGGCATTCATTTTCAGTCTCAAGCATAGTATTGGGTGAGATATCTCATTTGTTTTTACCTTATTATAGGAGAGTCACATATTTTTGTCTTCAAACTCAATTTCATAGCACAATGAATAACTGCAAACTAAAATAGTTTTAAGAATATTCAAATAATGTATATTGTGACCAAACTAAGGAACAAGTTTATACCATAAAATTATTTTTATGATTTTGAGCAACTTTGAATATCTCCTAACTAAATATACAGTTAATATTGATTTCTGAGCGACTTATAGAGTTTCAGAATGCATGTATCTAACTTTAAATTTAAATACAAATGAATTTAGTATACAGACTTTTTTGGGTTTGCGTTTTTATGAGTTAATTATATCTCAACAATACTCCTACAAACAATTTTATTATATGAAAATCACCAAAAAAATCATTGAGAGTGAGATTATTTTCTCATCTATTCAAACTATTGGAAGATCATTATTCATAGACAATAATTATTTTTGGCATACAAGTAATAAAAGCAAGACCACACAGCCAGGTAAGATTGTCTATTTTAGGGTTATTAGAATTGTCTCCTATTTATTTTATTGGCTCATAAGTATACAGCATTAGTTTGGTCAAGGTTCTATTGATAATTATTAGTGATAAATCATAGTGTGAACACAAACATTCCCAAGTGGAAAATAAAAACATTTTTTTCGATGTTTGTTGAAATTCTTGCAGATGGTGTATTTTCAATCCCAGGAAAAACAAAACAGTTTAACAGGGGACACATATATCTTGACATATTCCAAAGAGGAAAAGTTTTATGGAGTTGATAAAATATTGCAGATGGTAGATTTTTTTTTCATTTCACAATACATTTCAAGGACTATTTAAAATAAAACACTTTAAAACATGATTTATAAGCAAAGAAAAATAGTAAAATTTAGAAACTATAGCTATAAACATTTTTTCTTTCATTAATACATTTCCTCTCTAGTTATTTTTTGATTAAATTTTAAAAACAAAATATCTATGACCTTTGTTTAAATACTGGTAAAAATACTTAATATATTAATTTTTAAATGCTTATAATTCAAATAGATACCAAAAGAAAATTTCTTAAAATATTAAGTAGCTGTTCAGTAAAAATATTTATATAAGTCATTTAAATTTTAATATTTTTTTACATATTGTTATTGATCTTTATGCTATGTAGTAAAATAAGACCCAAATATAATGTCTCTGGAACAAAACATATCACATATTTACCACATTATAATCAGTGTAAAAATCTACATCTACTCTGTAATGTAAAAACATCTAAGAAAGAAATCTAAAAGACACACACAGAAATGTTCTTTTTCAAAATGTCAGTCACTCTTTCCTATAAAATATATGCATATTAGCTTAAAATAGGATATTTAACCAAAAGAAAAGCAGAAAACCCAAAAAAGGAAATGAGTTAAATCAAGATTTCATGGAATTTAATTCCCACAGTATTTAAAAAGGATTGAATTAATCAGCATTATAAAAGTGTATGTAAATGTCTTCTATAGTGATAAAGAAGGAGGGAATAGTATTTTATTTAAAGTAGAAAGAATCAATTTGGTTAAGTACAAATAGAAAAAAAAAATCTGTACTTCATTTAAATCAATTTTGTCCTAGCTAAAATAAAAAGCATTTCATCTCTAATGGTCTATAACACAAACTTCTTTGACTATTTTTGTTTTATTATGTGAGACTTATTTCACTTAAGTAGATTCAAAAACAATGCCATTTGAATCTACTTAATGTAACAAAAACCACAGAAAATTTAGAAGACAAAAAGTTATTGAGATCCAAATTAGAGCACATCAAAGCAATAAGTGACTGTTTATCTTTAAACCCTTTTATAACAATTTCTAATACTCCTTTTAAAATGAAATCATATATAAAGTCTATTAACTTTTCATTCAAAGGGAATGTATGACTATTGAATCTATCTGTCTTATTAGCAAGAACTCTTAATTCCAGAAAATTTTAGAAACTTGCCAGACAAAAATCTAAACATCCTGAATTTTTAATATTGATAATTATGAAAAGGCTAGTAGATAATAAAATTGCATTTCTTCCTTATGAGTAAGGAAGTGTAATGTAGATCTCCACATAGTAAATACAACTTTTTATATGTAGACTTACTTTAGACTGGATTGAAAGTTAAACTATATGGGAAATGTATTTAAACAAATTGACTAGCCAACACAATTTTTTTTATATTTGAAAATGACCCCGTATCTTACCCATTGAGTGTGATTTCACTTTTTAAAATGGACATGTATAAATGACTATTCCCAGATGTTGAAGAATATTGATAATAATCAGTTATATGGGAGATTTATGGGTGAAAGAAAGAGAAAGGCTGAATTAAGTCTAGATTTTGCTCTCAGGAATTAACTCCATAATTCATTTTTTTCTTCTGTTATTTTTTATTTTCTCTAAGATTTTCTTTTTTTTCTTATTATACTTTATGGGAACACTTCAAGTACTAGAAGGAGAGAATTCTCTTTTGAGTATCGGAAAAATTATTTCGCAACAAATATTCTGATTCCATAAATTTATTTTAAATTTCAAATAAAATACTTTGAAATCCAAGTTGTACTTTGGGCTCGCCAATGTCCGGTCCGAGGATTCCAAATTCTGCTCCGTCGCGGAGAAATGAAGGGAGACCAACTCAAGCAAACGCTCAGGTGGATTCTTTTATTCTGGTACCAGGGTCTACAGCTTCCTCCCACAGAGCAAAGCCAGAAAGACCGCGTGCTACGGCTGGTTCCCCCTTATATAAGATGGGAAATGGGAGGAGAAGGAAGTAGAATGATGCACTTCCTTGAGGGCTGGGCTTCCACCATGATAACACAGATCATTGGGTGAGGTAGGGGTAGAGGCGGGACTTCCGCCACAATAACGCAGACCATTGGTGAGGTAGGGTTTCCGGCACGATAGCGCGGATCATTGGGTGAGGTAGGGGTAAAGGCGGGACTTCCTTTTCACTAGACGCAAGCTTGTAAACATGTGGTCCTTTCCTAAGTAAAACCCGGCATGGGTTTTATTCCTTTTCAACTCCATAATTCATTTTTTTCTTCTGTTATTTTTTATTTTCTCTAAGATTTTCTTTTTTTTCTTATTATACTTTATGGGAACACTTCAAGTACTAGAAGGAGAGAATTCTCTTTTGAGTATCGGAAAAATTATTTAGCAACAAATATTCTGATTCCATAAATTTATTTTAAATTTCAAATAAAATACTTTGAAATCCAAGTTGTACTTTGATTGCCAGAGCTTAGACTTGGGGAAGCAACCAGTAAAAGAAACCCCAAGTTTGTTCCTGTTCAGTTAAGGTTGTTAACTTGCAAGCCTTAGAACATGAGTCCATTTGCCATGCAGGGCCTAAGAATTAACCCCTGTCATCCTGAGTCAAAGAAGAATATAGCTGGGAGAAAATTTACTTCATACTTGTTATGAAAGAAAAATTTAAGTGCCTTTAGCCAATTTGTTGTTATCTATTTAAGACCTGAAAAGGTCAGAAGCAATGGAGAAGAACCTGGGAATTTATGGAAGTGCCTTTACAGCCTGTGATAAATTACAAGTAACCCTCCCAGGGCAGTTGCCAGACTGCCTCTGAATTCCACTTTATCTGCATATCCTGGGTTTAAATCCCTGCTATGCAATATTTGAAAAGCTGCATAAACTTCAAAGGAAACTTTTTGATCTTTTCACAGCTAAATTAGGGTAACCTGACTAGGGAGTCAAAGTCCTTTTGTCTCAGAAGAATACAAAGACAGATTACAGTATAGATAAAAGCAGAGATGTTTTAAGCAATATAATGCATGGTGGGTCTGGTACTCTCAAAGGAGAGTTGTTCTTACTGGGTGTTGGAGCAAATGTTTCTAGGTAGAGTTAAGAGGTCAGAATGATGTCTAGAAAGGGTTGGTCTCTTGTCTTACAGAATGATAACCTGTATTGTTCCCTAAAACCACAGTCTCTAGAGCATTGCCAGTAGTAATACCTGAATTCAGAAATAGGAGTAATCTCTGAGACTAATGAGTGTGGCCCCCAAGCCAAAAACAAACAAAAACCCAAACTCAGTAGTGAGTTAATAAAGCAAGAATTACATACATAAATGATTGAGTAAAGATACCATGATTTGGACAGTGCTAAAATTGTAATATGCAAGACTACACACTTGTTCATATGTTGCATGTATCATTAGTATCTCATTAAGCAGGTAAGAGGCATATCAGTGAATAAGTATTTCCAACTAAGGAGAGGGAAAAGAAATTTTGGTCCTCACACTATTTCTCCAACACCTGGGTAGAATTCATTTTCCAAGGTTCTCTTGTGACTAGAAAGTTGGTAATCTTGAAATCATGGGCTAAAAATATGTTGTTCTCCATTTTTCAATTTTTATTTTAGAGTCACACCCAATTGGGCTTCTCTTAATCTTTTTCTTCATCATTATTATAAAAATAATATTATTCATCTCTGATTGCAGTTTTCCTACTTCAATTTCTTTCCTCAGACAATATATATATATATATATATATATATATATATATATATATATATATATATATATATATATTTACATTTCTGGTATATTGTTTCTCATGAACAACAATACCTGAGGTTTTTCTTTAAAAATAATTCTTAGGAATAAGATATTTATTTCTTCCATTTTTCTAACAATTGTCTCAACAAAGTAATGACTATCCTATAGCTATTTAGAAAAGTAGATTCATTACTGTATTCAAAAGTAGATAAGGGAGCACTTTCATATTATATTTACTGCTTAGAAATTCACCAATTATGTGTTTGATTTAATTTTCTTGAGCTTACTTATAATTTTAGTTATAATATGGCTCTTATGTAGAAAATACCTTCCTTAAAACATGCCTAGTGCCAGAAATTTATCAAAATTATTATGACCTCTATGCAACCATAGCTGATATTTTACCAATATTTTATTGCTATTATATAATATGGTTTATAATTTTCTCATCTCCTATCAAAGTATTTTGAATACCTAATACCCAGTTGTTGTAAAGGCAGCCATTATCAAATATGTCAGTAATTTGTGGTACAATGCCATATTTATTCCATTATATTATGGGCTAATATGAATTTTGCATAGCATTTACTATTTTTCTTATAATTTTGAAGACCACTTAATAGTATTTTTAGATAGAGCTGTGTATTAGGTTCAATTATGCTTAATATATTTCTGAATATTTCTAAATAATCAACTCCAATATTATACCTTTCTCAGGAATACAAAAGGCTATACAATTCAAGCTTGTTAAATGTCACTGTTTAAGTCATAAACTCTAATATTGTAATGGTTAGCTAAATTTTAGGTCAAAGCGCATCATCACTTAAAATGAAAATAATATAGCATACACTCTAGTGAACTACAAGGTCATTTGAAGGAAAGAATTATGAAAAGTACTTCAGTATCTATCTACACATCACCTATAATTATAAGAAGTATATACTATCTCCTTTATTTTTAATAATAATGAATTTATTAAAGAGAACTATAATATTCAAATACAGATTTATTACTTTTTAGTTTTAGTTAATAAATTTGGTATGCTTTACATCAAATAAAAAGGGAAATATACACATAGCTTATATGTATATATGCACATACACTAAGCACATATACTTCATGCAATTATAACAAATAAGCTTATATTTGACATGTGAATGCATAATATAATGCATATACATATATTTGTCTTTATGTAATTATATTATTAGTTCTTTTTCAATTTTATTTTATTGAAACAATTGTGATTACAGAGCCCCGCATTGTTGAATTTCAGATATACTGTAAGGACTGTGAGGGCCATTTTCCTAGTGTCAACCTCCTCCACCAAAGGACCCAGAGTTCATCCTATACCATCACCATTCCCCCCTGTACTGTCAGTATAAACAGGTCCCTTTAAGTTTAAATTGTTGAAGTGTAAGTCCCTTAATTCTATTGCCATTGACTTTGACATGAATATTTAGTTCTGTCCTTATTTTTTTCCCTGCCAATGCATCAAGACCATTTGACCCATGGCCCCAGCCTTTCTCTATTTCTTTCTTCTTAGTTTTATAAAAATGCAGGAATATGTGGTAAAACAAAGTAATCCATGTCTCAAGCTTCTATGAAAAAGACAGGAGCCATATTTAAAAGACAAGAAATTAAAAATAAATAAAATTTTAAAAGGGGGGGCAGTTTATTTTTTCCATAGGCACAGCAAAAGATAGGGGAAGATAAAAATGAAAAACCATTGGCCTAAAAATAAGGAGCAGCTACACACGAAGCAACCTGCCATAAGACCAACTAGAGGCTTTGGACATTCCAAGTTGTCTAACCCACAGTCTGTCTTTGTGCTCCCAGTAAAACTTTTCAATCAAAGTTGAGGCAGTCAGGTTTCTGCAATTAGAGATCCTGGTTTTTGTACAGATATTATGTCAAAGTCATGGTGATTTGGAATGTCTTCTGCTTTCATCTCACTGTTAGGTGGCAATGCAGGAAACCCTAAATGCAAGTTGTTGCTGTTACTAAGGGTGTCATATAAACCACTCTGGAGTAACACTTTTAATTCAAAATCTATTAGGACAACTGTCAAATAGAAAATATTTATTTGCCACTTCCTCATAAAACATTTAATTACCTTTCTATTCTAGATGATAACTAGAAGTTTATAACCTTAAAGAAGAAATTTAATATGCATTTGTATAAGTATGTTCTAATTACATTAGTTCAATTTGTCAAGTATTTGCTTCATTTTATTGAATTAATCATAACACATTAACTATAATCTCTATTCTAATTGTATTAAAATATATTTTGATTACTTGATAAATGATACACTTAAAGAAGTTTATGCATTGTCTAATGTGTCTTTAAAATTTGTGCATAGAATAGATACAAAACTAAAAGAAACAACAGCAAAATAAATTATTAGAATTTGTGACCCAAAATTAAAGGAAAATAAGAAAGAGAATTATAGAATTATATACTGATTAATTATTTTTATATCTAAACAGTATTCAATATTTTCTTTAAATTTTGGCCCAAATTATGTTATACATTTATTAATGTGAGAAAAATTTTGAGATAATTAAACATTAGTTGTCATTTGATAATTCTTAAAAGGCTGGGTTTCCTAATAAGGAAAAAGTATAAATAGTCACTTTAAGAAAAAAATATCAAACCTTTTATGCAATAGGATCTGCTAGAATAAAGTAGTATTGAATGAAGTTCAAGTCTATTACTGCAATCATAACTTTCTATGACACTGTATTCGACTTCATCAGAAGTCCAGGTGCTAAGCATTCCTCACAGTATAAAACAGTTGACAAGTTGAAGATAACCAGGCTCTTTGGTAGAAGTCAAATATGTGCTTTTCTAGTCAAGACAATAGAAGTAGTGTCTGCATGAGTGACAACCCAAGACACTAAAGGTTGTTATTCAAAATGAACAATGTCTGTTGACGTGTTCCATAATGACAGGCAAAGATTGTTTTTGATTATTGTGTAGGGGTGTGTGTGTGTGTGTGTGTGCATGCACAGTGCTTATGTAAAAAATGTGGGGGTACTGATGTGTCTGATAAAGTAAAATGCATCATTTTATTTAAGTTTTGCTGAAATCTTGACACTTACATAGCATATTTTTACTCCTGACAGTAGCTTGTTTTGCTATACTCATTACACATTCCTCAAATTTATTAAGAATCCATAAATAGATCAGTTTATGTGAAAGATAAAATAAAGTTATTTTATTTCAAACATCTTTGAAAAATATTTACTGTAATTGTCATCCTAGGCTTATTGTAATGACAAAGGTGTTTGAAGATTCAGTGCTAATGTAGAGAAGATTCTGTGCCAGTTATGCCATTAAGATATTCAAGACACTCTTTTGTAAAAATAATTGGATAGTACAGTGCCAGGGGAATTGGAAAAAATTATCTGGGTAACCAAACATTTCTGATTAAATAGTAGAGAAGCTAGATTTTTAAGGTTAAAAAACACAAGACAGAACATCTGAGCAAAATCAGGCATATTAATATTGAATTCTACTCCCTAATTCTTATTAAACTCTATAGGTCACCTTAGTCATATAAAACATTAAATCACTCTCAGCCATTTATGCCTATCTTTGCAAACATTTCTAAACACCTGTTTTGCCATATTTTTTATTTGCATGTATGCTGAGAACTGAAATGCCAGTTATCCTCAGATCTAATAGCCCATTTTGTTTATAGTTATGGCAAAGAGGAAAAAGGAAAATACATCTATACATCTATCTCTCACCTTAAACACTGAGGTATGATTTCTGCTCAACTGTATTTATATTTACTGTAAAAGCTTATCACTATATTACTGAAAAATTTATATTGCAGATATTTCAAACACTTTCTGTACATGACAAAGTAGTAGAGACTACATTTAGTTGCATGTATACTTACTTTATTAATATTAAAAACCTTGCTACTTCGGATAGGAATATGAATGCATCTACCATAGTTGATTTAATTATTCATATGATAGCTTTTAACTTCAAGACTGGAATTTTAGAAATAAATATTTTTAATATATTTGAAGAGCTATAGAAGCTACTTGCTCATTTTAGACACTACAATAATATAATTTAGGAATTTCCAACAAGAAACTGAAATGGACATAAAGCTAATAAAAGTTTAGAAGCAACTTTTCATTGAAGTAATGCTTTTCAATTTAAATCCAATTTGATTTTAACCTGAGAGCTAGCTCCATAGCTAAGCACATGCTTTTCATGCAGGAGAACTAGTTTGTTTTTTGACACCACAAGCCATCTCCAATGTCAAGCACAGAGCTAAGAGTTGTCCCCAAGCTTGCTGAGCTGAGGATAACCCTAAACATAGAAAACAATCATATATATGTGACTTTCTGAGACCTTGAAAGATGTCTTATTTACTTAAAATATTGCACCTGCAAACACAAGGCTGTGTATTCAAAGCCTCCTACAAGTGCTGAGGCAATACTCAAGCAATTCTGATGGCTTTGCTCAGAATTCCCAGTGAGAAAGAGCTCAGACAATGGATCAGTGTAGCATCCAGATCTCCAGAGTTGCGTTCTGGGATCTCATGAAAAAAAAAAATTTAAAATGTGACTGTTCTGGGGGCCAGAGTGATAGCTAGCAGAACCTTAGGGCATTAGCCTTGACAACTGCCCATGACGGACCTGGGTTCAATCCCCAGCGTTCCATATGGTCCCCCTAGCCAGGAGCGATTTCTGAGCGTATAGCCAGTAAACCCTGGGCATCACCTGGTGTGGCCCCAAATCAAAACAAAACAATAAAAAAAAATGACTGTTCTTATTTAGGTAAATATTTAACATATTTTTGCATGCTATCTTTTTCACTTCAAGAAATATTACAAAGGTTTTAACAATGAATTTTATAAATCCAAATACTCAGTAAATAGTCACTTTTAAATGATTTTCAATTACTCAGTACATATTTACTTATTATTGTCAAATAAGTTATTCTAGTTATAAAACCAGTATATTTAACCTATAAATTGAATTATCGATACACAAACATCAAATTTGTTTATAAGTAGCTTCAAAATAAATGTAAATTAAAAACATGAAAGCAGTGTCTTTGAAAGGGCCTGTATTAAGAATAGATAAATTCTTTGACCATATATTAGGAATTTTTAAATTTATGTAGAATATAATATGCCTTTAAGTTTAATATCAATTGGGACATAATTTATATAAATGTTTACAAAATGGCCGGAGAAAGCGCAGCGGAAGGGCATTAGCCATACACACGGCGGACCCAGGAAGGACCTGGGTTTGATCCCTTGCCATCCCATATGGTCCCTCGAGTCTGCCAGGAGCAATTTCTGAGCGCAGAACAGGGAGTAACCCCTGAGCTCTTCTAGGTGTGGTCCAAAAAGCAAAAAAAAAAAAAAAAAAAGTTTACAAAACAGAGCCCAAGGGACAGCAGGATAGCACAAGGGCATGTCCTTGCAAGCAGCTGTCCCATGTTTAATTCCTGACACCCCATATCCTTTAGCCCAGGGTTTTTCAACCTTTTTGTGCAAAGGAACACCTTTTTGAATGAAAAAAAAAATCACGAGGCACACCACCATTAGAAAATATTAAAAAGTTTAACTCTGGGCCTATGCTGACTATATATAAAGTAGTTCTCTTGAATAGGAATCAAATATAAATTATTTTATAGTTACTTTATTATGAAATAATAAAGTATTTTATAATTGTTCATATTTCTCTTAGTGCGAAATCTGAGCCTGTTTGGCAGGAATCGAAGAAAGATACACACAGAGCTCTTTGTCAGCAGCAATTAGTCTCTCTGTCTTTAGTTTTTTTTGTTTTGTTTTGTTTTTCTGGTTTTTGGGTCACACCTGGCAGCGCTCTAGGATGACTCCTGGTTCTATGCTCAGAAATCACTCCTGACAGGCTCAGTGGACCATCTGGGATGCAGGGATTCGAACCACGGTCCTTCTGCATGCAAGGCAAAAACGCCTTACTTCCATGCTATCTCTCCAGGTCCCAACTTCTCCTTTTCTTTATTTTTTTCTTTCTAATTGTCTTAAATTTTTAATGAAAATTTTTCAATATTTCAAAGTATATAGGCTAAACTTCTTAACTCTAAAAATAATTTCACTTTGTTATGATACTAAGTAGATTACATAGAGTTGTGATGTATGTGTAAAAATTAAAGATTTTGTTATTTTCAAATTTTAGAGAATATATTGATGCTTTTTCAAAGTACTTTAATGTATTCATGATTTTCTTGTACTGTGCAAGTTACTTATAATTACAAACTAACTTTTTGCAGAGAAGAAACAACAAAAATAACTCAATATTAGATTATCTGGAAAATCATATTATGTGCCTTCCAGGAGCAAGGCAGGTACTGTGTAAGGAAAAAAAAATTGCTTGCTGCTGATGACAAGCTCATTGAGTGATTGCCACTTTAGATCCCTCAAGCAATTATGCTGCTGTTAAATGTTGACTGAGGTTGCTGACCTCCAAACATTTTCTAGTCACCTGTGTGACACTTGAGCTGGGATAATTGGAATTTCCAGTAGATTTGAATCTCAATCTCAGTCTCAATCTCTCCCTCTTTCTCTCTGTCTTTCTTTGTTTCTGCTGTCTCTATCTCTGTTTCTGTCTCTCTCCTCTTCCTCTTCTTCTTCTTCTTCTTCTTCTTCTTCTTCTTCTTCTTCTTCTTCTTCTTCTTCTTCTTCTTCTTCTTCTTCTTCTTCTTCTTCTTCTTCTTCTTCTTCTTCTTCTTCTTCTTCTTCTTCTTCTTCTTCTTCCTCCTCCTCCTCCTTTTCCTCCTCCTCCTCTCCAGGAAGTACTTTAAAATTTTTTGTACCAGATCTCTTTAGGTCAGCAATCAATTCTAATCAAATTAGTGAACTTGAGATTAATAAGATAGGGACTGACTACATAAAACAAAGTTATGCAATAAATCTCCCTCAGAGATGTTATTTATTATCTTGAAACTTATGCCAAACTTTTAGAACTATGTTAATAATTTTCAGACACCTATTTTTTTAAACAATACTCAAAAGATGTCTTTGAAATCCACAGGGTCATCTGAATAATAGACATGTTCTAAGACTCCCTTTGAGTAAATGGCTTAACTGACTTGTTCACTTTTTGTTTGCCCATTTTCTTCTTTGGAAATATTTTTATACTGATAGGAAGGATTTTTATTTTTAAACCTAGTAAATAAAATTCTCGTGATATATTTTAAATTGCGTTTTAAATAATCATTTCTTTGTCTTTAGAACATCTTGTGTCCCATATTATAAATATCTAAGAGAAGCAAGGTAAAAATTTTAAGGTACAATATTGCAATTTTCTTAATTAAGCATAATTTATAATCCAATTTTGTTTTGCACATTGCTACAGAAAAGTTTTTGTATCTCCTTTGTCAGCATATAACTGGTTACCTTGGTTCCCTTTTTTTTTCAATTTCTGTTGACATTTTCTTTACTGTCATACAATCCCTTACTTTCCCAGAGGAATTTCCAGCTTAAAAAAAAAAACAAAAACAGTTTTACATGTCCTTCAAGTTTCTATTTATTCCTAATGAGAAAGATAATGTCTCATATTATATATACACATAAATATATAACAAGTGTAAATATAAGTACCCACATCCAAGATCCAAACTCTGCTTTAGTTATTCATTGACACATAGTGAATTACCAAATATTTAATGGAACATAATGACAACCATTACATTTTGATGGAAATTCTCTGGGTTCAAAATTCAGGCAGGTCACAGCAGGATGGCTCATCTGTAAGCCCTTACATAGAATGGGGCAAATGCTTGGGATGTCTGGGACAGTTTAAGTAGAGTCATAAGTCTGAATTTTTGGTCCCCCACCAAATCCCTAGCTCCATATATATAAATTTTACCCCTTCAGATCTGCTGGAATTGAAATATCCACAATGATTCTGTGAGTCACATATATCACATATGCTCTGGGATTGCTATTTCTCATATACTTCTTGGTTTGCCTTGCCTGATTATGCTCACAGCATAGTGGTTTTAGTTTGCCTTACCTGGATATTGTGGTGAGTGAGCATTCCAAATATCTTCATAGAAGTTGTGGGTATTGAATATTTTCTACACTTGGTCTTAGGAAAAAGGCTGAGAAGTAGTATATTATTAAAAGCATTCTTAGATTTGTGTATCTTCATTTCACAATCATTAGGTTGTAGAGTCAAATCACATTCAGTGTTGGAGGAAGCTGTTTTAAGGATATGAAAATCAGAAGGTGTGGTTTGTATTAGCAGGTCATTTTAGAAGCATAATTTGCACAGCATTTATTTTTCTTTTTTATAGAAAACTAAACTGGAGGGCAAATAAACCAGAGAACATTGATAAACTAAAATTTTAAGTTCTGGTAGCATTTCAGAATCTTAGTTACTGTCACTACTGCACAATTTATATATTCCCTCAATTTTAACTTACTAATATTACTAACATCCAGCCTATTGGTGTTATTGTGAACACTTAATAAAGAGAGATGGAAAATTTAAATATACATTATATATATGGCTGAGATAATGTTATTTTCTCTGTGAAGGTATTTTGAAATCTTTTCTGGTGGTTTTTACAAAAAATTATTTGTATCAAACTTTCTCACTTAATTCTGACTTAATTCTGATAATTTCCCTATTTCTTCAAAGTTGTAATAGTATAATTCCACAGCTAACATGCATTATTAAAACCAAATTAATTTCAAATAATGTAGCTAATGATTTTAGTATATTTAAATGTTTCACCACTGTCCGCAAATTTAACAAAAATTGCTTCTTGCTATTTTTAGCTCTAACGAAAACATTTTTTAGTTAAACAAACATATTTGGGGAGTTCAAAGTAATTAAATATTGTCTATATATTAAGGCTTAAGCTTTAAAAAGAGAATCACAAGGGATACATTATGTAGGAAACTGATACTTTTTAGTAAAATAGACACTAAAATGCTCTTTGAATATGTTATTATCAGTTGAGACATTTTGGGCCTAACTCAGAACACATACTGTGACTAATGATCCTAAGGCCGAAGAAGTGTGGGAAGTGCATAAAATGCTATTTAAATTCACAAACCTTATGTTGCCCTTCGAATTTGAGCAGGAATATACTGTGTCTAGGAACATGAAACAGGCCACCCATTCAAAGGGTCAGAGAACCGGAAAAAAGGAGATAAGATAATGAATTAAGAGGGGAAAGAGGAAGCAAAACACATAGCACAGATGGCAAATAATGTGTAAGATAAGCCAGAGAAGAGTGGTAGAGATGCTCGAATTACACCATCTTATTTCACATTGTGGAGTAAGTATACTGGGATAAATTATTTTAATGGTCTGACTGTAGTTTATTTTCTGTTTTATTTCCTCTTCTGTATTCATTAATTCAAATTATTTTCATACTGGAATAAACAACACTGCTAATAGGTACAAGTGGAGGGAAATGTTTCTCTACATGTTATTCTATTAATTCTACAAGGAAGTAATCCTTTTCCGTGCACATACATCTTCTCCTTCATTGGGTTCTCTGCTATTGTCTTCCAAATTCCCCCAGAAAAGTACAGCTCAGGCTGCAAAACAAGGATTGTTGAGTGAAACACATTCACTGTGGTGTGTGTGTGTGTGTGTGTGTGTGTGTGTGTGTGTGGTCTTAGACCTCTTTCTTTCTAATACCAGGGGCATTTATTTTACAATCTGAATAATTTTGTTTTAATAAAGAAAACATACATTTTATCCCTGTTAGTGGGGTAGGGTAGGCCATTTTCCTTTCTACTTTCTGAGTATTTGAGGAAGCACCTGTTCTGCACCATAAATGTTTTCTTAGGGTGATTTTTGATTGAACAAGAACTTTATTTAAAGAATAAAAATATTCCTACTAGTTATATG
This sequence comes from Suncus etruscus, assembly GCF_024139225.1. Classification (NCBI taxonomy): domain Eukaryota; kingdom Metazoa; phylum Chordata; class Mammalia; order Eulipotyphla; family Soricidae; genus Suncus; species Suncus etruscus. The sequence goes on from NC_064848.1 coordinate 104,101,152, forward strand.
CTATAATTATTTTCCATTAAGAAAAATTTTAAAAGGGAGTCTTGCAATATATTCTAAATGTAGAATAGAATTCAAGATAAAGGACTTTTCTTTTTGATCATGGATGTTTGACACTTAGCGTATAGGCAAGACCACACAAGAATAACTGAAATTGTAGGAAGTAAAATTTTAGGAGAGGCATATTAAACTATTTTACTCAATGAGTTTGATTTTTAGGGCAATTTTCTTAAAAATATTCTACACACCTCAGCAGTATCTTTCTAACAAGACCACACCTGGAACTCTGTGTATTTTGCTCAAGTCTTTGCTCGAGAGGAATTTGCAAGATATCACAGAGATAAATGAAAGCACCTGGAGAATGTGGCTCCCGTGGCAACAGCCAGCCTCCTTGAACAGAATTATGTTCACTTTACTGCAGCTGTCAGGCAGCTTACTTTGTTCTTTATAGCATCTCTCAAAACAATATCCATCAAAAAGGGTCAATTAGGTTTTATAGGTGGCAGCAGTTCCACTTTTATGGCAGGTTACTATTAAATATATGAATAATATTGATAATGCCTATTTAAATATTTATGAGGGCCAACTATATGACCCAATATGAGGAAGAAGATTAAGTTGCTCACAAAATCAACCTGTCTGAATAAACATAATAAAAATCAAATGGATAAATCATTTTTTACCCCCAAATGTTAGAATTTAAGAAAACACCCAGGAGAGAAGTTAGTTCATCAGTAAAAAACAATATTACATTTTAATCAACTTTATTGATGTAATTGTTGTATATAAACAACATATATAAAACATGTATAGTGTTTGAATCTACTTTTATATTAGCTTTTTTTTGGATTTCAAGCCTGTAAAAACATATATGAGTAAATATTATGAAAGGGAAGAATTTGGAGAATCAGATGTTGAAGATATTCATATATTTCTTTAGCTGGGTGATCCAAAAGGTTTAATATTATTTAAAATAAGTAATTTTATTTTAGATTTCTAAAAAATTTTAGGTTTAAAAGAATATAGATAACCCTTATTATAGTTTTATTTATTATAGTTTTTATTTATTTATAATAAAAATGAAAATTTATAAAGCTCTGTGTTCAGTTATTTTTACCATATACTTTTACTCTTAAACATTAGAGAGCCTCAAATAACCTATAATATGTACACATATACATCCATATGTGTGCATGGAGTGAAATCATACTTCCATCTTGGCAACTCCTTATTTCATAACAATAGCTATATTACATAGTAATATTTTAAATATATGAGTAGATTCATATTTTTCCACTTTTACACAGTCTCCTGCATGTTTGACTTAATAAAAGTAATATTCAGTTCATGCTCATATTTTCTATTTTTCCTTATTTATTTAGTAGATTATTATTTTGTATGATGGATTAATTTAGTTTTTATTTCCAGTGTGTGCAAATGAGAATAGACTGGTATTTCTATTTCTAAAGACAAGTACATGATTTTCCTAATTTCTTAAGGTATTATCACTTAGTTTTCTATATCTTATATTTTCTATAAATGTGAATCTAATCACTTAATGACTTATAGCTTATGCTTTTTATATTTCAATAGTTAACAGGATTCACAGTATATACTTAAACCACCATTAATATATCCTTACCTTGACCCAAAAAATTGCAGAAATAACTTCTCTGTTTTCCTTTTTCGTAATTCCATCCATAATTTGAAAGCAACATGTATCTTATACATTAATATTCTGGTACTGTGGGGTCCTGCTCTCTGAACAAGGAGAGATGCCATTTTGTAAAGACCACATGTCAGGGCTTCTCTTAGGTCCTAAACAAAGAGAGATGCCATTTTGTAAGGCACTACAACTTTGGTTTCTTTTTCTCAAGTCTGTTTCCATTAACAACGCCCCATGCTACTTGGAAAGGACACGAGGGAGCCTAGGAAAGTAACCTAGACAACAGCCAACTATTTTAAAGATCATCAGAATCTACTACCTCCCTTTGTAATCTGACTTGTGACCTTGGACGTGGTCATCTCCTCTGGAGGACGCCCCTGGCTGGCCAGTTTAGGGCTTATAGTGATGGAATAAATTTTATTTAGCTCTACTCCAATTGTGTGGTCTCCTCTTTCAACTCTGGACCCTAACACTACTTCATAAAGATAACCATTCTTTATTGTCTACCCAGAGATTCTTGAATGACCTTTCTGATATTATTTTTCTCTATGTGTGTTTTGGGATTTTTTTCTCTGATTTTTTGATAATTTCATTCACCTTTTTTTTCAAATATATTTGATCCTCAGTTTTGTTACTTGTCTGTAATCCCTTCTACAGTGGTTTTATTTTGGGGGTTGTTTGTTTATGTTGTTTTTAGTTTTGTTACTCTACTCTTTAGCTCAATGGTTTCTATTTTATTTTTCAATTATTTTCAATATCTTTGTTGAAGCTGCCTTCCATTATATTTCTCATTTCATTGGGTATTAGGTGTGCTCCATTTGAAGTCTTCATTGGATAGTTTTGAAAGTTTAGATGCACTTGGAGTTTTCTACAGTCTATGTGTCCATCTATTAGTGCAATTGTATTTCTCACTTTATTATGCCTGATACTGAACAAGGACTAGGGATAAGAATCCTTGCTCAAACAGGCCGATGTTTAAGGTTTATAATAGCAAATTCCAGACATAGTCTATTACTCTGAGTTTGTGCAGGTCTGAAGGCCAGGAATTTGTGGTCACATGTGCCCAGCAGAAGTAGCAGCAATAATATAGAGCATAGAAGTTTTACAGGCCTAGAATGAAGCAGAATTCTAATTTGTTAATGCCCATCTGTAGCTGTAGTGTAGGAAGAAAAGTAGGACAACTTTTGTGAGTTCCTCGTAACAGTGCCCAGTAAAAGTAAATGCACTGATTTACATTTGGATGAGTAACAGAATTTTGTGTTTATAAGCACCTTGTAGCAAATACCGTACCAAAATCTGAGTAATGTCATGAGATGGTAGTTTTTGAATATTTTATAATGCCAAATCTGACCAAATGTTTCAAATGTACGAGTACCTGAACTACTCAAATCTTGTATATTCCCCAAATCTCATAAACAAGATTATAAAAAGATTAGAAAATCAATTAGTGGGCAGGAGCAGTGGCGCAGAGTGGTAAGGCGTCTGCCTTGCTGGTGTGGTTCAATCCCCCGATATTCCATATGGTCCCCCAAGCCAGGAGCGATTTCTAGGTGCATAGCCATGAGTAACCTCTGATCGTCTCCGGTTGTGGCTCCCCAAAAAACAACACCACAAAAAATCAATTAGGTGGTTATTAGTCAAAATGGAAGTTAGAGGCATTCTGATATGAGAGAGAACGAAGGTGTCCAGAAGAGGAGAACCATGAGAGCCATTGTCATTAACCTGCACTTTGTTTTTATGGAGTATAATCCTCAATCCTCTGTTTCCAACCTGTGCCTGCCTCTTCATTTCTGAGAATTCAGTGGCATTATCCTGGAATTGTTCAGGCCATGTTTGTGCCTGCTTTGCCATATAAGTTTGAGACTTATCTAGTGCACAGTTAGACCTTCATGTACCACAGGAACAGTCAATTGAAATCAGTTTTTTTCTGTGGATTGCATCAATAGAAACCTCTTTCTCTTTTACAGTTTAGAGGATATTTCCTCGTTCTTTCCTGCCAGCATGCATTCACAACTAATTGTGTATGGTTTGAATAACAAATTTGAATACACTTTGAATACACTTTGATTCTTTTGTTTTGTTTTTTTGTTTTGTTTTGGGGCCATCCCCAGTGACGCTCAGGGGTTACTCCTGGCTCTGAGCTCAGAAATTGCTCCTGGCTTGGGGAACCATATGGAACGTCGGGATCGAACCAAGGTCTGTCCTGGGTCAGCTGCATGAAAGGCAAGTGCCCTACCGCTGCACTATCACTCCAGCCCCTGAATACACTTTGAATACCCTGAATACACTTTGTATACCAAATTTGGATATACCTGGGAAGCAACCAGAAGTTTGAGTACTGTAGGTCCACAATCAAATTAGCAAGTCTGTGTGCCAAAGTCAGTTCTTGTTTTTGTTTTCGGCCACACCCAGTGACACTCAGGGGTTATTTGACACAACACTGGCTATTCGCTCAAAAACTGTTCCTAGCTAGGGGGACCATATGGGATGCCGGGGATCAAACCGAGGACTGTCCTGGGTCAGCTGCATGCAAGGCAAATGCCCTACTACTGCGCTATTGCTCTGGCCTTGAGTTTTAAGAGTGACCTGGAGTTCAAGGTTAGCAGCCCCCAAATTAAATTGCTTTGGTCACAAAGGACTAGGTGTGGCTGATAATCTGTGTGGAAGTGGGCTAAAAGGAGCCTGGAGTTTCAGTCATTGAGTCTTAAAGATAGGAGGGGAAGATTGGTAAGTGTAGAGAGAGGGTGTCTATTTAACTTCTTGTGTTTTAGGTGCTATTTTGGTACTTTCTGGCTAGTTATTTATAGCTTGTTGAAATTCATGAATAGCCTAGAAGGATTATGTGTGTTTGTGTTCTATGCACAAGCAAGTGTCTCAGCCTTCTGCTTGCTTATACAAAATGTATATTATATATAATTATATCCTTGTATATATTTTACCCAGTAGTATTTGATAAAATTTTCATCTTTAGCTTAATGATTTTAAAGACTTTTGTTAATATATTAAATACCATATATATGCTTATTTTGAGACTATGTTGTTTCACTTTTGGTCTTTTTATGTATTAATACTATTGATTAATACTATTTTTGTTAAGTTTAATTCTATCTTTTCCTCTTTAAGCTGCTTCCGTTGTTCCTATATATTTTCCAAAAAAAATAAAGGTCATTACTCATAAGTAAACCTGCTAGTATTCGTTGGAATCTGCTGTGAATTGATAATAAAATCTGTATTACTTAATTTCCTCCTATACAAAAGCATCACAGATCTTCACATTTCCATCTATTTGTGATTTTTAGGAGTGTGGTAATTTTTTTTTTAAGTACGAATCATTCCTTTCAAAAGGAGTAATGTCTGTTTTATGTTTTATTACTCCCAAACCTATAATTTGGAAAGTGTGTGCATATATATAATCTGACATTAATACTTCCTCTTCTTTCTGATGGGATAGCATACCTTCATGGAATGTCTTAATTTCTTCATTTCCTGCTTTTCCTTTTCTTTTTCATGTGTCTTCTGTCCAAAGATACATTGCCATTCGCCTTAAATTTATTATATGATTGAAGAGAGACATTCTGTCATGACTTATGCTGACTTTCACTGGTACTTTTTCTTGTTTTAGAAACAATTTATTTTTTCCTTCTAAGAATGAGGTTTATCCATGTTTTAAGACATATAACTCTTTTTGCTATTTTTAAGACACAATATTTTGTTATTTAGTAAATATATTTACTTAGTTATTTTGTTATTTAGTAAATATATTTATTTAGTTATTTTAAGACAGTATATTTACATACTGTAAAAGTGTACAAATATGTGAATATGTGCTATTCAAAAACAAAAGTGTCCATGCATTTTATATACTATAATAATATCATTAGAGTGGAAAATAACAAATTTCACCTTTGTTTTTCTATGTTATCAAAAGAAACTGGGATAGTTACTAAAGAAGAGATTAACTTGTAATTAAATAAAAATGTGCTCACTTTTGTAAAAATCAATATTTTCTATATGACTTCCAGGAAAACAAATAGTATAGACATTAAAATTGACTTTATAATTTTGAGTTTTGATACCTTATAAATTATCATAAATTATCTGAGAATATAAACAATACTATGCTAGAGAAAAACTGTAAACATGTTATATATTTAGGAAGAAAAGATTAATGAATTGTTTTAATTTCCTGGTCTGTTTATAATAAAAATAGCCATTTTAATTCTGGTTAAAACTAAGTTATTCTATTCAAAATGATTTAAATTTAAAAAAGGAAAGATACCAAATTAAAAAATTACAGTGAAGGGGCCGGGAAGGTGGTGCTAGAGGTAAGGTGTCTGCCTTGCAAGCGCTACCGTAGGACGGACCGCGGTTCGATCCCCCGGCATCCCATATGGTCCCTCCAAGCCAGGAGCGACTTCTGAGCGCATAGCCAGGAGTAACCTCTGAGCATCAAACGTGTGTGGCCCAAAAACCAAAAAAAAAAAAAAAAAAAAAAAATCAGTAAAAATAACTTAGAATAATTTCGATCAAATATAGTAACTTATACAAAATTGAGTAAATTGTGAAATAAATGTATTAGATACTGAAATAGTAAATATTTACAACAACCAATAAACACTGTAAAAGATAGGCCACCAATGATAGTATAGAGCACTTAAAACTAAAATTTAAGAACTAAAACTAGGGCCCGGAGAGATAGCACAGCGGCGTTTGCCTTGCAAGCAGCCGATCCAGGACCAAAGGTGGTTGGTTCGAATCCTGAGCAGACAGCTAGGAGTAACCCTTGAGCACCACCGGGTGTGGCCTCCCCCCCCCAAAAAAAAAACTAAACCTAATAGTAAAACAAAGCTCACTTAAAATTGACTTGTTTCAAAGCAAGCTTTAGAATTAATGTTTTTTGAAATTATCCAAAATTATTTTTATGAATATATTTTCTGACTGAAATATATTCCATATTAATATAAACTTGATTTTCAGAAATGTTAGAACTGTCCTGAAAATGGTCAGAGCTAGTCTCTAACTTCTTAGTTCGATCACAGATTTCTGATTTTTCAGATTTTAATAGCTGATTGTTTGAAAAAGCAAGTTTGGTATTTTCAGTCCAGAATAAAAAAAATACAATTGAAGTAAGTCTACAAGAGTAAAAATATTTAGTAGGGCTTTCCCCCAAACTTCCCCTGCCTGAGGTATAGCTTGGGGCTATTTATATAGGTTTTAGACTTTGTCTATAGGTTTTTCCTAAGAGTTTTTACAGTCTTCTTCATGTACCTATTACAGTTTTTGTATTCCTTGATGTTTCTGCTCCTCTTCCTTGATTTTCTTCTCCACTTCCTTAATTTTTCTTACTCTTATTTTAACCCCAATATTTCTCTAAATAAAACTATTTTCTTCACTATTTGTGTCCCCTGGAAATTCTTTTTAATTGTTTCGTGGTTGGTTTTGGGCCACACTCAGCAGTATTTAGTGCTTACTCCTGTCTTTTGAATTAATAGCTTTCAATGACACTGAAGGATCCTTGTGATTTTATGAGCAGTTATTTTAGTTTACCTAAATTAAATTAAATGTTTCAAAAATTTATTTGAATTGACACAGAAAATATGTTATTTTTTTATTTAACTATTAAGTAATTAAGATTCTGAGCAATCAATACTCCAGGAGTATAATAAAATATTATATTTGATCATTCTGAAAAATATTTAAAATAAACAAAAATTTGGAGGCATATATTGGCTGGTGATCAAGATTTAGACTTGCTTCTGCTCTTAGGGATCACTCGAGACCAAATGTAGGGCCAGAAATCAAACCCTGGTTAATGGGGTGTAAAGCAGTTACCCTACCCACTGTATAATCACTCTGGTCTATAAAATAAGTTTTAAATGACTAGTACTTATTGAAATAAAGACAAAACTATGTTTAATTACCATTCTTAAAGTAATGAGACCAAATACATTATATAAATTTCTTTTTGTCTTTTTTGTTTTGGAGCCACCTCTGGCTGTACTCTGGAATTACTCTTGGTTCTACACTCAGGAATCATTCCTGATAGTGCTCTGGAGACTGTATTGTGGATGTCTAGGATCAAAGTGGGACAGTCACATGTAAGACAAATGCTTACTATTACTATTACTGTAATACTATATCTCTAGATCCTATAAATACTTTAAAAATAACTTTAAGATAACTTGAATCAAGTTACTACCATATGATTTATCTGTAAAAATATGTTATGATGAAAATGTCATTATATAATTATTATCACAGGAACTGGAGAACTAGTACAGTTGGTAGGGGACTTGTATGCAACCAACCTATGATCAATCCCTAGCACCATATATTTTTTCCAAGTACTGCCAGGATGATTTTTGAGCACAGAACCAAGATTAATCTTAGAGTACTGTATAATGTGGCTCAGAAAATTAACAACCACTCCCCCCAATGGCTATGTTCTTTCTACTAAGGGACATAGCATAACTATTCTATACAGCTCTTGTTGGGAAGTAGCCATGGTATACTATCTTCTCTTTAGTATTGAAACTATAGCCAAATCTTCAAAGACAGTTCAAGAGATTGAAATCATGTTATGGCAGCCATGCAATGGAGCAAGATAAAAGTGAAATAAAAGAGTTCTTTAAATAAAAGAGTTATAAAAGTTTGTGTTGTGTTTTTATAACATTTTAATTAATATTAGTGTGAGTACTGAAGTTATTTTGAAAATAAGTATAATACATATATATTTTGTTATTATTATTCCTCTCTGGTACAAATCTAAAATTCACTGTCCTAAATCAATACAATAAACCAATCTTATATCACACATATGGTTGTTTTTTATCCCTCTCATTCAAATCTCCCTGTGTTGCAATGGCCTCTCCACAGCAGTTGCCCATATGAAAAAGTTTATACCTTTTCTACAAATTCTTACATAAAAATTCAGAAGGGACCTTAAAAAGAGTATACATAATTTATAACTCTATCCTCTGAATTAAGTTTTTAGTGTGAAAGAAATATTTTTAATCACCCTCAGATTAGAGCTGCTCCCCAATCTAGGAATAGTGTCATTTATTAAATACAATATTGCCTTATTATAGTACAAATACAAAAAAAAACATTCTATAATTCAAATCATTATTTATCCAAAATTTTAGCATGTAGACTTCTTTGTAATTTACTTTTGCTAAAGCCACTACCCTGTGTAGTGCAATAAAGCAGATTTTGTTAGGTTTCCCAACCTGCCCTAAGACCTTTCTCTTTTCTGCCTTTATCTTATGTCAGTCTCTTGTACATTCTTATTTACTTTTGTCATTTAATATTCTGTTAACTAACTAATCAAACTTCACAAAATGAAGTAAAATAACAAAGAAAGACCAAACTTACTCAAGGAAAACAATGTTCCAATGTTTTATAAAACTTAAATGGTGTATGTATGCCTGGTGTCTGGGTAAGTATTAAATAAGACTAAGACATTTTTTTCTTACCATTTTTTCAGAGTCAAATATTTTGATCACCCTTGCCTAGCTACTTTGCCATTCATTCATCCCTCCATTCTGCCCAGGCACACATTTCCTGCTTCTAGGCATCTGCAAGTTCTCTTTAATCTGCCTGAAATAATTCTCTTTACAAGTCCTTTCATGTGTCTAGCTCCTTGTCATTCTTTGGTTCTAAACTTAACTGGCACTTCTAAAGGACCGTTGATGACTATGCGCAACAGAGAAACTGCTCCTTGTACCTCTAATAATTAGGGACAAACATACATTGAATGTCAGTACTATCACATACACACACATATACATATCATAAAATTTGCTTGGAATTTACTATCAAAGAAAATTGATACTTTTTAAAGTTTATACTATAATATTTAAAGCTAGTAATGTCACTGTTTTGAGAGGTATATTTAGTTCTTTCTTGTTAGCCATAGTTACAATTTATGAAGTCAAGGAATAGAAATGCACTACCATAGGTCCTTTGGTTGCCCTAATTATTAACATATTGGATATAATATATAAGTAACCAATAATATACAACTGAGCATCTGTAAAAGTGTTCTGGTTTTATTTCACAAGATAAATTCACATAACTTAGAGTGAAATAATTTGTAGAGATCTGTTTTGAGGCTCAGAGGGAAAAAAATCTTCCTTGAATATGCTTACAAGACTAAGTAACACTGATTTTATTCTAAGTGATACTTAAAAAAAGATATCACTCTTTCATTTATGTAAACTTCTAAAAAATAAGAATGCTTGTCTTCCAGCTACTAACAGCAGATGTGCTTAGATTAAACATCAGAAGTAGATTTTGTAGACTATAGCTAAGATCTAGTAAAATTGGAATGAAAATTTGCCTTCCAGGGAGTAGTCTTTTTTTTTTCTTTAAACCTGTTTCATATTTTCTTAGCAGTGCAAAAGATGAGATCTCAACCAGACTTCTTTACTAGAACAGCCTCTGCTTACTAACTTTAAAAATCTTAAAAAAAAATCTAAACTGGGGGTGGGTGGATGGAGTAAAAAGATAGCTCAATGGGTAGGGCTCTTACATTGCATGCAGCCAATCTGGGTTTGATCCCTGACGGTACATATTGTACTAAGAATACTGTTAGGAGTCAATAATCTGTGAACACAGAGCCCTGAAATCTAAGGGGGGTGGCTTACACACCCTTCAAATAAATGATCAAATTGCCTTTATTTTAAAGACCTTCAAAAATTTTTTTTAATTCAATGTATGGACATATTTTCTGTAGCCTAATTTTACTCAAGGAAATGGTTTAAAATTCAATTTTATTTAGAAAAAACAATTGAATTTTATCTAAGTTTATTTTATCTAAATTTATATAAATTAATTTTAATTTTTCAAATATATTCAAATTTGAGCAGGATAAATGAAATCAGATAAGCTTGCCATTTCAAATACCTATAAAGAAAACTACTGCATGCACTTTTAATTATTAAATTTTCTAAGATACTATTTTATTTATTTATTTAGTGGTTTTTGAGTCACACCTGTCAGCACTCAGGGGTTGCTCTTAGCTCTACATTCAGAAATAGCTCCTGGCAAGCTCTGGGGACCATATGGAATTCAAACCACTGTCCTGCATGCAAGACAAATGCCGTACCTCCATGATATCTCTCCGGCCCATAACATACTATTCTTTTTTTTTTTTTTTTTGGTTTTTGGGCCACACCCAGTGATGCTCAGGGGTTACTCCTGGCTGTCTGCTCAGAAATAGCTCCTGGCAGGCACAGGGGACCATATGGGACACCGGGATTCAAACCAACCACCTTTGGTCCTGAATCAGCTGCTTGCAAGGCAAACGCTGCTGTGCTATCTCTCCAGGACCTAAAATACTATTCTTAAAAGTACATTTCTTTACCTTATAATAGCAATTATGAGACAATTCTAAGTTCTACAGAGAATACTTTGAACTCATTTAATAATTTGTTTTCTTATGTTAATGATTCTGGGCATATGATATTATTAAAATAGCTTATAATTCTGTAACACTTTGCAATTTCTCAATCATAGTTTGTCCTTTAATTCCAAACTATTCATTTTATCTCAGTGCCTTTTAAAATGTTTTGCTTAGTTTTTAAAATATTAGCAAACTTAAAGAAATCTTAAATTATTTTTATTGCTCCAAGATATGGGAGTTTTACCAATAATATTTATAGTTAACTCTCTTCAACTGTGATATAAATGATAAGCTCTATTAATTTTATTAGTCATCAATAAAATACTAGGTTTTTATTTTACTAGGAGATAAAACATCTTTTTGAATTACAAACCTTCAATCTAATATTAGATCTGTATAAATTTATTCAGATTTACCATTTTAAGTATTTCTAAAAATATTATGCAACTGTGAAAGAAATTTACTATATATGGGATTAGTCTGTTTTTGTGAATCTATTTTATAATATCAAATGCATGATGACAAAGCAAATGTTTGTTCTGAGTTAATGCACAAATAAAATGTATTTTTGATTTTCTACTGTAGTGTAGAATACATTTTCAAAAAAATAAATATTTAACTATTCAAAACTATTAGTATTCAAAAATAATAACTTTTCCACAACTGGTTGGATGAAATTACCCCTGAAATCACACAATGACTAAATTTTTTTTTTTTTTTGGTATTTGGGTCACACCCGGCAGCGCTCAGGGGTTACTCCTGGCTCTACGCTCAGAAATTGCTTCTGATAGGTTCAGGGGACCATATGGGATGCCAGGATTCGAACCACCCTTTTTCTGCATGAAAGGCAAACACCCTACCTCCATGCTATCTCTCCGGCCCCCGAAAGTTTAGATCGCAAATTCTCTGATAAATTCCTAAATTCTTCTGCAAGAAACCCAAGCCAGTAATTTTGATAAACAATATGACCTAAAATCATATATACTTATGTTATATTTAATTTTCTATGTGTAAATAAAGATAAGATAGCATGTTTTTTATATTGTCCATAGTTTTTGTCTATTTGTATGTTATGCCATTCTTTGAGTTTTCTAGATGTGAATTTTATCATTTTAACATCTCTTTTTTATTTTGCTATAATATCAATATGTTTCTTCATAAGTAACAAAAATCCATATAATTAGCTGTCGTGATGTTTACATATAGAAGTATACATGTATATATATATTTAAAGAATTTACTGTTATACTGAAACATATTATTAGTACATCCAATATTACTATCCTTACCTCTATTAGGATTATGTAGAATTTGATATATTTCTTATGGATGAAATAAGACAAAGTAGAATTGTTTTCAAGATGTTATAAAATAAACAGAGAATTCTGCAACTCAGTTGTCATTTCCTCTTATTGCTAGATGAAAGAGGTTAAGTGTATCTGGAATTTGGTTTAGTTCCTCAAGCTCTACAAAATATGCTATCTATTTGGTCTAAGTTTGGTATTGAATTAGAATGCACCTTGAGAATCTCCACCTTATAAAGACATTTAAGGAAAAGTAAATGATGAGAATGTAAAAGCTGTTCTCTAAATTTACATTTTGGTTTATGCCAAAGGGATTTCTTCAGCATTCTCTCTGCCAAAGTGTGGGTGTGGCATCACCTCTCAGCATGCAGGGAGGATCCTGAGAAAAACAGGACTCCTCTAGAGTAATTTAAGTACTTTCCAACTACTTTTCTAGGATCTACATGACATCCTGAAATAACTTTAAACCAATTCATTTGTTTAATCAACAAGCTAACTTTACCTTCCTCCTTTTCTTGCAGCAAAACATATATCTCATCTAAGTATTGCAAATCCTCTCCATTTTTTTTATAGTCTGTTCCTTTTGGAGGCTATTATTCCTTTTATGTAGCATTTGCTACATTTTTCCTTGAGTTATCTAACACAGCAATCAATTATTTTTTGTTTCTTTTGGGACCACACCCGGTGACACTCAGGGATTCTTCCAGGCTATGCTTTCAGAAATCAGTCCTGGCCTTGGGATACCATATGGGATGCTGGACAGAACCCAGGTATGTCCTGGGTCAGCCTCGTGCAAGGCAAATGCCCTACTGCTGTGCTATCACTCCAGCCCCAACAACCAATTACTTATACGTATATATATATATATACATATATATATATATACACACATATATATGTAATTTACTTTTCTTTCAGGTATTGTGACCTATAGTATTGCTAATGGTGATTATTAACTTATATGTTCCATCAACAGTGTACCCACTTCCATCCCCAACTATCTATTTCCCTCCCACTCAGTCACTTTCCCCCAACACATATACATGAATTTTGTTATGGAGATCTTCTGTTGTGTGACATTGGCCTTTTGTTACCACCTTGTTGTGTTACTGCAAGACCACATAAGAATGAGGTTTTTCCTGGGCCAGAGCCTTAACACAGCCATAGCGTGTTTGCCTTGCAAGCAACTAACTCAAGACGGACTTACGTTTGTTCCCCAGCATCAATTTTGGTTCCCTGAGCCTGGAGTAATTTCTTAGCGAATAGCCTAGGAGTAATCTCTGAGCATCACCGGGTGTGACCCCCCCCCCAAAAAAAATCAGATTCTTCTGTACTTATCCTTAATCTTCCTGAATGACTTTATTCATATCCTCTAGTTTCATTTATTTTGCATTTCTTAGCGAATAGCCTAGGAGTAATCTCTGAGCATCACCGGGTGTGACCCCCCCCAAAACAATCAGATTCTTCTGTACTTATCCTTAATCTTCCTGAATGACTTTATTCATATCCTCTAGTTTCATTTATTTTGCAGCAAAAAGCATGCTTTTCTTCTCTCTTAGGGCTGCATCATATTCCAATTGCTAATTTTCAACTTGTGTATTCTTAAAAAATTCTCCCCATGTTTATGTAAAACTACTGTTTTGTTGTATTTAATAGTGGGATGGTTTCTACATAATATTAAAATCCATAAATTATTATATTAATGGATTCAAGTATATGGGTGAATGGATGAAACACTATATATCAAAATGAACTTCTTTCCTTACTTTCATTTTTTATATAAGAATTGTAATTGCATCTTAGTATGTTTTATGAACATATTATAATTATATATTAACACTAGGCTATTAATCTCTCATTTAGTCCTGAAGCTCTTAAAAACAGAAACCTTAGTTATTTTACTTTAAGAGGATAATATCTGTTTTCACACCTCCCTATTCAAATTGTTCTCACCAGGCCAATGTTATTAGCACCCGGCTTAACAACTTGTTAAAACTACAAATCTAGAGTCCTTACAGATTTGACTAATTCCAAAGTTTCCTTTTATCAAGATCTCTAGGTGGTTCTCACACACATTAAAGTGTGAAAGCAGTGATGTAGAACGCTTATCTGTTGAGCTTTCATACTTTCAGCATTCTCCTTAAAATATTCCTAATATATCACTCTTGGGCCCGGAGAGATAGCACAGTGGCGTTTGCCTTGCAAGCAGCCCATCCAGGACCAAAGGTGGTTGGTTCGAATCCTGGTGCCCCATATGGTCCCCCGTGCCTGCCAGGAGCTATTTCTGAGCAGACAGCCAGGAGTAACCCCTGAGCAACGCCGGGTGTGGCCCAAAAACCAAAAAAAAAAAAATATATATATATTCCTAATATATCACTCTCAAAACTCTACTTGAGACAGCCAACCTTAGTTTCAGGGTCTGGCTCCTTCTGCGTGCGTGTGTGTGTGTGTGTGTGTGTGTGTGTGTGTGTGTGTGTGTGTGTGTGTGTTTGGGGGGGCACATCCGGTGATGCAATTAGTTTATTCCAGGCTATGCACTCAGAAATCACTCCTGGCTTGGGGACCATATGGGATGCCAGGGGATTGAATGGCAGTCTGTCCTAGGTCAGAAGTGTGCAAAATAAATGCCTTACCACTGTAACACTGCTCTGGCCCTTCCTTCTGTGTCTAGTTTTTAAAAGCATAATAGTTAAAAAGTAAATAACTTCTATTTGCTTTCTAAGGTTCTCAATCTTTATATCATAGGATCCATAGTCAATATATCCAATTTTTTATAATAAATCTTATGCAGTCTAGATTTTAAACTTGATTCTTTTTACGAATTGTAATTTTTTCCATGATATCTAACTCACATACTGTTTTTTCTAATAATTTTTATTGTGACCAGAGTGAATTACTGATCTTTCACAGTAATATTTAAGATAAATAGTGACAATAAATCAAGGCCATATCCACCACCAGTGTTGTACTCCCTTTACCCCTATTCCCAGCATGCATCCCATATCTCTCATTTGACCCCCGGACTGCTATTATAACTTCTTCACTCTGTGTATAGCATATTGTAGACTGGAAATCGATTCTGTTGTCATTGACTTTGGGTTTGGTGTTTGATCTGATCATATTTTATTTCTGTGGAATATTCATATGACTATTTGGTCCTGGTATCCTTTATTTTTCCCCCTCAATTCATGAGGCAGAACAAGATGATTCAAGTTATATCATTCTGTTAGGGAAAAAACAACAACAACAAAATCAAAATATAAAAATTCTGGGAGGATTCCATCTACAGGTTATAAATACCAATTTAAAAGAAGAAAGGGAAAAATTAAGAGAAACAAAACAAACAAACAAACAAAAAAACCCAGCAATTACAAAAAATTAGTACCCAGCTTCCAAAAACAACCAACATATAATAACCATGAGAAAAAAGAAAAAAAATAAAAATAATTTAAAAAGGAATAATTAAAGAAACAAATAGAAAAGAAAAGAAAAAAGAAAAAGAATAAAAAGAAAAAACTACAACAAAAATAAAGAAAAGAGGGATGGTATGGCATGATTTTGTGGGTTTTTTTTTTTTGTTTGTTTTGTTTTGGTTTTTTTTGCATAGGCACAGTAAGCATTGAGGGAAATTAGAAAGGGAATTCCATTGACCTAAGAGATACAGCATTTCTATGCCCTTGAATCATACTGCCATGGCAACAACTACAGGCTCTATACACGATCATTTTCAGACACCAAGGTCTTTTCATGGTTCCAGAAAACTTTCCGCTTAATTGTTGGTATTTGCATAGGTCATAGGACGAAGGCTAGGATAGAGTTTTTCTTTATGGTTCTAGAAGTTCTCTTCCATCACTGTTGTTGAATCAGTCTTCTGTAGAAGACTTAGAAGTCTTGGTTTTTGCTCAGATCCTAGGACAAAGCCTAGAATAGTCTTTCATTATGGTTCCAGAAGTTCTGCTCAGTAGCAGTTGGCAAAGTCAGACCTCTGGAATCAGAGATCTTGGCTTTTGTACAAATCCTAGGCGGAAGCCTAGTCTAGGATCTTTCTTATTGGTCCCACAATAAGTTCTGCCCAGTCATTGTTGTCAGAGTCAATCTTCTACCATTAGAGATCTTGGTTTTTGCACAGAGCAAAGGATGACATGTCTTCTGATATCCTTTTACAATAGGTGATTAGAAAGGAAAACCAGCTCCTAGATCAAGTTGTTTGTTGTCTTTTCCTCGTTTTCAGGATGTCATATCAAAACTGTTGCAAGTTGGTGCCAGAGACTGCTAGGAATTAGAAATTTCCGATGGGGGAGTTTGGTTCCTGGTGCTGTTGCTGGGAGGCTGTGTCGTTTTTACGTCTGGTATCTGGGGTTCTGGGTTGAACGGTTGCTGTCCGATCACATGGAGTCTAAGTTGGGTCTACATGACACATGTTCAGAGTGGGAGGCGCACGAGTTTTAACTTTTTTAGTGATTTACAGTCAAAAACATCATGGGGGCTGGACCCGTGGAGCAAACGGTAATGCACCTGCCTTGTTGTTGTTTTGTTTTTGTTTTATTGGGCTACACTCGTTTGACGTTCAGGGGTTACTCCTGGCTATGCACTCAGAAATTGCTCCTGGTTTGGGGTAGGATGTACAGTGGTTTGATACCCAGCTTCCCATTTGGTCCCCCAAGCCAGGACTGATTTCTGAGCGCATAGTCAGGAATAACCCCTGAGCATCACCGGGTGTGCCCTGCCCCCCCAAAAAACCCCCAAAAAAACAACAACAACAAAACATTGTAGAACAAGTTTGTTTGTACAAGAAAAGGCAGATTATTAAAGGTAAATTACGTTTCTTTAAGTGTCTTATTTCAGATGACCTCAATTTGGGGTTTGGGGGTTGTGTGTTGGGGCCAGATCCATCTTTTTCTCAGAACTATCTGGTTCTGTGCTTACGGATCACTCTAGATGGGGTTCAAGAACCAAATGGGGTATAGTGTATCAAACTTGAGGCACCAGCATACAACACAAACCAATGTACTATCTCTCCAGTCTTGAATGTTCACTTTTGAGTGATAATTTTTCCTGAGCTTGTGTGCAGTCTAGCAAGATTGATTTTTTTTTATGTTCAACTTTTTTTCCATCTTCTTTTGCTGTTGTTAATTTTTCTTTAATGACTGGGAGCTACATATGCTTGGCTAAAGTATGCTGAAGTTTTAAAATTCTTCTGTGACCAGAGAAGAAATGGCAACACAGCTTATATTTGGTTATATTTGGGCATATGAGACAGTTCCAGGGAAGGAATTTTCTCTTTTCATCTCTTTATACATGTAAGACAAGTGCTCTACTTGAGCTTTCCCTGGGTTCTATGCCTAGCAAATTAATCTAATTTGAGGAGGGGGTTTATTGAAACTTCTGGCTGATAGTTTTTCATAACTACTGGTAGCTACCTAAACTTTGTACTAGCAGCTGAAGTGAAGAAAGTGGGCAACTTTAAAGGTTTTAACACTAGCCTGATGATGTAATAACTATCTTCTGAGGTTGCATCATCATTTAGTTTAATTCTCAGATACAACACTGCTTGATATTATGGGGCTTTCTATTTTCCCCACAACATATGGAAATTAAGATCATAATTTAAAAAATTAGCAATTGTCAATTCTGTGTTGAGTTGTGTAATTTTAATCTCTTATTCAAGCATTATACAGTATTTATTCTACCAATTTACCATAAATATTATATTGTTTAAATTAAATTAAATAACCCTACGAGAAATTCATACTTTTATCGCTTGCTATATGTACATAATTATATAATCTACCTCTTTTATTAGTTTGGATTCTACTAGTGCCTAGAAATTAGATATTTTGCTTGTAGAAAAAACATAGATTATTTACAGCACTACAAATATGTAGTATTAAGTTATTCTTTAATCAACTTTTATTAAGCATTTATTAAACTTGTTGGATGAAAAATAAGAGTAGAAAATTTAAAATCAGATGTATAAGCTTAAAATCATTAAGAAATTTAAAATCTTTATTTTTCAGTCTCTGATTGAAGTATTTTGAATTGCTAGTGAAGAGCAGAAATAGTCATTTCCATGTGTTATTAGTTCTAGAATCAAGACACTACAGAATTCAGCCTTTATTTAACAGGGTTGACCCTTTACATGGAAAGATATCTGCTTTTGATTAAGAACTAATTTAAGGGTTATTCAGAGACAATTATGTAAGGCCTGGAGATTTCTCATGTGTATGTTTTCTTGGGAAGCAGGTGCTTAAAGCAAAATCTGGAAAGAAATAATAGAAATAGAAATCCCCAAAGACACCTTATATCATAAGAGAAAAAGTTATTATAAGAAGAAATTGACAATGTCTACATTTCTTTACATCTATGCAGTCTTAAAATAGTTATTCATAATTTGGATGTTTAAATAAGGGAAGATAAAATTGACTTTTAAGCAAAATGTGATGGGTTATAGAATATTTTGAGAGTATACTCTAATTATACAATGAGGCCTATATAAATTAGGAAGTATTTGAATAACTATAATTTATTTTTCTTAAATTTACAATTTTAGTGAAGTTACTTTACACTCTTTAATATGATTTTAAAAAAATGTATAAAATGATACACTTAGTTTGCGGAAGAGGCATTGCTTTCAATAGGATATTTACAATGTTTACTGGATCATAGTTTAGGATCCTGAGACCAGTCTTCTGAATTATAAGAACAAATTCTTGGTACAGTTCAATAGTATCATGTTGATCAAACTTAAGACTGACTTATGTTGATTATAATTAAAAGTGACATATATAAGCTCAATGCCAATTTTTTTCCTTATGATAGAAATATATCTGTCATAGTACATTTCCTTTAGGCAAGCAACATGAGGATACTATTATCAAAAGATTTTTGGTTGACAATAGAATGTAAAATCGGTTTGAGATTTGGGAATACAGAGTAAGGGTGGTTATATGACATGAGTATTGATCAAAGGCTAAACTATGCATATATGTTCACTTCTTAATAGATTAATTTTTATTCTGCAAGTGTTAATTGGGTCTGTATCTGCCATGTATTATGATGGATAGTTGTTATAAATCTTATACATATATGCATACATACATGCATACTTTTGTATTTCTCATAAAAATCCAGTTGGCATGTTTTTTCCCTTCATCAAGGCTAAAATTTTATGTCTATCAACTCTCATGTTACTCTTCTTTGCAGGTGATTCTCTTCATAAATGATCCCTAACTTTAGAATCAACCATACCAATTGGAAAAGTCTCACTATTTCCCCCTCTCCACTTTCTTGTCAAGCTCCTTTCCTGTATTAAGACACACTAAAGAAAACACCCAGTGAATGCATAAAACTATATTTATAGATTGCATTCAATTTTCTCATAAAATCACTTTGCACATTATCATTTTAAATTCTCTTTTTACTTTTATTTCATCATTTTGTAGGACAGTGATGTTTAAATATATATTATATGAAAAATTTCCACAGTATTTGTATCAAATAATGACGTTTATTTTTGGAAATGTGGGATATATTTATATTATTTGAGATTTCAGGTACAATACATTTTATACTGCTACTCCATATGTAACAAAAGTACTCAGTGACATTTAAAATGTGATTCTCTGTGCTGAAGTTAAACTATTAATTGAAAACAACTTTAGTTTCACATTTAGTCAGTGCTTAAATAGGTGATTTTAATGAAAATTTTACAAGGGTTTTTAATTTGATTATATTGATTTACTTTGTATCTGAATAAACTAATAAGCTGTTTTATTTTTTGTTGTTTGTTTTAGGAACACCCTATTTGGTGCTCAGAGCATACTCCAGTCATGTTTAAATTTCAGTAGATCATGTTTTTTTTTTTAAATAAAATCTTTTTTTAAGCACCATGATTACAAGCATGATTGTAGTTAGGTTTCAGTCATAAACAGAACACCTCCTTCTCCAGTGCAACATTCCCACCACCAATGCCCCCACTCCTGCCTATATTGGAGACAGGTATTCTACTTATCTCACTCATTAACATTGTCATGCTAAGTTGTTAGTGTAGTTATTTCCATAACTGCACTCAGCACTCTTTGTGATGAGCTTCATATTGTGAGCCGGTCCTTCCAGCTCTCATCTCCATTGCCTCTGGGCACTCTTACAATAATTTTTTTAATTTTTCTTAAAACCCATAGATGAATGATACTATTCTGTGTGTCTCTCTCCTTCTGACTTATTTCACTCAGCATAATAGATTCCATGTACATATATGTATAGGAAAATTTTATCATTTCATCTCTCCTGCATACTATTTCACTATATATCTGTACCACATTTTTTTAGTCATTCATCTGTTGAAGGCCATCTTGGTTGTTTCTAGAGTCTGACTATTGTTAATAGCACTTCAATGAATATAGATAGGTGTGATGAAAGGATTTTTAATTTGTATTTTTGTGTTCCTAGGGCTTATCCCTAAGAATGGTATAGCTAGATCATATGGGAACTCAACTTTCAGTTTTTTGAGGAATCTTCATATTATTTTTTATAAAAGCTGGATTAGACACATTTCCCCCAGCAATGAATAAGAGTTCCTTTCTCTCCAAATCCTTGCCAGCACTGATTGTTCTTGTACTTTGTGATGTGTGCCAGTCTCTGTGGCAAGAGATGGTATCTCGTAGTTAAAATTTAAGTGGATTTTGAGACAGCAAGGAGTAATGAATGAACGCAGAGCCAAAAGAACTCCTGAGCACCGAAGGGTGTGGCTCAAAAGAAAAATAAAGGTGAATCTCGATGTTTGTCTTTATATCTTCAGTACCACCATGTTATCAAATTAGATTCTTTATCCAGAACTCTGTCCTGATATATCTACCTCCTCGCTCCTAACTCTAGATTTGGGAGCATTACATATCTCAGTTGAGAAAACGTTAGTTACAATGCAATACAGATTTGCATTTTTTTGGCAGTAATTGTTCTAGAAAAATTTTGCAACTGGGATACGAAATATATAAATTAATATATAATATTAGTGTAACTTGAATAGTGTAACGAATATTAATGCAAACTTGAAGCCAGTTTTGGTGGTAAGCAATTAGCATATGAACTTTTTTTCAGAACATCTAAAGTAGATTCTAAATGTAGTAATGTTACATAGTTGTTATTTTTTGTTATTGCTGTTTTTGTTTTTTGTTTTTGGGGACCACATCCAGTGACGCTCAGGGATTACTCCTGGCTATGTGCTCAGAAATCTCTCCTGGCTTGGGGGACCATATGGGAGCCAGGGATCAAACTGAGGTCCATCCTGGATCAGCCACGTGAAAGGCAAGTGCCCTACAGCAGCGCTAACACTCTGGTCCCACGTGGTCATTATTTTTAAATTATGTAAATTTCTGAACATTTATTAGCATTGTTAGCATTTTACATTTCAAAAAAGAAAACATTTTATAAGTAACCTATATATTTCTTTTTTTAATAAATACTTTTTTATTGATTAAATGGAATTATGTATATTAAAAAACACAAAAACAACAAAAAAGAGACCTTTCTTTTACTAAGCCATGCAGGCAGAATTTACAAAGATCATTTTCTGGCCAAAACCCAGATAGCTGGTCCATTGTTAGGACTTACGATCTTCAAAAAATTAAAAAATTGCCCATAAAAGAAGTCCTTCACGATGCAGAAGCCTGGATAGAGCCCAGCTCTGCCAACGCTGAGACTGCTACAGAGACCAGCAAGGAGGACTAGACTAGATCGCTGTCAAGTTGACCGCTGGTGCTTGAACTTACTCTGAGACAAGGGTTCTGACTTGAAAAGTTCATATTCTGTCAGAACGGCATAGGACAAAAAAGCAAAACAAAACCAAAACCCTGGGGCAGAGATGCCCGAATCAGAATCAAATTTCCTTTCGTTTCCTGATGCCATGGTTTGAGTTCGAAACTTGGCCAAGCTAGTTCAGAGAGAGACCATTCCAGCTCACTATCTTATAGTGTGCTGGGGTGGGAGCCTTAAAGAAAAAAAAAAAGCGGGGGGATGATGACGACGACAAAAATTGGGTGAAAAGAAACAGATGGTAACAAACATCACTCCTGTACGAGGCCTGTCACAACGTGAGCTTCTCCCAGACTGAAAGCAAGCCTATTAAAATCCGGTCACCTAGAAAATAAACACATTGTTTATAAATCCATTTTCCCCTCATTTTATTAAATATTCCATGTATGTACATTTTCAAAGATAAACCATTTACAAGCCTGTGCGGGTGGCCTCCTTGGTTCACAGGAGGGGGAACGTTGCTGAAAGCATCAGGATGGACAGACGGGAGAGGTGAAGCTGTGGGCAAGGCGGGCTGGGGCTTTCGCTCCTTCCTCTGTAAGAACACGTTTTTAGTTTAGAACCGGGAGTACGTACATAGTACAATCTTAAAAAATGTCATGCAAACTGTAGAAAAAAGTTGTCTTCCCTTGAAGCTGGCAGTGAAAAATAAAGATTCGTGTCTTTTTCTTTGCTTTTGTGCACACCCCGTGTTTCTTCCTCAGGTGAGATTCTTTTCTGGGCATGAAAAAAGATTGGGTGGGGAATAGGAAGCAGGATTTGAACAAGTGGTCTCGTTCTCGAGTCCCACGCCCTCTTGCACAACGACATGGCTGCGGGATACGTGGTCTGTCGTGAACAGACAGCAACAGGGACTTCAACAAAGCAAGAACAACTCTAGGGTGCTTGCATGAAGACCCACGCAAGGAGGGCTTCCCCCTAGAACCACTCGCTCGCTAGTGGCACAAGGACGATCCTTTGTCCGGAGATAGTGTGTGAATGGGGAATGGGCCAACGAGTAACTTATATATTTCTAAACAATTAATATAAAGTATTCACTATTGTAAGTATAGGGTATATTTGAGAGAGGAATTTTATAATAAAAAAGCCATTGTAAAACATGTCAAACATTCTAAAGATGAATAGAGCAGTATAGGATGATGGAGTGAAAGGTGGTTGAGGAGAAAGGGAAGGTGATATTTTAAAAGGCATTGTGGAAAAAATATCTGGCAGATAAAACAATGCATAATGATACAAGAAAGAAATTCTATGAGCAGGGGCCGGGTGGTGGCGCTAAAGGTAAGGTGCCTGCCTTGCCTGCGCTATCCTTGGACGGACCGCGGTTCGATCCCCCGGTGTCCCATATGGTCCCCCAAGCCAGGAGCCACTTCTGAGCGCATAGCCAGGAGTAACCCCTGAGCGTTACCGGGTGTGGCCCAAAAAAAAAAAAAAAAAAAAAGAAATTCTATGAGCTTTGGATAATCGACAGTAACAGGTCTCAGAGGACTCTATGCTAATATTGCAATAATAAAACTGGGAGAGACCTACTTACTTGGGCTTTTTAACATAAAATTTGTCTTTAAATTTGGTTATAACTGTTTTACTAAACTTTATTGTGGACCTCAGACAGCAATGTATTCACAAATTAAATGACTATGAGGATTCTGAAGAAATAATTGCTCTTCAGTGTTGAAATTAATAACAATGAAGATTGTCTTAACTCACTGTTCAACTTACGGTTTCAGAAACATGTTAACTTCTTTGGTTGGGGAATATTCAGCTACTCAGGGTTTATTGCTGGTTCTGTGTTCAGGGATCACTGATGAGGGTTCTGGGGGAACATATTATACGGTGTCAGGATTAGACTTAGATCAGTCACAACGTAGGTCAGTGTCCTATCATTTTGTAGTCTATTTCCAGCCCCAGTTACTTTTTTAAAGCTTGTATTTTTTTTAAAAAAACTTCAATTTTTTTCAAACTTTGATATTTTTAAACCATAATGTTATTGAAGTTTGCACTGTAAGCAAGAAATCTGAAGAGGATTTTCACTTTTACAACAAAAGATGAAAAGTGAAAATAGTGGTCAACTTTTACATTTTTAGTGACCACTCGAGAAACATACCCCCTTCCTCCAAACAGCAAGAAAGACTGTGCCGAACTACTATCCAGAAGGGCACTACAAGCTCTACTAGTTTGAATTATGTCTTTTCATACCTGTTCTGTATCTGTGCTTATTTTGGACATTTCCTTGAACAGTTAGCAATATGTGGCTGAAAGTAGCTCAAAGGTGCAAAAGAGGCCGTAAAGCATCAGGTTCTGTGTAAAATCACACAGCATAAACTGTCAAAATTGTTGTCTGGCACAAAACGAAATCGTTCTGGAGCTCAAGCATTTGAAAGACAATCTCTCGAATATTAAATCTGCCGTAAGAATTACAAAAACATAAACTTTAATTTTGAAAGGTTTACATAGGTTTTAGGCAGGTTTGCACAATGTATTGTGGGCCTCCCCAAATTGGCAGGTAGGAATGGTGTGTGTGTAAGTGGAGAGTTACACTATCATAACCCAAGGTTCCTAAAGCCCTAAAGACGATCACCATAGGAGAAAGTGTAGGTGACCATGGTCTGATGGCACTTCCTCTCACCCACTTGGCCTTCCCAGTGATGCAACCAAACTAAACTGACTGCCAGGTTAACACAAGATCACACAGATGTCATGCTATTTGGCTTTTTATTTCAGGGGATATGTGTTCTACCAATCTACCTGAAGGTGATAGAGATTTTGAATCCATCATGGTTTAGGCTCAGGCTTAACTCCTGTGGTATCACCCAGCTACATTTAAAATACATTTTTATGATATTTTTTGTGGACCGCTTCTCCCACCACAAATTCAGTTACCATATATTCATATATTTAGTAACCTATATTCAGTTACATAACTTCATTTGTGGTTCTTACCAAATGTGAGAAGCTAGGCTTGACACTATTTTGGCTCACAAAAAGGATTCATTAGGTAGTTGGGAAGGTCTATACACTGTGTGTCTTTTGACACAACTTGATATTACATATTTACTTACCAATATTAATGTGTCTTTTCCCACAGTGTACTACAGTTTATTTTAATGGTTTATTGAATCAGTGTTTTAATGCTTTATGGAGTCAGCCTTACTAGAGGATTTTTTTCTTTTCTGAAAAGCCAAGTACAACCATCTCAAAGTGTTCTCTTATTTGGCTCTTATACTTCAGATAACTTCACTCTATCCACACAACTATCTCAGTGCTAGGTGTTAAAAACAAAACAAACAAAAAACGTGGAATCTTTTAGACTTCTCAAATTCACAGTTATTTAAATTAGCTAAATTACAAGGAGTCTACAAAAATAGCTATCCCTGCTTGCTGTAGACAAATTATTCCCACCAGCTCTAACTAGGCTGATTTTTTGTCTTTAATGTGTTATCTTTTTAGTGACTGCTTTTCATACTGTTTCCAGATCTGCAGGTAAGACAAACTTATGCTTTTTATCTGAGTGTAATTCTGTTATCTAAATCATTAAAATTAGTTTTATACTTTAGAAAGCATATAGTAAATCACTCCTTGGTCTTTATAAAAAAAATACAGGATAAATTTCTGATTACTGTGTACTATAGGCTGTATCTCTAGCCACCCACAATTTTGTAAGGAGAATCCTAATCATTCTCACAAATCATCAATCTACAAATCTAACCATAATTACTTGAGATTTAGTCACCTGAAACTGATATTACTTGACTTACAGAAACGAAAATATTTATTTTCATTGTTTTTATATTTATCTTTTCATATAACTTACATCAATAGAAAGCTATAAAGGTGCTTGATTTATATTCTTCTTTTTCCCATGCTACTTCATTTTAGTTTTTATCTTTCTCCAGTACAATAGGAATTTGATTTGGCAAATATTAATCATGATTCTTCTCACTCATATACCTAATATTATTTTGCCTCTGCAATAGTATTTATGAACCTCTCTTTCTGTTCAGTTAGCGAGCCAAGTTGAAAATGTACCCATACATTTGTTAGTAAAATAAAAGAATTTCCCATGATTTTCCTTTCCTACTAAGACACTACTGGAGTGAATAATATAAGAGAGAATTTCTGTGTCTTCACATGTCCCTCTTACTGACTTCAACTAGAGTTTGGCTTAATTTCTGATAAGAGAGCTATGATGAGTTTAATCAGGTCTATAAATTACATGGGAAGTAGCAAGGGTTACTAAATAAACTATAGAATAAAGTCATATAATCTCACAGATATGATGAAGATAATTTTTGGAAAAGGTATATTTAACACTTTATATGGCACTTGTAATGATGGAAGGGCACAGGGAGAAGTATAGAAATCTTACTTTATCTTAATCCAAATCAACTGTGCTACAACTCCAAAAACATTTATTTCCAGAGCACATTGCAATGGAGATACTGGTTCTCTTACTACTATCAAAGTACAATTACAGATTTTCCTGTTTATTCTGTTTTAAACAGTTCTATTGGGAATTTTTATTGATTTTCAGGTCAAGAACCATGATGTTAGAGTTGCAGGATAAAAATCATCATGGCTTCAAAATATCTCCTGTAATCTCTAGGAAAATCTTATTTAATCAATAAGAAAACATAATCAAATTAGAAAAATGCCTCAAGACAGAAAAAGTCTTTTGCAGTTTTTAGAAAGTATTAAATAAAAGTGACTAAGAGCAAAGAAAATGGGGAGAGAAAATATTTTGAATGTAACCAAAGGCTATACACATTTTATGTGCATACATATGTACAGTGGTGTATTCCAGAGGGCCATGTCATATAATAAAATTAAATTATTGCTTAGCTAAATAAACAAATTCTTAAAATTTATCCCAGCATCTAATACCAGCAGATCAAAAGAGATCTGCTTTTGTTCCCCTTCATTAGTCCAAAAGAACAGTAGGTAACAAACAACTTAAATAAAGGTAACAATTTAGATAATTTTTTTGTCTGGAAACAACTTTTTCATGAAGATTCCTCTCTAATTCTTGGTTAAATAGAGGGGATAACCTTGACTAATATTTTACAACTACAATAAATATGATTTTAATAGTATAGCTCTACTATTTTATTCCATATGTAATCAATTGAATATAGAGTGAATAATTCCAAGTAATGACAAGTATGCAAATATAAACATAATACATTATTGGGAAGTGCACCAAAATGCATTTTTGTTATTCCCCCTGTAATGTATATGGGGGATAGAGTTAGATTGTAAAATTTGAAAAATGAAAAACATTCATGAGAAAATCAAACAAAAAATTAGAGAATAATGTAAGGATCTTATTTATTTGTGTGTGCTTGTGTTTATACAAAAAACATGCACTTCATTGTTCCAAAAATTAAGAAAAATGTTTATGGGATGACAGATCAGAAGAGTGTATATAAAATAGTACTCAATAGACTTTTAAGTTGGGGATAAAAATGAAGTCAAATGAGGGTATGTGTGAAAATTTTATGTTGGAAATAAGATAAAGAACTTGTTACTTAGAGGCAGATAATAAAATAAGTGAAAAAATGTTCCTTTAATAACCTCTCAAGGACTGATTTTGAATTAAATTATTTTTGCAATTTATTTTTTTCTTAGTGCATTTTTATGAGATCCCATCATATAGAACTTTTTGTACCAAGGTTTCTCATCTCTCTTTTTATTGCATTAAAATGCTTTTATATAAAAGCAAAACCAAAAATTAAACCACAGTAGTTTATACTAAATGAATAGGGGTTGGTTATTAAGGCTTCAACCTCCTGAACCTGTTGATTATATTGTGGTTCAACTTTAATTCATAATAATTACACATTCTTTAATCAAATAAACTGACAGTTGTATGAGATTACAATATAATTGTAATCACATCATTATCTTACTCAAAACCATTCTGATTCTTCATGGTCTTCAAGATAACTAATATCAAAAGCTTTGGGGCATAAGATGTGGCTCAATGCTAAAGCACATGCCTGGTATGCATGAGACATGTGTTCCACCACCGGAATATAACACCAGACAAAGAAATAGAAGAATTGCTAGGTTTTTATAAAAATTTTTCTTCTCCCCCAGTACATGTACAGTTATTTCTCTGAACACCTGCCTCTTTATACAGCCCTTATATAATTCTGAATTACCTTTCCTAATTACCTTTACTTCTCTATACCAACGAACCCTAACTTTTCCTAGTCTATCCCACACATATATTAATTGAGGGATTAATGAATACTTAATAATTAGTAGTTATCTAAGTCTCTGGTCATTTATTTAATTCTTCCAGAAATCCCTAGTTAAATTTTATTCCTGTGAGTTTATTTGATTCCTGTTTTTGTTATTAGTCATAGTCAAATTAAATGATATATTTGCATGTTACTTGCTAGCCAAATGTAAGCTCCTTGAAAACACATTTTTTTTCTCATAGATAACAGTGAAATTTATAGTTAAGAGGTTACTAATATTTAGTTTGTGTTGCCAAGTCCATACTTCAATAGAACAAAGGCATTTTAAGTTTTAGGGCCCTTCATTTAGGTCAGAAAGGTAATTCAAAAAGCTGGAAGTCTGGCTTAGCATTTGAATTCAGGTTCGTCCCTGGTATCATATGGTCCTCCAAGTGCTTCCAGTTGTACCCCTAAAATTCCCAAACTTAGGAGTCTTCATTTGTAAAAGCTCTCTAATTAAATAACCCTTGAAATAATTCTCCTCCTTAATGTATATGCTTCAGCTCTATGAAAACTATATCAACTTTAAGAAAGAATATTGTGTGTCTGTGAAAAATATTCTGCAATAAGGCAAAAATTTGAAACAATGTAGGATAGGCAATTGTATGTTAGTCTTTAAAATATTAGTGTTAAAAATATTTACTTAAATAAAGATATTATTTTAAAAAATGAAACAAAAAATCGCTACCCCCCCAAATCTTTATTATGGACAAAAATGAGAGTACAGTGGGTGAGGCCTTGCAGTCACTCAACTTGACTTGGGTTTGATTCCCAGCGTCATATATGGTCTCCTGACTACTGCTAAGAGTGATTCTTGTATACAAAGTCCTGAGCACAATTAGGCCTCCCAAATAATAATAATGATAATAATAATAATTTAAATTTTAAAAAAAATCACTGTCTATAGCTAGTAATTTTATGTTGAATACTTTTAGTAGATTGAGATTTATCGGTACCTTTTATTTCAAAGCAGTTCTAAATTGTATAACCACATATATTTTCTTTTACCTAAGTGCATTTCACATTCTTTTATTTTTTAACTTTTATTGTTGAAGATAAATTAATTACTGGGTTTTTGTACTTTTAAATAAAGTCTTCAGCAATACATTTTCTAGGATAATGAGAATCATTTTTAAAGTTAATGTACATTACCTTAGAGTATTTTTTGATTTATTTTTAGTCGTTTAACTAATCGTCTACTTTTAAGATCATTTTCAGAAAAGCAAATATCACTTGTATTTTTTTAATTTTTTATTATCTAATTAGAAGTAGGTGTCTGGTCCACTTTTTTTATAAAGTTAAGAAAAATTAGAACTTTAAAAATAATAAAACAAAATTATGCTTAGCAGTGTATAGAGACTTATAAAAAACATAACTTATAACCAAGACAATATGAACCTTTTTTGTTAACCTGAATCAACCTCTGTCTTTTGGATCTATTTTGCAAGATCACATGATAAAATACTTCAATATGTTTCTAACTTCATATATTGTGTTTGGCAAAGTTATGGTTTTAATTCTAGAGTTAGAGTTAGAAACCTCCTAAAATATAATTTATAATTAAATTCTAATATTCTAAATAAAATTATTTAAAATTCAATATATATTTCAGCAGCATAAGATGCATTTTATTTTCTTACTATGTAAATTTTCATTCATTGAATATTTTATAACTCAAACTAATTAGATTTATTTTAATAATTGAAAGAAGGAAACACAGGACCAGGGATGTGGCTTAACGGTACAGCAAATGCCCTGCATATATAATGCATTGTGTTGATTTTAGCATCATTATGATGCCTGTTCCCCAAGCATCACCAAAGTAGTATATACCACACCATCATCGACAACAGAAAAAATAAGCAACAGAAATTTATTTAAGTCTAATGGGAAGACATTTAAGGAATAAGTAAAAATATAAATAAATAATATATGCAAATTAATGCTAAGATATCTTATATAATATACTTAAAATACTTTCAATAGTTTCTTGGGGATGGTGAGGTGGCGCTAGAGGTAAGGTGTCTGTCTTGCAAGCACTAGCCAAGGAAGGAGTGGGGTTTGATTCCCCAGTGTCCCGTATGTTTCCCCCAAGCCAGGGGCAATTTCTGAGCGCTAAGCCAGGAGTAACCCCTGAGCATCAAATGGGTGTGGCCCAACAAACAGAAAAAATAGTTTCTTAACTACTTGTATTTATTTTACAATAGTTCTTTTTATTGACAATGAGACAAACTAAGTTGTCACTTTCAGCATAATTTTTCATTGTTATATTCAATATTAGGTAACATGATATTTATATACTTTAAATTATAAAACTTATTAATAATGTTAAAGACTATTTTTTAAACTATTACTTAATAATGGTTTATTTTCAGGATTTAGTCTTCGTGAAATACCTTTAATTCTAATTTCCGTGCTTAGGGTTAATCCTGGTGGTACTTGGGAGACAACATGTTCCCTAGTATGAATGCCAGATTCTTGCAAGAAAAACATACGTTTAATCTGTTGTGTTATCTACTCTGCTATATATTAAACGTTTATGAGGTGGGTTATTCCCAGCTGTGCTCAGAGAATATAGGCTTTGTGCTCATTGATCACTCATATTAGGGATCAGGGCACCAAATATAGTACAAGCTATCAAATCAGTTTGGGAGTGTGGAAGAAAAATGCCTTACTTACTTTATCATCTCCCTGGCTTTATGGTAGATTTTAAAAAACAGATTATGAAGTTAGAAAATAAAAATGTCGGGGCTGGTGAGGTGGCACTACAGGTAAGGTGTCTGCCTTGCAAGCACTATCCAAGGAAGGACCGTGGTTCGATCCCCCGGCATCCCATGTGGTCCCTTTAGCCAGGGGCAATTTCTGAGCGCTTAGCCAGGAGTAACCCCTGAGCATCAAATGGGTGTGGCCCCCCAAAAAAACAAAACAAAAAAAGAAAATAAAAATGTCATAACATAATAAACAAGATATCAATATCATTGATTTAACGTTAAATATAAACATTCTTTGTTAAATTAGGTAAATTAAGCTGTTTAATTATTAAATTTAATAGATTGGTTAAGTCAAACCAGTGGTGACATTAAACAAGTCTAATGAACATATTTGATTTAAATAGTAAAACTAGTAATTCTACTAGACTTAAACATACAAATGAAGATTATCACACTTGGACAATTTATTTACATTTATATGAATTATTTATTATAGACAAATATGAAACTTACTTATATGCAAGTTTAACATATTGACATATCTAGATGTAGAATTTCAAATAAAAAAGTGTGTAAGCACCTATTATCAGGTGTTGCTCAACTGAAAGATAGTAATATATGTTATCTAAATATGTTGTATGTATCAATATTTCTTCAATGAAAATTTTTAAAATATATGAAATAATTAGCTATTTATTTAGTCCTTCTAAGTTACATTTTATCTTTACATTACACTTTATATGTGTATAATTTTTTTTTAATATTTAGTAGTTAAAAATACAAATTCAGGCCAGAGAGATAGCATGGAGGTAGGCATTTGCCTTGCATGCAGAAGAATGGTAGTTTGAATCCTGGCATCCCATATGGTGACCTGTGTCTTCCAGGAGCGATTTCTGAGTGTAGAGCCAAGTAGAACCGCTGAGTGATACTGGGTGTGACCCAAAAACCAAAAAATATATGTACAAATTTAGCAATGTGATAATATATGCTTATACACTATTTTTGAACTTGGGAAAATTGTAATTTTTAATGAGAATCAAAATAAGACCAGGCTTATGTAATGTTCCTGACAGTGTGTATGTATTTCAACATCATAAAAATGACCAAATATGTTTGTGAAGATTATGTCATAGAGATTATAACAAATGTTAGTATTTTAGATTCTTAATTTCAAAATACCATTATATTCCTCTTGAAAAATATTGGCATGTATAACCTATAAAGCTCATTTTATTACTATTTAAAAATAAATACTTTTGTGACACCTAAGAACTTATATGTATATTCAAGTTGCACTACTTCTTCTAAGTAATTTGCTTATTAGACGCATATATTAAATATAACTTCATTTCCTATAGTATCTGTCCTCCCCATTTTTTAGGACTTGTACATACATGATCTTTCACTGTTGCAAATGTATGATAGAAATGTTTGCATAGGCACCTTTAATTTTTTTATAAGAATGGGTTTAGGTATAAAAACTGAAGATAATCTAAACACAAGCCACTTAAAGAAACTTTTTGCTTTTAAAATTAAAATATACATATATAGAGAGATTATTTCATATATATCCCAATTAAAGTAAAGTTGTATATAATACTACTATAGTGAAAATTCAATTTTAAGGATTTAGTTCCTATGACTGGTTTTCTCACCTTAAAGTGAAGATGATAAAAATACCTTATCCTGAATTTTTCAACATCAAATGTGTTAATAAATAACAAAATTTAGAATTGTTTCACACATAGGAAATGCATAACCAGTGTTAACAATGAAACTGATGAAAATGGTTTTGATGGTTAAGAAAATGGGAACCCCTCTTTACCACTCCTACACACACACACACACACACACACTCACACTCACACACACACACACACACACCATGTCAAGAGTTTAGTTGCATGTACTTGGAGGAAGATTTTCCTGGTTAGTATCACAATAGAATAAGTAAGAGTAGAGCTACCAGTATAAAATAATGAATGTGCATAATAGGTATCAAGAAAAAAATGTATATGAAGGGTTTCTTCATGCTGTATTATCTTTTCTCTTAACCATTCAAAAATTTGTAATTCAACATAATAAGATTTGTGGATACTAGTTTGATTGCTCTCCCTTTGACTAATTTCACTCAGCTTAATATTCTTAATTTAAATTTATGTGTAACTAAATTTTATGGCTTCATATTCCCTAATAGCTGTATACTATTCCATTGTGTGGATGTACCACCATTTATTTAGCCATTCATCTGTTCTTGAGCATTTGAGTTATTTTCAGATTCTGGTTATTGTAAATAGTTCTGCAAGAGGGATAGATATAGAATAAAATTAGTTTGTTGGGTATAAGAAAAAAAAAACAGTATGGTAAAAATATTCAGAGATAATAGAAATGAAGGCTAGTAGTATCGGTCCATGGTAAGCTTACTACAAAGAGTAGCGAATGCAGTCGGGATAGAGAAAAGTCCACTATGACAATAATAACTATGATAGTTGGAACTGATCACTTTAGACAAGAACTGGATGTTGAAAGGGGGTAAAGTGATATGCATAGTAGGCCTTCAGTAACAATAGAGCAAACAATAGTAAATAGGAGAGAGAGAGAGAGAGAGAGAGAGAGAGAGAGAGAGACAGAGACAGAGACAGAGAGACAGAGAGACAGAGAGAGACAGAGAGAGAGGAGAGAGAACATAAAATGGCTGCATCAGAGGTTGAGGTTGGCAGGGGGTTTGGATGGGAGGGAAACTGGAAACATGTGGTGGGAAATGTGCACTAGTGAAGCATAGTGTACAGTCTATGACTGAGACTCAATCATAAACAATTTTGTATCAACAGTGAAACAGTGCTTATAGTTTAAAGAAGATATATGGTATACTTAACTTGCCTTAGACTCATCTGACTTGTATATAAAAGGAGAAGAAAAGGAATAATAACAGAAAGCAAGGTATTTATTTACGAACATCATAGTTCTATTGGACTAATTCTCAAGAATTCCTCCAATGATGAAGAAATCCCCCTGGGTATTGAAGGCTATAGAAATACTCAAGGGAGAAATATTTAGATTGCAATAAACTATGTACATAATCTATAAATGCACTAAATTAACCAAGAAGTTAAGAAATAAAAAATTAAAGTGGTTTAGCATTTGTTCCTTCCCATTTAGCCCATAAATATAAATCACTACAAAAATGGTTTAATTAAACTCATAAAATTCATGCAAAAATAAAGAAAAATGGCATTTCTAATTGTTTTTTAAGAAGTGGACATATTTGCATAATTACAGATTATGTATTGATAATTTCTAGCCAAATGTTATTTATCTTAGGGTTTTTGTTCACATATAAAGGTGCTCAGGGTTTACCCTAGGGTTTGTTTTCATGGATAATTTTTGGCAAGGCTTGGGGTACCCTATTATATATACAGGTTGAACTTGGTTCAGCCATATACAATGCAAGCACATTGTCTCTTTCACTATCTGACCCTAGAGAAGTTTTTCTTTATGAATACTACCCATGTTCTCTAGTATTATACAGCACAGAATTACTAACTTTAATTTTAAAAATATACTTTATGTGTGACCCACTTCTGAATTCTTTTACCTGATTAAAAAAATACAGTCTAGTGATTTAGTCATGTTGCTTCAAAGATCAACTGAAAAGCTCTGAGAGCAAAGGATAGAATATTGCATTATTAATTTATGCACCCTTGCACCCACTTTCTTTCTGAAAATTGAAACAGCAAGACAAAACATTCACATTACACAAACACACACCCAAAATGCAAACTAATAATTTGGCTGCTGTTACCAACCCTTTCCTGGGAGAAATTCTTCTGGCTTAGAAAATATTATACATTTTTAAATGAATGTTTTTATGTCATTTGTGATTTTAAACAAGAATATACACATCTGATGGAAAGGTAAACCAACTTATAAAAATTGAAATATTATCTCAAGATTTCTGGTGAGATTGCACTGATCAATGGAGATTTTACTATAGAGCCTGAGTAACCAGTCACATTACTATACTAAATTTATGCTATTTCCAGCTTTCCTCTACTTTTTGTTTTTCATGTGATACTTAATTTAGTAGGTTTGTTCTAAATTGCTCAATGACCGTCTATGCCTTTTCCTCCAGAAATATGCTTAATTTTTTTCTGGAAAGATCCTATATTTGTATAAATTGTTATGTCTCCCCAAACTATTCAACATGAAACTAGATCCACCACTTCCTTTTTCTAAAGTTTAAACTTATACTACATCCTATGCTGGCCAGACTCACTTACCCATATAGGCTTCTTTCATCACCAATAAAGCATTTCTTTCTCTTCAGTTATTTCTGTGAGTTTTGGACAACTGTAATATGTTTTCGTTGTTAGTGGTAGGGTTTTCTGATTTATGCATATGTACAATGTTTATGAATGATGTATCTCTCATAAGATGCAGAAATTGACATCCAGCTTGGTTTTACAGTAGACTGTCTTCACAAAGGATTGATTTCTTTTTTATAAGTGGAGCAAATATCCTCTGTATTGTAATGCCAGAGTAATATGAAACTAAGGAAATTTAAAGTCATGGTCTCAAATTGAGAGTTAAGGACTATATATAAAACCAAAAAAAGGTGGCTAAATATAGATAAATAAGCACTTAATAGTATAAATAAATAAAATATCTAGTGCAGACACAAAAAAGTCAATTTGTGTTATAAAATGTAATTGCTTTTATAAAATTGCATTTATATAAATGCATAATAATTGCATTTATAAAATGTAAGTTGCATTTAGAAATAAATAAGCTATGAATATAGCAATCAGGTTAAGTAGGCAGTAGAGCCATTTTCTTAAGGGAAAATTTTTTTAATCCAAAGAAGAGATTAATTACTTGTAACAAGAAGCTTCATGTGAGTATCATTCTTCAATGATACAGGGTTTAAGAACACCTTACATTTTATCTATCTATGGTGTTAGAAGTGACTTCACTAGAAGATTAAAAGAGACAGAGTTAGCATTGAGCTCTCAGGCACATGAAAGTTGTGTCCTAAAGAAATCCTTTGACCTCTAAGTTAGGCTCCTTCCTTTCTTGGATGCTGTTTCTTAAGGGGAATGGTGAATTAAACATCGAGAACGCACGCGCACACACACACCCCACACCATCCCGGTAGAACAACCCCCCCCCCCACACACACACCCTGGTAGAACAGCACAAACACACACACCCCTCAGCGAATGTCATTCACACACACACACACCCCACATCACACCAAACCAGTAAAACAACACCCCCCCCCCCCACACACACACGGTACATCATAATCTCAGGAAAATCAGACGTGGTTCTCTAGTGCAGTTAAATATAAAATAAGTTCAAAACAAAAACATACCCACAGTCTACTTTCCTTAATTACAGAGGTGCAAAGCTTTGTAAATTCATTGTAAAGCGAAAAATTGTGTGCTTCTTTACCTAACATTTACAGTCTTCGGTTTTTAAACAATAATAAGTTTGGCAAGTCATTTTTTTTAATATCTTACTGGTTTTGGACATTTTTATTAGATGGTATTTAAAAGCAACAAGTTTATACAAATATATAAACCATTAGGGTAAAACTTCATATTCTGCACTGCTGTTGATTTTGTTTTATTTTTTTTGTAGATAATAGCTTTAGAAAGTATCTTGAAGACATTGTATTTCAATTTGTGGTTCAAACTGGATTTTGTTTTACATTTAAGATCAATAAAAGTTTCAAAAATTAAAAAAAAAGAAATATAGAAAATTTATTTTAGTACAAATATATAAGAAAGCCTTTATGTAGGGGCCAGAAAGGTGCTGCAGGTGGTAGGGCATTTGTCTTGCATGTGCTAACCTAGGACTGACTGAGGTTTGATTCCCTGGCATCCCATATGATTCCCCAAGCCAGGAGATGATTTCTGAGCAAAAAGCCAAGAATAACCCCTGAATGTCACCAGGTGTGGTCCCTCCTCAAAATAACAAAAGGCAAGAAAACAAACAAAAAAGAAAATAAAGAAAACCTTTATGTAAGGGGTCTCAAACTCAATTTACCTGGGGCTGCAGGAGGCAAAGTCAGGGTGAGGCAGGGCTGCATAAGGGATTTCACAAAAAAAGTCCTCAAATATCATTATTAACAGTTTTAATTATTTCTTCTGAACATGAATAGAACATTGAGCAAAGATCATGAACAGTTCTGAACATGGCATCTATTCCTTGCTGCCAGAGACTTGACAGCACTTCTCACAAATCTGAACCACATTTGGCTTTAGAGAGGAAGCAGTTGAGACCCTCAGTATGGCTTGAAGATGATCATCATCAATTCTAGACCTGTATTTTGACTTATTGCAGTTCAGTGTGGATAATAACTTTTCACACAAATATGTGCTCCCAAAGAGGCATATGGTGCACTTGAACATTTGGGAAAGCTCAGGGAAGCTAGAAGGCAATTCTCTCAAAAATTGCCCATGCATGTCTGCTTTTCCACTAATCTCCCTGAATTTGGCTTTGAGATCTGAGTTGCATTGCAGGTCAATGAGCTCCATTTGTAGCACAGGAGAGGCATCTTGCATATCAAAGGAAAAGGGGTCCACAAAAATTTGGAAAGTGGCTCTGTGCTTTTTGAAGTCTGCAAATCTATGATCAAATTCCTTCTCTAGGTTAAAAGTAGCATCAACATGTTTCTCACCACTGAATGGTATGCCTGCATCCACAAGTTCCTTGCATGCTGGGAAATGGCAAAGGTTTGTCTGAGAGAGCTGGGATTTCCATAACACAAGTTTTGTGGAGAATGCTCTCACGTTGTCATAGGTAGCACTGATAAGCTGCCCCGGGCCTTGTAATATCTTGTTTAGTATATTCAGCTTATGTGTGATGTCAACAATAAAAGCTAAGTCCATGAGCCATTTGTGATCACTCAACTCAGAAACAGCATTCCCATCCTTCTCCATGAAGGCTTTCACTTCTTCTCTCAAATCAAAAAACTTTTCAGGACATTTCCCCTGCTGAGCCAACATACCTCAGTGAAATAGAGCACATCTCCATATTCTGACTCCATTTCCTCTAAAAAAGCACGGAACCTCCTGTGCTTTAAGCACCTGGATTTGATTTGGTTGATGCATTTCACAACAACAGACATCACATTGTCACACAGCAGGCATTTACTGCAAAGGGCCTGCTGATAGATAATGCAGTGAAGAACCATGGCCTTCTCTACACCCTCCTCTTCAAGTTTTTTTTTTTGAACAAGTGCCACCAGTCCATTTTTCCTCCCTGTCATCGATGGTGCTCCATCGGTTATTATTCCAACAAACCTCTTCCGTGGCAAACCTGCATTCTCAATGGCATCACACAGATGCCAAAATATCTCATTAGAGGTGGTCTGGCCATGCATTGGAATTATTGTGAGCAGCTCCTCTGTCAATTCAAAATTGCTATCAACACCACGGACATAAATTGTGAGCTGTACAGTGTCTGTTATATCTGTGCCCTTGTTAAGAGCCACTGAGTATGCATCAAAACATTTAGCTTTCTCACACAGTTGATGATAAATGTCAGACTTACCAAATATTCACAATAAAAAATCGCACTAGTAAGAAAAAAATCACAAAAAATCGCATTAAACATTTGCATACCCCAAATGGAACTGCTTGGGGTATGCGAATGTTTAATGCGACTTTTTCTTAGTAATGTGATTTTTATTGCGATTATTCAGTAAGCGAATAATCACGAATACTGCAATATTTGAAGGCCGGCCGCGGGCCACAAAATGTTGTATGGAGGGCCACAAACAGCCTGCAGGCCACGAGTTTGAGACCCCTGCTTTATGTAGATGATTTTTTTTAAAGAGTCAAGGATTTAGAATTAAAGACTTGTTAAATTTTATATAAGGAAATTATCTTAGGTTACTATTTTCTTGTACCAAATTCTTGTAAGTATATATAATTGAATATGATTATAATTTATTTTATTATTTTATTTATTTCGTATTATTAATAATTAACATATCATTAATTTTATTATATAATTATTTATTAATATACATAATTGAATATTATTATTATTGTATGCATTTATTAATTTCCTGTTTCAGTGGTATGTATATATTGCTTTGCCGCAATGCATATGCAGTCACATGCATAAAATAATATATATTTTATATTCTCTCTAATTTATACATTTTGTGTAAGGATCTAAGTTGTGGTATGTATACAAACAAGAAATCCAATGAAGAGTCTGTAGAGATTGGATAAAAACAGAAGCTGTATTTTGGGCTTTTTATATATTTACTGTTTCTTTTTATCTTTAATTCTTTAATAGTAACATGCATGAGTGTTTTATTGCTGTTGTTTAAATATATATTAATACTTTTTAATGTGAGACTTCTTAAAACATAAAAGTAAACATGTTCATTAAAAGTTCCATTTATAATAAAGCATTGTATAAGTGTCACAGGAAAAGTTCTCCCATAGGCTAGATTTTCTCTTGAAAAAGTTCTTTATGTTTGGAGACTTCCTGTGTTCCTTGTATTTTTTTTCTTAAAAATTTCAGCTTATATATTGCAGATCAGAGAGTGGAAAATCCAAATATATGTGTTCAATGAATGCTAAAGCACAGTAGTTTAAGTCCTTTATATGAATTTTTTGATTTATATAGCTTTTGTAATGTCTGACCCCTGTATTTCTAAAGGATTGTATCATCCTTTTCAAAATCTAATGGAAGCATTTTTTCACGTTATCTTGAAAGCAAATAGTAAAAGAAAACAAAATAACTTTAATTTTATTTAATTTAATGTATGTTGTGTTATAATTTTTATGTACTTGTATTTGTGAGAAAAGCATTTTATAGTATGGTGCTACCAAAATAAAACATTCGTATTGCTGTATGTTAATTTATTGCCAATTTTATGTTTTTAATAGCCAACATCATCAAAATGTCTAACATATATAGACTGTATCTAATCTAAGTCTGGAAGGAAAATAAATTACTGACTAAATCTATTATACCATAACATGGGGCTCATTAACAATATCAAAATTTATCATTACCACATACTTTTAAAACAAGGGTCACTGACTTTTATTATTTATTTCTAGTCTTTGAAATAAAATGCTTTGCATTTTGAAAAGTTATCCTGGGAACTTATTATTCAAGTATATAACAAAAGATAAAAGGTCATGCTAATAAACCCATCATTAAATGAGTTTTTTAAACTTGGAAAATTTAAAAATGATAAAACTGTACTTGAACATTAATGTTTCTGACTAAGTAAAGTAGAGTCATGTAAGTTTGATTATACCAAGAATAAATCTCCTCTGAATGATGACTTGAAGGAATTCAGTTTTGGTTAACCTCAGAAATGGCCTATAATATGTTAGTAAACTTATATTCTATGGTGACATACTGCATTGCCATAGATTAACCTACCATACTTTAGTCTTGAAGGATTTATTACTTTCTGGTCTACTGATCTAAAAGCCAGTGAGAGGACAGATGTGCTGGTGGTCGGGCCTTTTAGAAATAACTCACTCACAAGATCATAAAACAGAGTGGAACACTTTTTTTCTCAAAACATAGGCTAACCCTGAAATGACTCATTTAATAACAAACTCACTTTATCCTAGATTGATCTGAATATACAAAAGTGAATTCTATTCTTTCTCTCAGCTTCAGATGGTTTTATTTATGTTCCCTTATGAGCAGATACAGTGCCAACTATTGGACATTGATCTAGTTTATCAATGTTCTTGAGAAAACTGGTTACCTATTATTTTACTCTTTTCCTTTGTTCCATATTTTTATCTTTTTATTTACATATTTCTAGATGCACAGTTATCTTGTGGACTAAAAAAAATAATCCAGCAACCAACAGAAGTGATTAACAAAAGATAGAATTCAATTGATTTTATATTTTACTTTGCAACTACCTTAATATTACAAAATGCTAGGGCCTAATACTTTTAGTATTTGATATTTTTGTGAATATCAAATATGTGGTATATTTACCATTTCTGATGGTGCTTGGTTCTATTTCAATAGAGGCTCTATTGCTTCTGGGGATCTAATCTGAGGAAGTTACATGCAAAGTATTTACAAAGTCAGTTAAACTCTTTTTGCTCAGAGACCAATCTTAGTATTAATTATGAACTTCTACCTGTAAGTGTTCATAGCACAAAATGCAGTATAAGCAGAAGTAAATTATAGACTGAATAGAAAACAGGATTCAATACATTGATGCAAATGGGAAAATAGAGTTGAAAAAAAGATCAAATACAATATCATTAAAACTATGGTAAAGAACTTAGACTTTAGTTTTATTGCTAGGGCTTGAAGATCTATAAATATATCTTGTCATCTGACACTTATGTATCTTGTCATAGAACACTCAGGACTAAAGTGCCCATATTCCTCCACCAAACTCCATTAGACACTACCTAACTTTTTAATTATCCACCCAATAATTTCAGTTTTGTCATCAGAAAAAGGATTTGATTGTGCTTTGATTCAAGACGAATAACTATGAAAAATATTTTTCCATGATTCCCTCAATTATCAGCTACTATTATTATACTGTAGTTCAATACCTCCACTTGTTCAATTTTATTTTCTCACTTCTCACTGTCATTTTTCTCTTCTAGTACTGTTCATTGTTGCCTTTGTGAACAAATCTCAGTCTTTTGATTGCTGGTTCCTAGAGACTATGCACTATGATAAGTGCCATTGATAAATTATGTCAATAATACATGTGAGTAAATACTCAATATATAATTTATCTAGATGACAGAATAATTTTCTCTTTGGATCAACAACTACAGCATTATTGTTTATTTTTTTCTATATGTTGAATTCATCTTAATATTCTTTTAAGGATTCATTTTATTCTATTTATCTCTTTATTTTTTAATTATTCTACTCTTTTTATAATTTTATTTATTTTATTATAATAATAATTTTTGTTTTGACCAAAGTGGATTACAAATCTTTCACAGTAATATTTTAGGTACATATTGACATTAAATCAGGGGAATTCCCACCACCAAAGTTGTCCTCCCTCCATCCCTGTTCCCAGCATGCATCCCATATTCCCCTCTCTGACCCACCCGCACTGCTAGTATAAGTGGTCCCCTCTGTGTCTAGCTTGTTGTAGAATAGGTAGTGATTCTGTTGTCATTGGCTTTGGATTTGGTGTTTTAAGTCCGATCATTTTCATTACTACTTAGTGATCATACAACTTTTTGGTCTTGGAACCCTCCATTATTTCCCCCTCGATTTGAGAGGTGGAACAAGATGGTTCAAGTTGTGTGGTTCTGTTTGAAGAAAAAAAATAAAATTGGATAAAAATAAAACAAGCAAAAATGGGCGGAGTCCTTCTAGAGTTAGAAATATCAATTTGAGAGAAGGGAAAAAGGAAGAGAAACACAATAACACAAAAAGAAAAATCAAAAAAAATATCTGAAAAGCACCACAGCAATAAAGACACAATAACCATGGTCCTGAAATAAAAACAAGACAAAGCACAAAACCTAAAAACAACAATAACAAAACCAATAAAATTATTTTGTGCTGCTCCTTTTTTTTCTGCATAGGCACATTAAATATTGGGG
The DNA here is from genome assembly GCF_024139225.1 of Suncus etruscus. Taxonomy (NCBI): domain Eukaryota; kingdom Metazoa; phylum Chordata; class Mammalia; order Eulipotyphla; family Soricidae; genus Suncus; species Suncus etruscus. The sequence continues at coordinate 104,143,885 of NC_064848.1, forward strand.
AAATTAGAAAGGGAATTCCCTTAGCCTAAGAGACACAGGTTTCTCGTCCTTGAAGTATACTGTTATGGGAATAACTACCGCCTCCATATATGTTCTATTCTTAATTGTATCCCATTTTAATATATTTTGAAATGTCTTTCATTATGCCATACACTATACTGCATTTATGAATTAAAAACTTATTTATTTGATTATGGTGAATAATATGAATCTTTGAGCAAAGATTTGGTATATCTTATTCATGAGAAAATCAATGTGTCAACAAATTAAAATATGGACAGTTGATATTCCTTCAAATCCTGTTTGTATGAACAAGGTTATGCAAGGAGAAAGAAAAATAATAAGAATATAGGTGCAACTCTTTAGGGTAAGCTAGCATCCTTTGCTATAAATCTTGATTAGGTCAATAGGTTTTCAACAAAGTTGCAAACCAGGGCTCTTCCTACTGATAAGCATGCAGTTTTCAATTCTTGGTGAAAATTCTGTGTCAAATAATATACAATTTATTAGTATTTTTCTCAATGCTCTACTTAGAAAAAGTTTGCATAACTGAGGCTCCTTTGGATAAGATTCTGAGTAGAACACCTTAGTTAATTTTTTAGTTTTACATCCTGGTACTCTAATAATGTAAACTAAGTTATGATATATTGACCCTAATAGTTTTATTCTTAATTGTTCCCATCCACATTTATATTTATTCTACCTAGAATTTCTTTGTTTTTATATTTTGAAACTAATTGAAGATTGAAGGCTTGGTAAATTAATGATTGTACTACAAATATTTAGGAGTAACTCTTGAAAATTGTCTAGTAACATGATAACCTAGTAAATAAAGTTATTGTAAATTCTTATCAAAGATATAGCATATTAAAATTGAAAAAGTAAATATTAAACAAAATAATTAGGCTTGCAAGTGATGTTAATTAATTTGGATTCAAAAAAGAGAATATTTTATAGGATAGTAGACCAGAGGGCCCAAAATCATCTGCTTTTATTTAGAAAATGATATTAAGGGAGAGATAGTGCAGCAGAAAAGGCACTTGTTATGTACATGGGAAGCCATGTACTGCCAGGAGTGATTCCTAAGCATAAAGAAAGCAGGAGTGACTAAAAAAAAAATACCCAAGGAGAAAATAGTGTTGACAACAGGCTTACTGAGAAAGTATCTTTGAGCAAAGAATTAAAAGGAGTTAAGAGAGTTTGCATTTCACTTTTTGGTGGAAGATTCTTCCAGCCTGTGAGATCATTATAACAGCTCAGATATGAGTAACTTATTTGAGAAAAGATGAGGACACTGATCACAGGTAAAGAGAGCAAGTAAGGTCGCAGATAATCTGGTCATTGTTTTGCCCTGGAAACATATTAAAGAAATACTGTGTGTTTTTGCAGAACTTTGGCTTTGGACATAATTGACAGTTATTGAATGTTCTTATATTGAAGTGCTGAAAAAATTTTCCTTTTAAATAAGATTTCTTTAGATAATGAACTGTGGTTATTTTAAAAATGAACTTTAGAAAAGAGACAGTTTTTAGAGAAAGAACCCAAATAAGGAAGCTTATATAGTGTATTTTTATCACCTGGGGATAATAAAATATAGATTAGTTAATGAAAAAATTTTGAATATACAACTAATAATATTTGGTGATTCCTTATAGAATATAGTGGCAGTAATGGCTATTAAGATTCCTATTTATACACCAGAAATACATAGAATTTCAGTAACAGAAGAAGTAAAGTTAGAGGAAGTAAAGTAGTGGGTAGGGGAATTATAAAATAAGACATACTGAATCAATTTTAATTGTGTCCTATTTGGAATATTTATTATTAAATATTGACAAGGTCATCAGCTATGCAGCTTGGGATAAAAAGCCTAATAAGCTAAAACTTTATATTAAATAATTTATCCATTTAACTATGAGACTGGATATATAAAACAAAATATAATAAACTGATTTTATTCAGTATTAATAGTTCTGAAAAAAGGGAATAATTATTCAAATATATTGAGGATAAATAAGCAAATTGGCAGAAGAAATTTTGGAATTTGGTGACACAGAAGTCAGTTAAAAGTTTTTTGTGGATCTAGTGTATAATCAGTTATGTAAAATTCGGGTATTTTTATTGCTATATAAAAATATCACAAGATAAATATAGAGAAGACATTTCATAATTTCTGAAGGTAACAACTCTAATACATATATTATTGTTTTATATTTATATTTCTATAGTCATCATTAGGGTTGCCTAATAGTCCAATGCATACAAATAACTATTATTTATCCAATCTTAGAGATCTTCTATTTTCCATTTTAAAAATTAAATACAGAGTTAAAAACTTGTTGATAACTGAGTTTCAGTCAGACAGTGTTCCAATATCCAGTACCTATCTTTTAAATCTAATGATTTACACAGTATCTCATGAGGTTAAGATTAAAGTGACAATTAACTAAGCACTTCTGGAAGTTTAATTAGGGATCTATCTTCCAAGTTAACTCAGTTTGTCAGTAGAATTAGAACTATATATTATTTCATATTTCAGGCAAATATTTATTGTGTATCTAACAATGTGTGTGCTAATCCATTAGGTATTATTTGGAATAAAATCTTAATTGCATTGAATTCTTCTTCAGAGAATAAGTAATTTCTGTTTGGTTTTATGAACTACTATATATAAAGTATGAATACTCTTCTAAAAAAGACATGTTCATTTTGAATTTGGGCAAGGTGAGTAGAGTTTAAACAAAAAATATTTTTAATTGGCTTATTTCAGATGGCTTGGATGTAACACTACAAAATAAAATATCAGTTTAATTTAAAGAGTATTATTTTGATGAAATTACAAAGATATATTAGTGATAGCTAGAAACTGTGACTTCTAGAAAATATAATAAAAATTTAGATGTTATTTGTCATTAGCCCCTAAAGTTTGTTGAGACAGTTAAAAAATTCATGATCACATGGAGCCGGAGAGATAGCATGGAGGTAAGGCCTATGCCTTGCATGCAGAAGGATAGTGGTACAAATCTGGCATCCCATGTGGTCCCCCGAGCCTGCCAGGAGCTATTTCTGAGTGTAGAGCCAGGAGTAACCCTGAGTCCTGACAGGTGTGACCCAAAATCCAAAACAAAAAAACAAAAAAACTTCATAATCATAAATAGAAAATGCCTATGAGCAGTTGACTATTTGACCATTTGACTATTAAAGTGGAAAGGCATGCATGTCTTATTCAACTATCAAAAAAGAAGAACATTGAAAATTTCACTAGTTATTATATAAATACAAAATAGATAGTTATTTTATAGATGCAAAATCTCTCTAGAACCATAAAAAGGGTACATGCTAAAAGGGCCCTTACACCAATTCCATTCGTGATTTATCAGCCCCATTTCTGCAGGAAGCAGAGTACAACATATCACAGAGGGGTTTGATGGTTTTATAAATACTAAGTAGTTTATCTTTTTGTAGTTAAAATGAAAAAGATTAAAATTAGTTAAATAGAATTATGCTAAATATTTTATAGTTAAAATAAAACTGATAAAATGTAGTGCAGGAAATTTCTTAAATTATATTTCCATTAAATTATATTTTTAATAATATTGAATTTATGATCATAAAATAATTAAGTGCTAATATTTATTTTCTGCTGACTTATTAATATTTTTCCTTAGTATTGTATTATGCTAGTGGAATTGACAGATTGAAAATTTTAATATATTCACTTGAATTTCACTAATTATTTGTTTATTGTCTTTATAAACAAAGAACCGATTGCAATCTATTTGAAAATATAGGGCTAGATACTTATCAGTGCTAAGGCACTTGTCCTGCATAAAGCTGACATTAGTTTGATCCCTGGTACAGCATACTCTGAGGATTCTAGATAGAACCTGCACACTGAGATATACCAGCTGTATTTCATTTTAGCTTACCCACACACGTTAACACACATACACACATGCACACACACTATTTATGTATGGCTCTGGGATTTGTTTTTAGTTAACATGTTAAAATATATAGTTATATTTCTATAATATAAGAAACTATTTTAAGTTTCCTTTTTTGTTTTTATTTTAGTCTTTTATTGTCTACAATTTTGGTTCTATTTGTTAGCATAAATTGGATGAATTATTTCTAAGAATTAACTACCTTATTTTCACTTATTTAAAGAAAATGCATCCCACAGTTAACATAGTTAACCATAAATCATTTGCTTCCAGATAAGTGATAGCAAGGTTATTAAAATAGAAATAAAAAATAAAAAAGGAAAAGGAAAAGAAAAAAAAATTTAAAAAGCACCGCTACAGACTGAGAGATTGCATGGAGGAAAGGCATCGCGTTGCATGCAGAAGGACAGTGGTTTGAATTCCAGCATCCCAGATGGTCCCCTTAGCCTGCCAGGAATGATTTCTGAGCATAGAGACAGAAGTAACCCCTGAGAACTGCCGTGTGTGACCCAAAACAAACAAACAAACAAACAAACAAAAAAAAGTATAGCTGCAAAAAAATTTATGAAAATTATTGTACTCCAATGAAGTCATTAAGACAATGATAAGTTTAGTAAACTCTTGTTAGCTGTCCATTCTGTTATTTCATTTGTTTCAGAACATTAAGTGACCTCAGCTACATGTTAGCATCTAAATTGATGTGTTCCTATAAGAATGACTGCAGCAAAAAATAAAATTTTCCAGGAGTTCAAAGCTATATACTGATAATGTGGCTTATGTGGGCAATATTCTCAGCTGCCAAGCCTCCCAGAATAAGTTGGATGTTGGGAAGGGAGCCTGCGCTCCCTCCAAAAGTGCCCTGATGATATCAGTCCAAATATTGGCATACCCAAAGTTTGGGCAGATTGGTGCCTCTGAAGAATATTGTAGAGGAATGGTGAGGCAGTGCCATAGAAAGAGTGGAGATTATGGGTGATGGGTGTAGTGGGCACTGCTTTGGCAGGGCAGGGACATGGTATATCCTCACCTGCCAAGGCTGTCAGCTTTTGTCTGCCTAGCCATAGTATCCATACTTTTTCATAGCTTACTTTACATCTTTTTTAAGAAAAGAGTAAATTTATGAAATTGGCTCAGTGAAAACATGGCACTATTTTTGTGGGAATACTACCTTATTCTTAAATATAATTATCATGCTTCTTCTGCTTGTTACATGTTATATTGCTATTCAAAACGTAGTCTATGGGCCTCACTAAAGTAAGAGAATAACTTCCATCCAGCAAGAATAGAATAAAGATATTTTAGAAAGTTTAAAAGAATACTTAACAAATATTTGTTCAAAAATAAATATTTTATATATTTTTCATTTTTGCTTTGTTGAAGAAATACAGTCATAAAATCCTTATATTAAGAAAACTGGCGGACAAAATGTTATTTCCATGACTTCAAAACCTTCTTAGTCCTCAGTAATTCTAATCAGAAAGAAGAAATATAAAAACGTCATTTAATTTATATAAATGTATAATATGATTGATAGTAACTTTTGTGTTTTCACAAGATGTGTCTTATAAATATAATTTTTAAAATATAAGAGATTTTAATATTCACTTCATTTGTTTATTTTCTCATAATTTATACATAAAACTGTCAAAGCTGATCTGAGGTTCATTTTATATGTTATTATACAATGTTTCTTTTCCCAATACATAAAATATTATTGACATCTTGGTTAAAATAATACTCCTTATTTGTAAGTTATTTCTGTGTGCACATATGAGGATAGATTTGTAATTATGAAATAACTATTGGCCTACTAACCTCTTTCCAAACAGAGTAATCTAGTATGTTTTAGATATACTGCTAAGTTATAATGTGTTGACAAGCAAGTCCTAAATTTTAGAGCTATAACAATATTCATGTTCTGCTTGATTGCTGAGTGGGAAATGCGTGAGATTCTATTATTGTCTCTTTCCATGAGAATCCAAACTTAAAGATAGTAAACCTTTACTTGATATAAAGTCCTGAACAAGAAAAAATGTGACAAAAATAAGAATCTAGCAGGAGGAGTATGTCTGGGTGGGGAACAGGGAGGCTTCAGTCCTAATCCCCTCTACTTGAACGAAAAGGGTCTCCTCTCCTCTCCAGCCTTCCCTCAGTCTCCTTCTCAGTACTAGTGCCATCATTGTTCATCTGCCGTTTGGGGCCAGCCAGGTTGGTGCAGGGGAGGGAATAGGGAATCTCGTTCCTTAATCTCTTCCACCAAAGGGAACGGAGGCTGTCTTTTTGGGTCTTTTCCCAGCATCTTTCCTTCCTTCCCTTCAGTTCTCATTTTCCCAAACCATGGGGTTGCTATCACATTTGAGTGAAGTCATTTCTATTTATATCATAAACTTTCTGGCAGATTGGATCTAGCACTTCTCTCAACAGCCTAAGAAATATTGCACTCCAAATCCCTAAATGCAAACTTCAATGGTGAAACTGAAGACGACTTCTACTGTGAGGGAGAATGAGAGAAATCCTCGCAAATCTCCAAGTCCACCCAAAAGCCTTATAGATGGGGACTTAAAAATCAACACTTAATGGTTTAGCAATGACAATCAAGGCATCACTAGCCTGTGAAATTAAGAAATCTATAGATAAACAATTCAACCAACTCTAAGAACTCCTTTAGAAGATGAGAGAATCAATACAAATGGAACTGAAGGAACTAAAAAAAATGTTAGCAAGCCGTAATAGTAAAATTATACAGGTGGAGAATCGCATAGACAAATTTGAAGACAAATTACAAGCCAGCTGGCATAAATAACTCAAAAAAGGATGGAGAGACAAAACTTTGGAAGAAAATGTAAGGTACTTAATGAACAAAGACAGGAGTAATAATCTTCTAATTATAGGAATTTTGGAAAGGGAAGAAAATGGGAAAGGGGAAGAACAAGATGTGAGGAAAATAATAGCAGAGAACTTCCCCATCCTTGTGAAAGAGGTTTCCCTACAAATCCAAGAGACAGAAAGAGTGCTAAACAAAATAGACCATGAAAGAACAACACCAAGACATTTGATGATCCAAAAATCAAAGAGAGAGAATGGCTCTTTAAAGCAGTGAGGGAGAAAAAAAATCTTAAGTATGAAGGAAACAACATAGGAATTAAACCAGATCTTCCATTTAAAGCAATCAAGACAAGAAAAGAACGGAATGACATATTTAAACTACTGAAAGAAAGAAACTTTCAACGTAGGGTCCACTACCCAGCAAATCTCTCATTTACATGGGAGAGAGGGTAAAAAACATTCTCAGACAAAAAGAACTTGCAATATTTTCACTAACCAAACTGACCCTAAATGAGCTACTCAAAGAGTAGTTACACAAACCAAATCCCCAACAACCCTACACAATATAATGACACAACAGCCCTTTCGGTCAATAGTTTCCTTAAATGCCAATAGATTAAACTCTCCTGTCAAGAATGGATATGGCTGTTTAGTTTGAGAAGGTATCTTTTCAACTGATCTTTATAGATATCTATAATAATGTTTTAATGCTGTTATCCACAGAAACGTGCAGAATGCTTTTAGAAGTCATGGACTCCCATTACAGTGCTAAAAATAAGTAATTTAACTGTTTTAATTTTAATATGTATATACTCCTTGATCTTTTTGTCTACAGTGTTACTTGGAGATATAGATTGGTCAGCCCAGTTCCACATCTCAATGCTATACTCTATTAGACTTAGAAGACATGGCTTATAATAATAATGTCACAACAAAAATTATATTCTATTCATCTACTTGATTATGCCTGCTAATATAATTAATGTTTTTGCTATAGATAGCAATGGAATATATAAACTGCATGACATGAACTTCCGTTACAGAGCTCATTCATTAAATATGTTATTGTAACCTGTTTTCAGTTATAGGTAATTTTTTATTACAAATATCATAATGCTCATAATTTTAGATTGCTTTTAGGAAAGGAAATGGATGCTCAAGACCCATTCACTAGAAAATATTTCATAGTACAGACTCCTCTTATAGTGCTCATTACCATATCACTTAGTTTATTAGACTAGAAAATTATGATTGTTTTTAAGAATGCTCAATACAAGAAGCCAGGTCCTCTGTTTGTGATCCCTCTAAAGATACCCATGACATTCTTCAAAGAAGTGGATCAGGCACTTTTGAAATTCGTTTGGAACAATAAACACCCTAGAAAAGCTAAAGCAATCATTGGGTAAAAGAATATGGGAGGAATTACTCTCCCCAACTTTAAACTTTACTACAAAGCAATAGTTATCAAAACAGCATGGTATTGGAATAAGGACAGGACCTCAGATCAGTGGAATAGGCTTGAATACTCAGAAAATGTTCCCCAGATATACAATCACCTAATTTTTGATAAATGAGCAGGAAATCCTAAATGGATTTCCTAAATGGAAATCCTAAATGGCACAACTGGCTAGCCACTTGCAAAAAATTGAACTTAGACCCCCAGTTAACATCATGTACAAAGGTAAAATCTAAATGGATTAAAGACCTCAATATCAGACCCAAAACCATAAGATATATAGAACAACACATAGGCAAAACACTCCAGGACATTGAGAGTACAGGCATATTTAAGGAGGAAACTGCACTCTCCAAGCAAGTGAAAGCAGAGATAACAGATGGGAATATATTAAGCTGAGAAGCTTCTGCACCTCAAAGGAAATAGTGCCCAGGATACAAGAACCACCCACTGAGTGGGAGAAACTATTCACCCAATACCCATCAGATAAGGGGCTAATCTCCAAAATATACAAGGCACTGACAGAACTTTACAAGAAAAATACATCTAATCCCACAAAAGATGGGGAGAAGAAATGAACAGACACTTAGACAAAGAAGAAATACAAATGGCTAAAGACACATGAAAAAATGCTCCAAATCACTAATCATCAGGGAGATGCAAATCAAAACAACGATGAGATACCACCTCTCACCACAGAGAATGGCACACATCACAAAGAATGAGAATAAATAGTGTTGGCGGGGATGTGGAGAGAAAGGAACTCTTATCCACTACTTGTGCGAATGCCGTCTAGTCCAACCTTTATGGAAAGCAATATGGAGATTCCTCCAAAAACTGGAAATTGAGCTCCCATACGACCCAGCGTACCACTCCTAGGAATATATCCTAGGAACACAAAAATACAATACAAAAACCCCTTCCTTACACCTATATTCATTGCAGCACTATTTACCATAGCAAGACTCTGGAAACAACCAAGATACCCTTCAACAGACGAATGGCTAAAGAAACTGTGGTACATATACACAATGGAATATTATGCAGCTGTCAGGAGAGATGAAGTCATGAAATTTTCCTATACATGGATGTACACGGAATCTATTATGCTGAGTGAAATAAGTCAGAGAGAGAGAAAAATGCAGAATGGTCTCACTCATCTATGGGTTTTAAGAAAAATGAAAGACATTCTTGAATAATAATTTTCAGACACAAAAGAGAAAAGAGCTGGAAGTTATAGCTCACCTCAGGAAGCTCACCACAAAGAGTGATGAGTTTAGTTAGAGAAATAACTACATTTTGAACTGTCCTAATAATGAGAATATATGAGGGAAATGGAAAGCCTGTCTAAAGTACAATAGGGGGTCGCGTGGGGAGGAGGGAGATTTGGGACATTGGTGATGGGAATGTTGCACTGGTGATGGGTGGTGTTATTTACATGACTGAAACCCAAACACAATCATGTATGTAATCAAGGTGTTTAAATAAAATATAAAAAAATGAAAAGTATGTCTCAGATGTTCTAAAGCAGAAAAAAAAAAGAATGCTCAATACAGAATCTAACCCATGAAATCTATATGTCTTCAGGAGTGTATGTCATGGCCATCTCAATGTCTGTCTGTAATATATATAATGTCCATATTGTATATTGTACTTTTATCCAATATTATATATTGTCCGATATAACCTCTCCTGCCCTCTTTGCTTACCGCCTTACAAATTCTTTTATAGCCCTTCACTCTCTTATTCCCCAAAATTATTTCCCCTATTTAACCCTTTAACTCTCAGTTCTTAACTCTTCAATTAGCAAAACAAGCTCCTCACCCCAGCCAGCTGTTATTCAGCTCCCAAATTGAAAATCAGATTCTCAGTCTGAGAAGCTGATACTCTATTTCTACTGATTTGCTCTCCGGAGGCCTCTTTTCCCCACCTCCTTTCACTGTGGACTTTTGGTTGCTACTAGAGTTGGTTTCTGAGCACCACCCTAGTCAAGGACATTTCGTAATATGTGACTGCTTAGAGCCATTTTTTAGACTCCACAAGACCAAATAACAGGCAGAAGCTGTGTCATGGATTTTACCCATTTCCCAGACTATTTTAAAAGAATTAAATGGTACATGTATATCTACTTTGAATATTGCTTTAGATGTATATTCTTAATAGGTATAACCCTTATTGAATATTTTCTTATGTAGCGGCAATTTCCCTCATTTCTGGGGATCTCTTTAGTAGGTATTTCTAGTAGATAAGTTTCTCTAATGTTTAGAGTTCATGTTTGAACCAGGTTATGGGAATTGTTGGGCTTGTTACCTCTGCTCTCATATGCACCCGTAATACCATGTGGCATTGTTCCTTTTTGCATAGGCACATTAAAATAGAAAAATCTTACATGTGCAAACAAGTTCTTATATAAGAGAGACAGAAACACATGGATTTTATATTGCAGTTGGGCCTTACATCCTGATCATATATCATAGTGATTTGGCTTAGGCTTCAGAAAATTGGACATTTACCATTCACCCCTAAACATTGGATACCATCTATGGACATAACACAGTTTTCTACACCATCACCAGGAAATGAAATTCTACCGGGGAAGGCCCTATTGATGCCTTGGTATTGACATGCTGCAAAGAGGGTTCCTATGACACCCTGATGACTTAGTAACAGCTGCAACCTGCTTTCAGGGAAGGGTTATCTGCAATGCTTCCTAATAATGAGATGAAACCAGAAGATGCTCCACATCACCCTGACTTTGACATAGGATCTGTACAAGAATCTCTAACTACAGAAATCTGACAGCAACTACCATGATGGTGAAAAGCTTTTTTTGGGACCACAGAGAATGACTTTGGGGTTGGGCAACATAGTATGTCTGGAGACTGGAGTTAGTCTTATACCAGAATACTTCATGGGTCTCCCTGTTTTTAGGCCAAAGATTTTTACTTTCAATTTCCCCCATATTTTTCTGTGCCTATGCATACAAAAACTGCCACATACACACCCTTTTTATTGTACTTTTTATCTATTATCTTTTAAAAATAAGAGCTTAATAAACCTTTTCCTATTGTATTAATGACTTTATTGGAGATATAATAATTTTCACGAATATACTTGCTACTGAACTTTTTTCTCTTTTTTCTTCTCTTCCAATTTATTTTTGTAGTTTTTCTTTCTGTTTTCTTTCTCTTTTTTAAAATAACTTTGCTTTCTGTCATCTTGAAACAAATGTATTTTGATCAGTTATGTCAACTATGCAATGCATTTTCTTTAAATACCGTAATAAATTTTAAAAAAGAATCTAGCAGAAATACCAATTATGGCTTTTCAGACTTTTGCTCAAGACAGATCATCTAAGAATTGCAATATTAAACATGAAATAGGCATACACTGTCTGTAACCCTTTTATTTTCTTCCCCCTCCTTCCTTCCCTCTCTATCTCTCAACTACTTACAGTGTTTTGGGGATACAACTCCTGGTTCTGTAGTGGGGGTTGTTCCTAGCACTACTTAGACAATCATGTGGGGCTAGAGATAAAATCTGGGCAACCTGTTTGCAAATCATAAAACCAGTCCATTAAATAAGACCTAAAAGTTGGCATTTATTTCATAGGTTTTTTTAAATATGATTGCATGCTAAACATTAAAATAAATCACTAGAAAATCAGAGAAACAGAATCTTAGTGCATGTCCTCCATAGACCTGCTATGTATAGCCTGCCTTCTAACTCATGCTCATCGTTGAGAATTACTTTGAGTTCATCTCTAAGTATAGTTTATTTTCCAATTTCTCTTTGAAACAAAGCCACTTGGAATCTAAATATTATGGTATTAGTAATTAAATTAGGACCCCAAATGGAGACTGATATTTAATAAATGTGAAATACAATTACTCTCCGTACTTCCTCTCCTCTATCACTTTAACTTTCCATTCATCTTTGCATATCTCATATACAGGTTTTTTTGACTACAGTGAAGAAAGGTTTTCAGTTAAGTTAAAGGAAAAGTTTAATCTATTTCACTAGAAATCAATATAGATGTTCAAATAATAAAAATATTACAGAATGAGTATATATAATAAAGCTGCTCTAAAGTATTCAAAACAGGATCCAGTAGACAGTTTATTCAAGATCCACATGTCCAACTGAATCTATTGCAGCATTTGCTTAGTTAATGTTATCTTTTCTTTTTTATTATGGTGGTTCCCTGAAAACATAGAAGTCAGGAACTTTGTGTCCTAAAATTTGGGAAAAAGGAAAGCATCTTGCAATTATCAGAAAAGACAGAAATGTCCATGTAACTGTAGATTATACTGCAATGTTCATGATCTTTGCTGCAATCAACCAACCCCAACTGTACCTTTAGTACCAGGAATCATCTCTGTGTATAGAGATAGAAATAAAGCCTTGAGAACAGCAGGTAAAGCCCATTTTTCCCATAAAATCAAAACAAGAAAATTAATTTTAAAGTTAGAAATATGTGTACAACCACCAACTGAATGAAAAACTTTACATTTTTCAGTTTCTCAATTTTTTGAATACTAAAATATAAAAATTAATAGCAAAGTGGCAAGGCATTGTAAGACATTAAAGCAAACACAAATATTTATATATGATCTTAGCAGGTGAGAACATAATATATATATTTTTTTCTAGTAGTAGACTCAGTTATAACTCATTGATATTCAGGCACAAATTACTGTTGCTTCATATCACAAAAAGCAAAATATAGCTGTTTTAGAAACAGGAAAGACTATGGTAAATGTGAATTTTCTCAAAAACTTCCTCCAGACTCAGCCTTAGCACACCTGGTTTTCTTATTCCTTTGTTTTCATGGCTTGTAAGATCTTTTGAGTTCCTTTTCAGTTCTATCTCTATTTCTTTGCCCATTGTTGCTTACTTCTACAAGTTTTAAAACTTTTGCTTTATAATCTAGAACACAATGACAAATTCTGTTAAGATTTTATTTCACTCATTATTAGACATGTTTCAGTAGGTATACTGGATCAAGAGAGAGCTAGTTAGGTGTTAGCATTTTGGGTTCTATATGAGGTAGATGAAGCAATTGATTGAGACAACTGTCACACACTCTGGTTGAGTCCACCTTCTAAAATTCCCATTTGGTAGTTTTACTATTTTATAGAGGAACAAATTACAGAGTTATTAGTGGATAAAATATCATTTATAAAGTAAAGCTTTGGGTGGTAAATTTACAATTTAATGTTAATATATTAATTATATTATCAAAATCAGCCATATTCTGCTTTTATTTTAAAAACGAATCATCCTTAAATTAGCTGTATACCATTTACTGTACATCAAGTCAAATTAATACAAAAACAACATTTCATTCTATTTTTTTCCTTTTCCATACATATAAAATAAAATAATTGCTCAGGTTATTAAAAGTAGTTTTCCTAGAGGAATGTGTATAATTTTCTGAATGTGATTTCCAATTGTATGTGTAGCCATGGCATGATTTGTTTTAATTTAGCAAAATGTAAACAAAAGAATTCTGTAATAAAATTTATACTCACTGCCACAATATTTTTTTTTTTGGTTGGGAAAGATTTAAACAATGAGGATTATGCTGTAACAATAGTATAAGAGTTGACACTTACCTTGCTCGTTGCTGACTTAGATGACTTAGGTTCATCTCTGTGCTGATATATGGCCTCCTTATTTCTAAAGGAGAGATCCCTATTCATAGAACCAGAAATTCATGTTATGTCCCAAATTCATGTTATAGTCCCAAAATAAAGAATGAGGGTTTGTATAATAACCACATACTAAAAATAATAAAGTACAAAAATTTCTCATAGAATTTTGTGGCATATTTGAATGCATTTTAAAACATTTATGGAAAACATCTGATAGGAAACTGGTTTAAATAATGGGCATTAAAAAAAGAATAGAAAATATTTACAGATGAACTTTCCTGGAATTACAGAATTTCCCTTTACCCTCCCTTTAATTGGCACTTCATGTCAATTGCGGTTTCCTTTAGTTCCAGTGACCAACTCAGGGTGCTATTCTCAAGAATATTGTGTGCCTGATTTATAACTACAGCTTTAATCAAGGAATTATTTCTTCAGATAAACTCTCTTGCCTAAAGTACTGTCCCCTGCTGTGTAATTTTGTTTAACTGGAAAAACAAATTGCTCCTCCATTTTGTATTAAAAGTAGAAGAATTAATTTTTGTCGAATCGTTTTAAGAATACATTTAAATAATTTTAAAGTTTATAAACTTAAATTCTTTCTTCCTCTGGAGAGACCTTGTTCTCCCTTAAACATGTATCTCTCTCTTTTTCTTACCTAATGTCTCCTAATTTTCTTTCAATAAAAACAACATTTTCTCGGGGCTGGAGCAATAGCTCAGCAGGAGGTTGTTCGCCTTTCACGCAGCTGACCCAGGACAGACCAGGGTTCAATCCCTGGCTTCCCACCGGGTGTGGTCCATAAAACAAAAACAAAACAAAACAAAACAAAACACACCATTTTCTCACTGAGAAAAAGCAGTTTGTGAATTTATTTTTCTCTTCTCACGGGAGTATGATTTAACTTTTTATTGTTTGTTTTTGTGTTTGGGCCACACCCATTGACGCTCAGGGGTTACTCCTGGCTATGTGCTCAGAAATTGCACCTGGCTTGGGGGGACCATTGGGATGCTGGGAGATGGAACCAAGGTCCATCCTAGGCTAGAGCTTGCAAAGCAGATGCCTCACCTCTAGCGCCACCGCTCCAGCTCCATGATTTAACTTTTGAATGAAAAAATTAAGTCTGTTCTTTCACGTTAACTTCATGTTAATATAATTTTAGAATACATATTTTAATAAAACATAAACTAACATTTAAGTCACTATTTCAATTTACAAAAGTATATGGAATTCTGGTAGCTTCCAGAGTTATCTTATTGTCTTTCATTTCTCTAAAAGACATGTATAATTGTAGCAGAAATTTGCTCACTGAAATTTATAGCTCTAAGAGTGACTTTATTTTACATTTGGGGCTTAAAATATTTTTAGGTTATAATCACTTAATCATATAATTAGACTTCACATTGTGAACAAAATAATAGCTTTCATATTTCTATTTCTAAATGTGAAAATGGTTAAAAGCAAATTGAAAACTCGGAAATGCCGACATAGCTGGAGCAGATTCATGCTGAAAATGAGAATTAGAACAAAGATGATAAATTTCACTTATTTAAAATGTCAAATAGGCACTGCTCAGACAAAGCACTTAAAATAACTTGGAACGCAATACTGGGGAGATAGTTTACTATAAATTCTGTAACAGCGATTAGAATAAAATATTTAAATTAAAACTAAATTAAACACAAGTATATGATTTATCTAACTCATCTTATTCCACAAGCATCAAGAAAACTGATTTAACAAAAATTGGGATAGACTGTTAAGAATAAAATATAATTATTCCCTGCAGTAATTTATAACTTCTTATAACTTCAAGATTATTTAAAATTTATTTTGTTGAAGTTTTAAAATAAAATAAAATGTTTAATATTGCATATATGAATCTGCTAGCTTTTTAAGTTCAATGTTGTTCAGATTATTTAAACATAAAATCTTGTAGTTGTAAATTAATACACACACATATCATACTGTTTACTTCCACTTAGACTCACTTAATAATTTTTCTTAACTACTAAAAATCTTCAAACTCAATAAACAAATGTGGAAATGTTGAAAATATTTTACTTATTTCCAGTAGTTAGTTTAGGGTTATAAGTTTTTGGGAAGAAGACCACAAAGTTAATGTGCTATTTCCATTATATCCAGTTTAATGTAATATATTTTTGGATCATCACTGTTGCTGCTTAGTGAACATAATGTTTGGTTTCTCTAGTACAAAGTTACTCTTTTGGGATCCCAGGTAATAGAACATAACTCAAATATTTGCCCTGCTGTATACGAACCCAAATTTGATCTCCTGAGCATAGCCAGGAATGATACCTGAGCAAACTGATGTGTTCCCCAAACAAAAAATACTAGGGCCTGACTGATTGCACAGTGGTTAGAGTATTTTTCTTGTATGCATTCTACCAGGGGATGACTAGAGTTTGATCTCTGGACCCAATGTGGTCACCGGAGATGCCAGAAACAATTTCTGAGCCCAGAGCCAGAGTAACCCCAGAGTCCAAATCAGGGAGTAAAGCCTGAGCTGCTGGATATGGCCCAACCCCCCCAAATACAAAACAGCAAAGCTAAAGATTTTTTTTTCATCATGCTAAAGGATACTATGGAAAGTCAATGCTCTATACAGCATCTATATATACATATATATAATAAATATATGTAATTTTTTTAAAAAAGAGACTCATAATTCATATAGACTTTTGTGCCCAATAGATTAATCTCATCTCTATTTATTTGCAAAATCAGTTGTTTCACTATGATTCATGAATAATAATTTTATATTTTTAGTTATAACATATATTTTATTATAATGCTATAGTGCTACTAATCCAGAGATCAAATTATCTTATGAATGTTCCTATGTCATTTTAACATATTCATTGACATGATTATTATGCTTTAATATTGTTTTATTACTTTCTTACTTTCTATTTTTTAATTATATATTATTGAAATCATTGTGATTTACAAAGGTTTTTATAGTTGGGTTTCATACCTATAATGAATCAGTACCAATTCCACTACAAGTGTCCACCTCCCTCCACAAAGTTCTCTAAGTGCATTCCAGACCGCCTCTCTGCCCCCCATTTTGCCAGTATAACAGGCCCGTTTTAGGTTTAGATTGTTAAATTTTATGTTTACTGATTTCATTGTTATTTCCATTGACTTGGATATTTAGTTCTGTCCTTTTTTGACATTACCAATATATATGAGACTGCTTGGCCCCTGGGCCCCATCCTTTTATATTTGTGTTTTTTTGTTTTTAATCAGTTTCTTTCCTTCTCCTCACTATATGCTGGGACCAAGAGTGTTTGAGACAACTCCCATTTACATCATTGTGTTTCTTCATGCATTAATTCTAAATACAACATATAATTGATATCATTCTGTATTTATTCTTCTTCTGGCTTCATTTAACATAGTATCTTCCAGTTCCACCTATGTTTCTGGAAATTGAATGAGTGTATCAATCTTTCAGCTATGTGGTATTCCACTGTACATATGTACAAAATTTTGAGGATCCACTTGTCTATTGTTGGACCTCAAAAGTTAATTCCAAGTCTTGACTATTGCATTCAGTGCTGCAATGAATAGCGGTGTGTTTGTGCATACATCCTTTAAAATGAATGTTTTTCTGTCCTAGTATAGATACACAAAACAGTGTTTGCTGGGTTGTTGAATTTACTGAGAACTCTGCATACCATTTTCCATAGTGGATTGGACCAGGCAGCATTCTCACTAGCAGTGAATGAACGTTCCTTTCTCACTACATCTCCACCAAAAGAGATTGTTCTCATTATTCTTGATATGTGCCATCCTCACTGGTGTAAGATGATATCTCATTGTTGTCTTGATTTGGATTTCCCTAATGATAAATGATGATGACCTTTTTTCATGTGTCTGTTGACCATCTGTTGGTCTTCCTCAGAGAAATATCTGTTCATTTTGTTTTCGCTTCTTGATTGGGATTTTAGGTTTTGTGGAGTTAATCTTTATGAATAATTTGTATAACCTAGATAACAACCTTTATAGGATGTGTTGAAAAATGAGAGAAAAATGTTTTCTCACTCACTTAGCTATTTTTTATTTTTAGCCCATTTTTCTTTTGCTATACATAAACATTTTAAATTTATGTAGTCCCATTTATTTAGATTTGATGCTATGGCCCTGGCCATTGGCATCCTATCATCAAAGATTCCTTTGAGGTCTAAGTCTTGGAGTGTTCTTCCTATGTTTTCCTCAATAAATTTTATGAATTTAGGTCTAATCTTAAGGTCTTTAATCCAATTTCAATCGACTTTTTGTAATGTGTGAGATTTGGGTCAGTTTTTAATTTTTAAACTTGGTTTTAAACTTCTAAAACCATTTGTTGAATAGACTGTCTTTATTTTGTTTCAAGTTCTTGGCTCCTCTGTCAAAAATTAGATACCCTTATACTTGGGATTTTGTTACTGAATATTCTATTCCAATCCATTGGTCTGAAACTATCTTTGATCCAATATCATGCTATTTTGATCACTATGAATTTGAAGTAGAGCTGCAAGTTAGGTAATGAGATGTCTCCCAGTTTCTGGTTTTTAAATATGGATTTGGCTATCCTAGATCTTGTATTGTTCCATACAAACTTTATAGTTGACTTGTTTAATTCCTTGAAATATGTTGTCTGAATATGAATAGGGATTGCATTGAATTTATATATTAGTTTCGGTAAGAGGGTCATTGTGATGATATTTATTCTTTCAATCCATGAACATGAAATATTCTTTTTGCCTTAGGTCTTCTTCATTTTCTTAAGTCTTGGAAGGTTTTGAGGTATATGTCTGTCACTTCTGGTTAAGTTGATTTCTATGTACAGCTTTTGTGTGATATGCTTTTCAGATCATTTGCTTTAATGCTCAGAGCATAAATATTGAACAGTATAGTAGGTATGCAGTGAACAATATAAAGTATTTTTAAATTATTTTTCAAAATGATTATATAATGGGTTTTAGTCATTTGCTTTATTTATTTTTATTTATTTATTTATTCATTTTGTTTTTTGGGTCACACCCGGCAGTGCTCAGGGGTTATTCCTGGCTTTACGCTCAAAAATTTCTCCTGGCAGGTTCAGGGGCCATATGGGATGCCGGGATTCGAACCACTGTTCTTCTACACTCAAGGCAAACGCCTGACCTGCATGCTATCTCTCCAACCCTCATTTGATTTATTTAAAAAAAAATGGTGCACCACCATACCTCAGGTGCTATGCCTTCCTCTATAATCGGGGACACTCCCTGTGGTAGAGGAGAGTGTTGGAAACCAAACTCAGGCCTCTTGCATGAAAAAATTATTCTCAGATCATCAGGCTCTCTTGATCTTAAAGGAATTTAGCCAATTTACATTTTAATTTTAAATTTATTTGGTTTTTCTTGAGTCACATTTTTGGATAGTAGCTAATCTTGATTCTTGATTTTAGTCATTTTAAATAATGTAATCTTATATATAATTTTATTTTAACTTTTGATTTCTGAGTGACAAATCTTTCATGTATGTAATTGTCTTCAGTATCATAGTTGATATTCAGATGTGTTCCCAGCTTATAATTGATTTTCCTGTAATTCAATTTTAATAGTTATTTGCATATTTTAAAGAAAATACTTAATAAAAATGTTTTCCAAAAGCTTTTAAATTAACATGTATTTTCTGGATGTCATTATCTCACATGTAGTTAAATTCACTTCTTACCATACTCAAAAATTCCTGTATCAAATAAGGAAAATAGTTTTATTTTTCTGTGCTATGAGTGAGTTTAGTTATCCAGTAAAATTGATTAATTTAATGACTTTACTGTTGTATATAGTCAAACAAACAAAAAACATATAAAGATACATGTAACCATTAAAATCCAAAACCAAGTAGCAGTTCTTATATTGTATATTAGTATGTACAGCTGCAAAATGCAATAATTACTGCTTGATCAGCCATTTAAAAAAATTGTCAGTGTTAATATTTCCTTAAGCTCTGATACTTTTGGAAATTTTTATTGTCTAAGTAAGATATAATTTTAATTACAGTAATAATTAATTATAATCACATTTACTGCTAGTTCTTATAATTTCCCCCAAAATTAAGTCATTCTTTTTACTTCTTAGATTTTATCATTGTTCACTTATGTTCACAGAAAGAATTTAGTTGAGGTAGTTTTGATTGTAAATTCCATATATCAGGCAGAAAAGTTTAGTTGCTAAAATATGAAGACTAAAAACAGAATATAATGCTTAACAGTACATACCAGATAGTCATTGTTAAAAAGCCGTCACTGAATGAAATATTTATGTATTCAGGGATCTTCTTTATATGATTTTAGGGGGTCTGAAGATTTTGGAAAGTTTTTCATGATAATGTCAATTGGTTGTAGATATGCATTTAAGTGTATATGTGTGCTTACCATTTATAACATTTCAATTTTATTTTGTTTAATGATTTATGATTACTTCTATCTAGTTAGTGACAAAATAAGCTATTGTACACATAAAATTGTATTATAAATTTCTTGACTCCCATGAGTCCAAAATATTTTTCTTTGGGAAATTATTTATAAACACATAATAATTTTTTAGTTTTATATTGCTATTTTACAGTCATAAAGAAATTGAGATTAATACAAATAACCATGTATAGCACAATAAACAAAAAATAGCATATCTAAATCTTATGAATGGTAGTTTTCCTTTTTTACAAAGGGATATTTATACTTTTGTATGTCAAGGTAAGCATTTCAGTAACTATATGTATTTAAATCTATGTTTATAAGCTTGATTTGTATAAATATTAAAGTTCTATATGTTTATAAACTTGAGAAATCTTTGTATTTTTCTATGCAAAAGGGTAATGTGTTCATTACTTTAAATTAAACAATTCTGATTTAGATACCTGTATCAGAAGAGACTTTTTGTTGTGAATATCTAAGTCGTTTGACCAATTAACAATGACATATGAGAGGCCAGAGTGATAGCACAGTGGTAGGGCATTTGCCTTGCACACTGCTGAACCGGGATGGATGGACCTGGGTTTGATTCCCATATGGTCCCCCAAGCCTGCCAGGGTCAATTTTTGAACACAGAGCCAGGAGTAACCCCTGAGCACTGCCGGGTGTGGCCCAAAACCAAACCAAAACAAAAAGGCATATGAGTAAAAGCTGAAATAAAATGATTTGTTTCTAATCACTGCCATGAGGAAGCATATTATCAGACATCCCACTTAGCCTTCCCCAACACAGATGGCTAACCAGATTTTAAAGAGAGGTCACTACCCTGATAGTGAGGGTGATATTTCTCTAGCTTAATTTATTTCTCAAGCTTAATTTAAACATGTATTTAATAAATAATAAGTATTTATATATATGAGCATTTACATTCAGATAAAAGAATTAGTACAGGCAAATATAGCCTTGATTAAATCTCTCTTTACCCGGAAAACTCAGCACCAAGAGAAACATAAAATTGTAATCCTCATAGTCTTTTAAAGAACCCTGTAGCTTTAACCAGACTATTCCATTGGATTAAAGGACATATCTAAGGGATGCCAAGCAATTTTTACCTCAGATATAATATCCAAGGTTTGCCCTGCAAGTAGCAATGGGTTGTTAAGAAAGCTTTTATCAGGTAAAGATTTACATCTCTTTCAAATAAGCTCTCTCTCTCTCAACAAAAATTGTTTATAAGTCAGATTTAGGAAGTTAGTTATCTGTGAAAGCCCTAAAAGCAAAAATACTGTTCCCTAAGGTGAAAAAATACCTTGCTAGAAAAATGTGGCATCTTGCTCATTCTTTATTCTACATCAGAATTGACACCTAGAGTCTGGCCAAAAGGAAAAAAATTGAGATGTTAAAATTTGACCTCTTTTGATGCCAGAGAAGCTTTTGTGAATTGTATCTTTTTATAAAGTGAATTGTTTTGAAGATCATCAGTGTGTACTGTTAAAGCATATGTTAACAAGAAAGATATATTTTACTTAGCAAAGAAACACATGTGAGCTTTTTTTTTTAATATATTTACAAAATACTGTGACTGGCAAAAATCCTCTATATATTTCCCAAGTATTTTGAATAAAGTCAGAATACTAATTCTCTCACACAACTGAGTGTGACTCTGTCATTTATCATCTGCTGATTCTGTAAAACCCACTTTTCTGAGGGAATTTTGAGAATTCCCTGACATATCAGACCAACACAGAAAAAAACAAATGAGTCAGCTAGACAGGACTGTTGCAAAAGAAACTTCAACATTCTGCATGTGATGGAATAGTTCCTCATCAATACTAGGAAATTATGTTTATTTTAAAGGAATAGTTATTTTTTCTAGTTTTTAATTAAAATTTAAGCACTATGATTTTTACTTTTGAAATTTGTCAGTGATAGAGTCTTATGCATACAGTATCCAATGTCATATCCCTTCAACTGAGGGTCATTTTCATTTCATTATTGTTTCAGGTTCTTTCCCCCAGAACCAACCACTCATGTCTAAGGTGCTATGCCTGCCTCTGTAATTAGGGGATGCTCCTAGTGGTAGAATAGAGTGTTTGAGACAAAACTCAGGCCTCATGCATAAACAACATATGTTCAGACCATCGAGTGTTTCTTTCCCCCAAACCTACACATGTCTCACTGCTGAGATAAGCTCCATTCTGCAGACCAGTTCTTAGATTCTGCTAGTTTCAAACTTGATTGTTCTTTAACTATGATGCTTTATATCCCACATATAAAAGTGATCATTCTGTCTCACTGTCCCTCTGACACCTCTAAATATGATATTCTCCAGCTAGATTGACATAAAGTAAAATTACATAATTTTGTGGATTTTATTTATATAATTCAATAGTAGTATTCTATTGTGTTTATATACAATTTTTGTTCAGTCATTTAGTCTTGGTCACTTGTGCTTTTAATAGATTTTGTCTATTTTGAATATATACATTAACTGTGTTTTTTCTGAATAAAATCTTTCGCCCTTAGGGTAGACCTGCAGAGGTACGATTGCAGAGTTAATTGTTTTAAAAAGCTATTTTTTTTATTAGGGGAGAGCGCGAACGCAGTCCCCCACTACCACAAATTATGCAGTCGAGTTTCCCAACTTTGGGGATATCGCAGGGGTCAGCACATCCCGAGTGCAATGGATAAGCCTCATCCTGGGAAAACCACCTTCGTGATCATGGTATCTCCCCTGCCAGGTAAGTATAATAATTATTTTATTTTTTAAAAAAATAAATGTCTGCATTGTTTTCCAAATATATTCAAATAGTAAAAGTTCTAATAAACTGTGCATGAGTGTTCTTTTTTCCTCAAAGACACACCAACCATCTTCATTTTGTTTTTTTTGATGTGTGTTAGTATCACTAGTATAAGATGATATATTATTATTGTTTTAACTTGCATTTCCCTGATAATAAGTGATACAGAGCATTCTTCATTTAGCTATGTCTATAGCTGTTTTCTTGGAGAAAGTTCCTATTCACCTCTTCACTACATTTATTTGTTTTGTTTTGTTTTGAAGCCTTTGTGGCAGCAGATAGGGCTAACTCCTGGCTCTGCATTTAGGAATGCATCCTGGAATTGTTCAAGGAACCATATGGGATGCTGGAGATCGAAACCAGTTAAATTTTATGTAAAGCTAATGTACATATTACTTGCTGTAATATAGCTTCAGCTCTTCCCCATTTTTTTATGGGGCTGATTTTTGTTAGTTTGTTACTTAACAAACAATTGCTTTATATAACTTAAATACCAAACTTTAGATTATTGGTGTGAAAATATTTTCTCACAATCCATGGACTGTCTTTTTTATTCTATTCTTCAGTATTATTCAAATATTTCTAGCTAATATTCTAAATTTGTCTTTTTATTCAAATCTAACCAAAAGTATAAGATATCTTAATTTCATGTTATACTTGAGATACTAAATTGAATTACATAAATTTTATTTTTTTGTGTCTGTATTACTGAATCACTTATTTTAATCTTATCTTTTGTTATATATATTTACATTTTATTTATTTTAATGCTTCAAATCAAAATTACTATTATGAAGTTTATCTCTCCTATTCATTCATTGTCACTCAAAATGTTAAATGCACAAAATTGACTGCCACACAGTGGCAAGAAACGAGGCAGTGGAGCAAAAAGGACAGGAGAGAAACTGGGGTCATTGATGGCAGAAAATGTGCACTGGTGAAGGGTATTGTATATCATATTACTAAAATTCAGTCATGAAAAATCTTGTGACTGTGAAATAAAATAACTAATTTGGGAGCCAGAGCAATAGCACAGCAGTAGAACATTTGCCTTGTTTGCAGACACCTGAGGCAGACCCTAGTTCAATTTTGGGACCTCCCATTTTGTCCCCCGAGCCTGCCAGGAATGATTTCTGAGTGCAGAGCTATGAGTAACTCCTGAGTGCCATCTAGTGTGGCCCCCAACAAACAAAGAATCAAACAAAAATAACCACCTTATTTGACAACAACCTTGTAATCTGTGATGATTACTTTTTAAATATCTGAAGAGTAATGTAATCCTCACATATGTATCTTGAATGTCAGTTCTGACTTGTGAAAAATAGTATATTTTTAAATTTTAAATTTTGTTTTATTGAAAACATTGTGCTCTACAAAGTCCTTGTATTTGAATTTCAAATGAATCAGGGCCATTCCTACCATTGTGTCAATCTCCTTCCACCAATAAACCCAGAGTATATCCTAGACCACTACTCTTTCCCCCACTCACCTGCCAGTATAACTGGCTCATTTACATTTAGATTGATAGGTCTCTTGATTGTATTGTTGACTTTGGCTTGGATATATATTTCTGTCCTTTATTTTCTCCACCTATGCAACTAAGATCACTTGGCCCTTTGCCCCCATTCTTTCTTTTTTCCTTGTTCTTAATTTTATAGAAATATAAAGTAAAACAGGGTAATCCATGTACCAAGGTTTTATCAAAAAGGCGGGAGCCCCTATTTAAAAGATAAAAAGAAAAAAATAAGAAGAGTAAATAAAAAAATGAGTGTGTGTGGCAGTTTTTATGCCTAGGTGTATAAAAGTTGGTGAGAAAAAGTTGCATAAAACAAAGTTGAGGAAACTAGTATTCTTAAGTAAAATGGTGCAGTCATTTTTGTGCATACTTTCAGGTAATGGTGAAGATAAATGAAATAATAATAAATAAATTATAACTTACGAGTAGGGTGTTGAGCAGTTAGAAAAAGTAAGTGGTGGCTAGTATTTTAATATCATGAGTTAGAAAATATCTGTGATGGATATTCTCAGTTTACAGAATATACTCATTTTTTTCCTTATAATTCCAAAGTTAGCATTTTTAACAAACATACTATTGTCCATAATAAAAAATATAAATATATAGAAGCATTTTGAAATTGTTATTTATTTATTTTTAGTTTTTCAAGATTTTCAACTGTATCTAACAAATGATTCTCCTTCAATCTTTCAATCCCATCTTCTCGCTTTATTTTTTCCCTTTTATTCTTTCTTCCTCTGCTCTTGGCAATGTTCAAGGAATCACATAAGCACTTGAGATGGAATCTAGGTTAGCTGGATGCAAGTTAAGCACCATTCCTGTTGTTCTCTTGACCCAGATTTTATTTCTATTTTTATAACAAATACTTAATATTAACTTAATATAAACTTAATTAATGACACCAAAATAAGAGATACTGCATAAATGCCCTTTTTGAAAGATAATGAGGTTCAATAAAATAAACACAATGCATGTCAGCAGGAAAGTCTATAGGTAAGGATCTTCTTTAACTCACTACATATTTTGTAGTTCAATTTCTTGACCTATAAAGTAAAATTTTAGAAATGTAAATACACTTTTCTAATATCTTTTACCACCTTTGGTTGGATTATAAATATGCATGTACATATAAGAAATGATATTAAAAAAAGAAATAATATTAATAATATCTTAGATTTGTCAACTCTTATGAAGTTTTCAATAAACACCTTAAATTTTTTCAATGCATTGGGGAGTAATGTAAGTAGAAATCAAATAGAAAATAAAAATGGAAAATTTACAATATGCTTAGTAATAAAACTCAAATCATATAAAGAAAGGAAAAATACATCTAAGAATATAAAAAGACCCATGCTAATTTAAACAGATTGACGACAAAAGCACCATGGACCAGAAAACACCATGAACCAGGTCAGAGGTCCCATAACATCAGTGAGTCTAACTTAAACAGATTTACCCCAGTGAGGAAAGAACCAAGGATGTAGTAGAACAAATGTGGATTCAGGTGTGAGTGTGAACATGAAGAGATTTAGGAAACTGATCAATTTTCACCATGAAGTGCCCTACACCAGGTCAGTGGCCATGTGAAATCAGAGCAGCTTCACAGCTTTGCTCCTCAGCTGCACATTTCTTATATTCAGAGTATAAAAAAAAAAATCACTAAAGTGTAAAGGTCGCAATGGGTATGCAACACAGAATCTTTCCACAATTAGTGAACAAAGAAGGTAGTTCTGCAGATCTAACCAGTCAACCAGTCAACCTTATAAGGACCTCTCTGATAAGGACTTTAGAAAAACAATGTGAAGTATGTTTAAAGAACTCAAAGAAACTATGGGATGGGAATCCAATAAGATTCAAGAGGATCTGAAAATAGAAATTAGAAAAGGTTAAACAAAATGACAAAAATGTAAAACTTGGGAGGTGTAATGAAAAACTCACTGGAGGTAGAGTCACAATAGCTGAGGACAAAATCAGTGAGCTGAAAGATAAGCAATACAACACCTTTAAACAACAAAAGAAGTTCAAAAGAACCTTAAAATAAATGAAGAAACAACTAAAATTACTTAAAATAATTGGACAGACAGCAATAGAACTCTAAGATAAATTTAATATAAACAACCTAGGAGTCATCAGTGTCCTAGAACACCAAGAGGAAAAAACCCATGAAGAATCAACAGTGAAAGATATCATTGCAAATAAAGAAAGACAGAGTTACATAATGAACAGAATCAAACGTGAAAAGGGAGATGTTACTATAAATACTACACAAATTCAAATGGTATGCTGATTATTTTGACAATCTTTATGCCACAAAACATGAGAACCAATAAGAAATAGATAACCATGTGATTTGCTAGATATTCAAAAGTAAATGCTCCTTGTGCCAAATTAGTAAGAGCTTGCTGATTATATAAAACTTCCTTGAACTTTTGGAAAAGTTTTTCAGAAAATTTTGAAAAAAAGTAGAATCATATTTTAAATACAATTATTCTCCCCATTTCTATATTTTTAGACAGACATGATAGGTGGGAAGAAGAAAGAGAGAGGATGCAGAAAATAATGTATGGGAGGGGGGATTGTGGATATGAGTGGATGAATTCATTCTTGTCTGGTATTTGCAAGTTGGATGTAAACTCTAATTCCTTTAATTTCATAAAGTATAACCGTTTTTAATTTTAGGTGAAGGACAGTAACGTAGGGCAAAATTAGGCACATTCAGTGTTTAGTTTTCCAATTATTGAACATTGGTTACCCTCTAGCAATTCTAGTCCTGACTTGTTCAAGATGTTGGCAAAAACTGGAAAAGAAAGCTGAAAGCAAAATTTGAAAAATAAGACTATAATGATGTTAGCTTTCAAAAATGTAGTTATACAATAACATACTATATACACATACATACTCAACAAAATAAAACATGTGGAATGACAGAATTAATGACCTGGTTATAGAGACCAAGTGATTCAGTAATTTTAGAATCCCAGAATTAGATATGCACATTTAATTCTACATTAATGAGACATTTTTCTATGCAGAAAACATGGTTTTACATATCTGTACATTTTATAATTATTAAAATGCAGTCTTTGCATTAAAAGATTAAGACCTAATAAAAGGGGCCCAGTAATGAACTTTTCTATGATTTACACAGTTTATAAAAACCATGCAAATTAAGTTTATTTTTTTTCAAAGGTTTTTTTTTTTAAACAATGTTAAAAGTATAATGGGAAAAAATGTGTATGAGGATAGTGAAAAAAGGTTGAGTTCTGGAAGGCAGATTCACCTAAACTTAGATTTCCAATTTTGGATGAGGCGAAAGCAATCACAAGCCATCAAATATTTTGCATGTAAAGGCTCTGAGTTTAATTTTGGCATGGCATGACATCTCTACTACCAAGCACTTCTCTGTAGCCCTTAGAATCTTGTATTGTATTCAGGCACCATCAGTATGTCTTTGCTGAATCTCATTATTGAACAATTTGGTTTGATTGGCTTTGACCAAGTATCCTGAGGAGTGACTCTTTAAATCCTAAGCATTGTTTTGAAAGTCCCCCTCAAAACTGACTCAAAAGTAGTGGGGATATTTACATAATGTCTACTACATAATAAATGATCTATAATTAGTTCTTAAAATATAAATACTGATATAACCAACTTTTTTCTCCAAAGCCCATCTGGTACTGAAGCAATGCACTTTTATATAGATAGCAATACAATATTAACACAGTGGTATGACTATCATAAAAATATGAAAAAAATAAGTCATGCCATGAATCCTGCATTAAATTGCTTGAGAAAGACTTATAGTGAAATTTGAGCTATAAACTGTTAATAAATTAAAGGAAGTTTGCTAAGTATATTGCAGTTTGAAAAAAGGCATTCATTACTGGCAGAGGACATTTTATCTCACAGAGGAATAAAATACAAATAAAGTTTGGAAAACAAATGTTACTACTCAGTCATGTTATAGTGACAAAGCTGGAACCAGCTGGAGATGTGGCTAAAAATGAAATATGGGATGTATAGTTTAATGTTCTGTAAAAGCTTAAACATTCTCTTATGGGTCATGAAGACCATAGAAATGTTTACAGCAATTGTTTAATAAGGCCAAATCAACCTTAGCTGTTAATTTCCCTTTTTAATTTGATGCATTTAGATTTTTCCCAAAAATAACCAATTTTCTTTCTTAAGAGGAAATAAATACTAAAATGTAAATAATTTTTGCCTCAATGAATATTCTTTGAATATTCAAGAAAAAGATTATAAAGAATGAATTGATGCCCAAATAAGTTGCCATCAAATGAAGCTCTTGTTGAATTAGTAGTTCTTCTAAATATATTTTTGAAGAGAGAAAGTCAAATATTTTATAATCAATTTAGATCATAAAAACAAGCAATTAAACTTATAAGTTAGTGAACATTTTGAAATAAACTTTCTAAAAATAGGTTGTGATATGTTTCTATTTATAATTATTTAATGAGTTGTGTATAACTCTAAGGAATTATTTCAGAGTTTTAAAAATATCAAGGCATACAAAAGTTGTACTTTGGGTTTCTGTGTGAATAGAGTGGTGTGTGGTCCTATCCACAACCAAGATCATCAGCAGCTAATCCTCTTGTCTCTCAGAGAACAGAATTCTCATTGTTTCAGTTCTTCACTGGAAACAGCTGGGCCACCTTTTCTGGCTTAGTTGGCAGGACTGGCAGCTGCAGTCACCACATCACAAAAAATCACTAGTAAAGCTTATTTTGATTGCTAACTTCTGCTGCATTTGAGGTACTCCGAAAAAACAATTGCTTTTCTATATGTTGTAGCAGAGTTTTTCCATGCACCACTTCATCCAGCAAAATATTTGGGCTATAGGTCTTCTTTCCATGGTAAAAATGCAAGCTTTCTCCAACTCTGGAAAAAATTACTCTCAGATTTGTTTCTAGAGTTTTGAACCAGAAAACAAAATTTCTTTCTTTTATTTTTTGTATTATTATTTTTTTCAGTGGTGTTTATCATTCCCCGGAGAGCATTTTTGGCATTTTTAACATACCCTGAAAATCTGTAATGAGTTTGTGGCAGTTTAGGACATAGGGAAATGATGAACGTTTTCCTATGAAGCATGGTAATTGCCTTTTTTGTGTCAGCACTATAAAAGAAAAGATAGAGAGACAAGACAGTACTAATAAGAAGAGATCCAGAATTGCTATGGTAGTTTATATACAATATGATGCTCTAGTCAATGCAATGAATGATTTAATGGCTAAACTGTATTCACCATAAAAAAGCCATATGTTACTGATGTACTCATTTTGAAAAATAACATAAAAGTTAACACTATTGTAACCACCTCACCTAAACTTTGATAAAATCATTTTTTAATTTTCAACAAGCACAGATTCTGATAACATTTTAGCATATTTTAACTGTATTTACTTTACTTAACTAGATAGCTTTCAGTTCTGTCCAGTTTCAGCAAGTTATTTGATTTCATTTTCCTTGAAGCTGCATAGTGTTTTGTTGTGTATTAATACCATACTTCATAATACATTCACCTGTCCTTAAAAACCAAGGTTGATTCCATATCTTACCTATTGTACTGCAGCAAATAATTATGTACATATGTTCTTTTGAATGAAATGTTTGTGCCCTGGGTGTAGACATACAGAAGTGGAATACTGGGTTGTAAGGAGTTTAATTTTTAGTTTATTGAGAAGTCTCTATACTGTTTGCTATCAAAGTTAAACTAGACAACATTTCCATCAGTACACATAAATTTTTATGTATACTTTTCTGTTGTTGATCTTTGTGAATGCCTTATATGTATTGGATATTAATTTTTATTTCATGTATTGAAAGTGAATATTTTCTTCCATTCAGTTAGCTATCTTTTAGTTTAGCTAGCATTTTCTTTTCCCATGCATAAACGCTAATAGAGTTTGGGAATCTTAAATCACAGTGATTTGTTTATTATTTGAATTTTTATTTCATCACAGTATGGACTCATCTTCACGAGTTCCATAGACCTACTTATCAAATGCCTCTTCTGTAAATACCAAGACATAGAATAATAGGGCTTCAAATACTAATTTTAGGAACAGATCCACAACAATGATGTAATGTTTCTCATATTTATTTTAGGTATCTAATTAAATATTTCCTTCTCAAAAGGAAAAGGTTTTGTCTCATAACTCACAACTTTCTCAACACTCTTCAAATCCCTTCCATGCCTAATTTTTTCTCTTAGACTTGTCACTTTTAATTTACTGTGGATTTTTCTTCATTCTTCTTTGTTTTTGTCTGATAGTTATATTATAATACAAGGTCCAAGAGGTAAGATTTAAAGATAATACTTAAGACACTTAGTACTCAGTGCCTAAAAGGCACATGATAGTATTTAAGGAGTAAGTAAATAAATGTATTCTAAGATATATTTTCAAAAATAAATCTGCAAGGAAAGCTCACTATCCACTCTATCGTTGACCTCAAATCCTTGGCATGCACATTTAATTGTGTGATTGTTGTGGTTTTTGATATCCTGCTTTATATATTTATATATTATTAATATTATATAATATATTATTAATATTACATTATTAATAATATATTACATATATTACTATATATTTATATATATGCTGCACTGCAACACCAAAGTACCTATACCATTATATGAGACAATTATTGCTGCCCCCAAATACTTTTTGTTTGTCTCTCCTGCCTAAATTGTTTTTCTTTTTTTAGCCTTCATATACACTGGGGTGGTAGTGGTAGGTGATTTGGGCATTTTACCTTTATTACATTTCATTCTCTCATACAGGTATACTATATTACCCAAAGTATTAGGCATGCCAATAACTCTATATAGCACAGATAAGTGAGATCATGCTGTTTGTTCATCTTCTGATTTACATTCTAATTATTTTACTCTTAATATCCTAATATTTACTTTTGATTTTTAATAATTTTAAAGTCAGATTTGTTTTTAACATTCATAGATTGAGCATTTAAGTTATAGAAATTGATGGTCTTTGGAGAAAACTTGAGTTTTTGTTGCTCAAAATAATTTGCTTCATGTTGTTCATGGGTATTCAGAATGATGTATAGGTTACATTTTTAAAAACAATTAACCTGTTAAAAAATTGATACTTAGTTCGGGGTTCTTATGAAGAAAATAATTATGAGTGTTTGTATGCAGATCTTGATATGAATGTGAATTTTCCTTTCTCTTGCATAAATATTTCATTTATTTATGTCCAGTGATGTATGATAATGTATGTTATAGCAGATTGCTATCCTGTTTTTACAATTATTGTCCTGATTATATTTCTACAGTGTGAGTTTTTACACATACTTACCAGCATTTGATGTTTCTTGATTTCAATAATTTTTTGTTATATAGTGACATTATATTATTGTCTTATTGTACTCTAGCCTACTAGCTTGTGTTGTTGATTATCTTTTTATAATTGTGTTTGCTATCTGTATTTTCGGTGAAAATTCCTTTTATTTAATTTGTTAATCTTTTGAATATCTTCTATAAAATTTTTCTTTGCTTTTAAAAAAATTGTCATCTTAAAAATCTATTACTTACAAGAGCCAACATTTATAAAAATAGCATTTTAGTTTTATTTTCTTATGGAGGTTATTATTATTATTATTATTATTATTATTATTATTATTTTGGTTTTTTGGGTCACACCTGGCAATGCTCAGGGGTTACTCCTGGCTCTATGCTCAGAAATTGCTCCTGGCAGGCTCAGGGAACCATATGGGATGCCGGGTTCGAACCACTGGCCTTCTGCATGAAAGGCAAACACCTTATCTCCATGCTATCTCTCCGGCCCCTGGAGGTTATTATTGTTATTTGAGATTGCCACTGTATAGATGTATATTGATTAATTTCACATAATAAAATGCTCCTAACTTACATATAGTTGTATTACCTAAAAACATAATTTTTCTAGACCTGTGTGATGAATTCTAGGTCAAATAATTCTATGATGTTTTCTTTATTTGAATAGTGGAATGTGTTCATTTATTGAATTATTGTATACTTATTATTATATTTTCATTTTCTATAAATTACATATATGGGATTTGTAATTGTCAGTATTATCCATAATTACCATACTTACCTTATGCAGATTCATGAAAAGTACATTTTGAAAGGCACAAATATTACACATTATTAGTTAGTGTGAAATTAATTAGTGCCAAACTGATATTTTTATTTTCTTGATCATTTTTCTTTGGGAATCACATTATAAATAAAATCAATAAAGTTCTGACATCTATTTTAATATGCATAGGGTACAAGGCACAACTGGTGTTTGAAAGATCCTAAAAGTTTTATAAAAGATCATCATCATCTTTTAGGAATATTCAGAATAAATTGATATACTAATAGTCAGGAGAAAATTAATTTTATTATTATGATTTCATTGTTATTGAATTTTTACTCTTAAAACTGTGGCATCATAGCAATACCTATTGCTGAATGTTCTATTATTATTTATTTATGTGCTATACCTATACAATATAAATTATGTATCAAAACATATAAATAAAACATTATTAATTAAAAGTGCAATTATAAAAAATAAGTAGTTAAGGTATCATTTTAGATTATACTTTATAGTATTCTTTCATGGAATTCAAATGTTAAGTTTTAGTCATCTTAATTTACTCTTAGCTCTTTGGTAAGGCAGGGCTTAGCTAAAATCAAGCAATGTAATTTTATATTTCTGACCATAATAACTCAAGGGAAATATATTATTTTTTAAGAATCACATTCTTGTAATGTTTTGATAATTAAGGAGTAAATATAGATTTTATTGAATGAGAAGGGTGTGGCCTCATCACAGAAGCTGCACACAGTCATTTTGTAATCATGTGATTATAGTCAGAACAGTACAAAGAGCACAAAAAATCAGAGAGGAGAAGCTTAGATGTATTGTTGGGTTTTTGATGTATTGGACTCAAATTCAACTCAGGACTTTTGAGATACAATTTCACAATAGCTTATGTATTATATGTTTGAAAATTCAAAGAAGATTTATAAAACTCTATCCACTAAATTTGATAGCTAATCATTAGTTCTCCATTGCAGAACTTTATTAAAATCACTAAGGGTATATTTTAAGGAATAATTTTGTTCAAAATCCATGAAATCTAATTTAATCAGTATTTTCCAGGCTCTATATCCTATCAAGTAGAGTATTTTTCGAACTACTGCTTTAGGTAAAAATTTGGAGTCAGAAAAAAAAATTGGGAGTAAAATACTTATCTTTTTATACTGAATTGGAGAAAATATGGAATTTTTTATTTTAATGAAAGGTGTGGCAATAGATCACAAGTTTGGTGATATAGAGAGGTAATTGAGTGTTAGATTGTATTATTCATAGTATATTGTCATAGAGATAATACCTATAAATTTAAATATTTTCCCTGAAAACTAATAATTTTGTGTTATTGAATTTATAATTTTATTATATTAAATCTGTAAAGCTAAAAGTAAAATATGGTTTTAAAGAAGCGTTCATCCTTATTACATGCTATAATGACAAATATATTTTATGATTATCTCAAAACTTGTATCATGTATAGATTTAATTTACTATTATTTGTGGATTTGGGATCTATGCCCAGTAGTGCTTAGGGCTTATTTTTGGCTCTCTTTCTAGTAATGACATCTGGTGGTACTTTGTGGGCCATGTGTAGTGCCAGGGATTGGGGTCAGCCTCATGTAAGGCAAGCTTGTTTAATCCCTATAATATCACTCTGGTCCTTCACTTAAAGTTCAACCATGTCACATGCTTTAATTGGCAGGATATGAGTAGTCATAATATAAGTATGAGCTTTAAATATAACTTTAACATAGGTTATGTTCTTTCTTGTCTGGCTAGAGTCCCCTGGAATGAAGAATAACTTGGGAGACATGTGTTGCAGAAAAATATTCTCAGATACTCAATAAAAGAATCTGTGACTTATTACTGCAGCTGGAATCATATAGTCTCTGCTGAGGATCAGGAAGTCTAGCCCATTCTTTTCCAAAATAGATAATATTATCCTCTGAGAAGGCATTGGAATGACTAAGGGAGAACAATAGTTTCCTCAGGTGCAATTTTGGCAGTGTTTTCTAGTTGTTAGTTAAAGAAGATAGATTTTTCATGGGAGTTCTAATGTTTTTTTTTTTTTTCCAAAGAGGTGTGACCAGCCAAACAAATTTGGGGACCTCTGCTTTATGTATATACTTCTTGGTCAAGAAGAATAAAGCTGTAAATTTCAACCGAAGAGTAAATCTTTCTAAAATACATGTTTTATTCTAGTAATAAAAGGCTCTATAGTTGATCCCATGACAATATACTCCAAGGGCGGAGAAATCCCATATCTCTTAGGCCATGTGAATCCCTTTTTGAATGACCCCAATATTTACTGTGCCTGGGCAGGAAGGAAAAAAAACACACATTGTTTATTTTTCATATATTACTTTTTATCTTCATGTACTACTATTATTATTTTTATTTACCTATCTATTTTTGGTCGATTTCTTTGTTTTAGTGTGGTTATTGAAGTTATTGCCCCACACTTATCTTTTTTTCTCCTTTTTTTTCTTTTTTTTTTTTTCTTTCTTCTTTTCAGATTTCTGGGTGGCACCCGGCAGTGCTCAGGGATTATGCCTGGCTCCGGGCTCAGAGATTGCTCCTGGCGGGCACGAGGGACCATGTGGGGCGCAGAGATTCGAGCCGATGACCTCCTGCATGAAAGGCAGACGCCTTGCCTCCATGTGATCTCTCTGGCCCCTTCTTTTCCCTCTTCATGGGCTCTGCCATGATGCCTTTCTCAAGACCACGGCATTTTTTGTTTGTTTGTTTTGTTCTGTTTTTGGGGTGCTTAGCGTTATTGTTGGAACTCTTAATAGATATTTGACACTTCATTTCGTAGGGGTGGACTGTTTCACCTTCTTTTTCTCCTTCGTCTCTCAAACCGATGGCGAGAGCCTCTAGAAGAATTCTGCTTATTCCCGGCGTATTAGACTTTTAACCAGTTTATTATTTTTCTCCTCTTCAAACAAAACCACATAACTTGAACTAGCTAGTCCTGCCCCCCAATTAGAGGGGGAAATAAAGGAGGCATCAGGACCAAACAGGTGTAAGACTACGAAGTAATAGGGTAGGTACAGAGGGGACCACATATTCTAGCAGCCCTGGGGGTGAGGGAAGAGGATATGGAAGGTAGGACAAAAACGGAGGAGTAGGGAAGACAAACCGGTGATAGGAATCCCCCCTGATTTTATGTAAATATATACCTAAAATATTATTGTCAACAATATGTAAGCCACTATGATCAAAATAAAAATTATGTTAAAAAAAGGCTAGAAATATTCATAACTTTAAGGCAAAAGATAATGCAATTGTACTTTAGGGTATAGTGGACTATAGTCTCTATAGAATTCCATAAAAGCAAATGCTTATTTATAAGAGATACAATATCACTACTCTCTGTTTGATGCTATATGTATCAAAAGTAAGATTAGATCTAAACCACTAAAAGTTTGTGATTCTATAAGTTCACACAGAAAATTTTTTTAATAATATTTATTGAGACCAATGTGAATTACAAGTCTTTCACAGTTATATTTAAGGAACAGAGTAACAGTGAATTTGGGTAATTCCCACCTCCAGTGTTGTCTCCCTCTGCCCCAGTTCCCAGCATGCATCCCATACCTCCCAATTTTACCCCCTAGACTGCAAGTGTAACAGGTCCTCTTTGTATATAACTTGTTATAGATCTTGATTCTGTTTTTGTTGACTTTGGTTTGGTATTTAGGCCTGAGAAATATTTATTTCCACTCAATATTCATGTGACTGTTTCCTCCTGGTATCATCCACTTTTCTTCCCCTCCCCTTTATTTATGAGGTAGAACAAGATGATTCAAGTTCCAGTGGCGGGGGGAAGCTGGGAGAAGTCCATCTAGGAGCTATCAATATCAATTTAAAAGAAGAAATGGGGAGAAAAAAAGAAGAAACAAAACACACAACAGCCACAATAAGCAACTACTAAACAACAACAACAACAAAAATAGAAAAGGAAAAGGGAAGGACAACTGGTATGACTAGATTTTGTGCCTTTTTTTTTTTTTTTGCATAGGCATAGGAATTATTGGGGAAATTAGAAAGGGAATTACCTTGGCCTAAGAGATACAGGGTTTCTCCACCTGGAAGCATACTGTCATAAGAACAACTGCAGGCTCTGGACATGCTCATTATTGAACCCCAAGGACTTTTTATGATGTCAGGAAATGTTCTGCTCAGTTGTGGCTGATAATATCAATCCTCTGTAATTAAGGATCATGGTATTTGCACAGACCATAGAATGAAGCCTAGTATATAGTCTTTCTTTATGGTTCCAAAAGTTCTGCTCAATAATAGTTGTCAAAATCAGACCTCTGGAATTAGAGATCTTGATTTTTGTTCAAATCCTAAGCCAAAGCCTGAGCTAGGGTCTTTCTTTTTGTTTTTTTTTTTTTAATATTTTTATTTATACAATTTTATTACAAACATGATTGTATTTGGATTACAGTCATATAAAGAACACCCCCTTCACCAGTGCAATATTCCCATCTTCAATGTCCCAAATCTCCCACCTCCCTACACGGAGCCCCCCCTGTATTTGAGACAGGCTTTCTACTTCCCTCATTTATTCACATTGCCATGTTAGTTTTCAGTGTAGTTATTTTCTAACTGCACTCACCACTCCTGGACCCAAAAAAAGTTCTGCCCAGTCGCATTGTCAAAGTTAGTCTTCTGTAATTAGTGATCTTGGTTTTTGTGCATATCAAGAACAAAGTGTCTTCTGATTTTATTTATCATTAGTGATGAGGTAGAGCAACCTGCTCTACCAAGTTGTTGTTTTATCATCAGTATTTTATATCTATCTGGTGTAAGTTGGTGCCAGAGTGGTATTATAAATTCCCCTGGGTGAGTTTGTTTCCTGGTGCTATTGTAGGTAACTGTGTTGGTTCTACTGGTTGGGGTCTGGGATTCGGGGTTGGACGATCGCTGTCTGATCATATGGAGTCTAAGTCAAGTCCCCATAACACATGTTCAGGATGGAAAGCACCCTGTATTATAAAATTCATGGGTTCTTATCCCATGATAAGAGAGTTTCTATATATAAGATTTCCCCCCTTTTAGTATGCCTGTGCAAAATGTAAAGGTGCCATATTATATTACTGGTGCATTTGGGGATAAGAATGACAGGCTATACAATCTCTGTTCTCTGGTTTTGATCTGAGCTTTTGCCCAAGAAAGACTCTTTCTTCTAGAATTTTGTAACAAGCAGAACACAAACTAATGAAATTAAGTATATATATATATGTGTGTGTGTGTGTGTGTGTGTGTGTGTGTGTGTATAACATTTAAAAAATTAAAACATCAAAAAATTTAAGAAAAAAGAAATAAAAAATAGATAGTGGAGGCTACTTTTACATTTGTAAATAAACACATTAAGAGACAAAACTATTGAGGTATTAAACATACAATGAATATCTAGATATATGAAGTCTTTTGAGATATTCTTGGGGTGTGTGTGAGATCCAGGGTCCATTTTCATCCCTTACATTTGTCTTGTTAAGTTTGAGAAATGGTTTGCAGCAATAAGGGATCAGGTACTGTCTTTGAGCTAGGGGCTCCTTCTGAGGCTGAATACGGTATCATGCAACAGTCCACATTTAGGGGTGTGTAAGTGAGAAAAAGTGCCACAGAAAATGAGTCTGCAGGAGTGGCGGTTGCAGATTCTTGCAGGGGCCTGAGATATGGGACTGAGAGGATGTTCTTTCACTCTGGGAGCTGGGTGGTGTCTTATAGAAAATGTTGGGCCTGCTCTGCCTCAGAATGTCTGGTATAGTCTTAAGTTTCAGCAGGGTTTGTAGGCCAGCAAGGTTATGACCAGGGTGTGTATGTACAGTCCAGCAGTGGCTGAGATACAGTGATGGCATTGCCTGTGAGTTCCTTCTTGTGCATACCCTGGCAAGGTAGGATTTCTCCTTTCTGTTCCATGGTTCCCACACTCATGCTCTCCCAGGAGCTGCAGGGACCTAAGATGGCGTCTCTATTGTGCTCCTTTCCTGCCTTCCTGGGAAAATTTGGATCCTGTCTATTCCCTATTCCTGTACTCACACTCTCCCTAGAGTGCTGGGACCTAGACACCAAGATGGCATCTGAGAAAATAAATTTAAAAATACAAGAAAATTAATTTTGAAAGACTTTTATTTTAAGATACTCAGGTAATTATTAACACAATAATTCTTAATGTTTTAGGGTTTCTTGTTACCTATTATATCTTTCTACATATTTTCAAATTAAAATAATTATGGGACTGAAGATGTGAGTCAAATGGTAGAAAACAGAAGCTTTGAATGTCTGAGGACCTTGACCCCTTGTATGGCATAGAATAAAGTTAGAGAGAGTACAAGGCTTAAGGTCATTCATTCCCCAGTTGAATATCTATCATTGTATATGGTCTCTCAAGCACACAAATAGTGATCCCTCAGAATAAAGGGAGGATGCCCTAAACACTTTCTGATGTGACCCCAAGCTACATGATACATAGTAATCTCAGTTTGGCTTTAATCCTCACTCCCATCCATGACTTCCAGCCATCATTTCCATGTTTATTAAAAGCATGTCAACGGCAAAATTTTCACAACTCCTAAGATAGTTATCGATTTAAGTTACTTCAAATGCTTTCTTTCCAGTAGCAATTACTGAGTTGAGTATTTTAGCAAAAGGCTTATTTTTGAGTAATTGTTGTAAATAATTTTTGAAGCTATAATTAATGTTTTTGACAGGAAAAGTCAAAATTCCAAATGTATTTCATAAGGTGCTAACTTTATGACATTACTAAGAGTATGTCATTATTTTTTTTGAGTATGTCATTATTTATTTAACTAAATATTTCTGGCTTCTTTTCAGCCTTCTTCTTGCAGCTCTGCCTTCCCAGGTGAGGCTTGCCACAAATCCACATTACTAAGTCTAATTCAGAATAGGGAGACAAAGCTCCTCCCTAACATGTGGGTACCAGCAACCTCTGCAACTGATCTGTATCATATTAAGAACCTCTACCACAGTTTCTTCCTCTGCTTGTTGCTCTACCATTTTAGATGAAAAGAGAAGACAGAGACCAACTTCCAGGACTTTCCAATAGAATCAATTAAAATATTCAACACTGTCAAGAATAATTTGAGACATTGGTGGTGGGAATGTTGCACTGGTGATGGGGTGATGGGAGATAGGGGTGTCCTCTTATATGACTGAAACCCAACCACAATAATGTTTGTAATCAAGGTGTTTAAATAAAATATTATTAAAAAAAGATGAGGATTAAAAAAAGAATAATAGACAGCAAAAGAGGAATCACACGGAAGCCCATCATATACAATGAGCAAAAAGGATATCACAGAAATGTAAGCAATGCCAATAAATTCTGTGTTCAGTGATACTCTGATGATAATCAATAACTTCAAGAAAATAATAGCACAGGTGATCAGCAAAGCATGCGAAAGTATGAGAGTAGAAATGAAAATTACTACAATCAGAAATGAAAGAAATGGAAAACATAGTAATTAAAAAATAGAAGCTCTGAACTGCAGAATTACAGAACTGAGCAAAAGATCTAGGACTTCAAGATGAAAGGAAGAAACCTCTAGAAAACAACAGAAGGTGGAACATATCTGTATGTTTGAAAAAAAATGAACAGCAAAAAAAAAATAAGGGGGGAGAAATGAACAGCAAACCAGAGAACTATGGGATAAGTTCAAGAGGAACATTATTAATAAGAATTTTCAGAATAATGACACCATCATCAGAATAATAAAAATCATTAGAGAACCCAAAGAACAGGAAGGATGACAAAACAATAGTTCAGGGTTGCAGGCACCAAGATCCAAGGAGACTGAAGGGTCCCAGAGAAAATAAAATCACTTAGGAAAACTCTAAAACACATTATATACAAAATCTGAAGTTAGGGACAGAATACTGAAAGCAGCAAGATCTACACAGGAACTTATCTACAAAGAAAAGCCAATGAAATATATAGCAGGTCTATCAATAAAACTACTAGTCAGAAAAATTGAAATTCAATGAAATGAACACCCCACAAAAATACTCTATTCAACTGTATTATTATTCATATATTAATATTATTATATGAGGAAATATATTGAGTATTATGGGCAGACAATAGTTTAGGAAATTTGTAGCAATAAAACCAGTTTTTCAAGAAATGTTGAAAAATATCTATAAAGGACAGAAAAGCTTCACATTAAGTGGCATTACTAATGCATTTACTAATATGCATAAGATTGTCTTCTAGTCCAGCCTTTCTTGAAAACAATATGGATATTCCTTAATAAAATGGACATTGAACTCCCATTTGAACCAGGAATACTACTCCTAGGGATATACTTTAGGAACACCAACAAAAAATACAATAAAGTCCTCTGTACTCCTATGTTCATAGCAGTGATAATTACAATAGCCAGAATCTGGAAACAACCCAAGTGCCTGACAACAGATGAGTGGCTAAAGAAACTGGTACATCCACACAATGGAATACTACACAGCTGATAAAAATGAAGTGATTTAATTTGACTTTACATGGATAGATATGGAGATTATTATACTGAGAGAAATAAATCAATGGGAAAAAGATAAACAGAATAGTCACACTCATCTAAGGGATTTAAGAAGAATAAAAGAGGGCCTAGAGAGATAGCACAGCGGTGTTTGCCTTGCAAGCAGCCAATCCA
Organism: Suncus etruscus; assembly: GCF_024139225.1. Taxonomy (NCBI): domain Eukaryota; kingdom Metazoa; phylum Chordata; class Mammalia; order Eulipotyphla; family Soricidae; genus Suncus; species Suncus etruscus. Next base: position 104,185,352 of record NC_064848.1, read on the forward strand.
GGACCTAAGGTGGTTGGTTCGAATCCCGGTGTCCCATATGGTCCCCCATGCCTGCCAGGAGCTAGTTCTGAGCAGACAGCCAGGAGTAACCCCTGAGCACTGCCGGGTGTGGCCCAAAAACCAAAAAAAAAAAAAAAAAAGAATAAAAGACAGTATGGTAAATATCCAAAGACAATAGAAATGAGGGCCAAATAGATTAACTCATGATATGAAGCTTACTTACAAATAATAATAGCTTAGTTAAAGAAATAACTACACTAACAACTGCTGACAATTATATATATATATATATATATATATATATATATATAGAGAGAGAGAGAGAGAGAGAGAGAGAGAGAGAGAGGAAGAAAGAGAGATACAATGCCTGTCTTGAAGACAAGCAGGGTATGAGGGGAAAGGAAACTGAGGGACATTGTTGGTGGGAAATTTGCCGTGGTGAAGGGGGTGTGCATTTTATGGCTGATATGCAATTATAAAATATTTGTAACTGCGGTGATTAATTAAATAAATTATTATTAAAGAAAAAGCATAATATTCTAGTTTACCCATGTAACTTTTTAAATAAAACAATTATATCTTTCTTCTAAAATGCATTACTAGTCAGTAGTCTACATATTACAAATCATTATCAATCTACAAACTCGATTTAATTTTCAGTTGTCTGCTAATGCAATAGAAAAAACTTGCAATAAGCAATGGAACATATATTTCTCTTTAAATTGTTCTCTTTGTATTTGAAGGTAATTATGGGAAATTTGAGTAATTGGATCATATGAATTTGTTATTATATATCTTTTAAGGATCTCCATACTGCTTTCCATAATGTACATAATCATTCCCATATACATTTTAGAAGAGTTCCCTTGTAGCCATATTTTCTCTAACATTTATTTTTCTTGTCAATGTATATTAGGTGTTTCCGTGTATATGAGGTGTTATCTTGTTGTTTTGACCTATATTTCCCCAATGCTGAAAGGTGTATATACTTTCTAATGTTCACTCATTATCATTATGTTCAAATATGTGTATATCTGTTCATTTTAATAAGAGTATTTTTATTTTGAATCTTATATTTTTTACTTTATGAGTCTACATATTTTAAATATTAAATCTGTTAAACATACAGAAATATTTCTCATTTAATTGGATGTTTTGTTTTTATGAAAATTTTTACAATAGTGTGAATATTTATGCTTGGTTACATAATGTTATTGTACTACACTCAAAACAAAATGCAACTATCATTCTTCCAACATTCATAGGCTTCTCTTTTGCCTCTGAATTTTCTGTCTGCACACCCATTCAAGTAAGCTGATTTATGATAGCACCTTTGAATTTGCATTTATTAAATATTGTGTATCCTCTTGTTTTGCTTCTTTATATTTCACTTATGAGTGAGATCAACTGATAAGTCTGTTCCATTTTAAGTTAAAGCAAAGAGTATGATTTAGATTCTTTTCTAGTTAAGTTGTATTCATTGTGTATGTGTCTTTGTATATCCATATATGTATATACCCATATCTATGTGTGCATACATACATCTATGAGAGTGTGTCACAAAAATACACAATGGAATGTTACTTAAAGAAAGTATATATGGGGTCGAGGAGATAGCACAGGGGTATGCATGCAGAAGGACGATGGTTCGAATACCGGCATCTCAGATGATCCCCTGAGCCTGCCAGGGATGATTTCTGAGCATAGAACCAGGAGTCGCCCTGAGCGCTGCCAGGTGTGACCCCCCAAAACAAAACAAAAACAAAAAAAAGTATAAATGTATCTCACATTTTTTGTTTGTTTGGGGACCACACCCTGTGATTCTCAAGGGTTATTCCTGACTATGCACTCAGAAATCAATTCTGGCTTGGGGGACCATATGGGATGTCGGAGGATCAAACCACAGTCCGTCCTAGGCTAGCGCCAGCAAGGCAGACGTCTTACCGCCTTGTGCCACCACTCCGGCATCAACACATTTTTTTTACTTTATATATTGATTACTATATATTTAAGACTACTATTTTTTTGTTAGAAAAAGTTTCTAAAAAGGTTTCTTATATATATTGGCTCTTATAACTATCACATCTTTTGCAGTGATCTTAAATGTGCATATATATTTTTTAATTAGTGTTTTAGTGTTTTTGTGTCCTTAAGGTAGATACTGACGTAACTTTCCAAATTTTAGAAATCTCCAGACATTTTTCTATAGAGACCATACTAGATTATATCCTCACCAGTAGTAGGTAAGAATTTAATTTTCACTGTATCCCCAATGTCACTGATTACTTCTGTCCTTTTTGACATAAGTAGAGTATCATTCACTGGACTGAATTGATATACTACATCATTTTGATTTTCAGTTATCTAATAATATTTCTTGATGAGCATTTTTTCATGCATTTCTGGTAAAATTTGTTTGGCTGTGCAGTAATCTTTTATTTTAATATAATCATTTGTTTATTCTATCTTTGTCTCCCTTTCATTGTATTAGTAGAGTCTACAGACATTTCAACAAAGCTGGTTTTTAAGGAGAATATAACATGTGTTTTCTACTATGTATTTTATGGTTTCAGACCTTACATGAAAGTCTTCAATCCATTTTGAGTTACTGTTTATGTATCGTGTTAGGCTGGTCTAGTTTGATTCTTTTGCATGTGGCTTGTTTTCCAACACTATTGAAAAGAATTTCCCTTTTATGTTGTATACTCTTTTCTCCTCTGTTATAAATTAGTGGTATATCTATATGTGGTTTTATCTCTGAGCTCTCTTTTAAGGGCAATTGTGAATATGTTTCCATACCAATTTGGGGATTTTACGTCAATCTCGGAAAGATTTTAGGTATCAATTTTCTATAAGGAAAAATATATTGATGGCATTCGTTAACTAAATCTTAACTCCTTAGCATGTTTAAAAGAAAAAAAAACTAAAGATAAATCAAATATTAGCCTTTTCATCTGACATAATTTTTAGACATGTCTCATTGACTATTACTTTCCTAATTTATCAGTTTTCTCCTTATATCTGTGAAGATAATAAATACAACAAAATATTACAAAACTTATAAGTTTATTGAAATTAATAATGGCAATATGGAACATAAATTAGGTTTTCCCCCTTTAGTTTTGGACTACACCTGGCTGCACTCAAGGGTTACTCTTAGCTCTGCAGTCAGAAATTGCTCCTGTTCTTGGGGGACCATATGGGATGCCAGGATTTGAACCACAGTCAGTCATGGGTTGGCATTGTGCAAGGCAAATGCCCTACCACTGTGCTATCTTTCTGGCCTCTCAGTTTGGTTCTGGATAAAGAAAATTTTCAAATGTTAAACCATCTTTGCATTCATGGGATAAAACCTACTTGATCATAGTGAATAATCTTCTTGATAAGGCATTGAATTCTACTTGCCAGAATTTTATTGAGGATATTTGCATCTGTATTCATCAGGGATATTGGTCTTTGATTTTCATTATTCTTTTCCTTTCTTTTCAATATTTTTTTAACATTCATAAATCCATCAACATAATACACAACATCAACAACAAGAAAAATAAAAATCACACGATCATATCAATAGAAGCAGAAAAAGCATTTGATAAGGTCCAACACCTTATAAAACTTGATAAAAACTCTCAACAAGATAGGAATGAAAAAATTTTTTCTCAATCTAGTCAAGGCCATCTACCACAAGCCAATGGCAAATATTATTCTCAATGGAGAAAAACTGAAAGCTTTCCTCTAAATTATGGTACAAGACAAGGTTCCCCCCTCTCATCACTCATATTCAACATAGCACTGGAAGTACTTGCTATAGCAATTAGGCAAGAAAATATATCAAGGGAATCCAGATAGGAAAGGAAGAAGTCAAGCTCTTACTGTTCTCAGATGACATGATACTATACTTAGAAAACCCTAAAGACTCTATCAAAAAGCTTTTAGAAACAATAGATGCATATAGCAATTAGTAGGCTATAAAATTAACAAACAAAATCAATGGCCTTTTTATATATCAGTGATGATAGGGAAGAAATGGACATTAAGAAAACAACCCCATACACATTAATGTCACACAAACTCAAATATCTTGGAATTAACTTGACTAAAGATGTGAAGGACCTATACAAAGAAAACTATAAAACCCTGTTACAAGAAATAAGAGAAGACACACGGAAATGAAAATCCATGCTCTGCTCTTGGATTGGCAGGATTAACATCACTAAAATGGCATTAATCTCCAAAGCTCTGTACAGATTTAATGTGATCCCTCTAAAGATACCCATGATATTTTTCAAAGAAGTGGATCAAAAACTTCTGAAATTTATTTGGAACAATAAACACCAACGAATTTCTAAATCAATCCTTGGGAAAAGGAATATGGGAGGTATTACTTTCCCAACTTTAAATTGTATTACAAAGCAATAGTTATCAAAACAGCATGGTATTGTAATAAAGACAGACCCTCAGATCTGTGGAATAGGCTTGAGTACTCGGAGAATGTTCCCCAGGCATACTGTCACCTAATTTTTGATAAAGGAGCAAGAAATCCTAAATGGAACAGGGAAGGCCTCTTCAATAAGTGGTGTTGGCAACAACTAGTTAGTCACTTGTAAAAAAAAAAATGAACTTAGACCTTCAGCTAACACCATGTACAAAAGTAAAATCCAAAAGAATTAAAGACCTAGACACCAGACCTGAAACCACAAAGTATATAGACCAACATGTAGGTGAAATGCTCCATGACATTGAGACTAAAGGCATCTTTAAGGAGGAAACAGTACTCTCCAAACAAGTGAAAGTAGAAATAAACATGAAACTATATTAAGCTGAGAATCCTCAGTACGTCAAAGGAAATGGTGCCCAGAATACAAAACCCACCCACTGAGTGGGATAAATTGTTCACTCAATACCCATTAGATAAGGGGCTAATATCCAAAATATACAAGGCACTGACAGAACTTTACAAGAAAAAAATCATCTAAACTCATTAAAAATGGGGAGAAGAAATGAACAGAGAATTAGACAAAAAAGAAATACAAATGGCTAAAAGGCACATGAAAAATGCTCCACATCACTAGTCATCAGGAAGATGCAAATTAAAACAACTATGAGGTACCATCTCACACCATAGAGATTGGCACACATCAAAAAGAACAAGCAGTGCTGGCAGGGATGTGGAGAGAAAGGAACTCTTATTCACTGCTGATGGGAGTGCCTTCTAGTCCAACCTTTATGAAAAGTGATATGGAGATCCCTCCAAAAGCTGGAAGTTGATACTTCCATACGATTCAGCTATACCACTCCTAGGAATATACCCTAGGAACACACAAATACAATACAAAAATCCCTTCCTCACACCTATATTCATTGCAGTGCTGTTTACAATGGCCAGACTCTGGAAACAGCCCTGATGCCCCTCAAGAGATGAATGGCTAAAGAAACAGTAGTACATATATACAATGGAATATTATGCAGCCGTCAGAGAAGATGAAGTCATGTAATTTTTCTATACATGGATGTATATGGAATCTATTAAGCTGAGAGAAATATGTCAGAGGGAGAGAGATAAACACATAATGGTCTCACTCATCTAAGGGTTTTGAGAAAAATAAAAGGCATTTGTGTAATAATTCTCAGAGACAGAATAGAGGAGGACTGGAAGGTCCAGCTCACGACGTGAAGCTTATCACAGAGAGTGATGGGTGCAGTCACAAAAATAATTACACTGAGAACCATCATAACACAATTTGAGTGAACGAGGGAAATAGAAAGCCTGTCTAGAGTACAGGCTGGTGTGGGGTGGGGAGGAGGGACACTTGGGACATTGGTCATGGGAATGTTGCACTGGTGAAGGGTCTTAAAAAATAAAAAATAAGAAAAAAGTTTCCTGAACTATGTAATATCATTTTTAAAAGTTGGAATCTTTGTATTGTCAGAGAATCAATTTGATTCACAATCCTTTGATTTTCAAAAGAAAATTTTCAGAGTTAAGTGTTTTGAATTATTAGTTGGAGAGAGTATGTCTAAAAATATGTAAACATTTAAATGACTTTATATAAGAAAATCAGGGGCCAGAGCTGTGGCACAAATGGTAAAGTGTCTGCCTTGCCCTAACTAGCCTAGGACAGGCTGCAGTTCTATCCCCAGGCGTCCCATTTGGTCCCCCAAGCCAGAAGCGATTTCTGAGCACATAGCCAGGAGCAACCCCTGAGCATCACTGGGTGTGGCCCAAAAACAAACAAACAAAAACACAAACAAAAAAAGAAAGTCAGCATTTTCAAAATGTGCATTCTAAATTTTCCAGTATAATATATGCATATAAAGCATAGTTGTCAAACTTATTTCTCCTCTTGTGCATTGTAGATATTTCAGTTACTAGTGCACTTGAATGGGAAATAAAAAGTCAACCCAGAATATTTGTTCTTGTTTTCAAACAAATATCTTTTTTGTGACCAACAAATAAAATAGCCAGTATTTGTTATAATAATAATAATAATAGTTAAAACAGATTAATAAAAATGATCATAAGTTAATGAAAATTATGAGTAAAATTAGCTGCTTCTTCAAACAGGACATTGTTACAATTCTTTGAGTCATTCCTTTTAGAACTCTAAAATTTGGCTTATGTTTATTTAATGTGCAATGTACATTTCAGATTAAGTAAAATACATCATGGTAAAATTGATTATTTGCATACTTTCCCATTTAGAGACATGTTTTTTATAAGTGGACCTGTCAGGAGCATAGTTCATGCATCATAGCAGCATGGTTAAGGAATAGAGATGCTTAAATATACCATCACCTTCATCACCAGCACTGCTCTAGAGCCTCAACACTGCTCTACTTAATCATTGCAGAATATCTTGTAAATATTTATACCATTCCCTCAGACTTTATTTTTCTTTTTTTCTATATTTTCAGTACTTTTATTTTCACTGAATTTCCAGTGGTGTTAGTAGTACATATATTATGGTATTCCCTAGTTCATCTGTGGTGGTTATGGTTTTCACCAGTAATGATATGAAATTCTTCAATAAATACTCAAAAAGCCAAATCAGATGATTAGAAAATGTCTAAGGGCAGGAAATATTTTCAATGTGTGTATTTCAATGTATACATCTTAAATTTGTATATATATGAATATGTGTATATATTTATAATGCTAAAATTTTTATAATATAGAATATTATGTATTACCAATTATTTATTCGCATATAATTTAAATTATATCACATTATTTTCCTCCTAAGCTCTCCCATATTAATGTATAGTTACTCTTTCATATTTCTTCCCTCCTGTAATATACCAGGATGATGTGATTTAACTCAGATACATTTTATACATGGATCCTTTTTGTGCTCTCTCAATAGCTTCCTTCTGCTCCACTCTCCAAACATTTCTGCAGAATTAGTAAATCAGGCAATAAAGTTAATTGGTCTTAACATGGTTCTTCTAGTACATTTTCTTCTTTTCCCTCTGAAATAAAGGATTGATAATGTCTACTGAAGCTTCCAGGAAAAATAAAGGAAGGTTTTTTTATGGAAAAAAATCCTATTTGAAACCCACTGATTATTAAGTATATTAAAGATGCCATGTATAAGTAAAATTGCTTTTACAAAAGTATTTTAAGGAATATCACTGACAAAAAGCTCCATAAAAAGATAGATATTTTAACTGATATAGCTAGAACATTATTAATAAAAAACTAAAACTACATAAACTATATTATATTGTATCAGTACTGTGTAATTTAATCTATCCAAAATAATGAAAACATTTTTAAAATGCATATTTTGAGGGCAGGAGGAATGTCTCCAACATTAAAATAGGACCCATTATGCTTGCATTTTAAAAATAAGACTGCATGTGTTTTGAGATATAAATTTATGAACAAATAATTTCAAATTATGTTCCTAAATATTGAACTTATCCAAATATACTTAAATTTGCAGTAACTTTCTTCTTCTGTGGGTGACACGTCATTACCAGAATTCTGTGCCTTTTTGTTCCTTGCCTCATAATTCAGGTTTTTGGCATGTGATATTGAATTTTATGGGCAAAACTAAAGTAAATCACGCACAGCTGTCTTCTATTTTAGGTGAGGTGTTCTTTAGACTTATTCTGGTATTATGACTATTGTGTAAGTCAGTGTTACTGAATGATTGGGCTCCTACAACTTTTAACTAATTATGTGATTTGTATCTATGTTCAGTTCTTGGTAAATTTCATGAAAGTTTTCTAAATGTGGTTAAAATTTTTCAGATGGTATTACTCAAATCTTGGTTTCAAAATTCACAGTGGTATTAATGGTTATATACTCTAAAAGCATTTTAGATCAGAGATCAACCAACTGTACCCCTTGAGCCAAATTCAGCTTCTTGAAGACTGTTTTTGTATAGCTTCCAAGCCAAGAAAAATTTTTATGTTTGTCAGTGATTGTCAAAGGAGAAAGAATATAAAAATATAATATAAGGAGTCATAAAACTGACAAAAATAGTTTTTAGTGTCAAAAATTTTAATACCTTATTCTTTATAATAAATGCTTCCTTTTCCTTATTTTAGATTATCTCATTAAAACTGTTCACTGATTTTGGTGTACATTCTTAGCAACCAAACAAAATGTATAGAATGTGTATTTACATTTATACTAAAATTTTATTTGAGAATCCTAAGAAGATACTGTATAAGAAAATAGATAAATTTTATTTGAGTAATCACATCCTTAATATTTGTATGAATTGCTTTATTATAATTGAAATGTGACAATATCAGCCACAAGTTAATATTTTTATTTATTTTTAGATTTTGGGACACAATTGGCTGTGCTCTAGACTTACTTCTGACTCTGTACTCAGGAATCACTCCTGGCACTAGTCCAGGAGTTCACAATATGTAGTGCTATGGATGAAGACCAATTTAGATGCTTGCCATTTCATCCACCCAAATTATTTTTATGATGTGCTATCTCAACAAGTTTTTAAATAACTTTTACTGTGATCAACTTGAATTACAAGTCTTTCACAGTAATATTTGAAGTACATAGTGACATTGAATCAGGAGTATTCCCACCACCAGTGTTGTCTTTCCTCAAGGAACAATTTATAGTACATACTGAAATGGTCTTATTAATATAGTGCTTTCTGATAAAGGTTTTTAAATATAAGTCACTTAAAATTATCAACAAATTAAAATAATAAAGCTATTTCTGATATATAAGAAATATTTACTATGTGGCCTGAACAGATTCTACAGCAGTTTGAGCACTTGCCCTGCACAAGTCTACCAGTGTCCAGCTATTGAAACAATATATGGTTTGCCAAGCTCTGCTAGCTGTAATCACTGGTCACAAAGAAAGAAGACCTGAAAACTCCTGTTTATGCCCCCACAAAACAAAATCAATTTTCTTTAGAAAGCTATACATATAAATAAATTTGAAAATTTATAGAATATTCTACTATATTTTTATGTTTAAAAGTTAATTTCCATTTCAAAGAATACAATCTTTAGTTACAATTAATATATCAAAAGACAATACAGCTCTGAGTCAGAAACAGGTTCGGAGAAACAGTACAGTGGGATAGGCATTTGTGCTACATGCAAATAACTGGGTTCAATTCTTGGCAACACATATAACCTCTTGAGCATCACCATTAATTATCTCTGAGTACAGAATTATAGTAAATGCTCAGGACTATTTTGAATGGCCCCCAAATTAAATAGAAGTAAAAGAGTGAAAGGTATATTGAGAACTCAATTTTATATTTATTTTTGCAAATACTACATTTTTTATAGGCTGACGCATATCTTAATCCAAATTAATTCTATTTTAGGGTCGGATCAATAGCATAGCGGTAGGGTGTTTGCATTGACCCAGGGGAGACCGCGATTCGATTCCCTAGTGTCCGATATGGTCCGCTAAGCCAGGGGCAATTTCTGAGCGCATAGCCTGGAGTAACCCCTGAGTGTCACCGGGTGTAGTCCAGGATGTAGTCCAAAAAAACAAAAAAAATATTACTCCTATTTTAATTGCTATACAGTATAAATTTAATTTATAACAATTTCAATGGCTTTTTTATGATTTTTAATTTACAAAACAACAGTTGCAATATTTAAAATATGACAGCAATTTTAGATAAAAATTTGATAGACTTTTGTTTTTTTGGGGGGGAAATGAAACATAGTTGGGGTCAGGGACTCTACTGACTCTGTGCTGAAGGGTTATATTCTGATGTACAGGGACTCTAATGATGCTGTGTTACAACCTGGACATCCCATATGCAATGTATTCCAGACTATTAAACTATATCTTAGCACTAAATGTTTCTTCTTAAAGCTTAAGTAAAGGTAAGTAAGTAGGTAAGTAGGTAAGCTTAAGTAAAGGTGATTCAAATCTGAATGAGGAAATTTAGTAAAACAATATATAAGATCTACCTATATAGCAATTATTTAAGATCTTCCTATATAAAGCAAATTACTTCAAATTTTACCTCCAAATTATCCACCTAATTTAAACAATCACACAATAAACATAGGAAGCAAGTTCTGTGCTAAACTCTTTGTCTACATGTTCTTCATAGGTACTAAGTATGAAGATGAAGTATGAAAATCTTATGCTGGACTCTAAAATCTGTTAGTTCATATCACTTTCAAGTTTACCCACTGGTCTATGAAAACACAGTATCTTGTTCAGGACTATATTTAAAGAACTAGAAAATGTGCAAAATTTGAGAGGCAGAAAAGTTAAAAGGAAAGTTATATCTATGTTTGTATTTATTACATTATAACATTTTATGTTCATTATAATTATAAGTAATCTTTCATAGAAAAATAACTTACAGTGATTAATCCAAAGTTGATCATTTGTATTCTTGAGGTATATTTAGGCAGCTGCTTGTCACAACTGTGTATGAATAGAGTAATTGGGTTTTCTTCACATGGATTATTTCTAAACTTGTACATTAGGATCAACTGCAGTGCTGTAAAATATTTAGTCCCTGGATTTCACATGAGAAATTTTGGTTGAATTACTATTGGAAGACACTTGAGGCCCAGAATTTTCAGAAGTTCCTTAAGACCTTTGGGTGATTTTGGAGAATTGTATATAACTACTTACTTGCTTATCATGTATTCCTCACCCCATTACTAAGCAGTTGGCACCCAGTGAGATTTGATGTGCATGATGGGTCAGGTTTGATCTTATACATTTTTAGAATCAGCATTATTTATCTTGAAGCTCTGTATCTTCCTTTAAATCTTAATTTTTTTCAAAGATCTAGAATTTGCAGCAAATGAAATACATTTAGAATTTCAAATTTTCAGACTCAATCAGACATACTGGATCAGAAACATTGGGGTAACAATTTGAAGTCTGTAAAATAACAAGACTCCCATGTACTTTTTATGTGCATTAACATTTGAGTACTTAAGCATAAATATCCAAATTGGAGAAAGGTTGGGCTGGAAAAACAGCTCAGGGTTAGGCACTTGATTTGGAATGTGATGGACTCAGGATTGGAATTTTCACCATACATGTGGCCCTTCTGAGAACCACAGGAGTAACCCTTGAGCACAGAGGTAAGCCTAATATAAGACCTGAACACTATCAGGTGTGGCCCATACTTACACCACAAAAAATATTAATAAAATAACTCAAGCTGGAGTTTGCCTGCTTCCTAGTTGGAAATAAAAATAATGAAAACAAAATATATTACTGACATCTTTTTTGTACTCAACTGTTTCTGGAGACTTTATGAACAAAATTTGACTCAGTTGCTTATGTCAGTTATATCGATGTAAGAAATAAATGCAGAAATGTATATATTATTGTTCATTTTCTTTCAAGTATGTTTTTGATTTGATGATATAAATACATTAAGTATTATATTTGGAACTGGGGAATATTACAGGGGTTAAGGCATTTGTTCTGCATGCTGCCTAACCATGTAAGCCTCAGAAACACATGGTTTCCTGAGCCCCACTAGATGCAGCTTTGTAAGCTCCCAAGCACTACTGGGATGACCTGAGTGAACTCTGGCACTGCAGGGACTGAGGAGCACACTATGCTCAGGGTCTTGCTTTGAAGCATGCCTGCTTGAACAAGAATTGCCACAAAGAGTCATAGGTGCCCCTGAGCTTTACTTATGAGACATCCTCTTGGAAGTAATAGGTTTTTATATTTTAGTAGTGAGGTTGCTTTTATTTATATGGAATCAGTAATCATCAACTAAAATCTAAGAAAGGCATATTATTAAATAAATTTATAAAAATGTTTATAAGTAAGGTTAATACTATTATTATATCTGCCTTGTGAGCAGGTAAAATTGTACTCTAATTTTTATAGAAACATAATATATATTTTATTATTTTCTTTTCAATTAGATATTTAAGAATGAGAATATGGAACTGTGTAGTCAACTCAGTAGTAAGAGTGGGAATATGGAGTTATTCAAAATCAATTTAATAATCAAAATTACTCATACTTATTGTTACTAGGGCAATTATTTAAACAATCACTTTTGGCTAATACTTTGTTTTACTCTTATTCAGTTTCTGCTGTATGGAATAGAAATAATGCTAATTATTTCTTAGTGCATCATGACCTAAAATATAGAGGATAATTTATGTAAAGTTCTAAAATCAATCATAAATATTGCTAAATATGTATAAAGATTAATTTAACAATAGCAATCTTCTTTTAAATATTATGTTTTCAAATATTTTGATGGTACATAAAAACAATTTAAGTTTCTAATATGTTAATATTTTAAATATTTACAATAAGTTTTATTGTAGAAAATTTCCAGTCCAAAGCAACATAATGAGGTCTAATATGTAGTTCTACATAGTGGACTATTCTTTAAGCTAAATGCAGTGGAACTTTGATAAAATGTGACCTGAAAAAGCATGAAATTTAGCATAATCCTATCGATTGGTGCTTGTAACTGAAAGGACCAGAAGGTTCTTGTTATATTATTTTATCTATATCTCAGTTGCTTGGCAAAGACCCAAAGAATCATGTTTTAATGAAGTCCATCTTTGAGAAAACATTAGAACAAAATATGACTCTTTTCCACTTACATAGAGCCTTCAGTATTTATGATAAGTAAGCAAAATATAAGCATTGATAAGGAGGTCTCACATATCTAGGAGGCGAAAGAATTTTGACAAAACTGGACATTTTGTTCCTAAAATAATTGAAACTGTAAAATATTTGATTAGAATTGGATGATTACATTGGATGAATTTTAAGTAGCTTACTGTTTTTCAATAATATTTTGTCTATAAAATTATAGTATGTAAATGTTATGATTTATTCATTTAAATTATAAGATATTTTATATTTTTATTTATGAAGTCATGACTTACAGTTTTTGATAGATGAGTCTTAAATCTACAGTATTCCAACATTAGTGCTACCACCAGAGTCAACTTTCCTCCATCAGTGTTCCCACACTTCCACACAATAACCCTTCTTGTATCCACTCTTCTCTCCACCCCACTGTCAAAAACATACCTTTACTTTAATGGTTGTAGTTTATACCTCATGTTTTCAATGTTTTGGGGTAAATAGCTATCATAATTGTCCAAGTCAATACTATACCTGAGACCATGCCTGATTTCCTCATTAATTTTCTCATATTCTTCCTTTCCCACTTGATTACTTTCCTTCTCTGTAATTTTCCTTATACTATAGAGTACACAATGATATGTGAGTCAAGCTATATTATAAAAGATAAATGAGGAAAGGATTCTAGATATATACCTGAACTCTTCTTGGCTTGCCCTTTGCATACTAATGTGAAACTAGAAAATTAACCTATGTGGGAATCATATCAGCGATAATTGTTTTCCCAATTTACAGTATTATTTCCAGCACATACTCTTACTTAGAACTTAGTGACCAAGTTAATTAATGTCAGTCTTTATTGAGCTTGATGTTCTTTTCTTCCATGCATCACTTTCCTCTGTTTCCTGCAACAAAGTATAACAAGCTTCAGAATGATGATGTTTGGTGTAAATGCAAAGAATAGGTCAAAGTTTGTATATCCATTTTAGCCCATATGGCCATAAAGGATTTTATGGGCTTATTCTGAAGTCTAACCTCAGTGATACCATGTATAATCGTGGTTTTGCTTTAGAGAAATTTCTTCCTTGTTTTAAACATATAGTTTATAGTCAATTTTAAAAAATATACCCTTTTACAATTACAAATAATCTATATTTCAAAAGTGCCAAATGTCTTCACATATATAATTTGCATTGACTTTTCCTCCACTTCTCACTTCTTTCCCCACCCATCCCCTTAATACCTTTCATCTTACCTCCTTTCCCTACCCCTTTCCTCACTTTCTTATTTCAAAGAGGACAATTTTGATTTGGAGATTAATTTCTTTTTCCCCATACATATTTTTCCTTAATGCATATCTCTGCATCAGTATCATCTTTAGAGTTCTCATATCTCTGTCTTAAAAGCCCACTTTTGAAAAACAGAATGCCTTTGTTAAAGACTTAGTTGTATTTGGTTTTATAGAAAATAAAACTAAAAGAAACTTTATGAAACATGAATACAAAACCACAATGAAAATTGTATTCAAGTGCATGTAACCTTACACCATTTCTGAGAAACTGATAGAGTTATCTAGCTTCTGTGTCATTACTTGGGAGTGACTCTGAAATCTAGTAAGCCCAGGAACAATTTCTTCCTTCCTCTTGTATTCATAATGGAAAATGCCACTGTGCTTTTTCTAAAACACTTTAAACTTTTGAAATGAAAGGGGAAAAAGAGTAAAGAAGATAGGTATTTCTTTGTGATTAAAATGAAAACAGACTAAGTTTTTCTTAGTAATGAATGCTGATTATCTCTAGCAGGACTAGTAATAGATGGTGATGGCTAACCTTTTTGATCCCAAGTGCCCAAACTGCTGCACAATGCCCGGCCCTCCCAATAGCCAGTCCAGCCCTGTTGCCAGGTGAGCTGCAAAGCAGACACTGGCACACTCGCTTCCCACCGCGCTGCATATCTTAATTGAAGACCCCTTATCGCATGCCAGCTGCAAGGCCTTTGCATGCCACCGCTGGCATGCAAGCCATAGGTTCGCCATTGAGGTAACATGGGATTTAATCAGACAGTAGTCACAGAATTTATATTGGGACTTTCTTGATATCAAACCTATTGAAGTGTTTTATGCACACTTATGGTTATAATGCGATTAGAAATTACAGACACTTAGACCTGTTTGAAATTTATGGAGTGTGACCTATTTATGAGGCTGCATAAAAATAGTAGTACTGTATATTCCAATAACAAAGTACAGAATAATAAAAGTAAAAACTGAGTACTAAATATGTATTGTTGGACTCTTTAAGAATGTAAACTTTCCAGATCTCCAGGGCTTGCCTGGGCCCCTTGGTGGAGCTTGAAGGTACCCTAGGCTTTCCCCCATTATCCATTCAGCTCCTTAGGGAGGGTCTGGGTGGGGCTCTAAACTTCTGGCCTCCCAGCTTCTTGAAGGATCTCTCTCCTTCCTAGTAGCCAGGAGTCTAGCAGTATGGGGTTTGGCAGGCCCCTGCCATGCTGGAGGCCTTCTTAACCAGGCCTGGGGAGGGTGCGGGACTTGGGTAACCCCAGCACCCCTCTACCGCCTTGCTCCAGATCTCCAGGGCTTCCCCGGGCCACGTGCCTGGGCAAGCCTGTGAGTTGGGCCCCTTGGTGGAGCTTGAAGGTACCCTAGGCTTTCCCCCATTATCCATTCAGATCCTTAGGGAGGGCTTTGAACTTCTGGCCTCCCAGCTTCTTTAAGTCACTGGTAATCTCTTTCCAGTCTATATTTTCAAAATTGCATGGGGGCTAGTGCCCCCGCGCGCACAAGAAACATTAATAGCACTCAGTATCATTGAATTGAATTATGTTTTTATGTATGCAGAATGTCCATTTTGTACTTTGCCCTTTTGCATACCCCTTCAAAAGATCATATTTCTCTTTAACTTCCTTAACTCCTGTCATCATTACTCCTCACTTACCCTTTCTAACTTAAGTACTGTAGAGTCCTAAGTCACAGACCAAAGTGGTGCCCTGGAGTTAACACCCACCCAACTATTTTAAAAGGCATAAAAAGGACACTTATGTCTTTTCAACATTTTATGGGTGTTTTCTTTGACGGCTATAACTTTTGCTGAATATTTTCTTATACAGTGACAATCCTCCCCCATTTTTTTATCTTCTCTTTGTGAACTGCTCAATATAGAATTTGGTGTGAAAGAATCCCTCAGTTTAATGCTTATGTTTGAACCAAATCATCGGTATTGTTGGAAATGTTCTTACGCCCCCATATACTCTGATAGCACCACGTGGCTTTATTTCTTGTTTGCTAAGGCACACTAAAATGGGAAAATACTATACATACCAATAAGTTCTTATGTAATAGAGATGGGAACACACAAATCTTGTAGTGCAATGGGACCTTACACCCTGAACATTGACATAAAGACCTGGCACAGGCCTCAGAAGAATGGGCATTCTCCATTCACCCCTGATCTAGAGAAGACATCTACAAAACATCCAAGGTTGTATATAACATCACCTGGAGGCATTCCTCTACCAGGGAAGACCCTACAGCTGCTCTGACATTGATCTACTCAAAAGAGACTTCCCTTAATACTGAGAAGACTTAACAAGAACAATGACCTGCTTACTGGACAGGGCTTGCTGTATTGCCCCTTAATTGTGAGGTTTGTCTATAACATCACCTGGAAGCAATCCTCTACCATGGAAGACCCTACCACTGCTCAGACATCGACCTGCTCAAAAGAGACTTCCCTTAATACTGAGAAGACTTAACAACAACGACCTGCTTACAGGACAGGGCTTCCTACGTTGCCCTTTAATGGTGAGGTGAAATGAGAAGACGCTCCACATCATGACTTCAATGTAGGATATGCAGATTCCAGGATCTTTAATACAGAAACATGATACCAACAACAGAGACTGTGAAAAGTGTGTTGGCACTACAGACAATGTCTTGGATTGGACGATAACTTGCCTGAAGCCTAGAGTTGGTCTTATGCCAGGAAACTTCAGGGGTAAGATCTCTTTGTATTTAGGCCAAGGTTATTCCTTTCCATGCCTCTCATATTTCGGTGGGCCTATGCAAACAACAATTGCCACTCTAACACCATTTTTACTGTGCTCCTTTGACTCTAATCCTTAAAAAAACAAAAAACCACTTAAAATTTGAGGTTAACTTAAGCTAATATGCATGTACATGGAAATGTAAAAAATACTATGCCTCTAATGTTTAAGGAGTTACGTAAGTTTTATGGCTTTAGATTGCCTTGTGTACTGTTAAGAAATATTATAATGTGTTACAATCTGGGGACTTGAGGGACAAAGTAATTGTACATGGATTCTGTTTTATTTATCTTAATGTTCTTTGGCTGAAAGTTAAAAGTTAAGATATCAGCAAGGGGACTTCTTCTGAGTATTATGTTATGGGTGATTGTCCTTCCACTGTAACTTTACCTTGTCCCTTTTCTTTGCATCTTTTATTCTCCTAATTCAAAATAAAAAAATTCAATTAAAAAATGTAAACTTTAGGGGACAGAGCTGTGGCACAAGTGATAAGGCGTCTGCTTTGTGCACGGAAGCCTAGAATGGACTGTGGTTCAATCCCCTGGTGTCCCACATGGTCCCCCAAGCCAGGAGCAATTTCTAAGACTACAATAACCAATGAGCGTCACTGGGTGTGGCTGAAAAAACAAAAACAAAAAAAGAGTAAACTTTAAGTATTAAATAATCTTTAATTATATATTATTTAAATGTTTATATTTTAATTTAAAATATTTCAAATAAATATTGAAGAGTATGATTTATAGGCTACTGTGTACCATGCAACTTAATTGACTTGTAATTAATTCTTCATATCTACTAAGAACTTTTTCTACGAAGTTTTACTTTTGAGAAATTTGAATATTTATGTATCATTTACAACTATAGAGAAGTTTAAAATGGTATATAAAGACTGTTGCTTATACTTTAAACATGATTAACCAATTTTAATATTTTGTCATATATGCTTTCTCTCACTACATATATCTACACATACATCTATACCTATACATATCAGTTTTTATTTACATTTATATACTGAAGAAAAAATTGTGGCATCAGGAAAGAGACATATTTATTTTACCAGAATGTTATCTGCATGTTTTAATAACATTGTTTGGAAATATTTTCAGGCAAATAAATTGTTTTTGTATTGTCAAAATAAAAGTGTCACTTTTCTGTAGCTTTATTTTGGAAGTGCATTTTGCTTTATATTTCTGTATTTCATCTTACTGCCAATGGCATTATGGCATGGTAGCTAAAATTCTATTCTATATATTAAGAATAATTCCCTAAATTTTTTTTTCTTTTTTTGATTTTTGGTTTTTGGGCCATGCCTGGCAACACTCAATGGTTAGTCCTGGCTATGCATTCAGAAATCACTCCTGACTTGGAGTAACATAGGGGAGACCTAGGTTTGTCCTGGGTCAGCCACCTACAAGGCAAATAAATTCCCTACCGCTATGCTATCACTCCGGCCCCCTTAATTTTTTTTTTTTTGCTTTTCTAGATTATCCTTTTTTCATGTAATTTTCATTAAAGTAGAAAGTATATTTAAAAATAATTTTATTAACAATAATTATCAAAATAAATCATCTCCTATTTGCAACAGCATGACCAAATCTGCATTATTTTTTCTAAATCATTTAAGATTTTTTTGAATTAAAATGTTTCAGAAGTGAAGACACCATAGAAGTGGAAATTTTTCTAATATCAGGATATACCTCTCATTTCACCTCAGCTGAATAAAAACAGACAATATTATATAGGGTATATCACATTTTGCATAAATATGACTTCTAGAACTGTGATTAGAAATCTCTAACATGTGAAGATGTTAAGGTTATCATCTGCTCATATTAATAAATTGCAATAAAATTATAGCAAATTACCCTTACAGGTCCTTTAAAACTAGAGTAATCACAACGTAATTGTAAAGGCAGAAACACAAAAAATTTTTATGAACCTAGAAAATTATTAATAGTTGTTAAGAAAAATGGCGATTAAGTTATGACTTAAGCAATTTATTTTTCAATTAAAATTTTTGTATAGTTTGCTCAGTAAAAACAGCTCTATATGTATGTATGATAGGGAGCTTAGGGCAGATCTTAGTAACAAAATATATAAATTAAAATAATTTTTTTTTTTTTTGGTTTTGGGTCACACCTGGCGGTGCTCAGGGACTACTCCTGGCTGTCTGCTCAGAAATAGCTCCTGGCAGGCACGGGGGAGCATATGGGACACCGGGATTCGAACCAACCACCTTAGGTTCTGGATCGGCTGCTTGCAAGGGCAAGCACCACTGTGCTATCTCTCCGGGCCCAAATTGAAATAAATTTTAAGGAGATTGGATTTCATCAGTGTTCCTGCCAGTGATCCTGCCTACTTTAGAGCTGCCTGACTGAATTTCATCAGTGATCCTGCTGGCAATCCTGCCAGCTTCAGAGGTGGGTCAGGACATACACACACTGATTCCTGCTGGTTTCTGCCAGGAGTCAGAAGGGTACAGAAGCCATCTTGGGTCATGCTGTTTTCAGCTGCCTGAGACTGGATTTCATCAGCATTCCTGCCGGTGATCCTGCCTGCTTCAGAGGTGAATGTCAATTTTCTGGGTGACCCTGGAGACCACAGTGAAGTTTTTGGAGGCTTCAAGCTCTTTCACCTTTGTCAGTAAGAGGATGGGAAGCCCCAACCATCTGAGGGGATTACCCATTTCAGACTAGGATTAAAGTCCTAAAGGATCTCTGGGAACTCAGATGCCAGCACCCCTATCTCCTGTGTTCTGTGCTGTGCTGCATTTTCAGCCTGATTTCATCCTGTGTGTGACTCATCTGTGGATGGCTTACCTTCCCTGGAGCCTTCCTGGAAGTGAGTTTACATGCCAAAAAGGGGAAGCTGCTAAACTCTGCTGGAACTCAGATGCCAGCACCCCTATCTGCCTGTCTTTTGTGCTGTGCTGCATTTTTGGCCTGATTTCATCCTGTGTGTGGCTTATCTGCGGACAGCTTGCCTTCCCTGGAGCCTTCTCTGGAGGTGAGCTTACAGGCCCAGAAAGGGAGGAGCCAGAGGAGTGTAGCCACTCCGCTTCGCAGCCGTGCATATCATTTAGCCAATGAATACAACCACAACATGTAGAAAAACCCACAATACAGTGTGACAATGGGGAAACAACGCAGACCAGTGCCAGACATAGAGAATGATGATGGAAATTCTGATGACTTGAACATGACCAACCAACTAGTCAGTCTCTCAGATAAGGAGTTTAGAGTCGCAATATGGAAGATGTTCAAAGAACTCAAAGAAAGTATAGAAGAGAATACTAATAAGAATCAAGAGAATATGAAGATAGAAATCAGAAAACTCCAAACTGAAATTTCAGGTCAAATATCAGGTCTGAAAAACTCAGCAGATGAATTAAAGAAAAACATGGTTGAGCTTTTCCACAGGTTAACAGCAGCTGAGGATAGAATTAGTACATTGGAAGATGAGATGAATAACACTTCCATACAGCAGAAGAAATTGGAAAAAAGCCTTAAAGCAAATGATCAAACAATGGAAAAACTACTCAAAGAAAGAAAAGACCCAGAAAGAAAATCTCCAGGAAGAATCAATGGTCAAGAACATAATTAAAGAGAAACTACCAGAGCTAAAGAATACATGTGATCAAAACCTGCATGCCCAAAGTGTACCAACTAAAAGAGACCCCAGAAAAAATACCCCAAAATATATCCTAGTCACAATGACGAATCCCACAGATAGAGATAGAATTCTGAAAGCAGCAAGATCAAAAAGAGAAATTACATTCAAGGGAACATTCTTGAGATTTACTGCAGACCTGTCACCGGAAACACTCAAGGCCAGAAGGCAGTGTTGGGACATAGTGACAAAACTCAATGAAATAAATGATTCGCCTAGAATACTGCACCCAGAAAAACTCACTTGCAGGTTTGAAGGAACAGTACATGGTTTCACAGACAAACAACAGCTCAGAAACTTTACAGATTCAAAACTATTCTTAAAAGAAAAACTGAATGGCCTACTTTAAGACAAGACTGACCAACAGACACACCAAACTTCGATATAAAGATGGCACTAACTCCCAGGACAATTCTTTCTCTCAATGTCACTGGACTAAATGCACCAGTTAAGAGACACAAAGTGGGTAAATGGATCAAAAAACTCAATCCAACCTTCTGCTGACTACAAGAAACGCACCTGAATAGTCAGAACAAGCATAGACTCAAAATAAAAGGCTGGAGGAAAAATCTTCTAAGCAAACAACACCCATAAAAAGCTGGAGTGGCCATATTAATATCAGATGATGCAAACTTTATACTTAGGAAAGTTGTAAGGGACAAAGATGGACATTTTATATTAATCAAGGGATACGTACAGCAGGAAGAAATCACTCTCCTAAACATATATGCACTGAATGAGGGGCCAGCAAAATATTTAATAAAATTGTTGACAAATCTGAAAAAGAATATCAATAACAACACAATAATTGTGGGAGACCCCAACACGGCATTGTCAACACTTAACAGGTCAACCAGACTGAAACCCAACAAGAATATACTAGACCTGAAAAAAGAAATGGAAGAAAGAGGCCTAGTAGATATATATAGGTCACTCCACCACCAGAAGCCTGGATACACATTCTTCTCTAATGTACATGGGACATTCTCCAGGATAGACTACATGCTAGCACATAAAACATACCTCCATAATATCAAGAGGATAGAAATTTTGCAGGCTACCTTCGCTGACCACAAGGCCCTGAAATTATATGTGTACTACAAAGGACACAGAAGAAAAACTTTAATACCTGGAAGTTAAACAGCCTAATACTGAATAACCAGTGGGTTCTGAGATGAAATCAAAGAGGAAATCAAAACTTTCCTAGAAAAACTTTCTTTCTTTTCCGGAGGCTATCTCTAGCTGGCATGGGGTCTGGGGAGTCCCCAGGCCGAAGGCTCTCTCCCTAGCTTGGGCATGCTTGGAGCCTTGGTAGGCCCCAGCCGTCCCCTCTCTTGCCCCCCCAGCCTCCAGGCCTTCCTGGGGTAGCAGCCCAGGCAGCCAGACAAGGTGGGTGTCGGGTGGTCCCTCCTGGAGGGGGTCCCAAGCTTTCCCCACCCTTCCCCCAATGAAGGAGGGAGGGCACAGGGAGGAGGGCGGGTAGATCCTGGCTTTTGGTTCTTTTCCGAATTCTTTCTTGATCTGGAGAGTAGCTCTAGTGCAATTTCTTCCCAGTCTACATGTTCAAAACCACACTGGGGTAATAGCCCCGCACACCATATATATTAACAGTATATCCTACCTTATGTTATGTTTTTTGTATGTAGAATGTCCATCTGGTATTCTGCCTTTCGCACACCCTGTAAAGCTCATTTTCACTCCTTAACCTTATCACCCTCAACCATCATTACACCCCATTTACCCTTTGTAACTTTAGTATACCACTGTCCTAATCACACACCAAATTGGTGCACTGGATTTAACAACCCCCATCTATTTTAAAAGACTTAAAATGAACATGTATGACTTTTGAATATTTTACGTCTATTTTCTTTGACAGCTATAACTCTTACTAAATATTCCCTTATACAGTGAAGATTTTCCCCACTTTTTGCCTTATGTTCTCTCTGTGAGCTGTTCAATATGGAATATTCGGTGAAGGAGTCCCTCAGTTTAATGATCATGTTTAACCATGTTATGGGGATTTTTGGCTTGTTCTTGTAGCCCCCATATGGACCTATAATGCCATGTGGCATTGTTCCTTGTTTGCACAGGCACATTAAAATGGGAAAATACTATACATACAAATAAGTTCTTATCTAATAGAGGTAGGAACACAGAAAACTTGTAGAGCAATGGATCCTTACCCTGAAAATTGACATAATGACCTGGCACAGGCCTCAGAATAATGAACATTCTCCATTCACCCCTGAACCAGGGAAGCTAACTACAAAACATCCAAGGTCATTTATAACATCATTTGGAAGCAATCCTCTACCAGGGAAGACCCTACTGCTGCTCTGACATTGACCATCCCAAAAGAGCCTTCCCTCA
The DNA here is from genome assembly GCF_024139225.1 of Suncus etruscus. Taxonomy (NCBI): domain Eukaryota; kingdom Metazoa; phylum Chordata; class Mammalia; order Eulipotyphla; family Soricidae; genus Suncus; species Suncus etruscus. Next base: position 104,208,519 of record NC_064848.1, read on the forward strand.
ACACTAAGAAGACTTGACAACAACGACCTGCTTACAGGACAGAGCTCTCTGCATTACCCTTCTACTGTGAGGTGAAACTAGAGGACGCTCTACACCATCCTGCCTTCAATTTAGGACATGCAGATTCCAGGAACTTTACTACAGAAACATGATACCAGCAACAAAGACTGTGTGAAAAATAAAAGTGTATTGACACTACAGACAATGACTTGGATTGGACAAACTAGTTGCCTGGAGACTAGAGTTGGTCTTCTGCTAGGAAACTTCAGGGGTAGGGTCTCCTTGTATTTAGGCCAAGGCTTTTCCTTTCCATGTCCCTCATATTTTGGTGGGACTATGCAAACAAAAACTGCAACTCTAACATTGTTTTTACGGTGCTCCTTTGACTCTAATCCTTAAAAAATACCACTTAAACTTTTTTTTTCCACTTAAACTTTTGAGGTTAACTTAAACTATTATGCATATGCAAGGAAATGTAAGAAAATACTATGCCTTCAAAGTTTAAGGAGTTACATGAGTTTTGTGGCCTTAGATTGCTTTGTGTACCACTAAGAAATGTTATAATGTACTATAATCTGGGGATTTGAGGGAGAAAGTAATTGTACATAGGTTCTATTTTACTTTTCTTAATGTTCTTTAGCTGAAAGTACAAAATTAAGGTATCAGCAAGGTTTTTTTTTTTTTAAGAATTCTGTTTATGGGTGATTGTACTTCCACTGTAACTTTACCTTGTCCTCTTTCTTTGCATCTTTGTTCGCACAATTAAAAATAAATTTATTTAAAAAAACCTTCCTAGAAACAAATGACAATGGAGACACAAACCTTCAGAACATATGGGACACAGCAAAAGCGGTACTGAGAGGAAAATTTATAGCTTTGCAAGCACACATCAGGAAAGAAGGGGCATACTTGAATAACTTAATGACGCAGCACATAGAATTAGAAAGTACTCAACAAAAGAACCCAAAAATAGGGAGACAGAAGGAAATAACAAAGCTGAGAGCAGAAATCAATGAAGTGGAAACCTGAAAAACAATCCAAAAGATCAACGAAGTCAGAAGTTGGTTCTTTGAAAAAATAAACAAGATTTATAGACCACTGGCAAAACTAACAAAGAAAGAGAGAGAGAAACTTGATAACTCATATTAGGAATGAAATAGAAGAGATCACTACTGATATGGTAGAGATTCAAAGGGTAATCAGAAACTACTTTGAGAAACTCTATGCCACTAAAAAAGAAAACCTGGGAGAAATAGATAAATTTTTGGACTCTTATAATCTTCCACGGTTGAATGAAGAGGATGCAGCATATTTAAACACACCCATCACTATTGAGGAAATTAAGACAGTAATCAAATGTCTGCCAAAAACAGAAGCCCAGGCCAAGATGGATTTACTAATGAATTCTTTCAAACTTTTCAAGAGGAACTACTACCAATCCTGGCCAGACTCTTTCATGAAACCAAAAATACAGGAACACTTCCAAATAGCTTTTATGAAGCCAACATCACCTTAATACCTAAACCAGACAGAGATGCTACCAAAAAAGAAAATTACAGACCAATATCGTTGATGAATACAGATGCAAAAATCCTCAACGAAATCCTGGCAAATAGGATTCAATGCCTCATTATGAAGATCATCCACTACAATCAAGTAGGTTTCATCCCAGGAATGCAAGGCTGTTTTAACATCCATAAATCTATCAACAAAATACACAACATCAAAAACAAGAAAAATAAAAATCACATAATCATATCAATAGATGCAGAGAAAGCATTTGATAAGGCCCAACACCCATTCTTGATCAAAACTCTCAGCAAGATGGGAATGGAAGGAACCTTTCTCAATATAGTTAAGGCCATCTACCACAAGCCAGAGGCAAATATTGTCCTCAATGGAGAAATACTGAAAGCCTTTACTCTAAATTCTGGCATAAGACAAGGCTGTCCTCTCTCATCACTCCTATTTAACATAGCACTGGAAGTACTTGCTATAGGGATTAGGCAAGAAAAAGGTATCAAGGGAATCCAGATAGGAAAGGAAGAAGTCAAGCTCTCGTTGTTTGCAGATGACATGATACTCTACTTAGAAAACCGTAAAATCTCTACGAAAAAGCTTCTAGAAACAATAGATTCATATAGCAAGTGGCAGGCTACAAAATTAACACACAAAAATCAATGGCCTTTCTATACAACAATAGTAATAAAGAAAAAATGGACATTAAGAAAACAACCCATTCACAATAGTGCCAAACAAAGTCAAATATATTGGAATCAACTTGACTTAAAATGTGAAGGATCTATACAAAGAAAGCTATAAAACTCTGCTCAGAGAAATAAGAGAAGACACGCGAAAATGAAAGCACATACCCTGATCATGGATTGGCAGGATTAACATCATTAAAATGGCAATACTCCCCAAAGCACTGTACAGATTTAATGCGATCCCCCTAAATATACCCATGACATTCTTCAAAGAAGTGGATCAGGCACTTTTAAAATTCATTTGGAACAATAAACACCCTAGAATAGCTAAAGCAATCATTGGGAAAAAGAATATGGGAGAAATTACTTTCCCCAACTTTAAACTGTACTACAAAGCAATAGTTATCAAAACAGCATGGTATTAAAATAAAGACAGGCCTTCAGATCAGTGGAATAGGTTTGAATACTCAGAGAATGTTCCCCAGACATACAATCACCTAATTTTTGGTAAAGGAGCAAGAAATCCTAAATGAAGCAAAGAAAGCCTCTTCAACAAGTGATGTTGGCACAACTGGCTAGCCACATGCAAAAAATTTAACTTAGACCCCCAGCTAACATCAAGTACAAAGGTTAAATCCAAATGGATGAAAGACCTCGATATCAGACCCGAAACCATTAGATATATAGAACAACACATAGGTAAAACACTCCAGGACATTGAGACTAAGGCATCTTCAAGGAGGAAACTGCACTCACCAAGCAAATGAAAGCAGAAATTAACAGATGGGAATATATTAAACTGAGAAACTTCTGCACCTCAAAAGAAATAGCGCCCAGGATACAAGAGCCCCCCACTGAGTGGGAGAAACTATTCACCCAATACCCATCAGATAAGGGGCTAATCTCCAAAATATACAAGGCACTGACAGAACTGTACAAGAAAAAAACATCTAATCCCATCAAAAAATGGGGAGAAAAATGGACACACACTTTGACAAAGAAGAAATACAAATGGCCAAAAGACACATGAAAAAATGCTCCACATCACTAGTCATGAAGGAGATGTAAATCAAAAGAACTATGAGGTACCACCTCACACCCCAGAGATTGGTGCACATCACAAGTAATGAGAACAAGCAGTGTTGGCTGGGATGTGGAGAAAAAGAAACTCTTATCCACTGCTGGTGGGAATGCCGTCTAGTTCAACCTTTATAGAAAGCAATATTGAGATTCCTCCAAAAACTGGAAATTTGAGCTCCCATATGACCCAGCTTTACTACTCCTAGGAATATACCCTAGGAACACAAAAATACAATACAAAAATCCCTTCCTTACACCTATATTCATTGCAGCACTATTTACCATAGCAAGACTCTGGAAACAGCCAAGATACCCTTCAACAGATGAATGGCTAAAGAAACTGTGGTACATATACACAATGGAATATTATGTAGCCATCAGGAGAGATGAAGTCATGAAATTTTCCTATCCATGGATGTACATGGAATCTATTATGCTGAGTGAAATAAGTTAGAGAGAGAGAAAGACGCAGAATGGTCTCACTCATCTATGGGTTTTAAGAAAAATGAAAGACATTCTGCAATAATAACTTTCAGACACAAAAGAGAAAAGAGCTGGAAGTTACAGCTCACCTCATGAAATTCACCACAAACAGGGATTAGTTATGTTAGATAAATAACTACGTTTTGAACTATCCCAATAATGAGAATGTACGAGGGAAATAGAAAGCCTAGAGTACAGGCTAGAGTACAGGTGGGGGTTGGGTGAGAGGTGGGAGATTTGGGACACTGGTGATTGGAATGTTGCACTGGTGATGGGTGCTGTTCTTTACATGACTGAAACCCAAACACAATCATGTATGTAATAAAGTTGTTTAAATAAAAATCAATAAATAAAATGAGTTGTAAGTGTGTGTGTGTGTGTGTGTGTTTTGGTTTTTCAGCCACACCAGTTTGATGCTCAGGGGTTACTCCTGGTTAAGCGCTCAGAAATTGCCCCTGGCTTGGTGGGACCATATGGAACGTCAGGGAATCAAACCACAGTCTTTCCTTGGCTCGTACTTGCAAGGTAGACAGCTTACCTCTTTCACCACCTCGCCGGCCCCTTAAGTTTTAATTTTCAGGTAATTTTCTTATCTTTAATAATTTTCACACTTATAATAAAATTTTACTGTACACATTTGATGAACAGAATAGAAAAATAAGTAAAGTTTGAAATGTGCAAATATTCACTAACTCTGTATTGACATACTTTATATAATTTGAACCAAAAATTACATGATCTTCAAATTTTTGATCTTCATTTTCTAATGTAGTAGCTTTTAAAGAACAACTAGTGCAAATAGAGAATAATTTGCTAATATAAAACTTACCAGTTTCAAAACCTAAAGAAATTATTTAGCAGGTAAAGTTTTGAGATACTTTAAAAGTTAGAATATCAGATGACTCTATGTGTGTTCTTCCTGAAAGCATCACTGTCATAGATTTGTACATAAATACATTTTAAAAAATGTAAGTTTGGAGCCTGATCAATTGCACAGTGGTAGGGATCTTTCTTTGCACACAGCTGACCCAGGAGTGACCTGTGTTCAATGCCAGGCATCCCATAAGGTCCTTTGAGCCAGGATCAATTTCTGAACATCACTGGGTGTGCCCCCTCCCCCCCCCCCCGAGAAAGTAAAAACAAAAATTTAAGTCATTTTTAGTTCATTTGTTTTGTTTTGTTTGGGGAACATACTTCACAGTGAGTAGGGTTCTAGACTCAGGAATTACTCCTTCTAATGCTCAGGAGACCATATGAGATAATGAAGATTGAACTCAGGTTGGCTGCATACAATGAAAATGCCTTACCAACTGTACAATTCTTCCAGGCGTCCAAATATTTTATAATCTGTTATTTTGTAACTCGATCACACCACACATCACTATTCTTTCAAATGCTTGCTTTTTCATAATTTATGTTTGTGTATATTTTTAATATATATGTGTAATTCTTAAATGAATTTTATGTTGTTATTAAGTTAATAATTGGGTTCTTCATATAACCAAAAATAATCTCCTGAATCTAGGGTATTCCTATATAATAAATAATTGGTAAAAATTATAAACAAATTAAGTATAAAAATTTTAAATACAAAGAGACTTATTAAGTAAATCTTAAACCATAAATACTACTTACTTCTTAGTTCTACTTAGTCTTCCAAGGAAATTTAAGTTTCTTCTTTATTTCTTTCTTTTATGTAACAATGGATAAAGGGCTAACTTTTCTACTTTTCATTAGCAAATTGAAACAGTTTGAAAATTGTGATAATAGTGAGCTTTTGCTCATTAGTGTTCTTTACAAATATTATAGTTCCCTTATTTATTTATATTTATGTAATTATTTATAATATAAATATACATAGTACCTATTTGTAAAAAAACATACATTATGAAAAACTTAAATAAAATTTTCATGAGTTAAGAGTTTACTTTTCATTGCTATATAAAACAAAAAAGTCAAGAAAGACAATGTGTGGCATCAGATAAAATATGTGCCATCCAGATATGTAATATCTTAAATAAAAAGAACTTGAGCCAGAGAAATAGTAGAGCTATAGAACATTTGCCTTACATGTGGCAACACAGGATTGACCTGGTATGATTCCCAGCATCCCATATGGTACCCTAAGATTTCCAGGAGCAATTTATGAGCACATGTTTATGAGTAGTCACTGGGTATGGCCCCAAAACAAAAAAATTAAATAAGAACTTCATACAACTCAAATAGAAATAACAAATAACAGTCATAAAAATTGGCAAATATCTAGATAAATTTTGCAAGGAATACATATATAGAAATGGATAACTTAAGAAAGATGCTCAATTTCACCATTTATTTTGGATCTAAAATCACTTTCAAACTTGTTAAAAATCTATTGAAGATATCATAGAGAATATGTATGAGTATGTAGAGAAAATCTAATTTTTGTGCACTGTTGGTAGATGTAAATCGGCAAAACCACTGTGGAAACTAGTACAGAGGTTTCTAAAGAAATTGAGAACGAAACTGACATATTCAGATTTAAGGTTGCCAATGACATAGAAGTATGGCAAATAAGAAGCAGATAAAAAAGATTAATAAAAAGGAGGGGGGTGGAGTGTTAGCACAGCAATAGGACTTTTGCCTTAGACCCAGCTGACCTAGGGTGGACCACTATTCTATCCTCCCACTGTCCCATTTGGTCCCCCAAACCAGGAGCAATTTCTGAGCACAAAGCCAGTAGTAATCCCTGAGCTTCACTGGGTGTGGCCCCCAAAACAAAACAAAACAAAACAGATAAACAAAAACCAAATAAACATGCTTATTTTGTTTTATAATTCAAAATTTTGAAAAGAATAGAATTTAAAGTGCTCTCACTATAAAATGAAGGTGTGGAATTCCTAATATGTGCTCCAATATATTTTCTATACTATTATTTCTAAACTCTGTTTCACATCAAATATTGGTTAACTTATATGTAAAAATAATCCGTAATATCTAACTAATATTAAACATTATTTACTAAAGTACTTTACTAAAAATGGATAAGTGAGACTATTATAAAATATTAATCTAAATATATCTGAATGTAATATAAATATATTAGATTATTATTCAATGTGAATTAGTGAAAATGGCATAAATATAATAGGGACAATGTAAACTAATTAGAATATTTGTTAAAAGACTATGTATTTACTTGAACTGGCCTAATTAATTGAAAAGAATACCTTGGTTAAAACATATCTTTCTATCTTTATTTATATGAAAACTTCTGTAAAGAATTTAAGAAAAACTAGGGGTCAGGATCAAATGGTATTGAACTCTTAATAAGTAGGTTTGATTTCTGGAGATGACTACCCTCTTTCTCCTAATCCTAAACCACTATTAATGTTAAAGAAGAATTATAATCCTGAAAGAGTAGGTAAAGTTTAAGAGCATATAATAATCATTCAATACCAAAATTCATAAAATATTGCAAATACACAAAACAATGAAAACAGTGAATAAAATTAAGTTGAAAACTGATTCAGACTTTGAATGTGTCTAAATACTTCAGTTACTTGAGAATTATAAAGATATAAGGCATACATTTAAAAAAAATTTGGGGGCGAGGGGTCACACCGGCAGTGCTCAGGGGTTACTCCAAGCTCTACGCTCAGAAATCGCTCCTGGCAGGCTCGACGAACCATATGGATTGCCAAGATTCAAACCACCATCCTTCTGCATGCAAGGCAAACGCCTTACCTCCATGCTATCTCTCTGGCCCCTACATTCATAATTTTTTTAGAAAAATATTTTAAGCAAAAGAACTCAGATAAAAGTAGAAAGTACTTGCACTTGAAATAATTCTTAAAATAATATATATGAGTCATATACCATATCAGTCAAAGCAAAGTTGAAGTAATTATATGACTTTCAGTCAACACAGCAATCATAAAAGCATTAGATACCATTTCATAATTATTAGAATGATTGAAAATAAAGGTCAGAACAATGTGGTGTATAGGGGACTGAATCAGGGTTGAACACATTTAACACAATTACCTTGCCCACTTTACTCTTCTTCTGTTTTTATAAATAAGTATATTTTATTACATTTTTCATTCAGTTAGTTTTATTTTAGATTCATATGCTTATGATACCATCTGGCATATCTGATAAAGATCCCTTTCAAAATTTGATTATAGTTGAAAATATGGCAAAAGTTTGTTATATATTTAAAAATTTAATATATCAACATATTGTTTTTATAACAGTAATTTTTAGTAAATAGTTTTAGAAATAGTTTTTAGTAAATAGTTTTCTCAAGAAAAAAAAAGGTCATAAACTTTATTTATAAATTTTAAAACGTACTCCAACAAGAATAAAATTTAACGTACTATTTTTAAACTGACATCAAATACCAATAGTTAGCAATAGAAACTCTTATTGCTGTTGAGTAAGCAGAATGATAGTCACTTTGGTAGACAGTTAATAAATTCTGACATAGAATACAAACACTTCAGTTTTGTAGGTTTTAGAGTCACAAGGGTTACTCCTGGTTCTGTGGTCAGAAAATATGCCTGGCATGCTTGGGGGACCATATAGTGTCTCAGGAAAAATCCTGAGTGGGCCAGTTCCAAAGCAAATGCCCTACCCACTGTGTTACAGCCCCCAAATATACACATTTAACAAATTTTCAAATGAGTTGAAAATTTAGACTTAGATATAATTTGTATTTGAATGTTCATAGCAGTGTTATTAACAGTTGCCTAACAACTTTCTCTAAGGGCAGGTTGCCCTAACTCGCCACCTACGGTGAGATGAGATCAAAAGATAGTCCTTGACACCCCGGCTTTGTCTTAGTACCTGTGCAGAAACCGAGATTTCTAATTACAGAGACTGACTACAAAAACTTCTACTGAGCAGAGATTTCCCTGGGACCAAAAAGAAAGACCTTGGAGTTGGACAACTAACATTCCCTGGAACTTGTAATTGGTATAATGATAATATGCTCCTTGGGTGGAAACAACCTGTATCTCTTAGGCTAAAGGAATTTTCTTTCTAATTCCATTTCACCCCCCAAAAAATATCTAACAACAAAAAGCATTAAAAATAACCTGCACATCTGCTACCCTTTTAGTTTTATTTATATCTTCTACATAGGGGCTCACACCTTTTTCAAAGAACATTAGAACATGAATAATTTTTTTTCTGTCTCATAGTTCTATGTCTTCTTACAAATCGAGAAAATAAAAAGAAAAGTAGGGGCTAGTAGTTCCCAGGTGTATTTAGTGGAAAAATAAAAGGTCAAATCTAAATACCCAAGCAAAAGTCAACTACAATAGAATCAAGATACCCAAACTATAACATGCTAAACACAAAATGGAACTCTTACACTAGTAGTCCAGGGGCTAAATGTTGGGGTAGGGGATGCATATTGGTAACTATGGTGGAGGGAGGTCAACACTGGTGGTGTAAATAGCCCTAATTCATTATCACTTATATGCCTGAAATACAACTGTAAAAGACTTGTAATTCACAATAACATTGATAAAACTTTTTAAAAAAATAACAGATGCCTACTAACTAAAATTCAAAAACTAGTGAATACTTTTACATTAGATTATCACCCTTTAGATAGATTAGGTCATTTATTTCTTTTTGTTTATATATATCATTTTATTTTCTTCTTATTTTTATTTAGTGTATTAGGAGCTAATTATGACCATGTTATTCCTGGCAATCAAGGCCTGAGGTTTGATAATCTGGTTAGTGGCATTGTGCTTGAACTGATGATACTTGACTGGGCAATCACCAGGTTATATAAAATGATACATAGGGGTCCATAAAATGCCAAGGATAAAACTTGGGGGCATATACCTTTATTTTATTGGCTTAATATTAATATATGTAGTTACTAAGGCATAAATATCTATGCAGTAAATCCTGTGCTGTCATCTATAACTTTTTCCAACCTCTATCTCTACAATTATTTAAGAATGATTATCAGATGGTCCCTTGGATGACTCATGGAGGATGCTGATACATGGTGACTTGGAGAAAGAATCTTAATGTCTGAAACTATAATGAGAACCTTTGTAAGTTAAGGTGCCTAAATTAAGGAAAAGAACAGAAGAGAGTCTTGCATAAGCATAAAATTCATGAAATCATGTGATTGTGTAATGAGGATGATGAAATACCATGGTGAAATAGTAATTATGAACTTCACTTGTGATACTTAAAACAAAAATACAAAGTCTGAAACCACACCAGGTAGAGATAGACTGTATGACTTCTACCTAGCATTTAACTTAGCATTTACCTAGTATTCAACTTGATTATACAATCCATTGTACACAAATAATGCAATACTGTGCTTGCATTAGTCAATTTTGTTATCATTCATATAACTAATATTACTCTGAAAATTTAAAGTATTTGTTTTGTTTTGCTCATGGTGATGTTATTTATGTGTTCATATTTATTGGATTATGTGACTTTTAGATAGTTACTACATGTATTTGTATACATATATTAATATTTTATAGAGTAGTCATTTAAATTTTTTACCACATCAATATATCTTTGTTCCTCCCATGCTCTTTCATTTATTATTTACTTTATTAATTATATATTATTGTCACTTATATCTAAAATAAAGAATACCAAAACTATTTTATTATAATAGAGGTAAGAGGAAACTTCATTATCAGCATATTTTTGTATTTATTATATATTATACTCATCAATAGTAACTTCCTTTAGTTATAATATAATATATTTTTTCAAAATTATTAAAATAATTTATATTTTTTACATGTCTTAAAATTACTTCCTGCAAAAGTTAAGCAAATATTTCATTAATATAAGATAAAACATGATTTTTAATTTTTAATTTAAAATTTGTTAATCACATGATTGATAATGAGTATAGTCTAAAATTTAGATATCCTTAGTATACTTCACATGAAATTATATATGATAATAAAACATTATTCTTTACAACATTTTATATTTTGTTTTGTATTCTTCTAATATTTCAGTATATATAATTCACTTATATAATTTACATCTTTAATTCTGTATATGTGTTTCAGTAATCTATCTTTGAACAGAGTTTTAAAATGCATTATGATCACTGTCCTCTTTACTTGAGTTCAGTTGATCTAAACATTTTTCAAGCCTTTTATAAAAGAGAACAAATGAGTCATTAAACTGATAAAAAATATATTCTGACATATATTATAATTGGGTTAATATGAAGATTACAGTATTGAAATATTATCTTTCTGGATTCTTGTGTTGTATCAGTGGCCATAGAAAGTAAGGTTAGTATGCACTAATATCAATAGAGAAGAAATGGATATTAAAAAAAAATAATTCCATTCACATTACTGTCACTCAAACTAAAATACCTTGGAGTCAACTTAACTAAAGTGGTGAAGGACCTATACAAAGAAAACTACCAAACCCTGCTTCAAGAAATAAAAGAAAAAGGAAATGGAGACACATACCTTGTTCATGGATTGGCAGTATTAACATCATTAAAATGTCAATACTCCCCAAACCATCGTACAAATTTAATGCAATATCTCTGAGGATAACCACGACATTCCTCAAAGCAGTGAATCAAACACTCTGAAATTTACTTGGAATAATAAACACTTATAAATAGATAGAGCAATCCTTGGGAAAAGGAGTATGGGAGGCATCACTTTACACAACTTTAAATTGTATTACAAGCTATAATCATTAAAACAACATGATACTGTAATAAAGACAGACCCTCAGATAGGTGGAATACACTTGCGTATTCAAAGAATGTTCTCCAGACATACAATCAATTAATCTTTGATAAATGGACAAGAAATGCAAAATGGAGCAAGGAAAGCCTCTTCAACAATTGGTGTTGAGACATCTGGTCAGCCACTTGCAAAAAAGCAAACTCAGACCATAAATCTAACACCATTCACAAAGGTGCATTCAAATGCAAATGGATTAAAGACCTTGTTATCAGACCCAAAACCTTAGGTAACTTGAACAACACATAAGTAAAGCACTCCATGACATTGAAAAAAGTCATCTTCAATGAGGAAACAGTACTCTCCAAACAAGTGGAAACAGAGATAAACAGATGGGACTATATTAAGCTGAGAAGCTTCTGCACCTCAAAGGAAGTAGTGTCTAGGATGCAAAATCCACCCACAGAATGGAAGAAACTATTCTACTCATCAGACAAGGGGCTAATATCTAAGATATACAAGGTACCAACAGAACTTAAGAAGAAAAAAACATCTAACCTGATCAAAAATGGGGAGAAGGAATAAACACTTTGTCAAAGAAAAAAAACAAATGGCCAAAAGGTGCATGAAAAAATGTTCTACATCACTAAGTAACAGGGAAATGCAAATCAAAACAAGGAGGTACCATCTCATGCCACAGAAACTGGCATTCATCACAAAGAACAATAACAATCAGTGCCGGTGTGGATGTGAGGAGAAAGAAACTCTCATTCACTGTTGGTGGGAGTGTTGTCTAGTCCAACCTTTATGAAAAATAATATGGAGATTCCTCAAAAAACTGGAAATTGAGCTCCCATATGATCCAGCTATACCAGTCCTAGGGATATATCCCAGGAACACAAAAATGCAATACAAAAATCTCTTCCTCACAACTATATTCATTGCAGCACTATTTATAATAGCCAGACTCTGGAAACAACCAAGATGCCCCTTCAACAGATGAATGGCTAAAGAAACTGTGGTACATATACACAATGGAACTGTCAAGAGGGATAAAGTCCTGATATTTTCCTATACATGAATGTACATGGAATCTATTATGCTGAGTAAAATTAGTCAGAAGGAGAGAGAGACACACAGAATAGCCTCACTCATCTATGGGTTTTAAGAAAAATTGAAGACATTGAAATAATTCCCACAGTTGAGGGCTGGAAGGACCGGCTCAAGATATGAAGCTCACCACATAAAGTGGTGGGTGCAGTTAGAGAAATAACTACACTAACAACTACCATGACAATATTAATGAGTGGAGAAGTAAAATGCTTGTCTCTAATACAGGCAGGGTATGGGGGACATTGGTGGTGGGAATATACTGGTGAAGGATGGTGTTCTTTTTATGACTGAAACCCAACTACAATTATGTTTGGAATCACAGTATTTAAATAAAGATATTATTATTATTATTATTATTATTATTATTATTATTATTATTATTTGGCTTTGGGGTACTGCCATGATGCTCAGGGGTGACTCCTGGCTATGAGCTCAGAAATCTCTCCTGGCTCAGAGGACCATATGGGACACCAAGGTGTAGAATCAAATAATTAACGATGGGGCTGGATGGCGATGGATGGAGGCCTTTGTGCTTAGGCCCCAGCCACGTGGCTTTATCCCCCATCCAGCCGGCGGGCCTCAGGCCCAGGTGAATGGCGTAATGAAGACTCACTCACAGGCAGGCTTCAGGAAGCATCAGCTTTATTCATTCCCTATTCACCACATGTGTGTGGCCTATCTCATAACCTTTCAAGCATTCAGCCATTCTAGGCTAGCCCTGCCTCTTAACCTTTTCAGCCATCTTCCCTTTGGGCTCCATGCTGGTCAAAGACCAGAACACAGAGGCCCAAAATCCAGAGCACCCAACAGCGCAGAAAGGGCCGAATCCCCACGGTCCAAGGCTTATCTAACTTTTCCAAGACCCCTCCCAGGAATGGGCCGGGTCTTGCAGGTAAGGTCACACCTAATATCCGGTTCCCAAGACCCCTCCCAGAAATGGGTGGGTCTTAGGTATCTACACCAAATCCAGGGTTTCAGATAGGTAAACCAACATTAAACCAACACCAAGGGATTGAACTGAGGTCCTTCCTGGACGAGCAATGTGCAAGGCAAACAACCTACAGCTGTGCTATCACACTGGCCCCTAAATATATTATAAAAAGAAAAAGAAAATATGGGGCCAGAGTGATACTACAATCAGTAGGGTGGGTGTTTGCCCCTATGCACCAAAGGCAGTAATTCCTGAACACTGAGCCAGGAGTAACTCCTGAGCATCACAGGATGTAGTCTCAAGAAAGAAAAACAAAAAGTTAAGTGTGGTGTACTGTAAAGCCATCTAATACTCCACTGAGAATTATTCTGCTTTTGCTTATTCGGTTTTTTTTTTTTTTTGAGGTGTGCAGCAGTGCTCAGGGGTTCCTACTGGATCTACACTCAGAAATCACACCTGGCAGACTCGGGGGACCATATGGGATGCCAGGATTTGAACCACCATCCTTCTGCATGCAAGGCAAATGCCCTACCTCCATGCTATCTCTCTGGCCCCTTCACTAAGAATTATTATTTAATAATTATTTTACAGTAGAAAATTTGTTGGAAGGCAGATATGTTGTAGATATTTTATAAATAGTGACTGTAAGGGGACCAGGAAGATAGGGCAGCATTTAGCTGTTTGCATGTGACCAACAGCAGTTTGATTCTTGACTACTGCCAAAAGCACAGATAAAGTAATAATGCTGTCACATCCTTGTTTATGATCAAATATCATCAGAATCTCCAAAAAAAAAGTATTATTGTTGAAGAAAATATTTTTTATTTTTATCTGCATTTTATTTTCTTAATATTTAACTATACACACAAATTATTCTGTAGTACATAATCTTTAATAAATATTTAATAATAAAGATAAACAATATTATTAGTCCACTAGTAATCTGTTAATACAAAGTTAAAATCAGAATATTATACACTATTTTAGCAAAAATTTTATTGAATTTATAAAAGAAAAGTTTGAACTTATATATTCAGACATAATTAAATATGATGGGGTGTAATTACATATTTAATTTTATGTTAATTCAGCTTCCTATATTGACTCTCCAGGAGATATTATAAGAATAAAATAATACTGATATTTTTTACTTTGTTTTGCTTTTTTGGCTCCTACCTGGTGTGTTCAGGATTCTCAGTGAACTGAAGGGTTATTGCTACCAGTACTCAGGAGACTGTATGGAGTGTTGAAGATTAAAATGTGTTTAATGACATGCAAGGCAAATCCCTTGACCCCTTTTCTATCACTTTGATTCGACAAAGTATGTGTTTCTGTTATAACTCAAAGTCCTAATAAATATTTGGTAAAATAATAAAACTTAGGTAATGTATTAAAATGTCATTAATTTAGAAGGTATAATTTAAGTCACACTTTTGAATATATTTGGAAGTTTGAAAAATACTTTTCTGATTTAATGTTATTTAACATTTTTAAATCAAGTTTTTATGGGCATTAGAAACAATATAGAACACTATTTGCTAGTAATCAAAGTTGATCAAAATGAGATTTATCTAAACTGACAAACATTTTAAAGAAATCTAAATTTATTTGGATATATTTGCCATAGTTTTGTCTCTAGAATTAGTGCCAATGTTTTTATTGTTATAGTCAAAGAATCAAATATTTTAGCAAAATAATTATTTGATCAATGTTCTAGTTTTAGTAATCTTCATAATGCTTCATTTTAACTTGATTAACATTTCATCATAGCATTATCTCAGAGTATAATAGGATTATATATTCTTTTTATTTTCTAGCGAACAAAACAAATTAATATTTTAGTATGTATCTGATCTAAAAATTCCAATGTAAATAGTTGGATGCAGAACACTGAAACTTAGAACAACAAAATAGATTTCAGACATCAACTGGCCACTTTGGGTTTGTTTACTTTGGCTGATATCCTGTTTTTAAAATAAAAAGATGAAAAACAATTTACTGGGCAATCAAATATTTTTTCCCAAACAACTTTCTGATGAGTTAAGTGTAAATGAATCAGAACCATATGGAGAGAGTTTCCCTTACAACACACACTGCTTTAATGAGAAAAGTGTTTATGAGAATGCATTTTGGTTTTTTAAAAATTTGAAAAAATATTTTGAGAAATAGTTTAACAATTCCAAATGTGGTTTGTTCATCTGTTCCTAGTACAAAACACATCAAAAGAAATTCTTGGAAACAAAAACAACTCTAGGGCATGGTTAATCAGAGTGATATCCCTAAATCTGATGTTTATCAAGGCTTCCTCAACTAGAAAAGGACAATGTGTGAGTGAAGTGGACAAGGTATAAAAAACATTGGCTCTGGCTTTTTTTTTTTTCTTTTGAAAAAAGAAACAATTTGTGATTATCATACCAATTTTTGCTGTATTCAAAAAAGATTTTAGTCTGCTTTTCATTAGTTGCTTCTACAATTAGCTTATTTCTTGAAGCTCTTGAAAGGGCCAAAAAATAACACCTATCATGCCAAACTAATTTATAAAAAAATAAAAGAAGAAAATAACAAAGGACAGATAAAAACTGAACAAGGACATTTCATTTTCTGTGGGATGCCATGAGGCACCAAGTCTGCAGAAAAGGAAAACAAACAAACAAACAACAACAACAACAAACTCCTTTATACACCTCTAATTGGTTATAAAAGGGAAAGCAAAAGAAATCAAGTATATTTCACATATAATATATGATGGAGTTCAACTAAATGAATAATAAGAGGTTAGTAGCTGTGTATAGTTTGCAAAGGCAGATCTTTAGAGACAACTAGCAGGTGCATTAATAAAACTTTTTCTATTTTCCGTTTGTTTGTTTGTTTGTTTTTTGGGGGCGCCATACCTGGTGACACTCAGGTGTTATTCCTAGCTATATGCTCAGAAATCGATCCTGACTTTGGGGACCATATGGGATGCCTGGGGATCGAACTGCTGTCTATCCTAGGACAGCCACATGCAAGGCAAACTCCCTACTTCTGTGTCACCTCTATTTTCTATAGTTTGATGAGCTGAAGTTGTTAGTTAAATTTTTTTTTTCCTTCAGGTCCTGAATTGATTTCAAGTTCCTCTGATTACATTTGTAGAAAGTTTTGTTCTCATTTTACTTTCAAATCTTCTTTCTTCACATTACATTTTCTCAAAAAAAATATCTGTTGTATTGAATTGAACCCCTGTCATGATCTTATTTTTACATTTTAACGGCATTTTTGTGGTAGTTCTCCAAGACTCAGGGGGTTAGGACTTCAATTCATCTATTAATCAGCTATTGCTCCTTAGTCAGTGGGCCATTTCTACTTTACTGGAATTTATTTCTCCACAACTGGGGTTAAATAACTCAAGCATGCGGGACTCCTTCAGAAAATCAGTAGTTAGATTTGTTCAACTTAATATCTTTTGAAGTTCATATTGTTAGGATAATTGCTTAATATGACATAACAATTCCACTCTAATATAATATTTTTCCTGGTAAAATTATATTACAAAAGGGTTACCAAGATTATATGTAGACTTACTAGATCTCTGAATGAGGAAATGCAGAAACATAAATATTATTGTGTCTTACCAGGGGTTTTGATTGTTTATGACAGTTTTCAATTTCTCACTCAGTGGTAACTAAGGTAAAATGTTAAAACTAAGAAAAACTTGACACCATGCATTTACTGTATTTTGGGGGGGTTTAATTAAACACACCTAAATCTTAACCTCTCAGAGGCTAGCATTTTAAATGACGCACCATGAATTATAATTATTCATAAATTCTTTGCAGTGTAGCATTTTTCAGTAGAGGCAATCAGAAAATACTAGTGTTAGTTTCTTTCTCTCACCTATTAAATAGTATTTCCCCCATTGTAATAAAGAATTTAAACACATTCCATTTTAGCACTCTGTATGAGACAAATTTTAAAACAAATAATGCTGTTTGCTAAGACACAAAATATCTTCCTTTAGAAATTAATTCTCATTTCTTATAATTGTACTCTTACCTCACATTTATATGCATATGGTTTCTCAGAATGTGCATGCCTATGGCTAAATAATTCTGAAGGTCAAGGTGTGTTATTCTACATCCCAGGCTTGCCTGCACCTGCTAAAGTCATTTGTAAACTAAATTATTTCTTTCTTATAGGACTGGATATATTTAGAAAAAATTGCCCTAATAAGACAATCATGTATTTTAAAAGTCTATCTATCTTCACTTTTTATACATTTTTTTTTAGAAAACTAAAAGTTATTTATAATGACTGGGTTAAACACATGAATTGGTTTGCTTGTTTTAAACCAGTTCAATCAGATCTTTCTTTCTTTCTTTCTTTCTTTCTTCTTTCTTTCTTCTTTCTTTCTTTCTTTCTTTCTTCTTCTTTCTTTCTTTCTTTCTTTCTTTCTTTCTTTCTTTCTTTCTTCTTCCTTCCTTCCTTCCTTCCTTCCTTCCTTCCTTCCTTCCTTCCTTCCTTCCTTCCTTCCTTCCTTCCTTCCTTCTTTCTTTCTTTCTTTTCTTTCTTTCTTTCTTTCTTTTCTTTCTTTCTTTCTTTCTTTCTTTCTTTCTTTCTTTCTTTCTTTCTTTCTTTCTTTCTTTCTTTCTTTCTTTCTTTCTTTCTTTCTTTCTTTCTGTCTTTCTTTCTCTCTTTCTTTCTCTCTTTGTTTCTGTCTTTCTTTCTCTCTTTCTTTCTTTCTTCTTTTTCTTTCTTTCCTTCCTTCCTTCCTTCTCTCTTCCTTCCTTCCTTCCTTCCTTCCTTCCTTCCTTCCTTCCTTCCTTCCTTCCTTCCTTCCTTCCTTCCTTCCTTCCTTCCTTCCTTCCTATTTCCTTTTTTCTTTTTTGTCACATCCAGTGGCTCTGAGGGGTTATTCCTGGCTCTGTGCTCAGAAGTCACTCCTGGCAGGCTTAAGGGACCATGTGGGATGCCAGGATTCAAACCTAGATCCAACCTGTTTTGACCTCACACAAGGCAAAAGCTGTGCTACCTATCCAGCCCATTGGATCTCTATTTCAAGAGCTCTTTGATGATTAGCATTACAATTTGGGATTAGTTTGTAATTATACACCGTGTATTAAAGGTCTGCAGAAAGAAGGTTTATTATTTGTTATGTTTGAAAACCATCCTAAACGTATCAAAGGTGTGCTCTATTCTAGATCAGCTCATGCCCCAATCCTGGATGCAAACTGTCTCATTTGTTACTCGATGAGACTGTCTTCTGTCATAAATCTTAAACATATTTTTGTATTAATTTTTAATTATAAAGTCCTGGTGGTGCATGGATTGTGGATGGAGGATGGTGAGGCCTTTCTCACCCTGCGCCTGCAGCCTCTCTGGCCTGGTGGGTTTGTAGGTATCAGGGTAACGGCAAGGAAATGACCCACAGCAGTCAGATTCAGGAGACATCCACTTGTATTATAAGGCCCTAACTGCTATGTGCATATCTCGCATGGCTTCTAAGCACAACAGCCTCTCTGCACCCAGTCTGTGTCTCTTCTCTACCTTCTGCATCTTCTTTGCTGAGCCCTTGTCATCCCTCGCCAGCCACTCTTAATTACCAATTACAGACCCCTCCCAGCTGTAAGCTGGTCTGACCATCAGGTAAGATTAGCATTTGGCTTGGGGGGGGGGGGTAACATCTCCCTCTTCCTTAAAAATCAAAAAAGGAAAGATTATCTTTTGTTTTCCTGAGTTCCACCTGCCAAAGGCGGGAAACCTAATACTCCCCAAACAGTGGTCGGCAACTTTATTTTTTTCAACTGAGCCAAATCTCGCCCAAACCACGATTGAAATTTATTTTGAGAGCCACACAGGGCACACACTGACAGAGGCTAGGAGCAGTCCTGACTCTTGGAGCGGCCGCCGGGCACACAGAAGAGCCAAATTAAAAGTGGAAAGAGCCACATGTGGCTCGAGAGCAGCAGGTTGCTGACCACTGTCCCAAAGCAACAAAGTTTAAAGTGTATGATTAAAATAACAGCCTTTTCCAAGAAAACGGAACTTTTCTACAAAATACACCTGTAGTTTAAAATTCTTAATGCTCTTTAACCAAGTACTTTTATACTGGAACATCGATCTTCCTTTCCATAACTTCCCTAAACAAAATTACAAGAACATTTCTGCAGAAAATAGTTTAAAAACAGACCCCACATAAATGCACACAATAAAACATCATAACAATTAGAGAAAATATTAATTAGGAAAACTATAAAACCTATATAAGAAAGCAAGACAGTGATGCAACTAGGATTAAGAGATAACTTGAAACGGTTCAAATGCAGGAAGTTATTTTCTGTTTCTGTTTATCTGCCACACCCTGTGACGCTCAGGCATTATTCCTGGCTATGCGCTCAGAAATGGCTCTTGGGGTCAGAGAGAGAGCACAGCGGTAGGAAGTTTGCCTTGCAAGCGGCCAACCCAGGATCAGCATTGGTTTGAATCCCGGCATCCCTAAAGGTCACTTATACCTGCCAGGTGCGATTTCTGAGCAGAGAACCAGGAAGAACCCCTGAGCTCCACTGGGTGTGGTCCAAAACCAACCAAACAAACAAAAAAAGAAATCACTCCTGCCTTCCTGGCTTGGGGGACCATATGGGAAAGGTGTTAGAACTTGATTACTTTCTTTAAAGGGAAAGTCTACAAAATAGGTTTGGAAATCCTACTATATGTAAAAAGGAATGGTTAAAAAAAAGAAGCTTGAGAATAAGATAAATCAACTAAATAATTTTAATTGTATTTTGGAGTATAGATACTAGGCTGAGTTGGTTATCATAAAGTACTTATGTAGATGTTGAAATGTATTTCTGTATACTTGAAACATATATTCTAAACCAAATGTTTTTTTAAAATATTTTAAGCGATATTATTTAAAACAAGTAGCATATATGCAGTGATATGATATGCATATTTGGAGGTTTGACTCCAAAATATTATCAAATTCCATCAGTACTGAAAATGAACAAACTCAAAGTACTGAACATGATCAAATTCAAATTAAAAAATAATTTCTTAAAATATTAGTTTTATCTACGAATCAAAAATATTTTGTCCAAATCACAAGATGTTCATGAGAAATGCAATGCATTTGTTTATAAATGAATATTTGCTTTTGAATTTGATTCAAGTAAAATTCAACTCTATTTAGTCATATTCATATATTAGAAAGAGTTTACAAAAGGTATTAATTATAGGGTTATAATAAATGTGACCTATATTACTCTTGGATCTAAAAAAGGAAATGCCAAAATAGTATAAAGGCAATTAATGGTAATGATACATATACTTTCTTCTTTTCTTTTAACTTATGTTATATAAGCTACAGGAAATTCAAAATATATTATGTTTTTAATAGTGTACAAATGTTAATAAATTTCTTCCTACCTTCCTTTAAGTAAAGATTTTGACATTTCACTGGGAACATTATAATTTTAACTTTGTATATTATATTCTAGTTTTAAAGTTTTTAGCATTTAAATTTATTTATTTTCTTTGAGCTTTTTTTGTAGGCCACATCTAATGGCCCTCAGGGATTACTCCTGACTCTAAGTGTTCACTTTTGTCATCCTTGGAGGAACTTGTAGGGTAAAAGGGATTGAACCCAGTTTGACTACATGCAAGGTAAATACCCTACCAACTTCTCTATTGCTTCTTCCTTGCATGTAAGTTTCTCTACTAACAAAAAAACAAGTCAAATTAATATATATATACATATATATATATATATATATAGAGAGAGAGAGAGAGAGAGAGAGAGAGAACTTTTATTTTCTTTAAAAGTAAAAAAGTATTTACAATTTATCTCATTTTATTCTAACTGATTTGTCTTGCTGGATCCGAGATGAACTCAAAGAGGAAATCAAAACATTCCTGGAAACAAATGACAATGAAGACACAAACTATCAGAATCTATGGGACAAAGCAAAAGCAGTACTGAGAGGAAAATTTATAGCTTTGCAAGCACAAATCAGGAAGGAAGAAAGGGCATACATGAACAGCTTAATGATGCAGCTTATAAAATTAGAAAATTATCAACAAAAAAAAATACCAAAAGTAGAGAGACAGAAGGAAATAACAAAGATTAGAGCAGAAGTCAATGAAGTGGA
Source organism: Suncus etruscus (assembly GCF_024139225.1). Classification (NCBI taxonomy): domain Eukaryota; kingdom Metazoa; phylum Chordata; class Mammalia; order Eulipotyphla; family Soricidae; genus Suncus; species Suncus etruscus. The sequence continues at coordinate 104,230,162 of NC_064848.1, forward strand.
AACCCAATAAACAATCCGAAAGATCAACAAAAGTAGAAATTGGTTTTTTTAAAAAATAAACAAGATTGATAGACAATTGGCAAAACTTGCAAAGAAAGAGAGAGAAACTTGATAACCCATATTAGAAATGGAAAAGGGGGAGATCATTACAGATATTGCAAACATTCAAGGGTAATCAGAGACTACTTTGAGAAACTTCATGCCACTAAACATGAGAACCTGGAAGAAATGAATAAATTCTGGAACTCTTATAACCTTCCACAGTTGAATAAGAAAGATGTAGCTTATCTAAACATCCCCATCACTATTGAGAAAATTAAAAGGTAATCTAATGTCTGACCTAAAACAAAAGCCCAGGCCCAGATGGATTCACTAATGAATTCTTTCAAACCTTTTAAGAGGAGTTACTATCAATACTAGCCAGGCTCTTTCATAAAATTGAAAAAATTGGAACACATTCAAATAGTTTTTATTAAGCCAACATCACCTTGATATCCAAACCAGCAGAGATGTTGCAAAAAAGAAAATTACAAACCAATTTCCCTGATGAATAGAGATGCCAAGATCCTCAATTAAATCTTGGTAAGTAGGATTCAATGCCTCATCAAGAAGATCATTCACTACGATCAAGTAGGTTTCATCACAGGAATGCAAGGATGGTTTAACATCCTTAAATCTATCAACATAATACACAACATCAACAATAAGAAAAATAAAAATCACATGATCATATCAATAGACACAGAGAAAGCATTTGATAAGGTCCAACACCCATTCCTGATAAAAACTCTCAGTGATGGGAATGAAAGGAGTCTTTCTCAATTTAGTCAAGGCCATCTTACACAAGCTTATGGCAAATGTTATCCTCAATGGAGAAAAACTAAAGCCTTTCCTCTACAGGTACAAGAGAAGGTTGCCTTCTCTCACCACTCCTATTCAACATAGTACTGAAAGTACTTGCTATAAAGATTAGGCAAGAAAAAAATATCAAGGGTATCCAGATGGGAAAGGAAGAAGTCATGCTCTCACTGTTGGCAGATGACATGATATTCTACTTAGAAAACCCTAAAGACTCTACCAAAAAGATTCTAGAGACAATAGATTCATACAGCAATGTGGCAGGCTACAAAATTAACACACAAAAAAATCAATGATCTTTTTTTTTGTGGGGGGGGGGGGGGGCTTGGGTTTTTGGGCCATACCTGGCTCTGTGCTCAGAAATCACTCCTGGCAGACTTGGGGACAATATGGGATGCCTGGGAGTGAACCTGTGTTCAGCCATGTGCAAGGTAACTGCCCTACCTGCTATGCTATCAATGATCTTTTTATAAACTAATAATGATAGGGAAGAAATGGATATTAAGTAAACAACCACTTTCACATTAGAAGGACCTATACAAAGAAAACTATAAAACCCTGCTCCAAGAAATAAGAGAGGACACACAGAAATGGAAACACATATCCTGCTCATGGATTGGCAGGATTAACATCATTAAAATGGCAATACTCCCCAAAGCATTATACAGATTTAATGTGATCCCTCTAAAGATACACATGACATTCTTCAAAGAAGTGGATCAAACACTTCTGAAAATCATTTGGAACAAGAAACAATTTTGAATAGCTAAAGCAATTGTTGAAAAAAGGAATACTGGAGACATTACTTTTCCCAAATTTAAACTGTATTACAAAGCAATAGTTAGCAAAACAGCATGGTATTGGAATAAAGACAGACCCTCAGATCAGTGGAAAAGGCTGATTATTCAGAGAATATTCCCCAAACAGAAAATCATCTAATTTTTTTTTATAAAGGAGCAAGAAATCCTAAATGGAGCAAGGTTAGCCTCTTCAATGTGTGGTGTTGGCAAAACTGGTTCGCCACTTGCAAAAAAGTGAACTTAAACCCCATCTAACATGATGTACCAAGGTAAAATCCAAATGGATTAAACAGATTTATATCAGACCTGAAATCATGAGATATATAGAACAACACATAGGCAAAACACTCCATGACATTGAGAATAAAGGCATCATCAAGGAGAAAACTGCATTCTCCAAACAAGTGGAAGAAGAGATAAACAGGTGTGAATATATTAAGCTGCGAATCTTCTGCACCTCAAAGGAAATAGTGCCCAGGATACAAGAGCCACCCACTGAGTGGGAGAAACTATTTACCCAATACCCATCAGATAAGGGACTAATATCCAAAATATACAAGGCACTGACAAAACTTTACAAGAAAAAATATTTAATCCCATCTAAAAATGGGGAGAAAAATGAACTGACACTTTCACAAAGAAGAAATACAAATTGCCAAAAAGGCACATGAATAAATGCTCAACATCACTAATCATCAGGGAGATGCAAATCAAAACAACTATGAGGTACCATCTCACACCACAGAGATTGGCGCACATTACAAAGAATGAGAACAAGCAGTGCTGGCAGGGATGTGGAGAGAAAGGAAATCTAAACCAGACCTAAAAGAAAATCTGAAATGTCTACTTTAAGAAAATAAAGACCAACAGATACACCAAACTTCTACACAAAGATGACATTAAATCTCATGAAAATTATCTCTCTTAGCATCAATGTACTAAGTGCACCAGTTAAGAAACACAGAGTGGTAAAAAGGATGAAAATGCTGAATACACCATTTTGTTGCCTACAAAAAACACATCTGAATAATCAAAACAAGCATAGATTCAAAATCAAAGGCTGGAAGAAAATCATGCAAGCAAACAACACCCCTAAAAAAGCTAGAGTAGCCATATATAGTATCAATTGAAACGAACTTTCGACTCAGAAAAGTTGTAAGGGACAAAGATGGTAATTTTTCTTTACTCAAACTATATGTACAACAAGAAGTAATCACACTTCTAAACATAAATGCACCTAATGATGGACCTGAAAAAATATTTAATACAATTCTTGACAAACCTAAAAGAAAATATCAGTACCAGCACAATAATAATGGGAGAACTCAACACTGCCCTGACACCTCCTGATAGATCAACCAGGTTGAAACCCAACAAGAATATATTAGCTCAGAAAAGAGAAATGGAAGAAAGTTGACTAGTATATATACCTATACATATATATATATATATATAGCTCTTTTCTGAGCTAATATATATATGGGGATGGCACTCCATCCCCAGAAAACTGGATATACATTCTTCTCTAATGCACATGGGTTATTCTCCAGGATAGAGCACATGCTGGCCCATAACACATATCTTCATAAAGTCAAAGTCAAGAGGATAGAAATTGTAAAAAAATATCTTCATAGACTACAAGGCACTGAAATTATATGTGAACTACAAAGAAACACAGAAGAGAACCCTTAACACCTAGAAACTAAACAGTTCACTACTGAACAACCAGTGGATCAAAGATGAAATCAAAAAGGAAATCAAAACATTCCTGAAAACAAATGACAATAAAGACACAAATTGTCAGAATTTGTGGAACACACACACACACAAAAGAGTACTAAGAGGAAATTTTATAGCCCTGCAAACACACAGCAGAAAGGAAGAAGGGACCTATATAAAAAGCCTTATGACACAATTTTCAGAACTAAAAAATGACCAACAAAAGGAACCCAAAATAGGTAGGCAGAAGGAAATAACAAAGCGTAGAACAGAAATCTATGAAGTTGAAATACAGAAAACAATCCAAAAGATCAATGAAAAAAAAGTTGGTTCTTTGAAAAAATATACCACTAGTAAATCACAATATCTGCAAAGATTCAAAGAGTAACCAGAGACTGCTTTGAGAAAATCTATGCCATGAAACATGAAAACCTAGAGGAAATAGATACATTCTTGGACTCTTATAATCTTCCACGGTTAAAGATCATCCAGGATGATCTTACATATTAAAACAGACACATAACTACTGAGCAATTTAAAATGGTCATCAAGAGTCTTCCCAGGCCCAGATGGATTCAATAACTAATTTTTTAAAACCTTTCAAGAGGAAATTCTATCAAATCCTCTGCAGGCTCTTTCATAAAATTGAGGAATCAGGAAAACTTCCAAACAGATTTTATGAAGCTAACATCACCTTGATATCAAACCAGATAGAGATGCTACAAAAAAAAAAAAAAAAAAAAAAAGAAAAAGAAAACTACAGGGCAATGTCCCTGATGAACACAGATGCAAAGATCCTCAAAAAATTCTGTCAATGTCTCATTAAAAAGGTCATTCATCACAACCACATAGATTTCATCCCAGAAATGCAAGGATGGTTTAACATCCATTAATCAACATGATACACCATATCAACAAAGAGAAAAATAAAAACAATATGATCATATCAATAGATGCAGAAAAGCATTTGATAAGGTCCAACACCCATTCTTGATATAAATTCTCTTCAAGATAGGAATAGAAGGAGCTTTTTCTCAATATAGTAGAGACAATCTACTACAACCCAATGGCAAATATTATTATCAATGGATTTAAACTAAAAGCCTTTCCTCTAAAATCTGGTAAAATACAAGGATGCCCTCTCTAACTAGCACTGTTTAATATAGTGCTGGAAGTTCTTGCCATAGCGATTAGGCAAGAAAAAGTTACCCAGGGCTTCCAGATATGAAAAGAAGAAGTCAAGCTCTCACTGTTTGCAGATGACATGATATTATATTAAAAAGAACCCTAAATATTCTACCAGAAAACTTCAAGAAAAAATAGACTTATATAGCAAAGTGGTTGAATACAAAATTAACACACAAAAATCAATGGCCTTCTTATACACCAATAATGATAGAGAAGAAATGAAAATCAAAATATCAATCCCATTTACATTAGTGCCACACAAACTCAAATATTTGGAGTCAACTTAACTAAAGATGTGAAGGACTTATACAAAGAAAACTACAAAACCCTGCTTCAAGAACTAAAAGAGGACATGCAGAAATGGAGGCATATACCCTGCTCATAGATTGGAAGAATTAACGTCATTAAAATGGAAATACTCCGGAAGGCATTGTACAAATTTAATGCAATCCCTCTAAGGATACCCATAGCCTTCTTCAAAGATGTGGATCAAACACTCCTGAAATTCATCTGGAACAATAAACATAAAGAATAGTTAGATAAGCCCTTGTGAAAAGGAATATGGTAGGCATCACTTTACCCAACTTTAAATTGCATTACAAAACAATAATTATTAAAACAACATGGTATTAAAATAAATACAGACCCTCAGATCAGTTTGATAGACAAGAGTATTCAGAAAATGCTCCCCAGATATACAATCAATTTATTTTTATTTATCTTTGATAAAGAGGCAAGAAATGCAAAATGGAGCAAGGCAAACTTCTTCCACAAGTGGTGTTGAGATAACTGGTCAGCCCCTTGCAAAGAAACAAACTCAGAACTTTAGCTAACACCATGCACCAAGGTCAAATATATATGGATTAAAGACATTGATATCAGACCTGAAACATAAGCTATATAGAACAACACATAGGTAAAACACCCCAGGCTATTAAGACTAAATTCATCTTCAAGGAAGAAACAGCACTCTCTAAACAAGTTGAAGCAGAGATACAGAAATGGGACGATATTAAACTGAGAAGCTTCTGCACCTCAAAGGAAATAATGCCTAGGATTCAAGAGCCACCCACTAAGTGGGAGAAACTATTCATCCAACCTCCATCTGACAAGGGGCTAATATCTAAGATATACAAGTTACTGACTGAACTTAACAAGAAAAAAAAACTAACCCCATCAAAAAGTGGGGAGAAGAAATAAGCAATCACTTGTCAAAGAAGAAATACAAATGGCCAAAAGGCACATGAAAAAGTGTTCCACATCACTAATCATCAGGGAGATGCAAACAAAACTACAATGAGGTACCATCTCACACCACAGACACTGGCACACATCACAAAGAACAAAAACAATCAGTACTGGCATGGGGGAGGGGATGTGGAGAGAAAGGAACTCTAATTCACTCTAATTCTCACTGGTGAGAATTTTGTCCAGTCCAACCCTTATGGAAAACAATATGGAGATTCCTCAAAACAAACAAACAAAAAAACAAACAAACAAACAAACTGGAAATTGAGCTCCCATTTTTTCCAGCTATACCACTCCTAAGGGTATATACCCTTGAAACACAAAAATCCAATATAAAAATCCCTTCCTTATTGATTGCAGCACTTTTCACATTAGCCATACTTTGGAAACAACCAAGATACTCTTCAACAGATGAATGGCTAAAGAAACTGTACATATACACAATGTACATATACATGTGTATATACATACAAAGTACATATACACAATTTTGCAGCTGTCAGGAGAGATGAAATCATGAAATTTTCCTATACATAAATGAACATGTGATCTATTATGCTGAGTGAAATTAGTCAGCAGGAGAGAGAGACACACACAGAATAGTCTCACTCATCTATGGTTTTTTAAAATAAAATTAAAGATATTGAAATAATACCCAGAGTTGAGAGCTAGAAGAACTGGCTCAAGATCTGAAGCTCAGCACAAAGAGTGGAGAGTGAGTGCAGTTTGAGAAATAACTACAGTGATAACTATCATAACAATGTCAGTGTGTGAAGGATGTAGAGGACCTGTCTCTAATGCAGGTAGGGGTTGTGGAGGGAAGAGATAGGGGCATTGGTGATGGGAAGGTTGCAAGGTTGAAGTGTTATGACTGAAACCCAACTTCAATTATGTTTTAATCACTGTGTTTAAATAAAGAAATTATTTGATTAAGAAAGTATTTGACATAGATCAAACACTTCTGAAATTTACATGGGACAAATACTTCACATTAACAGCTAAAGCAATTTTTGGGAAAAGGAATGTTTTTTATTTTCCCCAACTTCAAACAATACTACAAAGCAGTAGCAATTACATGAACATGGAATTGGAAGAAAGACGGACCATCAGATTAATGAAATAGTCTTAAATATCTTGAAACTGATCTTCAAGTATATGATCAGTCAATCTTTGATAAAGGGCAAGAAATATAAAGTGGAGCAAGAAAAATCTCTTCAAAAAGAGATGTTGAGAAAACTAATCATTACATGCAACTACTGGAACTCATACCTCTCTTCAATGACATTCTCAAACATAAAGTTAAAATGGCTTAAAGACCTTGACATGAGATCTGAAACCATAAGATACATAGAGGAAATGTGGGCAAAACTCTCCATGACACTGAAGCTAAAGGATGAAACACCACCTACTAAGCAAGTGGAAGAAGATAAACAAATGGAACTACATTAAATTAAGAAGCCTCTGCACCTCAAAGGAAACAATAACTTGTACATATACTTCTCATAGAATGGGTGAAACTATTAACTAAATACCTATATGATAAGAGGTTAGTGTCTAAAATATGTTGATCACTGGGAGAGCTTAAAAAGAAAAAAAATCTGACCACTTCCAAAAATGGGGATACAAGATAAACAGAATCTTCCCCAAAGAAGAAATCAAGTGGCCAAAGTCACATAAAAATGTTATATATCATTAATCATCAGGTTGATGCAAATAAAAAAATAATGAAATATAATCTTAGTCCACAGAGACTTTCATACATCAAAAAGAACAAGAACAACTAGTGCTGGCATAAAATGCAAGAAAAAGGGACTCTCATTCACTGATGATAGGGATGTATACTAGTACATTTTTTTTGGAAAATGATATAGACTTTGCTAAAAAATAAAACCTAATGATTGAGTTTCCATATGACTCTGCATCACTACTTCTAGGAACACACCTTAGGACATCCCAAAGAGCAGAAAAGCCCGCTGCATTTCTTTGTTCATTAACTAGCTATTCACAATACCAAAATTAGGAAACAGCTCATAAACCCAAGAAAATAGTGAATAAAAGAAATAGTGTGGTACATCTATTTAAATGTAATACTACACAACTGTTAGGAAAAGTGAAGTAATGAAGTTTGCTTATACATGGTTATATATGGAGTATATTATGCTGAGTGAGTTATTAATAGAGAAGAGGGGATGGATATAGAATGATTCTCTTATTAGTGAAATAATTAAAATATATAATATAGTAATAATATCCATGTACAATAGAAATGAGGCCCAGGAGAATCAGCCATACTAGGAAGCGTGCTACAAATAACAAGGGAGTGAAGGTAGGGTGTGCAAGTAGAGAACTGACTATGTCAATGATAGTTGGAAATGATCACTCTGGAAAATAACTTGTTGCTGAAAGGAAATAATGTGATATGAATGAGACTGCTTTAATAACAATATTGCAGATCACAGTGTATTAGGAAAAATAAAAGGAATAGAGAGAAAGAGAATGAGTGAAAAAAAAAACAGAAAATGTCTGCCATATAGGCAGGCAAAGGGTGAGAATGGGTATGGGAGGGAAACAGGGAACAATTCATCACAGGAAATGTACACTGGTGAAGTGTTGGACATTCTATGTCTGAAACCCAGTCCTGGAGTTATTTGTAATTATGTAATTCATGGTGAGTAAGTTGAAATATTCATTTTCATAAAAATATTAAAGGAAAAACTTATTTAGACTGGAAAAATATTGCATATATCTCAACCCATTAAATTAAATTTAACTGTACAGTACAATTATAATAAAATGTCATACTATTATAAATTCGCAAATATTATAAAACATAAATAGTAATCTAAAAGAAAAAATAATATAGATAACAATATAAAAGCAAACAAATAACATAAGTATTTTTGAAAGAAATGGATGACTAAGACAATGTGATTGAAACATGGTGATGGTCTAAATTTTATTTAGTGGTTTAAATGAAATAGGAAAACTCAGAAGACATAAAGAAATTTAAAAGTGATGGCCATTAATGCAATTGAGTGATTTTGATTAAGGAACCTAAACAGGCTTTATATACCTATAGTCAAATAGAAAATAGCCTCCAATTTGTGGTGATGATATAGAATAACTTTAGGTAAGATACTGTTAGTCATTGTAAGGAGAAAGAAATATACAAAGGTTAACAAAATAAGTAAAATTTAAAGTGTATTTAGAAACATGATTTGAAAACTTTTGCATGGTAGTGGTTTAGGTCTAGAGATCTGGCGTGAGAATTTACTAATGAACCGGATTACAGAGAGTGGGGATCTCTCTCCCCAATCTATTCATACTGTTCTAAGTTCAGTTCAAATACATCTATATGACTAAAATCTACCTTAACTTTACTTATTCTAAAGATTTATTTTGTCCTTATTTTATTAATAAAAGGTGAGTAACTACTTTGTAAACTATTTCCCATTTTATTTAAAATTGGACCAATTTTACTATATTCTTAGTCCAGCATAAAACATTTACCATCTTTCAACCTGATTATCCACACATGTTTATTCATGGCTCATGTTATGGCTATTTAAGTGTTTGTTGTTCTTTCTTTTTTTGTCCCACACCTGTGATCTTCAGTGTTTACTCCTGTCTGTGTACGAAGGATAAGTTTTGGCAGTCCACAGATTATCATATGAGATTCCAAGGATTGAACCTGGGTAATTTGTGTGAGGTAATTGCTTAACCATTGTACATACCTACGGTTCCTGTAGTTCCTTTTCTTTACTGAAATATCAACATTATAATTTTCCAAACATCCTATGAATTTAAAAATATTCATACCTTCTCTCCATGCCTACCTTCTTTTTTGGCAGTGAAGTCATTATATATGCAAGTATAGTTTAAATTCTAGCACATCTTTCTTGCAAATCAAAACATCCTTGTGAAAATAAAATATAATTCTAACTATAACAAATGAATAGAATCACACATTCATATTTTAAATCTTTATTAGACTATCTTTTGTAGTATCATTTTTTTTTTTTTTGGTTTTTGGGCCACACCCGGTAACGCTCAGGGGTTACTCCTGGCTATGTGCTCAGAAGTTGCTCCTGGCTTGGGGGACCATATGGGACACCGGGAGATCGAACTGCGGTCCGTCCAAGGCTAGCGCAGGCAAAGCAGGCACCTGACCTTTAGCGCCACCGCCCGGCCCCATTTTGTAGTATCTTAAATATATTTTGTACTATATAAAAATTACCCCATGATTCCTTCGTAAAAGCCCCAATTATAAATGAGTAAATAAAAAGACACCTGGTGTGCTTATATTACTACAAAGCTAGCAGTTTAAACTTATGTCTGATTGTCAAAGCTTGAGTTTCTCTAATTTAATTTAGAGGTTTTCCACTAAATTTTCATAATACCTAGTTTAATTACTGTAATTAATTCTTGTTATTCTTCTGATTAAATCATAATTGTATTACTTTCAATGTGCAATTTGTTTGTAATTTGTATGCATGTCTAAGCAATGTTTAGCATTATACCATATTTGTGTTGTTGAAATAATGTAAATATATTTTGTTAAATAAACCTAATATTTTTAGAAACCCATTTTCATTTGCCAGTATTATGTCACCAGTTCCACAGAGAAAATTAGTTTTTATGTCAGTTAAATATAAAGAGAAAAACTGTTTTCTATACTTCGGTAAATTTTAAGCTTTTTCTCTATTTTGAATTAATAACAAGTTAAGCCTTTCATGAATTGAATAAAAATAATAGTAAATACATTTAATTAGTTATATATCCTAATTTATAATCATAATGTTTAGTAAACAAACTAATTGGAAACACTAATAAATGGAATGTATAATTGTTAATAAGTATTAAACAGTGATAGTATAATTAAAAATATTTCAGTGAGTCAAAAACCTGTAGACTGTAACAGGTTATAGCATAATGTTGGTGAATGACGTTTCACTCTCTAATTGCAATTTTATTTTTCTTTAAATATTATTAACCTGAAGAATCAACATTTTACAACTTTATAGATATTTACTTGGTAATTTTGTTATGTTTTTGAGATAACAGTTGAAATAAAATTTAATTTTAGAGTTGTTGATATAAAGTTTATACCATATCTATACTGCATACATGTGTGACATATATTTATTGTTAGGTAAATGATTCTGTACCAAGTGATCCAGTTTTAATTATACTGTATTTCTCAAAACAATAACTTCCATAGATATAAGCTATCACTAATAGGCTTTTGATTTGTGTGGCTCAGTCCATAGAACAAAAATATTACTAATGGGGCGGGAGAGATAGCATGGAGTTAGGGGTTTGCCTTGCATGCAAAAGGACTGTGGTTTGAATCCTGGCATCCCATATGCCAAGAGCAATTTCTGAGCATAGAGCGAGGAATAACCCCTGAGCGCTGCCAGGTGACCCAAAAAAACAAAAAAAAAATTTTTTTTATTGAACGACAATAGTTACTGACTAGGCTAACTTCAGATAGAAGGAGGAAATCATTATGCTAATACTTTTTATCAGTGCCTTTGGCTACCAGTATGTAGAACATCTTTATTTGGGCAATTGCTTTTGGTTATACATAAAAAAAAAAAAAACACATTTCCCAACTTTCTCCACTACCTTTTGCTACTATAGTTCTTTACCAACAAATCTAGGTATGTTATGAGTATATCTACCTACAGATTCAGCCACAATTAGTCATATCTTCCATTTTCCAAAGTTAACTTAGAGAAGAAAATAAATTTCTTCTCTTTTCAAATATGAAAGACTATGAAAATTCCTTGTATAAGAAAGTCCCTTGTATAAGAAAGTCCCTTGTTTTAGATATGAAATTTTCTATCTTCCTTCCCTATGCAGTACATTCATTTGAAATTGTCATTTAAAATCCTATTTATATTATAGTAAAATTACTCTAACGCTGAACTTTTACTTATTTAGATGATGAAAAGATTTCTATAAATGAAGGAATATTGGAAGTTTAAAATAGAAATAAAAAAACCTGAGCAAATATAGAGTTGTGAGAATAACTTCAAAATAACACCTACTTCACCTATAAATTGAAGGCTGGGACAAATTAATATGTTGGTGACCCAGGCGTCTTTATATTTTAATATAAATAAAATAAATAAGGTAAATTAGTATGTGTGTGCAGGCAAGCCGGGTGACAGTAGAATAGCCATTTGTTAGAAATTATTTATTTATTACTTGCTGTGTGTAATTATTTCCTGTTTAGTCACTATCTCACTGACCTTCACATGAGTATGATGTATTACTATCCATTTTTATCAAAGAATTGATTCTGATAATAAGTTTGCTGATGATTTATCTTTTTGGGAAAGTATAATCATTAAAATAGTAACTATATTATGCAACACTTATTACAAATTCTAAAATGATATAGTTCTTTGTGGTTGCCTGATTATTCAAAAATTCAAAGTATTTTAAATTTAGAATCATTGCTCATGCATCATTCTTAAAATTAATTTTTCTTTACCTCACATAAAATCAGAAGTTCCATCAAGGAGTTTCATTTTCATGTTGACAGACTAAGAAAAAAAGTCGTGTTTGAAGATTAAAATAGTCATAAGAGCATCCAGATTTGCATAGATGTGATTTCAGAAAGTTTTTCCCAATACGTTCCTTGTTAATATCAAATGTCTTTATTGTTACAGGATACCATTTGTTGTTTGCAATGTTTAGAAATGTTTATAATACTTTTAAAACAGAAGTGAAGTGGAATATCTTCTTTGAATATTGGTAACAGAAAAATTTATCTTCAATATAGGTTTTCATGTGTATATGTACATATTTATTTCATTTGGTATACAGAGAAGCATAACAAATGTATATCCTGATTAAAATCAAATCCTTACCTAATGACTAACCTTAATTTCTAGTACTACACTACAAGAAAACAAAAGAACCAAACAAACATTCTTTCAAAGATCACTGTTTCATTTTAGCATGAAATAGATGAGTTTTCAGATAATCTTGTAGTGCCAAAAAGAAAGTGTGCAATGATAGAACATATGATGTAAATATACATGTAAAATAAACATATATGCATTTATTTTTTGTATAAACCTTTACAAAATTTATGTTAAAACTATACCAAGACAAAGAATTCATATGGACTGTAGGTTCAGTATTTGGGTAAAGTTTTTGCCTTGCATTTGCTGAACATGGTTCTATTCCCAGTACCCCATATAGTCTCCAAGGCTGGAAACAAATCAACAATATGGGGTGGGGAGGAGGGAGATTTGGGATTTGGTGATGGGAATGTTGCACTGGTGATGGGGGTGTTCTTTAAATAACTGAAACCCAACGACAATCATGTTTGTAAACAAGGTGTTTAAATATATTAATTAAAAAATAGAAAGTATTGAAATTTATATTGATATACATTGATGATTGCATATAAAATAATCTCTTATGTAAAATCATTCCAAAAATTGTGTAGATAATCTGCCTAAAGAGAGTTGGATAATAGTTTTACTTTTTAAATGTTGGCTATATATCATTATTTCCTTAGTTAAAGACTAACACATTCAATGAAGAATGTCAAGGTCAGTTATAAATTGCACTGATACTTAATATGCAAGGAATGATAATAGCAATTTATCTCTGTGATTATATTCTTAAAAATCATAATTCTAATCTAATAATGAGAATATATGATTATTTCTTATTTATTTATGTATTTGGTTTTTGGGGCCATACCTGATAACGTTTAGATATTACTCCTGGCACTGCGTTCAAGTTATTCCTGCCTCTGATTAGGAATACTGGGGATCAAAATATTGTTAACTATATGCAAAATATTTGACTTACCTGCAGCTATCAAGCCTCAAAGCATTTTTTGTGTTGAATAGAAGCAGTCCAATGATTTCCAACTTCTTCTCCATTAAATAGCAGACTATCAAGTGTTATTTCTTTTTGGGTTTTCTTTTATTTATTTTATTTTGGTGGGAAGCACACTGGATGGTTCTTAGTGAATTCTACTGGTGGTTTTAGGGTAATCATATAGGATTCTGGGGAACATCCCCAGGCCTGCTACATGCAAGTAAACAAACTCCTTCCTACTGTACATTCTCTCTCTCTCTCTCTCTCTCTCTCTCTCTCTCTCTGGCCCCTATGAGACAATTTTTAAAAAATATATTTATTTTTATTTTTATTTTGGATCACACCCAGCAGTGCTCAGGGTCTATGCTCAGAAATTGCTCCTGGCAGGCTCAGGGGACCATATAGGATGCTGGGATTCGAACCACTGAACTTCTGCATGCAAGGCAAATGCCTTACCTCCATGCTATCTCTCCGGCCCCAATTTTTAAATGAAGCTGATTATACGTATGCAAGTATGTATTTCTGAAAATTGTAAGGGCCATCAAAATATTCTTAGAAAGAGCCAACTACAGCTCAATTAAAGTAAGTTTGGCATGATACTTCAATAAGATTTTATATAAAAAGTTCTTTAATTAAAACTAAGATATCTGAGAAAATATGAACTTGAGTCAATGAGAATATATTGACATTGGCCTATTTAAATGGATGTTTTATATTAATTTAATGCACATCTAATGAGATAGATATGAGTGACATAAGAACATATTGTGTTTGCAATTTTGTAAATGTGGATCTATCATAAAATAAAAAGTTATTTAAACGTTAGAAAGAATGTACACAAAAATATGAGTAGAGTAAGTCCAATGTATTTTGACTATGTGTGTGAATATTTTATATTACTCTGGAATTTGTTTGATAATTGAGTGTATATGTTAGGAATAAAACCTCCTGTTTTAAAATTTATTTATTTTCCCCATTACTATACCATTGAACTTTATTTGAAAATAATTAATTCCACACATCTCTATATTTTTGATGTGTAAGTGTAAAGGATTCATTAATATTGCTAAGTCTCAATGTGCTTTGATAATTAGGGGTGGAAGGAGAGTATGATTGGGATTGGGCAGAAATGCTCTCCAGATGCTCAGTTTCATTTCCACCTTGCATTATAACAATCACTGTATGGTGTAAGAGAATTGCAAGGCTAACTACATAGGTCACAGTGCTATTATTACTTTACCAAGAGGTAATCTTTAGTGATTAGTGACTCATGGATTTTATTATGTACTGAAAGTAGCTTTTAAACAGTAAACTCACTGAGCAGTACAATTTCAAAGACTCATATGGCTTTATATCTATTGCAAATGTACCTATGTGTGCATAGTTATACATAGATGTACATAATTTGGGCATGTGTCTTGAATTGTAATTTACATGTATATATTAATATGGATTAATTTTTCTTCAAATATTATATTTAAATGTAAATGTGAGGGAGAAGAGAGAAAAGATAAAGAAGAGAAAATTCCTTAGAGTTTAAAAAAACTTCAAGTTAAGAAGAGGTGATTGGAGAATAAATCCTTAGCATTTTTAAGAGAAAAAAAGTTAAATATAAGTATTTATGTGTGTTTATTGGTATGAAATAGTTATGAAAGATGTTATTCCTATTCAAACATGAGAATTTGTCATTTATTTCTTTAAATAATTAATTTGAGCTAGCCATTTGCCAATTATTTTACCATTTATAGAAACCATGATGTTAAAACAGAAGTCTCTCTCAAATCAGTTCTTCTAGTAGGCCCAACCCCAGTGAAAAGATCAAAGTACCTTAATGAGGCGAGGGGCCTAGTTTTCTAGTGATGTGGAGGGAGAAAATAGCCTTTCCACCTTTAAGCATAACATATGTTATAACTTGAAGGAAAGAAGGTCCCAAGAGGCATCCCATACACTGTTCTGTAATTAAAGTCAGATGTAGGCTTGACCCTTGCACTCTTACTTTCTGCAAGATACTTGAAAGGCAAGTATATTGAAGACTTTTTTGAAGTTTAACCTATGTTGGTTGCTTTGGATGTTGGGATATTTTCCCCCTATACTAATGTGCCTATATCAGTCATTTCAGAGAAAGTTGTTTTATTAGACATTTCTTTTTAGAAATAAAGTAAAATTTATAATTAAGTGAAAATTATTTAAGTGATACTAACAAGACAACCGTCTATATCTGAAAAAATTGATTAAAATGGAATGGGACTTAAGTTAGAACAAATCTTTTTTTCCTTAATTGTTAGTTTATTATAACCATCAGTGTTTTTGTTATTAATGCATAATGCCATTCAAAGGAAGAATCAAGATAAACATTTAAATGTTTAATATTGCAATTAGATCTTTAGAAGAAACAAATGGTATAAAAAATATATATATATCTATATATATGAATATCCTGATTATAACATTTGACTAAATTTCTGAACTTACATTTGTTTTCTGGCTGTGAACCAGTGTCAGGGTATAGGGGCATATAAAAATACAGTTAGGATTTTGAATCAAAGGCAACAGATGCGTCATTTTTTAAATGCTAAGTCTTGATTTTTGCATTATGATCACTTGAATTAAAAATAACAGGAGTCTTGTGTCTAATTTTTTGCCACAGTGTGAGTGAAAGATATTCAACAATAGTAAATTATCTCAGGAAATTTGAATGACTTTACAATGAGAAAGTGGTTATGATTCAAAAACATAAAAATGACAGCCAGAAATAAAGGTGAAAAACCCTCATCCCTCACTTGGATAAAATAACATTACATTCCTGAATTACTGATATAGGGACAGAAAATTTCTTTTAAGATTTCTTAGGTATAGGAACAGAGGAATAATAACTTTAATTTATTATCACTTTACACTAACCTACAACCTTGAATGCAAGGGAGAAAAATCTACTTTGAAATCAACTTTGGACTGACAAGTGAAAACTAAATTTTTGACAGGAAAGGTTAACTTGAACAAGATTTATATCCTCAGAAGATAAATGCATATTTTATTTTGAAGGTGATATTTTTATCTTATACATATGTATTTGTTCATAATTTTGGAGTTAATAGATCAGGTACATTTTGAAAAGATTTTTCTTTGATTCACTGCAAATTATCAATATACTGTAAAATGTGATTACATATTTTATTGGACTATTCAGGTACTATGACTTCAGTATCATTTAATTATTAAGTAGGCCAAATCATTTGTTAGTTTGTTCACATTTTAAAATAACAAAGAATACTACCTGTTCTCAAAATTTGAAAGTCAAATTTTAAAACATTGTATTCTTTCATATACTTGAACTTATTTGTTCTTATTTAACAAAGGAAGAGTTATTCAAATATAATATATAGCAAAAGCCTTTTTTTACAATGGGAAAATTAACAGTTCTTGCTCTTTAACAAAACTCAGACTGCTCCTGGCTATGAAATGACATTACTGCTGTTTTCTTACCTGTCAGATGTATTCAATGACATTCACCTTGTTCTATTATAATAGGTTTGTCTTAAATTAATGGTTCTAACTTTCTTTAAAAATATAAATCTCTATATAAGTAATAAAACACTATTATTTGCTTGGAATAAGTCAAGGAGAGGTAGGTTTAAGAGTAATGCCCTGTCTTCTAAGATGGTCAAAGTTTAGAGTGAAAGTTTTAAATTGTTTCTTATGTTGAAATAAAATTGTCTCTAAACCCTAAGAGTTAAAATAGTTGATTTAAGGTTGTAAAAGATTTTTAATTGAATCATTATTTAAAAGCTCTATTTTAGCACATTCTGATATAATTAACTCTATATTCATTGATAGGGAACAATATGCATATACAATTTTTTATTATATGTGTGGATGTGCCAAGTAAGCTATAGAATATAAAATAGTTGTGGATGAAGGTGAAATCATTTCTGACATTGACAAGTGGCAAAGTAAGACAGAGATGAATGATATTTGGGAACTGGAGCCTTAAGGTGCCAAAAATAAATTTAAAAATATTAAGATTTGAGGGATTGCTTGAGTAAGCAGAAAACACAAAATATATTTAGAAAAGTAAATGGTTTATAAGTTTGTGATGTGTCATCCTGGATAGATGATAAAGCACTACAGATAGGGTGGCGCCAGATTGTGTCAGCCCTTGAATGATAGGTTAAAATGTGTGGCTTTATTTAGTGTTGAGATTGTAAACTACTTCTTAAAGTCAAATAAACATTTTCCAACAGTTGTTTTATAAATTGAAAAATACATTTAAATCGAAATGAAATTTATATAATTCATTTGAAGATATCCTTCCTGCCTGGGGTTAGAAAAGTAATCTAATTTAGTTTGACATGAGAATTTTAAAAGATGATTATAATTTTAGACTAATAGCATATTAGTGTGAAAAGTAAATCATTAAACTTTATCAAAATCTGATGTACAATTGTTTTATTTTAATAGAGTTTTTTTCTTCTTATACAGGTTGGCTAGATTTAGATATTTATTTATATTGTTGGCTTTTTTCTCTACAGATCTTAAATTTTAGAACATTTATTTAGTTCATGTATGACATTGAGGAATGTTAACATTATTTTTCTTCTTGAATAATGGGACTTAAATGGGATTAATATCAAGGATTTTACAACCATACTTCATTTTATATATGTAATCCAGCCATAGAAACAAAATAACCTTTTTTTAACAAGTTTATTTGGAAACAATATTTAAATGATGTGGGAGAAACCTTAAGCAAATAGGTCAGATTTCTTGTTGTAGGTAAGGAATAAAAAAGGAGAAATAAAAGTATATAAAATGACCTGTTAGCTCATTCCCACATTCATGCATACAACTAATCAATTTAAATGCTTTTCAATTATAACCTGTTTTCAAATGATATTTTTTTCAGTATGTGCTACAACTTTGTAGTTTGTAAAACAAAAAAATTTTTCTCTAAATTATTATGAATGTAGAGTAAACTTGATAAATAACGCCAGTAATGTTAGTCACAAATATTAG
This sequence comes from Suncus etruscus, assembly GCF_024139225.1. Lineage (NCBI taxonomy): Eukaryota > Metazoa > Chordata > Mammalia > Eulipotyphla > Soricidae > Suncus > Suncus etruscus. The sequence goes on from NC_064848.1 coordinate 104,248,839, forward strand.
CAACTTGTGCTTGGTATTTTCCATTGTATGCTTTTTTTCCAAAAATATAGCAGTGAGTTAATATGTCACTTCCGAGATAATATACTAAAGTGATATTCCTATATGAAAAATGTTCCTTGTATATTCTTCATTCACAAATATTTTATTTACAAGATTGATAAATATAATTTTAACATATATGTAAACTATTATACCTTATTTAAAACATGTACTTGACTACCCCTTTAAATTGGAGAATCCATAATTAATTGATTTATTGTTAATAGAAAGGATTTTAATTTAGTTTAGGACTTAAGAAATCAAGAAGGTTTATGGAATAATAGGATAAACTGGGTGTCAAAGTGTTTTAGAAAGACATCTTTCCTTTTCTTTATACATTTTGTAGTACATTTTTTTCTTTCTCCTCTTCCTTATTTGTGTGCAGCTGTAACATTGTTCTTGTTATTTCTAAATGAGTAGACTATAAATACAACTATAAGCTGTAAAGCTACAGACAGGATAGACTATATAATTTGGAGGTCTCAGTGCAAATAACAGTGCTGATAATTATAAAATTATAGGGATTATAAAATGAAACTGTGGACTTTGAATTTCTCCCTTAGTTGGTTATATCAAGGGCTAACTTTGTAAACATGTGGCCTGTGGAATCTTACCAGACCCCATGCTTACAAATGCCCTGCTTTGTATTTTTTATTTTAATTCTTCACAGTTTTGCTTAATTGGCACATCTCATCACAGAATAAATGTATGTTTTAAAAGGACTAATTAGTGTTTGTACTTGTTTCAAAATGCTTCTGTAAGAAATAACTACAAAATTAGTGATTTAAGCAACATTAATTTGTCTTTATACTATTCCAGATGTCAGAAATTTGAAATGGACTTTACTGCAAATTAAAGTCAATAATTTTGGAAGAGTATATCTTTTCCTTTGCAAGCTTCTAGACCTGCCTTCATCTTAGCTATTTGACCCATAACTTCATCTCCAGAGCCAGCCAGCCATGCATTTTCAAATCTATATCTCATCTTTCTGACAATGCCTTCATCATCCTCTATACTTCTTATACCCTTTTAAGAGCCATGTGATTTACATAGGGTCACCTAGATGGTGTAGGCTAATTTATCCATCTCAAGGTCCTTTAGAGTCTTATCAGTTTATAAAATAAGATGGAGATTAGTTCAAAAGATTAAAGAGTGGATATCTTTAGAGGGCCAGTACTTCCTATATATATACTATATATTAAATATCAGTTGCATAATTATAGTATTTCTCTGGACAATGCTGTATGTTTATATAAAATTTCTTGAATTATAAGTTAATAATTAATTTTCCTGGGTCGTTAGTCAATTTGAAGATAAAATTAGATTAAGTAGGGGTTGGAGCTATGGCCCAGCAGTAGGGCATTTTTCTTGCATGGGGCTAACCCAAGATGGACTTGAGTTTAAGAGTCCCATACGGCCCCTCCCCCCCAAACTAGGAGCTATTTCTGTGTATACAGACAGGAGTAACCCCTTAGCATCACTGGGTGTGGCAAAAAATAAACAAACAAAAGTAGATTAAGTAATAGCACTCATTGCTTTAATTAGTACCATTTCATCATCACATACTGTCTTTGAAATATGTAGAATAATATACTTTTCATCTAAGAAAGAACTAAAAGCTAAGCCTTATGAATCATTGTTTTTATATATGATGTGAATAACCACTGTCTTTAAAGCATTCACACCCAAATATTTCTATTTGAGTTCATCTTTTATAACATTCCCAAACATATTTTTTTCTACCAATTTTTTTCTTAACTGTACAGATCTTCAATTTAGAAAATATAATTAATTAATGAATTGCAAAGCTCAGTTCTTCTCACAAATGAAATAGTAAGTATTTAAACAATATATCTAGCTACGTGATTCATGCTTATTTTATACCTCTAAATAGGTATTATATGTAATGTATTTAATATTTCTTGAAGGAAAACTATGCAGATATTTCTGAAGCAAGCATAAATTTAATAAAAGCAAGTTATACCGTAGTTAATAAGTTGTGTGGTCTGATAGTTTTGCTGTTTATTTGGAAAGGCTGCTGGAAAACTGCCATTTTGAGAAAATTATTAGTGGGGTGAATGGATAAGACTGGGCAAATTAAATGAGGTAGGTCATCGTATTAACTAAATCACATAGGGAATAACGTCAGGTCTGAAAAAGGGACTAATGAAGAGCAAGTAAAAATGAATCCTTTAGTGGTATTGGAAAAACTAAAATTAAAATATATATTATTTTAAATTATTGGTTCTTTTTTTATTGTTTCAAATGAGAGATTTTTAATTAAGTCTAAACCTACAATATGTTTATGTCTCTGTGCACGCAATTGAGTTAAATATTTAGGCAACAATTATACAATACATATTTAATGATTTTTCTATCTTCAAAGTTTTAAGCTGCTGCGAAGATTTAAAGAATAAATTGCATTACAAAGTCCAAACTGTAACATGTATTAAAGGGTTTATAACAAGTATGTAAGTTAAAAATAAAAATAATTTAGGGAATTTGGTTGTTCAATAATTACAACACAATGCTAAATAGTGAAGGTCATAGGAAACTAAGGAGATCCAGCTAGTCACACACAAGCACAGCAGTTGCATGAAGTAATTAATAGAAATATATTGTAAGTTATATCAAATTATTAAATCTGTGTCAATAGCAAAGTAATAATTTTAGATAACTGTTGAGTATTTGCAGATACTATATTTGGTATAAACTATTACTCAGAATAATACTTTAAAATACATAACTTTCATTGGAGTTGAGGAGCTTATGACAGCATTTAAATGATTTTTCAAAGTGATAAATTTATAGATACTAAGGTTTGACTCATATTTTTAACTTTAAAAACATCACATTTTTCTGCTTACTAAACCAAAGACATGACATTGTATCTAACATATTAATTTTATATGTCCATACTTCATTTGCTTAAACATTATTATAAATTGATTATTAACCCATTTTAATTCATTTATGAAATTGTTACAACATTTACTCTGACACTTTCACTAATGTGACTTTATCATCTGTAACCTAATCACTAGAAAACTTGCTCTTATTGGAATTAAATTTAGATGCTCTAAAACCTTTATTCTTTTGTCCTGAGTTGCCTCTATTTCTTTCTGGAACTAGACATACACAAACATACACATTAGTTTTCTGATGTCTGCTCTAAAATTCTAAAATTAAAAAAATATATTTTCACAAGTTTTTCCAAAAGAAGCATTAACAGTTCTCTAAAATATTGAATGAAGAGTTCACATACTTCACATTTTGATCTGTTCTACATCTCATGTGGCTGTAGATAAATTAGTGTTGTCTAAGACAATATAAAACCATTTATTTTCCAATTAAGTCTGGGTTTGGAATATTTTCTATAAAGCATATTCACTATTTTATCAGCTTTTTTACATTAGCAATAATCAATTTAAAACGCACTTCATTTAATAACTTAACTTTTGTGATTAAAATAGGTACCTAATTTCTCATAAAAATGATTCAAAATCTGAAAAACTGTGAGGTTGGAACTATGGAAATCTTAGGATTGTACAAACACTTCATCATTATTTACACTTCACATCTTTAGTGCTTAGTTGTGAAGTTCCAGTCAGTGACCTAATGATGGCTTTTCCAATAAAACAGAAGAGATATAAACCAGGACAGATCAGATATGCTTAACAAGAGCTTTCTCACCAGCTGTCAGTGAGACATGCAGCGCTGACGATGCCCAGTAGGAGGCCTTCTATTGCTGACTTTTGACTAATTAAGTGTGTTTAGTTAAACATTTTGGAAAGTGATAGGTGAGTGGGTCTTTAGTTGAAGTTATGGGTCAAATTCCAGTCTCGCAGTAGCACAAAGCAGACAGAGAAAAATAAATTGCTGGGCCTTCAACTACTATACATTAGACATATATTTTATGGTATTATTGAAAACTGAGACATATTTTATAAGTTAAAGAAAAGTTAAAACTGATTTTAAAAAAAGTCAATAAAACTATGGCAAAGTTAAAGGTTTGAAGAGGCAGCTAATGAAGAGTATCAGTGATGAGGCAGGAATAAATCCAAGAGTAGAAACACAATCCTATCCTATCTCAATGCCCATGAATCATGATTTAGTTATGTCAGCCTACCTTGTCCATCATATGATAGCATTAAATTGAAACAATATATTTATAATATGTTCACTAATTAGAAAGAAACAAAAATTCACTTTTAGATCATTGGAATTTGTATCATATGCATTTATTTTAAACCATAATTTTAGGATGTCAATGTGTCTTCTTGACCCTGTTCGTATTCATTTAAAAGTCAAATGCATAGATTTCTATGATTATTAGTCTGCTTTTTTATATAGATGAAAGGGTCATCTTCAGTACCGAATATTAATGCCTATAGGTAAATAACACATCATTTAGATAAATTGATACTGTGCTATATTATATAAATTTTAAAGCTCACATTTTTATATATGTTATTGTTTACAAAACTTGAATATAATGATTAAAGTGATTAGAAAATATTAGAGAATCTACCCAAGTTTAGTTTTCTCACTACCTAAATTTAATTTTATGCTATATGCAATGCACATTTATCTATTAATAAAATGACATAGAATGAAGTCTCTGATATACAGTCATTTAAGACCTAATTGGTTTTTTTATATTTAAATGACAGACATTTATTAGAATATATAATGGCAAATCTTACACAGTGATATTTAAGGTACACAGTGACAATAAATGAGGGCCTTTCCACCAGCAGTGTTGTCCTCCCTTCATCCCTGTTCCCAAGCATATATCCCTTATCTCCGTCCTTTGTCCCCCAGAATGCTAGTGCATCTAAAAGCATATATGTTAACACTAATGTAAACCTTATTTTAGTTTTGCAGTTCCAGATATTTTTACTAGTGGTTTCTTAAAGGTTTAGAGTCAAAGGAGCACTGTAAAAACAATGTTAGTGTGGCAATTATTGTTTGCATGGGCCCACCAAAGTATGAGGGTCATGGAAAGGAAAAACTTTGGCCTAAGTACAAGGAGACCCTACCCGTGAATTTTCCTGACATAATACCATTTCTAGGCTCCAGGAAAGCTAGCTTGTCCAATCCCAGTCATTGTCTGTAGTATCCATACAGTTATATTTTTCACAGTCTCTGCTGTTGATCTCACGTTTCTGTATTGAAGGTCCTGGAATCTGTATATCCTACATTGAAGTCAGGATGGTGCAGAGCGGCATCTAATTTCAACTCACAATTAACCGGCAATGCAGAAAGCCCTGTCCAGTACGCAGGTCATTGTTTTTGTTGTTTAAATCTTCTCAGTGTTAAGGGAAGACTCTTTTGAGTAAATCGATGTCAGAGCAGTAGTAGGGTCTTCCCTACTACTTTTGCTTCCACGTGATGTCATGAACAACGTTGGATGTTTCATAGATGGCTTCCTTGGTTCAGGGGATATTGGAAAATGCCCAAACCTCACAGGCCTGTGCCAGGTCATCATGTCAATATTCAGGGTTTGTAAGGTTCCATTGCACCACAAAATTTATGTTTTCCTATCTCTATTAGATAAGAACTTATTTGTATGTATAGTATTTTCCATTTTAATGTGCCCATGCAAACAAGGGATAATGCCACCTGGCGTTATCAACGCATAAGTGGGACGCAAGAACAAGTCCGACAACCTCCGTGAGCTGGAGAATTAATTAATAATTAATAATTAATTAATTAATAAGAATTAAAATGAGGGACTCTATCACCAAAATTCCTTATTGAACAGGTCACAGTTAGATTGGTGCCTATGGGGATGCTAGAACATCAATCCAATTTGACTTGGTTCTTATATAAACGTTAAATGGAGGGACACGTCTACAAACTTCCTTATTTAACAAATAACAAAGGGAAGGAAAGATAGAGAGGGACTCTTTCACCAAAATACCTTATTGAACAGTTCACAAAGAGGACCTTCATCTAAATAAAAAGTGGGGAAAATAAACAATCTAACTTAAGACAGTGGACTCAATTGTCACCGTTCATGGGAACTAATCAGAAACCTAGTATGGTAGCAACTACAGTTGCACAATGAAAGAAGGAAGAGGCCAAGAGGCCACTGAGAGTAAACAAATAGGTAAAGAGTACTGGCCTCTTCCCAGCCTGAGAGTCCATCTTCTCATTTTTATTTTGAAAATATATGGTACTCCCACTTGAACTGGTCTCTTCCTAAACTGAGTCAGTCCTCTCATTTTTATTTTAAATATATATGATACGCGCGCCCCCACGCGATTTTTTAAATGGAGACTAATGAGAAAAAAAATACCAGTGAATGTCACGACGTACTGTCCCGACATCCACCCCGTGTGCCCCGCCCCCTAGTGTCGGGAGAGAAAGGGGAAAAGCCTGAGGACCACGATAGAGTCCACCTGGTCCGGCAACCAGGGAAGGCCTGGAGTGCGGGGGTGGGGGTGGGGATAGGGGAACGGCTTGAGGCCTGCCAAGCCTCCCAGCACCCCCCAAGCTAGGGAGAATGCCATCTGGCATGGGGTGTCTGTCCCCTAACCCCATACCTGGGAAAAGCAGGCCTCCAGGATCAAGGCACTGGAAGCCAGCTATCTGCCCAGCCCCTACCTTTGCTCCTCCTCCCTAGTGTAGAGGTGGGGGGAGTCTGGAGACCCCTAATGGATTCCACCTGGAACCCATAGCAGGCCACCCGATGTGGCACTCAGGCCAGGCCTAGAGTCCAGGGGGGAATAGGGGAACAGCTGGAGGCCTGCCAAGCCTCCTAGCACCCCCCCAAGCTAGGGAGAATACTATCCGGCATGGGGTGTCCCCTAACCCCATACCTGGGAAGAGCTGGCCTCCAGGATCCAAGGCCCAATTGTTAAATGCAATATCTTAATAATTAGTCACTAGCTTTCCAATATATAATAATCAATACCTTTACTTGTTTAACTTTTTTAAGATTGATATCCAAATATAATTTGTGTAATTTTGTGAGGAAACAAGCAAGTTAAATAATAAGAAAGAAAAATTTTTGATAGTCTTTATTTTGAAAAAAAGTAATTGGCTTTATATTTTTAACCATAGTTTTTAACCCTTCTTCTGGTAGAAAAATGCCCTGGTTAGTTTTTGTTGCTATTAATCTTAAGAATAATGTGTAACCTTTCAGAAACTATGATAACATAATCAATATGCTTATCTTTTTTAAGTATACTTAGTATTCCATCTGATATACTTAATTTGTACTTCTCAATCTGATCTGAATAGTATGAAGTTCTCTCCCACATCAAAGGGACCTGGTGAAAAGGTGCAGTCAATTAATCCCATAAGAAATTATCAATGATGGGCCTGTAAAGTTTTCCAGACCTGTTTGCCTCTTAAGTTATTATGTTTTATGCCTCCTTATAAACTGAATACATGTTTTATTTTTCAGTGATTTTGGGCATAATAAACTTAAATTTGGCTATTAATATGGGTTTTGAACCAACATTTTTTTGAACCATTGTTTTTAGATGGTTCTGGAATGACTTAATCAAAACACATGAAAGTTCTTGGAAAATACTAACATTTGTTCAAAAAATATTATATCTAAATAACTGATATATTTTTTCTTTTCTTTGTTTTTTTTGGGGGGGGGCACACCCTGTGGCTCTCAGGGGTTACTTTGGGCTCTGTTCTCAGAAATCGCTCTTGGCAGGATTGGGGTACCATATGTGATGCTGGAGATCAATCCAGGTCAGTCCCAAGTTGACCAAGTGCAAGGCAAATGCCCTCTCACTGCTATTTCTGACTCAAGAATTGATATTTCTATAGTAATATAGAATTTCTATAACTTTGAACTGCAGCTGTTTTGCATTTATTTCTATTTCTATTTATTTTATATGTAGGGAAAGCTCACCATTCACCATCCATTTTTGTAATAAGATCGCTACATTTTAGTTTTGTGTAAGGTTATATTGCATACATTATGCACTTAAACCCTTTATAAGATTTCTGTCAGAGCAGAAAAGCACTTTTGGGTAAATAAACAAAGGTATAGATTATTTGATCATATCTTGAGAAGCACTGGGTGGCAGAAATGCCCAGAATAATCATTCTGGTTGTACTTGAATAAATTGTTTATTGTACTTTTGAAACACTTTCTTCTTATCTAAATACCCTGCATAGGATTATTTTAACCATTCAAGTAGATTTGATTTGCTGAGTTTTAAAAATTTTGGCTTTAGCAGCACGGCTAGTTATCTTGATTCTAGGAACTTATAAAAGAAAGTCAAAGTGAAAAATTAGTCCACTCCCATATTTTATTTGGGGAATTTCTGTGTGTGTGTGTGTGTGTTTTTTTTATTTTGAGAGCAAAAGATACTTAGCTTTACTAGCTTTCTGAATGTATATAAAGTTGTGGACCATTTAACAAATTGAGTAGGTAAATCAAAGATATTTTGGAAATCTTTAAGGATGGTACATTGCTGATTAAATCTTACAATTTTACTTACTCCTACACAAATTTTAGTGAGATGTAAAGTAAAAATAAAGAATAATGTCAAAAAGGCCAGAAAAATTTAAAATTAATGCCCAATACAATAGACCTATTATCATGGCCTGCTTGTTTCCATCCATTAATAACAAAATTTTACTTCATGCATAATATTTTTCACTGATTATAAGAATAGATATAAAATAGATGCCCTGTTTTTTTGAAATGGAGAGTATGTGTTTATTTTTTTTAGTTCTTTCTAGTAATGTTCACAGTGTCATGGTAAATATCAGGTTAAATACATGTTGAAGTGCTCATGTTTATTAAACATGGAAGAAACTGAAAGAAAAAATATATTAAAGTAACATTGCTATCAGGCCAATTCATTTCATTATATTCACATTTTCAGTATTCTGTTACATTGAATAGTTATACAGAAATGATCATGGACAGAAATTTGGCCATGCTCTATCTACCCTACATCATCTCTAAAGTCAATAGGGTTACTGCATCAGCCAAAAATATCATATTAAGTTCAAAGGGATATTATAACAAGAAAGATACTTGCCTTGCATTCAGTATACTGGGTTCAATCCCTCATACAGCATATGAATTTCTTTTTTTTAATTTTATTTAAACAACTTTATTACATACATGATTGTGTTTGGGTTTCAGTCATGTAAAGAATACCACCCATCACCAGTGCAACATTCCCATCACCAATGTCCCAAATCTCCCTCCTCCCCACCCAACATATTTTTCTAAGCTCTACCAGTAGGAATCTCTGAGCGCAGAACCAGGAATCAGTGCAAAGCACAGCTGGTGTGGCCCACAAATCAAACAAAACAGAATAAAATACTGAGTTTACTCACAGACATGACTCAATAGGTTGCAACATGCAAGCCTCTTTTCTAAAATACAATTAGAAATGCCTAGAAATCATAGGTAATGTCAATAGCTCGTAGCTTAATTTTCCTGAAAGACATTGTACCTATGAGTCTGTAGGTTGTTGAATATAACTGAGAGGTTACAACAGAAAATTAAAAAGTTCTAGGGGATTTTAGCTCTAGCAGCAGCTATTATTAGTGGTGAAACAGCTTGAATATGAAAATAAAACCATGGAGCATATAGTTCATATAGCTCTGATCATTGCACAAATTGTTGAGTCCTTTCACTTCAGGTGACCACCTGAGGATTTCAAATATTGCACTAGCAGATGTAATTCCTGAGCCAAAAAACAGGAGTAAGACTCAGTGTGCCTGCTACCCCCAAATTTAATGAACACCATAGTTACAAAATTGCAGAATAATGAACCAGTGAAATTTAAAGATAATACACTATTGAATCACTAATCATCAGAGGGATGCAACTCAAATCAACAATGAGATATTGTTTTTTTTTTTTTTATGAGACATTGTTTAACACCACAGAGACTGGCATAAAAAAAATAAGTACAACTAGTGCTGGCCTGGATGCAAAGAGAAAAGAACTATCATTCACTGCTAGTGGAAATGTATATTGATCCAGCTTTCTGAAAAACCATATGGCATATTTTTCATGAAATTGGAAATTGAGCTTTCATATGATCTAATACCACTCTTAAGTATATAACCTAGGAACCCAAAAAACATCACGTAGAAACACCCTCTGTAACCGTCTGTTCATTGCAGCACTATTCACAATAACCAAAAACTGGAAACAACAGAAGTGCCCAAGAACAGATGCACATCTAAAGAAAGATTTGTATAACTACACAATAGAATACTAGTCATTAAAAAATGAATTCATGAAATTTGTTTATACATGGATGGATATGAGGAGTATTAAGCTGAATGAAATGAGTCAGAGGGAAAGGGATAGATATGAAATAATATCACTCATCTGTAAGATCTAAAAAAAAATAAAAGATAGTATAGTAATAATATTCAGAGATAATTGAGATGAGGATAAGGAGGACCAGTACAAAGTAGGAAGCTTCCCACTAAGAGCTATTAGGGAAAAAAAGGGACCAGATGACAATGTTAGTTGGAACAGATCTCTCTAGACAAAATGGGGTGTTGAATTGTGAGATTCATGGTGCCCTTTCATAACAAAAGTGTCAAAAACTAATGTGTGTGTGTGTGAGAGAGAGAGAGAGAGTGAGAGAGAGAAAGAGAGAGAGAAAGAGAGAGAGAGAGAAGAGAGAGAGAGAAGAGAGAGAGAGAGAGAGAGAGAGAGAGAGAAAGAGAGAGAGGTAAAATACCTGCCTCCAGTTAGGCTGAGGGGTGGGGAGTTTGGGGACAATGGTGGTGTTAAAAATTATACTGGTGAATGTGGTGTACATTATATGATAGAAACTCAGTCATGAACAATTTTGTAATTAGAGTGCTTAATTTGTAATTACTAAATTTGTAATTAGAGTGCTTAAATAAAGTAAATCTGTATATAAATAAATTAAAAAAAAACTTCAAAGAAAATTTAAAAAAAAAATAAAAACTTTATAGCCAAAATGTAAAAGTCTTTGGAAGATGTCATCAGCAGAGTAAAAGCTGCCATGGAGAGAATGAGTGAGATCCAGCTAGGCTACATAAATCCACGCAGATAACTGCAGACAATGGAGAATAATTTTAATTGAACTGACAAGAAACTTTGTTATAAATTCAAGAGAAACAAAATAAGAAGTTATATTCTTAAAAGAACAAGAAGATTATAAAAAAAGAACCATTCAAAGATATAATTTTTGAGAATTTCTCAAAATTAAAGAACACATATGCCCAAAATTCTTCAACCTGAATGGTACCAGCTAAAAGTGATCAAATAAAAATACTCCAAGACACATCCTAATCACAATGCTTAAAAGTAAGATAGAGAGAATACAGAAAGCATTCAGATCAAAGAATGAAATTCAATGCAATGGAGTACCATTAAGATTAAAGCAGATATACCAAAAAATACGTCAGGTTCGAAAGCAGTGATGGAATTATGGCTCCTGGTCAGCTATAAGGGAGGTACTGTCCCCTTAAGGGTCAAGGCATCAATTACCAGAGCTTGCTCCTTATAATTGCCTTTGGGAGGCAGTTGGCCAGGGGTATATAAAGAGGGGATGAAGTGTTGGGGTTTACTGTGGCCCCTACTGAATTGCACATGTTGGGTGGTCCCTGCCAAATTGCTGAAGAAACTTTTTGCCAGACTCCCTGCTCTTGTTGCCTTTTCTGGCTCTCCTACTGTTTCCTTTTCTTGTTCTTCTCCTTGAGTAACTCCTTGACTTTGTCCCAGGCAGAAAGGAAAGAAATAAATGAAACTCTCACTATTATGGAATGGCATGAGACATATTTAGAAAATCCTAAAGACTCCACAAAGAACTTCCCGAAAATATAAATTTGTATGTGGAATATTTGTTCAGTAATATTATTATGCAAAAATCCATAGCTTTCTTATATATAAATAATAAAAGAGAAAAAAAGCCATTCACAATTGCTTCTGAAAATTGAGTACCTTGGAATCAACTAACAGAGAGACAAAAGACAAATATAAAATACTACCTCCAGAATAAAAAAGAAGATGGAAAAATATTCTCTGCCTATGAATTATGAGGAATAAAAATGTCAATAAAATGAATAAAATCACTAAAATGGAAATATGTACCAAAGCATTGTAGAGTTTCAGTAAATTCCATATAAGTATATACATGACACTTAAAAAATAGATCAAAGATTCTTAAAATTCATATGAAACAATAAACCTTCATAAATGCCTAAAGCAATACTTGGGAAAATGTGGAAGGGTGATATCACTTTGCCAACTTTAAACTGAACTGTAACGCTTTCTTTGTTAATTAAAAATGTATGGTGTTGGAATAAAGACCTCAGATCATTGTAATAGATGTGAATATTCTCAGTCTGTTCATCGGATATATGATCAATTTATCTTTTGTTTTGTTTGTTTGTTTGGGGGGTCACACCCGGCAGCTCTCAGGGGTTACTCCTGGCTCTACGCTCAGAAATCACACCTGGCAGGCTCTGCAGACCATATGGGATGCTGGGATTTGAGCCACTGTTCTTCTGCATGCAAAGCAAACGCTTTTATAAATTAGCAAGAAATATGAAGTGGGGAAAGAAAATCCTCTTCAACAAATAGTTCTGGAAAATTGGTTATCTACATAAAATAAAAATGTTAGGTACCAAATACCTATCTGATAAGAGGTCATTATATAACTAATATAAGGAACTGGGAGATCTTCCATATAACCCCATCAAAAACTGAGAAGTGATGAACAGAAACTTCCTCAAAGAAGAAATACAGGTGGACAAGAGGTACATAAAAATGTTCCACATTTTTTTAATCTTCAGGGAGAGATGCAAATGAAAAAATATGCAATAACACCTCAAGTCACAGAAACTGTCTCACTTCAAGAACAAGAACAACCAGTGATCACACAGATACAGAGAAAAAGGGTCATTCATTTACTGCTGGTGGGAATGTAGACTGATCCAGTCCTTTTTGAAAAGCAATATGAACATTCCTAAAAATAACTGAGCTCCCATATGAGCCACCAATGCCCTTCCTGGAAATATATTCTAGGGATCCAAAATCACAGAGCACAAAAGTGATCTGTGATCTTATGTTCATTGTAGCATTAGTCACAATATCCAGAATCAGGAAACAATTCAAGTGCTAGAGAACAGATGATTAGATAAAGAAACTACAGTACATCTACACAATAGAATACTACATATTTGGTAGGAAAAATGAAGTCATAAATTTGCTTATTAATATATGGATATCAAAAATATTATGCTGAGCGAAATGAGTCAGAGAGACATGGACAGACAAAATGATTGCACTTGTGAAATATTAAAATTATTTTATGATAATAATACCTAAAGACAATAGAGAAGAGTTTCAACAAAACTGGTCCATTGTAGGAGTATTGCCACAATATTGAGGGAGTGCAATTAGGTCAGAGAATGGACAACTATAAAATGATAATTGGAAATGTTCTCTGGACAGAAACTGTTTCAAAAAGGTAAATTATTACACCTTAACTAACAATATTGAAAACTGCACTGTATAAAAGGATTAAAAAGGAAGGGAAAGTTGTATAGACCTAAACACATACATATATTTATATTAGATGTATAAGCATATATGTATATATATGTATAAACACACATTTATATAGAGAAAGATCTGGTTCCTCTGTAGCAAGGAGGTGGTAAATGGTAGGCTGGGAGGAAAAATGTGAAGATTGGTGATGGGTAATGTGCACTGGTGAAGGAATTTTTAGACATGGTATGACTGAGACTTTGTAACTGTATCTGTATATTTGTAACTGTATCTCATGATGAGTTAAGTAAAAATTCATTAAAAAGTAGCATTAAAAAGAAAGTTCCTAGAAGTATAGTCTCACATCATTATATTAACATAACAGATTATTTTCACATCTGAAGGGACTATGATGATTACAAATGAAAGTGCAAATAATAAAAGTGAAAATAATAAAAATGAAAACGGAAATAAATTATATAGATACCAAAAAGATAGTATGAAACATAAGTGAAAAATCTATTCCACTAAAAATTCCTGGAAGACAGTAAAACATTTAGTAGACTAGAAGAAAAATAATAAGGAATAAAAAATGTAGACATTACAAACATTACAAATTACCTAAGAACAAAATTCTAGTACTTGGTTTTCAATTCTGAATTCTACCAAACTTCCAAAGAAAATCTAAGGCTTTTTATTCAACAGATGTAAGAGTATCTTAACCAATTTATATAAATTGGCTCACTAATAATATGATGAAATACTATTATCTAATTAACTTGTTCTATCAAAGCAGTTACTAATTTTTGATACTTATTTTTGAAAAAAACTAATTGAGGATAGAATGAAAGTAATTTAATATATCAAGAGCAATATCAAACTAATCTACACATATCTTAATTGTTTAAAGCTAGAATTTTTATTTCTAAGATATGGAAAAGACAAGGATGTTTACTTTTGCTGCTACTGTTTATAAAAGAATAGTGACTAAATAAGCCAGCATATAAAAATCCATTATATATTATACACAAGTGCTAAAAAAGTATTTTCGTTTGCAATTCAAGGAAACAATAATATGTAAAATAAATGAGTACATGTATCAGACAGTCTTAATGAAACTTCAAAAAAATCCTTGACATGGCTACTATAAATAAGATAAAAGTAATAAAGATATCACATGTTCATAAAGTGCAAAACTAAGCATTCTTAAGTATCCATAATATCTAAGGTCTTTAAAATTATCTTTGGGACCCCATGTAAAATACAAACTTGGCCATTTTTTCAAAGAAATACAGATCCTTAAATTTACATGGAATATAAAAATATTTTACACACACACACAAAAACAATGAAACAACAAAGCTCTCCTGAGTGAAAAGATAATAAATTGTGGTGTATTGCTTTCTGACTTTAAACTAAAAGCACTACTAATCAAAAAATGAGAATTCATCCAAATAAACATACTATTGAAATATGTTTGAGAGCGCAGATAAACTTTACAATATATGGACATTTAATTTATGACAAAGAAGTCTAGATCTTACAATGGAGAGTGAGAAATCTTTCAACAAATGGTGCCCAATATTATAATAAACAGCTTTGTAAATTATGGTGCCTAAAATAAAATAACCACGAGAAATGAATGGTGTTGGGAAACCTGGGGTGCTCCAAGAAAAATAATGAAACTAGTTCATTATTTAGCACCAACCAAAAATTAATTCAAAATAAGTGTGATGTGGCTTCTAAGTCCCAATTAATAAGATATGTGTAAGAAAGCATAATTAATAAACTAGACATATTTTCATAGACTCAGTTCATTTAAGAAACAAATTAGCCAAAATAAATGAACTATAAAGTATTTCAAAGAAGGTGAAACCAAAATATAAGTACTGTCATATTTAATATAGGGGCTTATATACAGAAAATGGAAAATACATTTCAGAAACTCAGCAATGAAAAACTACTTAAAACAAAATAAGTAGCCACTTCCATAAAAATTCTATAGATCACCCAAATCATATTAAAAAAGTGTTCAGTGAGGCCGGAGTGTTGGCGCTAGAGGTTAGGTGTCTGCCTTGCATGTGCTAGCCTAGGACGGACTGCGGTTCGATCTCATATCATCCCCCAAGCCAGGAGCGATTTCTGAGTGCATAGACAGGAGTAACTCCTGAACATAAACAGGTGTGGTCCCCAAACAAAAACAAAAAACAAAAACAAAAAAAAAGAAAAAGTGCTCAGTATCGGTAATAGAAAAATGCAAATATAAATAAGGGTTATCATTCTTGTTTGGGTTGCTCTTGAAGCTATATTTGATTTTACTCCTGACTCTGTGAAAAAAATAATTTTTAGATTATAAAAAAAATTTTAGTAGTTTCCAGAAGGAAATGGGAAATTTAAAATGGATGAAGGGAACTATTTACATGGTTTGATATCCCTAAAAGTTTTAATGTAGTAAGTGAAATATATGCACATATCTTGTAAAAATATAGACCTGAATTCATGCAATATGTTCATGCTATGACATTAAATAAATTAAACATTATATAAAATATAATACCTGAAAAATAATCTTGGTTTGGTATGTTTCATATATTGTGATCATTTAAAATTACTGGGAAAACCACAAGGGTTTTATTTGCCTTTTGGATTTTCATATTTGGTTATCAGTGAATTATAAACTACCAGAGTATTTGTTTCTTTTTTAGGGCTGCCAATATAAATTTTGACTTTACTAATAGAAATTCATTCTCTCACATTTCTGCAAGTGAGAAATCCAAGGTGTTATTATATTTTTATCCATTAGAGCTTCAAAGGTGAATTTGTCCTTGTCTCTCTTTTCTAGCATCTGGTACTTAACATCAACCTTGGATATACCTTGTCTTGTAGCAACACAACTTTAAATGCTGTCTTTGTTTTCACAGTCATTTTACTTCTCTGTATTGCCTCTGTTTTCTGCCCCTTAAAATTGTCATTTTTGTTTGTTTGTTTTTGGGCCACACCGGGTGATGCTCAGGTGTTTCTCCTGGCTATGAGCTCAGAAATCGCTTCTGGCTTGGGGGACCATATGGGACGCTGGGGGGGTCATACTGCAGTTTGTCCAAGGCTAGCGCAGGTAAGGCAGCCTTACCACTTGCACCACCACACCGGCAACTTAAAATCGTCTTAAATTTATTTGTATATTTATTTTTAAATAAAATTTGGTATGAGCCATATACAGCTGAAATGAGGGACCCAGGAGCATTCCCTACTGCTTGACTAAGTTGGTATATGAGGATCACCAGAACTACACATGGAGTGCTGGCAAGCATATGCAGCACTGTGTCTAGGATCAAACTGAGGACTAATTGTATGATAGATATGTAATCTACCCTCCTTCCAGCCATAAGACATATACCAGTACCATAAACATACTTATTATGTAAAGCACATACTTCTTTATTCCAGTTTTTATGCAGATCCATTATTTATAATACTGTTACTAATGTTTGACATATTGAATATTACAGAGATTCACAAGACAAGCTTAACTCCACCATAGACCATGTTATCTCTCATTCCTCTACACCCTTGACAAACTCAGTTCTGGGGTTTAAGGACCCATATCACTGGAAAATTTTAATACCCTTAATATATTTCTTTATATTTAGTTTCTGTCCCTCTAACTGACTTCACTTAGCATGATGTTTTCTAGTTGCATCCCATTAACAAAAAACAATACAAAACAGGTATTTATTTTGTCTTACCACTGCATAACACTGTGTGTATGTATGTATATATTGATATAGATATGTGTATGTATATATACATTTATATATGCACACTCATCTGTTCTTGGACATGTGGATTATTACTGTATTTTTACTACTCTAAAAAGTGCTACAAGAAATAAAGAAGTGAAATTATTTTCAAAATATTAAAAATTTTTGATTAGTAGAAGATCACTTGTAATTTTTTTTAGTAGTTGTTTATCCCATAAATACTGAATCGGGTAACATTCTTATCCCCCCATTATGCCAGAATTTGTTTTACTACTGTTTATCTGATCTCACTGTGTAAGGCAATAACTTGTTATTGTTTATATTTGCATTGCCTTTATTATTAAAATCATTGTTCATATGTGTACTGGTCATTTATGTATTCATTGAAGTAATATTTGTTGTTATTTATTCCACTTTTTATATATGGTTTTTAAAACTGAATTAGTTTCTGTAATTTACAATACTACTCATGATTGTTTCTCTTGCATAGAACTCCAACACACCACCTATTACCAGTATATCTGAATCCTTTCCCTAAAACCCTGAGGCCCTTCTCTTACAACCCCCTCACTGGCTCATTCGTATAGATAAGTGTATACTCAGTTGTGTAGATCAGTTTTATCATTGTGTTGCCTCTGGCCCTTTGTTGCTAGCTTGCTTTGTATATTTCAGTGCCACCTATGAGAGAAATTATTATTTATCTATTGCTTTCCATTCGGTTAACTTCATTCAGCATGAATGCCTATAGTTCTATCCATGTTGCTGCAAATTACATAATTTTACAACTTCTCTTAGCTTCATAGTATTCCATTATTAAAATGTGACATATACATATACAACATGATATTACATTGTATACATACATATATATCATATATGTTATATAACATATGTATACTACTTCCTGACCCAGTCATTTGTATCAGGTGTTTGAGTCATTTTATTTCTTGGCTATTGTACGATGATAATTGGCATAGATAAGTGTACATATATCCTTAAAAAAATCTGGAATGTTATGCCTGATTTGCACAATGTGGTTTATGTATCTGATTTTTTATGTTGCATCTTTAATCCATTTGGTATGACTTTAATGCATAAAAAGAAAAATGGGTGCATATTTATGTATCTTACATGACCAATTTCCAAACATATTTTATTTAAGAATACTTCCTTGCTCCACTTTATATAGCTAGATAATTTGTTTAAGATTAGCTGCTCTATATCTAATATTCTGTCTTTGAAATCTGATTTTTATTACATTTGTCTGAATCTGCTTTTCTTTCAGTATTATACAGTTTGATAACTTTAACCTTATAGTATTATTTAAAGATGGGGAAAGAAAAGCCTTCTAACACCTTCGTTAACTTTATAACAAATAGATGCGGCTATTCATCTACTTGTATTATTTCAAATATATTTTAATAGTATTTATTCCATGTTTTTTAAATTTTCCTTGGCAAATTTTAACAGGACTGCATTGAATCTGTATAGTATTTTGGAAAAATTTGTGTATTTTTATATAAATGCAATTAAAATTTATCTAGTGTGAATAAATGATATAATTTCATATTTAAGTTAAAGTTTAGTGGCTAAACTTGATGGAAATAATCATATTGAACTTTATATTGCTATCAATTGTACATAATATAGATATGTATCTCTACTACAAAATATTATATTCTTTATATCTCTAGATTGAGTCAGGATAGTAGTATTCATAAATTAAAAAAGAAAAATACATTCAGAAAGCAGTGTTAAATTTCTCTCATTAATTGAGGAAAGTATTAAATTGGGTGAAAACAAAAAAGTATGATAAATAGTTTTCTTATATCAAATGACATTAAATAATACAATTTGTTCTGGGACAATAACTATGAATTTTATAGTACATTTAACTGAATTATCATTATACCATAAAAGGTAAAAAATTATCTTGGTGCACATTTCCATCTGGATTTCAAAAGGTCACAGAAGCCTATTTAAAAAGCCTAGTGAAACAGATGATTTCCTAATAATTTCCTAAATTTCTATTCATATACATAAATTATTAATTGGTATTATTAGTTGAAAATTTAGCAAAGAAATATTTAAACTAAATTCTTAGTGAATAAATTTTTCTTTCATCTTCAAGGGAGTTATTTTATTATTTATTTTTTATATATATTAAATATGTTAAAACTGGATTTTTCATGTATAATTTCAGCAAGGCAAGGTTTTTCTTAAAGAAAAGGCTTTATCAATTCATTTCTTAGTTATTATGTATTTGGAACTATAAAATTCATTTGAAAGAGTATATCAAAAATGAATTCTGGCTTATATTTGTATCTTTTAGTTTAAACATTTCTTGAGACCAAAGAAAAATTTAAACTGTTTTGTTAACAAGTCTATGATATCATCTGTCACTACATAGTTTAGTTTGTTTTTGGGAGAGATTCTTCTACAAATATTTATGAAGATGCCAGTTCAATATGAGGTCTAAGAATTCAGTCATGCTTGCACACTTTAGTGGCTTACACATATCCATTTTATAAAACTTGCTTACTTCAAGATTCACATGCTGATCATGACTTGTGGGTTTTCTTTTTTATGTTATATTTCCTCGTGGTGTAGCTACTTTAATTTCTTTTTCAAGATGTTTCTCATGTTCATCTGATTTATCATAATAATATTTATTGTGAATGTTTTTTGTAACATTAGTTATGAATTCTAATTCATGAACAAATAAGGATATAATTCAAGGCTATAAAGAAATATAATTCAAAAATAAACAAAATTTATTTTTTAATCTTAATTTTAATTTTTAATTTTTTATTATTTTTATCTAGTTTTTGTTGGTATCTTTGTTTTGGGGTAGATATTGAAGTAGTTGTCCATTTTTTAAATTATATATTTACTTTTTCTTTCTTCCTTTCTCTTCTTCCTCTTTGCGCCTTGCCATATTTCCTATCTCAAGACCATGGCAACTATGTGGTACATATTTTTATTGCTGCAGTGCTCACTAGATATCTTATTTGATTCCTCTTTTTGAACTGTTGTGGTGTCTCACCTTTTTCTTTTCCTGATCGTCCCTCAAACCAAGGATGAGAGCCTCTAGAATGACTCTGTTCATTGTTGGCACAGTCAATTTTTACCCCCATTATATTACCTTTCTCTTCCTCAAACAAAACCACATAACTTGAACTTTCTAGTCCCGCCTCCCAATTAGAGGGGGCAGTAATGGAGGCATCAAGACCAAACAGTTATAAGACCACTAAGTAATAAACTAGACACAGAAGGGACTACGCGTTCTAGCACTTCGGGAGTGGGGTGGGGGAGTGGAGGATATGGGAGGCAGGATGGGAACGGTTGTGGGAGGACAATTCGGTGGTGGGAATTCCCCTGATTCAATGTGAATATATACCTGGAATATTACTGTGAACGATATGTAAGCCACTATAATTAAAATAAAAAATATATTTAAAAAAACTGGAAAAGATACTATTCTTTTTTTTTTTCTTTTTTTTTTTTTTTTTTTTTTTTTTGGTTTTTGGGTCACACCCGGCTTTGCTCAGAGGTTACTCCTGGCTGTCTGCTCAGAAATAGCTCCTGGCAGGCAAGGGGGACCATATGGGACACCGGGATTCGAACCAACCACCTTTGGTCCTGGATCGGCTGCTTGCAAGGCAAATGCCGCTGTGCTATCTCTCCGGGACCTTTTTTTGTTTTTGTTTTTGTTTTTGTTTTTTTAAGATACTATTCTTATGTTCCTCATGTAATCCAATTTGTTTCTTTTTTTAATTTCATTATTTTTTAATTTTGATATACATCTTTATTTAGGCACCATGATTACAAGCATGTTTGTAGTTGGGTTTCAGTCATAAACAGAATAACCCCCTTCACCAGTGCAACATTCCTACCATCAATGCCCCACCCTCTCCACCCATGCCTGTATTCGTGACAGGCTTTCTACTCTCTAATTCTTTAACATTGTCATACTATTGCTAGTGTAGTTTTTTACCTAAAAGCTTTCACTACTCTTTGTGTTGAGCTTCAAATTGTGAGCCAGTCCTTCTAGCTCTTCCAGCCCTTAACTTTATTGTCTCTGGGCCTTATTATAGTAAAGCCTTTAATTTTTCTTGAAACCAACAGACCAGTGAGACTATTCTCTATCTCTCTCCCCCTGACTTATTTCATTCAACATAATAGATTCTATGTACATCCACATATAAAAAATATCATGACTTCATCTCTCCTGATGGATGCATAATATTCCACTGTGTTTATGTACCAGTTTCTTTAGCCAGTCATCTGTTGAAGGATTTCTTGGTTGTTTCCAGAGACTTGCTATTGTAAATAGCATAGCAATGAATATAGGTGTGAGGAAGGGATTTTTGAATGGAATTTTGTATTCCTAGGGTATATCCCAAGGAGTGGAATAGCTGGATCATATGGGAGTTCAATTTTTTGTTCTTTGTGATGTGTGCCAGTCTCTGTGGTGTGAGATGGTACCTCATTGTAGTTTTGATTTACATCTCCCTGATGATTAGTGATGTAGAGCATTATTTCATATATCTTTTGGCCATTTGTATTTCTTCTTTGAGGAAGTGTCTATTCATTTATTCTCCCCATTTTTTGATGGGTTATATATTGTTTTCTTCTTAAGTTTAGTCAGTACCTTGTATATTTTTAGATCTTACCCTCTTGCCTGATGGGTGAATATTTTCTCCCATTTTGTGGGTCGCTTTTGTATCTTAGGCACTATTTCCTTTGAGGAACAGTAGCTTCTAAGCTTGATTTAGTCCCATCTGTTTATCTTTGCTTCTACTTGTTTGGAGTGTGCTGTTTTCCTCCTCAAAGATGCCTTTGGTTGTTTCCAGAGTCTCAATCTCATATAGAGTTTTACTTACGTGTTGTTCATTATACCTTACGGTTTCAGGCCTGATATCAAGGTTTTAATCCATTTCTATTTGATCTTTGTGCATGGTGTTAAATGGGGATCTGAGTCTGGTTGTTTTTTTTTTTTTTTTTTTTTTGCAAGTGACTAACCAGTTGTGCTAACACCACATGTTGCTCCATTTTGACTTTTTTGCAAAGAAAATACCCAAGATGTCTACCGTACTTCTGACACACAACAGAAATCAGATGGTTTCACTGTCTCTTATTTAATTCTTAATCAATATTTCTTATAATCATTTTTTATTTGCAGCACTTTAGTTCCTTTTTCTTAAAAAGTAACTCCATAAATCATGTTTTAGGAAGAAAGGAAAAATCAAACTAATTATTGAAAATTAAAAGAACATAAAATGTCTTGAACATAAAAATCTTTTTTTTGGATTAATTTATAGTAGGTAAATGATTATTTCTTAACACTCAAGAATGAAAAATAAGACTTAAGGAACCTTTAGTTGATATGCTTCTTTATAATGACATTATTATGAATTAAGTGTAAATAAATCAGTAACATATGGTCTGACTTTCCATAAAGTATTTATAGTCAGAAAAAGAGATGTTACATAGAAACAAAGAAAGGAGTACTTTAGACTTGTCACATCACAATTATATGAGCATTATATAGCATGAATTCACTAAAAATAATGAATAGAATAAATTCACTATATTTATTACAAGTGAACATGACTCCAGAACTGCTTTCAGTGTGGTTAAAAGCATATGTAAACTGAAATAATACATTAAGAGAAAGGGCAAATTTTTAGTCTTCAAATATCTCTAAAGTTTTGAATAACAAAAAATATTTTGTTATAAATTATAATGTTTCTTAGGAGAAGTAGATACATTACTTTCTGTATAATATTTCAAGGACTTTCTTTTAATAAACTTTTTAATACTTTAGTTATGTGTGTTAATTAAGATTGCTTTAATTTTTTATTTTGTTTTTGTTTGTTTGGGGGGGTTTGTTGTTGTTGTTGTTGGCTACAGCTGGGGGCACTCAGGGGTTACTCCTAGCTCTGTGCTCAGAAATCGCTCCTTGCAGAGTCAGAGGACCATAGGGAATAATGGTAATAGGTTGGTCCCGAGTTAGCCATGTGCAAGGCAAACATCTTACCTCTGTGCTATGGTGCAGGACCCAATTGCCTTTTTATATGTATGCTAACTTACTCCCAAATTTATATCATGAGCCCAGTCCTTATATCTGAATTTCAGAAATATACAATTTTAGGTTTATTACTAAGGAAATGTCTATACTTTGCTGGTACCACACAAATATTAATTGTTAGTAACTAATTCATAAATTTTTATCCTATCTGCCCCCACATCAATATCATATCAGAAACATTTATATAATGTATATATTTTTGTGTTCTTACATGCACATCCAGCAAACTCCCTGTTGGGTTCAAGTAAGCCAACAACTGCCCCGAACTTCCTAAACATATGGAATACCATAATTTCATATACTTATAATAAATGTTTATCAATTACATTACTCTTGTGTATAGAAGAGTAACATAATATTTTCAGAATGCATAATAGATAGAAAAATAATAGTTCCTTTGCAAAGTGTTGTAACAAGTATAAGCTATAGTTATCTAGTAAAATTTCTCTTGCTATTCCTAAAATAAATTAGATTGCAAAATATCTGAATTTATTTAGAGCAGCCAATATAAATTACTTTTGAACCGCCTTTTGATGCATAGAGTCACTTAGATTTCAATAATCTTTAAAATGACATTATTTTGCAGACCTAATCTCTCAACTCCATTCTTTCCTTTTATACATGTCCCATGCTTTCTGCACTCGACCTAAAATTTTTCAGAAATTTCTAATTCTATGCTTATTTTAATCTATGTATCTTGGTTTTTATAAAATGTCAAATATGCTTTCAAATAAAGTGAAGATAGTGAAGAAAAATACATTTGTAGCAGAGTATGAACTTTTAAAAATCCCATTATTGTGCAAATTACTCAAGAATAATATTACTAAGAACATGAAATGAAAGAATTTACTAAAATTTTGGAAATAAATATTAATATTTTAGTACTTAACAAAGTGTACCTTGATTTCTGAAATTTAATATAGCTATACAGAATTATCTAGAAGTTACTTTCATGTTTGTGTTTATCTTTAGTTTATTTCTTTTTTTTTTTTAGTGCATATGTTTTCACCTCAGAGAGGTAAACAGGGGATAAAGTGCATGCCTTGGAAACAACTGAAATAAAATTGATCCCTGTCACTATTTGTACACTACCAAGAGTGATTTCTAAGCACAGATCCAGGAGTAAATTTGGAGTACCAATGGTGTGCCCCGCGAACCCCCAACACGCTTTCCTTTGAAAATAACATCCCTAGATATGAAGGAAGTTGCATTTAATGTTGAATAATTCATAAGTATAATTTTGAAGTTAAACTAAATTTCTATTATTTTTATATTTTATAATTTTATCTTTATAAAATTAGGGAATAAGCTATTCAACATTTATAAATCTTCTATGTTTTAGTTTGACCTTGAGCAAATTTTTGTATCATCCGTACACTCTAAATTAAGCTGTCTGTGATGTCAATTAATTGTGCAGTTTTCTGAAATCCCAGACTAAAGCTGAGACCATGTCCATAATTGAAGACAGTACAATGAAAATACAAAATTTCAGGAAATATAGAATAAATCTATTACAAAATGATAGGGCTTTTTTTTTAATTTCTTTTTTTTTTTCATTTTTATTGTGACCAATGTGCATTACAAATCTTTCACTGCATCATTTATGGTACATAGTGACAATGAATGAGGGGCATTCCCACCACCAGTGCTGACCTCCCTCCGTCCCTATTCCCAGCATGCATCCCACATCTCCCTCCTCTACCCCACAGTATGCCAGTGCAACTGGTCTCCACTTTACAGTTTGTTGTAGATTGAGCATCCATTCCACTGTCATTGGAGATAAAAAAGGATAAGAAAAAGGGGAGAAAAAAATTTGGTGACAACTACCAAAAAAAAGGAAGGAGAAAAGAAAAAAAAAGAAAAATGGAGGAAAAAAGAAAAAAATGTACCCAGCAAATAAAAATAAAAATAAATCTCTAAATAATAACAACATGTGTGAAAAAGAAAGAGAAAAGTGAAAGAACAAAGAGAAGAAAAATAAAGTCAAAAACTAACAAATCAAAACAAAACTAGAAAAAGTATGGGTGCTGGGGTGGTGGGGTTTGGTGAGAGGGCTTTTTTTTTTAGAGCCACAACTTTAAAAAATCCTAGAAAAACTATTAAATTCAAGAATACCTCTCTATTGCCTAGAAATAAAATATCTTCTCTTTTAGTTTTTTAATGTGTAAGACTTTCTAGTGAGTCCAAGATCTGCTCCAAATAAAATATTATACCTTTAACTGTGTTTCAGTTCTATGTATCTTGAATATATTTTCTTTTTGATCCAAGTCTTGACTTTCATATTTGAAATATTAAGGAAGGCACTTTCACACTTGTCTTACATTCTTAACTCAATCAGGTAAAAGGAAAAAAATCTTTACAATCTTTCCCCAGTCTTTGGGGGCTAATTTGGAAGATATTACATCTATGGAAAATAGTTTGGTTTAGCTATATAAAAAATGAATCTGAAAAAGTTCTCTAACAACCTACAGACCTTTAGATCATTTCCTAACTTTGTGTTGTCTCTCTCTCCCTCCCTATTCCCTGCCTCTCTTTCTTTTTCTCTCTCCTCCCCTCTCTCTTTAAAGCCAAGTTAGATATAAATTACACAGACATATATAATTAATCTAATTTTCATTTAGCTTTTCAAACAGAAACTACAGTATCATGGATATCAAAGCTTTAGGATTTTTGTGCAAATTACAGTGGCAGTACTGTAGTCATTTTAATAAGCAGTTACTTTATTTTTACTGCCCAAATCTAAATGCTACAATACATGAAGTAAAATGATCCTAATACATTATGTTTGAGTTATCTATTTGAAGGCAGTCAGAATACAAACCCCATAAGGAAACAATCTTTATTTTCCATTGGCTTCGTATGTTGCATGTCTAATGAAATGCATTGCACATATTTATTTTAAGTATGTGATAGAATTACAACATTGACAACTTTCATGCTTTTTAAAATATGATGCACTTTAAACATATGGTGGTCTATCTCTGTCATAGAAATTCTTTAATACAATACATTTCAGTACATATGAATGTACTGAATGTCATAGAAATTCTTTAATACAATGCATTTCAGTACATATGTAAATATTGATATATAGATTTAAATACATTTTCTTGACTATTTGTATAAATATAAAATAAATTGATATTAATATTGAGCAGAGTTTTGAAATACTTTGAATTATCTTATTTGCTAATAGGTTTATTTAAGTTACTTTAAATAATCAGATATTGCAGAGTTATCAGGTGAATTCATAATTGATGATTATTTAGAATTGATATTAGAAAGGTGGACTGGTTGAAACTTTTATATACATTACATATGCTTTCTTACACTAAATTTTTTAATAAAACTGAAACCTTTTCTTAATTTCCCCAGTTTTTTTTATTTTTTTTGTAATTTATTATTTTATAAAATGTCCTTGTAACATTGTGAAGTCATTATTGGTCTTCAATTAAGACTCTGTATGCCATTAATGTGCATTTATAAAACAGATGATATTTCAAAATAGCAGCAATGTTAATAGTTTTTTCAGTAAGGAATATTATATTTTATAAAATATATTTCTGAATGCCAATTTTGAATACAATAGTTTGAAAAATCAATACTAGATTTTTTTTCATTTTTTTACAATTTAACTGCAAAATGCATTATACTTATGATTCTTAATTTTGGACATAATAAATATTGATAGAGATTTTTATAACTAATAGTTTTTATGCTTCCAAGAAGATTCAACTCTTTTTTTGTTTTGATGTAAGCATAAACAACCTTGATTATTTAAGGTAGAAATTTTATTTAAATAATATGAAATATAAAAGACATTTTTGCAATAATTCTCAGAGACAAAGAGGAGGGCTGGAAGGTCCATCTCATAACATGAAGCTCACCACAAACTGTGGTGAGTGGAGTTAGAAATATAACTACACTGAGAACTATCATAACAATGTGAATGAATGAGGGAACCTGTCTAGAGTATAGGTGGGGGTGAGGTGGAGAGGAGGGAGATTTGGGACATTGGTGATGAGAATGTTGCACTGATGAAGGGGGTGTTATTTACATGACTGAAATCCAACTAAAATCGTATTTGTAATCAAGGTGTTTAAATATATTAATAAAAATTAAAAAACAAATAATATAAAATAATATTAGATTATTAAAATATAAAAAATATAAGGAAATATTCAATTTCTTTTAGAACTGTCTTCTTTGAGGATCAAAGAGATTTTGCAAGATTTAAGGAGATTGCCTTGCAAGGGATCTCTACATCACATGTGATACTTCGTTCCTTTACCTAAATCAGGATTGATCCCTGAAAGCACAAAACCAGGAGTTAGTTCACAGAACCACTAGGTGTGTCTCAAAAATAAGAGTATTTTAAAAAATAATTAAAAATATGTCTCATTTGAAATATTCTTCTAAACTATTTTTCTTGTATATTGTTTTACTCTTTTCTTCACTTTCTGTATCACCTAATTTGTGAAGGAAAACATTAAGATGAAAATAAATATGAAGCAAACTTAATTTTATACTACTTTAAGATAAGCATTGTATATTTGGACAGATGGTCTTAATTTTGGCTCTACTGGCACGTAAGGGTTATTGAGAAAGGATTCTGGGGATTCATGAGCTCTCTGAAATTTTATACAAAGAATTATATCTTTGTGCCTATATAGATCTTTAAAGATGAAGATCCCTGGCCCACTAACTTCTATGGAATGTTAAGAAATACTGCATTGTAGCCAGCTCAGAGCGACTTCTTCCTGGAGGTTAATTTTATTTTCCATACTCATCATTTAATGCTCATTTGCTTTGTTACTTTGCTTGCAATCAACAGAAAAATCTCTGGTCGCCTTTAAGTAAAATAATAATTTATTATAAACTCACGAATCAACTAAATAAAAACTTAAGGAAAGCATAGGGGATCAAATATGGAAGGAACTAGTGTATTAAGAAAGACTCCAAGGGTAAGAAGTAAACTAATAGGTTTTTGAGTCAATAACTAAGAAACTGTACAAGAACACTTATCTCCTTATGTTGAGTATCCTGGAGATCCAAATTTCAAGGAGGTAGATCATGTCCTATCTCTTAGCAAAGGCACACAGGATTTTCATTGACTTTTAATTATAATTTCAGAAAATTAGAGTGAAGGATACTGAGTAATAGACATCAACATTTTAAAGCAATTAATTAATTATATGGTCATGGTAGCCAATTTATATTTTATATAATATTTATGTAATCTAGATAGGATAAGTTTTAAAAATAGTACCTTCAAAGTCAGAATGTTTCACTGCTCTAAGTCAAGGTGAAATACTTTTTCTTTGTGTCTACATCAAATTTACTTAATAATTTGAATAATTTCTATTCACCAATATCAATGTTAGGCTACATATTTTATGAGAATATGACAATGATTTCTTAATATATGTTAATTTATTAGCATTTGTACATTAATTCTTTTCATTTGTTTTCCTTCAAAGACTATTTTAGACATTAAAATACACTCATGTTAATATTTTGTGAAGATCTTTCAAGATAACATACTATTTTTCAGAATAAAATCCAAAGTACTTAATATAAGGAATACATTGTTAATTCTATCCTCACTCTTATTAAATTTTTTTCTTTGTTTTGGGCCATACCCGGCAGCACTCATGGGTTACTCCTGGATCTGCACTCAGAATCGCCCTGGCCAGCTTGGAGGACCATATGGAATATCGGGAATTGAATCTGGATCTGTACCAGGTCTTTTGCGTGCAAGGCAAATGCCCTGCCACTATTGCTCCAGCTCCCTCTTATTACATTATTATAGCAATTGTGTCTTTCCCAGTATTTCAGTTAAAACATTTTTTCTTTAAGCACTTCATTCCTAATTTCTTTATGACCTACTTGTATTGTCTATAATACTATTGCATTGTTTCTTTATCATTGTCATCTAGGTAATAACTATTGATTTTATCTTTCATATGCAGGTATAAATGTAATTTCCAAAGAATACTGTTTATAAATCCTAATACCAGATAACCTCTTAGAAATTTCAGTTTATATCTGACTTTTCTATTGTTATTTCCAAGTTATTTCTAACTTAATTGGAAATAAATTCTTATTTTTAGTTTCATTTCTAGGAAGAACATAGTTATATGAGTAATATTTGCATCATAAATATACATTAAAAATAGCCTACCCTAATTAGTAAAGATAAAGGAAAGGAAAGATTGGTCACAGAACATGTTTTATTATGTCTTCAATTATTAATGCATTTTATTATTACCCTCATATGTGTATTTATAAAAAATAACTGATATCACTTAAAGTTTTATATAGCTGTTATATTCAAATACTTCAGTGTTTTATGTCATATGAATCAGATTATTACTGTCATGAATTAAGTACTGTTTTTTCTCCAGCTAACAGAACTCAGTTAAAAAATGTCTAAAGATTTAAACATCCCAAAATTTTTATTTAGGACTTTTAAAAAAATATGTACACAATGAAATAGATGTAGTTTAAGTATAGTTCTAGCATATGGAAACTGCTTCCTTGATTTTCTTTGTATACTTAGTTGTTTTTCTCTTGTCATTGTTTATAACCTTTATAAATAAAATAGACAATAATATAGTTTTAAGTTATTTAATAGTGATGTGCCAGAGAAAATGTGTTTGTGGTATATTTAAGTTTTCTTTATAATCATAAAAGGGGAAATTAAGTAAACCTCATAATAAAACTATAAATCTGTGAATAGTAGGGAAATATCAAAATTAAGTAAAAAAAATTGAAATAAAGAGGGGAAGTAGTTGGGAATATGCAAAAATTTATAAAAAGCAACAAAACCTAAAGTCAAAAAAATGGATGAATGTTTTGAAAATTCATTTGAAGGAAAAAACACTTTCTATCAATAAGGGTAATCAATAGTTGAGTT
Source organism: Suncus etruscus (assembly GCF_024139225.1). Lineage (NCBI taxonomy): Eukaryota > Metazoa > Chordata > Mammalia > Eulipotyphla > Soricidae > Suncus > Suncus etruscus. The sequence goes on from NC_064848.1 coordinate 104,279,132, forward strand.
CTAAAAGTGTAATTTTAATATGTAATTTTACGTATCATACAAAATAATGTGTACTGACTTATGAACTTTTAATCAAAAGATTATTATGACATGTCCCATTAGACTCAATTTTGCCGATATTTTCCCATAAAATAATCATAAGTGATAGATTTTCTACTTGTTAAAATTAAGATAAGTTGAAGTAATACATACTTATGTGAAAAAGTATGAAGAATGTAATTTATATTTTTTGTTTATAATTAAATTTTTACATATTGAAATCACTATCCATAAATCTTAAACCAGGGATTCTTTTTGAATTTGAATATGTTTCTCCCTGTTCTATTTGCTAATCCCACATACAGTGAAAGTTGGCATGTAGAAATTTTTATATTTTAATTTTAATGAGTAATATCTAAAAACTACTATTAGAATTATACAGACCCTTAAAAGTATCCCACATACCAGAAAACAATAAAACCATAAATTACCTTATAATAAACTGTACACGTATTCTGTCATGGTAGTGGTGGATTATTGAGGTCATACCTGACTATGTTCCAAGATCACTCCTGGTAATGCTTTGAAAACTATATTCAGTGCTCAGGAACTATATTTAATACCCAGGACTGATGCAGGATTGATCACAAAGAATGCAAGTACCTTAATCTCTGTACTCTCTCTGGCTCTCTAAACAGTTTTTGTTGTCTACTTTTACTCACAGCAAAATACAATGAAAATAGATTTAGGGTAGGAATTAATAAACTTGAAATTTGTAATAACATGACCTATTTAATATTGACTTTAGAGGTATTAGGTCATGTGACTAAATAAGAAAATATCAATAGCTTCCCTCAAAATGTCATGTAATAGATGTTGTTAGACATTTTATCTTTATAAAAGGAATATGGTCATTAAGATAGTACAGGATTAATTTACTTGCCTTGCAAGAGGCCAAACCAATTTGGACTGGGTAGACAAATGGTCTCCTTTCTCCCAGGCTTTCTTAGCATTGGAGGACTTAATCCCTTTTTTATTTCAATCAGAATAGCTAAATAAATATATATTTATTTATATATATTTATATATGAATAAATATTTATATATAAATTTTGTTTCCTGTTGAGCATCTGCAGTCTCCAATAAGGAGGCAGGGTTTGTAAACTAGTGCTTCTTTTAAATTGTGACTATATCATATATCTCATTACATTTTACTTATTTTATTGATACAGCATTGGTTTTCAAAAGTGTAAATGTTTATATATTTTAGGAATATTGTACTATAACAATATAATGATATTATACTATAACAATATTATAACATTATGTGCTGTAACACAGCAGTCAATATCTCTCCACCATTGCTCATTAGTTACTTTCAGGTTAGTCACCTCTCCTTTGGAAGACTCAGAACTTTTATATCAGTTATACAGGTTTTGTTATTTTTCTTTATAAAAATGTTATTTAAACCATTGTGATTTATAAAGTTATTCATAGTTGTGTCTTTAGACACATAATATTTCAGGAATAATTCCACCAGCAGTATCAATATTCCTTAGCCAATATTCTCAGAATCATCCCAGGCTACCATCCTGCACCCCAGCATGCCATCATAACAGGCCCATTTTTTAATTTTGGTTGTTAAAGTTTAGATTTCATGATTTTATTATTGTTAACACTGGCTTAGATAATTATTTCTGTCCTTTTTTAACACCACGGATGCACTTGAGACTCCTTAGTCCCTGTATCCTGTCATTTCATGTGTCTTTTTCCGCCCCCACTCAGTTTCTTTCCTTCTCTTCACTATACTGGAGGCAGAAAAAATGATCTCAACAAACTACATTTAAGTCATTGCATTTCTATATGGCACCCTCATGTTTCATTCATGTTCTAGCAAAATTATACTTTATTTGTTGTTAGAGCTAAGTAGTATGCCCTTTTGTACATGTCACATTTTTATCCATTCATCTATCTTTGGGAAGTTGAATTGTTTACAAATCTTGCCTATTGTAAGTAGCACTTAAGTAAATGTAGACATTCATCTTATCTTTCCCACTTCCAACATTAATTGAGAGAAATATTTACTTTACATTTAGCAATTGTTGTTCCTAAATTTTATGGCATTGGTTTTTCTCATAAGTTTCTTTGAGTCATAATGTCATTTTGATTTTTATATGTAGGAGATATAATTGAGATTTCTAAATTTAATACTTCATATTGGAGCATTGTATATTATTTTCTGAATGAAATCTTCAATGATTATTGTTACTACCTAGATAAGCACATTATTTCATAGATGCTGACATTCTGTATTTGTTAAATACATTTTATCATTTGTTAATGATTTTCCTCTGCAGTATTTTATTCTATATAAATCTTTATTTATAGATATAGTCAGAATCTTTTTAATTATATTACTAGCTGTGAAATAAATGTTCCTTTTTCTTTTACTAAATGCAGTCTAATAAATAGATGATGTAATGCCTTATGGCAAAATGCCTTCCTGGATTGAAGTCATTTTTAGTAATGGAAATATTAAATCTTTAACATTTGTATGCTTAATATTTATTTAGTATTGCGTTACTCAAGGACACATTAAATGATATGCAAAACAAATTGGAAATTCAGTATTTAGAAATACATCAGCTGCTACAATAGCCAAAACCTCTCTTTTAAAACTCTAAATAGTATAGTTATGAAGTGCAGATTGTTTTTAAAGTAAGAAAAGAGAATCCAAATATTTTTCTAAAATGTTGGCATAACTAAGATGTAAAATTGCTTGGAGAATCTGCAGTTAAAGATGTTTTCAGGCATTGTAGATTACTGAAAAGTAAAAATTTATTGCTTGTATGGTAACAATTTATGCTTAAAGACTGATATGATCTCTATTAAATGTAGTATAAAGAAATATTTTATACAAGTATAAGAAATTGATAGATTCTCAAATATTTTAAATTAGTATGATGTATTCAATTTTTTATAAAATGTATATTTTAATTAATGTATAATAAATGTAAAGGTAATAAGCAATTAAACATTTATCAATAATAAGATTAATATCTACATAATTTTATAATTACTAAAATATGATTTTATGTGTTACCATTTGTGAGTTTATATAAAATATTAATTGAATAATTATTGTACCTGATATTAAAAGAAGATACAAAAATTTAAAAGATACTAAATACTTCTACCTTTTAAATTGTGTGGTTTAAATGTAAAAAATACATATCATTTGGAACTTAATTAAGCAACTTAATTGATCTTAAGGTACGATCATATCAAGAGGAATGTGTAATTGCAACATCTGAGAGTACTTTTAATTTAAAATGTTTGCTCAAGGATTGGCCAGAAAAACGTTCCATAACAAAAGTGTAAATTATCCAAAAGCATTATGAAATGAGTATGAATCATCCACACATAGAATAAAAAAAGAGCTTCTCTACTGAATGCTGAGTAGTTTGCTTTCCCCCAAGGACTTTATGAGTTACAGCTATTGAAAGATGTTCTCAGGCCAATGAAGAATCTCAGCATACATGTTTGGAGATGAGGCCAAGTCTTGTCAGAGATACTCTACTGAGGATGATTCTAGCAGTCACACAGGCACCTCAAACTAGAAGGAAGACTGTCTTTCTAGATTGATTTGTGGAGCTCTTCTTGATATCAAGAAATATACAATAAACTACTTGAGGGGAATAAAAAGAATAAAAAAAGAGAAAATTGGTGACAAAGAAAAAATAATTTTATGCTAGGAAACAGGTGTATAATGGTGAACAGTTATGTCATGTCCAAATTATGATAGTCATTTAATATTACTATAAATTAAGTAATAGTGATGAATTGTAGGGCAGTGACTATTAAATTAGTGATATATGGATACTCTGAGCAGCAATGTCAAATATTTCAGTGAATAAATTAGAGTTTATATATGAAATAATGGAATCCAAATATTAATTTTATAAAGTTAAGTTATATGGTAAAATTTGATTCTTAAGAATCATTATCTTGTGGCCTGAGCAGTGGTGCTAGAGGTAAGACTTCTGCCTTGCCCGCACTAGCCTAGGATGAACTGTGGTTCGATCACCTGGCATCCAATATGGTCCCCAAGTCAAGAGCGATTTCTGAGTGTATAGCCAGGAGTAACACCTGAACATCACCGGGTGCGGCCCAAAAACAAATTATTATCTTTGTATTATGTCCTGTCCGGAAGGACTCGGTTACTCGTGAGTATAGAGTGGTTCTAGCCTGAAAATAGAATGGGGATAAAGAAGGGGGCCAAGCAACTCAAGGCTTGTCAAGGCTCCGTTTATTGATCGGTACAGGCTTCTTTTAAGAACAATTTTTACAGCGGGTGGAGAGAAGGCAGGATAAACAGCCCGCATTACAGAGGTCACCTTACAGCTAATTTTTACATACCATCTTTACATAAGGGGCACAGGAACATCTCAAGGTTAGTGAGGTTTCCAGGATCTCACGAGCTTCCTGGAATGTATGCCTGATAGGAAACTGATATTTCTTAGGGCACTGGGGCTAGTCAATGTCTTAGGTACTATACTCTTGCCACACAAGACTGGTATGTCCTGCTTAATTCCATACTGGTCTCTGACAAGTGTCCCTTCTGTGTGTAAAAGAAAAGGTGGGTGGAGAGCCTGTCTTAGGCCACTCAGTGTGCTACCAGCGACAGCACTCAAAACAGTGAAATAATTTCGTTCTGCCCAATCATTAATTATATGCGGGAGTGTGACTCTGACTCCTGGCACTGAGCTATTTTCCTCCTTGGCAGCTCCACAGCCAAGATCATAAGGATGGTCTGATTAGCTTTTCAAGCTGCAGGGCATCCTGTGGAAGTGGTCCTTCAGGGCTTAAAAGCCCAACAGAAGCGGGGTCATTAAAGTCGGCATCCAGAGGCTCAGATACCTCCAGACATAGGTAATGGACAGCTATTGTCTTATTGGTGGCAGAGTCAACCTGAGTTTTAACAAAATCTGTTAATTTACAAAATGCCCAAGGGCCGAAAAAAATAAGTAAGAATTCTATGAAAGGTCTCAGTAGAGTGGATATCTAACAGAGTGGATAGCCATAGGGAGGTGGAAAACCAATTTTGGTACGAGGACTCACTCTGTTCTCTTTGCCTCTTTCTTTTTCCTCTAGGCTTTGCTGTACCTTATTAATACTGTCATTAACCAATCCTAATTTATCTTTAAAAAAGCAACATTTTTCCTTAAGGGAGGTACATAATTCCCCCTCTTTCAGAAAGAACGAATTAATAACAGTTCCTGCTCCAGCAAAACTCATACCCAAAACAGCAGCAAGAGTAATAACAGTGATAGGTTCACGCTTATGTCTAAACATAGTAACCTTCTTATCCCAAAATAAATCATCCACAGGTCAAATGGTTAATCTAGGCATTAACAAAACTAAAACACAATAATCACGATAAGAAAGAAACATTTCAGTAAAATATGGGGGGAAAGTCCAGTGGAGCAAGCTAAATAAGTGGAATTGGGGGCTTCAATAAAGATGAAAGAGTTGGACAGGGGGCCTCATATGCGGTCCAAGTAAGCAAAGTCCCAGGCCCATGACCTGTCTCTAAGGTATGCCTTGATGAGTCTCAGCTCCCTAGCGGAGGTCAGCAGGGTCGTTGGTGGCAGTGGGCATGCCAAAGGTTGCGATTCCTTCATAGAAGGGCTGCCAGGCAGAGTATCAAATCCAGCATTCCCCTTAGGCAGAGTCAGTCAGAAACAGGTCCGGCAGGAATGGTGGGATGAAGGACTGGAACAGTGGGTGGGTAACGCAGAGGTGGCAGGAGGGGTGACAGGCCAGAGGTGGCAGGCTCTTTTGAGGTGAATGAAGACACGTCTGCAGGAGGTCTATAAGAAACGGCTCGGCAGGAGGCAAAATGATTATAGGTTTGGGAAGGAGCGAGGCCACGGGATGTAGCATAACAGTGGGGCCTATAACTGAACCTTAATGATTCTTCTTAAACTTGTTAGTTATTTTCTTAAACCTTGATGCTTATCTGTCTAGCCACATGTCCGTATTTTCCTGGCCTTAACTTACACATGGCAGGAAAGTTGGGTGATTGCAAAGTCCAGAAATTCTCCAGGGAAAATTTATCCCTGATGGCCATTGAGAAATCTGGGGTTTACCATCCACTACACCTTCTGCCATGTTCTCAGAAGGACAAAGCCAGCTTAACACATAATTTTTAACACATGATCTTTAGTTGCAGAATGCCACAGTCTGTCAGCTGCTAAGTGACCAGACTGACCAAGTTGTAAAAAAATTAATTGAAATCTCAAAAATGGATAAGGCTTTGAAAATTGTATTTTATCATGAAATGTAGAGATACTAAATAAACAGACAAAACAAAACAACACTAAACACAACATTTTACACTCGTGGCCACTTTCATTCAGTACAACACACACATGAACAGACAAAAGGATCAATCCAAAACTTACGTTAGAAAAATAGACCTGGGAAAAATTGGACAAGCGCTTTTAAATATTTAGCAAGCATGTTTGTAAGAAAAAAATTTTTTGTAGAAAAACTTTTTCAGCTTTTAGAAGTACTTAATGTAGATGGAGTGGAGCTTTGCTCAAAATAAATGCCTTAAGGTTGAGAGTTAGCACAAAACATTTTTAAAACAATCCTAATTTGAAGTTTAAAACATTAAGTAAAATAGTTAGTAAGCAGTTAAAAAAGATTTTAAGTAAAAATGGTTAATGAGCACTATAGAAGGAGTCTCCACTTTGAAGTATGATATCATCTGCTGTAAATGAATGGTTTTTTATTAAATTAGTTTCACAGGAGAACAGTAAGACAGCTGCAATAAAGTGTTAAAATTTTTATGATTAAACACAACAGCATAAACTATGATTATTAAAGGTATGAAAAACTGACTTTAAAAAACAAACAACTGTTCCTACTTTGAAAACTTCAAGTGAATAATTTGTAAAAATAGTATATGCCAAATTAACAAAATGTTTAGATCATTATAAAATATAGTTAAAGACACTTGATGCATTTCCACACCTAGAGCTTAAGACCAAAATTATATTTGATATTGTTGTCAACCTGCTTATAAAATTTAGTTACTTTTATAATATTAATTAACAATATTATTTTATAAAGTCTAACCACAACATTTTCCATATGCTCTTAAGATCAAAAATAATTTTCTAATAGAAATATAAAAGATTCGGGGCCAGGCGGTGGCGCTAGAGGTAAGATGCCTGCCTTGCCTGCGCTAGCCTAGGACGGACGGCGGTTCGATCCCCCGGCGTCCCATATGGTCCCCCAAGCCAGGAGCAACTTCTGAGCGCATAGCCAGGAGAAACCCCTGAGCGTCACCGGGTGTGGCCCAAAAACCAAAAAAAAAAAAAAAAAAAAGAAATATAGAAGATTCAAATTTGTAACATTTTTGTGTCCCTTTGAATTTTAAAACACCAAAGAATGAATGCACTGAGTAAAGGGCGCATTAGGCCCATAAGTTTTAACAGCAAAGTGCAGATCTCGCAAGGTTTTATGGCTTAGCAGCTGATATTCTGTAATTCTCCTGCTCACTGGGCCCTCACGATTATCTGTAGGCACCGCAGCGGTTTCTGCCTTATGGCACTCGGCCTCACCCTCATCAGCCTGTCTCTTTGGATTCTCAAGAGGGGGTCTTGGCCCTTGAGATTGGGTGGGCATAGGACAGACAACTTTAGATTCAGGAGAGCGGGGGAAAGCCTGAAAGGCAGAAACTTGTGAAGTAAGGAAGCAAACTGTTCGTGAAGGCTCAAAATTTGTTTAAGATCTTCAATTTGGCCAAATAATTCCTTTTCTATAGCTTTAAGAGGGGGTAAAGCAATGAAGGTCGAGGCACAAAAATCCTGAATAGGGGGATATGGAGAAGGCTGTAATGATGCAACCGCTTGAAGCAGCTGGTCAAGGTCATGATAATGGGCAGTGTCATTCTCCAAGGTTGGGGTATCCCTTGGATCAAGGGGATCCTCAGAGAGAAAAGACAGAGTGGAGTAAAGATGTTTAGGCGGGGGGGGGGGGGGGGGAGATAATCTGCAATAGAAGGTGAAGGACTTGTATGACAGGAATGATCACATTTAGGAAGGGAGTTGAGGGAGGTCTTAGAGCTTGCCCTAGAGGCGGCTCGAGAGGCAGTATGAAACAAAGGGTGCGAGCAGAATTCAGCTACAGAAAGAAGTTGCTGTTTCTTGGGGTCACTCTCAGTCCCTTCAACAATATCTCTAGTCAAGCCCCAATAGGTAAAAATGGTATTTGTAATATTCTTCCGCCCTTCCTCCATTAGAATGATATTTTTGGCCCACTTTTTGCCATTATGAAGGATAAAATTCTGAGTCACTTATGAAAAAGTATGGGCACTTGTTATGAACAAAGAGAGAAAATTTCCTTTCTCTAAACCCTAACACTTCTTTCCCTGAGAGATGCCTTTAGTTTCTTGACAAAGGCAGTTTTTTAGACAAATGTTGACTATTCTGATGGGACAGAAATGTAAATATGCACAAAGTAATCTACGCCACCCTGCTAGGGTTTTGCACAGATGTTCCTACCTGTCCACGCCACCCTGATGGGGTTTAACTGGCATCTTACGATCAGGTCCAATTCCGTCAGACTGGGGGAACGTACTCTACATTCACATCTGGGGCGCCACTTGTCCCGTCCTGCAGGACTCCATTACTCGTGGGTATAGAGGGGTTCCAGCCTGAAAATAGAACAACACGAGGCTTGTCAAGGCTCGTTTATTGATCGGTACAGGCTTCTTTTAAGGATAATTTTTACAGGGGGTGGAGAGAAGGCAGGATAAACAGCTCGCATTACAGAGGTCACCTTACAGCTAATCTTTACATACCATCTTTACATAAGGGGCAGAGGAACATCTCAAGGTTAGTGAGGTTTCCAGGATGTCACGAGCTTTCTGGAATGTATGCCTGATAGGAAACTGATATTTCTTAAGGCTCTGAGGCTAGCCAATGCCTTAGGTTATATACTCTTGCCACACAAGACTGGTATGTCCTGCTGAATTCCATATTGGTCTCTGACAGTATTACACATTATATGGTGCTGCCTTTCATGTGTCTGACTTGGGTGTATTCTCTGACACCACATATGGTCCCTAAGCACTTTTAGTTGAAATATCTGAGCACAAAATTAGGCATAAATTCTGAGCACAACTTATTTCTCAAAACATAATTAAATCTGTTTGTAGTCTATAGAATATAGACTAGTAAGCAAAAAATAAAGCACATAGAAGGACAGAGCAAGAGGAATGTGGCTTCTTTGTTCTGTGGTCACACACTTTTCCTAGTCAATGAATTCCAGCATAGCACATAGAAAAAAACACTACACTGAAAATAAGGCAATGGGAAACAACACAGACCTCCACCATGCTTAGAGAATGAAGTTTGTAGCTCTGATGATCGAAAAGGAACCACCCGTCTATTTAACCCTTCCTAGAAGTAATTTAGAGTAGAAATATGAAGGATGCTCATATAAATCCAAAAAAACATGGAATGAATTTAACAAACCACAAATAATAATACAAAGATATGAAAGTAAAATGACAAAACTGCAATCTGAAATAACAGGACTGAAAATCTTGGTAGGCAAAATGAAAACCACATTGAAAAGCCTCTCTAACAGAGTAACAGTAGCTGAGGGCAAAATCAATGAGCTTCAAGATGAGATGCGTAACAACTCCATACTACAGAAGATTGGGAAAAAGCCTCTTAAAATGATCAGACAATGGAAAAAATTCCTCAAGAACATGAACATACAAAAATAGAAGTCTGATGAACTCCACAGAAATTACATAAGAATCACCGGAGTCCCAGAGAATTAGGAAGAAGTGCCCCATGAACTATCAACAGTCAAGTATATCATTGAAGAGAAACTCCCAGAGCTAAAGAGTGCATGCAATTAAATCCTGCACGCTCACCAGCTAAATGAGATTCAAGGAAAAGCACCCATGACACAGCCTAGTCATGATGACTAATCCCACAGATAGGATTAGAATACTAAAAGCTTCAAGATTAAAAAGGAAAATTATTTTATTAAATAATTATAAATATTATATACATTTATTTTATTATATTTATATTTATTTTTATATTTATTATATATATTATATATTATATAATATTATTATATTTATTATATATATAAATATAAAATATTAAAAAGGAAATTAAAAGGAGCATCCATAAGATTTACAATAGATATATTAGAAGAATCCCTCAATGAAGGAAGTGTTAGTACATAGTGACAAAACTCAATGAAACGATGCTTCACAAATAGTACTTCATCCATACAGATATACAATCGTGTTTGAAGGAACAATACATAGATTCACAGATAAATAGCAGCTCATGAATTTCTAGACTCAAAACCAGCCCAAATAAAATGAACTGAAAGGTCTACTTTAAAACAAGACAAACAAACAAAGTAAACTACAAAAAGTTGACACTAAATCCCATGATAATTATCTTTCTCAAATTAATGGACTAAAGCACCAATTAAGAGACACAGAGTGTCAAAATGGCTTAAAAAACTGAATGCAGGGGCCGGAGAGATAGCATGGAGGTAAGGCGTTTGCCTCTCATGCAAAAGGTCATCGGTTCGAATCCCGGCGTCCCATATGGTCCCCCGTGCTCGCCAGGAGCGACTTCTGAGCATGGAGCCAGGAGTAACTCCTGAGCATTGCCGGGTGAGACCCAAAAACCAAAAAAAAAAAAAAAAAAAACTGAATGCAACGTTTTTCTACTTAGAAGAAACACATCTTAATAAGCAGAACAAACATATTCTCAAAGTCAAAGACGAGGACAATCATTCAAACGCAAAAAAATACCTTATAAAGGCATATGTTGGCCATACTAATATCAGAGGACACAGACTTTAAACTTAAAAAGATTATAAGGGACAGAGATGGACATTTTGTAATAATCAAGAGACATCTACAACAAAAAAATATCTCACTCCGAAAACATACACATCCAATGAGGGACCAGCAAAATATTAAAAACAATTGCTTACATATTGAAGACAACATCAATAGTGTCAATGTAATATTGAGGTACTTAAACACCACTCTGTCTCCCCTCGATAGGCCAACCAAGCTGAAACCTAACAAGAATGTACTGGCTCTGAAGAGAGAAGTGGAAGAGCATGATTTAGTAAATATATATAGAGCTCTAAATTTCCAGAAAAATTGGATACCCATTATTCTCCAATGCAAATGTGTCATTCTCCAAAATATAACACATGCTGGGACATAAGACATGTTTTCATAAATAAAGAAGATAGAAATTATGTGAGTTACCTTCTTAAATATAATGCACTAAAATTGGAAGTGAATTACAAATAGATGACAAAGAAATAATTTAACACCTGGAAATTAAACAGCTTACTACTGAACAACCAGTGGGTCAGAGATGAAATAAAATAGGAAAAATATATATTCCTGGAAACAAGTGAGAAGAAAGACATAAATTATCAGAATTTGTGAGACAAAGCAAGAGCAGTACTAAGAAGAAATTCATAGCTTTGTAAGCACTAATCAAAACTATAAAAGAATTACTAAATAATGATACTGAAATGGTCTAATATTGATATTATATGGAGACAACTGTTCTCACCATAATAGACAACTTATTCTCAGTGTATAATTTTCCCCAAATTCAGACCCTTTGCTTTGTTTTAGGTATTTATATAAAACGGAGTGTGCCTTTGGAACAGTTTATTTATTTATTTATTTATTTTGTTTGTTTGTTTGTTTTTAGGCCACACCCAGTAATGCTCAGGGGTTACTCCTGGCTATGTGCTCAGAAGTTGCTCCTGGCTTGGGGGACCATATGGGACACCGGGGGATCGAACCGCGGTCCTCCCAAGGCTAGCGCTGGCAAGGCAGGCACCTTACCTTTAGTGCCACCGCCCGGCCCCCATGGAACAGTTTATTAAAGAATTTTATCAGTCTAGGGCACAAGTTTGTTTTTTTAATTTTACTTTTCATAAATTGCTTAATTAAATCACTGTGAGAAAGACAGCAAGTTGTTCATGAATAAATTTCAGTCATATGTCCAATACCCATCATTCAACAGTGCACATTTCCTGCATCAATATCCCCACTTTCCTGCAAGCCTCCCCCTTGCCATCTCTTTTGCTTGCCCCATGGCAGATTTTTCTTCTCTCTCTCTCTCTTCTCTCTCTTTCTCATTTCCTTTTCTTCCTGTTTGAATCTCTCTTCCTTCTTTTTTCTTGTAGACACAGTAGTTTGCAAAATTGCTACTGAAGGATTGTCATGCCTATATTATCATTGACTAGCAACTAGTTATTATCCAGAGCAAACATTTCCACCCATCATTGTCATAATGGTTCCTTCTCTGCCCTAACTGTAATCTCCACTATTTGTGGGAAGCTTTCAACCATGGGCTGGACCTCCTGGCCTGTTTCTATTGTCTCTGGGTATAAATACTATTCTCTCTCTCTCTCTCTCTCTCTCTCTCTCTCTCTCTCTCTCTCTCTCTCTCTCTCTCTCTCTCTCACTCTCTCACATCCCACAAATGCACCTTTCTTACAATTTCCTTTCCCTTAAAATAAAAAGCCTTCATATGACAGGCAATCAGCACAGTGCTTTGAGAATATGAATTTACCTTAATCCAATTACCATTTCATTGTATTAATTAATGTACTTTCTCATCGCATAAGATTATCACTAGTTTTATTGGCCTTTGCGTGTCATGATCATTCTGGTTAAAGTATTTATTCTAATTTTTTTTGGGGGGGCACACCCTTTTGATGCTCAGGGGTTACTCCTGGCTAAGAACTCAGAAATCGCCCCTGGCTTGGGGGGGATCATATGGGACACCAGGGAATTGAACCATGGTCCTTCCTTGGCTAGCACTTGCAAGGCAGACACCTTACCTCTAGCGCCACCTCACCAGCCCCTAAAGTATTTATTCTAAATTCAAATATATGTTTAATTTCTTTCAGTTGTCAATAAATAGCACATAGTTTTATATTTTTCTGCCCATGATATAAGTGATGCATACACAAGCATTTTTGTTATTTAATATGGTTATGATAGTGTTATGTGATTAAAATAGTATTAACGTTTTTGTTTTTAATGTACTAAATAAATGGACCTTCACCACTTCTAATTTGCCAAAAATTTCTACCTTGTAATCATATATCTTCAAGTTAGTCTTTTCCTTCCAATAATCATTTATCCTAACTGATATTAATTTTAGTTTTGCAGGGGCATGAGAGATAGCACAATGGTAAGGAGTTTGCCTTGAAAGCAGCCTATCAAGGACTAGAATGATTTCTGAGCTCAGAGCCAGGAGTAACCCCTGAGCACTGCTGGCTGTGACTCAGAAACCAAAAAAAAAAAAAATTAGTTTTACAATAAAATACCATTATTTTTGTTGTTTTTTTGGGTCAACCTGGTAGTGCTTAGGGGTCACTCCTGGCTCTATGCTCAGAAATTGCTCCTGGCAGCCTCGGGGGACCATATTGGACACCAGGATTCGAACCACCATCCTTCTGCATGAAAGGCAAACATCTTACCGCTGTGCTATCTCTCCGGCCCACCATTTTCATTTTAAATCAATTTTAGAACATTGTTCTCTTCTACTTTTCTACAACATTTTATCTAATGATTACAAGAAACCAATACACAAAACTAAGTTCAGGAAATTATAAATAAACACCTGCATTTATTAAATTATATTTTGCACCAGAAGCCTAGCATCCTTCTACATGCATCATCTAACCCACACATTTTTCTGGCTACTACTTTTGTATTCTTATAATCATGGAATCTCATTTTGTTGACTTTGAAATTTTTTTTACCCATTTGATTTTTGCTTTTCCCATGTTAATTAAATTATATGGTATCTGTCTATCTCCATCTAATTTATCCCTTAACATAATACTCTTTTAGGTTCATCTTTGTTGTAAATGACAAGATTTTATGAGTGTGATAGGAATCGTTTTCTAGTTTCTTGTCTCTTGGAAGACCGAATTTCATGACATATTAACTTCTGGCCCTATCTGTCTTTTAAAAAATATACATATATAAGTTGACTTTTATTAAGCTATTTAAATTTTTTAGGGAAGCACGATGGAAGTGCTCATTGTTTACACCCGACTCTGTGGTTAAGTCAGTTCTTAGGGAATACTGTGGGATGCCATGCATGCAAAGTAATGCCCATCCTGCTATACTATCTCTCCAGCCCCCAGACGTTGATTTTCTTTTTTGTTTTGGGGCCACACCCAATGATACTTAGGTGCTACTCCTGACTATGCGCTCAGAAATTTCTCCTGGCTTTGAGGACCATATGATGTTGGGGATCAAACTGAGGTCTGTTTTGGATCAGCAGCATGATAGGCAAATGCCCTACCACTGCACTATTGCTCTGGCCACCAGAAGTTGATTTTTAATCTAAGTGTAATATGGCATCTCTCTGTAATTTAAAAATAAAAGCATATTTTCGCAATTAAAAATACAGTCAGTAGTAAGTAGTCAGGGGTATTCTCTTCATATTCATAATATTTTATATAATATAATTTTACATGTAAAAATCAATGTTTCTTAATTGTCTCCTCATGATAAATGTATTGTTTCTTAATAAATATAAATTCTGGATATAAAGCTGCTGAAGTATAAAAAATAAACTATAATCTTCAATAAAATTAGTAAATATTTAAAAATATAATATTTTAATATGAACTTTATTATATCTGTGAAAGGGCCAGAGTTCAGTAGTTCAGAGTTCAGGTCAGGTGATCACCTTGCACAGAGCTGACCCTGGGTTCAGTCTTCAAAAATCCATATGGTCTAATTCTGCATGAAGTGATACCAGAAGAAAGCCCTGAAGACCAGTAGGTATGGCTCAAAAAAACAAAAACAAAAAACACAACAACAACAAAAACATAAGCAAATTGCTATGTGTTTGTTGAATAGACAAGAAAAGAAAAAGAAAGCTCTAGTCTAGTATTACATTACTTTTTGTTTAATATATTTGTGTGTTTGTGTGTGTGTGTTTGTGTGTGTGTGTGTGTGTGTGTGTGTGTGTGTGTGTGTGTGTAGTGAGTGGGCTGGTAGGGTTGAATCCAGGTTTTATACATGCAAGGTATATCCCTGACCTTGTGTTGATTAACTTAAATGTGTCATATTCACCACTAACAACAAGACATCTGAAATTTTAAGACTAATTTAAAAATAGCATTTTATGAAATAAAAAGTTTAGTATGATCATAGAAGAGAGTGAGATAGAGAAGTGGTGTTAATAAATAAGTTGTATATATAAAATCAAACTATCAGTATTAGAGATTAGATTATAATAGAAAATATGATCAAAATATCTTTTTTGTTTGTTTGTTTTTGGGTCACACCCGGCAGTGCTCAGGGGTTACTTCTGGTCTAGCTCAGAAATCTCTCCTGGCAGGCTTGGGGGACCATATTGTATGCAGAGATTCGAATCACAGTCCTTCTACATGCAAGACAAACACCCTATCTCCATGCTATCTCTCCGGCCCCAAAATATAAATTTTTAACTCAATAATTAATCACTTATGATTATAAAATCAAAATCAAGGCTTTTATAAATCCTAAGAATTTTGTGAGAACTTTGGTGTTAGTCTTTTGGAATCCATAGAAGTCTTTAATATGATAACAGTTTATATAAATTTTGTTATATACTTTAGAAATTAATTAAGATATAAGATACTCTACATAAAATTAAACTGGGAGACAAAATAAAGGAACAGTTTCTAAAAATCTTTTTTATAGCTAAGGATCTGTATACCAAAGAGAACTTATTATGTGACAGACTCTCTCCTATAGCACCACTCCCTTGCCCTGTATTGGATAATTAGTCCAGACTGACTCAAAAATCAACTAGTAAGTATCAGCATAACACTTCCTGTTTCACCTGGGGTTTATTAAATATTTCATTGAAATGTAAATTATATTAGATCTTGATCTATTTGAAAATACTGATAAGATCATAACCTGGGGTTTAGTGGCAGTAAGCCATGAATTTATATAAGCATTCTGTTATTTTTTTTTTCTAGTAGTTACATAAAAGGTGATATCATTACTGCACTGGTCACTGACATGACAAAATGGAATTTCTTGAAACGCAGAATTTTCTTAATGGTTTCCTGGTTGTAAATGAACTCACCAATGTCCTAATAGGATTGATTTTCATCACAGGCCTTAACACTCAAGTTCCAATTTTTTTACTTTTTTTTTTTAATGTGCTGTCAAAAAATGGAAATTTACAAATTGTACTAATTCTGTGTACAGGAAGTACAAGTAAAAGGAAAAAAATAATATGATGTCCAGGATATAGGAAATGCATTATACTGATTTCAGTAAATTATTTTATTCCAGTAATATTGCTGAACTTTGATGGAAAGAAGCACAGATCTTGGAAAGGAATTGATATTCTATGTGAAGCACTTTTAACTTAATCATGTGTTTTAACCTTTTATATTTCTTGTAATATTTTTAGTGTTGAAAAGAAGTAGACAATGCATATGTTATTAATAGTTGTCACTAACATTTGTCAAATATAAAATATATTTAAGCAAATGTGATGCTTGAAATACATTTGAAAACTTTATTGATTGTGTAAGACATCAATGTCTTGTTTCATTTTCAAATATTCAAGAATCTATTCTTTATGGAAAAACAAATTAGAAAAAGGCTAATAATTATAAGCCTACCTTTTTTTTTTTTTAAAGAAATAGGTATAGGACATTTTTTTTATTCTTTTATTAAAGAAAGATCTAAAAAAGAGCAAGGCAGTGTCAAGACTCCAGTAAAAATTTAGGAAAATGATATAAATCTCATAGTGATATGATTAACCTCATTGAGTTTATTCACTTCCATGAAACAACGCATATAGATGGTGCAAGTAAACCTGCTATAATTAAAGTTTACTTATTTATACCTGCACAATAATATGTATATTAATATTTAACTAAATAACTTAACACCTCATAAAATTATCATAACAAATTAACCCTCATAATTGTTGAGCATGAATTATATTAAAAAAGAGGACTTAACTAGTTAGAAAATAATATTTACTATGGAGGGGCTGGAGCAATAGAGCAGTGGTAGGACATTTGCCTTGCAAGAGGCTGATCCAGGAGGGACCTGGGTTCTATCCTGGTGTCCCATTTGGTCTTCCAAGTCAGAAATGATTTCTAAGAGCATAGCCAGGAGTAACCTCTGAATGTCGCCAGGTGTGGCCCATAAAAAGCAACAAAAATAATATTTACTATGGAAATCGGGAGAATTTGGGATGCAATTTGGGAGAAGATTTAAAGAAGTTGTTTCTGGCTGAGGTAGTAATATAGTTTAGGGGCTTATAAAAAAATAAGATAATTCTGGGACCAGAGAGGTTGTACAAATGGTAAGGCATCTATCTGCCTTGCCCATGCTAGCCTAGGACAGACTGTGGTTCTATCCCCTGGTGTCCCATATGCCCCTCCCAAGCCAGGGGCGATTTCTGAGTGCATAGCCAGGAGTAACCCCTGAGAGTCACTGAGTGCGACCCCAAACAAACAAACAAAATAGATAATTTTATGGTTGATATTTCAATGCTTGTTATTAATAAGAGTATACATTTATGAGGATAAGTAAAGCAGAATGACAATTAATCATTCAGGTGAAAAATGGGGATGGAACTGAAGCTGATCCTATCTCAGTTTCTGCACATCTAGTTCATTTACATTTGTTTTATCTCAGTTTATCAGAAATTCAGAAAAAATTTGTTTAAATTACTTTTCTAAAGACTTTTTAAATTTTTTTGTTAAGTAAGACAATTGCATGCTTAGTGGTGTCTGTGATGCAGAATCTTAGTCAGGATGTATTTTTCCTCTAACAAAAATTTAAACTTTTCTGTTCTTTAAATTGCTTACAAAAGTTGTTTTGTTCTTTTTTGAGAGTGACATTTATGAGAAGAAACATGGATAAAGTTTTGTAACATCTAGTATGGAAGAAAACAAATTTGGGGGGTAAGAGGACAATACATGACAGTGCTCAATGCCTGGAATTACAGCCTATGGAAAGTAGATTTCATGTCCTCACCCTCACTTAGCTTTCTTCAGTCTTATTACCATACTCTTGGTATGTATTATCAATAGGTGTTCTCAGAAAAATTGCCATAACCACAGGTCTTAATTGAACAGTAATAATTATTATGTCAGGTGCATTTTCTACATTTCTGTCAACTTCTCAAAATGTTTTCTTTACACTCAGACACAATTCTCTGTAACACTCACAATTTTTTTGAAGTCTGACAATCAAAGGAACCCAAATGAGAGTTCAAACAAGAATGCAAAATAGTTAATCCATGGTGATGTTTGATTATTTACAGATGAGTCCCAGAATGCAATTGAGAATAATCTACTTTGGGTTCTCCTTAGTCTTTTTGAGAGTAGATTTTTTTAAGTATATGGCTGCTTTTCAGATTTTATTTGAGAATAGCAGTAAATATTTTTCTGTGAGATTTGAAGTTTACTTTCCTATTGGACTTTTAAATCTTCCCTTTCTCCTTTCTTGATTTTGCAAGAGTGTGCCTTAATTTCGCTATTCTTAGTTTCTCTAATTCTTGGATTAATTTGTTTTCATTTCTTAAAGTGCCATTGTTATCTAATTGAATCTAAATTAATACATTATCCTATGATATTCATATAGTTTTTAATAGATATATCCTGTTAGCATTTTTTATGAAACTCCTTCTATAAAGTTTTTGTCACATGTGTTTGTAAATATCCTCATTTACTAACTGTAGCTTCTATTGAATCAGAAAAAAAGTAATTGAAAGATTATACTTAGATGTTAATGTATTGTCAGCGTTGTTATCATATTTGGACATTGCATTGATTAAAAATAGGATATATATATTAATATAATTTGAGCATCAAAGTTTGGGTTAAGTTGTAGAATATATATCTTACAATATGAGATTCTATATTTGATTGTCATTTGATTTGATTTGATTGTTGTAGCACCCGTGTATTGCCAGCACTAGCCTCAATGGCGAATCTATGGCACACGTGCCAGCAGTGGTATGCGTAGCCCATGCAGCTGGCATGCGGGAAGGTCTGCAATTAAGATATGTGGCGCTGCAGGAGGCAAGTGTGCCGGTGTCTGTCACCTGGCAACAGGGCCGGACTGGCCATTGGGAGGACCGGGCATTGTGCGGCAGTTTGGGCACTCGGGTTCAAAGAGGTTAGCCATCACTGGCTAGAGTATAAATTTTCTACCTTCTATCCTGTAACAAATAAACAGCAACAAATAAAATAATAAATAATTTGAAATTTTTACACATAAAATATGTAGCCATAAAAATCTTAGTATGTGACTATTCATACTAATATAAAGAAATATTAATATACCATATTACCTAACTAGTAATTTTACTCCATATAATCTCCAGATAAAATAGTGAAAATTTATACCGACTTATTGACTTAACCTAAGACACAAATTTTGTTTAAAGAAACTATAAGAACAGACACAAGAAACAATTAGAAAGAAGATAACCTTATAATTTTATATCACAAAGACCCCAAAGCTTAGGAATTAGGATCCCTCAGGATCTTAGAAAATAGATTAAAGGGGCTGAGCAATAGCAAAGTGGTAGGGTATTTGCCTCGCATGTGGCCAACTGGGATAGACCGGGTTTGATCTACAGCATCCCATATGGTCCCCTTGAGCCTGCCAGAAGCCAGGAGTAACCCCTGAGTGCTGTTGCGTGTGGCCCAAAAAAGCCAACAAAATATCACAGATTTTTACCTAAGTAATTTTTACATAAAATATATTAAAGCTAAAGCAACACTTAGCAAAAAGAAAATGGGAGTCACTACTTACTCCAACTTTAAATTCTATTACTAAGCAATAGTCATTAAAACAGTATGGTATTAGAATAAAGAGAGACACTCAGATCAATGGAATAGACTTGAGTATTAAGAGAATGTTTCCCAAACACACAATCAATTACTCTTTGATAAAGGTGCAAGAAATGGAAAATGGAGCAAGGAAAGCTTCTTCAATAAGTGGTGTTGGGACAACTGGTCAGTCATATGCAAAAAAGAGAACTCAGACCTCCATCTAACACCAAGCAGAAAGGTCAAATCCAAATAAAGACCTTGAAATGATTCCTGGAACCATAAAGTTTATAGAAGTACTCATAGGTAAAACACTCCATGACATTGAGACTAAAAGCATCTTTAAGGAGTAAACATCACTGTTCAAACAAGTGGAAGCAGAGATAAAGAGCTGGGACTATATTAAGCTGAGAAGCTTTCTTTGAGGTTCTCAAAGGAAATAGAGTCTAGGATACAAAGGCCTTTACAAAATGGGAAAAACTATTCACTCAATACCCATCAGATAAGGGGCTAATATCTAAGATATACAATGTACTGACAAAACTTAACAAGAAAAAAACATCTAACCCCATTAAAATATAAGGAGAAGAAATAAACAGACACTTCCTCGAAGAAAAAATACAAATGGCCAAAAGGCACATGAAAAAATGCTCCACATCAGTAATCATCAGGGAAATGCAAATCAAAACAACAGAGACCAGTATACATCATTGAGAACAAGAATAATCAGTGCTGGTGGGAATGTGAAGAGAAAACACTCTCATTTACTGCTGTTGGGATTGATGTCTAGTCCAACCTTTATGGAAAACAATGTAGAGATTCCTCAAAAAACTGGAAATTGAGCTCCCATATAATCTAGCTATACCTCTCCTTTTTTTTTATGTTGGAACACAAAAACACAATTTAAAAATGCCTTCTAAACGCCTATATTCATTGCAAAGCTATTTATAATAGCTAGAATCTGGAAGCAACTTAGATGCCCTTCAACTTATGAGTAGCTAATGAAACAGTCATATATATACACAATGGAATACTATGTAACCATCCAGAAAATGAAGTCATGACATTTTCCTATACATGGATGGGCATGGAAACTATTATGCTGAGTGAAAGTGTCAGAGGGAGAGAGATAGATATGAAATAGTCTCATTTATCTATGGGATTTAAGAAAAGTAAAGACATTATTGTAATAATTCACAGAGATAATAGAGATGAGGTTGAAGGACTGGCCCATGATATGGAGTTTACCACAAAAAGTGGTGAGTGTAATTAGTGAAATAACTACTAACAACTATCATGGCAATGGTAGTGAGTGAGAGAAATAAAATGCCTGTTTCGAAACAGGCAGGGGGTGGGAGAGAAGAGAGATGCGGCATTGGTTGTGGGATAGTTAAAATAGTGAAGGGGATATTCTTTTTTATAACTGAAACCCAACTACAAATATGTTTATAATAATAGTGCTTAAATAAAGATATTAGTAAAAAATAAAGTATATTTATAAAGCATGTCATTCTTGCTGTTCCTTTAAGAAGCCAGGCAGAAGATAAAGTCTTTTACTTTTATATGTAGCTTTTACTATTTTTATCAGGGATTATTGTGGAATAAAATTACTGGTCAGTTATAGTCCAAGCCAAGCAGAAGATAGATTCTTCTTTATCTATAAAAACAAAACAAAACTAAACTAAAGGGAGGAATCACAGAATATCCAATGTATCTGTGTTGAATAGTATTAGAAAAATTTTATTTCCCATTTTTCCAGCATCTTTCTTCTCTTGGTTCAAAGAGAGCATTGGCATGAGGCAGAAGAATGAAGTCTGCAGAATCTGATATAAGTATAATACAAAACATTAACCTGATAGCAATGAAAGAGATTTTAGTAAGAATTCTTCAGCCAAATCACACTTCAATGAAACTCACACCAGAGATCATCACCCACACCCATAAAACTTAAACTTCTAAATGGCATCTTGTTCTTTTAACTGCACTCAGCTGTAAATTTGAAGTTCAATGTGGAATTTAGTGAACAAAACAAATGGCAGGAAAAAAGTATGGTGAAAGAAACTTAAAAATAATAAATCATCATTGTTCTTAGAGGTATTTATTTACATCATTTATCTAATGTCTAGATTGTACAGTGAAGTTTAAAAGACAAATAAATTTATCTTGGAGAGAATACTGGATGATTTGAGTTTATTAATAACATATAGCACACATTATAGACTCAAACAGTACACAGAGAAGAGTACATAAAGATTCAGCTTCTATGATGCTTACATTCCCCATGACTAGTACATTAGCTACATGGTCTGTGTTAGTGATAAATCTGCATTCGCTTTACATTTTTTATGCTAAAATAAAAGAACCTTAGTACTATCCTGTAGGATTTAAAGTAGAGAATGTGTTTCTCAGTCTCTTGACTCAATAACTAATAATTATTATAATTAATTATAGCTAATTAATTTTTAGTCTCTTGACTCAATAACTTAAACAGTTAATGTATATATTGATGTGGAATGGAAGATATTCCATAACAAATAATAAAGCTTATATGATTTGTTGATATATTTAGCATGTGAAACTCTTTATTTCTTGTTAATAAAATGTTCCTAGCCCAAGATCCATTCTGATGTGGCTTAGTGGGTATTAAAATATTGTGTGCACAAGAACACTTTTCCCAACTGATATGACAGCATTAAAGATGCTTCTTTCAAAAAGAAGTTTCAAATAAGTAAATTGAATAAGAGAAACATTCTAAAATGTTACTCATTCAAATAATAGAAGTTCCCTAACAAAATTACAGGTAAAACTTAGGAAAATAATCAAATTAATCATTTAAGAGTGTTCTATAACACAGGGGTCTCAAACTTGCGGCCTGCGGGCCATTTGCCGCCCAACGTATAATATTTTGTGGCCCGCGGCCAGCCTTCAAATATCGCAGTATTCGCGATTATTCGCTTACCAAATAATCGCAATAAAAATCGCATTAGTAAGAAAAAAAATCGCATTAAACATTCGCATACCCCGAGCAGTTCCATTCGGGGTATGCAAATGTTTAATGCGATTTTTTTTGTGATATTTTTCTTACTAATGCTATTTTTTATTGCGAATATTTGGTAAGCAAAATCCCCTATGTGGCCCTGCCTCACCCCGACTTTGCCTCCTGCAGCACCCAGGTAAATTGAGTTTGAGACCCCTGCTATAACAGAAGTATATTTTAACAAATATATCAAATAATGCAAAACCATTGACCAGAATTTGCTTCATTATTGCATATCTTCGTAAAATTGTGGAACAGCAGGAAAAAAAAAGATCATACCATATACCTCCAAGAAGGAAAATATAAATTCTTATTTAAAAAAAATCAACTTTAGGGGCTGAAGCAGTGGCACAGTGGTAGGGCATTTGCCTTGCATGCAGCTTATCTAGAACGCACCTAGGCATCCCAATGGTCCCACAAGTCAGGGATGATTTCTGAGTGCAGAACCAGGAGTAACCCCTGAGCATCACTGGGTGTGGCCCTGCCAAAAAACAAAAAAAATCAACTTCAAATATTAGTTTCAATTTTTCAACAGATATATAGTAATCTGAAATAATATGTAGTAGAATATCTGATATTCTAAAACTAAATATATATTTTATTTCATATATTACATAGCTTATATTTTATTTGTATATTGTAATATATGTAGGCCTATGTTTAGAGAAATAATCAATAGTAAATATTTAAGGAACCAACAGGTAATGATGTTTCAAAATTCATATTTTATATTTGTTATTTTTAAAACCCAAAATATAATTTTTAGAACATATAAAATACAATAAATATAGAGAAAATGATATATTGAAAGATATATAGAAATTTTTCTATAGCTATACATTTAAAATTTCTTGGTCTTAAAACTTCATATTACTTCTAAACTTCTAAACTTCAATTAAAGAGAAATATCTGAAAAAAGTGATTAAAATTAGCATGACCAAAGGTAGCAATATGTTGTTTCAGTTTTTTAAAGTAGCTTTTTATTTTTTATGTTGGTATTATTATAATTTAGGTAAATGATAGTAAAATTAATATTTATAGTCTTGATTTATACTGTCATCATAATCACAATCAAAATATTTATGACTCTCCACAATGATCTAATATTATTTTTAGTCCTCCTTGTAATTTCCTTACCTCTACACCCACCCCACCGTTTTTATGAACTCTATTTTGTAATATAAAACCAAAAGTTCATTAAGATTTAATATCTTTATTCATGTTTTATTCATTTCCATTTCATAGAGGTCATCTGTCTTAATATTTCTAACTTATTTTACTTAACATTATACTATCTAGTTACATGCATGTTGCATAAATTAAATTTTAAAATACTTTATTATTTGTATATAACACTGCTTTTTGTTTTGTTTTGTTTTGCTTTGCTTTACTTTTCAGGCCACAGCTGGTGGCGCTCAGTGGTTATTCCTGGCTCTGCATTGAGAATCGCTCCTGGTATGGTTGGAGACTATATGGGATACTGGTGATGGAACTCTGGGTTGGCAGCATGCAATGCAGACACCCTACTACTGTGCTATCACTCTGGTCCTGTCTGCTTCTTTTTATATTCAGTAACTGTTTATGTCTCTTCTTTATCATGACCTTTATACTAGGAAGAATTCCACACATATATAAATATGAATATATCTTTTCCTTGTTGTTGTTTGTTTTTTTTGGGGGGGCTACACCCGGCGACTCTGTGGCTATGTACTCAATAATGGGATGCCAGGGGATTGAACCATGGTCCGTCCTGGGTTAGCACATGCTAGGCAGATGCCCTACTGTGTGCTCCACTGCTCCAGCCCCTGGATATATCTTTTAAAATTATTTTTTTTTGTTTCAGGGTTAGAAGATAAGAAGTTTATTTTTTAGTCACATGAAAGATATTGTTTTTTATTTGTTTTGAGGGGCCATAGCTGTGTCACTAAGTGGTTAAGCTCTGTACTTAACCATCAGATTTGGGGATGGGATTTGGGGAAGCTGAACTGGATAGACCACATATAAGGCAAGCACCCCATCCATTATACTATCGCCCTAGCCCCTAGAAAATTTATTTTTAATATTGTGAGAAATCTTCATACTATTTCCATAAGAAGCTGGACAGAACATTCCCAATAAGTGTGAATGAGGGTTTCTTCTTTACTACATCCCTAGTTGCTTCTAGTCTTCTTGGCACATGTATTCTCACTGGTGTGAAATGATACAATTTGAATGCCCATATAAAAAGTGGCAATGAATAGTATTATTTTATGCTTAGAGAATGTATATGGGTCCTAATTGGTAATATATTTGTTCATCTCTTCTCCTCATTTACAAATGAGTTTTTAGTTATTTTTTATTGAAATTATGAATTTTTAGGGTGGGGTCCCAACTGGCATCATTCAAGGGTTACTCTTGGCTCTATCTATGCTCAGAAATCACTCCTGGTAGGCTTAGAGGAATATAAGGGATTCCAGGAATAGAACCTGAGTTGGCTGCATGAAAGGCAAATGCCCTATCTGCTCTGCTATTGTTCTGGCACAATCTGAATATTGAGAATTTTTAAATTTTATTTTGCCACCTAATATTTTTTAATTTGTTGTAATATTATTTGTTTATTTTGTTTTTATTATTTTGGGCTATGAAATATAATCAGTTAAAATCACTTTTCGTATCTATATCTTGGAGAGTTCTGCATGTTTTCCTCAGTGTACTTTTATGAAATATTGTCTAACACAAGGGATTTAATATATTTTGAAATAATTATTGTGTTTGGCATGAGAGGTAGATCAAATATTTTGTATGTGTTTATCTAGATTTCCAAAACTGTTTCTTAAAGAATTAAGCTTTTTCTTTTATTTTCCAAAATAATTCTTTCTAAGACTGTTTTTTACTATTCAAGCAAAGTTTCTCAATGAGTTTGTGCATATGCATTTGAGACTATTAAAATATAATTAAATATATATAATAAAATAAATGATATAATTTAATAAAAATAAAATAAAATATAAAATAATAAATATCTCCACAATATAATAAAATTCTTCACAATATGTGAGGAGGAGTAATAACTCAACAATGATAACTATTCAGTTATTAGGGAACAACTTGGAAGCTATTTTACCAAATTATTTTAAAAGCCATAAAAATAGATGAAAAGTCAGAACCATATGTTTTGCATATTGATAACCCAGACTTTATCTCCAGCACAACATGGTCCCACGATCACCACCTGGAAAGACTATTGAGCCCTGGACAAGGAGGAAACTGATCAAGAACTATTGGGCGAATCCCAGAAACGAACAAGCAAACAAGCAAGAAAAAGAGATAAGAAAAAGAATGAGGATTGAAAAAAGAAAGGTAAAACGGAAATATCAATCTTAAACAATCCTATAGTAAACAGTTTCTTTTCTTTTTTATATTTTGGTTTTTCAGTCACACCCAGTGACTCTCAGGGGTTACTCCTGGCTATGCGCTCAAAAATCGTTCCTGGCTTTGGGGACCTTATGTGACGTCGGGGGATCCAACCATGGTCAGTCCTATGCTAGCACGGGCAGGGCTACCTTATGGGTAGTGCTACCGCCACAGCCCCATGAACAGTTTCTTTTCACCCAGATATTTCATTTAGTTAAACTAGTTCTGGTTTATACAAAAGGAGTACTATACTTAGTTATACAAACAGCCTCTGTTGTTTTACAATAATTTTTTGGCACTTAAAAGGCTTATTTAATTGAGTTTCCATTACATAATTTTGCATGGTTTATTTTTTCTGAAATTATCTCTGCTTTAAAGAGTTATAAAAGTCACTGAAAATATCTAGAAAAAAATTGCTTTTTTAAATTAAAACATACTGCTTAGATCATAGTATGATAAATTCCATATATTTTTGCAAGTAGTTTTCTCATAAGGTTACTTTGAATTTTGAGCAGATTTTTTTTTTACCAACACTATCTCCTAATTAAAATCTTAGAGAAAAAAAAAGAATTCTTTGTGCAGAAGCTTACAAATTTTACCTGAAGAATGTTTCTATAAGTAATGCTTTTAATGAAAAGTGTCACATTAAGAATTATAGGCTTTGTCATATTGTTACAACATATGAAAAAAGTTTAAAATATATTTACTTAAAATTTTAACAAAACTTCCTTCAAATATTGGGTAGCTGCTAGCACAATTGTATTGTCATGTTAAGATATGATGAATAGCTCTGTCTGAACCAAAGATTTCTGTAGAGTCTGTGAAGAGTTACATATCATTTTGGAACAGATTTATTATCAAGTTTTGCTGAAACATGTATTCATTTTTAATTTTATTTTATTAAAAATCATTGTGATCTACATAATCTTTCATAATTGAATTTCAGATATACATTGATTCAGGGCTATTCCTACCACAGTGTCGACCTCCCTCCACCAGTGTTACTTACCTAGTAAGGAAATACATCTAAAGGAATATACGAAGGAAATATATATGTTCCCTTTAAATCATTTGAAATATTCTGGAGGGGAATAAAATTTGGAGCATAGCTTCAGACTGTGATGTGTTCTTGTGAAGTCTGAAAGACAGATTGTAGCAGTCATGGATTAGGAAATGTTCTCGAGTTGAGAGTTTCTCAAAAGCCAAATCCGGTAGTGAGCAACAATACTGAGCGAAGGGAGGTGGGAGAGAAAGGGTTGCTGAGAGCAAATCAGTAGGTGATTGGCAACTGGTTTGTGTGGGGGGAATGTTCCAGTTCCTGAGGTGTTAAGAACTGAGGGTAGAAAGGGTTAAATAGGAAGAAATAACTTATCAGGTGATCTATACCAGGGGAAGGACTATATACAAAATAGACATTATGAACACTATAGATGGACATTAGACAGATATAGAGGTGGACAACGCATACACTTGCGCACATACCTAGACAGAGAATGCAGATGGATCTCTAGGTTGAGATTGAAAAACTGACCCAGGTGGAATGGGTCAGAACGTTTAAAATATATAAAGCCAGCAGTGTTAAAGTACGTCAGTGTTTTTTTTGGTATTTTGTTTTTGTTTTTGTTTTTGTTTTATCCTTGATTCTTCTCAGTTTCTCCTCTTAGTACCTTTTCTTCCCACTTCTTAGAAGGCATGATTGCATGTATGCCTTTGGATAGATTAAAGATATGTCAGTGCTTTATCCTCGATTCTTTTCAGTTTCTTCTCATAGTACCTTTTCTTTCCACTTCTTAGAAGCCATGATTGCATGTATGCTTTTGGATGGGTTAAAGTCTCAGATTATAATATTTGACTCATTGTTAATTTAGCATAGAAAAATGTATTCCACCTTTTGATAAATATTCTCTGTAATCCTCTTTCATATTTTATGTTCTCTATTTTGTATTTGCATGTACACACATACAAATTTGATCACATTTTGTAAAGGCTTTCTATGCTATCTTAAATACTTGTCTCAAAAGCAAATAGCAAATAGCTTTTCAAAAAGCAATAACTTTAAACTTCCAAAAACACTACATACTTCTCTGTGTTAGAGATATAATGTATTAAGACACTGTCTCAGGTATTATAACATATTCATTCTTGAACATTGTGTGTTATCTCTGACCGGAAATAACATTCAATTAGATATACGTGGAGTTGATAGAAATTAAAAAGAATTAGAAAGCATTCTATCAAAGTTGATAAGGGAAAATGATGCTTTTATGACACCTGTCATTTTTATAATTTTTAAGGTATCCTTTAAAAGTTTTACTAGTCAAGTATAGATTGTCAGACTAGACAAATATGAAGTCTGATCTGCTGTGGTGTTTAATTCATTTTCACTTACAAATGCCCATCAATCCTTTTGCAATATTGTATTTCATTGTGCCCTTCAACCTTGTTTTATCCTTGACTTTCTTTTCCTTCCTTTTTACTTTTTTGTGAAGCACATACATTTTTTTATGTACTTATTGTTTGGGGTGTTTCAGTATTTGCTTCTGGGAAATTCTGTATTCATTGGCATCAGCAAAAAAGAAAAGAGAACACAATTACAATGAGACAGACCATATGATAGATAGTTCTGCAGTTAATGACATGTCTAAAGTGAAGCATTGGGCATTATATATGTTGTTTCTGAGAATTCAATCTCAAAGGATATTGCTACTTTGAAATGCAGTTAATAAATATGGATATAGTATTGTCTTCTGCTTTTAAGCAATATCCCTTCAGAATTTCTATTAACAAATTTATTTTTGCAGGCTAAGTGAAGCTCTGAGAGGGTGGACCTTTGCTTAAGTAAGGTTTGTTCTGTTTTCCTTGGGAAAGAAGGATTTCCAGGAAGTTTGATAAAATTTCCATTTCCTATTGCACTGTCATGACGAACTTAGGGAGATACCATCCAGGATGCAGGTGTCCAGGTCAAGGGAAATAAAAAGGAAGTTCAAAATTACTCCTCCCGTAATTGCTAATCTTAAATTTCTAATAGTATATTATGGGAAGTTTCTGTACAAGCACATATTGTTAACTAGGCAAAATCTAAATTAATCACAATAATAAAATTATTTCTCTAAAAGAACTTTCAGTGACATTGTTACTTTGTTAATGTAAATATTTGTGAAATGAGTGGATCACCTGTTACTTTTTAACATGTACCTTAGTGGTTAAAGAAGGAAATTATTGGAGGAGATGCATCAGTTTGACAGCTCCAAATTGTTTAAAGTTTATTGGTTTATTTCCAAATGTATTCAACTTTATTCATGGTATATGCTCAGATTTTTTGTATATTTATTATGCCTCAAAATGTAGCTTTTAACAAGAATTTTAAAATACACATACACTTCTTTCTATATGTGGTTTTACTGTGGAGTATTTTCAAATTTCTGAAAAATGTAATAGACATAAAACACTCCCACACATCTATCAGACAACTACAGAGCTTTTCAGCTTTATTTAAATCATTCTATTTATATTGCAGACACTTTAATTAGAATACCTTATGCAAATTTTCATTTCCTGTTAATTGCTTTAGGGCTTCAATTTCTTTTTTATGACAGTAATAATTTTTAAGATTCCATTTTCATAGATTATTAGTCAATATAAGTTTGTTTAAGGTTTTCTTATGAGCAGAGTGAGTTTATATATATTTTTGCAGAAATATAGGAATGATACTTTTTTTAATTTGAATCCTATTATTTAGCATGTGATGTTTTTTGTCCTGGTAATTGTTTGTTTTATCTTTGTTCACATAATGAAAACAGTGCCTGCCAAGTTTCTTCATTATTTTTCCTTATAATTACTAAGAATCTTCAGTATAGGTAGCATAAGAGCAATATAAATATTTAATTTTCTCCCCAATATCACCCACTAGTTTGCACAGTTATTTATATTTAAATGAATATGGATAGGATAGTGTCAAATTGTAGGCTTTTATTAGTACTAAATGTAATACTCTTTATTTATGTTTATTTTTTAATTTAACTCAAGATGAATTAATTGGCATCTCTTTCACATTTTGACTATATATTCTAAAATAAATTGTCAAGCAATGTTCACTATGTGGTCAGTCTAAATCCCTCTAAATTGTTTTCTGTGTTCTTTTGTTATAGTCATTTTTTTCTTTCTCTTTGCAGGATGAAACCTAAACCTAGTGGTGCTTAAGGCTTCTTCCTGGCTCTGTCTTCAGGGCTCACTTCTCTTAGCAGTGCTCAGAGAACCATAAGTAGTGTTGAGGATTGTTGGTAATTGGCATACAATTAAGCACCTTCATAGCTGAATATATTTCTTCCAGTCCATCCTTACTGTCTCAGAAATACGTTCTCAATAATATTGTAGTCCATCTTTCCTAATCTAGTAATCACTCTTTTTCTATAAATTTCTGTTTTTCCTTTGTTTAGATGGTATTTGGAAGTTGAGAATACTAAAAACTAGGTGTGCTAATTAGTAATGCTTCACTCCAATGCCAAACCATCTAATATTTATACTTTTATTCTTGGTCAGTGAGAAAGATGACTCCCATTATTTAAATATATTTATATATTTTCTGAATTCTGAGTGTATGACCAATCTCCCCAAACTGCCACTCTTAAAATGTTGCTTTGCATGGGCTACCCTCTGGTCATATTTATTGCTTTGCTCTCCATAAACCAAATTCCTACCATGATTCACAACTCTCATTAAAGTTAGAGGCAGAGAAGAGCTGAACTGAAGAGAGGACTAAAAGCAAGAGTGCAGAGAAACAATCATAATCATATGTTAAACTCTTTAATTATAGACTGTAATAATACATTTCAGTCTGTATGAAGTTTAGGTAAAAAGAACACGTGAAATTTTATAAAATATCTAAGTAAATCTAATTAATCAACATTTTTAAATGGACAGGGTGGGTTTTATGCCACCTGCAAACAATTGAATATGATATTTTATGTTTAGAATTTTTATGAGCTTTAAAATATATATAAATTTTAAGTTTTACATATAGAGAAGTATATATTGTAAAACTCCCAAAATTTCTCTGTAAATACAGCTTTCCATGATTCCATTATCTTCCACTGGCAGGGTCTTAGAAATAATGACATATTCAGTAGATTTTAATAGACACATGATGAGTACAAGCTCCAGTCAGATCAGTCAGTGCACTAAATATAAAAGGAATTCTTTATAAAGTACCATTTAGATTCCTGTGTAATAGAGATGTAATGCATATGTCAAGTTATTGAGTTGTCAACTTAAATAGAAGCCTGTATGTCATCCAGTAATTATTGCTATTTAGGCCTAAGGCATTAGTGCTAATATTAGCATGTGAGTGTTAAGTATGCAGAATACGAAAGGGAAAAGAAGAGATTATATGAAGTAAACCCTAAAGAACTCATTATATTACTAAAAACTACAACATATCCTTTGGATATGTGCTGACATTTTAAAATCAGGATAATTAGTATTAGAGCATACAGTCCATTGTGGGGGAAAATAAAGGCAGGTGCAAAAATTTACATTTAATTTTAGAAACATTCTGTTATATTACCATTTATACAAGATAAAATCTTCAGAAGTCAATCAGGGATTAGATTTGGTAGTTCTAGTTACAGTAATTTATTTACTGGTATTTGTTCCTGCTAGGTATTTAAAAAATTTTGAAATAGCATTTTATATTAAACTTGTACTTGATATTTAAAATGTAATCCTGTAGAAGTCTCCAGAAACTCTCTAACTTTTAATGAGTCCCATCTTCTATGCACATTTAGTTTCCATATACCTTTACCATAATGCAATTTTCTCTAAGATCAAATTTATCATATCAATAAGCAATGAAGTCTGAGAAATAGACACTTTTGAAATCTTATTTGTAGAATTTATAGATTATATACACTCAAAAACTAAACAGTACATCTATTTTTGCAAATAGTGCATCTAATTTAAAAGAACAGTTCATTTTTAAGGTCACTTAAATTTTATTAAAACCTTCTGTTTAAAAGTGTATTGAATATTTGAACAGTCCAGAAGAAGAAGAAAAGAACCATACACAGCAAACACTCTAACACACAAGCACACAGACAGGCATCTCTTAAAAGACCATTCTTGAAGAGCATCAAGTAATAAAATGATTCATGTTAAGATTTAGACAAAAATCTAGCAGGACCAATACTGTCTTTTTTAATTCACTATGCAGACAACAGATCCAGCAGAAAAGATTGGAGTATTTCCAAATCTTTTTAAAAATACACATTCTCCAAAGCAAAAGGCATCTTTATGTGAACACACACTTAGACACACATGCCATATTCACCCTGAACTGAAACCACAAAGTTAAGAAGTATATTAAAGGAAAACTATTATATATTTAAGGGTAAGCAATATAAGACAAAGATCAAGAAGGCAAGGTCTATAAACAAGCAAATGTTGGGCTTCCCTTTTGGGCTTAATAGATGATGTAAACTCTCCAACCGTTCAAGTTCTATTCTTACTTTTTGCTCAATCATGGATATTTCCAAGAAACCCTCCTTTTCTGAGCATTTCAAAGTATCATTAAACAGTCCTTTTGTCTAGCACTTTTTTGTATATGCTTTTAAAAATATGTACCTAACGGTTATTTTATATACTTTGGGGCGGGGGGAAGCTTGGGGCTACACCAGATGATGCTAAGGGGTTACTCCTAGTGCTGCATTCAACAATGACTCTTAGCAGTTGCTCTGGAGACTATTTGAACTTGGGTCTGCCATGTGTTAGGAAAATTCCTCATTTGCTGATCTATCTCTCAGGTCTTATATAACACTTTTTATTTAAATGCCTATCCTCATTAAACAATCATTTTGAATGAGTACAAGGACAGTGACTTTTGTTTGCTTTTCCAATGCATTCCACATGGACAAGGATAATAGATTTAAGATTAGGCCATAGGAATAGTTTTTTATTTATTGAATAAAGGTCTCTATGTTCATAACAGGTTTAGCTAGTTTCCTCATCTTTTAGAAGTGAGGGGAAGTTAATAGGATTTATTTTACTTGTCTTATATTTCTATACTCTAAATACTAAACTACATTAAAAATAAACGAGTTGTAACTACATATTTGAACTTAATTGAGGAGTCTACTTGGGAGATTGTGAAAGAATATGAAAGGACAGAGAGATAGAGATAGAGACAGAGAGAGACAGAGAGAGAGACAGAGAAGAGACAGAGACAGAGATATAGAGACAGAGAGAGAAACCTCCCACAGGCAATTTCTCCTTACTAGTTTTCTAGTTTTAGATATCGTGGTAGCAATAGATATAGGTGTTTATTTTACACCATTAGAGAGCTGGTCAAGATACAAGAGATAAAAATGTACATTTCTTGTTATATAGTCTTGTATTGGTTACAGTACTCTCAGTATAGATGTCCTAGGTTTGGAAGAGAAAGTTAAATTTAAATAGTCTCTGGGTGTTTGAAAAGAGAAATAGCTCCACAAAGCAATAATTCTTACAGTTCAGACACTTTTGCTTATTCATAATTTCTCTTATATAAATTATTATATGTTGGCACAATGGTCAGAGATGTTTTACTTTTCAGTCTTTTTTAGTACTGTAATTTCTTAGGGTTACAGAAAGAATAAGAGGAACTAATTAATAGAACACCACTGATTTTTATGTTTTTTTTCTAAAAGTGCTTTTTCCATTGTTATGGACCATTTTCTTTCATTGAAATCATAAAAATATGAACTAGAATCACTGGTGGAGATGTATTATTTTCAGGTATATAATAGAATGGACCAGATAATAAGTATTTTATGCTAGTTATTGACATTTTTTATGGTGATGGAGAATTCAGTATGTTTAATATAAATTGCTTTATTCAAAGAACATGTATCACACAGTTCATTATAATTATTTATTTCCAAGTAAGTTGGAATGAAATTATTAAAGAAAAAAGAAAAAGAACTACAGCTACAGGAACACTTGTGAATATTATTGCTTGCAATTAGGTCATTAAGTTATTACCAAAAGGTTTAGTAAGCTTTTATTGCTTGTCAATAATTCTGTTACTCCTTTTGTTTCTGAGTGTTAGGTGGTTTCAGATACACATTGACATTGTAATTGGTTTATTCTTCCAAGGATGGCAATATTTAGATAATTAGAATTGTCCAATCATTCCAAGCACTATTGCTGTTACCACAGCTTATGTGGGACATCGTTTCACTTGCCAGGCCTTCTGGAAATAAGAGAAAGTGAGCTGGTGGTGGAAGGAAATGGGTGAATAAAGCAGTTTACAGAAGTATTGGTGAGTTAGATGCCACCCGGCCCCCAAAGCGAAAGGACAACCTCTCATTCCCTCTCTCGCCTCTGCAAGAAGTTGTAGCTACCGCTCCTGCTTATTCATTCTATGTGGTCCTTTTTCTTCCACCTCCCCTCAATGTGGACTGTTGCTTGCTACTGGAATCAGCTCCAGAGGAATCTCCAGCTCAAGGACACAACCTGCTCCCTTACTGCAGCAAACCTTTACTCAGATACTATAAGACCAAGTTGGGGGGCGAAAAAATGTGCCCTGGATCTTATCTTCCCTCATACTATCTCAAAAGACTTAATGGGGGATATCTTTATTTTCTTTGTATGTTTATTTCCGTAATAGTTATAACAGTGTGTTTATTTCCATATGTTGAGGTACCCTCCTCCATTACCCCCCCCTTTATTTTGCTTGTTTTGGTTCTGCTTAGTAAGAAATTCTAGTAGAAAAGTCTTGCTTGGGATAAGAGCTCAGATCAAAACCAAGGCAGAGATTGTATAGCTTGTTATTTTTACCCCCCAAAGCACCAATAATATACCGTGTTTTCCAGCATATATGACGACTGGGTAAATAAGACGACCCCCTAATTTTGCAGTTAAAACAGGTTTAGGCTATATTCGCTGTATCAGACAGAACGTTCCTGTGCTGCAACTGTATGTACCACAGTGAGCCAATCACAACAAGCAAAGGTTCAAAGGTTATACTGTAATAGACTTCCTCTCTGACTCTGGCCAATCTGAGCAGGCTTTTGACAGTGTAGATTCAGGTCCAGAACATTGTCTAATTTGCATGCATAAAAAGCCTGCTTGGATTGGCTGAGTTAGAGAGGCGTCGGAGCAGCCTTGCAGTGATTGGTGCAGTATCTAGTTGGAAAATGCATTTTGTGGCAATATTCAGACAATTTTCATTTAACGGC
The DNA here is from genome assembly GCF_024139225.1 of Suncus etruscus. Classification (NCBI taxonomy): domain Eukaryota; kingdom Metazoa; phylum Chordata; class Mammalia; order Eulipotyphla; family Soricidae; genus Suncus; species Suncus etruscus. The sequence continues at coordinate 104,314,685 of NC_064848.1, forward strand.
ATATTGAAACATTTTTTTGGGATATACCCGGCATATAAGCCGACCCCCGATTTTCGGTTGACTTTTTTTTTTTTTGTTTCAAAAGTCGTCTTTTATGCCGGAAAATACAGTAATATGTTATTGTTCCTTTTTTGCATAAGCACACTAACATGGGGAAATCTTATGTATAGAAACAAGTTCTTATCTAATAGGGACAATAACTCATAAATTTTATAATACAGGGGCATCTTCCACTATGAACATTTGTCATGTGTCCTCAACTTAGATCTTATGTGATCGGACACCAACCGTCTAAACCCGAACTTTGTATCCCAAACTTAGAACAGGTACAGTTCCCTGGGTCGACGTGATAACTCAGCAGTAGGGCTTTTGCCTTGCACATGGCAAGGTCTAGGATGGACCTTGATTCTATTTTCCTGCAACCCACATGGTTCCCTGAGCCAGGAGTGATTTCTGAGAGCAGAGCCAGGAGTAACCTCTGAGCATCACAGGGTATGGCCCAAAAAGGAAAAAAAAATGTATATATATATATATATATATATATATATATATATATATATATATATATATATATATATATATTTAGATTTTATCTAAGTTTTCTTTTTATTTTGTAAAAATAAAATTTGGGGGCTGAGCAAGAGTACAGTGAGAAAGGGTATTTGCCTTCAACATGGCTGACTCATGTGAAAACTCTGGCATCCCATTTGGTCCCCTGAACCAACCAGAAGTGATACAAGGTCAGGAGTAAGCCCTGAGCTCTGCTGGGTGTAGCTTAAAACAAAACAATAAAACAATAACATTTTAAGAAATGTTATTAAGATATTTAGACATATAATCATATTATTTATCATTTAAATTATGAGATCTAATATTTAAACTGTATTTGATATCTATATTTCAAATGATCACTTACATTATTTGTATAGTTAAGTATAAAACATACTCAGTGATTCACTGCATAACAAAATTTATGTCAAATAATCATAAAAAATTTAGTAAAGTTCAATATGTTAACCATCAGCATGGAGTAGCAATAATTCACTTTTTAAGCAATATTGACATATCAACTGACATTCTCACCTTAATTAACTTACATATAAGTATAAATTGATATGCCAATTCAAAGGTTAAATTTCAGAACACCAATATTCAAAAATATAGAATGGCATCTTAACCTACTATTGTCTCTTATATAAAAAGAATATGTGAAATATGGCCCAAGAAAGGATCAGCTGTAAAATAAGAAGTACAGAGAAGTATATTGGTATCACAACTTCAAAAATACAGCTTTATCCCATCACACCAATTTCTATTGTATCAATGACCTATTTTGGAATAAATCCATAGTGTTTTTACTTGTAACATTGTAAGCAAAGTTTACAATTTATAAATATGTTGAAGTATAGTTTATATAACATAAATTTTATCCTTTTTAAGTAAATAGTTCAGAAGTGACTTTCGTTAGTAGTGTTATTTAAAAATTGTACATATTCACATTATTATATACTGATTTTATTTTTCATTTTACAAATGATTCATTGTGTTGTTCACACTTCTGTGTAGTTACACTTTTATATATCAGCAAAATGTTTTTGAATAAAAATTTTAGAATTTATTGTATCTTCTTATTGAATTTTAACAGGGCCTTAAAATTTGATCTATATACAAGTCAATATTTATATGATTTGAAGTTCTAATATATGTTCATTACTAGTGTGAATTTTAATGTAATTTTTAAAAATTATTTTAATTAGCTATCTCAGTAAATATTATTATTTAGTTTTAAGTGCTACATAATAGTACAATTTTTAGAATAATATTGATTACATAATACCAATCATCAAATTGCCAATTATTTACTTTGGATAATATCTAATTTTTAACTATTTTATTCATATATAAGAACTTCTTAGCAATCTAAAATGAAAATAATTCATTCCTATTTTCTTATGTTGTATGTTTATAGCTTTGGCACTTTATTATTTCTTTTTATGTTATTTTGGAGGTATTGTGTTAAACATATTTGTTTATTTTTGAAAGTTGATTTAAAACAACTGATCAATTGTTGATTTTGTTGATAAGACACCTGTCTTCTCTAGCTGTATACACTTTAGACATTTATATAAATATTTTATCATCAAATAAATTCATTTTAAATTTGGAGGCCAGAACTATAGTCAGCGGGTAAAACATTTGTTTACCTTGCATGCAGCCAACCTATGTTCTATCTCTAACATCCCATACTGGTCCCCTGAGTCTGCCTGGTGCAGAGCCAGGAGCAATCTTTGAACACCACTGGGTGTTGCCTTGAATAATATATATGTATATATATATATATATATATTCCTGATTTTTAATCTAGTTTTTATATTTATAGCTGTCTTTTTTTTATTAACCAGCTGTTTTTTTAAACATATCAATTATTGGAACAATTGTTATGGACTATAGAGATAAAATATTATATATAAATTTTCTATATTCCTAAAATAATTGAGAGTAATATTAACTAATTGCTTAGATTTTTTAAAGCATGTAATCATAGTCAAGTAATAATAAATAAAACAGTCATGCTCGAATTTTGTTAGGTAAATAATATTTAAGCAATAATGTCATTCATTATCATATCCTTTCACATGTAAAATATCTAGAAAGAACTTGTTATGTAAAAATGCTATGTATGTTCGCAATACCTATTATATGTGTTTTAATAGTTTTACTGTAAGTTTCAAAATGAGAGTAAACACTCCATTGTTTCAATAGGATTGAATATCAATAATATTCCATTATTGTTCTTGTTCTAGGACCAGTTCCATTAGAAGTGGAGAAAGGGTAGGCCCATCAGTAACCACAACTCCTGATGCTTCGTGCTGGTAGTAAACCAGTTCCTCAACTGTGTCATTTCTTTCTAATATTATTTTGACTATTGTAGCTTCCCTAAAAGTTCTAAATATAAATTTAGTATCAGAGTCAGGTCTTAAATTTAGACTCCTCCCTCACATCTAGCACTATTAGTATGGTGCAGGCAACTTCTGGTGCTGATAGCAGTAGCAATGCAACCCTGAACACTCATATTGAACCAATGACCAGATTGACCAAGATTCATGAGGATGGTTTGAGAGTCCCACGAAAATAAATTTAAAAAGTAATAGAAAATAAATCTAGTAGAATTTGTCATGATATTTTAAAAAGAAAATAGTGATAGTGATAGTATATATGGAATGCTGATCTTTAGAGGAAAGGAATAAACATGGATAAATTTTACATTTTGTAAGTTTAGTAAAAAAAAATTATTACAGTAAAAAATAGGATAGAAATCTAAAGAATAATTCAATTGTAAATTGTAAAATTGTAAAATATTTTGGATTTGTGAGAGTCCTAGCCTAAAATGTTTTTTCACAGAAACTGATCTGAATTATATCATAGTCCTGATTCTACTTATTATCTTGCAGCTTGAGTGGGAAATTTTACTGGTTCCCAGTTTTATCACCTAAAACAAAGTATTTATTTGCTTGTTTTTACATTGTATGAAAATTTAATGTAGGAAACTAATTGTTACTATGAAGAATCTATAACTTCATTTAATTTTACTTACAGATATAGCAGGTACATTTATCAAAATCTATTTATTTTCTAGAATGAAAAATCTTTAATATTTTATTGAGTTTAGCTCCACTTTCTGTGGTAAGAGTTGTTTCACTAACAGAGTCTAACAAAGTACATTCTTTGAGATTTAAAATAAAGAAGTGAATAAGAAGCAATTTTGAAATATTTTCAAAAAGGCAATATTTATTTTATGCACCAATTTTATGTTGCAAATCCACCTTATTCTTATTCTGGATGTATATTTTCCTTTACTTTATAGAGTGCTTTGAAAATAAAACTTATGATTAATGGGAATATAAATTTTATTCCTTTAATGCCTTGGCATAAGCAAACTAACAGGAACATGATTTAATTTATTCTTATCTCACAATATCTTACATACTTAAAACATCATAATATGATATAATGCAAAGACCAGAGACCAACTATCAAAAAATTTGGCTCAATTCTTGTGTTTTTCACTTAATTAGATTTATAACCTTAGATGAGTTACATAAGCTTCTTGGAAACTGGACTTCTTTGTTGAAAAATTAGATGTGGCCATTCCAACTTTTTCTAAGCAAAACTCTGCAGTGAGAATAAAATAAGAGCATATAGAAAATTATTTCAACAATATTTTAAGGATATTTTGCCAGTTATTATCCACACAAAATTAGACAAAACACCTAATTAATACTTGTAGCTCTGTTTCCTAATCTGTATTCACATCAGAGTGTGATCTGTGTTAAAAATTTGGCAAAGGCCCAGTATGTTTTAAGTACTCAGTGGTCTTTGGCTGCATCTAAAACAAATACTAATGGAAATTAAAATTAAAAGAAGATAATCGATTGCTGTGAATACTGAACTGTATTGGAGAATGACCAAATTCTAGTTTAGACTTGGATAAAATAAATGGATACATTTAAAACAAACCAATCTTTCCATGTCTAAAATCTAAGTTAAAATAATTAACAAATAATATAAATTATTTCTTTTTGTTCTGACCATCAAACATATGCTATTACTGTAGAATAAATTGAATATTAACTGTGTCTTAGTAAACATGGTTTTCTTCCTAGGCTTTTTTTTTTTAATCAGAGCAGATTTTACATCCATAAACACACACATATGTATAAGAAAGGAAGGTAAAAGGAAGAAAGGAAAATGAGAGATGGGGAAAGTAAGATAAAAATTGATATATGGAGGGGCTGGAGTGGTAGAGCAGCAGTAGGATGCTTGCCTTGCAGGTGACTAACCCTGGACAGAACTCGGCTTGATCCCAGCCATCCCATATGGCCCTCCAAGACTGGAGAAATTGCTGAGTGCATAGCCAGGAGTAAACCATGAGCACCACTGGGTGTGGCCCCCAAATCAAAATATAAATTGATATAGGTAATTAAACTTGGATTATGATTTTAATCTTAAGCCTTTTTATAATAATAATATTATACTAAAGTTTTTCTCTCTTAATTAATTTATAACTTTGGTCCATGTATCTTACAAAAATAAATGCAAACATTTATCATAGTTATATAATGTTCAATATTATCTTTCTGGCAATTTGAACTATTCAATAGAACAAGTTTAAATCCTTTATTTTAATTAAATTATTTATTTATTTATTTAGAAAAAATACATCACATGGTTGACGTGTTAACCTTAATGTATTTGTTTATAAATAAGTGAAAATAAAGTTATTAAAACATAGAAAAAAGAAAATACAAAAGAGGAGAAAAGGAAGGAAAGAAAGAAGAAAAATAAAATGTACAGTAGCAAACACATTTATGAAAATTTTATCTACAATGAAGTCATTAGTACAATGGCAGAAGGTTTAGTAAGCTCTTGCTGTTTGCTATCCATTTGTTAAATTCGAGTGTTCCTTTAAGGATGACAGTGTAAAACAAATGAAGTTGTGAAAGAATTCAAAATACTATAATGATACTACAACTTTTAAGGGCACATACTAGATGCCAGGTTTTCTGGAAGAAATGGGCGGGGGGTTATCCACACTTGCTCCAAATATACCTTCTCTCTCTCTCTCTCTCTCTCTCTCTCTCTCTCTCTCTCTCTCTCTCTCTCTCTCTCTCTCTCTCTCTTCCTTTTCTTTAACTTTCTATAGCAACTTTTAAAGAAATTTTCTTTAAAAAAATCTTTAGAGATGAGCAAAACACTTATACTTGTAGATGAATAAATATACAGCTATTTTCCACCTTAAAAACTGCCTAAGTTCAAAGGATAAAATATCCTTTATCTTTAGATAAAAAGAGTTGGATATACACATGATTGATTACTCACCAACCATAGTCTATGAATTGGAAACACTGCAAAGAGGTCTAGTTTACAACAGAAACATTTCACTGGAACTAAGGCAATGAATCAAATAATTACACTATCACTGCATTATGTAAGGAAATTACATAAACTGTCATGTACTGACCAGCAGTAAAAGTAAGGCTTATGATATTTATTATTTAATTTCTTAAAAAAATTAAAATAGGTATCATTTTCAGTCTGAAACAACATCCAGGCCTGTTCAACTGCACTCTAATCACTTCCAACAAATGACAAAAAGAACCATTACCTGAAGTTTTCAGTAGATGATTCTGTACCTTCTGGGGACAGAAAATAAATGAAGGAAAACTGACACCTTTTTACTTGATGAGTTCTGGCATATTTCTCCTCACAGTTGACATTCTCCACTAATGAATTTAACTTAAACATGAAACAGAGGCTTAAAAGTATCTTTTAAATAAAATTTTACTCAAAGGGATATTGAGGCATATCTATCAAAATCAGAACACAATAAAATAGGTATATCTAATTTACAAGACTTCAAATCACTATAGCCAGTTAATTTATTTTGCTCTTTATTTTATGGTAAAAATAATTCATATACTATATCAGGTACATGGAAACTAAATGTATCTCATTACACACATACATCATGTAAATGAGATTGCACTCAGCATTTTTGAATTAAAATCTGTAGATTACAATATGAGCTTATTTTAATGTAAGTTGTCATCATTCCTTAATCATCTTTGAAATTATATTTTGATAGAATTTATAAAAATATTATAATTTATAATAAATTACTAACATTTTTCTTTTCATAATATCTTACCTTATATAATATTGTTATTGGTAATGGACTAATAATGGTAATGGTATTCACTAACAATGACTTTGTCTTCTGACAAAGATGTTTCCATTTTCATTTATATGGTAATATTGAAATATTGAAATGAAATATCTTCAAAATCCATAATTAAGATAAATCTTACTAAGTAATAGCATGTGTGCATGCTATATTTTAGTTTGAAGCCACATTTCTCATCTAGATAAGATCTAATAAGCAAATTAAAATAGTCTTGGGAATGTAAATGACACGGTCATCTCAGGACAAGAGTGAGGGAATAAAAACTATACATAGGGAGAACTCTACAATATATTGGAGAGAGGTTCAAATCAATAAAATTTACATTAAAAAAAAACAGTGAGTGAAAGTGCTACTCTGTCAAAGATAAAATTCTAATATCTTGAAAGCCAAGAAATGTTTAGGATTAAGAGGACAGGAAAGGAAGTAGGGGGAGATAAGAACATTTTAAGTTAACAAGAATGTTCATTTTATTCTTGTTTTGTGAAAATCCAGAAACAAATATTTAGTATTTGAGAGTACTGTATGAAGAGAAAGGAATTTTCCTACACTATTATGCTAAATGAATCATTGTTACTTTTGTATTGTTTTTTAAAATGAATTTATGTGATAATAGAACAAACTGAAGAAAGAATTCTCTAATGATTTCTATCTATGCTTTTATCCCACAAGTCTTCCCTTTGTTACTTTTGTTGTCTTTTTCTGGAGCAGGGGAATAAACTGGTATGAATAAGAGAAAAGATAGCACATTCTAAAATTAGCTAGGGTAGTTTGTGTAAGGCAAGCAGTTAACAAATTAGCCTACGGGACCGGAGCAGTGGCACAAACAGTAGGGTGTTTGCCTTGCATGTGCTTATCTGGGGCAGACAGGGGTTGATTCCCCGGCATCCTATATGGGCTCCCAACCCCGGAGCCTTTTCTTTATTTTTTAATATTAATTTTTATTTAAGCACCATGATTATAAGCATGTTTGTAGCTGGTTACAGTTATAAACAAAACACCCCTATCACCAGTGCAACATTCCCACCACCAATGTCCCTCCTCCTCCACCCCTGCGACAGGCATTTTAGTTCTCTCATTCTTTAGCATTGTCATGTTAGCGTAGTTATTTCCCCAACAGAGTTCACCACCACTCTTTGTTGTGAGCTTCAAATTGTGATCTGGTCCTTCCGGCGCATAGCCAGGAGTAACCCTTGAGAGTCACTGGGTGTGGCCCAAAAACCAAAAGAACAAACAAAAAGAACAAAAACAAACAAACCAACAACAAACAAAAACAAATTAACCTAAGACAGCACACAGAATAGTATACATACAACTTACTACAAGAAGAAAAAAAAAAGGAAACAATGGAGTATAAGCCTGTCCTTCTCCCATTTAAATTCATTGCCATCTGGGAGCCATATGCTTCTGCTGGGCTGGGATCCCTGCCTCCAGGATCCCATCCCTGGAGCCTTCACTAGTCTATGGGGAACTCAGACCACTCCATCTCAGAAGCCGAAAGGTGGGTCCAAAATGGGGGTTGGGAACAAGAATGCTGTTCAGCAGCTCTGCCCACCTGGGAAAGTTCGAGCAGCTCAAGTAGTCTAAGGCCCCGACTGGCTCCTAGTGTCACACCGTTTGAATCCATTGCCATTTGGGAGCCCCGTACCTCTGCTGGGCTGAGAACTCTGTTGCCAGGGCCCATCCCCGGGGCCTTCACAGGCCTTATGAAAGAGATTTTCCCTCATCCTTATCAGCCCTTTTACCCCAAATTGTGCCAGAGCGCTTATTAGTCTACCATGATACCATAAAGCTCCTAACTGTGCCTACATAAAAGAGATCATGATGCACATGACCCACTGGATAATAATACATGGTATATTCGTTCTATACAGTGCTCACTACCATACCACATATTTTCTAGAATGCTCTATATACAATCTAATCCAGGTAGCCTTTCCACAGTAAAGTCAAGTCTACCCTCACCAAACCAGATTGGATAAGAAAATGAAAAACCTTTCCTGGCTTTAACCATTTTTCCTTTTTCCTTTTCATATTTTATGTCCCATCTCACCTGGGCCTGCTTTTTAACTGTAACCCATGAATTAATTTATGAGTACATATGTTTATCATACTAAAGACTGTTTAATGTCATCTGTAAAAGATATAGTAACCATTTCATGGTATAATTTCCCCAAACAGTGCTCATTACCATCACTTGGTTATTTTGACTTGAAATCCATGTTTGCTCTTAAGAATGCTACACACACAACCTAAGCTATTCATTTCACCAATCTAGTTTACCTTTACCAAATATGACCGGCCTAAAAGTGAATAAAGAGGGGGATACTTTTACAGCTATACTTTTTTTTCTTTTTCCTTCCCTTTTTTGTTTTTTTGTTTTTTGGGTCACAACCTGCAGTGCTCAGGGGTTACTCCTGGCTCTATACTCAGACATCGTTCCTGGCAGGCTTAGGGGACCATATGGGATGCCAGGATTTGAGCCACCTTTTTCCTCTGCATTCAAGACAAACACCCTACCTCCATGCTATCTCTCTGGCCCCTTTCCTTCCTTTTCCCCCTTTTTCTCTTCAAGTGTTCTGACCCATATTAACTAGGAAAGCTTTTCCAATGTAATCCACGAACCTATCTGGCTGCCAGTATAGGCGCACGAGTGACTATGCATGCTATATCATTTTCAGTCTAATTTCTGTCCTTAATAGATATAATATCTGCATTGTATAGTGTTATCCCCTCTATCATAGATAACCCTTCACCACCCTTTTTTTCTTTCTTTTTTGTTTTTTGTTTTTAATTTTTTGGGTCACACCGGCAGCACTGAGTGGTTACTCCTGGCTCTGTGCTCAGAAATTGCTCCTGGCAGGCTTGGGGAATCATATGGGATGCCAGGAATTGAACCACAGTCCTTCTGCATGCAAGGCAAATGCCCTACCTCCATGCTATCTCTCTGCCCCCCCCCTTTTTTCTTAACACCTTCCTAACCATCTTCAAGCCCTTCATGTTAATTCTCCATATTTAACTTATGTTTTACTCATTCCTTAACTCTTCATGAAGCAAAACATACTCCCCAGCACAGCCAGATGCCAACTAGTCCCCAAAGTGAAAATATAGATTCTCAGCATGAGAAGAAACTGACAGTGTGCTGCTATTGATTTGCTCTTGGTGATACTTATGCCTTCACCACCTGGCACCATGAACTTGTGCTTGCTGCTGAAGATGGTTCCTGAGAAATCCCCCACTTGAGGACATTTCCTGTTATGGAACTGTTGGGAGCCATTCTACCTAGGCTGCATAAAACCCTAGACTGCACGGCTTTAAGCTGCACACCAGTTCTTACCCTTTCCCTGTCTATTTCAAAAGAGTTAAAGATGACATATAAATTTCCTTTGAATATTTCTTTTAGATGCACCCCTTTAATAGGCGCAACCATTATCTAACATCTTCTCATATAGTAGTAATTTATCCTATCCTTAGGTTCCATTCAATATACTTGTAGTTTACTAGTATACTATATACTATACTGTATATACTATATATATCAGTGTACTATATATACTAGTATATTACAATATGCCAGTAGACAAATCTCAGTTCTGAGTTCATGTAAACAGAATGCTCTGGGTCTGTCGGTCTTAGCACCTCGGCCCCCCTATACACTTTAGTAACTCCCTGTGACACTGTCCCTTTTTACATAGCACATCAAAATGGGGAAAGTTGATAGTTGCAAACAGGTTCTTATCTAATAGAGATGGTAACACAAAATTTTTTTATACTGCAGTGGAACCTTACACCCTAGACACTTGGCATAATGACTTCAGTTAGACTCCAGTTGATTCGACATTGACTATCCACTACCTGAACAGAGGATAACGCCTATAGAAACAAACAAGGTTTTCCATACCAGCACCAGGAATTTAAATTCTACCAAGGAAGGCCTTACAACCGCCACGGCACTGACTTACTCCAAAAACAGCTCATATCACTCTGTCAACCAGGCAACAGCATTAGTCTGTTTTTAGGGCAGGATTCTCTGCAATTGTTAACTGATGGAGAGATGGAACCAGAAGACACAATACACCACCTGGTCTTCGACACAGGACCTGTACAGAAACCAGGATCTATAACTAGAGAAATATGACAAAAACAACTATGAGACTGAAGAGCTGACCACCGAGAATAACTAGGGGTTTGGACAACCGAGTATGCCTGAAGCCTTGAGTTGGTCTTATGCCAAAGTCCTTCGGGTGTAAGATCTCTGTTAAGGCTAAAGGTGTTTATTTCCAATTTCTTCCATATATTGCTGTGCCTACGCAAATGACAACTGCCACATACATTTTTTAAATATATTTCCTATCTCTGGAGAAAATGGGAGCATACTAAATCATCAGTTACTGCATTAATGACTTTATAGGTGATATAGTTAAGTTTCACAAAAATAACTGCTAATTAACTCTCTCCCCTTCTATTTTTTTAATTCTCTGTTGTCTTTCTATTTCTTAATAACTTTTCTTTCTGTCATCCTGAAACAAATGTATTATGATCAGTTAAGTCAACAATGTGATACATTTTCTTTAAATAAATAATTTAAAATTTAAAGGAAGCAATTCAGGATGATTGTTCGATGGATAAGAGAAAAGGACCTTTCTTTGGAAAATATTTTTAAATTATCCAAATGTTTAACTGTATTTTGTTCTATATAACATTGCTTTAAATATACATTTTTCCAAATATTTTCTGAGAAGTGTCTTTATTCAAACAGAGTGAAAGTCTGTAAAATCAAATCCTGATCTTTACAAACAAGCATTGCTAGACTCATCCTTCCACATAGAATTTAAGTATAATTTGCGAAAATAAGGTATTATGCTTTTTAAAATTTTAAACAGACCTGATTTTGTTCTCATTGGGTTTCTTTGGGAAGATTAAGGGTTGTATTTAATAATGTGTAATGGTTTTTGAGAAAGTATGGGCTGAAGAAATATCTTATTTCAGACATTGGATATTTTTGCAATCTTAACAATCTTAATGGTTTTATCATTTTACCATTACATTTTTATAGTGTCAAGTGTTGTGCTAAACATTTTATATGTTCTAATTAATTTAATATTTATAATTCAACATTGTAAATTATGTACTTTAATAACTTATATTCTCATAAAATATTAGCAGGCAAAGTTAGGAGGATCTTTCTTAGATCATATAGCTAATGAATAATAGAGCTTGTTGATATTAGGCAGACATTTTGAAATGAAAGTTATGTGACACCCTATAATCGGTATTTGATTGTGATTTGCAACATAAATAACAAAAGAAAATATAAATGCAATATACATATATTCATGGCATATTCTTGCATTATTAAAATTCTCTCTCTATATATACATATTTCATTTTTAAACCAAGAACCTTAACTCAGCTGCCAGTTGCATAGTATCTGGATAACTAATGCTAAAAATACTTGATAAAAGTAATATTCTTTTAGGAAATACTAGCTAAATTAATTAGAATTTATAGATCTAACTACATGGTTTTTGTTACAAGTGCTATATCTCTATATCCAATATATCTCTATATTCAACATGGAGGAAAAGGTAATCGTAAAATACACCACGCACTTCAGGACAAAGGACTTTTCTCAACCACCATTACTTGTATGTATTCTCCTGTTCATATTCTACTTTGTTATTATAATTAATTCCATTTTTGATCCTATGTTGGTTCGTGTGGTAGTTATCAATATTAAAAAATATTTGCATCTCATGCCCTTTTCTATTTTTGGTAGTGTATTGACAATCTGATTGGATTAGAACATATAACTATTTCTATATTACAAAATATGAATTAAAATGATGTGCAAAACTTTCAAGTTAAGTTTTAAGACCTTGATTTGCCTTTACTTTTTGATGACACAGTCTCCATCTGTAATTACTCAAGAGAATAACTTAAGAGAATTCTTCTGTGGAGGTCTACAGTAATACAAACATACTACAAATCTCTCAAGGTGTAATTTGCTAGTAAAGTTTTGTTGTTTAAAATATAGAAGTTGTTTATCATTGTAATAAAACTTAAAATATACAGACTGCTAGAATACATATTTTACACATATGTGTTTTATGCTAAAACACACCAAATTTTGCAGGCACATTATTTCCTCAATTTCATTTCAAGGTTTGACTTCTTTATAGACTTCACTTACTATTAACATCTTTCTTCCCAGTTACTAGTGAACAGATACTTACTGGAGAACTCTAAAGATCTAGCCATGTGACCAGGCAATTATAATGGAAACAAATGTAAACAGGAAGAAACTAAGCTAATTTCTGACAGTGATGAGTCACTATTATTTCCACTGTTAATTCATATCAGTAAATCCAGACATCCATATTAAATTATCAATATCTTTATTTTTTTGTTTTGATTTTGGGCCACTGGTGATGCTCAGGGTTTATTTCTGGCTCTGTGCTCAGAAGTTGCTCCTGGCTTGGAGGAGCATATGAGACGCTGGGGAATTGAACCATGGTCTGTCCTAGGCTAGTCCATGCAAGGCAGATGCCTTATGGCTTGTACCACCGCTCCAGCCCCTCAATATCTTTATTATTAATTTATCAAAGTAAGCATTTGATATCATGTTTTAATATTACTTTATTTTGGAGTTTTGGAACACACCTCCCTGTGCTCAGGGCTTACTGCTGAAGAAACTCAGAGATCTTGTTTGGAATAGCTTAGGGAACTATATGTATTGTCAGGATCAAAACCAAGTTAACAACAAGCAGGGCAAGTGTCCTAATCCAGAAGTATCACTCTGACTTCAATCATGTTCTATGTTTGAATAAAATGTCTTAATATCTCGATAATTTTCCAAGAAAAAGTATTCAATTTTGATAGAATAATGAATGTGGTGCTATTAAGTGTTGACAATTAAAAAATATACTAATTAATACAATATTATTTAAACTTTTTTCTTTTTTAAAAGGTTACAATAGGCAATAAATGCTAAAATTAAGCAATTTAATTGACTAAATTGTTAATTAGAAAAATAAAATTCTAAAAAACCATGAGGCAGTAATATATATACATTTAAACATGTATTTGATAGTTTTTTGAAAACATTCATCCTTTTTCTTAAAACCATGAAATATGATTGTAAGTTAATGGGCTCTCTTACAAAGGGTATTATAAAATAGTCCACATTAGCTATAGATAGAACTTGACTAATTCCAAAGTAGTTGGAATCAAGAAATTTCAAAATAGTATCTTCTAGCTAATTCTCATTTTTCTATGTTTTTTATTATTATTTAAGCATTAAAAATAAGTCCAGAAACAGAAAAAAAAGTGCAGTAGGCAAGAGCATGTTTTACATGCAGTTTTTTAGAGCCACCAACATTTCTGGTGTGACTCCTGAGAACCAAGCCCTAACTGTGGTTATTAATAAAAGAAAAATGTGTTTATAATCAATTCATTATATTTTTGTGGGGTTTTTGGGAAACACCAATTTGATGCTCAGGGGTTACTCCTGGCTAGTGCTCAGACATAGCCCCTGGCTTGGGGGGACCATATGGGATGCCTGGGGATCAAATCGCAGTTCTTCCTGGCTAGTGCTTGCAAGGTAGATACCTTACCGCTAGCACCACCTCTCTGGCTCCGGCTCCTTAATTCATTATTTTTGCTCTTTAAACTTCCCAGCAAAAATTTTAGCTGAAATGAGACTGTTTACATTTACAGGAAATAAATACTATATCTGTAATTTTTTCTTTTTCATATTCTATGCTTCTAAATCAATTAAGTTATGAACATAGATTCAAAATTTTTCAGTTTTATGGACATCTACAAAAGTATATATATAATTGCAAATTTAAGTAAGATCAATTTTTGTACTTTTTTCACTATGGAAATTAAAACCATTTTATAGGAGAAAGGTTTTTTCTGTTATTCTATTGATATCAAAAGAATGAAATGGCAAATTGAATATAAATGACTTTAGTTTATTCTCATTTGTTTGTCATATTCCAGAGCCTACTTATGTATTCCTCTGAACACTAGATGCTAATAGTCCATGATCCGAGTTCTAATCTAAAGTTAGCTATCTTTGCAAACATTTTATTTAGCACATTCATTATTGAAATTTTCTGTTTTACTCTCCATATTTATCACTAATCTCTAAGTTCAGTAGAAGTGTTTTTGATGTCTGGCATGAAATAGTCACTCAAATGTTTATTGGACTGAATATAAGCTAAGTGAGAGGAATTGTAATTAGAACTTTGAATGAGCTGTTTGGGGACACATCACATGCCTTTGTTTATGGATGACAACTTTTGTTTTAGAAACTAAGCAAAACTGTGGTGTGCTAAGTATACTGTGCATGAACTCATTTCACTTAACGCATAATCTTTCATATTGCAGGAAAAGGAAAGTGTTTTACCTTTTAAATGTCCCACACTGAATAGGCTTAAATGGCAATGAAATATATGTTAAGCTTGAAGGACTCAGGATTAAGAACAAATTTTAAAAGTTGACAAATATATGGAAAAATATTTTTGAGTCATATCAAGAAAAAATTAAATATTTTATTGAAGTTTTATATATACTTGGTCATCATATTGGTAGATTATTTTCAGCATCATTCAGGGTAATCATGGTAAATTAACTTTTTCTTAATATCTTTAATGCAATATATGTAATAATGTAAGATAGTTTAATTATTTCTTTCAGCAGCATCTTATACTATATAGCTCTCTTTCACAATTATTAGAACAAAATAAGATAGTAAATGTCATGTATTAATGTAAAAGCATAAAAATGCCTTTAAAACATATGTACTAATCAACAGTCCTGGATAATTTTAGCTCACATTTTCTAATTAAAAACATTATTATTGGGGCCGGAGCGAGAGCATAGTGATAGGGGCATTTGCCTTGCATGCAGAAGGACAGTGGTTCGAATTCCGGCAACCCATATGGTTCCCCAAGCCTGCCAGGAGTGATTTTTGAGCATAGAGCCAAGAGTAACCCCTGAACACTGCCGGGTGTGATACAAAAAAAAAAAACAAACCCCAAAACATTATCATTTAATAAAGTAATGTCCAGCACCCTCTTTGAGACATACATATATATATAGATAGATAGATAGATAGATAGATAGATAGATAGATAGATAGATAGATTTCCTAAGTACTTTTTATAAATTCTTATTTGAGTAATTAAAACTAAAATTCCTCTCAGCCCAGAGATGATGATTAGAAATAAGAAGCTACATTGCATTTGTGCCTTTTGAAGCCCTGAGTTTGAACCTCATTACTTAACAAAAAAGAAAGACAGGAGAAAAAAACCATGTATATACATTTCTATTCTTTAGATTAGATATACAAATGTATCAGTTAATTTTTTCTTTATAATCCTAACTTATCTTCAAACATAAATGTACCTATTATGTGTTTATACATAATAGAGAAACATAGTCTTTTAAAAAGTCAGTTTGGAAAGAAAATGACTTTACTGTTTCTCAGTTTTAGCAATTTTATCTAAAGCACTGCTAATGCTTCCTTGACAGGAAAAAAATTAACATACAACTTTAATGTTTTTAGTGTAAATAATCTGATTAAGATGATGTATTGTTGATAAATAGAATAATCACCTATGACTTAATTGTTATTATTGGGATTTGGGATTTGTAGAATTTGAACAGCAAATACAATAACATATACGGGACCTGCTATTTTCAATTACTCAGGTTGGAATCCCTATGTGTCTTTTGGCACTCTATGCCGGAAGATGTCACAGATTTTAGTTCCAGCTCATCTCCACTTATTATCACTAGACATTTTGATGAAAAGAAATAACCCCCTCATGAGTACCATGTAATGTAAAAGAGGAATGTACTGGAGAGACTCAAAAACTACAACTTTAAAGAGCTGGTTTCAATTTCTATTTGATTTTTTCCTGCCACATCTCTGTATTAAGCCTTTAAATGAGGCTCTGCCTTAACTTATTCAGTACATGATCCATTTCTATTTCTCATGGGTCATTTACAGGTATTTGTTCTATTGTGAGACTGTATTGTTTTGGTAACTTTCTGTCATCACTTTATTTCTTTTCAGTTTGATGCCTTCTGTAAAATGAGAAGTAAGCAAAGCTTTAATTCTATTTTGCTAAATATTTATCTTGAAAAATTAAAGATGGACTCATATATGACTAATTATACTGTGATCTGAGGGTACTTAGTGGTATAGAAAAGAGAACTTAGTATATGGAAAAGAATCTTGGCATTAGTGGTGGGCATGGTGTAAGCAACACAGTAATATAAAATTATAACATTTGTAATATTATAAAGCAAAAACCCTCTGGTTAAAAAAAGAGATACCCCTCAACAGACAAATGGCTAAAGAAACTGTGGTGAGATGAAGTCATGAAATTTTCCTATACATGGATGTACATGGAATCTATTATGCTGATTGAAATAAGTCAGTGAGAGAGTAAAACACAGAATGGTCTCACTCATCTATGGATTTTAAGGAAAATGAAAGACATTCTTGCAGTAATAATTTTCAGACACAAAAGAGATGAGGACTGGAAGTTCCAGCTCACCTCATGAAGCTCACCACAAACAGGGATGAGTTTAGTTAGAGAAATAACTACATTGTGAACTATCCTAACAATGAGAATGTATGAGGGAAATAGAAAGCCTGTCTAGAGTACAGGTGGGGGTAGGGTGGGAGGAGGGAGATTTGGGACATGGGAGATAGGGTATGTTAATGTTGCACTGGTGATGATGGGCGGTGTTCTTTACATGGCTGAAACCTAAACACAATTATGTATGTAATCAAGTTGTTTAAATAAAATATATATATTAAAAAAGAGATTTATGTTCAAAAAATAGTCTCTCTGTACTTTTAATTGTTCTTGTATTTGGATGGAATTCTTCCTTTGTTAAAACAGAGAAACTTAAGGATTTTAGAAAGATTAACTTACTGATTTGGCCAAGTGTTTAAACAAAAAAACCTAAACACTTTTAAGTGGCTTTTTATGTTTCCCAGCTATATTGGGGAGGGTTCCCTCTCCTAAACCTTGTTAGTTCTGTGTTTTGTTTAATGAAAGTGACATTTGTTTTAGTGAATTCTTTAGGCCTCACTTTCATTAGATACAAACTTTATGAAGTACCTGGGACATAGTAAGTGATCAATAATTTGTAAAGAGGATAATCTAGTCATCTTTTCACAATTATGTTTTGTAATTTAGATCAATTCATTGACCTTTTAGTTTGTCTAATTGCATCCCTATTCCTCTTTAAATTATATACTCAAAAGAGTAGCTATGGCAGGTCTTTAGAAGAGTGCTTCTTAACTCAGTAAATGCCAAATTATATGCAATTAGCAAAATGTGTATAATATATTCTGTCCTTCACACCTTCTATCTCACTTGTCATTGCTCTGTATCAGATCTTTCCTAATTTAGCCTTTTGCTTCAATGTTATCACTACCAGAAAGTGTCCTTCCTCTAAAGTAAGAGTAGTTTGTCCCTAAGCATTTTGAGTACCAATGTTTAAGTGAGATTTCTCAATGATTTCTATGTAGTAGATAACAGATTAAAAAATTAATACCCTTTTTATTCTAGCACCATGATGATTGTATGATTTTCTGCCCTTTTATCTTGATTATTTTTGCCTCTGCTGTGTAAGATCATAATGGAATAGTTAGGGTTCAGAGTTGAAGGAAGAGACTAATTTAAATAAAGCAAAGCAAATCTTTGTTATGTCGACCAACAAGTTATGAACTGACCAATTATGCCACATCATGCAGGAGGTAACCCCTTATGGATTCTAAGTCAGGCTGTATGCGACTGGAAGCAGGGTTAGAACTTGACCTTTAAATTAATTGGCTGTTGTCTATAGTGTTTCTAGGGTTTTTTATCATGTCCTTTTATGACTAAATATCTAGAGCAGTATATTGTGGCTTATATGCCTTGAGGTCCTGTGTCATTATTGTTGGGAAAGAAATTTAGCCTTTATGTGGAATTTAGCATTAAATGAAAACTTAACATTGGTTTGATCAAATGGAGTAACTTCTACTCCAGGCTTCACAGAATATTACATACTGTTTCTGCTTAAAAACTCACTGCAATGATACACCTTCCCATTTGTAACTTTAAATTCAGATTAGAATATATCTGGTCTGAACTTTCCATTAGACACAGAATAAGAAACACACAGAGAAGGTTCAAGTTACTTTGTCCTGTCCAATTTAGAACACTACATCAAAGATTGTCGTCTTAATTTAAATTAAAGAGTCTAATTGTTGGTGTGGGGAGGTGAGGCCTTTCTGGGCTTTACCTGGTTCCCACAGCCCCTGTGGTTTGGCAGGTCTGAAGGTTGCAGGTTGAGGGCAGAGAGATTCACGAAGCAGCCAGATGAAGTTCCAGGAGTCAGACAGCTTTATTTCAAAGTCCACTACCACCATGCACACGTCCCTCACATGGCCTCTATACTAAGCCTTTTCCTAGCAGCTACTTCCCCTACTCCTTCTGGCTCTCTTGGCCTCTGTCTCCCTTTTAGCTGCTTTTTCCCAGGCTTCCCAACTGACTTCCCATGCTGACTAACTCCTTTTGGTGATGCTACTGCTGCTGCTTCTTTGATGATGCTCAATTGCTAATGCTTGAATCTGATGCTGAATTTAATCTGATGCTGAATCTCTGATGATGATGCCTCTCATACACTTCTCTCTCTAACTCTCCTTATTATCCCCCTTTTTCTCACCCATGCAGACTCCTCTACCTGCCCATTCCAGGGTGGGGCAGTTTCTGATCATTCAGGTGTGATAAATAAGAAGTTGGGGGAGGAGAAACCCACAAAAGATTACCCAGAATTCTTTGCTGAAATAGTTAATGAGTTTATATCTTTAAGATTTTTGCAATAGTTTGACTTAGCATACTTGTGATAATAGACTTATATAAAAATAAACTTATGATTCATTTGATCACCCTTTTAAAATTAAATATTGGACTGAATGATAGCTAAGTAGTAGGGATTTTGCCTTGCACGTGGTTGACCTAGGACAGTCCTGGGTTTGATTCCCAGCATCCCATATGTTCACCTCAGCCTACCAGGGGAGATTTCTGATTGCAAAGGCAGAGCAGGATTAAGCCCTGAGCACCGTCGTGTGTGGCCCAAAAAAAAACAAAGCAAAACAAAACAAAACAAAAAAAAAACAAAATAAATATGCCCAGATATGAATTCCAGATCGTATTTGTGGTTTTGCTTCAGCTCATCAAAATTCCCTTTTATTTATTTACCATGATAAATAATTGTACAATACTTTGTTGTTGCAGAAGTGCTCTCTACTTTTCTGTTTTTCCCTGAGAATATATAGTTTTCTTTAACTTGTTCAAAACCTTTTGCCTTAGTTTTCGGTCAGAATCAACTCTGAAAAAAAAGTGACAGTTGCTTTGCTGTATTGGTTTATTATTTTTAGGGCCTCTTTATTTATTTTTCCTATATATTATGTAATTTGAAAATAGAGATAATCTGACTACATTTTGAATTAAATCCTTCTGATATAATTTTTTTCTGGCTGATTGCTTTACCTATAAATTCTAATATATTGATTTAAAAACTTAGTCATTCTGAAGTTAAAACTTATTTAGCACTGGGTTTCAGACATACATTGTTTCAAAAGCATTCCCTTCACCAGGGGTTTACATCTCTCCACCAATCCTTCCATGCACATTTTCCTCCCCTCTTACAGGCCTGCTTTTATAAAGAGCTTTTTTACCTTTATATATATAATATAAATTTTATATACATATATACAGTTTGTTTGTTTGTTTTTGGTATTTGGGTCACACCCAGCAGCGCTCAAAAGTCACTCCAGGCTCTATGTTCAGAAATCGCTCCAGGCAGATCATTGGGACCATATGGGATGCCACAATTCAAACACAGTCCTTCAGCATGCGAGGCATATGCCCTACCCACCATGCTATCTCTCTAGCCCCATATATAATTTTCTGCACTATGGTATATGCTTATAGGGTTAGATACTTAACACTTTACCAAATTCTAGCATATTTTTCTCTTTCCTGATTAATGCTTTCTTGTACTTCATATATTACTACATCCTTGCCTAATACCCAATGACCTCAAAAGGCCTGTTTTCTTCATAATTTTTGTCTCAATTATCTTTGAGTACTCATGAAGCCACCATTGCTTCAATTTTTGTTTTACTATTTTGTCTTTCTATTTGTGCAGTGAAAATAATAAATTAATAGTGTGATAAAAGTGATTTTGAAATTGATGAAAGAATCAAGTTATCAGTATCTACTTATTTTTGTTTACAAATTTTGTTCATAATTATTTCATCTGATAAGAAGTTATTCAATATTGAAGTTTCAGTCATTGCTATGTACAGCACATCACCAGAATCACAATTTTTCACTACAATGTCATCAGTTTCCCTTTTTCCCTTTTACTCCCTCCCTAACACTTAAGGAAGAAGACTCTTTCTCTCTCTCCTATCTCTCTCTATCATCCCTCTCTCATCTCTCTCATCTCTCTCTCTGCCACTGTTCTGTTTTTAGGCATGTGGTAGTTTCCAGTTTCCTGGTTATTGTGACCAGATATGCAATGAAACTATGAATGCAGAGGACTTTTACTCACTGTGCTTTTAGGCTCCTAGAGCATAAAAAGAAGGTCAATTACTAGCTCTTTGAGTAATATCCCATATTTTCCAAAAAGACTGGACCAAGTCAGTGTTTTCTCCCAGCGATGTATGAGATCTCTTTCTCTCTCATATTTTTTGCCAGACTAGATATTGTTCTTTGTGATGTGTGCCAGTTTCTGTGGTGTGCAATGATATTTCACTGTTGCTTTGTTTTGCATTTCTCTAATTATTAATGATGTGGAGCATTTTTCTTCCTTGAGGAAATGCATGTTTATTTCTTCTCATTTTTGGATGAGGCTAGATGTTTTTGTTTTTTTCTTGTTAAGTACTTGTATATCTTGTATATCAGAACCTTTATGTATTGGGTTTTAATCCTTTCTCAGATGGGTATTGGATTAATAGTCTCTCCCATTCAATGAGTATTCTTTGTATCCTACTCACCATTTCCTTTGAATTACAGAAGCTTCTTAACTTAAGTTAGTACCATTTGCTTATCAATGCTTCCACTTGCTGACTAGTGGTGTTTCATACTTCTGAAGATGCCTTTTACTTGAATGTCCTAGGGTGTTCTGCCTACATTTCCTCTATATATCATGTGATTTCAGCTCTGAAATAAGGTCTTTAATCAAATATAATTTACTTTTGCACACAGTATTAAAGAGAAGTCAGAGTTCACTTTTTTGTGTGTAGTTGACCAGTTTTTCCAACACAGCTTAATGGATAGGCCACTTTTTGCTCCACTTTGTATTTCTTGCCTCTATCAAAAAATAATTGATTGTATATCTGTGGGCCCATCTCAGAATATTCAAGTCTATTCCATTGATCTTAGGGTCTGTCTTTATTCCAATACCATGCTGTTTTAATGACTACTGCTTTATAGTACAGTTTAATGTTGATGAAAGTGACTTCACTCATTATCAAGGATTCAAGGATTGCTCTACCTATTCTTGGGCATTTATTGTTCCATATGAATTTCAGGAGTGTTTGATCCACTTCTGTAAAAGGTCTCATAGTATTCTTGTAGGGATTTTATTAACTTTGTATAATTCTTTGAGAAGTATTGCCATTTCAATGATGCTAATTCTATCTATCCATGATCCGGGTATATGTTTCAATTTCTGCTGTGCCCTCTTTTATTTCTTAAAGTAGTGTTTGTAGTTTTCTTTTTATAGGTTTTTCACCTATTTAATCAAGTTGACTTCAAGTTGCTTGATTTTCTGAGGCACAATTGTTAGGTATTATCTTTGTAATATTTTCATTTTGTATTATTTTATATTGATATGAATATTTGCATATTAATTTTGTAGCCTACCAATTTACTACACAAATCCATTATTTTTTTTTAATTTTTATTGAGACCAATGTGCATTACAAATCTTTCACTGCATCATTTATGGTACATAGTGACAATGAATGAGGGGCATTCCCACCACCAGTGCTGTCCTCCCTCCGCCCCTATTCCCACATGCATCCCACATCTCCGTTCTCTACCCCCCAGTATGCCAGTGCAATTGGTCTCCACTTTACAGTTTGTTGTAGATTGAGCATCCATTCCACCGTCATTAGAGATAAAAAGGATAAGAAAAAGGGGAGAAAAAAATTTGGTGACAACTACCAAAAAAAGAAAGGAGAAAAGAAAGAAAAAAAGAAAAAATGGAAGAAAAAAGAAAAAAAATGGACCGTCAAATAAAAATAAAATTAAATCTCTAAATAATAACCACAAGTGTGAAAAAGAAAGAGAAAAGTGGAAGAACAAAGAGAAGGAAAACAAAGTCAAAAACTAACAAATCAAAACAAAACAAGAAAAAGTATGGGTGCTGGAGTGGTAGGGTTTTGCGTTCCCCCCACTTTTTATTTATTTATTTTTTTGCATAGGTACAGTAAGCATTGGGGAAGAAAGGGAATTCCCGTGGCCTAAGAGATTCAGGGTTTCTCAATCCTTGAAGCATACCATCATGGGATCAACTCCTGGCTCCATATATAGTAGCTTTTTGTAGTGTCTTTAGGATTGCCTAGATATAGTACAGTGTCATGTCATCTGCAAACAGTGAGATTTTTACTTTTTCCTTTCTACCTGGATGCCCTTGATATCCTTATTTATTTATTTATTTATTTATTTATTTATTTATTTATTTATTTTGCTAATTTATGTGGCAAGTACTTTTAATACTATATTAAATAGAAATGCTGAGAGTGGGCAACATTGTTTTGTGAGGGTAATTCTGGCGCTCTTTAATTTGCTGGTTTTTCAGGTGTCTGCCACATGCATGATGTCTGCCACATGCAGCTTGCTTTCAGCAGCCTGCAGTTCCTAGTATTTGCAGTGTTTGTGTTCATGTCAACCCTGAAACTGATGGTTGCAAGAAGGAGCAGTGCACAAGAAACCAGACAGAGTCACAGGAGAAAGTACCAAGGGAGTTGAGCAGCCTCTTGGATTTTAGTGAGCCAGCGAAGCTTCTAGCTGATTTAACATAAATTAGCTGAGGTGCAAGATTGACGTAAGGGTTCCTGTGCTAATTAACTCAGAAAGGGTGAAAGGAAAAAGTAATTTTACAGATGTATGACAATAGTGTCATATCTTCGAGGAAAGGCTTTTATTTTTTTCCTCATTGAGTTTAATGTTTGTCATGGGCTTGTGCTAAATGACTGACTAAATTGAGGAAGGTTTCTTCAATTCCCACCTTGTTAAGAGCTTTTAACATGAATGGTACTGGCTATTGTCAAATGCTTTCTCTACTTGTTAGATAACAATAATAGTAATTATTATTATTATTTATTAGATTGTTTTAGTCTCTTGGCATCATAATTTCCAGATCTCTCCAGACAACAGCAAATTTCATGAGTTTAGTTTTTCTTTTCCTTTTTTTTTTTTTTTTTTGGTTTTTCGGGCCACACCCATTTGATGCTCAGGTTACTCCTGGCTAAGTGCTCAGAAATTGCCCCTGGCTTGGGGGGACCATATGGGACGCTGGGGATTAAACCGCGGCCCTTCCTTGGCTAGCGCTTGCAAGGCAAACACCTTACCTCTAGTGCCACCTCGCCGACCCTGACGTTAGTTTTTCTTATAACAAGTAATATCCCATTCATTTATTCATTCTTCAACAATTGTGCTAGTTCCAGATTTGGGCTATTGTGAATAGTGCTACAAAGAACATTGGGGTGCTAATACCTTTTATTCATTTGCTTTTCAGCCTTGGAGTATATTTATTGCTGGGCCAAATCAAAGTTCAATTCATAATTATTTTAGGAATGGCATATTATTTTCAGAAAAACTGGGCAAGTTGACATTCCCATCAACAGTGAATGAGTGTACATTTCTCTTCACATCCACAAAAGTACAGGTTGCTCTTGTTTTACTTCTTGCAGGTAATTAGTGATTGATCATTTTGGGGGTGCACATCCAGCTGTGATCAGGGATACTCTTTGCTCTGTGCTCAGAAATCACTCCTAGTAGGCTTGAAAAACCATAGGATGCTGGATATTGAACCCTGGTAAACCGGGTGCAAGGCAAAAACACTACCTACTGTGCTATTGCTCTGCTTATGTGCTTTTTCACTGTTTGTTGGTCTCTGTTGCTTTTTAACTTTTAGGAAAGACTGTTTCTCAATGTAGTATGTTCTGTTACTTGGGATATGCTTGGAATGTTACTTGGGATATTTACTAAAATGTAAATATCCACAACCTAATTAAACTGTTCATGGTCAAGGAACAAAAGTACTGAGAGAAGATACTGGGGAGTTATCATTCAGAAAACCACAGTAGAAAGTTTCATTTGGTGACATATCAGTATATGCATATGTTCTTAAAGCTGTGCAGTTTCTTGTACTATTTTCTCTTTGCATACATAATTCATATTAAGACTTATTTTATCAGATAAAATTATTGTAACAGAAGCCAGTAAGGTGATATCTTTCTTTAAAACTATAAATCTGTTACTTAATATTAATATTCCACATTAAGTCTTTTTGTTTTGTTTTGTTTTGGGGCCACACCAATTGACGCTCAGGAGTTACTCCTGGCTTCAGAAATTGCTCCTAGCTTGGGGGGACCATATGGGATGCCGGGGGATCGAACCGCGGTCTGTCCTAGGCTAGAGCGGGCAAGGCAGACACTTTACTGCTTGTGCCAACACTCCGGGGCCAGTGAGGTGGCGTTAGAGGTAAGGTGTCTGCCTTGCAAGTGCTGGCCAAGGAAGGACCACGGTTCAATTCCCCTGGCGTCCCATATGGTCCCCAAGCCAGGGGCAATTTCTGAGTGCTTAGCCAGGAGTAACCCCTGAGCATCAAATGGTTGTGGCCCATAAAACAAAAAAAAAAAAACAACAACCTTTTTTTTGTTTATTTTTGTTGTTGTTGTTGTTTATTTTTGTTTGTTTTGGGGCTTGCATGCAGAAGGACGGTGGTTCGAATGCCAGCATCCCATATGGTCCCCTGAGTCTGCCAGGAGCGATTTCTGAGCGTAGAGCCAAGAGTAACCCCTGAGCGTAGAGCCAAGAGTAACCCCTGAGCACTGCCGGGTGTGACCCAAAAAACCAAACAAGAAGAAAAGAAAAGAAAAGAAAAGAAAAGAAAAGAAAAAAAGAAAAGAAAGAAAAAAGAAAAGAAAAAAGAAAAAGAAAAGAAGAAAGAAAAGAAAAGAAAAGAAAGAAAAGAAAAAAAAAGAAAAGAAAGAAGAAAAGAAAAGAAAAAAGAAAGAGAAAAAAGAAAAAAAAAAAGAAAAGAAAAAAGAAAAGAAAAGAAAAGAAAAGAAAAAAAAAAGAAAAAGAAAGAAAAGAAAAGAAAGAAAAGAAAAGAAAAATCGCTCCAGGCTAGAAGAACCATATGGGATGCTGGGGATCCAACCGAGGTCCATCCTGGGTCAGCTGCATGCAAGGCAAATGTCCTACTACCATGCTATTGCTACAGCCCCACATTAATAAAATTAATTACATAAGTGGCATTATTATTCATTTATTCCAGAAAATTTTTTAAACATTCTATATTGTTTCAAAAACTATGTGAGATATTACTAATGAGACATAAGGCTCTATGCTGTTGTAAAGAATTAATTCTCCAATTTCCAAATGGTAGGCTGTGCTTGGTTAAAAAAAGTAATTAACCAACTATGATCCTTAGATTTGTTGATTGATATTCTTAGTTTAATGTAGCTTATTGTAGAGTCAATAAATACAGCACACATAAACTAAATTTAAACAATGTATTTATATGTCAGGTTAGTTCATTAATATTAGGCATTTATCAGAAAAGATATAAGCTTTCTAGAAAGCATATTCTATCTTGGTATGCAAAAAATATAATAAGAATTTTATTTTAAAAAAACCATGATGGATTAGAGAATGCCAGTTTTTTCATTTGATGACTGAAACATTATTAATAAAATATTTTAGAATTTATTATATCCAAGAATATCTAAACACTATAAAACCGTTTAGGTACAAATAGTAATATAATTATAATTTGTTAGAACAATCTTTTTATTAGAGAAAATATTTTTCAGAACTTGAATTAGAGAAAATGGACAATTATTTTCTGACAGTAACACTTTCTTTAATCAAATTTCAACTATGATTATATAATTAATTGATAAGAAAATAAAATAATAGTTATCACATATCATAATATATCAATATAATGTAGAATATGATTTTATATGATGTGATGTGATATAATATATAGTTATTATATTATTTATTATATTATTTTTATTTTTATTACACCTAATCATCTGGGCTTAACTTTATGTAATCTTTTCACATATTCCCAATATTGTTTTCTATCTAACATTTCTTCGACTTCTATCACTGTAATGACTATTCTTTATTAAGTGCCTTCTGTCTTTTAGGATATTTATATATTTTATACCACCAAATTCTTGCTAAAGTTTATTGGGTAAGCAATATTATTTTATTTTAATAATTATTTTAATTAAGAAATACAAAATAAAATTAAGAGTATTCATTGACTTTTTCCTTTATTTGATTAGATGGCAATGCAATAAAACTTAATAAAGACATTTATTATGCGAAATTGTATAAACAAAAATAAATGGCATGGGTTATATTTTAAATATTAGGATTTTCACATATCAATTATCTATCTAACATTGTGGTTAAAAACACATACATCTAGTATTCATATTAAACAACAAACATGTCAAAATAGCTATGTTATAGTCAATTTTAAAGAAGTATGTTAGATCAGATGAAAATTTAAAAAACTAATTACAGTTAGAGTTAATATTTCAAGAATAAGTCCTCATTTAGCATTGTATTATTATGGATTAAGATTTTTTTTCCCCTTTTGGTATTATTTGATTAGTTGATGATTCCCATTTTCTCTAGTTAAAATTTTGATTGTCCTTGGGCATATCAACTACATGCAGATCAAAGTGTCTTTATTGTTTGAAGTTTATCTGTAAAAATTACCACTAAATTCTAAAAGAGAAATGGAAACCCCTCTTAATCTTGGCTCAGTATGACTATAAATAAGATAAAAAGGTGAAGACATAAGATCTAAGATCTAATACATTCTCAGATCAGCGTCCTTATATTTTACTCCCTCCTATTTCAGAAAAGCCACAATTTAATCAGAAAATGAAGACAGTCCATTTATGATTAAATTGCTACCATGCTGTAGACTATGGAGTATAGCCAAATGTGAAATAAAAAATATTTTCTAAAATAACTCCAGAGTTCTCATTTTCTAAAGAGAATTAGTGTTTTTTCCAGTTGATTATTTGATTAACATTTTGAACAATCTCTCCATTCTGAAGGAACATATGACCTTTGTTTTTATACTGCATTCTTACATAATCATTCTAACTTCATGCATGATTACTTATTTAAATTAATAGTAGTTGCTCTCAATCTCCATTCAAACTGAGGTCATTAGACTTTTTAAAGTGAAAATGCATGCATCCTCGACAGGAAATTATTGTTTTCATTATTGATTACCACCAAACATTCTTCACATCAAAATTCAATTTAGAAACAAAGAGGGTTAATGTTCTAAAATGTTTATTTTTTTGAAGATGCAACTCAGTAAGCTATTTCAAATATATGTGGTGTGTGTTCCCTCAGAAGCAAGTATTCTGGGAAGCAGTATTCATTTCCAGGAAACTGCAAACATTTAAGAGTCATTGAAATGCCCAGACTGAATTAGAATTTAACCTTGAATCTTCAAAATAAAAGGATGGACAGTAGAAAGGGTGATTTTTTTTTCCTTTTCAGATGAGTTCTCTATCATTAACTATCTAAAATACTACCACAGTTAATTGGCAAAGCCCACAAAATCCAGTCCCTGCTATTTTATAAGCAAGCATACCCAGAAGGAATAGAGTAGAAATCTGATACAATAAATTGAAAATGTGCATTTTATCTGGTTGGGACCATACTTTGTGGTTCTCTAACTCTTTTCTCAAGGATAACACTTGTGGGGTTTAGAGAGACCTAGAGGAGACAGTGATCAACCTACATTGGTTGTGTGCAAGGCATGTGCCCAATCGACTGTACTATCTCTTTTTTGAAAACGTGCATTTGTTAAATATTTTAATAATTTTATAATTTGTATCAAATATAGGGCCAAGCAATAGCACAGTGGCTGACCCATACAGACAGCTGTTCAATCCCTAGGCATCTCATATGATCCCCAGAGCCAGGAGCGATTTCTGAGCGCATAGCCAGGAGTAACCCCTGAGCATCACTGGGTGTGGATCAAAAACAAACAAACAAACAAAAACCAAATATTTGGTATTAAATAGAGCATTTAATGTAAAGATTATTAGAAAAAAAGACAAGGGTGAAAAGATGAATGGGTTGATAGGATAGATAATATAGTTATGATAATTAGTTATGAAAATCTAGTTATACCAATGTTCTGATGCTGTGTGATATGTACATTTTTTTGGATGTGTTCAAACTAGAATCAGTTATAGTTACAAACCATGGTAAAAAATCAAAAACAATGGAAATTGCTTTATCTTAAAATATTTATATGAAGGGTCTTTGATTGTTATGTAAAACTAAAATGCATGAACATATTACTAGTTTTATTATTACATAATGATAGTATTAAAATAATATTAATAAAATATTTTAATAAAATGAAATAATAGTTCTTAAATTTTTTTAAGTAGTATTAATATAATATTAGTGTTGATATATAACTAGTGTTACTCACAACTGAGTTTGCTAATGTTCTCTATACTGTATCATGTTCAATATTTTTCAGATATTATAATGTATTTATAGTATTTAAAAATGTATAAGCAATTTAATTTACATTTTATTGAACTATTTTTTATTGTGTGGCCCTATTTCTGTTTAATGTTAACCACAGATGTGGCTTTTACCTTGGCCATAATAGCGGGAATTTCCTTTCATGTGTCATGTTGTTGTCAAGTTTTCATCACCATTATCTTCTTCAGTATTCCCCACAGATGAATAGTACTCTAACCCTTGTGAAGTAGCCACTATGATTTGTTAAAGTATAGACAATTCTTTAACATTTTAATTTTAAAGTTAGTTATATTGCCAGATTTGCAACATGCATGCTGGGTGAGCAAGGGTGTGTTACAAAATGTAATGCTTCAGTACCTAGTGCTGTAAAATATTAATTGGTATTGATTTGTTCTCTGGGAAATGCAGTGCATCTGTATAAAATATTATTTTACTGTTTTGTTACATGAAAAGTTATGTCTCTATAAAAACTCACTTCCCCTGGGAAATAAAGTTTCCATGTGGAATGTTTTCTTAAAGCTAAGCTGTATTAGGTATTTAAATGTGAATGTTATCTCATTCCAATAGCTTTTGTATTTCCTAATTATCTTTGTTTTTAAAGTAGTTATTATTGTGTTTAATAAAATCACACAAAAATTAAATATGATGTCACTAAATTTCAGTATATTTTGCAGAATAGTATATTCTAGCTCAAGAATTTACTTTAGGCATTGAGGTCATATATTTAATGGTGCATGATAATATAGGTAAAGGGGTTTAGACATAAGAAAACAATAAAAAGTTTAAACAATACTGTTGGGCTACACTTTATTTTACCCAAACAAAGGTCATCCCTGTTTTTTTTGTATTTGTTTGTTTACAACTCAGTTTCACCCAAAACAAAGATTGTCTTATTTGTAAACCTGGGTGTATTTATTGCCCCACCCAGGGGTGATCTCTGTACTCAATAAAAATAGCAGTTCTGGCAGACAAAGGAGGCTCCATACTAGGGGGAAAACTACCAGACTATAAGTATTTCACCCTCAGCCTGTTCTGGATTATTTTTGATTCAGACTTGATCACCAGGGCTTGGAGATACGGCACGTAAGGTGATTTTACAAGGACAATAATATATTGAAGTAAGGATTATGAGGAAATATATGGTATATCATAAACTTGGAGCATCCCAGAAGAAAAATAAAAGGGAATACCATTGGAATTAAGTTAATTGGTTGGGTGGACCATAACCCATGTTGTTGAGGGTTATCTCCTGGCTCTGTGCTTAAATACCACTAATCCTGGTGGAGGTTAAGGGTATCAATTCTGTTGATGGGGATTGAGCTATGATCAATCACATACAAATACCTTAACCCTGTATTATCTCTCCACTGATTAAATTATAGTATATTTTAAAAGACTTAAGTAAAATGCTTATTCTCATTCTTTGTGATGTGTGCCAATCTCTGGGGTGTGAGGTGGTACCTCATAGTTGTTCGGATTTGCATCTCCCTGATGATTAGTGATGTGGAGCATTTTACCTATGTCTTTTAGCCATATGTAGTTCTTTGTCAAAGTGTCTGTCCATTTATTCTCCCCAATTTTTGATGGGATTAGATGTTTTTTTCTTGTAAAGTTCTGTCAGTGCCTTGTATATTTTGGAGATTAGCCACTTATCTGATGGGTATTGGGTGAATAGTTTCTCCCACTCGTGGGGGGGCTCTTGTATCCTGGGCGCTATTTCTTTTGAGGTGCAGAAGCTTCTCAGTTTAATATATTCCCATCTATTCATTTCTGCTTTCACTTGCTTGGAGAGTGCAGTTTTCCCTCCTTGAAGATGCCTTTAGTCTTATTTGGCTTTTCCCTGAGAATGTTGCCAATCTTGTGAGCATGATATTGAAAGTTTTCTTCCATTGTATATTTTTGGGAGAAGATTCTGAGTATATTGATAGTTGTATAAGTTTTTGATAAATTTTACATGTGAAGTCATTTAGATCTTGATTTTTTTTATTAAAAGTACATTTACTTGTCAATTTTATAGCTTTGTTATATTGATATGGTCAGATTTATCTTTATAACTAAGTCTTGTAAATTTTATGCCTCTTAGAAATTATTCATATTTTTACATTATCGAATTTTATTCTTCAGAACAATTATCTTATTCTCCTTTGTATTTGTATACTCTCCGTAGTATTACTTTTAATACTTCCTCTATATTTAATTTGTTTCTTTGAATACAAAGAAGTCTCCTCTCTAACTTACTTTAGCTAAAAGTTTTGTTTTTTAATGAAGTGTCTTTATTTTACTAATATTTTCTTATTAGGTTCTTATCTCAACTGAATTTTTTTTACTTATTTCTGCTACTAACTGTGGACTGATTATGCTACTTTTGTAGTCACTTAAAAATGTAAAATTGTGGATGGAGGATGGGAGATGGCAAAAAAATTAAATTGTGTTACTTAAGATATATCTTTTTACTTAATGTAGGCATTTATTATTTATGAAATGTAATGTTATAGTGGTTTCTACTATTGATATAACATTTATCCTAATGATTGAAGTTAAGATTGAAATGTACAGTTGAGATCGTAATATAATTGACTTTTTGTTTTTGTTTTTTTTTTTTTTTTTTTTGGGGCCACACACATTGACCTTCAGGGGTTACTCATGGCTATGTGCTCAGAAATCACTCCTGGCTTAGGGTACTATATGGGATGCCAGCAGATCAAACTGCGGGTCCTTCTAGGCTATTGCGGGCAAGGCAGATAGATGCCTTACCACTTGCACCACAGCTCCAGCTCCTATAATTTATATATATAAATGGCATAGGCACTTTTTATTTATATATAAATATATGACATATCAACTATTATTTAGTTCTATATTCATTTTTAGTTTAATTTTTTCTCATATATTCTTGTACATATGTTGGATTGCATGTCTTACATTAATTTGCTAGAAATTTAGGACTGCTTTTAATTTGGCTGATGGTACTGTAACTAAATTAACAAATCGATTTCTAGATTGCTATGATAGGAAAACTTGCTTCCTACAGACATTTAACTCTAGAACCCGGAATTAAGATATTTTTACTAACACTTTTTTCTGGGGCTTAAACTGAGCATTTTACTTCCTTGAAGTACTATGGAGCTCTAGTACTACCCTACATGTAAGTGCTGGAAACAACTACACTTAATAGCCATTGTTAAATCTATAGTTGTATATATTTTATCACTTTATCCTTCTCTGAGGCTTCACAATCAGTGACCAATGGTACCAAAATTATGAACTGGATTATTTCAGTGTTCATAGCCAGTTCTCAGGTTTGTGAGTATCTACTAAGATTTAGCTTTTGTTTACTTTTTTCATATATTTTAACTTATAGCTAGATAAAGAACAAGATAAAGAACAGATGGAAGTGTAAGTATCTGGATTATGGAGGTGTTTTTGAATTTGTAGCCATAACAGTTAAAGTTAGTTCAGATATTTTGGCATTAGTTTGCCCACTAAATATGACTCTGGCCTTAGACTCCTTAGAAACTACGTTTTTACCCATATTCTACAAAAGACTCTTTAATTTTTTGTTATAAAATTATATTTTTTTGTGCTTGGATTTAATGCTGGACCTCCAGTTATACTATTTTACTATCATATATCCTCACATTTTCATTTTATAGATAAAAGATAAAAAATGTTAAATAACTATATATATTACACAGAATTAAGATGAGCTGTGATTCAAATGCTGACAGTTTAGCTTCTTAGCCAATACAGCTGTTTAAAGCATCATTAAAGAAAAAGGTTTTAGTTTATTTTTTTCTTTTTGGGGTCACATCTGGCATTGCTGAAAGCATAGTCCTGTTTCTGTGCTCAGGGATCACTCCTGGCATTGCATGAGAGACCATATTGGATGCTAGGAATTAAATTTCAATTGACCAGCTGAATGGCAAATGCCATATCCTCTGTACTATCATTTCAGCCCCAAAAGAAACATTTATTTTTCTTTAGTTATGAGACTAAGGAAGTGTGATAAAGAATATCATGGGCTAGTGAAAGAAAGACATTGTAAAACACAGGGTAGTCATAGTTAGCTTAATTATGAAACCAATTGGTATATGTCAGGTAATATCTAATTAAATTTTTATTTTCAGAAACATTTTGAATTTATTGTGGACATTGCAACTTTAGATAAAATTTTTTTAAATAATTCAACTATAATTTATATGTTTGTGTTAAAAGATATGTATAAATTTTCATACAGGGGTATCCATGAATACCTAGAGTACATATACAACAAAATTATTGTGCTAAGCTATATTTATAAACATTTTTTCTAAGCATATCAAGAGTTTGCATTTCTTCAGAAAAAATAATTGTCATTATTATATATATGCTTTTGTAAGATTTTTTGTTTAGAAAATTCTAGGTTATATATGTTAAGAAAACCTTTAAGAGAAACAAAGTTAGCAATATAAATTAGATTTTTAATCTTAAGTAAATTGATAGTCCTTTTAGTAATTTAAGATATTAGAAAACAGGATTTTAATGAACACATCATAAGACATTGCAAAATTCTCCCTTTAAAAAAGAAATAATAATGTAAACAATAAAACATTAGATAAAATGAACCTTAAATTTTTCATATTAAATTAAATTTTTTCATATAAAATTTTTTATATTTTTCATATTTTGACTAAAACAGTGACACACAATATCATATTTGTTGCATTTTTACTAATAGATAAACATGAATAAAAATACACAGTAAACATAAAATTTCAAATATTTAAAAATTCAATAATTGAATGTAAATAATTTCATCACATATTGCTAGATAATCTAGAAAGCATAAAACAGCAATAAGTATCTACTAAGTTGAATTGTTTGAAAAATAAGTCATTATTTATTGCACTTTAATATTTTTCTTGGAAGTTTACACGTTTTCTGTTAGTAGAACAAAACTGTATGCATAAAAAGCATATAAAATATAGGCAAATATACCAATTATTTATAAAGACATTACTTATAAATCAGGGCTGATGATGACTATGCATTTTTTGATATTGTAAAAACTGAATATTTATGTAAAATAACTGGCATTTTGTATGTACTGATTCAAAGTATTTCTTTGCTCTTGTTTCTAACAAACATGCCACATCAAATATGGGATCAAAATCTAAACATATTTACAGCAGTGTCTTTAGTTCATTGTTTTGCATTCCTTTATATTTTTTGCTCCATATTATCTTGACAATTGGCTTTTTGCTCTTTAATGCACATATTTTATTGATAGTACTTATTGACATCCATCATCCTCACCAATTTGATTTTATATTGCATCCAGTTTATCAATATAGCCTCTTATAAAATAATAAAAACTTGCAATAAATTTGTCAGAAATATTTTTGCTAATGTACTAAGTACATGCCTAACTGACACGTACAAGAAGAATGAGGCTCAATAGTTACAGACATGAATTTCAAGAAGCAGAGTGAGGAGATATGAAACTATTTGAAGACACAATTTAGGTAAAACTGTATGCTAGGCACTTTCAAGGTCAAAAATATGTGGGCAGATGGATAAGTGTCAAACAATTAGAAATAATGACCTGCTATAATTCTAATTAAGTTAAAGGGTACATTCTATGATACAATGATAGTTCCTGGAAATAATAATTAGCACAGAGAAGAATAAGATAAATAGATATGTAAATGAATGTTAACTTGGAATGTAAATGTAAAATATGTTTGAAAGAAGATCATAAAGAAGAAAAAAATTAATTCCAGAAGGTAAGCATCCTGAAAAAATCAAGGGATGAATATACTCATAAAGTATTTGAAAAGTAGGTTATCATTTGGACTGAAGCAGAACATGCTTTAATCTATTCATACAATAAATAATCATAAAGTATCCTTCCAATACTATTCTATTGTTCATTATACATCATGGAAAACACATTCCTATTATACTTTAAATGAAGAGTGGTAAAAACAAACAAACAAACAAAAAACCTGGGGAACAAGTGATAAATACTGCTGAACAACAGTAAGAATATTAGGGCTGTAAAATCAAGCAACTATAATACTTTCCAATTCATTAGTTAATGTCATTCACTACAGTTAAAATAGAGCCATTTTATCATCATTTATTTTCTGGCATGTTCATCATTACTCATTCTAAATTAATCTTAGGAAAGCTTGTTCTGAGTTCCTTTTTGAGTTATTTGTTCCTGATCTCACAACTCTGAGTATATTTTGTATTTCTTATGTGGTTTTATATAATTTATGTGATATTTTTTATTTTTTATCCTTAGCTATATTTCTTGTATATAAAGAC
This sequence comes from Suncus etruscus, assembly GCF_024139225.1. Lineage (NCBI taxonomy): Eukaryota > Metazoa > Chordata > Mammalia > Eulipotyphla > Soricidae > Suncus > Suncus etruscus. The sequence continues at coordinate 104,350,616 of NC_064848.1, forward strand.
AAAATTGTATTGTTTTCTAAATTATTATGAAAGAGAAAATGCAGTTAACTTTTATATTTATTGGTTAGTTTCATACCCAAAAGGTTATTCTCAGACCTATTTATGCTTGGGGTTTGCTCCAGGAGCTTCTCCAAGGATTATAAAATGTTAGGCCATAACCTTCGATATGGGAATGCAATGCATGCACCTCAGTCCTCTGATCTATCTCCTGACTCAAACTTATTTTGGTTATTTTTTTGTTGCTGTTTTCATTTTGAGGTCACATCTGGCACTGCTCAGACCTTACTCTTGGTGAGTTCAGCTGATCATATAGGATACAGAGATTAAACCTGGGCTGGTTGCATGCAAGGTAAGCAATATAACCACAGCATATCACTTGGCCCTCAACTTCATACTTTTAAGTTTCAGACCATATTTATCAAAAGATAAGAGGCAATATGATGAACTCTTTAATAAAAGCTATATAAGGAAATTATATTTAAATAAAATAAATTATTGTTACATAGCAACCATTCTTAACACTTTTTATTCTTGACTTTAAGATAAATGGAAGATTGTCAGAAATAGTAAAAGATTCCCTTTCCAAACCGAGGAAATAAGTAAAACTCCAAAATTTTTAGCCACGACATAATTCTTAAGCATATGGTTTTTGTGCTTTCAGGAATGTTGAGAATGCAAAAGTCAGCATGAATTCACTAGAAACAAGTCATTTCTAACAAGCCTCATTTCCTTTTTTGAGCACATTATTTAGATCTTAGGTCAAATGATTACTGAATATATAAGCTGAGTAGTTGTCAAAAATACCTCATGATCTTCTCATAGATAAGAGTTAAAATTATGTCTGTATTCTAGAGGAGGTAAGTGGCAGATAACATGAAGAATGTGCATAGGTAGAGTGTAAACAGAATGAAGTTATTTTTAAATAAAATCTTTATTAGTTTATTAATTCTAACTGTACTTACCAATGTAAAAGAATAAAGTGAAAAATTATAAAATAGACTTGCTCAATATTTGAGTTTAGTACATTTAAATTTGCTCAAATATTTGAGTTTAATACATTCTACTTAATTAAAACATAGGATAATCTTTTGGTTTTAATTTCACATAAAAATTAGAGAGATAGGGGAAGTGATAGCACAGCGATAGGGTGTTTGCCTTGCACACAGCCCGATCTAGGTAAGACGGACCTAGGTTTGATCTCCAGGCGTCCCATATGGTCCCTTAAGCCAGGAGCAATTTCTGAGCGCATAGCCAGAGGTGACCACTGAGCGTTACAGGATGTGCTCCCCCCACCAAAAAAATTAGAGAAATAATATGCTTGTTTACTTATACAAATAATATACATGTTTAGTTATGCAATGCACTCCTTCAGCCCTCTCAGTGGTCGTCAACTCGTGGTTCCAAAGCCTTATGTAGCTCTTTTGAAGCTTTGCCGCAGCTCGACAGCAGGGCCCATAGCAGAGGGGCAGGCAGCGGTATCTCTTAAATATTTTAAATAGCTATTAATTTGCACAAATATATGTTTTACATTGTTAAGTGAAAAAGTCCTTTTTTTCTTCAGATCAACAGCTAACTGCACGATCCTGTATATAGCATTAAGATAAGAAACAACGTATGTAGTGCTATATTGGTTTTAAATGTCGAGATAGTTTTGAGGCTCCCAGGGTATTTTTTTCCCTTCAGAAACGAGTCCAAGTGACTCTTTAGGTCTTAAAGGTTGCCGACCCCTGCAGGTGTTAACAGTAACTCCTATAATTTCCTAGCAAAGTGTATCTTAATAAAAAATTAGTGACTTTTGGGGGCCAGAGTGATGGCACAGTGGTAGGGCCTTAGCCTTGCATGTGGCTGACTCAAGACGAACCTGGGGTTCGATTCCTGTGTCCCATATGGTACCCCGAGCCAGGAGCGATTATTGAACACATAGCCAGGTGTAACCTCTGAGCGTTACAGGATGTGACTCTTTCATCCCAAAAAAGGCAAAAAAAAAAAAAAAAATTAGAGAAATAATATGCTCAGACACATTGTGACATGATATAGTGTGATAAAAGCAACAAAGAAAGGCCAGGCAGAAAGGTATAAGGATATGATCATATTTTTTGAAGTGTGAGACTTCAAATTCATCTATAATCTTAATATCTTTTCTCCTAATACCACAAAGCACCATAGGGTGCAGATCTATTGGTCCCCAGCACCATTGGATCCTAGCAACTCCAAATTACTTGGTTATCCACTCAAACCATCAGGCTCATACTTCTTGACTGAATAGTACCAAGACTGACTACTGAGTGACACATTCCCCTACAAAAGACAAAAAGAAGTACATCCCTCAAAAAAATTTAGTGAAGTCTTATACTCTACACTAAAAAAAAAAAAAATAAGATCATGTGTAAAAGCATATATAACAATTTTTAAAGATTTTGTATTGTTGGTACAAATATGATACTGTGAGAAAAAGGACAATGTGGGTAAGTCCTGTACACTGTCTGGTTTTCTCCCTAGAAATAGTACCTGACTCATAAGCACCAAATAAGGGAGTAAAATTGAGCCCAGCAGTATTATAATAGTCCAAACCTGGAAACAAATCATTGGTTTGATAGATGAAAGATTAGAAATATTTTGATAAAAGGGTATAGTAAAAAATTACTTGGCAGTAAAATAAATGGTAGTATTTTGTTTAAAATTAACATATACACCAATATGCAAGACAAATAATGTTAACAATGCTCACTGTGCTAAGGAACAGACTTAGAAATGTTCATCATGTGAGATTCTATTATATTGAATCATAAAATAAAAAATAATAAATGGTAGTAGTTTCAGGCTAGTGTTTGCTAGGGAACAGGAAAGGAGGGCTAATTTATTGAAAAATTATGCAATGTAACTTACAAATGATATCATGAATATGGAAACCTATGTGTATACATTTGCTAAACAATTGATGCATACTGTATATGACATTTTTATAAGGTTATAATATTCAATTTTTTTTTTTTGGATTTTGGGCCACACCCGGTGACGCTCAGGGGTTACTCCTGGCTATGCGCTCAGAAGTCGCTCCTGGCTTGGGGGACCATATGGGACGCCGGGGGATCGAACCGCGGTCTGTCTCCTAGGCTAGCGCAGGTAAGGCAGGCACCTAACCTCCAGTGCCACCGCCCGGCCCCAATATTCAATATTTTTAAAACAAAGCCATGTTCAAAATAAATGTGTAGCTTATAAACACTGAACTCTGTAGACATATAGATAAGGGTTTGAATTTCAGTTCTGCCATTCACTTCACAAAGATTAATTATTATCTCTGGCTACATTTTTTTTTGTTATCAAGGCCAAGATGATCATTGGCACTAAGTCATCAGATAGTAAGAATAATGAAAAACTGTAGATACATTTGTGTCATAATTATAAGTAGAGATGCTTAGTTATGTTATGTTAATATACAGTGATCTGTATGTTAAAAGAATTGTGATTAACTTTTTACTGTCTTAAAATAGATTTGTAGTCAAGCCAGAATCTCAAATTTATGGTTGAATAAAAGTTGACTATACCCTAAAGTTTTATTTCTGTGTATCTTGTGACTTTAGATATTATTTAAAGGAAGTATTTGAGACTATAGGGAGTCCCTCTTAACAGTTCAATAGAACTGCAAATTATTGTGTGTATAATAGACTCATGGTTGACATACCTCAGGAAAAGCTTTCCCAAATGTAGCAGGGAGCCACTGAGGTTCATATCATTGACTACTTTTTAGACACATTTATTTATAGACTATAGGAAAAATAGTGTAATTGTAATCAGCCTAGCCAAAAAAATAAAGGTACCATATATAATCTGGTTCTCTATTATAAATTAAAAATAAAAATAAGATAACATATTTTACTGACTCAGTAGTTTTAAAGGAAGCAGCTGAGAATTTCCTAGTACCAGTGAAATATATGTAGTATAACTTGGATGTATGACATTTGTTTTCTGCATGATAGTGTAGTTTAATCTGATTTAAGCATGAGAAGATTCTTATTTTCCTTATACAGAAGTGTTACTATAGGCAATTTATCTAAACATGAGCAATTGGAGGAGATTCGAGTAATCTGAGGGGAATATCTGGGCCTGTCTTCAATGCTAACACGGAGAATTTAGATCCAGAGCACCCAGAAGTGGGCAGTCACAAAATCCAGGAATGCCAAACATCAGAATTCCACACACTGGAACATCTGGAGTGTAGAAGACTACCTGCCTGGGACCTTCCTGTCTGCTGTCTGCAAAGCACTGAAAGGGACTCATGAGGCCCAGAATTTGACACCCCTAATTAATCTCTCTGCATTACAATTTTATGACCCCTATGTGGTTTTCAACTAGGTAATCAGGGGACAAATCCAGCACTGCTACATACTCTCAGAAGCACAGCACAGGCAAATATAAAGAGAAAAATAATAGGGAAGTAGGAATAGACATTCAATTTATGGCATTGCAGGAATATTTTAGCTACAGCTCCCCACTTTAAAGCTTGCCTGCTCCTAATATTTCTGGCATTTATTTTTCTTTCCTTTCACATTTTAATAACAATCTCAGAAGAAGGAGAGGGGAAAAAGATCTTTCTCATATGTGGGATATAAAAAAAAAAACATGTAAATAAAGAAATAAAAGGTTGACACTGAGTTGCTCTCAGAAGACCTGTTTTATTCTCAATAGCACATATGTTCCCCAGCCCTCTAGGATTGATCCTTAAGCACAGAAGCAAGAATAAGCCTTGAGCATAGCATAATGTGACCCTCAAACCAAAAAAATATTTTTTCAAACAAAAATAAAACAATACAAAGCAACAACAAAAATTCTCAAACTAAAACAAAATACAGTGAGAAAGCATTGAATGACCAAAAGGCAACAGAATAAAATGGTCTATAGTACTGAGTTTACTGGGGAAAGATGTTGGGAGATGGTAACAGGGATTGGGGGGGTTCTTGGACAACAGGATATCAGTGAAGAATAGCACTGTGGTGGCAGATGTTGTATTGCATGAAGTTATCATTAACAGTATTGTGACACTTGACCCCTCAATAAAAAGCGGGGACTCTAATTCTATCTAATCCCCAGTTTCCTAAAAGAATTTTTATCAGAGAAAAGAGCTAAGCTTATAGACATAACACAGTTGCTTTTAATTTTCCAGGTAACATTAGTTCCCAGTTACAGAAGAATAAACTGAATAATGCCTATGGGAAGACACTATTGAATAGATGATGTTCACCTTTCAGTGGATCTCTATGGGCTTTTTCCTCATAGAGTTTGCTATTAATAAGCAGGTTGACATTTCCATACATTAGTGATTTGGTTAATCTTGTTGATTAACCTAATCTAATATAATTTAATTATTAATTGCAGTAATGGACATATTAAGTAGAATATATTTGGGGGATTTATAGTTAACTTGATTTACAATACTGTTAATGAAAGATTTTCATGAATGCAACATTGAACCTCCAATTATCTACCAGATTGTTTACTACCATTGTCTTCTACCATAGTCCAGTGTCATTTTCCCAATATTTTATCAGTCCCCATATTCCAATCTTCCTATGACCCAATTTTCAGTTTTTCTTTCCTTTTGCATTTATTATTCCCTTGGTACCTTTCTTTATGTTGCACAAATAAGTGAAGTCAAAACATTGGGAATATATGTTCAATGTAAATATGTTTTCATTTTCATGTCATCAAATTCCATAGTTATTCAAATTTTTTAGGTTGGAAGAAAATCAATTTTTTCCCTTTGATAGAAGAAATTAGCTAAAATTCCAAGACATTTTTTGGTTATGTAAAGTAAATTAACTTATAATAGCAGAGATATTTCTGAAGCCATACTATGAAAAAAATGAATGAATTTATTTAGTAAGTGAGATTTTATTTTGGGGTGTGTGTGCCATAACTAGTGGCACTTAGTGGTTACTCCTTGCTCTGCACTCAGAAACTACTCCTGGCAGGCTGATGGGGCCATTTTGGATGCCAGAGATTGATCCTGAGTCAACTGCAAGCAAAATAAGAGCCCTACCAGCTGAACTGTCTTGAGGGAGAGAGACGTAAAGATTTAGGCATTTACATGGTATTATATACATTTGTACTGTCTTTTCCTTAAGTTTGTTGAAGAGATCTATACTTTATGAAGTTAATTCTTGATATAATATGAGAAGTTATCAATTAAAAATAATCAGCTAATCATGAAAAACCCTAAAATATGGATGATGATATAAAGGTAAATATAAGCTTTGAAATATTTAAAAATGTAAAATCTTAGGCCCTAGAAAGAGTATAAAGCAAGCAGGGCACTGGATTTGCATGTGACTGAACTCTTTTAGATCTTGGCATCTCTTAGGGCTCTTAGCCACTCCAATGGTTATCCCAAAGCCAAGAGTAAGCCCTGAACACTGCTAGATGTGTGGCTCAAAATCCTAAATAAAGAAAAGAAAAAAAATTTTATAAACTGTTACAATATAACAGAACTACTTTAATATAAAAACAGAAGCCAAATATAGAGAATAGTGGGAATGTGAAGACATGCTAAAAAAATTGAGAAATATTTAGTCTACATTCTTCAGGTTTAGCATAGACTTTTAATCATTTGTTTCTTAAGATATTAATTCTATCTATAATTTCTATATGATCTTCTCTGAAATTCAAATAAAGAAGGCAAAGTGACAGTAAACAATATTAGGTAAGAATTTGGGCCTTTAGGGGCCTGAGAGATAGCACAGCGGTAGGGCGTTTGCCTTGCACACAGTCGACCCAGGATAGACCTGAGTTCGATTCCCTGTATCCCATATAGTCCCCATGCCAGGAACGATTTCTAAGCACAGAGTCAGGAGTAACACCTAAGCACAGCGGGGTGTGCCTCCTGCCCCACAAAAAAAAAAAAAGAAAGAAAAGAATTTGGGCCTTTGAACAACTGAGGTGGCTCAGTCACAAAAGTTATCATTCATTTATTCAACAAATACTTCAAAATTTTCAGATATGTAACAAGTATTGTTCTAAGAAATGAGAATACTATGTTGAAGAATTAATAATCACTTACTGACAGATTGTATTTAGACAATCTGATATTATATTCATATATATTTCTTTATATATATTTATACAATCTGATATTGATATTAATAACCACTTAGTGACAGATATAAATGAATAATCACATTCTACAATAGTTGTAACAATAGATTTCAGCATAACATTTAACTCTTTTAGATATGTAGATTATACCCTGGAATTTCATTTCTATGTTTATTATTTGGATACAGTGGAAAAATAATTTTTAAAGTTTGTTATAAACCATGTATAAAAATTTAGTTTTATTCAATATTGTTACAATTGCCAGAGTTTCTTTTCTAATGTCTAATAAGGAGAAAATTATCACAGTAACTTAAAATATATGAAGCATTTGGTTTTAGATTATTTATCTTCAAGAAAGTTGGTGCTTCATTTACAATAGTGTTTATAATTTTTCTCTCTCTTTGATATTTTTTTCCCTAAAATTCTTAGATGTTTTCATCACAAGTCTTGGTCTTGCAACCATTTTCAGACATATAAAATCAGAGAACACACTTGGGAAAAAAAGGAATTTCTCAAAACTCCCTAATGTTTTATATATTAGATTACAATGTATGTATATGTGTTCTTTAACTTTCTGGGAAATAAGATATGAAATAAGATTGCCTTTACTCAAAATTTATGCTAGGAGAATATAATCAATGTGGTAAATTGTTAATGACTAATATCTCTCTCACCTGCCTTATGTCTCTGTAGCCATGGGATCAGGTTAAGTTCACTGAATATTTCATAGTTTTAGCATTTAGTATTAAAGTTGGCAGTAAAATTTGAATAGTTTAAATGCCACATTTGGTGTGATAAAAAAAAGCACACAGCCTAAGAATCCACGTGTGTTTTATCGATGATCCACTTTTCATCACAAAAATATTCGTATGTAATGTTTTTAAGTATTTTATATCAAGAGAAGAAACATTGGGGTTAAAAATTAATGTAAAAATCCTTTCTTGTGAACAGTGTGCAAGAAGGAAATCGCTAGAGATTAGCTAACTGATTCTGACTCATGACAAGGGGAAATCTTGACAGGAATATGATGACCTACTCTTCCAAAACATCTTTAATAAGAAAAATGTGTGCAAGATATCTAGGGAGAGAATGTTGCATCAGAACAGGAGTTATAAATTTAACATATCTGCTAACCCTTTTCCTCCTTGGGAACAGCTAAGACATCTTAACTATCACAATTTCTGAAGTTCCATCATCTAAAGATATACTTATATTGAAAATGACAGGAGCTTTAAATGAACAATCACATTCTACCATAGTTGTAACAATAGATTTCAGCATAACATTTAACTCCTTTAGATATGTAGATCAGACCCTGGAATTTCATTTCTATGTTTATTATTTGGACTCTGTGGGTATGACCTGCACCAGAAGGATTTCAGGGGATTGAATGACTCTTTAGGGAGAATAGCCTTACTCAGTAAGCCAAGAATTGTAAGCAGTGACTACCAATCCCATAGTGATTTGATGTATAACAGAATTTCCTAAAGAAAGAAATAATGCATTCTTTTTTTTTTCATTTTCAGAAATCATCTTAGTCTATATAGACTTTCCAAGTTGATGTCACTGTGAAATGTAAGAATAAAATAGACATATAAAATTTTACATTTTTATTGGTAATATAAACATTTTTTGAGTGTTTAATTAATACTAGCTTTTCCATCCTTATGAGAACATTTTCTGTTTGTTTAACAAGAAAGGATCCTGAAGGCATGTAATTTGTTCAATCTAGTATAATATTTTTCTGGTTAATATCAGGGTTATTTATTTAACTTTCTAAATGTAATTATTTCAACAGATTCTTTTGTGAATATCCTACTTTTGCTTAATACTAAATCTTATTATATAAAATCTGTTTAAATAAACAACAGTGAAGTGAACTGAGTGCAATCCAATCTTCATAGTGAGTACAGACTCATTTGCTTTGAACTAGGAGACTTTTATAAGTTACAAATGCTTTCTAAATTTTCTGACTCATTAAAGGTTTTGTGAATCCATTCATATGTTTCTTATCCCAAGAGGCAATCGGTGTTTATAGAAGAAGAATAAAAGGTGATGGGGGAAATGGTTGCTCTTGGAGAATGAGAATTTCTTATCATTTTAGTAAAAGCTTGTTTTGATTATCACTTACCTTTCTTAAAAATCAACACCCATTCTTGAACCCATACACACTTTTCATGCAGGAGTTAGTCAAATGATTAATTTTCAAATTGAAACACATGCGATATTGCTGAGGACATGACTCAAAGAAACAAATTGTTTTCTATGGAGAGTTCAGGTACAGACTCTAGCAACACATGGTCAATGATACATTGATGAAGATGATCCTCAGAGTCTAAGTATCTGAGTCTTAGCATTTAAGCTAACATTCTCTCATTTTTGCTAGCATTTATACAAAAATAAAAACCATGTCATTTAGATTTTAACATTTTAGTCTATCAAAATAAATAGACTTATGGAGCCAGAGAGGTGGCACAAGAGGGTAGGGCATTTGCCTTGCACGTGCTAATATAGGAAGGACCACAATTCATTCCCTCAGCATCTCATATGGTCCCCCAAGCCAGGAGCGATTTCTGAGTGTATGGTTAGGAGTAACCCCTGAGTGTCACTGGGTGTGGCCCAAAAGGAAAAAAAAAGATGAAAAGCTTTTAAATGTACTTAATGAGTCACATATTAAACACTCACATGTTGTTTATTAATCATAAAAATACAAGTACATCTCACTCATTTTCCAAGTGTACAGAAACAGACAAAGGATTAGAAAGTCCTCAGTGGAAACTATTCTAAGCCAATAATCACAGATATGAGGGTATTAGAGTTGGGAAATTAATTGGTGGTAATTTTGAGGAAATAGATTATTCTTGGTTCAAATATTGTATGTAGAAGCACCACAAGTATAAAACAAAACATGTATCAAAAACAATAATTAAAGAAAAGAGGATGACTATAGCACATCTCCTGCCTTGGGGCTACTACCTCACTTCTCCCCACTTCAATAAGTCACCTGCAACATCATTAAAGAAATTAAAGTGTTTGACACACACACGCACACATACACAAAGAGAAAAAAATATAAGTCTATGTTCATATATTACATTATATGCATTCTTCACAACCAATAGTGGAAAATCAGTAGCATAAAGAGTACAGCTTGTGGTGCCAGATTGATAGTAGATATGGCAGCCTTTACACTGCCAGCTATGGTTATATCCAGGAATCTATTTCCAGAACCACGTAAGATCCCCTGAGCAAAGTGAGAAGAGAGTTCTGTGCAGGGCTGGGTTTAGCTCAAAAACAAACATAAAACAAATAAACAAAAACAGCCAAAATAATGTAGCTTGAGTGTGTGTGTGAATGTTTGTGTTGTATATGTATAAATTTAGATATTTAAAAATATCTAAACAAAGAAAATTTTCTTCAATTTTTATATGAAATGGATGTTATGAACGACATGAGTGAGACCTTACTCTTATTTTTTTTTTGAAAGTGATGAATCTCTTAGCAAAGAAACATAATTTTCTGGCCAGAGTAAAGAATCCTTGGCCAGAAATAGCTACTATGTTTTTGACAACTAAATATTTTTATTGCTTCCAGTTTGGGAAATTATGAGTAAAGTTGGTACAAAAAGATTCAGGACAGCTTTTCTGTGGGCATAAGTTATATAAAACTCTTTAAGTAAGTTCCATGGATCAAAATGGTTGGATATTTTCCTTTATCATTGTAGCAAACCCAAAACTATCTTTCACACTAACTGTACCATTTTATAATTTTATGTCTTGAGTATTCCTATTCTATAGCATTATAAGCATTTGGCATTTCTGTGTTTCATTTAGGTATTATCGATCTTGGTAACTGATATTTCATTGTTATCTTATTTTACATTTCTAAGATGTATGATGTGAAGTGCATTTTTCTATGATTATATTTGACCTCCATACTTTTAGTTAGTGATATTTTGTTAAAGGACCATTTTTAAATCAGTTTCTAAATGTTGATTTTTTAAAATTTTGTTTGCTCTGTTTTTACGCCATACATGGCACTGTACACATGGGTTACTCTTGGAAGGCTTTGGAAATGTTACATGATTCCTGGGATTTATTATAGATTGGTTATGTACAAAACAAGTTCCTTACTCACTTATGTTTGGGGGGCACACCCGGTCACTCCTGGATATGTACTCAGAAATTACTCCTGACTTGGAGGACCATATGGGACGCCAGGGGATCATACCGCGGTCCGTCCTAGGCTAGTGCCAGCAAGGCAGATGCCTTACTGCTCAGTGCCACTGCTCCAGTTCCACTACCTACTCATTTTCTTATTGCTCTGCTGCCCCTCTAATTGTTGACTTTAAAATGTTCTTTGAATGGACACTGTTATAAATTCTCTAAACTCCTCCATTCAACACACTAAATAAAGAACTATTAGCTTTGTTTTATAGGACTAGCAAACAGCACACATAAACACAAAATAGCTCAATATTCATACTTGCTAAGTGATAATTCTGGCATTGGATGGACAGTAGCATTTGGATCCTTCACTCTGTCTTCCACAGCATCTATGGCTTAGCTTTCAATAACAGCAGGTATTAGAAGATATACAATGTGAAAACATTAATTTGGAATGGATAAAATAGGGTCGGAGAGGTAGACATTCGTCTTGCATGCAGAAGGATGGTGGTTCGAATCCCAGCATCCCATATGGTTCCCGAAGCCTGCCAGGAGCGATTTCTGAGTGTAGAGCCAGTAGTAACCCCTGAGGGCTGCCATTTCTTACTAAAATAATTTATATCTATGTCTGTTTGGTAAGTCTACTGTTCATAATGTTTCAAAAAATTGAATCTATATAAAAGCCATGTATTTTTAAATTCCCTATTGGAATTCTGGAATTACACTATCATCGTCATAGTGCTCACAATTATCAGCATTAACATTACAATAACTTCTAATATGAGAAATTTCATCTTTTGATAAAGAAGCAGAATGAGATCCATGTTGGGTGATGTAACTGAAAGTTGGAGTTGCAAAAACATGTCAACAGTAAAAGGTTATGAAATATGCAAGCAAAAAATATTAATTCAAAATCAACCATGTAATGAAAACAAGGTGTGTCTTGCCACTCTCTCCTATATTACTCTTCTCAGCTAAAATAGGGTTATGGGTGAAAAATGTTTAAGAAAAACCCGGACTAAGCCCTGGATTTAGAATAACTTAGAAAAAAACATATAGAATATTTTAATATTTGTCTAGAGGCTATGACACTTAGTTGTGCTCTGGAGGTTTCCTGTGATGCTCAGCTTGATGATGTGGACTTGATATTTCATTCCTCAGCTCAGCAGCTTGAACCTTGCTCCCAGAGATATGTATGTGAGGGCCACCAGGTCCACACCTGGTATTGCTCAGGGGACTGTATTGTGCCATGATAAATATAAGGGCCTCCTCACATATGCTGAGCATGTGTGTTCTACAATTGAGCTATCTCCCCAACACTGTACATTATTTAGAAAGGGAAAGAATTATATGTAAAAATTGAGTATGAGTATGCACACATATGTAAGAATGAAGCATAAGTAAAAGTAGCAAGCAAACTCTTTAGTTACTTGAGATATATAATGGCTAACTTTACTCATTTTTGTCAGAATTGCTTTTCTGTACTTTTCTGTGATGTGATATATTTAACTTTAATATTTTAAAGAATCTTAAAACAAAATGTTAAATTTTATGCACAGTACAACTGACAAACTATAAGATTTATCTATTGATATATTTTTATGCTGCATTTATCATTCATTTTGTGCCTAAGTAAAGCTAAAACTTTTTATTTACAAATGCTTTTTTTCTGTCTTCATTTCTTGTATTATACCTTTTACAGTGTTCATTTTTGCCTTAATGTCAGCAAAGATGTTTTATGGTTGTACAATATTCACTAGTTTACTTACTTGTGAATAATTTTATTTTATTGGGAGTAGTACATTATCTAGTTAATAAGTGAATTAATATTGAAAAGAAGCAACTACAACTAGTTATCATTTCTTGTTTCCTGAAGATAAGAGAGACCCCGTCTAGGAGTCACTATATCTGGGAAGAGTCAATAAGAACATACCTAAAGTATAAATTGTATTTAGAGAATTGAAACTCAGCAGGCACATACAAAAGATTAAAATATTTTTTCTTTTCATTTCTATAATTAATTCAGATTACTTGGCTAGAGATGCATGAAATTCTTATTTTATTTACTTAGAAATGATTAGTAGTAAATACACATATATTTCTTTTATGTATTATAGATTAATAATATTTAAACTATTGTTAAACTTTTACCAGACTCCTATTAGATAAACTAGTATTGATATTACTCAAAATAGTCTCCATGTTGATAGAATAATAGTACACAAAGCATGACAGTTTTTATTAATAGATACAAAATAAAACAAAGGTCTAACTTGCATATAATTGATGCTGACCGATTCTTTTGAGTGTAAATCAATTATGCCTTCATTAATTATAAGAACTTTTACAATAATTCTAACATTTATAATTTGGGCGGGGTCACACCTGGCAGCGCTCCAGGGTTACTACTGGCTCTAAGCTCAGAAATCGCTCCTGGCAGGCTCAGGGGACCATATGGGATGCTGGGGTTTGAGCCACCGTCCTTCTACATGCAAGGCAAACACCTTACCTCCATGCTTTCTCTCTGGCCCCCTAACATTTATAATTTTGAAGTACATAATTACTACACTTCGCCATCACCAGTGCCTAAGATCCTCCATGACTATACTTGTTATATATAGTGTACCTCCCCATTCTCTCTTGCCCCACTCTTTGTAAACTCGATTATTTGTAATCTCAATTTTGTTATCCAAGGCCAATGTAAGAACTTTTGTTCAGAGTTACTGTACACAATTATCAGGATGTAAGAAAAATGTCGATGATAATAATTATCATTATACAAATAAAAATCATAAGAGTGACTACATTTTATTGAGTACATATATATGTACAGTTAGATAAATATATTAAGAATATCATGTTATTTGATTTTTATAGCAACAATTAAAACAAATTTTTAATTCATATTTCATCAAGAAATAGAGACAACACAAATACTAGAATATAAACAAGAGAACCCTTGACAAAGCCCACCCAACAAGGAAATAATGACTCCAAAGCAATGTATCAACAAAGCTTTATTTCAATTCAAAATTTTTCTTACAGCCCTAATCAGTGTGCTATTTTTAAAAATATTTTATTGTTTATTTTAACAGAATATATTCTTCAGTCCAAAGTTGATATTAAATTACATAATTTTAAAAGAGAGCTAAATATATCATAATTTTTACTGAACAAAAGAGATCACACTTCTAAACTGAGCTGAAAATCACTAATAGAAAATACTTTTTACTCTTTTTTTCTTTTTAAAAACTTTTTTTGAGAAATATTTATTTTTACCACAATGGATTAAAAAATCTTTCACAGTAATATTTTAGGCACATAGTGACACCACCAATGTTGTCCTCCCTCTACCCCTGTTTCCAGCATGCATCCCATATCCCCCTCCTTTGCCACCCAGCCTGCTAGTGGTGTGTGTGTGTGTGTGTGTGTGTGTGTGTGTGTGTGTGTGTGTGTCTAGCTTTTGTAAATTGGGTATTGATTCTGTTGTAGTTGGCTTTGAATTTAGAGTTTAAGTCTGATCTTTTTTTTTTTCTACTTAATGTTCATACTACTGTTTGGTCTTGTTACTCTCCCTTATTTCTCCTCCAATTTGTGAGATAGAACAAGGTGATTCAAGTTATGTGGTTCTGTTAGGAGGAAAGAAGAAAATAAAAAGGGAGGGGCAAAAACCAAGCAAGCAAAAAACGGGAGGAGTCCTTTTAGAGGCTATAAATATCAATTTAAGAGAAGAAAGGGGAAAAGGAAGAAAAAACATATCAAGAATACAAAAAGGAAAAACAAAACAAACAAACAAACAAGCAAAATACTAACCCAAAAAGCACCACAGCAATAAGCACTACAGGAATAAAGACAACAAGCAAACAATAACCATGGTCCAGAGATAAAAACAAGACAAAGCTCAAAACATCAAACAACAACAAAAAGCAAGCAACAACAATACCAAGAAAAATTAATTTGTGTGTGTGCTTTTTTTTTTTTTTTTGCATAGGCACATTAAATATTGAGGAAATTAGAAAGGGATTTCCCTTGGCTTAAAATATACAGGGTTTCTCTACCCTTGAAGTACATTTTTAAATTTATTTTGTCCATCAATGCTCCTAACAGTGCTCACTCAGCTTAGGAGAGACTCCTAGCTATCAATAATGATAGTGGCCAAAGTTACACAGGAACGAGGAACAAAGAAAATTTTATACATGCAAAATAAGTTTGGCTTTCTAAATTTTAAGTTCTTGGTTTTTTTTTGAAATTAACTTGGTCTCTGGATTTTCCTTTTGTCATTATATTATCAGTGACTTACTCCTAGCTATGTGCTCAGAAATCGCTCCTGGCTTGGGGAACCAAATGGGACATCAGGGGATCGAACTGCAGTTCGTCCTAGGCTAGTGTGGGCAAAGCAGACACCTTACCCTTGGCACCACTGCTCCGGTCCCTCTTATAATATTTCTTATGAATGTTGAAAAGAATTGAACCTGGATTTAAAATCTATACTCAAATTTTGTTTGGCAGTATGATTTGCATTACTTTCACACAGTTTTTCTATTAGACACTTGGAATACTAGGATTTACTTTCTTAAACTTGGAGATGAGGGTCAGGGGGCAAATCTCTGATTTAATCAATATTTGTAAAATTAATTTTTAAACATACAGCACAATTACAGTATCTATGCATATTCACAGCTGCTGCTTTAAAGAATCAAATAAGTTCATGGAATGGAATTATTTTCTATACATTTTTAGCACTTTCTATTCTATGAAAATTCAAATAGTAAGTTAGAAACTGCTTTTCTTAACTGCTGCTTTTGCAGAATTTCATGTTTCACATCTGTGTAGAACACCCTACCCAGGGAGTTTCTTTAGCATTAGACACATGATTAGGCACTGATAGACACATGGCATTTAGTAATACCATTAAATTATCTACACTGCACAATGGCAACAGATGTCTTAAGTTCTGACAACTAATCAAAAAATAAATTAACCAACATAAAAAAAACACATCTGGAATCCTAGAAATGAAAGAATTTAGTTATATGTCACTCAATATTCTATCAAATTTGTGTTAATTTGTGAAAAGCTGTGCTGGTTGTTTTATGTAAATGAGGAAAAACACATTTTACTCTGTGATCTACAAAACCATTTACTATAGAAAGCACTTTGTCAGGTTCTGAAATGCTTCTTCGTAGACCTGAGATAACTCAAGCTTTCTGAAATAAGTCTCTTATTAAAGCAGCATGTTCAAAGTGAGCAATGTAAATCCACAGGGAACACTGCTGAGAAAGTAATGGTCTGCTGGTGAGTTGATGGACTGCATTAATGGACTCAGCCAATCCGGAAGGAGAGCTGACAGCAGCTCAATTTGTAATGTATTTCATATGGAGAATATATTGAGAAAAAAAACTTCGAAATTTTAGAACTGTGCACTGGATAAGTAAACTCTGCAAATCATGGCATTGCAAACATAAGTTAGAATCAGGCGATTATTCTTAACCATTGTAAACACTGTTTTTACATATGAACAATAAAGACAGATTGACACAACATATTTTTTTTCATTAATAACTAATTTCAGGTCTGGAAGTTCACTTTCTATGAAGATTTTTCTTTAATATTTTATAATACAAAAATTAATTCTATGAAAGTTTTTCAATTTTTTTCTGCATGTTTTAAAATATTCTCAATATGTAATAAATAGATAAATTCTAAATTTAACTAAAATTTAATCAAGCATTCAAAAGAGATTATCATTTTGTAATCAATATGTAATAAATAGATAAAATATTACATTTAACTAAAATGTAACTAGTCATTCTAAAAAGAATTAGCAAAATTATGATATGATTATTAAACAATATTGGCATTACATCTATTTTTAGTTTTTAAAATGACTTTTCTATTTTGGGAGAAGTATCATTCAGAACTCAAATATTTAAATTCATGTTGCTTATATATTGTAAACAAAGTATACTAAGAACAGTCTTTCTGTCACTGAAATAATTTAGTTGTAATAAATTTTTTGCTGACATAATTTATTAATATAAATACATGACAAAAAAGCTATAGTTATAGCACAGAATTTACTTATTTTTTTTATTTTCTGTGGCCTAAAGAGTCACTAAATGTGAATTTCACACAGAACTGCTGCAGTAATTTTCATCTTTTGACTTTTTTTGTTTTGTTTTGTTTTGTTTTGGGCCATACCCGCTTGATGCTCAGGGGTTACTCCTGGCTAAGCGCTCAGAAATTGCCCCTGACTTGGGGGGACCATATGGGACACTGGGGGATCGAACCTCGGTCCTTCCTTGGCTAGCGCTTGCAAGGCAGACACCTTACCTCTAGCGCCACCTCACCGGCCCCAATCTTTTGATTTTATATATAGCCAAGAAAAAAAAAAAAAAGAATCTATTGTGCCCTTAAAAAATACCAGTAAGGGGGCCTTTGCCTTCCACAGGGCTAACCCAGGACAGACACAGGTTTGATCCCTGGCATTCAATATGGTTCCCTAAGCCAGGAGTGATTGCTGAGCGCAGAAACAGGAGTAACCACTAAGTAACGCTGGGTGTGGCCAAAAAAAAAAAATAAAAAAAACAATAATCTGCTATTTTTTGTAATGTCTAGAATTTAGTTTCACAGTATTATTTTTCACTTAAAAATAAAGTAAGGTGACAAATTACCATCCTTCATGTATTATTTTACTTTCACCATTTCATTTCATTTATCTTTTCTGGAGCAATTAACCATAAATCTACCAAGTTAAAAAAAAAAGTATAGCATCAAAATCACAATACTTTAAAACACAATTCTTAAGAAAATGACCTAATGTGATACCTAATGCTTAATTCAGAAAACCAATTACCATCTAGTTCTTTTGTAAGTTGGTTTGTTTTTTTCCAAAGAATAATCAATTATTACACTGCATCTTCCAATGTAGATGCAGTGAGAAAAAGAATTGTTATTTATAGGAATATATGTAATCAATATTCTTAGTGACTATTTGGGGAACACATTTTTAGGAGAAATTAAAAATTAAAATTAAAAAATAAAAATTAAAAAGACAGAAACAAAGGTAATCCAGACTATTATACTTCAGAACTTTGATTTTTTGCATAACAGTAGGTCTCTTATAATCCCGCGATGAAATTAATCCTTCATAATTTTTGAAAACTTGTCAAGTCCTGTACTGTACCTCTCATAGTAATGACATTAAACTTTAAAAACTCAGATTTTTATCTCACGGCATTAATAAAGATCTATGTCACAACAGAACGTAATAAAAATGAATATGAGGCATTATTAGAGATAGGGATATGCCAGATCTAAGTGCATCCATTTAAAATGTTGTAAACTCTTGATACAAAGAATTGTCATGTGGTGACATATTTATTTCAGAAATAAGGATAAAAAGATAATACTTTTAATTAAAAATATTTCTGCCAACAGGTGGGCAATAGAGGTAAGGGCATATGGCTAACAGCTGGACATTGTTAAATATATTTAACTTGAGTACTTTATTGATGATTCTGAAATAAAGCTACTTTATAGCTGTGGAAGGGTCACACATTCACACTTACAAAGACAAGATCACAGTGTTTTCAAATGTTCTTTAATTATAATTTTATCACACTATATTTTAAAAAATAGAGATACACTAATTATCAAGAGCCATATAATCATTCTCATTTAAGCTACCAGTAACAGTAATGTTTTAATTCCTAATGGGCTAATTCTTTACTTTTCTCCTCCTTCCAAAACGCTGATTTTATGATGACGATTTCTAGCCCTTGACACTTTAGAAGAGGTAAGGATCATATCTGGCTTTGTTTGTTTATTGAGCTGGATGTACGCTCTTTTATTCTCTTTACACTCCTACCATAACATTAATGAAAATTATACAGCTAAATATGTTTATCCCATCATAAGTGATTTTCCTAAATTTTATGTCATTGCCACCAAGTTAATTTCCAAACTGTTTTAGATATACACATGGTCACCTTAGAAAATAGTCAAAGATATTTTCAAGAGATTAAGCTGAAAGCGCTTTTTTTTTTTGTTGTTGGTTTTTTTTTTGTTTGTTTGTTTGTTTGTTGGGTCACACCTGGTAGTGCTCAGGGGTTATGCGTGGCTCTGCACACAGAGATCACTCCTGGCTCCGGGGGACCATATGAGATGCTGGGGATCTAATCCGTCCTGGGTCAGCTGCATGCAAAGCAAACTCCTTCCCGCTGTGCTACCACCCTGATCCCACAAACTGAAAACACTTTTTCTTTGTTTTTTTTTTTTTTTTTTATTTGTTTGTTTGTTTTGGGCCTCACCCGATGACACTCAAGTGTTACTCCTGGCTTAGAAATCGCTTCTTGCTTGGGGGACTATATGGTACACCAAGGGATAGAAACGCGTGCAAGGCAAATGCCCTACTACCTCTGCGGCCTACTACTGCTCTGGCTCCTGAAAACATTTTTAACAAAAGGAGAATTGGGCAGAGATGGAGGAGGGCGAGAGCTGGAGTAGATAGTACAAAGTGTAGGTCATTTCCTTCACTCATGGCTGCTCTGGATTTGATTCCCTGACCCTGATCCTACCAAAAGTGAACCCTGAAGATAGAGCCAGGAGTAAGCACTGCTGATATGGAATAATTACAACAACAAGAAAAATCAGAGGGGCCTTAGCTGTGCATAATTGCTCTCATTAGCCTAGGATGCACCACGGTTGGATTCCTGGAGTCCCATATAGTCCCCCAAGCCAGGAATGATTTCTGAGCGCATAGTCAGGAGTAAACCCTGAGCATCACCAAGTGTGGCCCAAAAACCAAAAAAAAAAGAAAGAAATGTTATAAGATAATATAATGACAAAATAAAAATCCAGAGACCAAGTTAATTTCAAAAGAAAAACCAAGAACTTATAATTATAATAAAATTCAGCAAGCCAAAATTTACTTTGTTCATGGTTCCTGTGTTTCTTGAGACTATCAAATACTACTAAGTCTATAAACTCTACTAAAAAATGATTTGAGGTACAATAAGGCAGATAGTATTGGAGCTAGCAGTACTATAATCCCTGAGCATTACCAGGTGTGGACAAAAACAAACAAAAAAAATCAGATTAATTTTAAAGACAGTCATTTGTAGATGAAATGATAAGAATGCAGAAATGTTTCTAATGGAACTGAACACAGGACTTACTATACTCATCTTTTCTGTTTGTGCTGCTCCTTGTGTGATTTTATTCTTAACAAGATTTTTTTTTAAGATAAAATGTCTTTTTGCAATGAAGATTTGTCTTAATTTACAATGAAGATGTGGTATTCTTAAAACATACTGTTGACAGATCCAGTTTGAAAAATACCAGGAATTGAATATGGGTCCTTTTACCTGTCTTTTGTTAGGTAGGTAGTATCCAACACAAGCCAGATATCACATATTATTTGAAGAAACATTTAGCAGGGGGGAAGTAGTAGCAAGAATTAAACAGAATCAAATGTCAAAAATGCTATAAATATTTAAATTTTAATAAGATTTATCTATTTCTGTGATTTATTAATAGACTTGCTTATACCTAAGCGTAATTAAGCAACAAATTAGTAGTTTTAATTATGTGACACAAAATTTATTCTCTTTATACTTGGCATAAGTCTGACTTGTCATGTTTACTCTTCAAAGTTCAGCTCATGTGTATTTCAATCACTTTTATTTATTTATTTAAAAATTTATTTGTTTATTATTGGGGGAGCATTTTTAGCTGAACTCAGGTTTACTTCTGTTTCTATGCTCAGGTAAACTCCTGGTAATGTTTAGGAACTGTATGTGATGATTAATATTGAAGGTAATTTTTAGGTAGTTTAGAGTTTATACTCATTTTTTAATCAGAAATCAAGTTTCTAAAACAGAGGGTCATTTTACTAATTTTTAAATGCTTTAATTTTTAAATTTCATGAATTTTATTATACTTTGAAATAAAATATTTAATGCAGTCATCATTTGAGATAGTCTATCATACTCTAATTAGACTACATTTTCTGTTGTAGTTCAAGGTATTAATTTCAAAAATATTTGAATAGCAAATAGAATAACAATAATAGAGAAAATATTGGTTTTAAGTGTATGTATAAATATTTTAATTTGAATCTAATTCTCAGTTATATTTGGCAAAATTAGAAGTTAAATCTTAACTATTAATAATTTATTAATTAGAAAATAATACAACAGCAGTGAAATGGGAGAATGTGATTGGCTGTTCCAGGAAAACTAAAACTTGACTACAGGAAATGAATGAAAAAACATTTTAATTTTAAGAAATAATAACATAATTAAAGATATTTATCATGTTGTTAAAAATGATCTCTCATTACATAGTTTTTGTTCCATAGACCATTTCTAAAGAAAAATTTGATCATCAAAACTATTTGATAGTTCTAAATTTTATTAGTTTTCAAATTTTTTCAGATGTTATGAAGAAATAACATAAAAACTATATTCTATATAATTTTGTGTTTTTACATATATATGCTTTTACAACTTATAAATCTACTTAACTTTTATTTTCCTTTGTTAATTAAAATATTAATATCAAATATTATGTATATAACACATATATAAATATCATATATTTATTAACATTTTTAGGAGTGAAAATACTTCTCTTGTTTCTCAAATTTTGAAAACTACACCTATGTAACAATGATACAATATAGAGGGCAAGAGATATAGTGGAACCAAGTTTGTACCCAGAAGCTTACATCATCATCAAAGTTCCACCAGGAATAAGCTCTGAGAAAAAAAATCAGGATTAAGTTCTGAACTCTACTATATTTATCCTGGCTCCCTCAAATCCCTTCAAAAAAAAAGCAGAGTGACATATAAACTAACATCTTTACTAGTCAAAATTCTGTCTTTTGTTTTTTTCTAGGAAAGAAAAATTCAAGTTCAGGGATCACAAATAGTACAGGGAATATATTACAAGTTGTATTGAAAACTGTGTGTAAATAAAATAACTAGTCAAATTATGTTTAATAAATTTTTGTTATGTTTTATGGGGTGTACAGGGGTGGGCACACACCCCATGCTCAGATTTATTCCTGCCTTTGCATTCAGGAATTACTCCTAATGGTTCTAGGGAAACCATATGGCATGTTGGAGATGAAACCCAGATCTGCCATGTGCAAGTCAAATGCCCTATCTGCTGTACTATCACTCAGCCCTAAATTCTGTTTAATAAATCTGAATTGAACTTTCTATCAGGCAAATTATTTTACAAAAAAATAAAGTGTATCATAGACACCATGATAAATATGTTTTACTATCAAGTTGTATTTGACTTGTAACACGTGTGTAATTTTTTAAATTTCCTTTGTTGTCTAAAGCCCAAATTTCATAGATTAAACATGAAGAATTTTCTGAAATGCCCCTTACTTAACATATCATTGCTATCAGAATCTTCTCATTAATATGCTCTTACAAGTGCTCTGATTTTTGTTTATTTGATTTGGCGTCACAACTGGTGGTATTCAAGGGTTATGCCTGGCTCTGTGCTCAGGAATCAATCCTAGTGGTGCTTCGGAGATCGTTAGGACACCAGGGAACAAACTCAGGTAGACTGCATGAAAGGCAAACAACCTACCTGATGTACTATAACTCTGGCCTCATGCTCTAATTTATAAATTGAATTAATTCTGTCTTTGGTTTTGGACACTTTAAAATAATTGCACCATGCAGAGCAATTATAGCACTATTTATTATTGTCTTACGTTTTTGTCCCTATACTTTTTACTCAAAAACTCCCAATAAAAGATATTTTCTTCTTTGCTATGTTTTTGTTTATATATTACAATAACATCTCTAGCATATTTGTAGATAGATTTCTTACTTCTGTGCCTTTTTCCTAATAGGTTGTCCTTGGAGGAGAGATAGTACAATAAATAGGGCCCTCTCCTGGAATGCAGCCAAACCATTTCATCCTTAAGTCCCTAGAATTATTGATTTCTAAGGTAAGAATCAAGATCAAGAATGAGCACCAATGGGTGTGGCTCCAACACAAATAAACAAAACCTTTCTCTTTAAAAGTCATCTTTGTCTCTTTACTATTCTTTCAGAGTCTACCAAGTCTGCAGTTTTATTTTATTAAATATAATATTTATTTTAACATAGTGGCTTATACATCATTGACAATAATATTTTAGGTACATATTAACATAAAATCAGGGAAATTTCCATCACCGAATTGTCCTCCCTCCACCTCCGTTCCGTCCTTCTTCCCATATCCTCTTCCCTTACCTATGGGGCTGCTGGAATAAATGGTCCCCTCTGTGCCTAGCTTACTACTTAGTGGTCTTCCACCTATTAGGTCTTGGTACCTCCTTTACCCCCCCCCATTGGGAGGTGGGACTAGATAGTTCAAGTTATGCGGTTTTATTTGAAGAAGAGAAAAGTAATAACCTGGAGAAAAAAAAGAAAGGAAAAAAGAATCAGATACTCTGGAAATGGGCGGAGTCCTCCTAGAGGCTTTCATCCTTGGTTTGAGGGACAAGGGTTGAAAAAGAAGGTGAAACACCACAACAGTACATAAAGAACTGTCAAATAAAATATCCAGTGAGCATTCCAAAAAAAACAAAACAAAAACAAAACAAAACAAAACAAAACAAAAGGTTAAGCACCATAGAAAAGCCATGGTATTGAGATAAAAAAAATAAGAGCACATAAGAAAAGAAAAGTAGAAAATAAATAAATAAATATAAATGGAGACATCCACTTCAATAGCCAAACCACAACAATGAAATCAACAAAAAAAATAGATAAGTAAATAATAATAAAAAATTGTTTTGTGCTTTTTTTTTCCCCTCCTGCAGATGCACAGTAAATATAGTGGTCATTCGAAAAGGAGTTTCCTTTGCCTAAGAGATACAGGATTTCTCCACCCTTGAAGTATATTGTCATGGGATTAACTATAGACTCCTTTCAGGTTCATTTACTCTACCCTTGGTGCTTTTCTGGTGTATGAAAGACTTCTGCTCTGTCCTGGGTGATAACATCAGATCTCTGTATCTAGAGGTCTCGGTATCTGCATGAGTCAAGGAGTTGAACTTATGATTATGTCTTTCTTTGTGGATCTAGAAGTTCTGTTCCCTCAGTGTCATTTTAATCTGTCTTCTGTGGTTCAAGTCTGCAGTTTTACTTGAATAACCACATAATAGCTCTCTTCAGGATAAAATTTGCTACTAAATATTAGTCTCTAGATTAAATGCTTAAAGTAAATTTTGCCTGATAGTTACAGCATCCTTTAAGTCTCTACCATATTATGAAAATAACATGGTTATTTTCCAAATTCTTGTTTTAAATTTTAATCTAGTTCAACTCAAGTAATCAATTTATTTCACCACACTCAGTACAAGAGAACATGCTTCCCTCTACCAGTGTCTAAAGTAAACTTTCCATCCCCAACTCACACGTAAACCCAGTTCTATAGACAAAATCTTCAATTCTAATGACTTTAACAATTTGTTATTCCCTTATTATATTTATTTTCTAATCACATTTGTGATAAATATATTTTTATTTTTAGTTGTGGAGTTGTTGATATGATCTAAATTTTAATAGGGTCCATATAATCTTACATGTTTTGGATGGTACTGTCAGTTTTCAAATTCATTTCTTTAAATAATATACAGCATGCCTCAGTTGATAGAGTTTAAGAACACAATATTAGTGAACTAAAAAAGAGACTATTAAAATGGTATAAATGTATATTGTAGCCTACTAAATTAAAAAACACAAAAATTTAGAACGATATTCTTCATACTAGTAATGGCTATTCTATCACACTGGCCTATTGATTATAACAGGTCACTTAAATCTGTCTTTGCTTATAATATTTTAAATCATATTAAATTCTGCATTTTTTATACAAATTTATTTGTTTAAAAGTATTTGAAATGTAACTTATGGTATCAAACAATATAAATATATGCATATGTAGGTATTTACATATATACATACTTTCTTTAATTGAATCACCATGAAATGCACAGTTATAAAGTTGCTCATGATGGAATTTCAACCATACAATGTACAGCACCCTTCATCAATGCACATTCTTGTCACCAATGTCCCTAGAGTTTCCCTTTTTTCCTTCCTGCTGACTGCCTCTGTGGCAGACATTTAACTTATCTCTACTTCCCTCTGTCCCTGTATTTCACTCTTTATTTCTCTTTATTTCTGTCTTTCTGTCTCTCACTATCTGTCTCTCTCACTCTTTTTTTCTTTTCCTTTCTTGCAGACACTGTGTCACACATAAGAAAGAACAAGAACTACTAGTGCTTTTACAGATACTGGAAAGAAGAGATTTGTATTCACCACTGGTGGGAACATTGACTGGTCCAGCCTTATTGGAAAACAATATAGATAATCCTCAAAAAATAATAATTGAGCTTCCATATGTTCCAGCCATATCTCTCGTAGCAAAGGAACCCAAAATCACAACATTGAAAATCCTTCTGCACTATGTTCATTGCAGCACTATTTAAAATAGCCGGAAAACACACACACACACACACACACACACACACACACACACACACACACAATTGTTTGAGAATAGATGACTGGATTAAGATGCAGTGGTACATCAATATTATGGAATACTATGGAGCTGTTGGGAAAAATGAAGTCATAAAATTTTCTTATATATGAATGCATCTGGAGAATATTATGCTGAGTGAAATGAGTCATAGGGAGAGGGATAGACATACAATGATCACACTCATTTATGGATTTTAAAAGGAATGGTGTGGTAATAATATACAGGGACAATGGAAACAAGGCCAGAGGTACTAGATAGGAAGTTTGACATGAATAGTGGGGAAGTGCAATTAGGGCAAAAAGAGAT
Source organism: Suncus etruscus (assembly GCF_024139225.1). Classification (NCBI taxonomy): domain Eukaryota; kingdom Metazoa; phylum Chordata; class Mammalia; order Eulipotyphla; family Soricidae; genus Suncus; species Suncus etruscus. The sequence goes on from NC_064848.1 coordinate 104,376,745, forward strand.
CATTATGATAATAATGGCTGAAAATGATTACTCTGGATAAATATTGGTATAATAAGGGAATAAAGTCATATGCATGTCACCCTGTCAGTAATAATACTGAGCTTTTTTTCTGTTTTTTTTTCTTTATTTAAATATCTTGATTACAAATATGATTGTGATTAGGGTTCAGTCATGTAAAGAATACCCCCCTTCACCAGTGAAACATTCCCACCACCAATGTCCCAAATCTCCCTCCATTCCACCCCACCCTCACCTGTATAGGCTTTCCAGTTCCCTCACTCATTCATATGATTATCGTAGTTCTCAATGTAGTTATTTCTATAACTGCACTCACCACTCTTTGTGGTGAGCTTTATGAAGTGAGCTGGAAGTTCCAGCCCTCCTCTCTTTGTCTTTGAGTCTTGTTACAAAAATGACTTTTATTTTTCTTAAAACCCATAAATAGTGAGACTATTCTGCGTCTCTCTCTCCCCTTCTGACTTATTTCACTCAGCATGATAGATTCCATGTACATCCATGTATAGAAAAATTTCATGACTTCATCTCTCCTGATGGCTGCCTAATATTCCATTGTGTATATGTACCACAGTTTCTTTAGCCATTCATCTGTTGAAGGGCATCTTGGTTGTTTTCAGAGCCTGGCTATTGTGAATAGTGCTGCAATAAATATAGGTGTGAGGAAAGGGTTTTTGTGTGGTATTCTTGTGTTCTTAGGGTATATCCCTAGGAGTGGAATAGCTGGGTCGAATGGAAGCTCAATTTCTAGTTTTTGGAGGAATCTCCATATCGCTTTCCATAGAGGTTGGACTAGATGGCATTCCCACCAGCAGTGGATAAGAGATCCTTTCTCTCCAGATCCCTGCCAGCACTGATTGTTCTCATTCTTTGTGATGTATGACAATCTCTGTGGTGTGAGATTGTATCTCATTGTTCTTTTGATTTGCATCTCTCTAATGATTAGTGATGAAGAGCATTTGTTCATGTGCCTTTTGGCCATTTGTATTTCTATTTTTTATCAACGTGCTCATTTCTTCTCCCCATTTTTTGATGGGATTAGATGTTTTTTTCTTGTAAAGTTCTATCAGTTCCCTGTATATTTTGGATAGTAACCCCTTATCTGATGGGTGTTGGGTGAATAGTTTCTCCCACACAGTGGGTGGCTCTTGTATCCTGGGCACTATTTCTTTTGAGGTGCAGAAGCTTCTCAGCTTAATGTATTCCCATCTGTTGATCTCTGTTTCCACTTGTTTGGAAAGTGCAGTTTCCTCCTTGAAGATGCCTTTAGTCTCAATGTCATGGAGTGTTTTACCGACGTGCTGTTCTATATACCTTATGGTATCAGGTCTGATATCAAGGTCTTTAATCCATTTGGATTTTACCTTCAAACTTCAATTTTGAGGTGCAGTTTTGAAGAATACTTTTTGATTTAAATTCAACTATTTTCTAGATTCTTTATTATCAAGAAAAATGTGTCATAATGTTTCAGAATTTTACACTATGCAATTAATATTATATTTATCTTGTGTAAATAAAATTAGATTTTTATTATTTGAAAAACAAAATACAATTACTCAAATTAAGAGTTCCATTCTTCATGACTATGTTTTTCCTCTTTATTTTCTCTAAAGAGGTACATGGGAAGAAAGAATGTGAAAATTCTGGTGTAAAATGTCTTATAGTAATATTTTTTAGTGTTGCTGAATGTTGCAATTCAATTTTCATAGTTACAATGATTGTTAGTTTATTTCTAGCTTGGTGGTGTTGAAAATAAACCCAGGGTATCACTTGTACAAAGTAAGTGCTTTATTGTTGAGCAACATCCCTGGCCCCATAAAAGTTTATGCATGTTATTAGCTAATGTTATGTAAACACATTCTTATAACTACACTTGAATTAATTTAGATGCTGCAAATTAGTACTTAATTTAAGCTCCATTTAAGCTCCATTTCTAAATTTATGAGATTGATGCACTACCTACTGCTCTAAAGAGGCACCTTATATATTTATATCTTGTCGATCATAAAGGTATTAGTAAATAGTAAAATACTCAAGATTCTTCCTTAGGTAATATTTTCCCTGGAAACATTTATTGGTATTGTGCTTTTTGGTCTCCAAGAAACCAGAACCATTGGGGCTAGAGAGAATGTATAGTGGACAGGGTCCTTAACATGCATATAGCAGATACAGATTTGCTTTATTGCACTGCATATGGACTCCTGAACCCCACTAGCCAGGAGTCATAGCCTGAGCATATAGCTAAGAGTGAACTCTGAACCCAACTGGCATGACCCGAAAACAAACAAAAAAGTCTGATGACTAGAGTTATATAGGGCATAACACCGAATGAACCACCAAGGGGTTAATTTAAACCAATGTTAAACAGGACCTAGAATAATTAAAACATAAGTATCATCATTAAGAATATCCTTAACTCTGGAACTAATTATTTTAAAAATATCTACATGGTTATAATTAGCAACAAAATAAAAAATACTCCCTTCCAGAAATATGTGGTCTTTCTCCACCAAATGAAAGAAACTAAATAAATGTGTTACAAAAATATTTAACTGTGTATTTACATATATCTGTATATATTTTATATATAATATATAATGATTAAAATGAGAATGGCTCATAATTTTTCCATATAATTAGAAAATATATTTATTTAACTAAAATTAGCCAGTTCATACCTCATAGATATTTGAATAAACTTTTTTTGGTTTTTGGGCCACACACGGCGGTGCTCAGCGGTTACTCCTGGCTGTCTGCTCAGAAATAGCTCCTGGCAGGCACGTGGGAACATATGGGACACCGGGATTCGAACCAACCACCTTTGGTCCTGGATCGGCTGCTTGCAAGGCAAATGCTGCTGTGCTATCTCTCCGGGCCCTGAAGAAACTTTTTAATTGACCTTCCCTTTATTTTAAGGGAGTATTCCTGGTCTCCCTATATATTCAGACTCATTGTATATAAGCCTCTTTAACAATGTGCCCTTCTTATCTTTATAGATTTGCAGTGTTGCTCCATTTCCAAAGGGCTGGATGCCAGATGGAGATCACATATTCTCCTGGGATCCATTAACCATTACAATATTGTGGTTTATAATAGATATACATATATATGTTTAAATACATATTTGGTCTTTAACCTTTCCTTGGCACACATCTCTGAAAACCATTGGTATTCCCTAGGTGGTGAGAGCCATAAAGGTGTCTTCTGTTATGTTAACGAGATAATTTTTTAACCCTACCTAAGGAACAGGGATGTTTGCCAGAAAATTCATACACTGATGAATCTGTAGATGAAAGTTTAGAACTTGCAGATCCATTTTCACCTCTGGGAAGTGGAAAGTGGTTAGAGGTTGAATTTCCAAAGATCAATGATTTGATCAAGCATACTATATAAGGAAATTTTTTATAAAAGTTCTTATCCAAATATTGGTTTCTGAGAATTTTTTAATTCAATATGTAGAAATATGGGAAAATTTTATGTTTAGTGAAGACATGGAATTTCCTTGCTTATTCTTCATACGCTGTATATCTTCATCTTAATATAGATTAATTTATATGATTTATAATAAATTGACAAGTGAGTCAAAATAATTATTAGTGAGTAAAATAATTATCTTTACATAATTCAAGCAGGGTGTTATAAAACTTCCGATATATATAGGTATCAGTTACCCAAGTACAGGTAGAAACTTTGAATTGCAATTTGAATTCAGCAAAGACTTGGGACCCTGAGACCCTTGCCTGCGGAATCTGATACCATTACAGGACTTGATTTATTGTCTCCTGTCTGAGAAGTTTTTTTGCATTAGGAAGTGTACACATACACTCTCTCACACACATATTCACAGAGAAAGAAAATACACAAATACACAAATATTGTTTCAGAAAATTATTTAACCACAGATTCTTCTAGAGAGTAGATACTTATGTATTATTTATACAACATAATTGAAACTGAAATTACACTACTCCAAATACTTCCTTTAATAAGGTATGTTCATTAAGTGTTCCAGTAAATTTAAATCAAATCAAAACTCCAAGGCCAATTTTATTTAATTAAAAATTTAGTAAAAATATATACTATTTAGTAGAAGTCAAAGAGAGAATGGAGTAAACATATTTAAAATCATTAAAGCACACAATATCTCTTTTGTTATAATACATGGCAGAGTAAATAGACAGCAAAACAGTGTCAGTGTCTTCACATTATTCTGCTACTATTGACTTGAATATTTTTGTTGTTTTGCATTCTGGAAGTCCAAATATTCAAAGAAGATATTATTTGAAAGAAAAGTGAAAATTATAAGACCCAGAGAACATTGCAATTGGCCAAAGCAGCCCCATCATATTGTAGGCTACCCTTTATCAATCAAACTAACATTTGATATAAAGTGCTCATGGTAATTGTAAATTCAGAGTACATCTGCAGACTACACTTGAGATCTATGTTTTTCCACAGCTGGCCCACAAACTGCCTTTTCTTCCACTGATAATAAGGATTTTCTTTTTTCTTTTCTTTTTTTAAGGTAGCAATGAATACCTCATTTCTCTGTCAAAGCATAAGGCTGAACTTTCCCATGCATTAAAATAAGTTGGTGGAGATTACTATCTATTTAATTCTAAAAAAGAGTGGCAATCACCACAATCCCCAAGAATCATTTGTAATAATGTTTCCATCTTTGACCACAGGAGGAAAATACTACAATTTCTAGAAATCTTTCTCCATTCTACCTTTTCACCACAGTAACCACCACCACTAAGACTTTGCACATTGATCATCCTTTCCTTTTGGTGAAACCTAACTTGTATATATACTACATCAAACTATTAATATTTTTATAAACATAACTGTTGGACATTCTAACTAAGGAATGCATTAGTACTGTCATGAAAAATAACTCATACTATTAACTTGTTTTATAACTTTAATATGATGTTGATAGAAACCACAAATCTTAACTCTATTTTTATGAATAATTTCAGCTGCACAAATAAAAATTTGGTAACAGGATAACCTAGAAGTGTTTCTCATACTTCACCTGCTTTTTTTAAATTTTTCTCAAAAATTGGTTCAAAATAATGTCTCAAGAACACAGAAAAATAATGTTTAAAGTATGTCATATGACTTGGAAATCTTTTCTACTTGCAGCATTCAAATACCTCAGGATATAGAATTCAAAACTTATGTCAAGGCATTGAGGAATTACATAGAATAAGGCTTTATTTAGTTTTCAAGAGCTGGACCAGTTCTTCTTTTTGCACAGTTCATCATGGAATTTGTATTCTAAACATGTCTTATGCCAGGCTGTCATATTTCTGGTATATTCTGTCAAAGTCTTACGTACTACTTTGCTTTCTCAGGAACTCAGGGCAAGAGCTAGATAAATATTGACTCTATCATTTCACAAAACTTGTGATATAAAAATTATTTTATCTACAGCGTGTCATGGAATCTAGCTTATCCCATTCTTTTGTCATATACAAACTTGCTTCAATAACTCCCTCTTGAGACCAGGTACACTACTTTGAATTCAGTTACAAATCCCTGTGTGGCTTAAAAGTTTGGCAGTATTCTCTGTTTAGATTTATAAAAATAATTAAAATATTATTACGTCTCATTTTTCTATCACTGTCTTGAGTACTGCCATAAAAAGATTCTTAAAACTTTTAAAAAAATAATGTATACCTTATCTGATATACTGTACTATTAAATTATATTAGCTGTCATTAAAATAATATATATGTATATTTAAAATCACTTCTATGAATACTGGTAAACCTGTACATTTATATCTGTTTTTTGCCAGATTGTATTTTATCTCTTCATTTGTAATACAGTATTGTTTTTGAATATTTACTGAACACAGGTTGATAAAGATCTTGTGTCATCTAATAATTAAAGATAGTATTGGAAAGAGAAATTATGTTTCTTCAACATTTCTCAAAAAAACCATAGACTTGATTATTCTTTTAACAAATTATTTTCTTCTACCTATTTAGCAAATATATATGTTAAAAAAAACAACTAACTTGGATTACTATCTAATTAACAGTATGACTAAATTATAGAAAGTTTTGCTCATAAATAATGGAAAGAAAATAAAAGTTGGTAACAACTACCTCAATATTTATTCAAAATGTTAGCTTAATTGTTAACTAAATATTATCTTTCTATTATCTATCTACATGACAGCAAGTTAGAGAAAGGAAAATATATAATATTTCATATTGTATAAGTATAAAAATTGTCATTTATTTCATTGCCAAAATCCCAGGTAACACATATTGTCTCTTTTTTTAGAGACACAGAAATAAAGAAAAATATAAGTCTAGGGAATATACACCACAAAAACCACTAAAAATTCCTGAATATTATAGGGTTTTGGAGGAGCCCACTGTTATGTGAAGTGGAGTTTTAATAGACACCAGTGAAACATTCTGGCAGAATGACAATCCCATTGGAATAATGGCTAAGTTGCGTTCCACTTTCAGTAAAATTTTATTTGTATACTCCTGTCCTTTAGCCTTGAGCAGATTCTTCTTTGTTTAAAATGAAGGGTAATTCAAAATTGAAACAGAAGTATTCACATTTTAGTATGCTCTGGTTTTCTATATAACTACAATATAAAATACACAGATCATCATTGATGAATATATTTAAACATATATTTATATACTTTATAAGGAAATTTTAATAGAGCAAACATAAAACTAGTGACTAGAAAGAAATCACGACACACAGAACTAATGCATGAAATATTCCACCCATATGTAGATTTAAGGATTCTAAGAAATTAAATACTCAGTTTACTTTTTATCAAAAATAATTAAATTTATTAATGTTTTAGTAATATTTTTTGGGAAAAATGAAATTCTGTCTTTATTTGCTACTTACACCAGATATTTTCCACATGCTTATGGGCAACTGAATCTTATTTATGTTAAAAATATGATCTGCTGCCTGTTTTTTCAGATAAAGTTTTATTGGTGCATAGCCACACCTATCAATTTATAATTTGGTTATAATATTTTTCTATTCCAACAGAGAAGTTTGTGAAAATATCATATGATCTATAAAGTCTATAGTATTTACATTTTGCCCATTCAGATTGAGTTTGGGAATACCTGTTGTAAACAAATATCATACAAGTCTTGATATATTAAGGTTTAACAATGTTTTATAATTTAAAAAGTTGAATTTCTAGTGTTCAAAAATAAGTATAGACATATGGACTCATTGAACAAATATAACTTTTCTTATTTAGGAACATAAATTTTTTAATTTTAATAAAAATAAATGGGCCACATTTTATTTTACCTATTCATTTATACTGGTTTGTATAGATTTTAATCTACCACCATGTATTTGAAAATCTAAATAGCTTTCAACTATTTTATTAAAATGATTAAAATACATTATAATTATAATGTGCCCCTGTTCCCTAGCAAATTGTCTTCTATTTTAAAGATCTTATTCTTTATTATTTTTGTTACTAAATTAACAAAAATATATAATAACTATAATTTTCTTATAATTTTACTTTCTCATTATTTTTATAAACTTTTTATTTTTTGGGTCACACCCGGCAACACTCAGGGGTTACTCCTGGCTCTATGCTCAGAAATTGCTCCTGGCAGGCTCAGGGAACCATATGGAATGCTGGGATTCGAACCAATGACCTTTTGCATGAAAGGAAAATGCCTTACCTCCGTGCTATCTCTTCACCCCCAATTTTTTTAAATTTAATAGACAAATTTACCTTGATAATTTTTACATTTTCTCCATATTGTTCCAACTTATGATATCACCTTTTAATTTATTGAGAAAATCAAAATTAGCATTTTATCACTATTAAACCTTAAGGCAAATTTCTATACTCAAAGTTCTATTTTATTTTCATGAACAATATTCTTTGTACTATTTTATCATATCTTATTACTTTGGTGAAAATACAGGAATTCATCAGTACCTATTATGCCCCAATTTAAATATTTCTTATTAAGTATGCAATTATTTCCTCCAAAATGTATTAAATCCAAGATGTCCATCTTACTCTAGAACAGGGAAAAACAGATGTACTGGACTCATATCTCATATATTTATTGGCTAGTATCAGAATAATGTCTTATTTTTGTTGCATGAACATATCGTGGTTAGCATTCTTATTTTATCAACACTTTAAGGATTAACTTCTTTATGGAAACAATATTACCTTCCTCGTCTCCCGAAATAGTTCTAACTACCTCTCTCTTAAAATTGTCAAGAACTTTTCTGATATTTTAAAATATAACTAATAAAAAGAAAAAAGAAATCTATAAACAACATGTGCTTATATTTTTGTAGCAGTTCTTTCTTCCTGTTCAGATGTACTGTAACTAATACTGAAGATGAATTCCTCCACAGCTCTGCAGTATCTCATTCTTAAACTCCTCCAGGCATAGGATTCTAAAATATTCATCTTTTTTCCTGTTGCCTAATGAAAATCTTTCTCTTTCTTGGATCATTACCAACAGTATAAAACTATGTTTAAAAAAAACTTTCCTTGAAATCACATGTTCTATTTATGTCCATATTATTCTACAGCACTTTATGAATTACTCTTTGACATAATTATCAAATTTTCTTTGTCTCATTTCTCAGCTTCTGTTTTGCTCTTGATCCTAATGCTTGCACTAAAACTTATCTTACTAACATTTTTAATGGTTATTATGGCACTACATTCTTAGTGATCATTTTGCATGACTTTTTTTTTTTATCAACTATTAGTTCATTTAACCTGCCATGAATTTTGACTATAATTGGTTCCCAAATTATATTTTTATTTCACTATTTAATTTTTTCTAATATTTTAGCTTACTCTGTGTGTGTGTGTGTGTGTGTGTGCGCGCGCGCGCGCACACACACGTACACTGATAAACTACTGCTAGAAATACTTGGGGAACTATATGCTATGTAGGGAATTGAACCTGTTTGGCTAGATTGAGCAAGTTTGAGCAAGTCAAACACCTACCTGCTGTATTATCTCATTATAGCCACCTTTTCCTTATCTGTTATATTGCTAAATTGTCCTGTATTTAGAGACACAATTTTGTCTTTTTTTTTCACTTTTATTTTACTTATTCCTTATCGAACCTCATCCAATAATATGACTTCCAAATAGTCAGCATTAAGTTTTTCTTGATGGCAGACATATATATTAAACAAACTTCTTGATTCCTCCATTTAACTATATAAAAGACATGCCAAACAATGTCTGAAGACAAACTCCCTGATTCCATATATCAGCACAGTCTTCCTCAGTTCTGATCTCAATGAAGAACACTGCAATTTGTCCAGTGTGGTAAGTCAAATGCCTAGAGGTCATTTTTGTACCTTCTTTCATCCATATTCTTTATTCAAACCATAATTGTTAACTTTGAAAGACTATATAGTCACTAATGTAAGTCATTTGTCTATATTTAAAATGAAAAATAAGATTATACACTATAATTTCTCATGATTTTTATGTTGAACAATGAATGAATGCATGAATAAAGGATATTTCATGTAAAACATGTGTAACTTTCCTTAAACTATAAATCATTTTCCAGAAAAATGAATGGATTTAGTATTGTTTTTATATAACTATGTAAAAATATTTGAGATATAACATAATGAGAATTCAGTTATTTATGTTTAAATTGATATTTCACTGGAGTTAGGGCTATATTCTTTACTTTTTTAGATGTGTTATTTTTGGCTTTCCTTCATGGATAGATTTTCATATATCTTATACTGTTTCTACATCTTCAAATCTAAATGTATAAGAAAAATTACCATCTGTGGACAAAAGATATTCTCTAGTCACATTCAAGGGTATCTAGGAAAAAGAAATGCACACACAATTATTTAAGATGGATATATATTCATTTTGACAGCATAGGTTAAGTTAAACAAATAGTTAACAAATTCAAAACAGAGTACATTCTTCTTTAGAACATGAACTTCTTATAAGTCTAGTATCATAGAGATGTGGTTAATAATTTTGATTTAATCCATGAACAATTCTAAGAAATCTTATGGAGTAAGAAAACAGGATACTACTTTACATTAAACAAGGATTTAAATGTGTATGTCATAAAATCTTTAAAATATTGGTGTTTTAGTCTTTTATCTGAAATATGCCTCTGTACTATGATGTCTATCTGTTATTTTTATCTTCCAGGAAGCCTTTTCTTGGCATCTTTCTTCTCTAGAAAGGCATCTCCCTTTTCCACCTGGTAAAGCCTATAATCACCTGGCTTCACTTCTTCAATTTCATGGTGCATATGAAAGAAAAAGTTCTAGTTAATTTGCTTTTAAAACAAAGATATTGATCTTGAGAATAGGTTGCTATGCACTTTCTTCTGGCATTGATAGATATAAATATGATCCAAAAAATATCTGATAGTGGCAAGGATACAAAGTTACTGAGATGAAACTATCATAGAGTAAAATTTAAGAGGACAAAAAATAGGCACTTACATAAAATGTAAACTTATTTGATTTTCTGAATATAGTTATGCATAAATAATTTATGTATTTTATGTTTCTGAGCAAATATAATCATTTTTACTTATTACAAAAATACCTACAGAAAATAGGAATTTATTGTAAATAATTCCATCCTTATATTTTTATACTTTGTGATGAACAAATATTGAAATAACTTCAAGGTATTTACTCAATTCTTACTAACCAAAGAAACTATTAGTGTTTAGTAGAACCATTAGGTTTTCCTGGAAATGACTGCATGATAAATTGTGTCAAAAATATCTGATAATGACAGGACTGACATGATTCAACACATGAGTTGGGTGCTTTTTTTGCACACAGGAAACCTGGGTTTGACCATGATACCACATATGGTCTACAAATCTGAGTTCAGAGAGAAAAGTAAGCTCTAAGCACAACCAGATGTGGCCCCCAAAACAAAAACAAAATATTAATAATTAATAGCTAAATAAATTCTGATTTCACTGACTTGATACTTAAGAAATACATAATTGTATAACTAGAATTTTTTTGAAAGTATATTGTTTCTTTTTTTTGTGTGTGTGACACAACTTCCTATTCTACTGTGTAGGTTTCTTTCTGAGTTAATCTTTCTGTTTTTTATTTTGTTTGTGTTTTGGGGCCACACCTGGTGGCACTCAGATTTACTACCACTCAGAAATCGCTTCTAGCAGGCATGAAGACTATGCTGAGGATCCAACCAGGAATGTCCTGGTTCTGCCACAAGCAAGGAAAACTCCGTTATGTTGAACAGGGTCGAATGATAGTGCCATGGGTAGGGCTTTGCCTTGCATGTGGACAACCATAGTTATCCCCAGCATCCTGTATGATCTCTATGCATATCATGAGTAATTTCTGAGCACAGAGTCAGGAATCAAAAAAAAACCATGCAAACAAGCAAAACAAACAAATATAGATAATAAACTACAGTTTTGGGGGCCAGGCAAATAGTGTTACTTGAGAGAGCACTTTTCATGCAGGAGCTCTGAGTTTGAACTCTATCACAATGTGCTCCTCTGAGCATCACTTAAGAGGAATCCCTGAAACTCAGGAGCCCCAAACACTACCGTCTATGAACCCCAAAACCAAAAGAAACAAACCTGCTGCAAAATTTCTTTGATGAAATGTTTTCTTCTTCTTTTTTTTTTAAGGGGGGGGGGGTTTGGGCCACACCCGGTTGACCAGGGTTACTCCTGGCTATGTGCTCAGAAATCGCCCCTGGCTTGGGGGGGACCATATGGGACGCCGGGGGATCGAACCACGGTCCTTCCTTGGCTAGCGCTTGCAAGGCAGACACCTTACCTCCAGCGCCACCTACCCGGCCCCAAATGTTTTCTTCTTAATGTGTTCACTGAAGTCTTTGTGCAACTCTTGTTCAAATTCCTACTTTGTGCTTTCTATCTTACTACCTTTTCTATAATTGGCATCACTGAAGTAAGCACATACCAATTTATTAATATAATAATTTATTTATCTAATAAGATAATATTCTATTATTTAACATGAAAGTGGAAGATTATCTTTAGTCTTTTCAAAATACTAAAAATACCCAGATTTTAAACATTATTGGGTATCATCCTGGACTTGATCATCCCTAACACTGAGGAGCCAAATCCACAATTTCACACACTAGAATGAAATTTTCAGTCAGGTTGGCAGAATATCTTTTAGAAAGACTACTCTGACCTTAAGTATAACAAATAGATTATATGTCAGTTTTTTTTTTTATCTCTAGGTACTATGAGTGACATCTGATCAAAGATAAGTGTGGGAATGTTTATAAGTTATTCTGTCTTTGTGTATATAGATGCTCAGAGCTATATCTAGAGTTAAGTTTTTTTAACATTTTTTATTTAAACATCTTAATTACAAATATGATTGTGATTAGCTTTCTGTCATGTAAAGAAGTGTAACATTCCCACCACCAATGTCCCAAATCTCCCTCCATCCCACCCCACCTCCATCTGTACTCTACACAGGCTTTCCAGTTCTCTTATTGATTCACATGATTGTGGTAGTTCTCAGTGTAGTTATTTCTATAACTGCACTCACCTCTTTGTGGTGAGCTTCATGAAGTGAGCTGGAAGTTTCAGCCTCCTCTCATTGTCTCTGAAGATTGTTGCAAAAATGACTTATTTTTTTTAAAACCCATAGATTAGTGAGACTATTCTGCATCTCTCTCTCCCCCTCTGACTTACTTCACTCAGCATGATAGACTCCATGTACATCCATGAATAGGAAAATTTCATGACTTCATCTCTCCGGACTGCTGCATAATATTCCATTGTGTATATGTAACACAGTTTCTTTAGCCATTCATCTGTTGAAGGGCATCTTGGGGTTGTTTCCAGAGCCTGCCTATTGTGAATAGTCCTGCAATAAATATAGGTGTGAGGAAGAAGTTTTTGTATTGTATTCTTGTGTTCCTAGGGTATATCACTAGGAGTGGAATAGCTGGGTCGAATGGGAGCTCAATTTCCAGTTTTTGGAGTAATCTCCATATCGCTTTTCATAGAGGTTGGACTAGATGGCATTCCCACCAGCAGTGGATAAGATTTTCTTTCTCTCCACATCCCCACCAGCACTGATTGTTTTCATTCTTTGTGATGTGTGCCAATCTCTGTGGTGTGAGATGGTATCTCATCGTTGTTTTGATTTGCATCTCCCTGATTATCAATGATGAGAAGAATTTTTCATGTGCCTTTTGGCCATTTGTATTTCTATTTTTTATCAACGTGATCATTTCTTCTCCCCATTTTTTGATGGGATTAGATGTTTTTTTCTTGTAAAGTTCTGTCAGTGCCCTGTATATTTTGGATATTAGCCCTTTATCTGATGGTTATTGGGTGAATAGTTTCTCCCACACAGTGGGTGGCTCTTGTATCCTGGGCACTATTTCTTTTGAGGTGCAGAAGCTTCTCAGCTTAATGTATTCCCATCTGTTGATCTCTGCTTGTTTGGAAAGTGCAGTTTCCTCCTTGAAGATGCCACTAATCTCAATGTCATGGAGTGTTTTACTTACATGTTGTTCTATATGCCTTATGGTATCAGGTCTGATATCAAGTCTTTTATCCATTTGGATTTTACCTTCATACATGATGTTAACCGAGGGTTTATGTTCGCTTTCTTGCATGTGGCTAAGCAGTTCTGCCAGCACCACTTGTTGAAGAGGCTTTCCCTTCTCCACTTAGAATTTCTTGCTCCCTTGTCAAAAATTAGGTGATTGTATGTCTGGGGAACATTGTCTGAGACTCAATCCTATTTCACTGATCTGAGGGTATGTCTTTATTCCAATACCATGCTGTTTTGATAACTATTACTTTGTAGTACAGTTTAAAGTTGGGGAAAGTAATACCTTCCATTTTTCTTTTCCCTAGGAGTGCTTTAGCTATTTGAGGGTATTTATTGTTCCAGATGAACTTCATAAGTGTTTGATCCACTTCTTTGAAGAATGTCATGGGTATCTTTAGAGGGATCGCATTAAATCTGTACAATGCTTTGGGGACTATTGCCATTTTAATGATGTTAATCCTGCCAATCCATTAGCAAGGTATGTGCTTCCATTTCCGTGTGTCCTCTCATATTTCTTGGATCAGGGCTTTATAGTTTTCTTTGTATAGTTCCTTCACATCTTTGGTCAAGTTGACTCCAAGATATTTGAGTTTCTGTGGCACTAATGTGAATGGGATTGCCTTCTTGATGTCCATCTCTTCCCTATTATTATTGGTGTATAAAAAGGCCATTGATTTCTGTGTGTTAATTTTGTAGCCAGCCACCTTGCTATATGAGTCTATTGTTTCTAGAAGCTTTCTGGTAGAGTCTTTAGGGTTTTTCTAAGTAGAGTATCAAGTCATCTGCAAACAGTGAGAACTTGACTTCTTCCTTTCCTATCTGAATTTCCTTGCTATCCTTTTCTTGCCTGATCTCTATAGCAAGTACTTCCAGTACTATGTTGAAGAGGAGTAGTGAGAGCAGACAGCCTTGTCTTGTACCAGAATTTAGAGGAAAGGCTTTTAGTTTTTCTCCATTGAGTAAAATATTTACCATTGGCTTGTGGTAGATGGCTTTAACTAAATTGAGAAAGGTTCCTTTCATTCCCATCTTGCTGAGAGTTTTTATCAAGAATGAGTGTTGGAGCTTATCAAATGTTTTCTCTGTCTATTGATATGATCATGTGATTTTTTTTCTTGTTGTTGATGGTGTGTATGATGTTGATAGATTTATGGATGTTAAACCATTCTTGCATTCCTGGGATGAAACCTACTTGGTCGTAGTGTATGATCTTCTTCATGATGCATTGGATCCTATTTGCCAGGATTTTGTTGAAGATCTTTGCATTTGCATTCATCAGGGATATTGGTCTGTAATTTTCTTTTTTGGCAGCATCTCTGTCTGGTTTTTGTATCAAGGTGATGTTGGCTTCTTAAAAGCTGTTTGGGAGTGTTCCCATTTTTTCAATTTCATGGAAGAGCCTGGCTAGGATTGGTAGTAGCTCATCTAGAAAATCTATCTGGGCCTGAGCTTTTCTTTTTGGGCAGATGTTTGATTACAGTTTCAGTTTTCTCTATAGTGATGGGGGAGTTTAGATATGCTACATCCTCCTTACTTAACTGTGGAGGGTTATAAGTGTTCAAGAATTTATCCATTTCTTCTAGGTTCTCATGTTTAGTAGTATAAAGTTTCTGAAAGTAGTCTCTGGTTACCTTTTGGATCTCTGCAGTATCTGTCGTGATCTCCCCCTTTTCATTTCTAATACGGGTTATCAGTTTTCTCTCTTTCTCTCTTTTTGTGAGTTTTCCCTATGATCTATCAATCTTGTTTATTTTTTCAAAGAACCAACTTCTGCTTTTGTTGATCTTTTGGATTGTTTTTTGGTTTTCTACTTTATTGATTTCTGTTTTCAGGTTTGTTATTTCTTTTCGTCTCTCTATTTTTGGTTTCCTTTGTTGGTTATTTTCTAATTTTATGAGCTGCGTCATTAAGTTATTCAGGTATGCCCCTTCTTCCTTCCTGATGTGTGCTTCTAAAGCTATAAATTTTCCTCTCAGTATGCTTTTGCTGTGCTCCATAGATTCTGGCAGTTTGTGTCTTCATTTTTCCAGGAAAGTTTTGATTTCCTCTTTGATTTCATCTCAGATGCACTGGCTGTTCAGTAGCAGGCTGTTAAATTTTAATTGTTAAAGTTTTTTTCTGTATGCCTTTGTAGTTCACATCTAATTTCAGAGCCTTGTGGTCAGCAAACGTAGCCTGCAAGATTTCTGTCCTCTTGATTTTATGGAGGTATGTTTTATGTTCAACATGTGGTTTATCCTGGAAAATGACCCATGTACATTGGAGAAGAATGTGTATCCAGGTTTTTTGGGGTGGAGTGTTCTATATATATCTACTTGTCCTCTTTCTTCCATTACTCTTTTTAGGGCTAGTATGTTTTTGTTGGGTTTCAGTTGGGTTGACCTATCAAGTGTTGATAGGGCTGTCTTGAGGTCTCCCACAATTATTGTGTTATTATTGATGTCTTCTTTCAGATTTGTCAGCAATTGTTTTAGATAATTTGCTGGTTTCTCATTGGGTGCATATATGTTTAAAAGTCTGATTTTTTCCTGTTGCACATATCCCTTGATTAGTACATAGTGTCCATCTTTGTCCCTTAGAACTTTTATGAGTATAAAGTTGGTGTCATCAGATATTAATATGGCCACCCCAGCTTTTTTAAGGGTGTTATTTGCTTGGATGATTTTCCTCCAGCCTTTGATTTTGAGTCTGTTTGTTCTGACTATTCAGGTATGTTTCTTGTAGGCAGCAGAAGGTTGGAGTCATCTTTTTGACCCATTTTTCCACTCTGTGTCTTTCAATTGGTGAATTTAGTCCATTGACATTGAAGGAGATGATTGTCATAGGATTTAATGTCATCTTTGTAGATAAGTTTTTTGTGTTTGTTGGTCTCTCTTCTCTTAAAGTAGACCTTTCTGTTTTTCATTTTAAGGCTGGTTTTTCTTCTGTGAAGATTCTGAACTGTTGTTTTTCCATGAAGCTATGTATCCTTCCTTCAAACCTGAACGTAAGTCGGGCTGAGTGCAGTATTCTAGATGAGGCATCCATTTCATTCAGTCTTGTCACAATATCCCACCACTGTCTTCTGGCCTTGAGAGTTTCTTGTGATATGTCTGCTGTAAGTCTTAGAGATGCTCCTTTAAATGTAATTTCCCTTTTTGATCTTGCTGCTTTCAGTATTCTATCTCTATCTGTGGGATTTGTCATTGTAACAAGGATGTGTCTTGGGGTGTTTTTCTTTGGGTCTCTTTTAGCTGGTACTCTTTGTGCATGCAGGATTTGATTGCATGTAGTCTTTAACTCTGGAGTATCTCTTTGATGATGTCTTTGACAGTTGATTCTTCCTGGAGATCTCCTACCTGGGCCTCTGGGAACTCCAAGGATTCTTATGTTGTTTCTGTTGAGTTTATCAAAGACTTCTATTTTCATCTGTTCACATTTCTAAAATATTTTTTTCCATTGCCTCATCATTTGTCTTAAGGTTCTTTTCCAATTTCTTCTGCTGTGTTGAGTTTTTCTGCATCTCATCTTCCAGCTTGTCGATTCTGTCCTCAGCTGCTCTTACCCTGCTGGCGAGGCGATTCATTGAGTTTTTCAGTTGAGCTACAGTGTTTTTCAGATCTGTTATTTCAGTTTGGAGTTTTCTGATTTCTGTCTTTGTGTTCTGTTCGGATTGATCTATGCTTTCTTTGAGTTCTACAAACATCTTCCATATTGCTATTCTAAACTCCTTAGCCAAGAGGTTAATCAGATGGTTGGAATTTTTTAGGTCATCTGAGCTATCGTCTTCATTCTCTGTGCATGGTGTTTGCCTGTGAGTTTTCCCCATTGTCACGCTTGTAGTGTGATTTTTTTTTCTGCGCATTGTGGTAGGGTTTATTGCTTAGAAAGAGTGCACTGCTGTTCCGCTTGCTTCAAGGCCATGCTCTTCTGGAGCCTCTGAGAGAGCTATTTTTCTAGGCGCTTTTTGGCCCACTCCCAAGAGGTTTAGGAGACAGGGCATTGGAAAAACATGCACAGTCAACACTTACATTTTCTCACAGTCGGGAACCACTGGGTGGGCATAGTTTTTCCCAGGCTGACATTACAAACAGGAGATCTGCCTTTCTGCAGAATACTGCGTATAGCCGGTTTTTATGCTCAGACACAGTTTCTTTATGTTCCAGCCCTTGGATGAGCCTCTGGGAGACCTATTTTTCTGGGCACTTTTCGGCCCTCTCCCAAGAGGTTTAGGAGACAGGACAGTGGAAAAACACGTACAGTCAACACTTACAGTTACTCACATTCGGGAACCACTGGGCGGGGTTGAGTTAAGTTTTTTTAATAATCTTCATCTAATTAAACTTATATTCTTTATTAATAGTTTTGTTTATTTATCCCTCTACTTTTACACTTTTGTAACATGATCAAAATTATGTTTAATTCTCTGGGCTTTGAATCTGCAATAAATATAAAAAATGTTTATTTTCAGACATTCATTTTTTATATCTAAATTTCATAATCTGAATGCAAGCTGACACATTCTTTTTGGTAGGCATTCGTTTCTCTGATTCTGTCATTATTTTCACTGTAATTTCTGCTCAAATATCATACTTTTATAAAGGTTTTTGTAGACCACCATAGCAGAATAGTAGTCTTTCCTATCTTCTGAAGTTATGCCATACAGTGTATTAGTTAGCTGCCTTGTGTGTATGTTGTGATTATACGTTCATACCCTTAGTCACTACTTAAATATGAGATCTTGTGCTCAAAAACTTATTGTTTATTTAATACCAAAACACAGTTCGAATATAGGTTTACTGTATCTTTTTTTATTATTCAACAAAAAGCAATTGGAGCATAATTTAAGATGGAAATTTTTCTATTATTTATAAAAGTACATTCTTATGTTTATAATATTAATCATTACAGATGTTTGTCTTCTTCAAAATTTCAGCTTTATGGCTGATATAACTTCCTTCTATTTTCAATAAATATAATACAAGCAGATCATTTTTATTTCTCTTATATTTTGTTTCTCTTGCTAATTGAAAGTTTAACATGTTGTAGTGGTATTCCTCTCCCACAATTTATTATATCAATATTATTTATTTACCTTATCTTTGAATTAGCTAAGTTATTTATTATCCAATTACTTACTGTACTTTTACCTCGATCATAAAAATAAAAAAAATTCCTTATTAATAGCAAAGAATAAAATTTTATTGATAAAAATGTGTTCACTAAACAATGAACACTTATGACTATGGGGAAAGAGGAAAAAAAGAAACATCAACTTTATATTTTAAATTACAATGTCTGAGAATGACAAGTAAAAATATACCAAAAGATTTGTAAAGTGACTTAGGAATGACATCAACAATCTGTTTACTCTTAAATGAAAGGAAACCCTATATAATGACAAGAAATGAGAAAATTATTTTCAAATTATTAGTTAACCACATTAAACACTATGGTATTTAAAAAGACTGTAACAAATAGACCATAGTTTACACTGTGAAGACATTTCATTTATCAGTAACTATAACTGTTTTCATGTCTCCATTTTTCTAATCTCAGGAAAACAAATAAATAAAGATATTAATAAAAAAACAAACTTGTGCTTGCCTTGAGTGTTGCAGGGCAGAAGAGGACACCTGAGCCAGAGGTGAGGGTAGGATCCCTAGGGCAAGGATCAGACTCCACCCAAGGGAACCCTCCACTTTATTACCCTGCCTTGCGCAATACAGGGCAGAAGAAGAGGTGAAGGTGGAAAACAGGGGACCCTAGGACAGGGCTCAACCTCTGCATGAGTGCAGTGCAGCTTTCTCCCCTGTAGAATGGGAGAGGTTTCTGGCCACTGGGAGAAAACAGGGGACCCTAGGGCAGGACACGGCCCCTTTGCGTGAGCAACTCCTTCACAGCCATCAGCCCCCGTTAGGCACTGCAGGGCAGGAAGAGCTCTCCTGCCATCACAGACCATGTTTAAAAAAATCACATTAAATTTCCAGCACCCTAACTCACTCTATATAAAGAACAAATGGGAAACTAAGGAAGACATCAGCAGCTAGAGAAATGGAGAGAAATTCTAAATAAATTGGATCACAAACATAAGGGGAGAGATTACAACAGAACCTAAAGAAATCCAAGACATCATGAGGGATTATTATGAACAACTGTACTCAGTCAAATTTGAGAACCCAGAAAAAATCGACAATTTTTTAAAAAAAATATCACCTTCCAAGACATAATAAGAGGAGGTAGAAAGCCTAAATATGCCAATCACAAAGAAATTGAACCAGTAATTAAGAAACTCCCCAACAACAAAAGTTCAGGATCATATGGTTTTACAAATGAATTCTATCAAACATTCAAAGAATTACTACAATTGATCTTCAAGCTCTTCCAAAACATTGAAAAGACAGGAATCCTCCCCACCTCCTTTTATGAGGCTAATATCACATTCATTCCCAAACCTGGCAAAGACACCACCAAGAAAAAAAAGTACAAACCAATCTCACTAATGAACGTGGATGCCAAAATCCTCAACAAAATCTTAGCAAACTGAATTCAAAAATACATCAAAGAGATTATAAACCATGATCAAGTGGGTTTCATCCCAGGATACTAGGATGGCTCAACATATGCAAATCAATATACATCATATACCACATCAACAATAAGAAAGATAAAAACAACATGATTATATCAATCAATGCAGAGAAGGCATTTGACAAAATCCAACACCCATTCATGATGTAAACACTCAGCAAAATAGGATAGGAAGAAACCTTTCTCAAGATAGTTATAGCAATCTATAAAAAGCCCTCAAACAAATGATCCTTAGTGGTGTAAAACTGAAAGCATTTCCACTAGGGTCAGGTACGAGGCAAGGCTGTCCACTGTCTCCACTCTTATTCAACATAGTTTTTGAAGTTCTAGCAATAGTAGTCAAACAAGAGAAGTGAATCAAAAAAATCCAAATACTAAAGAGGAAGTCAATCTCTTTTTACAGATGATATACATTAAAAACCCTAAAGAATCCACAGTAAATCTCCTAGAAACAATAAAGCAATGCAGCAAAGTCGCTGGCTACAAAGTCAGTATACAGAAAACATGTGTATATTCCTCTATACAAATAAAAAAGCAGAGGAAAAAGAGATTAAGGAGGCGATCCCATTTAAAATAGTACCTAAAAATATTAAGAACTGAGAAATTAACCTGACTAGCGAATTCAGACCTATATCATTAAACCTCAAAATTCTTCAGAAAAAAATTTAAGAGAACCTAAGTAATTGAAGAACATCCCATAATCATGGGTAGGAAGAATCAACATCATCAAAATGACTATCTTACCTAAACTATTATATAGATTTAACGCCATTCCTATTTTTTAAGGACTTATAACAATCAATTATAAAGTTTGTAAGGAACCACAAATGATCTAGATTAGATAAAAAAAAATACTGAAAAATAAGAAACTGGGTGGGATTTCTTTACCCAACTGAAGCTTTAATATAAAGCCATAGTGATCAAAACAGCATGGAACTGGAAGAGTCTCAGATTAATGGCTCAGAATAGAATATCCAGTGACATACTCACAAATATATGGCCGATTAATATTTGACAAAGGAGCAAGAATTTGAAATGAAACAAAGATGGTCTCTTCAATAAATGGTGTTGGAACAACTGAATAACCACCTGTAAGAAACTAAAGATTGATCCATACTTCACACCTTACACAAAGTCAACTCAAAATGGATTAAAGACCTTGAAATCAGACATGATTCTATAAAGTTTATTGAAAAAAGTATAAGCAGAACACTTCACAACTAGAAGTCTTTGATGATAGAATGAATGGCAAGAGCTGTAGCATCAAACCTAAATGAGACTACATCAAATTGAAAGTTTTTGTAACCACTGGTTAATACTAGAAGACAGCTAATAGAATGGGAAAATAATTCTGCACTTAACATATCAGATAAAGTGTTGATATCAAGGGTGTACAAATTACTCAGAAAGGGTAGCTCCACAAAACCTAATAAAGCCATAAAAATATGGGGAGAAGAAATGTATAGACACTTCTCTGAGGAAGACCAACAGATGGCAGTAGACACATGAAAACATGTTCACCATCACTCATCTTTAGGAAAATCCAAATTAATATAATAATGAGGTAACACCTTACACTAGTGAGGATGGCACACATCAATAATAATGGGACTAATATCTGTTGGTGGGAATGTGGTAAGAAAGGAAATTTCATCCACTGCTAATGGGAATACTTCCCGGTCCAACTCCTATAAAAAAAACAGTATAGAGTTTTCTCAGTAAATTCAGAATTGAGCTGCCATATGACCCAGTAATCACATTTTTGGCTGTCTATCCCCAAGATATAAAGTTATGCATGCAAAAATATTACTATTATTACTATTACATTACTATTCATTGCAGCACTCTGAACAATAGCCAAGATCTGGAATCAACCTAGATGTCCAACAACAGATGAGTTAATCATAAAAATGTGGTATTTTATCCTGACAACGAGGAAAATGGGAAAAACTTGACCTAAGTGCAGGTTATCCTACCTCACCAGCTAATGATGAGACAAAATCAGAAGACTTGTCACCCTTTGGTCGGTCCAAAAGCCAAGATTTAGATTTACAGATGACTGGCTACTAGAACCATGACTGGACTGTATATGTCTTGAGACCAAAAAAGAAAAGCCCCAGTCTAGGGTTTGAATTATGACCTGCACAACAACCATGATCCCCACTTCCAAAGGTCTGGCTGAGACAATTGCAATGGAATCCTAGGATCAGTGCAAAGACCAAGACCACCAACCACAGAAGATGGATTAAAATGATACTGAGGAAACAGAACTTCTAAAACCACAAAGAAAGATTTCATCATAAATCCCACTCCTGGACCTGTGCAGGTACTGAGATCTCTAGATACAGAGGTCTGATTTTATCACCCAGGAAGGAGCAGAAGCCTTCCAAATACCACGAAAGCACAAAGGGGAGAAAAAATGAACCTGAATGGAGTCCATAGTTAATCCCATGACAATATACTCCAAGGGTGGAGAAACCCCATATCTCTTAGGCCAAGTGAATTCCTTTTTGAATGACCCCAATATTTACTGTGCCATTGCAGGAGGGAAAAAAGACAATAAAAACATTATATATATATATATATATATATATATATATATACACACATACTATTTTTAAATGCTCATTTTTTATTATTTTTAATTTTTATTTACCTATCTACTTCTTGTTGATTTCCTTGTTTTGGTGTTGTTATTGAAGTTGTTGTCCCCATTTATATTTATGTTTTTTCCTTTTTTTCTTTTCTTTTTTTATGTACCCTGCCATGTTTTTTTATCTCAAGACCATGGCTATTTTTGTGGTGCTTATTGTTGTTATTGTTGGAGTGCTCACTGGATATTTGACACTTCTTTTTGTACTGTTGGGGTGTTTCACCTTATTTTTCTCCTTCATCTCTCAAACCGATGATGAGAGCCTCTAGAAGGATTCCGCCCATTTTCGGCGTATTAGACATTTACCCCAGTTTATTACTTTTCTTTAAACAAAACCACATAACTTGAACTATCTAGTCCTGCCTCCCAGTTAGAGAGGGAAATAAGGGAGGCACCAAGACCAAACAGGTGCAAGACTACTAAGTAGTAAACCAGGTACAGAGGGGACCACATTTTCTAGCAGCCCTGGGGGTGAGGGAGGAGGATATGGGAGGTAGGACGAAAACGGAGGTGTAGGGAGGACAAATCGGCAATGGGAATCCCCCTGATTTTATGTAAATATGTACCTAAATATTATTGTCAACAATATGTAAGGCACTATGTTCAAAATAAAAATTATATTAAAAATGTGGTATTTATACACAATGGAATACTACACAGTAGTAAGAAATGATACAATTATGCAATTTGCAGCTGGATGAGACTAGAAATTATTATGTTAAATGAAGTAATCCAGAAAAGAAAAGAAAAGAAAAAGATACAAAATGATAGTATTATTTGAAGTATTTAAAATATATACCATATACACATATAATACTCCATAAACTTAACAGTCTAAACAGTAAAACTGCGAACACCATAGTTGCCAAGGTATAGCAAGGAGAAGCAATCAAATTAAGCTGAAGAGGGGAAACACAAAATCTCTTGATGCTTAGAGAGAACATCTCTCACTACAAAAAACAATCTCTCACTACAAAGTCCTGTAATAATATTTTAATGTTCTAATGCATAGACCAGGTGCAGAATATGATTGAAGGCCAGGGCTCCTGCTGAAGTGCTTACTACCAAAATGTACTAATGCCTTGATTTTATTTGGTATAAAATAACTATTCAGCTTTTTTGTCCACAGTGATTTCTGGTGATATAGGGTAGACACCCTGATTTTGCAATTCAGATCTCAATCATATAAGATACCATAAACAGTGCTCATAATGACAATATCTTGATAAAATACTCCAATCTTACTCATGTCCCCTTTATGTCTTCTAATAAGACCTGAAACAAATGATCATTGAGACCACTGAAACAGACAACTGCACACCACACTCTTACGTTACAGGTCACTTTTAGCAAATTCCTATACACCCTCTTCCTTTTTTCTTCTCTTTTTTTCTTTTTTCTTCTCTTCAATTCAACCTATGTATTTATTATATTATAAAGCCCATTTGTCAGTTTATTTTTAGGAAAGGAACCTCGATGCACAAAAAAGGGCAGATGATACTATATAGGATAGAGACCTTGTATAGTGCACACTATCATATTTCTTAGTACTCTAGACATGAAAATTATGCTTATCTTAAAATGCTCCAGCCACAATGTAACCCTGAAAGCTTCATTTAGCAACTTCACTCCTGCCATTGATAAAGTTCCTAGAAATTGGATAACCTTCCCACCCCTTGGTGCTGGCCCAAATTTTTTTTACTTATTTTTCTTTATTTTTTTTCCACTTCTACTTTTTTCTCTCCTAATCTGTATTTCAGCCACTCCCCCTTCACAACTCCTTTTATACTATCATCCCCTCAATCCTTACCCATTATTCCCCCTTATTTAACCCTCTTTTCTTTTTTGGGGGGTGGGCCACACCCCGTGATTCTCAGGGGTTACTCCTGGTTATGCACTCAAAAATTGCTCCTAGCTTGGGGAATCATATTGGACGCTCGGTATTGAACTGAGGGCCACAGTGGGTCAGCCACGTGCAAGGCAAATGTGCTACCACTCTAGTCAGCCTATTTAACCCTCTTTACTCTCACTTCTATGATGTGTCTTGGGATGTTTTTCCTGGGGTCTCTTTAAGTTGGTACTCTTCGGACATGCAGGATTTGGTCGCATGTATTCTTTAGCTCTGATAATTTCTTTTTAATGATGTTCTTGACTGTTGATTCTTCCTGGAGATTTTCTTCCTGGATCTCTGGGACTCCAGTGATTAAGTTTTTTCTGTTGAGCTTATTAAAGATTTCTATTTTCACCTGTTCACATTCTTTGAGTAATTTTTCCATTGTTTGTTCATTTGCTTTAAGGCTTTTTTCCAATCTCTTCTGCTGTATGAAGTTGTTATGCATCTTATCTTCCAGCTCACTAATTCTATCCTGAGTTGCTATTACCCTGTTGGAGAGGTTTTCCACTGAGCTTTTCAATTTGTCTACTGAGTTTTTCAGACCTGTTATTTGACCTGATATTTCAGTTTGGAGTTTTTTGATTTCTGTTTTCATATATTCTTGGTTCTTATTAGTGTTCTGTTCAACTCAATCCATGCTTTCTTTGAGTTCTGTGAACATCCTCCATATTTATGCTATGAACTCCATATCTGAGAGACTAACTAGGTGGTTGGCCGTTTTTGGGTCATCAGAGTTGTCATCTTCATTCTTTATGCCTGGTATTGGTCTGTGTTGTTTCCCCATTGTCACGCTTGTATTGTGGGGTTTTTTTTACTTGTGGTGGTGGTATTCATTGGCTAGATGATGTGTGCAGCTGTGTAGCGAAGCAGAGCAGCTGCACTCCTTTGGCTTCACCCTTTGTGGGTGGGTTCACTCACCTCCAAGGAAGGGGAGCTCTTAGGGAAGGAAGCCACACAGGATTAAGTCTTAAACTGGAGCAGGCAGAGAAAAAAGTCCAAATAGGTCTGCTGTGCTTCAGAGAGCCAGCACAATTCAGCTGGCTCCACTCTTTGTGAGTGGGTTGACTCACCTCCAAGAAAGGGGAACCCTCAGGGGAGGAAGCCATACAGGATCAAGTCTTAGACTGGAGCAGGCAGAGAAGAAAGTCCAAATAGTTGTTCTTGATATTTCTTTAGAGTTAAGGATTAAAATACATTTTGTAATCAAGTATATATACAGTATATATAAGTAATATATACACATATATGAACATATATATTTATGAGAAAAAGAGAGAGTGAGGCTAATCTAGACATTCATAGTAACCTATATAGTTCCTCATGTATTACCAGGAGTAATTTCTGGGCACAGCCAGGAGCAGCCTGTTACCATTACCAGATATAACCAAAAACATAGGGGAAAAGTGTATATAAATATATGCATAATTAATTTAGAATGTGACTTTATTTTTTTAAATATTTATGGTGACCAAAGTGAATTACAAATATTTCACAGTAATATTTAAGGTACATAGTAACAATGAATGAGGGACATTCCCACCATCAGTGTTGTCCTCCCTCTACCCTGTTCCCAGCATGCATCCCATATCTCCTTCCTTTACCCCCCAGTATGCTAGTGTAACTGATCCCCACTTGTACAGCTTGTTGTAGATTGGGTATTGATTCTGTCGTTGTTGACTTTGGGTTTGGTGTTCAAGTTTGATCATTTTATTTTCACTAAATGTTCATACAACTGTCTGGTCCTGGTACCATTCATTTATCCCCTCAATTTATGAGGCTAAATAAGATGATTCAAGTTATGTGGTTTTGATGGAGATAAAATGGAAAAGAAATAAAAGAAGAAAAAAACTGGGAGGAGTCTGTCTGGTTGTTATAAATATCAATTTAGAAGAAGAAAGGGTAAAAGAAGAAAAAGGTAACAAAACAAAACAAAAAACAATAACAAGCAACACCAGCAAATTGAACTAAAAATGAACAAACTAACAAGCAACACCAGCAAAATGAACTAAAAAATGAACAAAAAAAGTGACTTTATTTTAAAGAAATAATATTTTTTGAGGATTTTTCCTCTTCTTGCAGATTGCTTTTCTTGCCTGCCAAGCAAATGTACACTTGGTCACGTTTTATACAGTTCTTGCTTGTATATGTATGTGTCTGTTCTGTGTCTCCTGACACATAAGTCTGAACTCAAGTGCACATGATATACTATTCTTGTATCTTCCCCACATCAAGCCATTGCTAACCTAGTAATTCTCCATTCATAGCAATACTTTGTCAAATCTGTAGAAACCAGTGATAACTGTAAGCAAGAACATATGAATCTATCTTAATTCAGCACTTACATGCTGTTTTTCAATTGCCTTGATTCAAAAGCAGAAATTATTCACTCGTAGAACATTTACTGAGCTTCCATTGATCAAGACACTGCAGTAAGTGCTGGGGGTGGGGGAATACAAAGATGTGTAAGATGCTGCCTCTGATTTTTTTTATTTTATAATAATTTTTATTTTGACCAAAGTGGATTACAAATCTTTCACTGTAAATTTTTAGGCACATAGTGGCATCAAATCAGGGCATTCCCACCACCAGTGTTGTCCTCCCTCCACCCCTGTTCCCAGCATGTATTCCATATCCCCTTCTTTATCCCACCCCCACCCCGGCTGCTAGTATAAGTGATCTCCTCTATGTCTTGCTTGAGAAATAGTTATTTCTTAGTATTTGTAGATAATGCATTGGTTAAAGTCATGATTTCAGAAATTTATTGTTTGTGTAAAACTTCTTTCTTACACATGCTTATTTTGTGTCAGCATGCAGTGTTATCTCTGCGTTTCATTATTTTAAACTATAAAGTTGATATAATGTTGTATATAAATAGAAGTGTTGTTGAAGAATTAAATATGTTAATTGTTAAGATTACAAAGTGAAATAATAGTTGCAATACAAACATTTGGTTTACAATCATTCTTATATTTGAAAAACTCATTTTAATATTGGGGTTTTCTATAAAACAAATAAAACATGCATAAAGTTAAATTATTAAAATACAGGAAGCAATAAGATGAATACATTTTAAATGTTTTCTGTATAAACCTAATTTTTAATTTTATATATTAAAATATTTGCAAATCATAAATCACTTGCAATTTATAGCACTTAAATACTTTATACAGTTAAGTTAGTTTTTCTACAGAAAACAATTTAATATTTACACATTCTCCTATTCCCTTTACTTTGCAATTTGAACATATCTAAAGTAATAGTGAATGTCACACTTTTACTTTTTTTCTTTAACCCTTATCCTTTAAAAAAGAACAATTTACAGAACTTAAAAACAAATAACTGTAGTAGAATGCCTGTCTCAAATACAAGCAGGGATTGGGAGGGGGGAATGTTACACTGGTGAAGGGGGGTGATCTGTTTGTGACTGTAACTCAACTATAATCATGTAACTTAAA
Source organism: Suncus etruscus (assembly GCF_024139225.1). Taxonomy (NCBI): domain Eukaryota; kingdom Metazoa; phylum Chordata; class Mammalia; order Eulipotyphla; family Soricidae; genus Suncus; species Suncus etruscus. The sequence continues at coordinate 104,404,937 of NC_064848.1, forward strand.
TAAAAAATATTAATTAAAAAATAAAGAAGATATATTTCCCACTACCTACTGATACAAATTTTTTAATACATAAAAAATAAAGTAATTTAGAAAATTAACTGTCTTGCTCAAGGTAATCATACAGATGAGCAAAATTTATATGAAAATATGCTCTGCATCATTTATTAGAGAAATTCAAAGTAAAAAACAACCACGAGTTGTTGAAAAAAGAATAGGGAGTAAAAATACCAAAGGCAACAAAATTGATAACTTTTTCCAGTAAAAGGTTGTAGGGCTGTGTTGGGGGTTGTGTAGGTAAGGGAATCTGGGGTCATAGTGAAGTACGTGAACAGCTTATTGAAGAATGTGATGCTGGAAGTAGTTATGTATGAAATCCTACTAATAGCAGTTTATAAACCGCAGTACCCCCAAATTTTCTTATAAAGATGATCACATATAACAAGACTATAAGTTGACATCAACTTTCTCAAAATTATTGCCTTCATATATTGTAAATAACTTTAAAATAGAAGTAAACTTTGATTTGTACAATAAATTTGTTTATTTATTTATTTATTTAAATATTTATTTATTTATTTATTTTGGTTTCTCGGCCACACCAGTGATGCTCAGAGGTTACTCCTGGCTCTTCGCTCAGAAATCATTCCTGACTAGGGGGACCATATGGGACACTAAGGATTGAACTGAGGTCTGTCCTTGGTCAGCTGCATGCAAGGCAAATGTCCTATTGCTCTGGCTCCTGTACAATAAATTTGTAATTTAATTATTTCTTGAAACATTGAAAATGATATTCAGCACCTAAGATTAAATTATAAAATACAGATTTAACCTTTGTGTTCAAAGTGTTCAAAGTCAGAAAGAAATCTGAATTTAGGTTTTTGTTTGTAACTGGCTTCCCAGCACCACTTGATAAAAAGGCTTTCTTTACCCCAATTTTTTGCTCCTTTATCAAAAGTTAACATGTTTTATACTTGGGAAGATGCACACTGAAGAGTTAAGAATAATACGGATTTATGTATCAATAAATATAATCTCATTGAGTTATCTATCTGATATTTATACCAGTACAATAAAGAAGTGAAGTATTTGGTAAAATGTGTATTTTGTTTAATAATAAAAATAAGTCTTTGTCTCTTTTTTAACTACATCCAGCGATATTCAGGGAATACTCCTAGTTTTGCTCAGGAAACTTTTCTGGCATTGCTAAGGAAGCCATATGTAATACCAGTGACCGAACTCAGGTTGAGGGCATGCAAGGCAAGCACCCTATTATAAAAAAAAAATTATTTATCATAAAAATATACTGAGCTAGCTCCATATAATCCAATTGAATTAAACTTAAATTAGGGAATTTCAGACTAAAAGTATCTTTTGCTCTTTCTCATGGTTCTCCTTATTTTTATATGGTATATGAATTTATTTCTTTAATTTGTGGTCAGTTTTTATTTGGTTTTGTTGTTGTTGTTGTTATTGTTGTTGTTGTTTGGGCCACACTCGTTTGATGCTCAGGGGTTACTCTTAGCCAAGTGCTCAGAAATTGCCCTGGCTTGGGGGGACCATATAGGACGCCAGGGGATCGAACCGTGGTCCTTCCTTGGCTAGTGCTTGCAAGGCAGACACCTTACCTCTAGAGCCACCTCACCGGCCCCTATTTTTTTTTTACTTCAACATTTTTTGCTTTTAATCTGATGGAAAGATAACAAGTGATTTGATAACAATTTATTTTTAAAATAATCAAAGAAATAATTAAAGACCTGTTGCAAAAGTACCATTCTGAATACAGTGCAGAATTCTTCAGAATAATAAGGAAATTGACTTTGCTAGATAGCTGGCTATGAGTCAGGAGGTTGAACAGATAATTAGCAATAATTCACAAATCTCATTAATATTTTGGTGTTGTGGATTAGGAGAGAAAATGTTTTATCATGAATTGGGAAGATGTGAAGAGTCATAGGAGAAAGGACAAATGACTCATCTTGCTAAAGAGTAATTTTCTTTTAAAAATTCTGTAACTTAATAGAATTAGAAGATCACTGTTAAGAGTCAGAAAGTTAGGGGCCGGAGAGGTGGCGCTAGAGGTAAGGTGTCTGCCTTGCAAGCTCTAGCCAAGGAAGGACCATGGTTCCATCCCCTGGCGTCCCATATGGTCCCCCCAAGTCAGGGGCAATTTCTGAGCGCTTAGCTAGGAGTAACCCCTGAGCATCAAACGGGTGTGGCCTGAAAAAACAAAAACAAAACAAAACAAAAAAAGAGTCAGAAAGTAAGGAGAGAGCAAACCACTGCATTGTGTTTTAGAATAAGATTTTTGAACAAAATTCCCAGTAAAACAGCAAATGTCAGGTTAAATATGTGAAGCTGTTCTAAATATCTAGATATTTATGGCATGAACAACAGTGACTAAGGCATTTTTTGTTTTTTGTTTTTTGTTTGATTTTTGAGCCACACCGGTAACACTCAGGGGTTACTCCTGGCTATGTGCTCAGAAATCACTCCTGGCTTGGGGAACCATATGGAACGCCAAGGGAATCAAACAGTGGTCCACCCTAGGCTAGCGTGGGCAAGGCAGATGCCTTACCAGTTGCGCCACTGCTCTGGTCCAAAACCATTTTATTTGTTTTCAAAACCATTCTATTGTAAGACTTTGAATTGTATTCAAGAATTTCTCACATGTTAATTATAGAAAATTACTGAAGAATTTTAAAGAATTTAGCAGATCAAGACCAAGTAGGAAAAACTCATGAATATACCTGTCTCAACGCTGACAGCACTGGAACACCTCAGAGAGGGGGCAGGTGCAAGTCCCCAACACTATTGAAGTCCTGAGGTCTGTACAAATCCTACATATCCTACAACTTTGATCTGTCCTACAATTGCTTTTCTGCCATTGGCCATCTTCACTGCCTCTCCACTCATCTCTACAGAGCTTCTAAGCTTCTGAAAACTCATGTGGCTAACTTTTCTAGGGCCCTTTGGAGCCAAGCCAAGCCCAGTTCCCTATCCCTGTCATCAGCACCGTTGTACTTCCATAATTCCCTGGCCCATGACCCAAAGCCTAACCATGACTGTGCAGTTAGACAACATCATAAAATATGTACTCTCGAAAGAATGGCCAAACTAATAGAAAAATTCATTGATATTTCAGATTTATAGATGACCTCACTGGAGCCTTTCAGGGCCCCTTATGAACCACCACTGTTGACATTTTGAGTTCTTCACATCCTCATAATTGAGGACTCCTCAATCTTAATTTTTATTTACCAGTATGCATACATAAAATATTAAGTAAACATTTATTACCTGTCACAGGAGGTTAGAAAACTGATGACCAGGGTAGAAGGTAGTCTACATTGGTGGTGGGATTGGTTTTGGAATATCGAATGCCAGAAATAACAGTATGATGAACAACAACCCTCTAAACCACAGTGTCTCTAAAGTAAAGAAATTTAATTTTAAGAAGAAGCATTTAGAGAACTTTATATGTAATTTGACAAATTAAGATTTGAAATTCAGAGATTTAGATTTTTCTTTATTTATATTGCTAGTAAATGGAAAGCTAGAAATCAAATCCAGAAAGCAAAATGGACCAGATCTGAAACATTTTATACCTATGATTTCATGCCAGTAAGTCACAGACACTTGAGGTTTTCATATAAAACCTTTTGTCTATCAGAGGAACTTCACCCTGCTTTTCTTTGTAATACATACCCTTAAAAAGATCAAAGCATTTTTGTTACTATACAACATAATGGGACTGAGGGGAGGTGTTTTTTTTTTTTTTATTGAACAGAAACCTTATATTCATAGGGTCAAAGTTCTGCAATTTAGTAAAACTTACAACTTAGGACATATGTAATTGTACTGAGTAGGTCACTTCATGTGTATGTAGGACTTGACAAGAAACAATTCTGCCAATGAATTTTTTATAGTATGTACGATTTTTCAGCATTGTATACTTTATATGATACATAAAGAGATTATGTTTCTTATAGATTATTTAATTTAAATGCTACCTTTAATCAGTAAAATTATCTTAGTAGTAATAATAGAGATACATTAACCACAAATACCATGTCAGAACTCAATTCTTACCTTGTCATAATAAAACATAATGTTGCTAGGTCTTATGCTAATTTTATTTATATAATAAATAAATAGATATAAAAATTTTAATCGGAGATACATGGGGTGGAAAATATGCTTCTTACAATTTAACAATACATGTAATGTAAAGATTCTTATCTCTCCAATAACATACAAATCTAAAAGGATTTAACCTATTTTTTATTTAAAGTTCCATTTCAGATATTTTTAAGAGGTGAAAAGACAAAGTGAAAACAAATATGCATATTTCAAAGCAATAAGAAGTTTTATATAGAGATGTTGAAATTGCTAAGAATATGAAATTATTAAGAAATTATTTTGTGGGGCCAGAGCTGTGGCGCTAGAGGTAAGGCATCTATCTGACTTGCAAGCGCTAGCCTAGGACACATCGTGATTTGATCCCCAAGCCAGGAGCGATTTCTGAGCACATAGCTTTGAGTAACCTCTGAGCATCAACAGGTGTGGCCCAAAAACAAAAAAGAAATTATTTTGTGCAAACTTTTATTCAGGACTAAGTAAATGTACCCAGATTACTTTATATACAAATGATACTAAGTAATATGTTTTTAAGTGTGTTATTTCTTGCATTTCATTTAAAATTAGAATCTGCCAAGTTATTTCTATAACAGTGTTCTTACCCGGGGAATACATTTTCTTAGATAAAATGCTGAGACTCTGAGTATCTGAGGATAAAGATGAGACATTGGTCCTCATGGATAATGGATTCCTATATTTCAGATAACTTGAAATCAGTTAAGATCCAAAGTTAGAAGAATAAAACTGAATGATCTAACAGAAACACTGGTTAAGTTACCAGACTCTGTTTGCTTATACAGACATAGGGTTATATAATGGAACAGATGCAGCATGTCATAGTAGCATGTGTCAGTCTGTATAATGCAGATGAGACACTGAAGGTCAGAGGGAAGAGGAGGAAGAAAAACTTGGACTCAACCTCAGAGACAGAAAGAATTTACAGCCAGATCATCAAAAGATAGCAGAGATTCTGGAAGGCTTGTATACCTGGCAGGATACAGTGGTGAATCTTCTACCATGTCTGGTTCACATTAAGATGTATATTGCAGTTTACAGACTTCCATGCTTAGCCAGGCATGACAATCTGGACCTAAAATAGAGGTTAACACATGGCAATATTTTTGTATTTTTTCTTAATACTAGGATCTGAGAAACAGACAAGTATACAGATAGAAATCTAGTTCTGGAGGCCAGGAACTGTTTCTTGTCTTTTCACTCTTACTTTTCTGTCTACTTTATCATCCATTTATTTGGTCTTTAAGGATCTTTTTAAAAAGACAATGCATCTTTTCAGTATTGGTGTTGAGAAAAGAAATGGTCAGAATTCACTAGTATGAACGTTCTCATATGTCTCTTTAAGGGTTGGTAACTATTCTGAGTAAAAAAAATCTATGTCATCTAAAACAATTAATTAAATTTCTAAAATAGTATGACAGATATATTTTATTCTTCTTTCAGAGCATTTTATAATCATGCAGTTTGTATAATTTATAAGAACTATAAGAACAGGACTCTACAAAATCATGCATGGTATTAACTCTCTCAGGTCTGAGTCAGAGAGACAGATCTGTAGAAGAACGACCATAATTATGTATTGAAGCAGTGTTACCATAGTTATGCAGCAAATGCTAGGGTGGGGGCCTGAGCGGTGGTGCAGTGGCAGGGCTTTAGCCTTGCAAGTGGCTGACCTAGGACGGACCGCGGTTCGATCCCCCAGTGTCCACTATGGTCCTCCAAGCCAGAGTAATTTCTGAGTGCAAAGCCCTGAGCGCCACTGGATGTGGCAAAAAAATAAAAACAAACAACAACAACAAAAACCCCACAAATGCTAGTAGGGTGATGAAAAAGAGCAAGTTGATAGTTAACTAAAACTAGGGGAAACAAATTGGAAAATATTATTTAAAAATTTACATTGGAACAAGTGAGGCTAACTTCACATTGTTCAAGTTTTTTTTTTTTTTTTGTTTTTTTTTGTTTTTTTTTCGGGCTACACCCGTTTGATGCTCAGGGGTTACTCCTGGCTAAGCGCTCAGAAATTGCCCCTGACTTGGGGGGACCATATGGGACGCCAGGGGATCGAACCGCCACGGTCACAATCTTTCCTTGGCTAGCGCTTGCAAGGCAGACACCTTACCTCTAGCGCCACCTCGCCGGCCCCTGTTCAAGGGATTTTTATGGCCACTTGTAGAAGTGTCACTCCTGATAGTATTTGGGGACACCAAATGTGGATCCAGAGATCTAACCAAGATCAGTGAGATGCAGTTTAAGACATAATCACTGTTGTATCTTTTTCTTCTAAAATTTTTTCTTACTATTCTTTTATTGTTGTCTGCTGACCACATTTGACTGATTCATTACTTGATATATATTTTTTTAAAAATGATAAATTTCTAATTCTGTATAGATTCTTTAAGAAAGAAGAATTGAGTGGGTTTATGACAGTAACTTATTTTTATTGACTCATAGTTTTAGAGTCCAAGCATCTGAAATCAGGTAGAAGCAAGGACAACCTGTCTCTAAAGGCAAGAGTAAATGGTTCTGTTCCAGGCCTCTCTCATATATATTTGTCTTTAAATAATGTCAGTATAATATTCATATAATTTCTTCTTTGTGTGTCACTCAAAATCCCACTTTTAATAGAATTTCACTTTCATTAATTTTGATGAAGGGGCGCAATTCAAATGATAAAATTTTTAAGCTTGTTTATTTTTACAAAAGATCAGAATTTTCTGCAGAACCTTAAGTGAAAATTATGTATTGATTTTACCAGATGAATATAAACCCAGGTATGCTTTTTGCATACCAATAATTCTTGTAAAGGATTGATAATTGGATACATAAGTGATCTAGATAAAGGAAGACTTGGTATAAAGTAAATAAATAATAATAAAGTTCTAACTCTGGAGATAATTTCCCTAGTGATAGCAAACTATGTACTGGCTTTATGATTCTTTTTTACAAGATTACTTTAAGTTTTGGCTATAAGATTTGTGTAGTTTTCAGTTATACTAGGAATTCAGTGGTTCTCCTATGGTTTCTTGCTAAGTGGAATCTGTGGAAATACAAAACTATTTGGTTAGATGTGTTCAATCTGGAAAGAGTAAGAATAGGTTTACTACCACTCAGTTTGGATTGTCTGCCACTAGGCGTTATATTGAAATGGTTAGAAAAGTGAGAGAGACACATTGTTTTATTTATCTAAAGAGGGATAAACTTTAGTTACTATACGTAAGTGTTGGTAGATTACCAAAAGTGATTGGCATATGTTAATAAGAAACCTATGTTTTATTGTGATTGATTTATTATATTGAAATATAGGACATAAGCTTTGCATTATAGCAGAGGCCTGTTTCACAGAGTATGAGACAGCAGTGACAGTTAACTTGCCATTCTAACTATTTTGACATAGCTGCACATTTTAAGAAATGAAAAAATGAATATGGGATTTGTACATTGTTGAAATGTAAATCATAAAATATGGCTCACACAGAGTATGTCTATAGATTTTTTATAAGACAAGTATTTATAAACAGAAAATTAATATATACAACTTTAGTTTCTTCAAATTGGTTTAAAAGTAAAAGATGAAAAATTTAAAAAAAAGTGGTAGAAATTGCATAATTAACTTTGTTACATATAAAATATCTTATCAAGGGGCATATGTGGAGACTCAAACATTTTAAAGAAACTAATTAGGGAAGATTAGCCATAAAACTTCAAAAAGACTGGATAGGAAAGAAAATCCCTGAAATGGTATATAAAACCAGTCTAAAGATATATCATCAGAGATTTGTTAGCATTGAAAGAATAAAAAGGTAGTTGATATGGTTTAGAATGATTTAAAAAAAGTCAATCCTAAAATATTTACTTTTAGTGATAATAGTTTTAAAAATAATCAGTAATTCTAAAGTGAATAATAAAACACACCCCTCAAGATAAGTACATTAGAGCAATAAAATCCACTGAAGATTGTCTTGGTCTGTTGATTTCTATGCTGGCAATGAAATGCCCCAAAAAGTTTGCAAAGAATCAGGAAATGAATAGATACATTGCACTGCCATTTTCTCCAAACTTTGAAGAAGTGTCTACTCTAGAATTACTTTCTGTGAGGAAAAAAGGTGAAGAACTGTCAGAGAAATCAAAACAAAAACCTGATTGAAAAAATATGAGGAATTAAGTGGCCATAAATCACTAAGTTCAAATGGTCTTCATCTAAAACTTCTGAAGAAGTTTTAAGAAGGATGTAACTAGGCTACCACCAAAAATGTATCATCACCTTCCATCAAAGAGGAGAGTGATGAATGCATATCTACTCCTTAGAAAAGTTTCTATTATTTGTGAGGTTAAGTTTTAATAAAAAACATGATGTTATCTAGCATATGAATGCTTTTTAAAAAGAGTAATTTTTCCTTATTGTAGAGATGTATACTTTCACATTTTTTCTAGAAGATGTATCTCCATGCATATATTTTCTTACCTATTTGTATTGTTGGATTTTGTGGAAATATTTTATTTATTTCTGTATGTTTCTATTTATTTATTTCTGCTCTATTTATTTATGAATTTACTATCTTGAACATTACTGAACATTACTTACTAAACACAATAATGTTTACCAAGCAAAGAAAAATAATACAAACTGAAATAAGTCACAGTATTATATGTTGGTTGTCATCTGTCTGACAATTTTATTGCTTCAAAATGTGGTAGACTTTACAATATGAAGTACCCTGCAAAGAAGAACACAATAAAATTTGCTTGATCACCAAAAGCAATGGATTTATTTAAGAATTTTGCCACATTTAGGGAAAGTATTTATTTTGAAATTTTAGAAATGTTGTGATACCCAAATTAACCAAATGAATAAGTAGTGGTTTAAGAGCATGTTCAAGTTTCTGGTGATGAATTTGTGGCCTACCATTAAAATTTAGACATTTTTTTGTACAAAATGACTGCAGTTCTGGTTAATTCTTAGCAGGTGGGCAGAGACCAAACCTTCCCATCTTGCACTGCCAGTGAACCTTGAATATGACCTCTTCAAGGGTAGGAAGGGAATTCATTCCATGTTTACTTTTTCTGAAACTCTTAGTAGATGAAGACCCCTAAGTGTGCTGAATTGTTCTTAGTTAAGGGTGAAAGATGTATGGCACTACCTGTGTTCTTGACAGATACAGTAACGATTATTTTATTTGTAACCTCATAAACTCCAAAGCCACCACCTAACCTAAAGAATAATTTTGGTGTGTGTGTGTGTGTGTGTTTATGTGCACACACATGCACAAAATCATTTAAGTTTACTCATGGATTTCCATAAAGGAAGTATTATTTTAAAGCCAGTTTACTTAACTATAGTAGATGATAGAGTACTGTTTAAGAGGGGAGCCAATGTTTGAGAAGAACATTATTTTTCAGGATATTTATAAATTTCTAATTACCTTGAAAATCTAATGAAAAGTATTGAATCATTCATCAGAAAAATGTACAAGTAGTCATGTAACTATGCAATATTAAGTGATTCATAGACCAACTATAGCTCTTTATATTGACCCAGGACAACCAATGCACTCAAGAGAATAAATGTTTACTTCAAATCCTAAATTTGTTCTTTTGCCCTCTATTTTCCCTCAGGGTGCCACCTTCCTGAATTTGTACATATTGAATGCTTCTCTAAAAAATGAAATAGGTTGCTACTCATGCAAGAAATACAATAAAACTATTCCTCTTTTCTATCACAAACAATAAACATAACTCCAATTCTAACTATAATAACCATGCTGTATGGGCCAGAGTAGTGGTGCAAGTAGTAGGATGTCTGCCTTGCAAGTGCTAACCTAGTACGGACTTTGGTTTGATTCGATCTTCAATACGGTCCCCCTAGCTAGGAGTGATTTCTGAGCGCATAGCCAGGAGTAACCACTGAGAATCACCAAGTGTTGCCCCAAAACAAACAAACAAAAAAGCTGTAATATATAATTTTTTTCTGGGGGCCACACCCGGCGGTTCTCAGGGGTTACTTCTGGCTGTCTGCTCAGAAATAGCTCCTGGCAGGCACGGGGGATCATATGGGACACCAATATTCGAACCAACCACCTTAGGTCCTGGATAGGCTGCTTGCAAGGCAAACACCACTGTGCTATCTCTCCGGGCCCTGTAATATATAATTTATTTAATTCTCTGATCAATACTTTCCCAATCAATTAAGATATTACATTATATTTCAACTAAGGACCATCCCAAATGGAAACAGATAATTACCTATTTTTGAAAAAAAATTATATTCTAGTTTTATTGACTACTGATTTAACAAAAAAAAAGTTAAACAAGAGAAATAAGTTATAACAATTAACAAAAATACAGTGATGCTAACATGAATTTGTCAACTAAAATGAATTTGATTATAAGCTTATTTTATATTTTTACATTTACAATTTCTCTTTATATTATTAAATTTTGTTTCTATTGTTATTTCTTTGTACAATAACTACATTATATATTTATTTTTATTTTTTGGTTTTTTGGGCCACACCCAGTAACGCTCAGGGGTTACTCCTGGCTATGTGCTCAGAAGTTGCTCCTGGCTTGGGGGACCATATGGGACACCGGGGGATTGAACCGCTGTCCGTCCAAGGCTAGTGCAGGCAAGGCAGGCACCTTACCTTTAGCGCCACCGCCCGGCCCCTACATTATATATTTAATTTTATTATATGTGCTTTAATTTTTCAAGTATCATCTTTTACATGATTTTTTACAGTTGATTTATTAGATTTGAGCATGCATAAGTATAGACATATTTTTATACATACAGATATACACGAATTCATAGTTTGTGAGAATATTAGAGCATGAACATGAGATTATCTGGGACCAAATCTAGGAATTGACACCTATAAGTCCCCTGCTCTAGAAATTGAACCACAGCCTAGTACTCTTCCTCTTTTCTTTTATCTTTTTCTTCTTTCTCTTCTTCTTCCTCTTCCACCCCTTCATCTTCTTCCTCTTTTCCTCTCCTTCTCCTCCTTCTTTTTTCCTCTTCCTCTCCTCCTCCTCCTTCTTCTTCCCCTTATTCCTCTTCTTCCTCCTCCTCTTCCTCATCTCACTCTTTTTCCAACTCTTCTTATTGTTCTCTTCCTGGGACTCTGGGACTCCAAGGATTACCATGTTGTTTCTGTTGAGTTTATCAAAGACTTCTATTTTCATCTGTTTACATTCTTTGAGTTTTTATCCATTGTTTGATTATTTGCTTTAAGGTTCTTTTCCAATCTCTTCTGATGTATGGAGTTGTTTTGCATCTCATTCTCCAGCTCACTGACCCTGTTCTTAGGTGCTGTTACTCTGTTGGAGTGGCTTTCCATTGAGGTTTTTATTTCATCTATCTAGTTTTTCAGTCCTCTTTTTCTGTTAGAAGTTTTCTGAGTTCTATCTTTATAATTTAATCTATGCTTTCTTTGAGTTCTCTGAGCATTTTTCATATTTCTACTCTAAACTCCTTATCTGAGAGGCTATTATGTGGTTGATGCTTTCAGGGTGATCAGAGCTGCCATCTTCATTGTCTATAAATGCTGTTGTCCTGTGTTGTTTCTCCATTGACAACCTTGTAGTGTTGCTTTTACTTCCTGTTGTGGTGGGGTTCATGGTCTAGGAGATGCGAGTGATCGCAGAGACGCCATCATGTTAGATGATGGAGCAAGACAGCAGTCTTTAATAATGGCTCTCTTGTGCCCAAACACAAGGCAGGGATCAGCAACCACCTTCTTTGGTGGGGCCACTTTACCAGACTTGGGCCCTGGCGTTTATATTTGATGGAGTCTTCTTGGTTGCCTTGTGCAGAAAAGCAGACAGGGATCAAGGTAGCAATCCTTTATAATCATCTTTTACATGACTAAAAAATTAAAATGTAACTTGGGAATTTAATGTTTAATTTATCTTTATAATATATAGGCATAAATTAATATATTTCTTGTAAATGTTTATCTATTTAACGAATCAAAGCATCTAATAAGAGAGACAGGTACTTATCCTGAAATATATTAATCCTGAATGTATCTTAAATTTATTATATGATTTTGGCTCTTCTCTGTGGCATAAATTATAAAGTAACAGTGTTGACTTTGTAGGATTTAAGTAAACTTAAATTTCATCATATATATCAAGCAAAAGTCTTACTGGAAGTTTTATATTTAACATTGGAAGTGGAACTTGTTTTTGTACTCGAGTGTTTCTTTTTAATTATAGAAGATATTTTTGAATTGGTATGTAAGAATAAAGTATAACCCTTGTTATTTCTTTGACTCCAAGTAATAAAAGAAACTTGAGTACACATAACATATTTATTTCTATTTATAATAAAGTTAAATCCTAAACACCTAACACGGTATTCTTCAGCATCAGGGAACTGATTTTTTCCTGTGTCCTTTAATTTTCCTCAACTTTCAATGTATATTGCATTTTCAAAGAAAGCTGCTATAGCTTTGCAGCCTTCTGCAGAATTCATAAGTCTAAATTTCTGTCTCTCAGATTGGGTAAAAGAGGGCATCTTGCTCTTGTTTTTCAGGAACATATTTCCTGTTTATAATTATTGGCCGCAGATTAATCTCAGGCCAATCTAGCCTCTAGAATTGAATAATATGATGCTAACTAAAATTTGGAGCTCTATTACTTTTAAAAAAATAATCAATTTACATTCAAGAAGAACCAGTCAACTTGCTAATAAACACACCAAACTGATCACATATATCATCAAAATTTATTAAATCCATATAAATGAAATATAGTTACTTTATGATATAGTAATCTATAGTCCTTAGATTCTGAATGGTCATTAATCCTTCTAATTGCATACAAATTTTTGTACTACACTTTCCCATTTTCACCTTCATTTATTATATATTAATGAATATTTCATCTCTTCAGGAAATTTTTCTTAAATTTCTCATCTTATTTACATACCTCTGTGTAATTTAATATCTTCCAATCACACTCCAATCTTAGTATTTATGACACTATAATCATTAGTCACATGCCTATAAGCCTTATTAAAATATTCCTTGAGGGCAAGCACTACATCTGACATGTTTTTGTAACCTCAGCCCCTAGCACATTCCTGGAACAGAAAACATTCAATCATGGCTTGTTGAGGAGAAAAAAAATGAAGTATGTGAGATAATTTATGTGCAGCAGCGTAGGGAATATTGGCCATTGTTTGATGCCTGAAATTAGAAGCAACTATCAGCATATAACATCCACTTGCTTCAGATGTGTTACAGGACTTTAATTATTTTAAACTAGTGCAACCAAAAGGTAAGAGTAATGAAAATACTCTTGGCCCTCAGGTAAGAAAGTGAAGTTTAAAATATTTCCCTACAATTTTAATTTAACCTATGCAAATAGTAATATAAAATTTCTGGCACTGTCCTTATGTTGCAGAGAGAGGAGACATTAAACCTTTCAGTTCTCAACTCCTCTCTTTTTCAGGACAGGCTTTTAATGCTGACTCCAAATTCAGTTATAAAAGAAAGGAACTGACGTTCTTTAAACCTAACTGCCAAGATGAAATATTGCTCTTTTCACACTGTAAAATAGAATTTATTTCTGTGTACAAATTGTACAACTATTGACAATAGGTTTTTGTCATTTAAAGGAATGTGTTTGTGTGTATATATGTTTGTGTGTATATGTGTTTGTTGGTATGGGTGTAGTGTTGGTCCTATCTTGTCTCTTAGATCATTCTTTCTCCAAATTCATGACTTGAAATCTTTAAAGCTTATGAAGAAGCCTGTTAGTGTCAGAGACCACAATTTTTTTCCTAGGGCAGAGATGAATTTATTTTCTTTTTTAATTTTTCTTTTGTTTTCTTTTGTTTTATGGCCACACCATCCAACATTTGTTGAAAAAACTATATTCCATGTCAAGTTGTTGACACATATATCAAAGATTAGTTTGCCTATATTTGTGGGTTTGTCAATGGATATTGTATTATGAACCAGAGGTCAGAAAGCATGTCTTTGTTCCACTGTCATGATGTGGTGATTACTATGGCTTTGTAGCAGAGCTTCAAACTAGGTAATGAGATGCCTTGTCTCTCATTTTTTAATATTGATTATTCTAAATTCTTGAAGAGAATTGTCTAAATTTGAATAGGGATTGCATTGATTCTATATAGTAGGTTAGGTAAGACGGTCATTTTGATGATAATGATTCTTTCATTCCATGAACATATAATGTTCTTCCATTTCCTTAGGTCTTTCTTTAATTTCTTTTTGAGGGTTTTGAAGGTTTCATGATATAGTTTTCTTGCCTCTCTTGTTAGGTTGATTCCTAGGCATTTTATAGTTTTGGACAATATTTTATTGTAATTTTATTGTGAACAAAGTAAATTATGAATCTTTCACAGTAATATTTAAAGTACAGAGTGACAATGAATCAGGGGCATTCCCACCACCAATGTTGTCCTCCCTCCACCCCTGTTCCCAGCATACATCCCATATCTCCCTTCTTTGCCCCCCCACCCCGACTAGTGTAATTGGTCCCTTCCGTGTTTAGCTTATTGTAGATTGGGTACCTATTTTGTTGTCATTGACTTTGGTTTTGGTGTTTGAGTCTGTTCACTTTTTATTTCTACTCAATATTCATACGACTGTTGGGTCTTGGTACCATCCATTTCCCCCCCTCAATTTATGAGTCAGAAGAAGATGATTCAAGTTATGTGGTTTTGTTTGGAAAAAAACTTAGAGGAGTCCATCTAGAAGTTATAAATATTAATTCAAAAGAAGAAAGAAAAAAAAGAAGAAAAAACAAAATAATAAACAAAAATAAACAAAACACCCAAACCAGCAACTACAAAAAAAATGCACAACAGCAACAACAACAAAAAAACAACCAAATAATAACCATGAGAATGAAGGGGGGGGGAAGGAAGGAGAAAGAAGGAGGGCTGATGTGGCAAGGTTTTATGCTTTTAACTTCTTTTTTTTTTTTTTTTTTTTGCTTAGGCAAAAAAAAAAAAATGCTTAAGCATTGGGGGAATTAGAAAAGGAATTCCCTTGACCTAAGGGATACAGGTTTCTCTGCCCTCGAAGCATACTGTCATGGGAATAACTACAGACTCCATATATGCTCATTTTCACACCCCAAGGTTTTTTTTATGGTGCCAGGAAACTTTTCATTCAGTTGTGGATGATAAAATCAGCCTCTGTAACTAGAGATCTTGGTATTTGCACAGGTCATAGGACAAAGCCTAGGATAGTCTTTCTTTATTGTTCTAGAAGTTCTCTTCCATCACTGTTGTTATAATCAGTCTTCTGTAATTAGTGATCTTCATTTTTGCACAGATCCTAGGATGAAGCCTAAGACAGATGGACATTATTTTAAATGGGATATATTTTTGTGGACTTTACAGGGTCTTTGATATATACCATTATGTCATCTAAAAATAGAGATAGTGTGACATTTTCTTTTTCAATTTGGATTCCTTTTATTTCCTTCTCTTGTCTTATTCCTCTTACTAGGACTTCTAATATATTGAATAAGAATGGAGACAGTTGACATCCTTGTCTAATACCTGACCTTAGTGGAAATGCTTTCAGTTTTTTGCCATTCAGAATAATGTTGGCTTTGGAATTTTTTATAAGCAGTTGTTACTATTTTGAGAAAGGTTCCTTCTACACCTATTTTGCTGAGGGTTTTAGTCATAAATGGTTGAAGAAAAAAAATTCAACACCTTAAAGGCTAACCTTTAATATCTGCAAAATCAACAGCAAAGGATAAAAACACATTCAGAAAAAGAGAAATAATAAAAACCAGAGCAGAAATCAACAACATAGAAATAAGCAAAACAATACAAAGAATTGATGAAACTAGTAGATGATTTTTGAAAGAATAGCAACATATATACAAACTATTGGCAAGACTCGCTAGAAAAAATGTAAAAATGTCAAATAAATCAGATCAGAAATGAAAGGGTAGAGATTACAACAGAACATCAAGAAATCTAAGACATGATGTGAACTTACTATGAAAAACTATATTCTGTTAAACTAGAGAACCTGGATGTAAACCATCTTATTTCTGGAAAAATATAATCTCCCACAACTGGAGTAGGAAGAAATAGAGAGCCTATATAGGCCAATCACAGGTAAGAAGATTGAAACTATAATTAAGAAACTCCTCGGGATTGTGCTGGTTTCTTTGCTTGGCAGACACTTGGGGGCCTCCCCAGGCATCCCCTGACGGCTTGCCTCGGCTGAGGCGTGTCTCGCTGGGGCTGTGAGTTTTCTGTTGGAGTTGTGGATTGTGCTGGTTTCTTTGCTTGGCAGACACTTGGGGGCCTCCCCAGGCATCCCCTGACGGCTTGCCTCGGCTGAGGCGTGTCTCGCTGGGGCTGTGAGTTTTCTGTTGGAGTTGTGGATTGTGCTGGTTTCTTTGCTTGGCAGACACTTGGGGGCCTCCCCAGGCATCCCCTGACGGCTTGCCTCGGCTGAGGTGAGTGTTTGGGGGCCGGAGTTGCAGATCAGGCTGACTGCTGGACCCCTAGGCCCGGCAGACATTTTGGGACCTCCCCCAGCCTGCATCAACCTGGGAACTTTGACCTGATTCAGCATTAATCTCTTCAAGGCGTGTCTCGCTGGGGCTGTGAGTTTTCTGTTGGAGTTGTGGATTGTGCTGGTTTCTTTGCTTGGCAGACACTTGGGGGCCTCCCCAGGCATCCCCTGACGGCTTGCCTCGGCTGAGGTGAGTGTTTGGGGGCCGGAGTTGCAGATCAGGCTGACTGCTGGACCCCTAGGCCCGGCAGACATTTTGGGACCTCCCCCAGCCTGCATCAACCTGGGAACTTTGACCTGATTCAGCATTAATCTCTTCAAGGCGTGTCTCGCTGGGGCTGTGAGTTTTCTGTTGGAGTTGTGGATTGTGCTGGTTTCTTTGCTTGGCAGACACTTGGGGGCCTCCCCAGGCATCCCCTGACGGCTTGCCTCGGCTGAGGTGAGTGTTTGGGGGCCGGAGCGCGGCCGCTCCGCTGCGCTTCGCGGCCGCGCACTCCACCTCGCCAATGAGTACCACCACAACACGTAGAAAAACCCACAGCGTAAGCGAGACAATGGGGAGACTACGCAGACCAACTTCAACCATAGAGAATGAAGATGGAAACTCTGATGACCCAACAACGACCAACTACCTAAGCAGTCTTTCAGAAATGGAGTTTAGAGACGAAATATGGAGGTTGCTATCAGATATCAAAGAAAGTATAAATCAGAGCACTAATAAAAATCAAGAGAATATGAAGACAGAAATCAGAAAACTCCAAACTGAAATATCAGATCAGATAACAGGTCTGAAAAACTCAATAGACGAATTGAAGAACATAATGGATGAGTTTTCCAACAGGTTAACAGCAGCTGAGGATAGAATTAGTGCTTTAGAAGATGAGATGCATAACAACTTTACACAGCAGAAGAGATTAGAAAAAAACCTCAAATCAAATGATCAGACAATGGAAAATTTACTCAAAGAATATGAGAAGATGAAAATAGAAGTCTTTGATAAGCTCAACAGAAACAACTTCAGAATCATTGGAGTTCCAGAGACCCAAGAAGAAAATCTTCAGGAAGAATCAATGGTTAAGAACATCATCACAGAGAAACTACCAGAGCTAAAGAAAACATGTGACCAAATCCTGCATGCCCGAAGAGTACCAGCTAAAAAAGACCCCAGTAGAAACACCCCAAGACACATCCTAGTCACCATGATGAAACCCACCGATAGAGATAGAATACTGCAAGCAGCAAGATCGAAAAGGGAAATTACATTCCACGGAGCATCCTTGAAATTTACAGCAGACCTGTCACCAGAAACACTCAAGGCCAGAAGGCAGTGGTGGGACGTAGTGGCAAAACTCAATGAAATAAATGCTTCGCCAAGAATATTGCACCCAGCAAAACTAAGTTTCAGGTTTGACGGATGTATACACGGCTTCACAGATAAACAACAGCTCAAAATCTTTGCAGACTCAAAACCAGCCTTAAAAGAAAAACTGAAAGATCTACTCTAAAAACAAGACAGAACAAAAAACACACCAAACTTCTACACAAAGATGGCAATAAATCCCATGACAATTATTTCTCTCAATGTCAATGGACTAAATGCACCAGTTAAGAGGCACAGAGTGGCGAAATGGATCAAAAAACTGAAGCCAACCTTCTGCTGTCTACAAGAAACACACCTGAATAGTCAGAATAAACATAGACTCAAAATCAAAGGCTGGAGGAAAATCATTCAAGCAAACAACACCCTTAAAAAAGCGGGGGTGGCCATACTAATATCAGATGACACAAACTTTATACTCAGAAAAATTGTAAGGGACAAAGATGGATATTATGTACTAATCAAGGGATTTGTACAGCAAGAAGAAATCACTCTCCTAAACATATACGCACCGAATGAGGGTCCAGCAAAGTATTTAATACAATTGTTGACAAATCTGAAGAAGGATATCAATAATAACACAATAATTGTGGGAGACCTCAACACAGGCTTGTCAACACTTGATAGGTCAACCAAATGGAAACCCAACAAAAATATACTAGACCTGCAAAAAGAAATGGATGAAAGAGGCCTAGTAGATATATATAGGGCACTCTATCCTCAGAAACCTGGATACACATTCTTTTCCAATGTACATGGATCATTCTCCAGGATAGATCATGTGCTGGCACATAAAACATACCTCCATAAAATAAAAAAGATAGACATTTTGCAGGCTGCCTTTGCTGACCACAAGGCTCTGAAGTTAGATGTGAACTGCAAAGGGACACAGAAGAAAAAATTTAACACCTGGAAGTTAAACAGCCTCATACTCAATAACCAGTGGGTCCGAGATGAAATCAAGGAGGAAATCAAAAGGTTCCTGGAAACAAATGACAATAAAGACACAAACTATCAGAATTTATGGGACACAGCAAAAGCAGTACTGAGAGGAAAATTTATAGCTTTGCAAGCACACATCAGGAAGGAAGAAGGAGCTTACCTGAGTAGCTTAATGACACAGCTAATAGAACTAGAAAGTGCTCAACAAAAGGACCCAAAAATAGGGAGACAGAAGGAAATAACAAAGCTGAGAGCAGAAATCAACGAAGTGGAAACCCAAAAAACAATCCGAAAGATCAACGAAAGCAGAAGTTGGTTCTTTGAAAAAATAAACAAGATTGATAGACCATTGGCAAAACTCACAAAGCAAAAGAAAGAGAGAAACTTGATAACGCGTATTAGAAATGAGAAGGGGGAGATCACTACAGATACTGCAGAGATTCAAAGGGTATTCAGAGAATACTTTGAGAAACTCTATGCCACTAAATATGAGAACCTGGAAGAAATGGATAAATTTCTGAACTCATATAACCTTCCACGGTTGAATAAAGAAGAGGTAGCATATCTAAACACCCCCATCACTATTGAGGAAATTAAAACTGTAATCAAAAATTTACCCAAAAACAAAAGCCCAGGCCCTGATGGATTCACGAATGAATTCTTTCAAACCTTTCAAGAGGAACTACTACCAATTCTGGCCAGGCTCTTTTATGAAATCGAAAAAACAGGAATACTTCCAAATAGCTTTTATGAAGCCAACATCACCTTAATACCAAAACCTGATAGAGATGCTGCCAAAAAAGAAAATTACAGACCAATATCCCTGATGAACACAGATGCAAAGATCCTCAACAAAATCCTGGCGAACAGGATCCAGTGCCTCATCAAGAAGATCATTCACTTTGATCAAGTAGGTTTCATCCCAGGAATGCAAGGATGGTTTAACATCCGTAAATCTATTAATATAATACACAACATAAACAACAACAAAAATAAAAATCACATGGTCATATCAATAGATGCAGAAAAAGCATTTGATAAGGTTCAACACCCATTCTTGATTAAAACTCTCAGCAAGATAGGAATAAAAGGAACCTTTCTCAATATAGTCAAAGCCATCTACCAGAAGCCAGTGGCAAATATTATCCTCAATGGAGAAAAACTAAAATCCTTTCCTCTAAATTCTGGTACAAGACAAGGCTGTCCTCTCTCACCACTCCTATTCAACATAGCACTGGAAGTACTTGCTATAGCGATTAGGCAAGAAAAAGATATCAAGGGAATTCAGATAGGAAAGGAAGAAGTCAAGCTCTCACTGTTTGCAGATGACATGATACTCTACTTAGAAAACCCTAAAGACTCTACCAAAAAGCTTCTAGAAATAATAGATTTGTATAGCAAAGTGGCAGGATACAAAATTAACACACAAAAATCAATGGCCTTTTTATACACGAATAATGATAGGGAAGAAATGGACATTAAGAGAACAATCCCATTCACATTAGTTCCACACAAACTCAAATATCTTGGAGTCAACCTGACTAAAGATGTGAAGGATCTATACAAAGAAAACTACAAAACACTGCTCCAAGAAATAAGAGAGGACACGCGGAAATGGAAACACATACCATGCTCATGGATTGGCAGGATCAACATCATTAAAATGGCAATACTTCCAAAAGCATTGTACAGATTTAACGCGATTCCTCTAAAGATACCCATGACATTTTTCAAAGAAGTGGATCAAATACTTCTGAAATTCATCTGGAACAACAAACAACCTCGAATAGCTAAAGCACTCCTTGGGAAAAGGAATATGGGAGGCATTACTTTCCCCAATTTTAAGTTGTATTACAAAGCAACAGTTATAAAAACAGCATGGTATTGGAATAAAAACAGACCCTCAGATCAGTGGAATAGGCTTGAGTACTCAGAGAAGGTTCCTCAGACATATAACCACCTTGTTTTTGATAAAGGAGCAAAAAATCCTAAATGGAGCAGGGAAAGCCTATTCAACAAGTGGTGTTGGCACAACTGGTTAACCACTTGCAAAAAAGCGAACTCAGACCCCCAGCTAACACCATATACAAAGGTAAAATCCAAATGGATTAAAGACCTTGATATCAGAACTGAAACTATAAGGTATATAGAACAACATGTAGGTGAAACACTCCAGGACATTGAGACTAAAGGCATCTTTAAGGAGGAGACAGCACTTTCCAAGCAAGTGGAAGCAGAGATAAACAGATGGGACTATATTAAGCTGAAAAGCTTCTGCATCTCAAAGGAAATAGCGCCCAGAATACAAAGGCCACCCACTGAGTGGGAGAAATTATTCACCCAATACACATCAGATAAAGGGCTAATATCCAAAATTTACAAGGTACTGACAGAACTATACAAGAAAAAAACAACTAACCCCATCAAAAAATGGGGAGAAGAAATGAACAGACACTTTGAAAAAGAAGAAAGGCAAATGGCCAAAAGGCACATGAAAAGATGTTCAACATCACTAATCGTCAGGGAAATGCAAATCAAAACTACTATGAGGTACCACCTCACGCCACTGAGATTGGCACACATCACAAGAAAGGAAAACAAGCAGTGCTGGCGGGGATGTGGAGAGAAAGGAACTCTTTTTCACTGCTGGTGGGAATGCCGTCTAGTACAACCTTTATGGAAAGCGATATGGAGATTCCTTCACAAACTGGAAATTGAGCTTCCATACGATCCAGCTATACCACTCCTAGGAATATACCCAAGAAACACAAAAATACAATACAAAAAACCCTTCCTTACTCCTATATTCATTGCAGCGCTATTTACAATAGCCAGACTCTGGAAACAACCAAGATGCCCTTCAACAGATGAGTGGCTGAAGAAACTGTGGTACATATACACAATGGAATACTATGCAGCCATCAGGAGAGATGAAGTCATGAAATTTTCCAATACATGGATGTACATGGAATCTATTATGCTGAGTGAAGTAAGTCAGAGGGAGAGAGAAAGACGCAGAATGGTTTCACTCATCTATGGGCTTTAAGAAAAATGAAGGACATTTTTAACAATATCTCAGAGACAAGAGAGATGAGGGCTGGTAGGTGCAGCTCAGGACATGCAGCTCATCACATAGAGTGATGAGTGCAGTTGCAGAGATGACTACACTGAAAACTATCATAAAATGTGAATGAATGAGGGAAGTAGAAAGCCTGTCTCGAGTACAGGTGTAGGGGGGTGGGGAGGAGGGAGATCTGGGAAATTGGTGGTGGGAATGTTACACCGGTGAAGGGGGGGTGCTCTTTACATGACTGTAATCATACAACTATAATCATGTTTGTAATCACGGTGTTTAAATAAAGATAAAAAATAAAAAAAAAAAAAAAAAAAAAAAAAAAAAAAAAAAAAAAAAAAAAAAAAAAAAAAAAAGAAACTCCTCAAGAATAAAAGTTCAGACCAGCCTGGTTTACAGATGAGTTTTATAAAACATTCCAAGAAGAGTTTCTACCATTGATGGGTAGACTCTTCCAAAATATTGAAGAGACAGGAATCCTTTCTAGTACCTCTGTGAAACTAACTTCACATTCATTTGCAAAGCTGATAGATATACTACAAAGAAAAAACTGTAGACCAATCTCACTGATGGATAGTGATGCAAAAATCCTTAATAGTATTTTAGTAAACCAAATCCAACAACAGATCAAAAAAATTACCCATCATGACCAGGTGGATTTTATCCCAGGTATGCAAGGATGGTTCAATATATGCAACTCAATCAGCATAATACACCGCTTTAGTAAAAGGAAGGATAAAAACCACATGGTCATTTCAATAGATGCAGAGAAAGTATTTTACAAAGTCCAACACCTGTTCATGAATAAAACCCTCAACAAAATAGGGGCCACATATAAGATATAATTGCTGTCATTAAGAGAATATGATGCTTGGCAAAAGAGAAATGTATTGAATGGTTATTCAAAGCCCAAATGAAATAGATAGGCTGGGAAGTATGAAGACTCAATCAATACATTTATTGATGAAACCAAACTTCCTAGGTTTGGTTTTAATTTTACAAGCAAGATACAAACACAAAAGTAACACTAATATTTCCAGAAAATGAAAAAATGTTAATATATTTAATTGATTGCTAGAAGAGAAACACTATTATAACTTCAAAACAAGTTCTTGATTGCCACAGTCTCCAGGCCTCAGGCATGATGGCTGAATACCAGTAAGAATGCTGTGGTTACCAATAAGTTCTTATATAATAGCGATGGGAACACACAAATCTTGTAGTGCAATGGGACCTTACATCCTGAACATTGACATAAAGACCTGGCACAGGCCTCAGAAGAATGGGCATTCTCCATTCACCCCTGATCTAGAGAAGACATCTACAAAACAACCAAGGTTGTCTATAACATACCCTGGAGGCAATCCTCTACCAGGGAAGACCCTACAGCTGCTCTGACATTGATCTACTCAAAAGAGACTTCCCTTAACACTGAGAAGACTTAACAACAACAATGACCTGCTTACTGGACAGGGCTTGCTGTATTGCCCCTTAATTGTGAGGTGAAACTAGAGGATACTCCACACCAGCCTGACTTCAATGTAGGTGTGCAGATTTCAGGATCTTTAATACATAAACCTGATGCCAACAATAGGACTGCATGAAAAATAAAACTGTATTGGCACTACAGACAATGACTTGGATTGAATAAACTAGTTTGCCTGGAGCCTAGAGTTGGTCTTATGCCAGGAAACTTCAGGGGTAGTGGTCTCCTTGTATTTAGACCAAAGCTATTCCTTTCTATGACCCCCATATTTTGGTGGGCCTATGCAAACAATATTTGCCACTCCAACACCGTTTTTACTGTGCCCTTTTGACTAACCCTTAAAAAAAACCCTCTTAAACTTTTGATCTTAACTTAAACTAATATGTATGTGCATGGATATATAAAAATACTATGCCTTCAAATTTAAGGAGTCACATAAATCTCATGGCTTTAGGTTGCTTTGTGTACTGCTAAGAAATGTAATAATGTACTACAGTCTGGGGACTTGTGGACAAAGTAATTGTACATGGGTTCTGCCTTATTTTTCTTAATGTTTTTTTGACTATAAGTTCAATATTTAGGCGTCAGCAAGGGGATTTCTTCTGAGAACTCTGTTTATGGGTGATTGTTCTTTCACTGTAACTTTACCTTGTCCTCTTTGCATCATTGTTCTCATAATTAAAAATTAAAAATTAAAAAAAAAAGAATGCTGTGGTACAGCTTAGATTGTGCAGTCCTGGAAGACACTGCTGAGAAAAGGCTGATTGCATCTGACTTAGTGTTTGGTTGGAAAGAAACCATAGTTTAAAATATATAACTTTATAAATTTGAACCAAGAATAGAGCGAAAATAAAAAATATGGTCTCCATGGAAATTTTTCAGTTTGTGCATCCCGTAGTTAAAAAGCAGTGAAACACACCATGCCTGTCCCATGCTGAAAGTATACACATAATTCACTATGCAATGTATTTAGTCATAGACATGTTTGGTCCTCTCTGTGCTGCCTGACTCGGCTGGTTCTCAACACTTGATCTTAAAGAGTTAATTCAGAAATGTTTATTTCTGGGAAGGTGCAGTCAGGATAGTGCAGAGCGTCCTCTCGTTTCACCTCTCAATTAAAGGGCAATGCAGAGAACCCTGTCCTGTAAGCAGATCATTGTTGTTGTCAAGTCTTCTTAGTGTTAAGGAAAATCTCTTTTGAGCAGGTCGATGTCAGAGCAGTGGTAGGGTCTTCCCTGGTAGAGGATTGCTTCCAGGTATTGTTAAAAAAAAACCTTGGATGTTTCATAGATAGCTTCCCTGGTTCAGGGGTGAATGGAGGATGCCCATTCTTCTGAGGCCTGTGCCAGGTCATATCAATGTTCAGGGTGTAAGGTCCCATCGCACTACAAGATTTGTGTGTTCCAATCTCTATTAGATAAGAACTTATTTGTATGTATAACATTGTCCCATTTTAATGTGCTTATGCAAACAAGGAACAATGCCATGTGGCATTATTGTCGCATATGGGGGCCATAAGAACAAGTCCAACAATCTCCATGACATGGTTCAATCATAAGCATTAAACTGAGAAACTATTCCATCAAAATTCCTTATTTAATAGCTCACAAAGAGAAGACAAGATAAAAAGTGGGTAGAATCTTCACGGTAAAAGAATATTTAGAAAGAGTTATAGCTGTTAAAGAAAACATACATAAAATATTTAAAAGACATATGTGTCCATTTTATGTCTTTTGAAATAGTTGGGGGTTATTAAATGCAATGCACGACTTTGGTCTGTGATTAGGACTGTGTAGTACTGAAGTTAAAAAGGGTAAATGTGGGGTACTGATGGTTGGGGGTGCGAGAATTAAGGAGTAATAATGAGCTTTGTAGGGGTGTGTGAAAGTGCAGAATCTGTTGGGGCAGGAGGTTGGTCTTGGTGCCTAACAAATTAAAGAACTAAGAGTAAAGATGGTTAATTGAGGGGAAGATAATGAATCCGGATTGGGAGATGAGAGAGTAGAAGGGGCTCTTGGTTGGGGGAGGTGAAATATATCAGAGGGGCTATATACATTGTATAAATGAATTGTTTATAGATTAGGCTTGGCAGTCAAAGAGGACCACTGTATAGAAAGTCACCTCTACATATACACTGATTTTAGAGACCTATTTGAATATTATCTTCCAAATCTAGGGAATTCCATTTTTTTCCCTAGAAACAGTCAAGAAGTAAGAATATTTTGGGGTGTTGTAAGAAAAGAACTCCTGAATGGGGTCCAGTATGCATAGAGGAGAAATTTCTCTCCCCCACCCTCCCGCACAATTTACCAGGTGTGAACTTGAAGACCAGTCTGGCGTGGGGGGGAATCGCAGTCTCCTGGACTAAGTAGTCAGCCCAGGTGGCCTATGGCTAGCTGTCCTGCCCAGAGTTCCCAACATACCAGCTGAAGAGAAACTCAGTCCCTGGAGTAAGTGGTCAGCCCAGGGGGCCTATGGCTAGCGAGGTAGACATTTTCTAAAAGATCAGTTAGAATTAGAATTACATTATTTTTTATAAAATGAAACAGAAATATGTGGTGAAATGTGTACCATATTTATTCGAGTATAATGCGCACCCATGTATAATGCATACCCCTAATTTTTGATTAAAAATCAGTATAAAATTTGTTTCACACCAAGCATTATAATTAAAAAAAAAACGTTGTTGAACACGTGCGGCCATGATAAAAATAATTTATTGACAACGTAAACTGCTATAAACTGAATAACGAAATAAAATTACCCGTAACGATATTTATTTAAAATGCTTCAAAGTCAGATTCATCATCAGAAACACTAAAGAGTTGCTCCCATTCTTCTCGAGTTAATTTTTCATCAGTGTCCCAGATGGCTGGAACATCTATTTCTCCAGTTTCTTCGCTTTCTTCTGAGTCTGAATTCCATAGCAGGTTGTCTTCCATGCTGTCCATTTGATTGCTGATGCCTGTCTTCAAAAACCTCTTGACGATCATTTCTTTCATTATGTCTTCCCATGATGTTTTAACCCAGGATGTCACGAGAGATAGGCCAGGTTTCTTGAGGTTTTGTTTTCTTTGTCCTCTGCAACCCGAAAAAGGAGCAGTGCCGCAGTGCAAACTCACAATCCGCCTGCACTCACGTTGGACTGGCCGCCACTGCCACCTCACCCCAGCCCTCCTTTATAACGCGCACCCAAACTTTAATTTCTTTTTTTTTTTTGGTAGAAAATTTTGCGCATTATACTCAAATAAATATGGTAGTTTAATACATGTAGCACACACTCTGCTTTCCTTAATCCCCTAAACCCTTTTCCCCCTAATTACCTAAACACAGAGCACCAACTCTGTTTTAATCCCCTAAACATTGAGAGCTAATGCCCTATTTTTCTCTAACCTGATTGACATAGAGCTCACACCCTCCATATGAGACACATTATAAATATCTGATTCCCACCTAAAATAAATTGAGCTATCTCCCTTACCCCAAATTAGGCTCCTGGATGTTTTTTATATAAGCTCTCTACTTGCTAGTATCTGACCTCACCACCAATACCTACACAATTTATGCCACAAACATTTATTTTATTTCATTTTTGGGTCACATTATATTTTTTTACTGCACTTAAGATAACCTACATGTTCTTACTTTGAATTAACCTTGAATAAATTGCACTTAGACCTTACTTGCTACCTTATATAGCTATGAAGATTCACACTAAGGTGTCTTGATTTCCTCTGTTGAATCACTTTAATCCTATAAAAGCCCAGACCTACACCCATGTCCCACTTTCTTGGTCTGTGCCTCTTTCCTTCCTTCCTTCCTTCCTTCCTTCCTTCCTTCCTTCCTTCCTTCCTTCCTTCCTTCCTTCCTTCCTTCCTTCCTTCCTTCCTTCCTTCCTTCCTTCCTTCCTTTCTTTCTCTCTTCCTTCCTTCCTTCCTTCCTTCCTTCCTTCCTTCCTTCCTTCCTTTCTTTCTTTCTTTCTTTCTTTCTTTCTTTCATTCTTTCTTTCTTTCTTTCTTTCTTTCTTTCTTTCTTTCTTTCTTTCTTTCTTTCTCTCTCTCTCTCTCTCTCTCTCTTTCTTTCTTTCTTTCTTTCTTTCTTTCTTTCTTTCTTTCTTTCTTTCTTTTTCTTTCTTCTTTCTCTTTTTCTTTCTCTCTCCTTCCTTCCTTCCTTCCTTCATTCCTCCCTCCCTCCCTTCGTTCCTTCCTCCCTTCCTTCCATCCTTCCTTCTTTCCTTCCTTCCTTCCTTCCTTCCTTCCTTCCTTCTTTTTCTCTCTTTCTCTTTCTTTCTTTCTTTCTTCCTTCCTTCCTTCCTTCCTTCCTTCCTTCTTTCATCCTTCCTTCCTTCCTTCCTTTCTTTCTTTCTTTCTTTCTTTCTTTCTTTCTTTCTTTCTTTCTTTCTTTCTTATTTATTTCTTTCTTTCTCTCTCTTTCTTTCTTTCTTTCTTTCTTCCTTCCTTTCTTCCTTCCTTCCTTTCTTCCTTCCTTCCTTCTTTCATTCTTCCTTCCTTCCTTTCTTTCTTTCTTTCTTTCTTTCTTTCTTTCTTTCTTTCTTTCTTTCTTCTTTCTTTCTTTCTTTCTTTCTTTCTTTCTTTCTTTCTTTCTTTCTTTCTTTCTTTCTTTCTTTCTTCCTTCCTTCCTTCCTTCCTTCCTTTCTTTCTTTCTTTCTTTCTTTTTCTCTCTTTCTTCCTTCCTTCCTTCCTTTCTCTCTTCCTTCCTTCCTTCCTTCCTTCCTTCCTTCCTTCCTTCCTTCCTTCCTTCCTTCCTTCCTTTCTTTCTTTCTTCTTTCTCTTTTTCTTTCTCTCTCCTTCCTTCCTTCCTTCCTTCCTTCCTTCCTCCCTCCCTCCCTTCGTTCCTTCCTCCCTCCCTTCCTCCCTCCCTTCCTTCCTTCCTTCCTTCCTTCTTTTTCTCTCTTTCTCTTTCTTTCTTTCTTTCTTTCTCCCTCCCTCCCTTCCTTCTTCCTTCCTTCCTTCCTTCCTTCCTTCCTTCCTTCCTTCCTTCCTTCCTTCCTTCCTTTCTTTCTTTCTTTCTTTCTTTCTTTCTTTCTTTCTTTCTTTCTTCCTTCCTTCCTTCCTTCCTTTCTTTCTTTCTTTCTTTCTTTCTTTCTTTCTTTCTTTCTTTCTTTCTTTCTTTCTTTCTTTCTCTCTCTTTCTTCCTTCCTTCCTTTCTCTCTTCCTTCCTTCCTTCCTTCCTTCCTTCCTTCCTTCCTTCCTTCCTTCCTTCCTTCCTTTCTTTCTTTCTTTCTTTCTTTCTTTCTTTCTTTCTTCCTTCCTTCCTTCCTTCCTTCTTTCCTTCTTCCTTCCTCCTTCCTTCCTCCTTCCTTCCTTCCTTCCTTCCTTTCTCTCTCTCTCTCTCTCTTTCTTTCTTTCTTTCTTTCTTTCTTTCTTTCTTTCTTTCTTTCTTTCTTTCTTTCTTTCTTTCTTTCTTTCTTTCTTTCTTTCTTTCTTTCTTTCTTCTTTCTTTCTTTCTTCCTTCCTTCCTTCCTTTCTTTTTCTCTCTTTCTTCCTTCCTTCCTTCCTTTCTCCCTTCCTCCCTTCCTTCCTCCCTCCCTTCCTTCCTTCCTTCCTTCCTTCCTTCCTTCCTTCCTTCCTTCCTTCCTTCCTTCCTTCCTTTCTTTCTTTCTTTCTTTCTTTCTTTCTTTCTTTCTTTCTTTCTTTCTTTCTATCTGCCTTCCTTCTTTCCTTCTTCCTTCCTTCCTTCCTTCCTTCCTTCCTTTCTTTCTTTCTTTCTTTCTTTCTCCCTCCCTCCCTCCTTCCTTCTTTCTTTCTTTCTTTCTTTCTTCCTCTCTTTCTTCCATTCTTTCTTTCTTTCTCTCTCTTTCTTCCTTCCTTTCTTTCTTTCTTTCTTTCTTTCTTTCTTTCTTTCTTTCTTTCTCTCTTCCTTCCTTCCTTTCTTCCTTCCTTCCTTCCTTTCTTTCTTTCTTTCTTTCTTTCTTATTTCTTTCTTTCTTTCTCCCTCCCTCCCTCCTTCCTTCCTTCCTTCCTTCCTTCTTTCCTTCCTTCCTTCCTTCCTTCCTTCCTTCCTTCCTTCCTTCCTTCCTTCCTTCCTTCCTTCTTTCTTTCTTTCTTTCTCTTTTTCTTTCTCTCTCCTTCCTTCCTTCCTTCTTTCCTCCCTCCCTCCCTCCCTCCCTTCCTTCCTTCCTTCCTTCCTTCCTTCCTTCCTTCCTTCCTTCCTTCCTTCCTTCCTTCCTTCCTTCCTTCCTTCCTTCCTTCCTTCCTTCCTTCCTTCCTTTTTTGGTTTTTGGGTCACACCGACAGCGCTCAGGGGTTATTACTGACTCTACACTCAGAAATCACTCCTGGCATATGGGGGGGAGGCATATGGAATGCCAAGATTCAAACCACCGTCCTTCTGCATGCAAGGCAAGCGCCTTATTTTCATGCTATCATTCCGGCCCCTCTTCTTCTTTCTTTAACCTCTCAGCTCTTTCTGTTCTAGTTCCACCTTATTCACAATACACCAACAAAATATCAACTCATTCTCTAATACCTTCTATATTTTTATAGAAGGTATTTTATATTTTCTATGTAGACTTCACTGTGACAGAAATTTTCCCTCTGATTATGGCCTTTCCTACCAGATTCCAGACACCACGAAGAATGTTGAGTGCAGTTAGAGAAATGACTACACTGAGAACTATCATAACAATGTCAATGAATGAGGGAAGTAAAAAGCCTGTCTCGAATACAGGCGGGTGGAGGGTAGGAGGAGATGGGGGCATTGGTGATGGAAATGTTGCACTGCTGAAGGGGAGTTGTTCTTTTTATGACTAAAACCCAACTACAATTATGTTTGTAACCATAGTGTTTAAAGATATTATTTTAAAAAATAAAAATAAAGAAAGCCCTTAAAATAAAATATTAGAATCATCATAATATAAGATATTTATTACCTTAAAAATTTCAAAAACCCTGAATTTCTGCTGGTGTTATCAGATTCGTAAGACTCCTACAACCAGGATACCTAGCTGAGCTCTACTATGGCACTTTCAGGTTTTCTAGTTAATAATGCAAGTATTTTTTTTTAATCTTGTGGTTTTTTTTTTAACTCACATCCAGTAGTATTCAGGGTTTACTCCAGATTCTGTACTCAACTGTTTGGGAGATCAGATGCAGTTCTGGATATCTAAGTCAGGTCAGCCATATGCATGGAAAACATTCTATTCACTGTAGTGTTCTGTAGGTTAAATCTTAGAGCCATACTATCCCTTTACTTGTTTCTCTCTCTCAACTACTGGATTTATTTTAAAAGAAACCCCTCTTTTCCAAATATGTATTCAGAGTGTCCTAATATAGCCCTTTCAGCTATTTCACACAAAGGAAACCTGGGAAGCAACTCTTTATTCCTAGGAGTACAGATATATCCTTAAGCAATTCAAATCTTTATCTTTTACAAGACAAAGAAGACATTACCCCTCCAATGGCAGGTTTACAAGGTGGGCTTTTGGGTTAAAATACTATGATCTAAAATCTCTCACTGTAGACAATTCAGTCACCCATTCTAGCATTCATATGAATCTTGTTATCCAGATTTCTCTAAAGTTTTGTCTTTTCTTTCATTCCTCAAATTCTTTCTAACCATTACTGGGTGTTTTTGAAAGCTGATTTATATTTACTGAATCAAATATTAAAGAATATAATACTAAAAGAGAAGATTTTTTTTAGTTAAAGGAAATATTTAAAGAAAGAATTTAAATGATAAAATGGTATATAGAAATTGAAGTATGAGAATAGAGTCACATCTTGTATAGCAAAACACACATATTTGAAATCTGGGACTGTAAAACTAGGCCTAAAGATATTAGAATATGTGCATTTATTTGATACTTGCATTGATACTTGAATTTATTTGTCTTGGAATTAATCAGTTAGATTAGAGTTAAAGATTATAAAGTGACTTCCTACCAAATATTGCATACTTCCACATATTTATCTTATTATTTAATTCAGTAGGCCACCTAAATCTGAGCAAATTTTGAGAAATTAAAATGATATGGCAAGTAAGTAGAGAGAGGGCTTATAAGATATTATATTTTATACATCACAATTCCAAAGCTACATTGTGTCAGTCTGAAAGACTTTTGAAGGCAGGGTTGTTATCTTATTATTTTTCTTTGATGACTTATATTATGTAGACTATAAGTACATTTTCTCTTTTTAATGATGATTACCATTCACTGATTTTTTTCTATGTACTTATATTAATTTTTCTAATTCTATTTTAGGCTAATAAACCATTAGGTAGATTGGGCCATACCTGGTGGTACACCTCACTTGGTACTTAAGAGTTCTTGAGCATAACTCTAGTTTCCCCATGCAAATACTCAGTAATCAGAACACAATGAAACAATTCTTTTTGTTTGTTTGTTTTTCCCAGCACAGTAAAGACTTAAGTGTCTGCCGCCCAAATCAAGTGAATGTGATAAACTAATTTATTATAACAAATTCTGAAAAAATAAATTTGTATTTTTTCTTATGGTATGCTTTTGTTGATTTTTTTAAAAAAGTTAGGAATACATACTAATATTTTAAGATAATACTAAAATGATATAAATTGTAACTCATAACAGAACTGTAACAAAAGATCAAAAAATGTGAAACAGGTTAATTTTCTTCATTTATCAAATGGCAGGAAAGTGATAGGTAAGTAAAATAAACTTTATTAAATGTAAATAACTGTTCATTGCCTGCTTAATATTTATTGATAAGAGAAACTACTATATTCAGTAAAAGCCAGAGAGTTAATAGGGAGAATCTTATTTTATTTTGTTTTTTTTTTTTTGCTTTTTCTGGTCACAACCAGTGATGCTCATTGGTTACTCCTGGCTATGTGCTCAGAAATTGCTCCTGGCTTGGGGGACCACATCATATGGGACACCGGGGATTGAACCGTGGTCTGTCCTAGGTTAGTGCATGCAAGGCAAACCTTTTTTAAAGAGAGCATCATAGAAAAATCTAAAATTTCCAAATATGTCATTAATACAAGTATTACAATCATAAAATAATATAACATAATATTTTAGATTACATAAAATACATTCTATAAAACCTGTATTAAAAGTTGTTTAAAAATATTGAAGTTATTTTCCTTACAAATGATGTATTAAACAAACTGAATAATTGAAAGCAAGTATTATTATAGACACTTTTATAGTTTATAGCAAGTTAAAATAATCAAAACATAAATTGCATTAAAAATAAGAATTATGTATTAAAAATAAACTTGAAAACTCCTAGCATAATATAAAATAAATGACTTTTTTCTTGTACAATTAACATTGAAGCAATGATAAATTTCTAATGGGAATTTAACAAAAACAATCACGATGATTAAAGATTTTAATCATGAGTTAGGTAGCATTGTATAAAATAGGATCTGATTTATGAAACAAAAAATTGTATAATAAAGTTGATTATCCTTAACAAAATATTAGTGGACCTTATCCAATATTATAATAAAGAGGCAGACATAGAGTTAGTACAGTGTGTAGGGTAGTTACCTTGTACAGGGTGGATCTGGGTTGTTCTAGCACCAAATATAATCCCCAAAGCTGAGTCAACATTGCTCCCTGAGCACAAAGTCAGGAGTAATTTCTGAACACTACAAACTGTGAAGCCTCTTTCAAATAAATAAATAAATAAATAAATAGAGTAATTTTTATTACTATAAAGGAAGTAGGTGTTTGGCCAGGAATTGACTGGATTGACTAGAGATAATTCAAGGATTTCAATGCAAGGTCTTTGGTCTTTGATGGTGATGAAGGTACAGTAATGTTGTACACCAAAACATGTATTATTAATACTGTAAAAATGATATGGCACATTCAATAAAATAGAATTAAAAAGCACTAGCTTTATGATGGAGAAACATGAGTGGTATCACTGTAAGCAGGTTTCAAAGTCTGAAATTGCCATTCATGAGATAATTATTATATGCACAGTGAAGAGCCTAAGCACATTGCTTTAATATTCTTGCCCAAGATGCATATTATTGGTTTAATTTTAAATAAAAATTCATCAAAGCCATTCTGAAACATAAAAGAATTTTAAAAAATAAAGACAGACTGAAGAACTAACCCATACTCCAAGAGACTAAGACAATTTGTTTAGTATAGGATTATGCCCAAATTTAGAAAATGAACATGAGTGAATAATTGGCAGCACTGAATATAGTATGAAGCTTTATTAATTTTAAAGGATAATTTCTTTATTTGAAAATAACATTGACTATATAAAATGTTTATGAAAATTTAGTGAAAGGCATATAGTCAGTTTCTATGTCTGCAATTTGCTGAAAATTAAGAAGAACTGAGAAGTTAAAACTTCATAACCTGTAAATTAAAAATAAAAAATATAAAGATCCACTTGTAGGGTGAGTCCTCCTCTGGCACTGCATCTCTAGCTCCGTTGGCCAGAGGGTCTTAGATGCAGAGTAACAGTGGAGAAATAATTCACAAGTCCAAGTTTCATTGGAGTCGGCTTCCTTTTATTTTGTGGCCTTGTCTGCCATATGCTTTTCCTCACATGTGCTTTCTCTGCAAAGCATTTTTCTGCCTCTCTCTCTGCCTTTTTTGCTGCTTCTCTTCTCAGTCTCCCCCAAGCAGATTTATTTTTTCTTTGTTTAAAACAGCCTGCTCTATTCCAGGTGTGGGCAGGTCTAATCATCCAGAAAGTTTAGGTAAAAGGGCATTGGAGAAAGTATTACAATGACCAAACTTGTACATAAATATATATGCATGTAATAAATTATATCATAGAATCAATAATTATTAAATAAAACAAAAACAAAACACAAATGTATTAATATAACTTTAAGTACTTTATTGTTACAATAGAAGCACAATTTGATTCTAGACTTCTTTTTTTTAAGTGTAACCTGACATAGGAAAAAAATAGTAATTTTTTTCTCTCTCTCACTTGTATTGAGTTATTTGCTTAAACATTTTTGAGCAATCTTTATTTTTAATTAATAACTTTTATTTTGACCGAAGTGCATTCTAAATCATTCACAGTAGTATTTTAGGTACATAGTGACATTAAATCAGGGGCATTCCCACCACCAATGTTGTCCTCCCTCCACCCCTGTTCCCACCATGCATCTCATATTGCCCCTCCTTTGCCCCCCACTGCTAGTATAAGTGGTGCCTTCTGTGTCTAGCTTGTTAAAGATTGGGTATCGATTCTGTTGTAGTTGGCTTTGGATTTGGTGGTTAAGTCTGATCATTTTTTTATTTCTACTCAATGTTCATACTACTGTTTGGTCTTGGTGTCCTCCATTATTTACCTCTCAATTTGTGAGGCAGAACAAGAGGATTCAAGTTATGTGGAATTGCAATAGCTGCTCCTTTTTATTTAAGAATAAATCATGAAGGCATTAAACCAGGGAGCATACACACCAGCAGTGGATAGGGTTTCTTTCACCACATACCTACCAAAATATTGCTCCTAGTGTTTTTGTGCCATTCTCACTATTGTAAGATGATTTATACTCAGATTTGGATATCCTTAATATTAATTGATGATGAGCATTTTAATCAGCATGTGAGCATGTGAGCCATCTGTTGGTCTTCCATAGTGAGGACTCTGTTTATTACCTCTCTTCATTTTTTTATTATTTTTTTTAATTTTGGTGAGTTAAATTTTAGTGTACTTCGTACATTCCAAATATTAACCTTTTATCTAATGTGTTGAGTACAAATATTTTCAAGCACCCTGCTGTATTTTAGTTTTTTCTTCTGTGTGTTGTTTTTTATGTATAATCTTTATAGTTTGGAATTGTCCCATTTTTTTCAAATTTGATTCTCTAGCCTCTACAATTGGCATTCTATCATTGAAGCCTCCTTTGAGCTTTAGGTCTTAGAAAGTTTTTCCTTTGTTTTCCTCAATGTACTTAATAGATTCAGGACTCATCTCAAGATATTTGATCCTTTTTGAGTTGACTTTTGTGTATGGATTGAGTTTTATTTTCTTATATGTGGTTATCCAATTATCCCAGCAAATTTATTTTTCATATTCTTAATTCTATTGTCAAAAATTAGTTGACCATATACTTGAGAATTTCCCATTGACTATTACATTTTAATACATTAGTCTGAATGTTTGTTTTTGTTCTAGTATCATGCTGTTCTGACCACTATGGCTTTGTAGTACAGTTTCAAGTTAAGTAATGACATGCCTCCATGATTCTTGTTTCAGTATGGTTTTGGCTATTTAGAATCTTTTCTGTGTACATACAGACTTTATAATTGACTATTCTAAGTTCATGAAGAATGTTATCTAAATTTGGGTAGGGATTGCATTAAGAATGTCAGATATGAAATAAGTGGGATAGGGGCCAAGGGGACTCGGATACATTGATAGTGTTAAGTAAATACAGAATTAAATATCCAAACAATTGGATGAACAATAATAAATCATGAGACCCAAACTTTAACAAACTTAAAAAGTATGCCTATTATGATGCAGACTGGGGTGTGGTTGATAGTGTCATAGGATGGACTATGGGATCATTAGTGGAGATAGGCTGACATAGGTGGGGTGATTGGTGCTGAAACATTATATTTCTAAAGTTTAACTATGAATAACTTTTTAAAACATAATGCTTTAAATTAAACATATTAAAATTTAAAAACAATACATCATTCAAATTTTAAAAATAAATTTATATAGAAATTTGTGAAGCGAGGGAGGAAGAGAGAGAGACAGAGAGAGATAAAATACTTCAAGAGAACAAAAGTTTCTAAGAACGTAATTCCTAACATTATATTCCAGGACTTATCTCACCTAGAGAAAACACAAATTCCTTTACTTTTTATGTATCACCTCCTATCTTCTCTACCAGAAATACTTATCTCTCCTTTGTTTCTTAGATAAAAAGGTCTTTCTCAATGTGTGTAACTTTGAAAAATTCAAGGATTAATAATATATAATTAAAAGCATAATATTTATGATATTAAAAGAGATTAAAAATAAAAATTTAAATTAAAAAAAGAGATCATAGAAAAGGCAAGAAGTTCTGAAATGTTAGGCTGGTGGTGTCTACAGACTATTAGAGGAGAGGAATAATAATTTCTGTCCCTACTTTAATGAATTGTGAAAAATAGCTTTATAAAATAACAAAAACATATAACTATAGAAGAGGTAACTTCTAAGAGATAGCATACTTTTTCTCCTTTTCTTCTTGAAATGATCACTTTTAGTGCTATGGATTTTGTAAACATGCAAAACTATGACATCCTTTAAGTATTGTATTCTTATGAGTTAATAGTCTATTTGCCATCCTGAATTTTAAAATTTTTCTTTGGATCATAGTATATATATTAACAGTGCAGTTACATTCCTAACAAGGAAGTATATATTTTTCTTGACAGAAGTTGGTTCCTATACAGTATGCTTGCATTTTAAACAGGATCAGTTCCTTAATTATGCATCTTAGGAGGCCAGAGATGAGCACAGTGGGAAGACATTTGATTTACATGGAGCAGACCCGGGTTAAATACCTTGTATTTCTGATGGTCCCCAAGCCCAGGAGAGACTCCTAAATGCAGAGCTAAGAGTAAGCTTTGAGCATGTGATGTGGTCAAAAACAAATTACATAATCTATGCATCTTAAGGTGAAAAACATTTTTAAATCCATCCCTACAAAACCCTTATGTTTTGCACCATATGTGTCCTTATATATTTCAATATTTAACCTTAAGAGAATTTCCATGAATATATTTTTAAAATTTTAAATGAATTAATACATATGTGAAGTCACCTAACCATGTAATATTAAATGTTCCAGTTGTCCTCTATAAAACAGTATATGTCTATTACGTGTGTAGATTAATTACAATAAAACAAATTAATGATCCCTGTATTAAAAGGTAAATAAAATATTTGAACAGAAATATAATCTTTGATGTAAAGCTTTTGGTTTACATTATATCTACACACACCCATTATATAGAAGATAAAAATTAAGACATTTACTAAAATTAAAAAACATTTATTTTCAAGAGAGAAATTATTTTCTAACTTTTTTCAATAGAAAAGTGTTTGTTAATCTCAAATGAA
This sequence comes from Suncus etruscus, assembly GCF_024139225.1. NCBI lineage: Eukaryota > Metazoa > Chordata > Mammalia > Eulipotyphla > Soricidae > Suncus > Suncus etruscus. The sequence continues at coordinate 104,442,546 of NC_064848.1, forward strand.
TCTTTTGAATCATTTAAATCAAATTTTCATTCTGTTTTTTTCATATCTGTTTTGAGTTGATTTTATCGGTTGTAATCCTGTAAAGTATGAATATTTTTCTTCTTGATAATTTTATATTTGAGTAATTTGATTTACACATGAAGTATTTAGAGACCACACAGAGCTAACATATTTTTTCTGCATTGGTAACTCTTTTAATGTTTACCTTGTAGCTCATATCAAAGCTGTAATTGTTTGCTAGCCAGCAAAATCTAATGGCTCCCTCTGGTCAAAAGCTGTCAACAGCAATCTATCCAGCAGTGGGGCATTGCCCGAAATAGAAAGGTATCACATATGGTCCTATTCCTCAGTGAGCTAAGAATACGGTAGGTTTAACGTCTTCAGATACAAAGCATCTCTTGCCTCACATAGGCTGCCTGAGTTATAAACGTATTAATAGATGCTAGCAAATTATTAACAGAGAATAAAAATTCAAAGTTCTTACTTCTTTTATAAATGAAAGGCAAGCAAGATTTTCAATTATTTGCATGACTTTTTCTCCACCCGATTTAATAATGTAGTAATACGTCTGTTTCTTAGATGCTAGATCATGATTTATTAGGTGTTCAAAAGTAAACTTGCACTCCACATTTTATAAAGAAAACAGGCTGCAAATGATCAGTCCAGATTTCCTCTTAGTATAAAACCTGTCGAATTCCCTATGGAATCTAATGAAGGAAATAAACTACATCTGAAGGGGGAAAAAAATACATCTCCAAAGACTGTAAAGTGTTGCTTTGGATGTTTCTAAATGGCTGATTTGTTTTAAATTTATCTTAATAAATTTTGTTTCACAATCCTATTGACAGTCTTGTACAAAAACTCCAACCAGAAAACCAAATAGCCTATCTCATTCTGAGTTTCCTATATAGGCTAATTAGAATTGTGTCTAAAAACATTGGCACTGAGTCCAGAGCTATAGGACAGTAGGTAGGGTGTTTGCCTTGCATGTGGCATACCTGGGTTTAACTGTAGCTCCAGTAGTTATTTCTGAATGAAGAGGCAGAGATAACCCCTAAGTACACCTGGGAATATCCTCAACACCAAAAAACAAACAAAAATAAAAAAAGAAATGAACAAAAACTAAAAATACTGGCACTGAAGATGTTTTAATATTTTATTAATTGTAATCCAGACATGAAATACTTGCTAATATATAATATATACATATAAATATAAACCTTATTTTTAGTAAGAAAACATTGAAAGTCACACCTGATTACTACTAAAACCTAACCCTGTAGCAAGCATACATTTTTCCACTTTGAAACTGACTCAATCATCCAGTTACACTTTTATCCTTTCATTTTCTCATCTGTAAACAATAATTCTTTAGTAATTATTCAGTATGAACCAAGAAAGAGATGGTATGGTCTTAGTTCACAAATAATAAATTGAAGCAGGCTGAAAACAGCAACAAAAATATTCACAGGGTTGATTTCATACATTAGTTTCTTTTCCCATCTAACTTTATAGGACATGTGGTGTCTGGTAGGAAATCCATTGTATATAAATGCTAATGTTGTGTAAAATATGTATTAATTCCTATTTTAGCTAAAATAAAAAAGTATTTGATCTCAGGTTTTTGTATACTGAAGGAGAGAGTAAGTAATCTTAAATCAAGAACTGTTACAGTTGTTCACATTTAAGTTCAAGAACAGCAGGGGACTGGTAGAAGTAAGGGAATTTCATTGTCCTGTGATTTATAGTAAAGGATACACTAGTAAGATTATTTAAATTCCTTAAAAATTATAGGGCATATTTTCTATTGATTTTCTCCTTAAAATTAGTTTTTGTTTCTGTAGTAGCAAATTTATCTCCCAGTATAAATTTTACACAATGCATGAAGTGCTGCCACATTCTTTTATGTAAGGATTCAAAAATGCATGACAATTTTACTTCAGAGATGATGAGAAACAACTGATGACCAGTCCTATTGGAATCTGCTGTTGGTTTAATCATACCAATTCATCTCACAGTCGAACTAAGAATGTGAGAAGCCTTTTGTCTACTTTTAATGTAAAAGAATGACTTTGGGTAAGTGAAAGCATGACAACATATTGGGTATTTTGTCTACTTCCATGACACAGAACTTCAAGGTTTAGTGAATTGGTAGTATGTTTTGTTCATTATAAAATTTTCAAGCATTTCTAAAATGTCTGGGGTTTGGCAAGCTCAAAAGATACCTTGCCAAGAACATTTTCCATTAGTATTTACACCCATATGTATTTTCAAGGAAACAGTCCAACTGTTTTGGATTAAATAAAGCTATTAAATGTATGAATGGTTCCTTGAATACCCAATGATAAGTCATTAAATTTGGTTTTAGAGAAAAATGAAAGCTAAAAATAATCAGCTAACTTTATTTTATCTCACTGTAAATAGTACTAAATTCGAGATTTGAACGAGATACTTTCCATGCCCAATCTTCTTTCAAATTTTCTATTTGGTTGTCACCCCTATATAACTTCTAAGTTAAATTTAAATTTAAACTTACATTTCACTTTACCACATAGTATGTACTTTGATATCTGCATGCCATTATGCTACCATTGCTTTCCTGATTATCTTTTATTCTAAGTAATCTAAGTTTGTCAAAATGTAATTGTCCACAATTTAACTTATCAAAAATATCACCATAACCTAGGTGGCAATATCTTATGCTAGGCACCAATGCCTAATAGATTCATCTATAAAATACAATTCACAGGAATATATAATGAATAAAAGCAAAAAATAATTCAACCATATGTTAAAGCATTACTTTCTAAACCACTACTCAATGATTTGATATATTAATGCTGAAGACAATCATTTCTAAAGTTTATTTTACCTATTATATTATATTCACCTTTATAATATTTAATTTGCTACTATTGAGAAGAGCTAGTGCTAGATCTAAGTAAATGTCTGATTTCTTAAAAATTTGAGAATGTCTTAAGGTGGTACTTGATATTTGAACAAAGTCATATTAATCAAAGGAATAACAGATCCCAACAAAATTATTTTAGTCTGAGAAAAGTGAACATATAGATTTTGGAAGATCAAGACAAACAATAATGTAGACAATTTGAAACTGTTAGTTTCTTTTTTTGTTTTTGTTTTTGTTTTTTTGGGGGGGCACATCCATTTGACACTCAGGGGTTACTTCTGGGCTATGTGCTCAGAAATCGCTCCTTGCTTGGGGGACCATATGGGACTCTGGGGGATTGAACTGTAGTCTGTTCTAGGCTAGCGCTCGCAAGGCAGATGCCTTACCCCTAGCGCCACCGCTCCAGTCTCTGAAACTGTTTCTCAAAATTATTCATTTTCTCATTAGTCACATTTCTAATGACATCAGGAAATAGTGTATATGACTTTCTATTATTCATGATAGCACTCCTTCTGAGAAAGATATAATCTTCCTGAAACACAGTATCCAAGGAAAAAGCAAGAATGGAACTTGTTTAAGGATATACTTTCAAGGTAAATTTTTAAAATTTCACATATATTCTAAACTTAATTCCTTAAGGAACATAGTTGCAATAAAGATAGTGCGCTACTTTCCTTCTCAGACAACCTCAACCATTACACTCTCCCAATCTTTCTCTACCTTGAGTCTTGCTATAGTACATTTGAAACTATGTATAAAATCTCTAACATAACAGAGAAGCAATGTGCAAACCTCTGCCTAGGAAAGTATCTCTATCTTCAAAAACTAGTAAACTGTAAATATTAGTTAGATCTTGATGAAATGTATTATTGATTTCTTGAAATTAAAATGTAATCACTGCTAAATAAAATTAATAGCTCTTTATTCAATATTGGTTGAAATGCTATCTGATTATGGAGATTCCTGCAAAGAATAATAGAGAGCTTCCATATGACTCAGTGATTATCCATTATTTGATATATTCCTCAAGCAATAATAATCCTAACTCTAGAGGCTTTAGTGGTAGCACAGCATGCCTTGCATGCAGCTGACCCAGGACAGCCCCAGGATGGATGCGGTTTCAGTTCTTGGCATTCCATATGGTCCCCGGAGAAAGGAGATATTTCTGAGCGCAGAGCCAGGAGTTACCCCTGAGCATCACCTGTGTGGCCCCAAAACAAAACAAAACAAAATACTAACTACAAAATATATGCATATATATGTTCAAAGCAGCACTATTAAAAGATAAAATGTCTCACATAGGTGACTAAAGAAATTATGATATGTATTCTGATAAGATATATTATAAATTATACATCATTATATTACATATTGTAGAATACATAACATAATTTATTATATATAATATACTTTATCATATATTATATATAATGTAACACATATAGCAATATATACGTATATATAGCTGCAACTTAGATGGAACAAGAGGGCATTATGTTAAATGAAGTCAGATGGAGAAAGACAATTACTTAAAATCTAACTCATCTGTGGAATTTAGAGAGAAAAATAAAAGGAAATAAAGATATTGAACATTGGTAAGTACTTGACTTTTGAGCAAAACACTGAAGATAGTAAGAAGCAAGGAGAAAGTCAGAGAAGAGACTAACTAGAGGTGGCATAGCACAGTAGAGGAGTTTCTTGGCCACAATGATGGTATTAAAAGTGTAATAATGTATACAACAGAATCTTAAAAATACAACACTATAATAATTCTGTCTAAAATATACCCACACAAAGATAAGAGCCATAGATACACAGAGGTAAATTCACAAGTCTTGTATGTCTCCAATCCTGGTTCTAGCCCCTGCATCGAATTGTCCTCTCTCTGAGCATTTTCAGATACATTCCTGTAGGCCCCAAGCACCACCATATGTGATACTGAAGGCTTCTGGGTATTGCTCAGATGACCTGGAAAATTCTGGAAATGCCCCCAACAGGGGCAAACACTACCTTAAGACCTAGCATTGAGCAACTCCCCCCACCCAAAATGTTAATGATGTATATGACATTCAAGACTTGGTTACAGATGTTTCCAGTGCTTGCATTAAATGAAATTGGAGACAGACTGTTCAATTAATTGTTAGCTAATAAATCAATAAGATGATTTGGGTAAAAAAAACTTACTACGGTTTTGGCACACAACTATAAGAAGTCTAAATAATTGAACTTCATATATATGCTTTAATTTTTCCATCTCTATTTATTTCTGCAACCTGCAACTTATTTTATTGTAGACATTTATGAATATAAAACCAGAAATTCATGTGGAATTATGGGTGGCTATAAATGTAAGTCATATAAATATTTATATGTATAAAAATCCTGAGAAATTTCATCATTTTATTTAAAGATGATAAATAATTCCCAATATTGTTAAAATAGATTATTGCTAACTTTAAAATTTAAATTTAAAATGTTTTTAATTTATATTAGAATATTATTAATATTAATCATCATAATGTTAATTTTTAAAAATGCATATTTTTTAATATTTTTGAACTATTTTTTCATTTTCTTTGCCTGAAAACATAAAAGGGGAAAATAATGCCGGCAAGGTGGAAAAATAAAATTATTTTTATGTATTATGACTGAGTAAAATGTCTATTTCTGAGATGAGAGCATGATTTTTGGCAAATTATTAAAATTTGCTTTAAAATTAAGTGATTTTATTATTTTAAATAATAATTTTAATATACTGTTATTTTGTTACTTGAAGTATATTGCCAAATATTTTTATGAGTATAAATGAATTTGTTTTTATTTTCTTTCTGCTAGCTTATTTTTTTTATGCTTAGAAAGCTTTTTATTTAGGATGATATTTAGGATGGCTATAACCAGGATAAAATTATTTCTTTTTGTAAATAATTTTTATTGTGACCATCATGAATTACAAGTATTTCACAGTAATATTTGTGATACATAGGGGCATTGAATCAGGGGTATTCCACCACCAGTGTTATCTTCCCTCCAACCCAGTTCTTAGAAACCCTCTCCTTCGCCTCTCAGAGTGCTAGGGTAACTGGTCTCCACTGTGTATAGCTTGTTGGAAATTGGCTATAGGTTCTGTTTTCATTGACTTTGGATTTGGTGTTTAAGTCTGATCCTTTTTTATTTCTACTCATTGCTCATATGACTGTTTTGTTTGGGTACCATTCATTTTTCTTTCTCCTCAATTTATGAGGCAAAACAAGATGATTCAAGTTATGTGACTCTGTTTGAAAGAAAAACAACAACAAAAACTGGAGGTGTCCATCTAGAGTTTATAAATATCAATTTAAAAAGAAGAAAGGGAAAAAAGAAGAAAATATAACAAAAAAATAAAACTAAATTAAAAGCAAACAGAACAAAAAAAAATAAAATAAAAACCTGGGGCCGGCAAGGTGGCACCTTGCAAGCACTAGCCAAGGAAGGACCACGGTTTGATCCCCTGCCGTCCCATATGGTCCCCTTAAGCCAGGGGTGATTTCTGAGCGCTTAGCCAGGAGTAACCCCTGAGCATCAAATGGGTGTGGCCCGAAAAACCAATAAATAAATAAATAAATAAATAAATAAATAAATAAAAACATACAACAAAAAACAGACAAAAGAAAGATACAAAAATCACACAAAAGACCAAAAACTAGCAACTTCGAAAAAAAAAAATCACCACAGCAACAAATACAATAGCCAAACAATGACCAAGAGAATGAAAGAAGAATAATAAAAGGAATGAAAAGAAAAAAAACGGGAGGAGGGCTGATGTGGCAAAGTTTTATTTATTTTTTTTTTTGTTTATTTTGGTTTGTTTTTTTGCATAGGCATAGTATATGGGGAAATTAGAAAGGGAATTTCCTTGGCCTAACAAGGGTCCTAAAACTTTTTAAACAGGGGGCCAGTTCACTTTCCTTCAGACTGTTGGAGGGCCAGATTATAGTAAAAACAAAAATTATGAACAAATTTCTATGCACACTGCATATATCTTATTTAGAATTGAAGAAACAAAATGGGAATAAATACAATATGTGGTCCGCGGGCCATAGTTTGAAAACCCCAAGATACAGAGTTATTCCGCCCTTGAAACATGCTTTCATGGGAATAACTATAGGTTCCATACATGCTACTTTCACATCCCCAGGTCTTTTTATGGTGCCAGGAAACTTTCCACTCAATTGTGGGATGATAGATTCAGGCCTCTATCTTTAGATCCTAGTATTTGCACGTCTTAGGATGAAGCCTAGGTTAGCGTCTTTCTTTATGATTCTAGCAGTTCTGTTCCATCACTGTTGTTGTAATCTGTCTTCTATAACTGGTGGTCTTGGTTTTTGCACATATCCTTGGACGAAGCCTAGGGTAGTCTTTCATTATGATCCGGAAAGTCTGCTCTGTCGCAGTTGTCAAAGCCAGACCTCTGGAATTAAAGATCTTGGATATTGTAATAATCTTAGGCCAAAGCCGAGGTTAGGGTCTTTCTTTTAGGTCCCTGGATAAGTTTTGCCCAGTCATGTTTGTCCAAGTCAGTCTTCTGTAGTTAACGATTTTGGTTTCTGCAAAGATCAAAGGATGCTGTGTCTTCTGATTTCATCTTACCATTAAGTGATTAGATAGGACAACCTGCTCTTAGATAAAATTGCTGCCATTTCCTCATTGTCAGGATGTCATATAAAAACTGGCACAAATTGGTCCTAGAGCGGTATTAGGAATTTTCCAGGGATAATTTGGTTCCAATGGTGTTGCAGGGAACTGAGTCCATTCTACATCTCGGCTCTAAGGCTTAGGATTGGACAGTTGCTGTCTGATCTCATGAAGTCTAAGTTGGGTTCACATGGCACATGTTCAGAGTGGGAGGTGCCCCTGTATTAAAAAATGTATGGGTTCTTATACGTAGTAGATAAGAGCTTGATTCTGTACATAAAATCTCTCCATTTTTGTATGTCTTTGTAAAAAGGAATGATGCCAGGTTGTATTGCTGGTGCTTTTGGGAGTAAGAATGCCAGGCTACACAATCTCTGTGCCTTGTTTTTTAGCTGAGCTTTAATCTCAGGCAAGTGGAAGAGGGGCAACACAAAGCCTCAACAGTCCACTAGACGTTAGCTCATTATTTTTATAAAAAAAAAGAAATAAACAGATTTTGATATAATTTAAAATTAATTATAAAGCAGCTATCACTTTACAACTGGGGATTAAACTTTGGTCCCTGTGCATGTGATGTCCACACTCTGAACCACTGAGTTATTTCTAATTTCCCTATCTTCTTACTTGTATTTTTGAAATCTGTGGTCTTTTTACTTTTCTTCTTAGTTCCCTTTTATTGTTTTTATTGTTTTAATATCAATAGACATATTTGAGCTCTCCAGGAATCATACATTTAGTCCCTCTAAGTTTATTAATAGCTGCTTTATATATTTTAGAACTGCAATGTTAAGTTCATTTACATTTGTCTTCCTGTATTGAAGATACTGTCTTCTTGTATTGAAGTTGTCCAGAGTTTGGAGTAATTGTTTTTAGTTAAATTTAGACTCATAAATCATGTCAAAAACTTTAGACCATCACACCCAGCAGTATTCAAGGATTACTCTGGTTCTATGTTCAGAAATCACTTCTTGTAGTGCTCCTACGACCGTATGTGGTTCTGGAGATAATACTCAGGATTAGGCACTTATAGTTACTTCCAGTACTATTACTCTAACTGTGACTTTACTTTTTGCCAGGGATTTGAATCAGAATTAACCCATCTACCTTAACCTATTACTATGTCTGTCCTTTACATCGTGATCAAATTGGCCATTCTGTTTTTTCTTACATAAGTTCTGTTCATTTATATTGAGAATGATTATTGATATACAAAGACTTGGTGTTGTCATTATATTAGTTCTGATCTATTTTACTTTTCAATATTTTGTAAATTTTTAAAAAATTTTGATTAGAATATTACTATTAACATTTTAGAAACATAAATCTAGTATTGGCCAAAATAATTGGCATGAATAAAATGACTATAACCTAAAATTATGTACATATTTAACATAATTCTTCTCAAAATATAATAAACATCATTTACAATAATAGTACAAAAGAATGATAATTATTTTGAACTACATAGGTGTTCATGTAACAAAAACAACTTTTAAGAAATAAGAATATGGGCTGAAGAGATAGCATGGAGGTAGGACATTTGCCTTGCATGCAGAAGGATGGTGGTTTGAATTCAGGCATCCCATGTGGTCCCCCGAGCCTGCCAGGAGCAATTTCTGTGTTCTTGGGTGTGACCCAAGAACTAAAAAAAAGAGATAAATAAAAACAAAATATAGAGGTTTCATACCCCTTAACTTCTAGTTATACTCAAAATAATAGTAATTAGTAGAGTGTTGAAGTAAGAAAAAAACCACAGACCAAAATAACTAAATTGATAGTTAAGAAATATTGTGACAAAAAGTTAAGAGTCTACAGTGGAATAAAAAAAACTCTACTCCAAAAATGTTGGTTGAAAACATGATAGCCATATGCAGAGTGGACGCTCGCTCACTTGGTCTTCAGACATTAGCAAATGAAGTTGTTTAGAAACAATTCCAGGCAGTTGTGTAGCGTCAAGAAATTCCCATCATCATGTGACTCCAGAGACTTCTGGAACTGGTTGAATACAGTGTTTAATGGAGTGGACCATGAGCGCATCAGGGAGGTTGATCCTAATAGGGCGGCTTCTGAGTGGCTGCTGCACTGTGGGGCCATGGTGTGCTACCATAGACAGAAGAGGTGGCAGAAGAACTACAAGAGCCTCCCAACAAGCCCACTGGACAAGTACAAGATTCAAGCTATTGATGCCACTGACTCTTATATCATGAGCATTGGCTTCAAACACCTGGAGGGCGTCAAAGAAGAAAAAAGAAGAAAGAAAGAAAACATGATAGCCATATGCAAACAAATAAAATTGGATCACTATATAGCAGCATTTATTAATTTAAGATACAACAAAGGCTTAAAGTAAATTGATACCATGGAAGAAAATATAGACAGTAAACTCCTTAGATCACTGTGAGTGATAGCTTTGAAGACATGACTCTATTAATAATGGATACAAAGCAAGAATAAATAAGTAGAAATACATCATATTTGAAAAAGTGAAATAATGTCATTAAAATAAAAAGATGTTCTAGTAAATTGAAGATAATTATGTATCATATTCTAAGTAAGGAGAAAATAGATAAAAAAAATTAAGTCTCAATAATACACAACAACTTGATTAAAATAAGTCTATTTTCTAAATTGATACTTTCTTAATAAATGACTGTTGGGCCAGAGCGATGGCACAAGTGGTAGGGTGCTTGCTTTGCATGTGCTAACCTAGGACTGACCACAGTTCGATCTCCTGGTGTCCCATATGGTCCCCCAAGCTAGGAGCAATTTCTGAGTGCATAGCCAGAAGTAACCCCTGAACATCACTGGGTGTACTCCCCAAAAAACAACAACAAAAAAACAACAAAAAAGTAAAAATAAAGGAAAGCTTAATAATAACATCCACAGACAATAGAGATGAGAGCCAGAATAACAATAATAACAGCTATGATAACAAGCTTATCAAAAAGAGTGGTAAGTGCTGTTTGAGAAATAACTACACTAACAGCTACCATGACAATGATAGAAAAAGAAATACAATGCCTGTCTCAAAGACAGACAAGGCGTGAATTGAGGTAGAAAATGGGGAGACAATGGAGGCAGGAAACTTGCACTGGTGAACGGAGTTATGCATTTTATGGCAGAAACCCAATTATGAACGTTTGTAACCAGGGTGCTTAAATAAATTATTTAAAAAATTAAAAAGAAAAGATGAAAAACTGAATGATCTGAATTGAATTTCAATCCATTGAGCCTTCCTGCAAATATAGCAAAAGACTAGAACTGTAGTATATAGCTGGTAGGGGCATTATTCTCCATACAACCAATCATAGCAGTGTAGCAGGATCTCCCAAGTCCCTCCCTGAGCACAAAATTAGTACTAAACCCTGATTTTCACTCAGTGTGGTCCAAAAACAAAAATAAAATGTTATATTGGTAAAATGGTTTTTTAATTATATTCTGATTTCAACATAGTAGCTTTAAAAATGTATTATGTGTAAAATAATCGTTTTTCTCCTTTAAAACTAAATTAATAATGGATACATTGCTTAAATATTAGTGAAATTATTATTCTCTGTGAGTAAGGATAAAAAATAGATTTTCTGTGTTGGTAATAAAAATTTTAAAAACATTAAAACTAATTGGAAGGAAAGTTACTAAGATCTGTGCATTTGTCTTACGACCCACTTGCTTTACTTTGAAGAGCATATGCAAACGTAAGTAGAGTAAAATGTGAAATAAAATAAATGTATAAGATTATTTATAGCAATATTTTACTCATAAAGATTAAGGGAAAGATGTTCATCAGTAATGTTTATAATTTAATTAAACAGACAAAATAAAGCAACACATGAAGACAAATAGAAAAAGCTATTTTTTAAAAAACTGTAATATTTTAATATAAAGTAGAAAACATAAGTCTACTTATGGGAATGGCAAAAATAGCCCAAATAAATTAGAGGCTTCTATGTATTTCCTATTTCTTAAGGAATTTTTCAGAACCATGTAAATATTCTGCATAATTGTTATACAAAATTTAATTTAGAATGACAAAAAAGCAATTCCTAAAACCTGAGAGTATATTGAAACAAGTGAAATTATGTACTGTGTGGTATTATCCCCAGCATCTTTATAACACAATAAATGACTGCATCCCTGTTCTCTTAAGCCAATATCTTGTCAGCAACTGTAGGCATGCTTTCCATTTGACACACTAAGGTTCACGTGCAAACACACGATAAAAATATATGCAGACCTCCGCATGTGCCAGCGGCCTTTTGGCCTGGCCTAGGGTAGGGGGTCCCGGACCTGGGTCACCCGGCCCCCCCTCCCCCTTTCCTCCGGATCTCCAGGTGGGTTTCTGGGAGGAGCTGATGGGGCACCCTGGGTTTTTCCCCACTCCCAGGCCGGGTCTGGGGACCGGCCTAGGTTGGGCTTAAATCCCTGTCCTTCAGGCTTGGGAGGGTCTCTCTCTCCCTTCCTGGAGCAGGATTTTTAGCAGCACGGGCGGGCAGCTGGCAGACCTTCGTATGTGCCAGCGGCCTTTTGGCCTGGCCTAGGGTAGGGGGTCCCGGACCTGGGTCACCCGGCCACCCTCTCCCCCTTTCCTCCGGATCTCCAGGTGGGTTTCTGGGAGGAGCTGATGGGGCACCCTGGATTTTTCCCCACCCCCAGGCCGGGTCTGGGGACCGGCCTAGGTTGGGCTTAAATCCCTGTCCTTCAGGCTTGGGAGGGTCTCTCTCTCCCTTCCTGGAGCAGGATTTTTAGCAGCACGGGCGGGCAGCTGGCAGACCTCCGCATGTGCCAGCGGCCTTTTGGCCTGGCCTAGGGTAGGGGGTCCCGGTCCTGGGTCACCCGGCCCCCCCTCCCCCTTTCCTCCGGATCTCCAGGTGGGTTTCTGGGAGGAGCTGATGGGGCACCCTGGGTTTTTCCCCACTCCCAGGCCGGGTCTGGGGACCGGCCTAGGTTGGGCTTAAATCCCTGTCCTTCAGGCTTGGGAGGGTCTCTCTCTCCCTTCCTGGAGCAGGATTTTTAGCAGCACGGGCGGGCAGCTGGCAGACCTCCGCATGTGCCAGCGGCCTTTGGCCTGGCCTAGGGTAGGGGGGTCCCGGACCTGGGCCGGACCTGCTCCAGGGTTGGCTTAGGGGGTGGCGTTTGATCTGGGTGGTGGCAGATAATTGCTCAGCTATACTCAGGCTGTCACTGGCAATTTCATACCAGTCTACATTTTGAAACCCCGCGTGAACTTATGCTCCTCCCAACCACCAGTACCCCTGATTTACCCTTCTTACCTTCAGTAACAAACAGTTTTAATCTCTGTCCAAAGACATACAGTAGATCTTACAAATCTCAGAACTATTTAGAAGGACATAAATCGAACACATATTGAACACATATATATTTTGAATATTTTATGATTATTTTCTTTAACTGCTGTACCTCTCTATATATTCTTCTACCATCATTTTTCTATCCACTTTTCATCTTGTCTTTTCTTTGTAAGCTGTATAGTAAGGATTGTTGGTGGAACTGTCCCTCAGTTTGATGCCTATGATTGAACTATGTCATGGAAATTGCTGGTCTTGTTCCTATTGCCTCCAAATGCACCAATAACGCTTCATGGCATTGATCCTTGTTTGCATAGACACATTAAAATGGGAAAACACTATACATACAGATTAGTTATTATCTAATAAATCTCATTACAATGTACCTTACACCCTGAACATTGATATAATGACCTGGCACAGGCCTCAGATGAATGGGCATTCTCCATTCACACTGGAACCAGGCACGCTATCTACGAAACATCCAAGGTCTTTTATAGCAACAGTTGGAAGCAGTCCTCTACCAGGAAAGACACTACCAAGGGTCTGACATCGACCTCCTAAAAAGACACCTCCGTTTACACTGAGTAGACGTGACAACAACAATGACCTGCGATAAGACGTGACAACAACAATGACCTGCTCTACAGGACATGGTTCTCTCTATTGCCCCTTAAGTGTGAGATGAAACGAGAGAATGCTCTGCACCATCCTGACTGCTATATGAGACATGTAGACTCCAGGATCTTTAATACAGAAGCATGATACCAACAACAGAGACTATGTGAGGAATGGAGGTGTATTGCCACTACAGACGATGACTTGAATTGGACAAACTAGTTTGCCTGGAGCCTAGAGTCAGTCCTGTGCCAGGGAACTTCAGGGGTAGGGTCTCCATCTATTTAGACCATAATTTGTCTTTCCATGTCCCTTATGTTTTGGTGGGCCTATGCAAACAAATGCCACTTTAATATCGTTTTTTACTATGGTCCCTTGACTCCAATCCTTAAGAAAAACAACCCACTAAAACTTTTGAGGTTAATTTAAACTAGTAAGCATGTGCATGGATCTAGATAAATGTACTTTGCCCTCAATGTTTAAAGAGTTACACAAGTCTAATATCTTTAGATTATATGGTGTGCTGCTAAGAAATAATATGTACTACAACGGGGGATTTGAGGGACAAAGTAATTGTATGGTACATGGGTTCAGTTTTGTTTTTCTTAATGTTCTTTGGCTGAAAGTATAAGGCTGGGATATCATCGATGGGACTACTGAGAATCCTGTTTATGGGTGATTGGGCTTCCACTGTAACTTTACCCTGTCCTCTTTCTTTGCATCTTTGTTGTCATAATTAAAATAAAAAAATTAAAAAAAAAATATATGCAATTCCAAATACATGCATATCCACTATACATGTATGCATGTATTTGGGAATATGTTTAAACAATATTGAGATATTGTGGTTGACTGATTACCATAGTTTTGAACCAATAAATGCACTTTCTTCCCCCCAAAAGATGGGGGGGAAATGTGCATTTTATGGAGCAAATGCCTCCGTGGAGCTGAAGCCTGTGTGCAGGGGAGGAGATCATATATTAACCACTTAACATTTGCAGTGTTATGCCCTCTTTATTGCGCAGAAATATCACATAGTATGAGCAATCAGTCTAGCACACATTTACCATCACATATAGAGCTTTCGTTTAAGACTATTTGATCGCTGCTGCAAATTTTATATTAATAAAAAAGTATTTAAAAATTTTTTCTGATGTTAAAATGAGTTAGGTATTTTGTTTTTGTTTTTGTTTTTGTTTTTTTGTTTTTGGGCCACACCCGGCGGTGCTCCGGGGTTACTCCTGGCTGGTAAATGTGTTTAACTTGCTGTGGAGCATCCTATTGTAAATATACTTTGGCCTCTCAGATCGGTTGTTCCCAGCTACTGCTGTCTCCTAAAAGCGTCTTGCATTCCAACATATGCTTTAGAATATTATTTTGTTTTGTTTTGTTTTTTTCCTGTGCCTCTTATGGTTCGGTGCATCTTATAGAGTAAAAAATATAGTATTTTTGATCTATGAATATTTTTAATGGATGCACTGCTATGATAATATTAAGACACTTCAAATACTTTAGTTTTCTTTCTGAGCAATATATTTTTGGGAATATAGTTAAATCATAAATCACTTGAGGTAGTAATTGTTGAAATTATCTGATGAGAACATTCAATATAAAAATTATTTCTTATTTTTTTTTTTTTTTTTGGTTTTTGGGCCACACCCTGTGACGCTCAGGGGTTACTCCTGGCTATGCGCTCAGAAGTTGCTCCTGGCTTCTTGGGGGACCATATGGGACGCCGGGGGATCGAACCGCGGTCCGTCCTAGGCTAGCGCAGGCAAGGCAGGCACCTTACCTCCAGCGCCACTGCCCGGCCCCAAAAATTATTTCTATATTTTGTAAATGAATGAAGTTTTCCAGTGATAAAACTCTTTAAAAAATAGGTTGTTGGTGAGACCTGGGAGGTAAAGACTGCAGACTGCAAACAGACTCGCTGGTGGTTCTGAGGCTTGTGACTTGTACACGTGCTTCACAGTAACCTTGGAGACAGTTCTTTAAGAAGAAAAAATAGGTTTGTTAATACATTTTATAGATTAAAATTATTTAAAATACCTCATGGGAATAAAGTGCATAAGGTAGAGCACTTGCCTTGCATGCAGCCAACCCAGGTTCCAATCCCAGCATCCCTCATGGCTCCCTAAACCAACAAAGAATGATCCCAGAGTGAAGAGAAAGTAATAAGCTCTGAGCACCAATATTATGTACCACAAACAAAAGAAAAACACCATTAAGTATATGAACTTAAAAGTAAAGCGAGTCAAAAGATTCAAAATCCAAAACAATACTTAATATTAAGTACTTAAATAATTTTAGAGGCAATATAGATAAATGTAATCTACAGAAATAAAAGTGTTAGAGGTTACTGTGAATAAACATATATCTCAAGGATATTTACACTAAGATCTCATTTCACTAAATGTTATATAGGAAAAAGAACTGGAAGTCAATATGCTAACTATGCCTTTAGAGGAGGATAGTTTTGTGTAATACAGTCTCTTTTAAAATTTTTTACAGTAGAACATATAAGTTTATTTTAATAAAGAATCAAGTCATAGGGATGGAGAGGTACTGAAAGAGTTAAGGCACCTATCTGTCAAAAAGTTGATTCAATTTCAAATCCCAAATACCACTGATGGTCTCTGAAGCAATGCCAGGAAATATTCCTGAGCACAGAGTCAGAAATAAATTCTGAGCACCATAAGTGTAGCCCAATTTATCCCCTCCCCCAGGAATAAAAACTATTCATTTCATTTTTCTAGATTTAGATATGTTTTTTTATCAAAAGATAAAAGCATTATCTTGAATTTTATTAACTTCCTCATTTTTAAATTAATATATCTAAGAATTTGAATACTCTGTTTTTCAAAATGGTATTTATTAATGTATATATTTATTAGTTGGGGGCAGTTCATCTGGTTATGTTGGGGATCATTTCTGGCTCTCTGTTCAAGTATTACTCCTGACAACTAATAGGATATTAGTTGTTGATCAATCAGGGATGGCCAAGCATAGCACAAAATGCCTTAACCCTTATATTATAGCTCAAGACTTTACAAAGATCATTTGAAATAGATAAAGTAAAATAAATTGTGACTGAATTCATTGTAATTTTTCTTTTTAATTCAAAATATCTAAAATTTCTCAAACTACTTTTTATGTAAAAATACTACGTCTAAAGTTAGTTTGCCTCTACCACTTGTCATTTAAATATACACTTGCTTTTAGTTATATAATTGTTCCTTGTGGGGTAGAACTATGATAAAAAATGGATTTTTATTTTTGTCTGTACTTTGCTTAACAAAATAGAAATTATTCTTTTACTTTTCTCTGCAAGAGCTGAAAAGAGCAATATCATTTCTAATTGATCTTTTGTATACTTTTAACTGCTTATTTTGAAAATATATATAAAGATTCACATATATCACTTTGTTTATAAAATGTGTTATATTACTGTATTATGTATGTTGTAAGCTAAATTACAAGTATGTCAATAACTGATAAGAATATTATATGGTCCAGTGAAATATGTACTAAAAGAGAAGTGTCTATTTTCATGTAAAGAGAGAATCTTCAATCACTTCATCAATATTTTCTTTAATAATATTATTTGCTAATTAGTTTTATGTCAATGTTATATGCCTTTTTTAACAGCCTTCTTCAGTCTTTCAAATTAGTCAATACTTTTAAATATATTTTTATTAGGGCAGTTATTACTATACAGGAGATCTACTTTTCCAAACATTTCTCTGTACATAAAACTCAGCCGTAGTCAGGCCTCATTCTTGATTCTGTGATTGAAAATCACTATTGATGGTGCTCAGGAGACAATATGCAGTGCCAACTATTGAACCAGAGTTGATTGCATGAACAATCCAACCAAACCCTAGGGGTCTATTTATAAAAATATTTTATATCTTTGTCAGATTGACAATTTACCTTAAATTAAAAAGAGTCATCAAGATTACCCCATTTTTTAGCCTGAAAAAATATAGTTTGTGGTCCTTGTAGGACTTGCAGTATTATAAGCAATTATAACTTCAGGAAATCTTATTAAAATTTTATTTTTCTTAGGGCTTCTGCATATATAAAAAGTATTAGATTTAGGTGAAAGTTAGATTGGCTCTACCTCTTTTTACAGAGACTGAGAGCCAGGTTTATGAGTTAATAAACTGTTCTTCAGTGAAGTGTGTATCCTTTATGAGAATCACATCTTAGACAAAAAAATAAGAAAGTTGTGAGCCTTAAAACATGATACAAGTGATTTTAATAAAGGGGCTATGAAAAGAAGGAAGTTATAATATGCCCCCTTTTTTACTCTGACCTCATCTGTTGTAAATGAATAAAGGCACAAATTGGGTCTTATGCTGAACACTTTAAAGTCAGTAGTGGTTTAAGGTTATAAGCAAATGAAAAACAGAAGCAGAATGAAAGTCAACATGCATGCTTGAAGATATAAGTTTCTATAAGGTAATTATAGTGAAAAAATGGTGAGAAAAAGCTAGCAAATTAAAGGTCTCCAATAGAAGCAAGTTTAAAAAAATCTTGGATTTGGGTTAAATAAGAGCTAGAAGTTGTATAAAAATTTTTATTAAAGTCCTTTTATGTACTACCTTCCTTATAGTTTCTTGAATAAGAAAAAAGTTAATTTTTGTTGTTATTAAGAGATCATGTGTGAAATTAATGTTCTTAGTCATATTGTTTTTATTCTTACTTATCCAGATTAAATTAGTAACTTCATATAAACAATTATTTTAAAATTGTATTGAGAAATGAAACATAGAGACTAAAGAACCACAAATCTTGTGCAGTTTTACCAGATAGCTAGCAGAATTGATAACACAGCAGGTAGGGCATTTGCCTTGCATATGATCAAACTGGATTTAACTCCTGGTATCCTATATGGGTCCCCTGACCCTACCTAGAGTGCTTTCTGCGTATAGAGGCAGGAATAATCCCTAAGTATTACTTGATATGGCCCCAAAATAAACAAAAATAAATGTTTTACTCAAAATTACCCTTACATTTTGACATCTCTAATAGTCTTGTTTGAGTTTAGTAGAATAAGATGTAAATGATTAGACATGAGGGTTAAATAACTGCATCAGGAAATTCAAGAACAGTAAAAGTCATGCATTTTAAAGTAGTATTTTTCTCAGACTAAAAAGCTGTCCTATAAATCTCCAGTCTTTTGGGAGAGTCCTACTAATTTTATGTTAGATTCCTTCAATATACTTTCTGATCTACCCCCATTTAGTCTAGGATCTATGTCTATATCCCTAGACAATTTTCATGGCTTAAAATGGACATTTATCAAGTCAAATGTTGGCTGAGCTGGACTGAATTTATCTTAGTCATGCTGCCTAATTTGGCTCTTGATTACAATTACCATATTTTTTTTTTCTATGTCTCATCTCATTTGGGAAAATGGTCCCACATAGTAACTCTGGGCTCTCAGTTTGATTTGTTTTCTACCAAAAAAAAAAAAAAAAAAGAAGGGCCTCTAAGTTCAGAAGGTGAACTAGAATCCAGTTACTAAATACTGACCTAATGCTTTTTTGCTTACTGATTATAATAATGAAAAATGCACTCACTATGTATTATAAAGACTCATGTAGCCTCTTACTTTTTTTTTAAAGAATTCCCTATCAAATATATGACATAATTTCATGCATGAGTGTTGATGGTACAATTGAAATGGTAATATTTTTGAAAATTCCCTAAATATTCCTCTAAAAGAACGTATATCCCCAGAGTACCCATAATATATAAAAATGCAGCATTCAATGGAGCCTGAGATATAGACCAAATATGTGTAGCCAACTCAGATTCAATTTATAGCATACAGTAGGATCCCCTCAGAGTGATTCCTGAGTGACCTACGAGTTACCCTTGACACAGCCTTGTATGATACCAAAAAAAAAAAAAAAAAAAAAAAAAAGAAAGGCCTTTGCCTGGACTTAAGAAACTGGCTATTTTTTTTTTTCTTCAGTTTAAGGGATATTGTGAACTATACAGGAAAATCTTAAACCCAGAGTTGGAAAGAACGTGTAGTTTCTGGCTGTAGGAAAAAAAAAATTGGTATAACAATCTCAGTAATAAAAAGCTGTCATAATGATTACTATTTTCATCCTATACTTTGTTCTTTCTCTGATCCTGAGTTCCAATTGCCTGGAGCAGTGGCAGGGTTTGAGATAACTTGCCAAACTTGCAAGAGACAAACCGTGGAGCCACCTCAGGTCTTTGTATTTTTTGTTCGCATCTGGACAATGCTTAGAATGGGTGGTGTGGGTAAATGATATTGCTGTTTGAGTCTCTGTTGTTCAGCGGCCATCGGGATCAGTCCTGGCAGTTAATGGAAGACTTCAGGGAATAAGGGATTGTGCAGTGTCAATTTGAATTGACAATTGAAGATTTGGACAAGCAAAGTATGTAATTCATCTCTGAATTCTCTCCCAAGAAAGAACATTTAATTTTTGGAAGAGGTTTTTTCTAGTATGTTATTTTATTGTTCAAAACTTCATCGTCTTGCTCACTATATTCTAAATCTTTAGTGTAAGTCTCCTACCCTCAAAACTGGCAGAAGAGAGATTGTATTCTAAGCAGCCGGAGTGGTAGCACAAGGAAAGGGTGTTTGCCTTGCATGTGGCTTACCAAGGACAGATGCGGTTTCCATCCCCAGCATCCCTTATGGTCCCCCAAGCTAGGAGTGATTCCTGAGTGCAAGACAGGAGTAAACCCTGAGCACTGCCGGTTGTGGCACCAAAACAAACAAACAAACAAGAGATTGTAGTCTATTTAAAGTGACATAAGAGAGACAAGATTAGCTTCAGTTGGAGAAACTTGAGGAAGGTGGACCAAACATAGTACTAGCTTCTCACTACCCCCAGAGACTGTATAGAAGGTCTGGTCTTTTTTGTGGGGCCAAAGATAGTAGAGAAGGTAGGGCTTTTCTGATCCCTTTTAAGGTTCCTAGAGTGACCCCAGGAACCATTCCCTGAGCACAGAACAAGCCCTGAGCATGACCTGGGGTATCACTCAAAAAACAAAGCGAAACATGTAAACAAATAAACAAAACAAACAAAAGATAAAGCTGACACTCTTTAAAATTTCAGCCTAATAATCACTGCAGTGAAACTCATTCGAGAGTAACTTTGTACGTCAAGGTGCTCCAATAAATTAAAATGAAAAAGAAAAGTGACCTAAACAACCTGGACAATTAAAAATTATCCTTCCTTTTTATACAGATGTCCCTGATAGAAGAAACAAAATAAATATATGGTTATTTATAAATTGATATAAATCATACTCTTGTTTTTGTTGAGTTTTATTTTCCTTGTTTAACAGCTCCTTATCAGAAGGGGCTTACTGATGGGAGTTATCTAGATTCCATACCAAATGACTAAATTTAATCATATTTACTTAAAGCATCTCACTATGAATTCAATAACAGCATTCATTGTTTGCTTTATAATAGTCTTCTAGGGCCTCGAAATGACAGCACAGTGGTAAGGTGTTTGCATTGCACAAACACTGTTCAATCCCCGGTGCTTTATTGGTCCCTTGAGCCTGCCAGGAGCAATCTCTGAGCAGAGACAGAAGGAACACCTCAGCAGCACTGGGTGTGTCCCCCAAACAAAAAACAAATAAAAAAAAAACTCACAAAATAGGCATTCTATAATCATTGTGATTTTTTAAATATACATGAGACAGCTACTTCTAAATATTTTCTCCAAAATATTGACATAAATGGCACATCTATAGAAATATATTCACATATACAATTTATGTATCCTAATAAGATAAAGTTGTTATTATTTATTGCAAAATATATTTTATTGCAAGAGTTAAAATCCTTTGAGAAGGAAAATAGTATGAGAGCTGGAGTTGTAACACAGTAGGTAGGGCATTTGCCTTGCACACGGCCAACCCAAGTTTGATCCTCATCATCCCATATGGTCTCCCAAGCTTGCCATGAGTGATTTCTGAGCATGGAGTCAGGGTAACCCCTGAACACTTCTGGGTGTGGCAGAAAAGGAAGAAAAAAGAAGGAAGATACTATTAGTCAATATAGTCTCATTCTGAAGATAGCAGCAACAATTTGTAGATGCAAAATTATTTACATTGTATGGAAAATGCTACAAATTTACATAGATTCATTTTTGGCCTTTGTGTTTTTTAATGGTACAAAATTCACACGTTTATTTAGGTGGTAAAAATATACAATATCATCAACACTAGTGTTCATTGGAAAGTTATTTTTTAAGATAAAAATTTCTTTCCTTTAACCCATTTATGATCAAATTCAAATGACCATTTAAAGCTCAACTCTCACAATACAATAAATGCATTATAGATATATTCCAGTGAATGCATTCCTAAATGATATTCCAAACTAGAATACTTCTTCTTTTTAGTAAACAAACAGATCTTATGTAACACTAAATTACCATCTACAAATAATATTGTGAACTATATTTTATACTTTAATAAAAAGTAAAAAATAACAACAAAAAATGGTGTCTCAGGAGAGTCTTATGTTACATTACAAATATAGTGAGATGTTGGATTTTCTTAAAGATAAGTTAAAGGATGAATGCCAGGGCCAGAGAGATAGCATAGCTGTACGTAGGGTGTTTGCCGGGACGAACCCAGGGTCAATTCCAGGCATCCATTTAGTCCCCTAAGTCTACCAGGAGGAATGACTGAGCAAAGAGCAGGGAAAAGCTCCTGAGTGCTGGGTGTGGCCCCAAAACAAACAAACAAACAAAAATTAATGGCATTAGGTAAATAATGCTAAAGAGTTATCAAATCACAGACAACAGATCAGCTTCATTTTAATTAGATTTCTTTTTAGTAATCAGTATTTAACACTTTAAGTGATCAGGATATGATATTTTATAATGGGACGTTTTTACACAAATTATTTTAATGTGCTATTATGTGCTTTGTGTTGCTGTCAACTCAGACTTGAAGTCTGACCCACAAAAATCACGAGGAGACAGTCACTAATGCAAAAGCAAAGGAGTTTATTTCAGCAAGTTGGGGCCTGCTGCACCTTGCATAAGTGGTGACCCAAGTGGGCTAGCAGACTCTTGTATAGGATTGCTGTGGTTCAAGATGTGGGTAGTTGTTCTTTAAAACTAAAGGGTCATAGTATTATTGCATCAGCCAAATGGCTAGGATTGATTGGAGACCCTGTAGAAGGGAATCATGCATCTCTAGACCCAGGATGCAGTTGTTGATTCCTGCAGTCTTGGCTTTATCTTTAACTTGCTTTGGTCATCTGATTGAATTTCCTGTATGCACCCAAGAGGTCTGGTTTCTAGAACTGGTTGTTTTTCTGGTCCTAGGCTTTGTTCCTTTTGGCTTAAGCCTGACATGGCTAACCTTATGTCTAAGCAAAGCCAGATTACAGAAGCAAAATAGCAGTTAATATTATACTACGGTGGGTTTCTTACACTGACAGGAAAACAGAAAGCAGGGATAGAGAAGCCAAACAGCAATGAGCCTTAAGCAGTACCCTTTGTAAGTCCTGTTTGTACAGGTATTCACTCACAATCTAACATTGTGATGATAAGATAACAGATTATAGTTTGAGTTTACCATGTAATAAAAGTATTTCTATAGTACATGGCTAATATCCCTTGAAAATACCAGATTATAAATATTATCTTATTTATGCAAATATTTAAAGTATGGGTTTTGAGATAAGAGAATTGGCCTGAATGCTTTTTGTTAACTCTAAAGAAAGTCATGTTTCACCTTATAAAAAAAAGATGGTTGAAGGAAGCAAGAGAGAGCAATGAGGAAAAGGTATGACAAATACTGTTAGCCAGCAAGAAGAGAAAAAAACCTGACTCTTTAGGAGATAGACAATACAGCAGGTAAAGCACTTGCCCTTATGCAGCAACCCAAGTTCAATTGCTCACATCTCATGTGGTCTCCCAAGCCAAGCTAAACGTCATCACTGAGTGAAAAGTAGATCATTCCTTAAATACCATTGGGTGTGGCTAAAGAAAAATATTGGAAGGGGGAAAGAATAAAGATAGAGAGGGAGGAGGGAAGAAAGGAAGGAAGACAGGAATTGAGGGAGGAAGGGAGGAAAAAGAAGGAAGGGATGGAGGAAGGGAGGAAAAGGGAGGAAGGAAGGGAGGAAGGGAGGAAAAAGAAGGAAGGGAGGAAGGAAGGGAGGAAAAGGAAGGAAGGGAGGAAGGGAGGAAAGGAAGTAAAAGAGGGAGGGAAGAGAAAAGGAATGAAGGGAGGAAGGAAGGGAGGGGGAAGAAAGGAAGAACAAAAAAGGAGGGAGGGAGGATAGAATAAAGGGAGGGAGGGAGGGGAGAGAAGGAAGTGAAAAAGAAAGGGAGGAAGGTATAAAGGGAGAGATGAAGAAAGGAAGGAATTGAGGGAGGAAGGAAGAAAAGAAGGGATAAAGAAAGGAAGGAAGGAAGGGAGGGAGAAGAAAAGGAATTAAGAAAGGAAGGAAGGGAGAGAGAAAGAAAGAAAAGAATGAAAAAAACAATGAAGGAAGGGAGGAAGGAATGGAGGAACAAAAGAAGGGAGGGAGGAAGGAAGGAAGAAAGGAAGGAAGGAAGAAGGAAGATGGGGCAGTATAGTGTGATGAAGGTAGGGAGAGAGGAAGGCATGAAAGGAGGGAGGGAGGAGAAAGAATGGAAGGAAAAACAAAGAGAAGAAAAGACAGAAAGAAGAAGGAAAGAAGAACAGAAAAGGGACAGAGGAAGGAAGGCAGAAGGAAAAAGGAAGGAAATAAGAATGGAAGAAAGGAAGAGAGGGAGGAAGAAAGTAAGAAGGAAGGAAAGGAATAAAGAAAGGAAGGAAGGAAGAATGAAGGGACAAAGGAAGGTATCGAGGTACAAAGAAAGGAAAAAAGGAAGAATAGAAGGAAGGAAGTAAAGAGGGAGTAAGAAATGGAGGGAGGGAGGAAGAAAAAAGGGAAGGATGGGGGAAGTATGAAGGAAGAAAGGGAGGTAAGGTGGAAGAAAGAAAAAAGAAAAGGATGGGAGGGAGAAATGGAGGGAGATTTGAAGAAAGGAAGGGATGGAGGAAGGAAGGGGAAAAGGAAGGGAGGAGGGAAAAAGGGATGAAGGGACTAGGGGAGGATGAAAGAAAAGAATGGAGGAAGGAATGGAGGGAGAAAAGAAGGAAGGCAGAGAAGGAAGGAAGTAAGAAAAGAAGGAAGGAAGGAAGGAAGGAAGGAAGGAAGGAAGGAAGGGAGGGAGGGTTGGAGGGAGGAAGGAAGGTAGAGAGAGAGGAAGGAAGATGGAAATGGAAGGAAGGAACAATGGAAAGAAGTAAGGAAGGAAGGGTGGAAGGGAAGGGAAGAAGAAAGGAAGAAGGAAGAAGGAAAGAAAGAGAGGAAGGAAGGATGAAGGGAGGGAGGTGCAGAAGGAGGGGTAAAGAAAAAAGGAAGAAGGAAGGAAAGAAGAGAGTGAAGAAGGGAGGGAGGAAGGTAAAAGGGGACTTAGGAAGGAAAGGAGGGAGGAAGGAAGGAAGTGAGGGAGGGAGGAAAAGGGAGAGATGGAAGGATGAAGGAAGTATGGAAAGGAGGGTGGGAAGGAAGGAAGGAGGGAAAGATGGAAGGAAGGAAGGAATGGAAGGAATGAGGGAATTAGGGAGGGGGAGATGAAGGAGAGGGAAGGAAAGAATGAGAGAGTAAAGAAGGGAGATAAATAGAAAGAAAGAAAAAAGGGTTATCCACTAGAGCTCTGGAGAGATTAAGACCCAAGATTAAGATTTATGTTGACCAAGAAACCTTTATTTGGTTCATTGTAGGCTTTGATTTCACACTTATGACCTGAAGTACTCTGAGGGAATTAATTTGTGTGTCTTAAGTCATTTAATTTGTTATAATATATATTTCAGCTACATGTAACTGTTTTGTGATTCCAGTTAGTATTTCAGATAGGAGCCCAGTATTTTTTCAAATAGACTTCTAATATTATTTTGTGTTTTTGTTTGTTGGTTAAAACATACTTGTATAACATTTATATCTCTGCATGTCATTTAATGTGATGAAACTCAACAATTTCTTACTTGCTTCTGTTCTTTTAGTATTGAATGCAAATTTCTGTAGACAAATGATCTGTTTTTATCCAATTATTTTCTAACACTTATATTTACCTAACTATAAGTGGAGGGTGTTCCATATTCAAAACGGTTCTATATTATGTTAAAAATAAATCTAACCATAAATTATCTGTTTTGTGACAGTAATAAATTACACCATTATGCATTGTAAGAAAGCTTTGTTGTCAAGAAAAAAAAACTAAAATGTAATGTTCAATAATAATTAAAAATTAAAACATGAGCTTCATATAAATATAAAAAATGAGTAGGTGGATCAAAGGGCAACAGAAATAGATGGGAAGAAAAGGTTGTCTGGTGGGAGACATGGTGTTATAATACTGTATTGTGAAACTTTGTTAATAGTATTTTAAATCATATAACCTCAAATATAGTATATATACGCTATCTAAGAAATGTATATGTTATCGATTTACTCAAAAGAGTCTTCCCTTAACACTGAGAAGATTTAGACAACAACGACATGTGTACTGAACAGGGCTTTCTGCATTGCCCTTTAATTGTGAGTTGATATTAGATGCCTCTCCGCACCATCCTGACTTCAATGTAGGATATACAGATTCCAGGATCTTCAATACAGAAACATGATACCAAAAACAGAGACTGTAAAAAATATAACTGTATGGGCATAGACTAGTTTGCCTGGAGCCTAGAAATGGTCTTATGTCAGGAAAATTCAGGGATAGGGTCTCCTTGTACTTAGGCCAAAGTTATTCCTTTCCATGGCCCCTATACTTTGGTGGGCCCATGCAAACGATAATTGCTACTCTAACATTTTTTTTACAGTGATCCTTTGACACTAAACTTGTAAGAAACCACTTGTAAAAATATATGGAACTGAGTCTAGCAGCATGGGGTTTGGCAGGCCTCCGCCATGCCGGAGGTCTTCTTAACCATGCCTAGGAGGGGTGCGGGACTTGGGTAACCCTTGCACCCCTCTACTGCCTTGCTCCAGATCTCCAGGGCTTCCCTGGGCCACATGCCTGGGGAAGCCAGCAAGTTGGGTCCCTTGGCGGAGCTTCAAGGTACCCTAGGCTTTCCCCCATTCCCCATTTGACTCCTTAGGGAGAGTCTAGGTGGGGCTCTGAACTTCGGGCCTCCCAGCTTCTTGACGCAGTCACTGGTAATCTTTTTCCAGTCTATACACAAGATACATTAATAGTACTAACTATCATTGAATTATGTTTTTATGTATGCAGAATGTCCATTTTGTACTCTGCCCTTTCGCACACCCCTACAAAAGATCATTTTTCTCTTTAACTCTCTTAAGCCCTATCATCATTACTCCTCATTTACCTTTTTAACTTAAGTACTGTAGAGTCCTAAGTCACAGACCAAAGTGGTGCACTGGAGTTAACACCCACCCAACTATTCCAAAAGGCATAAAAAGGACACGTATGTCTTTTCAACATTTTATGTGTGTTTTCTTCGACGGCTATAACTTTTGCTGAATATTTTCTTAAACAGTAACAGTCCCCTCCCCCTTTTATTATCTTCTCTTTGTGAACTGTTCAATATGGAATTTGATGTGAAAGAATTCTTCAGTTTAATGCTTATGTTTGAACCAAGATATGAGTATTGTTGGGCGTGTTATTACGCCCCCATCTACTCTGATAATGCCATGTGGCTTTATTTCTTGTTTGCATAGGCACACTAAAACGGGAAAGTACTATACATACAAATAAGTTCTTATCTAATAGAGATGGGAACTCACAAATCTTGTAGTGCAATGGGACCTTACACCCTGAACATTGACATAAAGACCTGGCATAGGCCTCAGAAGAATGGGCATTTTCCATTCACCTCTAATCTAGAGAAGACATCTACAAAACATCCAAGGTTGTCTATAACATCACCTGGAGGCATTCCTCTACCAGGGAAGACCCTACCGCTGCTCTGACATTGACCTACTCAAAAGAGACTTCCCTTAACACTGAAAAGACTTAACAACAACAATGACCTGCTTACTGGACAGGGCTTTCTGTATTACCTCTTAATTGTGAGGTGAAACTAGAGGATACTCCACACCAGCCTGACTTCAATGTAGGATGTGCAGATTTCAGGATCTTTAATACAGAAACCTGATACCAACAATAGGACTGCGTGAAAAATAAAACTGTATTGGCACTACAGACAATGATTTGGATTGAATAAACTAATTTGCCTGGAGCCTAGAGTTGGTCTTATGCCAGGAAACTTCAGGGGTAGGAGTCTCCTTGTATTTAGACCAAGGCTTTTCCTTTCCATGTCTCCCATATTTTTGGTGGGCCTATGCAAACAATATTTGCCACTCTAACACCTTTTTTACTGTGCCCTTTTGACTAACCTTTAAAAAAAACCTCTTAAACTTTTGATGTTAACTTAAACTAATATATGTGCATGAAAATATTAAAAAATACTATGCCTTTAATGTTTAAGGAGTCACATAAATCTCATGGCTTTAGGTTGCTTTGTGTACTGCTAAGAAATGTTATAATGTACTACCGTCTGGACAAAGTAATTGTACATGGGTTCTTCCTTATTTTTCTTAATGTTCTTTGATTGTAAGTTCAATAGTTAGGCGTCAGCAAGGGGATTTCTTCTGAGAACTCTGTTTATGGGTGATTGTCATTTCACTGTAACTTTACCTTGTCCTCTTTGCATCATTGTTCTCATAATTAAAAATAAAAAATTTAAAAATATCTGGAACTGCAAAAAACATGGTTTACAATAGTGTTAACATATATGCTTTTAGTTACACTAGCAAAAAATGGTTTACAATAGTGTTAACATATATGCTTTTAGTTACACTAGCATTCTGGGGGTAAAGGAGGGAGATAAGGGATACATGCTTGGGAACAGGGATGAAGGGAGGACAACACTGATGGTGGAAAGGCCCTCATTTATTGTCACTGTGTACCTTAAATATCACTGTGTACGATTTGTAATTCACTTTGGCCACAATAAAAAATAATAATAAAAGAAATGTATATGTTACTTATTTTTGCCCTCACCTTTAGCTTTCACAGATTTGAAACCTGTTTTGAACTTCAGCTCTGTCTTTCATATAGATAGGTTTTTAGCTTAACCACATGGAACCTCCTCCAGTGTTCCTTTAAAACTCATCCTTTCCTATAGGAAGGCTTTAGGAGTCATATTTTTATCCTTATACCAATCAATTATATTTAAATTAAACAGCTGTTTTTATTGCCAGAAACAGTAATTATTTGCATTGCTTTTAGAAATAGAGTGCTATCAGGTTTCTATCTATCAGTAGTTCCCCTACAGAGTTGTAAAATGGTCTGGTAACAGAAAGTCACACCCCTCATAGAATTGGATTTCTCTGCTATGTCAGTTAGACTAGAAGCATGTCATGAAAAAGATATTCTAATCCGTTGAATAAATAGACTCAAGCAGTAGTGATTTATTATGCTGTCAATTCTGATTAAATATTGGCTCTGGGTATTATCACTTACTCCTCTCAATTTTCTTGAACTGCTCATTTCTGTCTAATTATGTTGATTCAACCCAATTATTCAAAGATGGCCAGACTTCAAAAACGAAATAAGGCTGCAGTCTTTTAATAGATCCAGAGGGAGTGTGTTCCTCCTAATTTCTGTACAGAGAACTTTAGTAGATCCATTTGCCAAGATAAAAGTATATGAAAATCTCATTTCCATACAACTGATGTTTGACCTGACATAGGTATCACTAATATGACACTTTTCTGTTTCTGTTTCTCAGCAATACCAAATAACAGTTTTGCACTAGCAAGTGAGCACATAACAAAATCAACATGTAATGCATTAGCTGCAGACAGTTCCATTTTCAAAATTAAACATATATGTTCCTGAGTCTTATAGCTACTATAAAGTTAGAAATGAATGCCAGGTAGAATTTTTGGATGGAGGTGGGTGGGCGGAGTGGTAGCACAGACGTAGGGCATTTGCCTTGTATGCAGCTGATCCAGGATGGATGTGGGTTCGATCCCTGGCATCCCATAAAGCCCCCCAAGCAGCGTTTTCTGAGCACCGAGCCAGGAATAACTCTGCCAGGTGTGGTCTAAAAAACAAAACAAAAACAAAAAAAATTGTGAATTGTAGGGGGGAAGACCTAAATTCCTGAGGTGGCATATTACACTGAAACTATTACAAGAATAAAAAAGGTAATTTTGTCATGATCATGGTCTGATATTGATTTTATTTCATGGAAAAAATCCATAAAATATATAGTTTTGAGAACAATAATGGTTACTTTTTACCAATGAAGTAAATGATTCCCCTAATTAAATAAGATCCAAAAAATAAAAAAACATTAACACGATTTTATTGAGTAATAGTATTGGGGCCGGTGAGGTGGCTCTAGAGGTAAGGTGTCTGCCTTGCAAGTGCTAGCCAAGGAAGGACTGCGGTTCGATCCCCCAGCGTCCCATATGGTTCCCCCAAGCCAGGGGCAATTTCTGAGCACTTAGCCAGGAGTAACCCCTGAGCATTAAATGGGTGTGGTCCAAAAACAAACAAACAATAAAAGAGTAATAGTATTAATATCCAAACTGATATTTTCTAGATAACATTCAGTATGTTATGTAATCTTTCCAAACTTTATATGCTTTATTTTGTTTATAAAACTGATAGAAGAGAAAGAAATTTCAAAGGGTAGTCCATAATCTTTATATGCGGGAGGTCCAATTTCAAACCTCAGAAACATGTTCCCCTGAGCAACAGAGAATAACCCCTATGCACAAAGCCTGAAGATGTCTCTGGTAATAGAAGGTATATTCTACAAATTTTGAAATATCTCATGATATCAAATGATTTCCTGAGCACCAATAAACAATAGATCTGAACATGTCTAGTGTGTGACCACTTCTCCTAAATAAAAAAATAAAGAAAATTAGCTAGATGAAGTAATACTTAATATGAGCATAAATGTAGTCATTGCTAACATACACCCAAATTAAACATCTTTGTCTCATCAGAAATAAGGTTCAAGGACTGTCTTAAATGGCAAACTTTATTTTATTATATGTAAATTAACATTTTTAACATGAAACTTCAGTAATAAATTATGTCACTTTAAATGCATGATTTGGAGATAACTTTATAAACAATTATTAATGCTATGTCTGTTGAAAAAATAGTTTTATTTTACTATGAACATAAATATAATTTATTTTGCCTATGCAGAATGAATAGCTATAAAATGAGTTAATTCAGTTTTTATAATGTCATAAATAAATGAACTAAAAGAAAAATATTATTTTTTACTTACTGTTTTAAAATGTCTTTAATTTCATAGTAGTATGATATAGAGCAAAAATATACCAGAGAGAAAATAAATTTAATTAATATTAGAGGAAATAAGATCACTGAATAATTGCAGTTAATAATTATGTTGCATTTCGTCATCTTATTTGTAGCCTATTAGTAATGACCTAATTTTGTTACTCCCTCTTGCCTCTCTGTTTCTTCCACTTTTTCCTCACATGGGCTTATGCTAACAGCACTGGAAAATAACTCCCTTTTATATTTTTCTAGCTGCCTCGAAGGACTTTTTGTCTACATTTCATTACTGATACTTACCAAGCTTTATTATTAAGCACTGTGTCTTACCATTTAACTTAAAGATGAACTATTATTATTAATTTTTCTGACCTCTGACAAGAATATGCAAATTTGACATTGCTTTTGTTATACTTTAATCCTCAGTGTGATAAGTTTTCTATATCAATAATTTTTACCTCTGTGCCATTTTAAACTTTATTAAATTGGATATGCAAAATACAATTTCCTACATGTTCCTATTATGTTTTCAGTTTTAAATTATTTTTATAAATTATAAAATTACTTTTTATGTATAAGAAATTTAAGGCTGCTGCTAAATTTGACTTTAGATTTTTGTAGATTTTATTTTGTTTGTATTCTTTTATACCAGATATAAGGAAATGCATATAGAACAAATAGCTATTATCTATATCACCAAAAGTATGTGGAATCAGCAAAATGTCTAAATGTATAATAATTACTAATATTTAAATAGCATTGAAACAGAAGAATTTTAAAAGAATATAGCTTAAATAAAGTTACAAATCCAATATTTTCTTTCATATTAACAGGCCAATAAGAATCTTACACTTGTATATCTATTTTTTTATTTATTCTCATTTTCTTATTCCAATGCTTTAGAGCAAATATTTTTAAATTTAAAACTACTAGAGAAGCTTATGTGTTTTTCTTAGTTAAATTACCTCTATTAACATTAGTAGTCTTTATTAGTTTTTAATATTAAGATCACAATCATAAGACCTTAGAAATAAGAGCAGATAAACTAAATAAATGATATATAAATTCTTTTTAATAATATCAAAAGATGTTCCCATTTCCTCTTTGTCAGGTCATCAATTTAGAACTGGCATGTTGGTGTCAGAGCAGCATTATGGATGCCCTGGAGGAGATTTGGTTCCTGGAGCTGTTGTGGAGTACTGTGTCGTTTCTATGTCTGGGATCCAGGAGTCAAGGCTGGTCAGTCGGTGCCTAATTCCCTGGGGTCTAAGTTGGTTCCACATGACATACGTTCAAGGTGGGAGATGCCCTGTGTTGTAAAAAAATATGAGTTCTTATCCCTAGCAGATAAGAGCTTGTTTTTATACATAAAATTTTCCCTTTTTTTTAATATGCTTTTGCAGGAAGAAGTGGTGCTACATTATATTGCTGGTGGATTTGGGGGTGGAGAGAGAAAAAAAAAACAGACACACGACAAAAACTAAAACATATATGCTCACACATATATAAAGAAAAAAATGTTTCTTTAAAAAAAAGATTAAATAAAAGACATAATTAAAGGAATAAAGTGGGGCTGGGAGAGATAGCATGGAGGCAAGGCATCTGTCCTTCCTGCAGAAGGAATGGTGGCTCATATCCCGGTATCCCACATGGTCCCCCGTGCCCGCCAGGGGTGACCTCCGAACATAGAGCCAGGAGCACCCTCCAAGTGCCGCCAGGTGTGACCCAAAAGAAGCAAAAACAAACCAAATTAAAAAAACAAAGATTAAAACAAAACAAAACAAAACAAAACAAACGAACAAGAAAAAAAAAAAAAACAAAGAAAAGGGGAGAAAGTGATACAGGAGATTACTTTACATTTGGGGGAAAACAGGAGAAGAGGTAGTGTTATATAGGTCTATACTTACAAGAACAACGTGATCTAAGAGCAAGTTGTCCTTCCTCACCAGCCAACGATAAGACAAAATCAGAAGACATGTCGCTCTTTGATCTGTGCAAAAGGCAAGATGGCTATCTACAGATGACTGGTGGTTACAATCAGGACGGGACCAACAACAACAACAACAACAACAACAACAACAAACTCTAGCCTAGCTTTGGTCTATGATCTGTTCAACAAACAAGATCTCCAACTCCAGAGATCTGACTGAGACAATCGCAATTGAACCAGTCTTCCGGAAACATAAAGAAAGACTATCTCAGGCTCCATCCTAGGAGCATAAAGACCAAGACCCCCAACTACAGAAGATGAATTAAAATGACACTGAAGAAGCAGAACTGCTAGAACCACAAAGAAAGACTTCATCATAAGGTCTATTCCTTGAACTGTACAGACACCAAGATTTCTAGATACAGAGGTCTGATTTTACCGTACATGAAGAAGCAGAAGTCTTCCATACACCACAAAAACACTGAGGGAAGAGTAAATGATCATGCAAGTAGTCTATAGTTAATCCCATGAGAGTATATTTCAGGGGTGGAGAAACCTAGGCGAAGGGAAGGCCGTCTATAATATCCCCAATAGTTATTGTGCCTATGCAGGGGGAAAAGAGAAAAAAAGCACAAAATAATCATTTTATTCACATATTTATTGATTGATTTTTTGACTTTTTTATTTTGGTGTAGATATTGAAATTGATGTCTCCAATTTTATCTTATTTTATTTTCTCTTTCTCTTTCTTTTTGCACTCCGGCATGGTTTGATTTCAGGACCGAGACTATTGTGTGGTGCTGTCTTTATTGCTGTAGTGCTCACTGGATATTTAATCTGATATTTCTTTCTGTTGTGGTGGTGTTTCAATTACCTTTTTCATGTTCTCTCTTAAACTGTGGTTGAAAGCCTCTAGGAGGACTCCACCCATTTTCAGCTTATTTGATTTTTTTACCCCAGTCTATTGCTTTTCTTTCCTTCAAACAAAACCACATAACTCGAACTATCTAGCTTTGCCTCTCAAATAGAGGGGGAAACAAGGGAGGGTACCAGGACCAAACAGATATATGATCACTAATAGTAAGCTAGACAAAGAGGGGACCACCTACTCTTGCAGCCCAAGGGATTATGGTGGGGGATATGGCTTACAGGAAGGGAACGGGGATGGGGGGAAACAAATTTGGTGATGGGTATTCCCCTGATTCAATGTTAATATGTACCTAAAATACTACTGTGAAAGATATGTAAGCCAATATGATCAAAATAAAAATTAAAAAAATGAAGAAGTAAATAGATAGATAAATGTTCTTTGTTATATATAGGAAAAACACTATTTGAGTAAGTAATAAATGATAAGATAATACCAAAGTATAATATCAAAAGACACACATAGATACACACACAGGTTACCCTGAAATTATCAAATTATTTTAGATTATTTAAATTTTTTCAAACTTAGTTATTTTCTTCTGCACATTTAAACTAATTTCACAACTCTTTCTTCTTTAAAATTCTTCAGACATCAAAAATAATTGAAGTCTGCATTTCCAAACATCTGAAAATGAAAACATGTCAAGATGGAATTTGTCAAGTATTCTTTAAATACTGCCATCCCTATAGAGATCTCCTGCATTGCGTAAATCTACAAATTATTCTTTATCATTTTTATACTCAATATTTAGTGCCCTTAGTATTTTCTGCAAAGCTCCCCCAGTTCCAGAAATACACATATCTTTCATAGTCCTCACATATCAGCAATGCCTTAACTCAAGTTTTAATAAAAAAAGGAATGTGTTGAAAATATGTTTCAGTTTATGTGGGTAAGATTCTTTTAAAATTATCATTTCTATAAAAATTAGATAACAGATGCAGTGAAAGTCTTTCTATCTATATTCTTCTTTCATTGAGTTTTTCAAAATGTATACACAGAACAGATCAGAAAGAAGTTCTCAACTTTGGCTACACCGGAGGATCATTCCAACTCTACTTAGAGCATATCTGCATAGAGAGCCAAATTTCTGTCTTTTACAAAGTTTCCTCAGGTAGCTAATCATTTTTTAAATATGAAAGTAATATAGTATCAAAAAGAATATAATATAATATTAAAAAGTTAAAACACAAATGAGACAATTAGATTAAGGATATTATTTCTCTAATGATTGATAAACACATAGTAGTACAACCAAAATATAATGTAATGAGCACATATATGGCATTTTTACTAGGTAGGAATATGACAAACCTTGGAAGTATATGTGTAAAATCAATAAGATAGCATCTACCAGTTTACACCAAGAAGTGGAAAAGAATATATAGACAGTGGCTTTGTTTGTATTGTATATTTTTCTGAAAAAAATCTGTGAAGCTACTCCATAGGTAAGATTTCTTTCATGATGTTCATGATGATGTCCTTTACATTTTCAAAGAAAATATGATTTGGTTAAATTGTAAGAAAGTTGCAGCATCTGGTTTACACTCATCTATCAAGCATAGTAATATGAATAAATGGAGACATTCATCACTATGCACACAACAGAAATTGTGTTCTCCTATTGATATAATTAAATACTCATAGAATCAAATGTATAATAGCTTCCAGACTCTTTGTTCAATGCCAAAAATCAATGGCTCCACTTCCAATGAACTCAATAGGCATATGTTCCTAGTCAGAACCATTGTGAACCCTCTCCAGTTTCTAAACATTTATTGCTGGTACTGTAATAATAAACATCTTGCATTTATAAAATGTAATGTTGACTAGAATTTTTCATTTTTCAAGAATGCAGTGCACACTATCTAATGGCTCTCATATGTCCAGTATGCCCATGAACAATTTGTCTTCTGAGTGGAGTGTTAATCTGACACCTCAAGGACAGACCTGTTTTCAGAGGGACTGGGAGAAAAGTCAGAAATATTCATAGGCTTCAATAACTACTGAAAATCTTAGTGAACTGTGGCTGGGATTACTCAAAGTTCTGGATCACATTACTTCTTTATGCTTTACAATGTGTTATTAGAGATACAAGCAGATTATTTTTTGACTTATTGCCAAATATGTACACTAAACACACACTTAATATATGTGCATATATATAAAATCAAGCTAATGATGACATTTATGGTCCAATTGCTTTGCTTTTCATCTGGATTGAAAGATAGGTAGTGCACTTTCCATTTGCTTAAGCGACTTATATGTGATAACCCCACAACAGTAAAGAAGGAAGGAAATATATTCTTTAATAATAAATAAAGACTTGGGAGCAGAGCAGAATATATTATTTTTTTAAAATATGAAGGTTTTTTTCCATGTCAATGGCAACATATTAAGGACATGGATTTTAAAAAAATTCAATCAATATTTTAAAGCTAAAAAATACCTCCTCAAATAGTAAAAATGAGGTCTATTTATGATGTTGTTTATTTTATCTAAAGTAAAAAATTATAAATTTATTTCATCAATTTAATAAAATATTGATTTTTGTTAAGAAAATGTCAATTGACAGATAAGAGAAAATATTAACTAAAAAATAACAAAATAAAGATATTTACATCTGTATCCATGATGTCAGTTCCTCTCATTTTGTTTGTTTGTTTTTTACAAATTTATTTAATGCTGGGTCTCAACATACAATGGGCAGTACCCATTCGTTCACCAGGGCACATTTCCCACAACCAGTGCCCCAGTATTCCCCCCCACCTCGCATTCTCCCCTGCCTGCCACTATGGCAGACATTTTCTCCATCTTTCTTTCTCTCTCTCTCTCTCTCTCTCTCTCTCTCTCTCTCTCTCTCACTATCTCTTTCTCTCATTTTCTCTCTTACACTCTCTCTCTCTTTTTCTTTATTCCTAATAATGAAGGGATATTATACACCCCTTTTCAACAAGTTCTTGTCCAGAGTGATAATTTCCAACTATTCTTGTCATAGTGCACTCCCCCCCACTATTTGTGATATTGTTACTTTTATGTGACATACATGATTAATCTTATACTCCTATATGACTTGAGTGAGACTTGAATATTCATGCAAACCCCTTGATCCACAACATTACTTTTTGCAAGTGTGAAAACAAAATAAAAATGGTATCTTTCAGGCTCATATATAAATCCTATCCTTTTGGCATGCTATTTATTTACAAATAGAGTAAATTTCTCTACAAAAATTGTCAAGTCTTTATTTTCAAGGTGATGCTTAATAATGACTTTATGTTTCTTGGCACAAGAAAACACTTGATTTCAATATTTTAAATAAAAGCAATGGAAAGGGTAAAAGTACTCATGTCTGTCACAGACCAATTGATCTTGACACAAAGAAATCTTCTGGGGTCCTTTGAAAGATGTGTACCAAGGTCGGCTGATGGGTAACAGAGGGCCAAAGAGTCAAGTTGGTTTCAAGCTCTGTTCCATTTATTCAAGGCACAAAGTGGAACACTTATACTCAATTTCTTGACAGATCATAGGCTAATTTACAAAAAGAAAGGCATAGAGACAAGTTATTCAAAGCATATTTCTGACACAGGATAGTTTCACTTTTGAGGCTGCTTCTTGCTAGCAGTAGTTTCTCAGTAGCAAGGTCAGTTGAGAATTGTTTTGGTTTTACGCATACTGAACTTGGGCCTAAATGTTAACTCTTATTATGGCTGCATGTAGGCTAAGAACAAAGTTAGATTTGAAGGTGAGTAATTATTCTGTAAGACTAAATAAAAATACTAGAATCTACGCAAATGTTTCTCATAAGGTGTGTTTATATATCTGAGTCATTTTTAAGAGGCTCTAAGAAAAGTGTAATAATTATTAGATAAAGAATATTTGAATCCATGTAAATATTAAATCTGAATAATCTTAGAATGCCAGCTAAAGGCATTTCTCAACTAATATTTATGCTACATGTCTTTGTTTCCCGAATGCCTCATGGATAGACAACCAAGGTTTCTTTAGGGCCCTAATGCCTGTGAATGCAGGTTATTTTTTTCAAGCGTCTTTTCTTACAGGTGCTACTTTTTTCAAATATCCTCACTTCAAGTACAGACTGCTTTGAAAAAGTTTCTGTAATAGCAGGCAGACTTACAAAATCCTCCCTTTGGCAATTAGGGCCTTTATAAACTTGGTACCTTCTTAGATCTCTGGATTTGTTAATACGGGGGATGTAGCACATGTCCTTCCTATATCTTAAACTTAATTACAGTATTCCTTATTGATATCTTGGTTTATTTGTTTCTACATTCAAACATGTGTTTTTATTCATGGTGTTTATTTGATGTAAAAATAAAAAAAATTGTGTGCAAGTCAAAAATAATTTCCAGGCCTTAGAATTAGTACAGAGGTAAACGGTGGGTTCAATCTCTGTAACTCAGTATGGCTCCCTAAGCACAGCTGACAGTGTTTTTTTTTTTTTTTTTTTTTTTTTTGAGAACATAGCCAGCATTAAATCCTTAGCATCACTGGATATGACCCAAAAACAAAAAATAAATAAATAATTCATGTGAGTACTTTGCTGTAGATAAAATATTTATTTATTTATTTATTTATTTATTTATTTATTTATTTATTTATTTATTTATTTTCTAAGGACTGGTGTTTGGTCGCATCTGGTTCTTCAGAGCTTATTTCTGGCTCTGTGATCAAGTTCACCATTTGTGTGCTGGGCATCACAGAAGGCTTAGCCATATATTCAAAGCAAGTGACTTATCCCCTTTGTCTCCCAATTAATGAACATACTTTTAGCCTTCGATTTTAGCAAATATTTTCATAAAGGTTTAAATGGAAGTATTAGCTAAAATCTTTTCAAAACCTCAAAAGCAGAACTTTACAAGTTTGAACTGTTGAAAATTCAGTGTTCATATGTTTTAGACTGTAATCTCTGGAACAGTTTTGCTAAATTTGGCATTAATTAAACAATTGCATCATTGAAATGCAGAAAGAAAACAAAGGGAAAATTTAAGTGTTTATTTCTATTTTTTTAATTTTCAAAAGCATTTTCCTCCAAAAATCAATTTGATTGGCATGAAAAAGTTTAAGGAAACTCCAAGCACAACTTCCAATCTTTAATAAAGAAACCATAGTTAATGGAGTAAAAATGAGAAAGATGTATATACTTTGAGCTAAATATAACTCTCAACATTCCTTTCATAGTTCCTTTTTTTAAAAACTGGAATTTGGCAGAGACTCAATCAAATGAACAAATCCAAAGTGAAATAAAAGACTTCATATGAGTATATGTATATTCTAAACAAGTCTTTGGTGATCTCTTCACTAAATTTCTGATTTTATTTGTTGTTCTTTGTATGAAAAAAACTGCTTACTTTAAAACTTATTTATCTTGAATCTTTCTACTGGCATCCTGAAATCTTTATTAGTGAAATGAGAAAAGCTGAAGCTCATGAGCATATATAAATGTTTTGTAAATTCAGCATTATACCCAATGGAAGCTAAAGTGTTTTTTTTTCTGGTAGTTGACCTTTATTTATTTATTTTAAATAATATTTTATTTAAACACCTTGATTATATACATGATTATGGTTGGGTTTCAGTCATGTAAGAGGACACCCCCATCACCAGTGCAACATTCCCATAACCAATGTCCCTAATCTCCCTCCTCCCCACACTGCCCCTGCCTGTACTCTAGACAGGCTTTCTATTTCCCTCATACATTCTCATTGTTAGGATAGTTCGCAATGTATTTATTTCTCTAATTGAACTCATCGCTCTTTGTGGTGAGCTTCATGAAATGAGCTGTAACTTCCAACCCTCCTCTCTTTTGTCTCTGAAAATTATTACAAGAATGTCTTTCATTTTTCTCAAAACCCATAGATGAGTGAGACCAGTCTGCATCTTTCTCTGACTTATTTCACTCAACATAATAGATTCCATGTACATCCATGTATAGGAAAATTTCATGACTTCATCTCTCCTGACGGCTGCATAGTACTCCATTGTGTATATGTACCCAGTATTCCTCCTCCAAAAGAAAGTTCAGATATAAAGTATTCAGTATCATCCAATAACTATAGTAGGGGAGATATCTTATGTCTTAGTTATAATATTTTAATATATTATAAAGTTAAAGAGCTTATTCATGATGCATG
This sequence comes from Suncus etruscus, assembly GCF_024139225.1. Lineage (NCBI taxonomy): Eukaryota > Metazoa > Chordata > Mammalia > Eulipotyphla > Soricidae > Suncus > Suncus etruscus. Next base: position 104,482,425 of record NC_064848.1, read on the forward strand.
TATATTTTATAAGATATAAAATTGTAGTACATTACTATATATGTTTTATATATAGTATGTATATATAATAAATATATATTACTATATAAGTTTTAGTTGTTTGATATTGCAAGAACATCTTTTCAATGAGTAAATTTAATACATCTTATTAGTCACCAAATAATACTTAGCTAACTAATCATTATTTACAGTTACACTATGTCAACTTAGCTTACCATAAATAATGCAGTAATGAAGTCTTATAGCTATTACTTTATATTAGTATTATTATTTCACTCTATTTTTTGTTTGTTTGTTTTGTTTTTGGCCATACCCGATGAATCTCAGGGGTTATTCCTGAATATGTGCTCAGAAATCGCTTCTGGCTTGGGGGACCATATGGGATGCCATGGAATGGAACCACATTCCTTCCTATGCTAGTGAAGGTAAGGCCTTACCCTATTTAACTCCACTTTTACATTAACTATTATGTGTGAAAGTTGCAAGTCAAAGGGGAATATACATTTTTTTAATTCTTTCTAAATAACTTGTCAAGTTACCTGCATATAAGTAGCATGACTCATTTTAGGTAGGAAAAATTAGGCCTGACACCAAAGTTAGAAAGGGTTTGTTTTTTTTTGTTTTTTTTTTTTTGCTTTTTATATAAATTAATCCATTTACTATAGGCCAACAATGTTTCAAATGGGAAATCTACTGGTCTTTCAATTCCTTCAGTCTTCTAGTGGCAGATTTAACTGTGACAGCAGAAGTCGTATTGTACAACCAAGTGCCACACACAACGGTTTTCATACAGGAGCCACAGAGCCAAATGGCCACAGCCCGTTTCTTCATCTTGGTCTTGCCGCAGAAGGAGCATGTGTACTTGGTGTGGTGGCTTATCTCAATCTCTTTTTTTTTGAGATAATATATAAATTCTACCCTTTTGGCATGAGGGAGGGAGGTGCCTTAAGGTGTCCATATTTACCCACGATCTCCACCTTCTTCTTGAGTTAGCCATAATCCCTGAAACCACCGCAGGATGCAGAGAGAAAAATGCAGCGCACTGAAAAGGGCATTTTATAAAAGTTCTTACAAAATTTTAACGATTCATTCAAATAAAAAAATGATGATAAATTTAAAATAAAGTTATTATAAAATTTAAAAATAATTAATAACTACAAGTTATTTAGTAAATAAACTATAATATACTAAATATAATACTCTATAAACGTAATAAAAACTTTTCTAAGAGAATTGAGGTTACCATAGAGGGAGAATGAGAGGTTAAGGGAGGAGACCCTGAGACAATGTTGGAGACAAAATAGTTCTCCGGAAGAGGGTGTGGTGTTGGGAAATTTATGAATGAAGCCTATTATGAATGGTATTATGAACCATGGTGCTTCCAAACAACATTTTTTTTTTCATTTTGGGTCACACCCTGTGACGCTCAGGGGTTAGTCCTGGCTATACACTCAGAAATTGCTCCTTGCTTGGGGGACCATATGGGACACCGGGGGATCAAACCACAGTCTGTCCTAGGCTAGTGCTGAAAAGGCAGATGCCTTACATGTCTACGCCACTACTCTGGCCCCATTATGGCACTTTTTTAATTTTGTTTATCTTGTTATTACCAACTGGAAGTGAGGAAAGTAAGAGGAAGAGTAGAGAGGTATTATTAGGAAAAAGTGTAATATCTTGGGTGCTTTGTAGATTGTAAAGACCAAGTAGTATTGTACATTAGAACCATAACAATATTGTTGTAGCCATGTTACCTAAACTACAATAACTTTTAAATTATTTTTAAGGGAAATGATTTAAGGTACAAAATATTTTCTGCATTACTGTCCAAATAATCAGACCTACACATTAGTTGGGGAGTTGGGGTAATTGTCAAACAATGTAAAATATTACCTACCCTATTCCATGTTTCAGAAATAACAATGTACTGCAATTGGCCTATATTAAATATATATATATATTCCAATAATCCAACTGGAATGTTTTAAAATAACTTTAGAAATTGAATAGTAACAGAACATGAATAGTTGTATAAGTGTTACATATTTAAAGTTTATGGTATTATTTATTACTTATACAGATCAAACAGAAAACCTGAATATTGTATTAATAGGTCAAATAAATGAATATCATAGTCTCTAGTTATCCTAGTTATTTGATCGCATATACTTTGCTTTGCATTGGCTACGTTTGAATAATAAGTTTTTATCTCAAATGTCTACATCAATACCCATACAGAAACAGTTGTATAGGACTGCAATTGCCTTGATTTTAATTAAGGGAATGAAAGTATGATCAGGAGATAGACTGATAGTTCATGTGTTATTTCATTAACTTTAACAAGAATTTCTAGCATAACTTTGGGTACTGGAAAATGCTTTAAATAACGATTTTCCTTCTGGATAATTTTTCCCTCGTAAAAAAGGGAGATGGATTGCTGGAAAGAATTCTTGGCATCTGAATGCTTGGCAAACTGTCTAGATCTTTCCTGTCTGTTTCTTTTTTAGTTTTGTTGATTTATTTTTAAGACATCACTATGCATGTGCTTCCATTTGACTCAAATGGATGCCAAAATTGACAATGAAAATGACTCAGCAAAATAGCATCACCATTCTAAACTTCTATGTTCATATGTCATTAGTTTTGTTAGTGGTGAAGTGTTTTCCCATGTAGTGACATAGGAAAAGAACCTCTAAGAATTATTGTTTATTCATAGTTCGACAAACTATATAGTGATTATTTAAATATGTTTCTAATTGTAACCTTAAAGTATTTTTTAATATGGTGTAAACCACTAATGAAATCAGTACTTTGGGAACAAACACATTATTCAGTTTATTTTTCAAAATGTGTTCATTCAATTTGTAGTTTAACCACATAAGATATAACAGCAAATATAATTTCTTTCTGTAAGGTAACAATCATGGATGTTACATTCACTACACTTTTCTGCTGGAAAGATAAAATTTTTAAAATGAAGTGGTTAGGCTGATTTACCTATATATAATTTTTCCTTTATGTTTAAAAATTGTGCTTGCCATATTATACTATTTATATTCAGAATAAATGTTATTTGATAGGGATTATGCAGAGTACAAAACTTTAATAATTTGTTATTGTAATATAATAATTTACAATTGTTTAAAGTTATATTATGATAGAATTATAAATAAAATTAAAATAGCATTTGTGAATAATTATTTTAAAAAACCTCATACTTTTCTTATACATTTTGCTTAAATATTAAAGAGTAAGTAAAAAACTCTCAAAGCAATAACAATTTAATTTTGTACCATAATTTTTTAATTGGCATTTCATCTCTAAGTGAAAAATGTAAAAATATGTCTTATTATTAATTTTCATTGGTGTCTATGATGAATTCTCCCCATATATTCACTTTGTATGCCACAAATAGATACACAAGCAAGAGAATCACAATAAGTGAACATACATAAAACATATATGAAAAGATGTTTTTACATTTTTACAACTTGCATTGTAAAAATAATTTTAAACAGAAGAGTTTAAAATTAACTGAGAGGTCAGAGAAATAGTAAAGTGGGTAAGTCACAACTGGCTCTATTCCTGGAATCACATGTGGTCTCTGAAGCACCACTCCGAATTGTGTGCCTTAGCACAGTGCCAAGAGTAAGCATTGAGAACAGCTAGATATTCCCCCCCAAAATAAAACAAAAACAAATAAAGAAATAATGCTTGTTTTTTTATTTTCTTTAATTTTGTATAATGGTTCTACATATTATATATTATAATTCTCAGTAAGGAAGCTAAAATAATATATATATATATATATATATACAATTCACTTGTTAACTTTTACATACTAGTTTTTAAATGGTTTTATTTTAACCCATATATCTCAATATAAAGCAAAACACTTGGAACTTTGAAATATTTGCACAAACATTTCAGTGTAACTTTCTTCCATAACAATGATAAGTGGTCTAAACTATAATAGTAAGCATTGCCTATAATATCTCATATAAACATAGCATTTGGTTATTTCTTGTTTTGTTCTTTACTGTTTACTTCAGCAGTATTTTTTGTTCATATAATTATCTCAGTAGAAATTCCTATTATTAAGGTAGTTATTTTTCATAAGATGATTAATTGATTTTCACATTCTGTTTCCTCCTAGGACCTGCCACATCTAGTTGTCTGTCCATAGAAAAAAATCAAAGTAGGTGATGCAATCTTTTTTTTTTAACTAAAAACCCACTTTTCTTTGCTATAAAAAAAATTGGTAAAATGATCACAATTACTACTAAGGAGTCTTGTAAAGGTAGGTCAGTAGCATACCTAGCTCTTATTTTATTACTGTGAAGTGGAAGAATAAAATTTTCCAGAGATCTAATAGTACTAATTATTAACCTTCATTTAAAATACTTGAGGAAGGAGATGGGTGACATCGCGGCAGGAATGTTGCACTGATAAAGGGGGAGGTGTAGATTTTATGAATGAAAACCAACTACAAACATGTTTGTAACCACAGTGCTTAAATATTTTTAAAAAGTAATAAAATATTGATTCATAAAATAAATACTCTGATTTTCTCACTCATTCGCTCTATTAATGCTGACATAAGTTAGCATGGTATTTTCTAATATTCCTTTAATTCTATGTGTAGCAATTGCTTTTATTTCAAGGTATTTTTTTCAATTGTAGCTGTATGTTTAGTCAAGTAAGCATTGAAGTAAAAATATTTGGTAGATTTTTATTTAAATATTCTTAGAAATAGTTTATCTGTTAATGAAATTTATGTAGGTATTTCATGTAAATTGTTTTAACCCTCTCCTAATAAAATTTACCTAATTATTATTTTTATGTCTATAGTTTTTTTAATTTGATGCATCATGACTTACAATGCTAACTACAGGGCTTTATGCACGAAATGTTTGAAAATATCACCCTAAACCAGAGTCCATTTTTCTAACATCTCAGAGTCAACTCCTTTCCACTTACTCTATTCTTATTCCCCTCCCTGTCCCACTATAACTTAAACCTATTTATTTATATCAAATTTTATAAAATATAAACCAATATATAACACCTATATCATTTTCTGATTATACTGTTGAGTAAAAATAATCACATGGTTTTAAAAAGATGTTTACAAAATTATATGGAGGACAAGTCTTGCTATGTTCAAAATACAGATTTATATCTATAGTTAGCTCTCTATGAAACAGTTGCTCACACCAAAATTTTAATTATGGCTTATATTACTTTTGAGGTATAGATATCTTGAATATATTTCACTAATCCCTATATATTTGGTTATTATTTTTCCTATGTTTAAGTCATCTTCAAAATTTGATCATTTTTGAAGAAAGTGTGAGGAAGTAAGCAAAACTATTTGAGAAGAGTGTTTTATATTAGGTAGCCCATCAATGATTTCTTGGGCACAGAGCACACGGTGTAGTTGACACCTGGAATTCTATCAAAATTATAAAAAATAAATGGAATTTCTAGTATATTTTGCTAGCAAATGTGTTTGGTGGGAGAAGCACACAGCTTTTTATGTCAAAGCTTTTAGTAAACTTGGCAAAGTGGATGTTAAGTTAGGATGATCACAACACTCCTGTTGTACCAGGTTGTTCAGGGTAAATACATAAAACACATGAAAAGCAGAAAGAAAAGGCTATAGAAGAAAAGGATATTATATTACTCAAAAATAAAGCCAAATGTTGTTACATGTTCAAAGCATATAAACCAAAACATTACTAACTATAGGGAAAGGAGCAATAGCAGAGAGTGGTATATGTTATTGTCTCAATTTATTTTTTAACATTGACAAAGGAAACTATAATATTGAACACTATTGTGCTTTTTATTAAAAAAAACTTTGTCTTGGAATGCATATTTCTCTGCATAAATTTGATATTAGGAAGAGAAAGTATCTGAACAGAAAGCATGTAGAAGAAGATACATCAATAATGTGTATATGGTTTGATGTTTTTATAGTAACCTTTACTCCCTCAAGAAATTCTTAAAAATATTACAAGTTGGGGCCGAAGCAGTGGTGCAAGCCATAAGGCATCTGCCTTGTGTGCGCTAGCCTAGTACAAACTGTGATTTGATCCCCTGGTGTCCCATATGGTCCCCTAAGCCAGAAGTTATTTCTGAGCGCATAGTCAGAAGTAACCCCTGAGAGTCACCGGGTGTGGCCCAAAAAACAAAACAAAAAAATAAGTATCAACACTGATAGAAATTCTGCATTTTGTTACTTTATATTGAATTAAATACAATTTTAACTGTGTGTATCCATGAAGTAGAATACACTAAAGAAAATCTGACAAAATTGTGTTATGTATTGTGAAAAATATTCCTGAACATCCATGCAGTCTTGTAACATGGGGACACTATAAATAATTTTTTATTCTTACTAAGTACATAGATTTAATACAGGAGTGGATGGATATTACATCATTTATGGCCTATGTTGTTTGTTTGAGTATGTAATAGGTAATCTAGTATGAATATCCACCTAGAAACTTCATTAAAGGATGTTTGGAAAATGTTTTGCCTTTTAAAAACATCTCATTTAGAGTTCACTGGAAAGTCATGGCAGAGTTTCTCTTCAAACTACTAACAGTCTATGGAAGAAATGAATCCTACAATTTGTCTTTGATTTCACATGTTTTGAAAATGTGGCTGATGCCAAGGGAAAAAATTGTTGCATTTGTGATGGTAAATGTGTTTGAGGATGAAAGAAAAATAGATCAAGAGCTTTTAGATTCCATCCAGATAAATTGTAATACTAGTCTGACAAAGATCACAGTGATTAAAAACTAAAAAGCATTTGTCAAAACACTGAATACTAGCTTTAAGATACTTATAGAACAAGTATCATCCTAAAATGTCTGATATCTTTTAGAACACTATTAAAAGGTCTCCAAATATTAAAAAAATAGTACAGGGTGTTATATCAAGTAGTAAAACACCTGCCTCTATGAGGTCTTCCTGAGCTCACCTCCTCAATCCTTACTTTTACATAGCCCCATGAGTAGTTCAAAAAAGTTTTAAACTTCCTCAGCTTTGTTGGGATGTACCCAATGGAAAAAAGACAAAGAATGTAATAAACACTCTATTCTTAATTTATTTTAAAATGGAAATCAGTCTTTAAAAATCTTATAAAATTGCTCTAGAAACTTTCTGTTCAGTAATGCCAAAAGCAATGCAAAAGTAGTTGAATTTTACCAAAATTATCCCTTTGACTCAAATCACTCACATAATTACCACTCACACCCAGTGACAATTACAGCTCTACATTTTTTCCATAATTTTATTCTGAAAGTTTTCTTTTTTAAAAGATTATACTTCATCTAATAACAGTTTATACTTACAAACTGGTATGTAAGGATTCAATGGCCTTTTTTAAATAATATTTTTATTTAAGCACCATGATAACAAACATGTTTGTTGGGTTTCAGTCATAAAAAAAAATACACCCCATTCACCATGCAACCTTCCCACATCCAATAATCCCCACCTAAGTCTTATTGACTTTAACAATTGAATTGACATGCAAATAATTTTTACAATACTTTTTAAAACGGAAATACTTTACCTATGATAGCTTCCATCAAGCAAATGTAAAATCCAAACTCTCAAGTTTTTGATCAGATTGCTGTCTGCCAGGCCTACTGTCCCTTATCCTTCTGCCCAATGAAACAAGCACACCATGCCCCTCCCCACTCAGCATCAGGATTTGCAGTTCAAAAATATTTCCTATTTTGAGAAAGTGTCTAATTCTCTCCTGACCTCTAGTCTTAATTGTTAATTATATCTGTGGAGAAACCTTCACTGACTTCTAAGCAAAATATCTCTTTAAATTTTCTTTTTTATTAATATCTTTATTTAAACATCTTGATTACAAATATGAATGTAGTTGGGTTTCAGTCATGTAAAGAACTTCACCAGTGCAACATTCCCATCACCAATGTCCCAAATCTCCCTCTTTCACACAACATTCCCACCTGTACTCTAGACAGACTTTCTACTTCCCTCATTCATTCACATTGGTATGATAGTTCTGTGTTATTTCTCTGACTGCACAAACTCTCTTTGTGGTGAGCTTCAAGTAGTGAGCTGGACCTCCTCTCTTTGTCTCTGAGATTTATTGCAAAAATGTCTTTTATTTTTCTTAAAACCCATAGATGAGTGAGACTATTCTGCATCTATCTCTCTCCTTCTGACTTATTTCACTCAGCATAATAGATTCACCATTTATACATGAATAGGAAAATTTCATGACTTCACCTCTCCTGATGGCTTCATAATATTCCATTGTATATATGTACCACAGATTCTTTAGCCATTCATCTGTTGAAGGGCATCTTGGTTGTTTCCAGAGGCTGGCTATTATAAATGGAACTGCAATGAATATAGGTATGAGGAAGGAATTTTTGTATTGTATTTTTCTATTTCAGGGTGTATTCCTAGGAATGGTATAGCTGGATTGAATGGGAGCTCAATTTCCAGTTTCTGGAGGAATTTCCGTATTGCTTTACATAATGGTTGGACTAGATGGCATTTCCACCAGCAATGAATAAGAGTTCCTTTCTCTTTACATGCCAGGCAGCACTGCTTGTTCTCATTCTTTGTGATGAGTGCCAGATGAGCGTGAGATGGTACCTCATAGTTGTTTTTATTTGCATCTCCTTGATGATTAGTGATGTGGAGAATTTTTCATGTACCTTTTTGCATTTGTATCATTGTCAAAGTGTCTGTTCATTTATTTTCCCCACTTTTGATGGGTTATTTTCTCTTGTAAAGTTTCATCAGTGCCTTGTATATTTTGGATATTAGTCCCTTATCTGATGGGTAATGGATGAATAGTTTTTCCCATGCAGTGAGTGGCTCTTGTATCCTTCTCAGCTTAATATATTCCAATCTGTTTATCTTTGCATCCACTTGTTTGGAGAGTGCTGTTTCCTCTTAAAGATGCCTTTAGTCTCAATGTTATGGAGTGTTTTACTTCATGTTGTTCTATATGCCTTTAATCCATTTGGATTTTACCTTCATACCTGATGTTAGCCTGGGGTCTGAGTTTGCTTTTTTGTAAGTGGCTAACCAGTTGTGCCAACACCAATTGTTGAAGAGGCTTTCTTTGCTCCATTTTGGATTTCTTGCTGTTTTCTCAAAATCTAGGTGATTGTCTGCCTGGGGAACATTATCTTTGTACTCAAGGCTATTCCACTAATCTGAGGGTATGTCTTTATTCCATTACCCTGATGTTTTGATAACTATTGCTTTGTAATACAGTTTAAAATTGGAGAAAGTAATGCCTCACATATTCCTTTTCCCAAGGATTGCTTTAGCTATTTGTGGGTGTTTATTGTACCAAATGAATTTCAAGTGTTTGATCCACTTCTTTGAAAAACATGGGTATCTTTAAAGGGATCACATTAAATCTGTACAAAGCTTTGGGGAGTATTGCCATTTTAATGATGTGAATCCTGCCAATTCATGAGCAGGGTATGCATTTCCATTTCCTTGTGTCCAATCTTATTTCTTGGAGCAGGGTTTTATAGTTTTCTTTGTATAGGTCCTTCAGATCTTCAGTCAAGTTGACTCCAAGATATTTGAGTTTGTGTGACACTAATGTGAATGGGTTTTTTAATGTCCATTTCTCCCCTATCATTGTTGGTGTATAAAAAGGCCATTGATTTTTGTGTGTTAATTTGGTAGCCTGCCACATTGCTCTATGAATCTATGGTTTCTAGAAGCTTTTTGGTAGTCTTTACGGTTTTCTAAGTAGAGTATCATGTCATCTGCAAACAGTGAGAGCTTGACTTCCTCCTTTCCTATCTGGATTCCCTTGATATCATTTACTTGCCTAATTGTTATAGCAAGTACTTCCAGTGCTATGTTGAACAGGAGTGTTGAGAGAAGACAGCCTTGTCTTTACCAGAATTTAGAGGAAAGGCTGTTAGTTTATCTCCATTGAGGATAATGTTTGCAATTGGCATATTGTAGATAGCCTTAACTATAATGAGAAAGGCTCCTTTCATTTATTTGATTATGCTTTTAATTTCCTCAATACTGATGGAGGTGTTTAGATATGTTACATCTCCTTATTCAACCATGGAAGGTTATAAGAGTCTAAGAATTTGTCTATTTCTTCCAGGTTCTTGTATTTGGTGGCATAGAGTTTCTCAAAATAGTCTTTGATTACCCTTTGAATTCTGCAATCTCTGGAGTGATCTCTCCTTTTCATTTCTGATATGGGTTATCAAGTTTCTCTCTCTTTGTGAGTTTTGCCAATGGTCTGTCAATCTTGTTTATTTTTTCAAAGAACCAAATTCTTCTTTTGTTGAACCTCAGATTGTTTTTTGGGTTTCCACTTTATTGATTTCTGCTCTAAGCTTTGTTATTTCTTTCTGTTTCCCTATTTTTGGTTCCTTTTGTTGATCATTTCTAATTTTATAAGCTGCATCATTAAACTATTAGGGTATGCCCCTTCTTTCTTCCTGATGTGTGCCTGCAAATCTATAAATTTTCCTCTCAGTATTGCTTTTGCTGTGTCCCAGAGATTTGGATAGTTTGTGTCTTCATTGTCATTTGTTTCCAGGAAAGTTTTGATTTCCTCTTCGATTTCATCTCAGACCCACTGGTTGTTTAGTAACAGACTTTTTAATTTCCAGGTGTTAGAGTTTTTCTTCTGTGTTCCTTTGTAGTTCACATCTAAATTCAGAGCCTTGTGGTCAGCGAATGAAGTCTGCAAAATTTCTATCCTCTTCATTTTATGGAGGTATGTTTATGTGCCAGTGTGTGGTCTATTTTTGAGAATGACCCATGCACATTGGAGAAGAATGCGTATCCAGGTTTCTGGGGGTGGAGTGTCCTGTATATATCTACTAGGCCTCTTTTTTCCATTTCTCTTTTCAGGGCTAGTATATTTTGAGGGGATTTCACTTGACCTATCAAGTGTTGACAGGGCCGTATTTTGGTCTCCCACAATTATTGTGTTATTGTTGATACCCTCTTTCAAATTTGTCAATAATTGTATTAGATAATTTACTGATCTCTCATGGGTGTGTGTATGTTTAGTAGTGCAATTTCTTCCCATTGCACATATCGCTTTATTAATACATAGTTTTCATCTTTGATCCTTACAACTTTTCTGAGTCTAAAGTTTGTGTCATCTGATATTAATATGGCCACCCAACATTTTTAAGGGTGTTTTTTGCTTGGATGATTTTCCTTCAACCTTTGATTTTGAGTCTATGTTTGTTCTGACTCTTTCACTTGTGTTTCTTGTAGGCAGAAGAAGGTTGGATTCATCTTTTTTTTTTATCCATTTAGTCTGTGCCTGTCTCTTCATTGGTGCATTTAGTCCAGTAACATTGAGGGAGATGATTGTCATGGTATTTAATGTCATCTTTGTGTATAAGTTTGGTGTGTCTGTTGGTCTGTCTTGTCTTAAAATAGACCTCTCAGTTTTTCCTTTAAAGCTGTTTTTGCATCTGTAAAGTTTCTGTGCTATTGTGAATTTATTTCTGTGAATCTATGTATCCTTCATTCAAACCTGAACATGCATCAGGTTGGGTGCAGTATTCTAAGTGAAGCATCCATTTTATTCAGTTTTGTCACAAAATCCCACCACTTCTTCTGGCCTTGAGTGTTTCTTGTGACATGTCTGCTGTAAATCTTAAGGATCCTCCTTTAAATGTAATTTCCCTTTTTGATCTTGCTGCTCTTAGTATACTATCTCTATCTGTAGGGTTTGTCATTGTGACTAAGATGAGTCTTGGGGTGTTTTTCTTCGGGTCTCTTTTAGCTGCTACTCTTCAGGCATGCAGGATTTGAATGCACGCAGTCTTTAGATCTGGGAGTTTCACTGTGATGATGTCTTTGACTGTTGATTATTTCTGAGGATCCCCTTCGTGGGCCTCTGGGACTCCAATGATTCTCATGTTTCTATTGAGTTTATCAATGACTTCTATTTTTTATCTGTTCACATTCTTTAGGTACTTTTATCATTCAATGATCATTTGCCTTAAGGTTGTTTTCCAATCTCTTCTTCAGTATGAAGTTGTTTTGCATCCAGTTCTCTGATTCTGTCCTCAGCTGCTGATACCCTATTGTAGAGGCTTTCCATCGAAATTTTCAGTTCAGCTACCCTGTTTTTTAGATCTGTTATTTCAGTTTAAAGTTTTCTCATTTCTATCTTTGTGTTCTGTTCAGCTAGCAATATGTTTTATTTTATTTCCATGAGAATCCCCCATATTTCTATTTTAAACTTCTTATCTAAAAGATTAATCAAATGGTTGGTATGTTTTGGGTCATCAGAGTTATCATCTTCATTGTCTGTGCATGGTGTTTGCCTGTGAGGTTTCACATTGTCACACTTGTAGTGTGATTTTTTTTTATGTGTATTATGGTGGATCTTATTAGTTAGAAAGAGCATGCGATCACAAAATGAAGCGGCATGGCCATGCTCTTCTGGGGCCTCTAGAAGTCATTTTTTGCTAGGAC